>NC_042617.1:425736780-426942899 GCF_901001135.1 Rhinatrema bivittatum
GCGCATGTTGTAAAATCCGGGGTCAGCGCGTGCAAGGGGTTGCACACTTGTGCACCTTGCGCACGCCGAGCCCTAGGGGAGGCCCAATGGCTTTCCCTGTTCCCTCCGAGGCCGCTCCGAAATTGGAGCGGCCTCGGAGGGAACAGGGAAAGCCATTGGGCCTCCGAGGCCGCTCCCAGCTGTCTCCTTCTGATCTTGTGTGTTGCTATATCATCTTGCTTGAAATCTGGGTGGTTTCAACAGCAGCATTTGACACCATCAAGAGATGCCAGATTTGACTACAAAACCATCGATGTGTGGTACGCAGCTGCCAGTGAGTAGCATCAAAGGGACACACACACATCTAGGGGGAAATCTGAGTAAAGCAGAGGGAAGAGCTGGACTATAAGTACTGTGACTCTATAAAGGGTTTCCTGAAGCTTCCCTTATTTGGCCTTGTGCTTATGGGGAAGAAAAGGAAAGGAAACATTAGGACCCACCCATTCAAGTCTGAGGTACCTTCTTTCATGACCCAGGCAGCCAATAAAGGGTTTATGCTTCATTCCAATACAGGGTCTAATAAACTTTGTGTGATTCACACCGCTTCTAATGGTTACTTGTTCTATGATTTATTTTAACGAGTTCTAAATTCTGTTTTTTTCTTCTGGAGTTTCCCCAACTTTGAGGCCTACCGTAATTAGTGGATGAGATTTTCTTTGTTTTTGCTTCTTTTTCTTTTTCATGAGTGTAATGTTGATGTTACGTTTTATTGATTGTAATATTAATTTGAATATTGTACAGGGAGATTCACTCAAAAGAGGCCCTGAATAGTCTATAATAACTCTCACTAGGATGAAGCAATCTGAACAAAACAATGTGCAATGTGCTCCTCAATATATGGAGCTTCGAACAAGCCAGGATGCCCCTGCATCAGAGCGATGAGACAGCCATCGCAATGTTTAACCTCCGTTTGCGAGTTGGAGCATCATGTCACAACTTGGCAAAGAGCATAGCGAAAATTGAGTCCTTTTTCGGCAACAGGGTAATTTCAAAGGGGCTTTGCCCGCCATGGTCGCTGGATCTAACACCACCAGACTTCTTCCTTTGGGGTATGCTCAAAGGAAAAGTCTATCAGAACAAGCCTCACACTGTGGAAGATTTGAAGGAATACATCCAACGTGCAATTGCTGCTATTCCCCCCCCGATATGCTCACAGTCACATTCAGGAACATGGAGCACCGCATCGAAATGTGTCTGGCGGAAAACAGTGATCATGTCCAGCATCGCATGTAATGCAAAAGATTACACATACATCAAGGTATGTAGTGTATGTTTTTGGTTCAGATTGCTTCATCCTAATGGAAGTTACAACAGAATATTTGGGACCTCTTTCAAGTGAATCTCTCTGTATGTCTCCTGTTTGAGATCATACTCCATATTTCTTCTGAGATCTCCTCTCTCTTTCCATACCCCAGATTTCCCTTATCTCTATCTCCTCCTCCCTTCCCATTACCATCACTAAGATCATTCCCCCCCCCCCACCCCCCCAAAAAAATAGAACCAAATAAATTAACTGGGCACAGAAATGTCAGAATAGGACTTTATTTTTATAATATAAAATAAAAATTATTAAATTAACATGCAAATAAATGCAAAATGTATGTAGATATGGCACAATATTACCACACAATTCTGATAAATCTGCCCCAAAATTTGCTAACTCTCACCACATAATCTTGAAAACTTTGTCACAGGAGCCCTGACTATTTTATACTTTTCAATTGGACAGAATATCAAAGTTAAAGAGTGACCACTAAGTGGCACTGCAGCAAAAGGAAGCACAAAGTCTGTCACCTGGTCTTAAATATAAACAGGGCACTGAGGACAACTATTTTACTTTAATGTGCTGCAATTCATTAACCAATAGCTATGCTGAAATCCACAATTTAAGCATTAAATAATACATGTCATTTTTCTGTTTGCCATTAATCTGTAATTATTGCATTTATCATAAATGTACAACAAAAACATTCCTAGAATGGCTAAACACTATGAGTTCCATGAAAAATAAAGCACATTTTGCCACATTTGGATCCAAATAATACAATCTGTGAGCTACACACATGCATCTATTTAAAATACATTAATCCCACAACACATTTGTATGTTTTATTATACTATAAAAACTTCATATTTGTATTGTAAATATATGCTTTTGTCTTTTCTCAGAGAAAATCTATTTGCAGAAAATAGTAAAAGTTTTGATTTAAAGAAAGAATTAGGAACAAGTAAAACATAGTAGCTATAGAGTCTACACCTACTTCAAAAATTTCACCTTTTGTTGCCTTACAGCCAGAATCCCTGGTTTCCTGCAGGAGATTTTCAAGATTCTGTGGCAAACGTTAGCAATTCTGTAGCAAATTATTCAAAATTCTGGGGCAATTATGTGGCAAATTTGCATAATTTTGCATAAAGTTTCATACCTCTATGCAAAAAAAGTCATTTTTTAAAATTAAATACTATTTATACTGTTTTTAAATATTTATACAAATAAAAAAATGTACCAATTACAACAATGTATTTATTTATTTATTTAAGAGTTTTTATATACCGTCATTAAGTTATTCACCATCATAACGGTTTACAATAGTGCACCCGTAAAAATATATTGGTCGTACATTACATAGGTGGTGCCAGTAGTATTCGGTAACAATAAGGCGTTTATTAGGGGGGTTTAAGTGTTTCATAGCAATATGTCCTGAAGGTTGCCTACAGTTAAAAAAAATGTTGAAATAATTCAGTAAGGATTTATAAAATTAGGCATTTAGTGCTATATTCCGCATAACTTTTACTTCATATCCCGCATCAGTTTTCTTTCTTGAAGGCTTGTATGTAAAGCCAGGTTTTGAGCTGTGTTTTGAAAAGTTTATGATTGCTCTGGAGTCTAAGGTCAAGGGGCATGGAGTTCCATAATATGGGACCGGCTAGAGACAGAGCTCGCTCCCTTACTTGGGTCAGTCTTGCGGTTTTCACAGAAGGGATGGGAAGTTAAGACATAAAAGTTACAAACTTAACTGTGATATGACATTTTTTTTTGCATTCAGTGATCCAAAGGCTGCTCCTGTGAACCGCTGCCCTTATCTCCATGGCTGGGCCATCCGCACTCAACCCGCCACTGAATCCTTTCCCATCTCGGCAGAACAGGACTCCAATGGCTCCCCTAATGCACCCACTTGCTGATGCTCAGGCATTTAAAGAGCCTGCAGCGGGAAATCCCCTGCGGTACCCTCAGATAACTTCACCAGCTTGTTCCTATAAGAAGCCAGCCTGGACGCTTACCCAATGCCTCAGCAACAGGCCCAGCTACCTAGTGTTCAGCAAGCAGATCCAGCCTGTTCCAGTCTTCATTGCCCAGCCTTTTCCAGTCCTTGTCTGCCTAAATGCCCTGCAGCTTGATCACCATCTTCCTGGAAGACCTCTATGGAAAAGTTAAGGATGAGCTTGCCCCTGGGAGCTCCCACCTTGCTAGAGGCCATCATTGCCCTAATCGGAAAGATAGATCGACGCTTGTAGCAAAGAGTCCAAGAGACCCATACAGTGTGGAGAAGTGTCTCACTGGCACCTCGCTTTTAAGCCCACTCTCACTGGCTGCTGCCACACCCTCAGCCTCTCCTACTTCTCCTGAGGAACTGATGCAGTTGGGCAGCTGTCACCTAGCCCCAGAAGAAAGGCTTTGTCAGAGAAAACAGAGTCTCTGTCTCTACTGCGCAGCTCAAAGCTATTTTCTGGCCCAATGTCCGAAGAGGTTGGGAAACTTAAATGGGGAGATGACCTAAGCCTCAATGTTCTGCTTCCTCAAATCCTGCCAGTCACACAGGAACTGGGTTCCATACATTTCCCCACTCAGGCCTTTGTGGACTCCAGCTCTAAGAGAAATTTCATTTTGCAGGACCAGGTCGACCAACTCCATATAACTACTGTCCAGATAACTCCCCCCACTGGTAATCTTCTCATTCAATGGGACCCACTGACTATGGTGCCCCTAATTTTACGCACTGGCCTCCTGCACTTGGAGAAGATCAGCTTCCACGAAATCCCCAGAGCCATTAATCCCATTGTACTTGGCCTGTCATGGCTCCAACAATAATCAACTTCACTTCAATTATTTCACCTTAGAACTTGTCCCTAGGCTACTGGTGTATAGGCTTCTTCTTCTTGGTACTCATGGAACCTTCTCACCCGATGACCATGGCTTCCACACTTCTGGGTTTCCCCCCTCACAATGCAGACCAGAAGGATGTCTTTTCTAAGAAGAATGCAGAGACCTTGCCTCTTCATCGAACAAATGACTATAGCATAGAGCTCATTCCCTGAGCTATGCCCCACGAGGCTAGATTTACCCCCTGTCTCCACTAGAGACTCAGACCATGTCATTCAAGAGAATCTGGCTCTCAGATTCATCCAGCCTTCCTCTTCTCTGGCAGGAGATGAGTTCTTCTTCATTGCAAAGAAAGACGGATCTCTCAGACCATGCACAGACTATTGTAGCCTGAATGCCACCACTAAGAAAGACCTATACTTCCCACCTTTAATAACCAAGCTCTTTGATCACCTACATGGGGCGAAGATATTCATGAAATTGGACCTCAGAGTTATCTACAACTTTGTCCACATCAAGGCTGGTAATGAATGGAAAATCCCATTTAACACCCTCAATGGACACTATGGATATTTGATCATGCCCTTCATTTTCCAGAAAATGGTCAACAAGATCTTTTGCGATCTGTTGTTCACCTGCAAGGTTGCATACCTAGATGGCATATTTATTATTTCCCAGATCAAGAGCTCCCATCACAGAGATGTTCGCATCATCCTACAGGTCGCCTTTGGAAAAATAACCTTTATGCAAATCTGGAGAAATGTCTCTTTGAGCAAGAGGATCTCCACTTCCTTGGGTATATAGTCTCATGAAATGGATTTAAAATAGACCAGCAAAGGTAAAAGCCATCAGGAATTGGAATTGTCCAGTGGGGCTCTGAACCAAACAAAGATTCCTGTGGTTTGCTAATTATTACTGTAGTTTATCCCTAATTACTCCTCCATAGCAGCCCCCCTCTTACCGTGATTACCTGCAAGGGCACCAATACCAAAATCTGGCTGCCAAAGGCTACTGAGGCTTTCCAGAAATTAAAGGATGCCTTTGCTGGTGAACCTTGCCTGTACCACCTGGATCCACAGATGGCCCTTTACTCTGAAGCGGATGCCTCTACTCTGGAGGCAGGAGCCTCAGCCAAGAAAGTCCTGTAGGGATGCTTTATCTGTGTTCTTTCTTTTCCAAGAAGTTGTCTTCAACTGAACGCAACTACAGCATTGGAGATTGAAAGTTCTTGGCTGTCAAGCTGCCTCTAAAAGAATTGCATTATCTTCTTGAGGGGGCCCAACATCATATCACTACATATATATGAACCAGAAGAACTTGAACATCTACATCAAGCTCAGCAGCTCAGTGCTAGACAGGCCCGCTTGTCCTTGCTCTTTGCCCATTTTGATTTTGTTATGGTATTGCTCTGCACTGAAGAATCAATGAGCAGGTGCCCGCTCCCATTCCTTCCAGACTGAAGATATGCCAGAACTTCTTAGGGACATCATCGATCCCTCTCTGACCACTACGATACTCATCCCTCTAGGGAAGACTGTAGTACATTCCAGATTGCATGAGAAAATGATGAAATGGGCCCATGACTCCCAAATAGCGAGACACCTGTATGGGCATGAATCTTATCTGCACCACTGTTGACCCCAAATGAAGAAAGACATCAATGCCTATGTCGACTCATGTTCCACATGCTCATAGCAAAATGTGTTACATGGCTGATGCTGGGGGCTGTTATAGCCATTGCAGAGCCCCAGAGAACCCTGGACCCACATGTCCATGGACTTTATCATGGAATCCCTGTATCTCTATCAGCACCACCATTGTATAGGTGGTCATTTGATCAAGATGGCATATTTTGTCCCATTACCAGACCTTTCTTCCACTCCAGAATGGACACTTTTTTCACCTTTCATGTCTTCTGCATACATGGTTTACCAAAACATATATTGTTGGATACTAGAGGAGCTCAGTTCACTATGCAGTACTGGAGCTCTCTTTGCAAAATATTTTGTATCACACTTGACTATATTACAGACTACCAGCCGCAGGGAAATTGGCAAGCGGAGAACATTAACCATATCCTTAAAAACCTTCCTCCACTTTTATGTCAATGAGTGCCATCCTTCTGTCATGGGCCAAATTCTCCCACAACAATCATGTCAATGCAGCCACCAGCATTTCCCCTTTCTAGCTGGATTATGGCAAACAGCCTCTGCCTCCCCTACCACTGCCCGTGATAGTTCCTTCACCTGCAACCCAACTCAGCCAAAGAATTGCATGAACTATGGGAACAAACCAATCAGTTGATTGAGAAAACCACCGCCCAAGCCAAGAAAAAGGCAGAGGTCCAGAGTAGGCCAGCCCCTCAATTCAAGACAGGTGAGAAGATTTGGTTAAGTACCCAACACTTATGCCTGCGGCTTCCCTCAGTGCATTTGGTGCTGTGCTTTATTGGACCTTTTTCAGTGTTATGGCAATTGGACCCTGTCATATACCAGCTAAAGCTGTGACCTTTGTTAAAGATCCACTATGTGTTTCATGTCTTCCTGTTCAAGCCAGTAGTGCTTTCTTAGCCCTCCAGAGTGCCACCTGAACCCCAGGAGGTTGTTGTAGATGGAGACATAATATACATAGTCCAAGAAGTCCTGGATTCTAACCGGAGGGACAAAATAATAGAATATTTGATCTCCTAGATGAACTATGGCCCAAAGGAAAATTCATGGGCACCGTCTTCCAACATACTAGATTCCAACCTCCTAAAAGACTTTCACCAGCGGTACCTCAAAAAACTCAAGATGTCAAGGAGGGTGCTTAAGAGGGGTGTACTGTTGCATTCAGTGGTCCATGAACCGCTGCCCTTACCTCCATGACCAGGCTGGCTGCACTTAACCCTTGTGTGGCAGGAGATTGCTGACTCCTTTCCCAATGCAGCCACATGACGCCATTCCCCGCCGGTAGAGAAGGATACCGAGGGATCCCCTAGCATGCTTGCCAGCAATCAGGCATTTATTTATTTATTTATATTTAGATATTTGATATACCATCGGTCCATGTAAAAGATCACAATGGTTTACAAAAATAACATTCATAGTTAAAATCAACAAATACTAATAAATAATGGAGGTAATTTTCATAAATAGGTATTGACATCTGTCAATCAAATTGTTCCTATACATTTGACTCAAGGTTTAAGATATGGTCAAGGAGTAAAGAAAGTTAAAATAGAATAAACTAAAATAATATACTGATTTCATATTTTAATTATTACGTTGTATCGATTCTTTCATTCTCTTCGTACTTCAGTTAGGATCTTTTGACCTTCTTGTTATTGGTTCTTTCTACATTCAAGTGTTTTAAGTTAGGTTATAAACATTTTTGAATAGCCATGTTTTTAGCTCTCATTTAAATCTCTTTCTGTCTGGTATTAACCATACCATCTCAGGTAGGGAGTTCCATAGCTTTGGACCCGCTATGGAAAATACACGATCTCTTACTTGCGTCAGGTGTGTGCTCCGTATTGGGGGAACAGTCAATATCCTTTATTTTGAGATCTTAGTCTTTGCTGAGATGTGCATGGTTGTATTGTCACTCCTATCATACCAGTGTTACTGGAATTCATGATTTTGAATATTAGCATTAATACTTTAAAATGTATTTGAGCTTGTACTTGCAGCCAGTGCAGAGAAATCAGCCAGGGTGTAATGTGGTCAAATTTTCTAGTTCCTAGCAAAATTCTTGCTAAGGCATTTTGTAATAATTGTAATGGTTTTAATAGACATGTTGGAATGCTGAGTAATAATGAGTTGCAGTAGTCTAAGTGAAGGTTTGTAAGACAGTACGAAAATCCTCGAATGTTAATAAAGGTTTCAATCTTTATAATATTCGTAACTTGGCGTAACCTGCAGTAGCTAATTTATTGATGTGCTTTTTCATCATAAGGGTCTCGTCAAGCTGGATACCTAGATCCTGTACTTGATTTGATGGGGTAATTTAGAAATTGCTCAGGTCTAGAGCCGGTGGTTTTACTATTGAACTGTTTTTGCTTAACCAAATGATTTCAGTCTTTTGGGGGTTTAATGTTAGTTTAAGTTGTGTTAGTTCCTGTTGTATTGCTTTCATATATGTTGAAAATGTCAATACTGTATTTTCAATTGATTTGGAGAATGGAATGTAAAATTGTATGTTGTCAGCATATAAGAAGGTAAGTCCTAATTCCACCATTAATTTACACAGTGGGATCATGTAGATATTGAAAAGTGTTGCCGAGAGGGCTGAGCCTTGAGGAACACCTGTATCAGTATAGAAAGTATCAGAAGTGTGGTTGCCCAATTTGACTTAGAATGTTCTATTAGTTAGAAAGGAGGAGAACCATCTGAGAACACAGCCATCAAGCTCAATGTTGCCCAGCTGTTGGCACTGCAAGGTATGCAGTGTCAAAGGCAGCTGTTAGGTCGATTAGCGCTAGAAAATACAAATCATCAGCATTAAACCCTCATAAAAAAGAGATGTTAGTAAGAGGAGCAATGTTTCATTTGAATGATTTTTTCTAAATCCAAATTGATTTGGGAAGAGAATATCTTGGTCTCCAGATGATTTACAAGTTGGGATAACACTGCTTTTTCAAGTACTTTGAGAGAAATGACAGGTTGGATATTGGACGATAATTGTCCCATCGTCAATTCTACCAGTTTTTGTTTTTTTTATTGGCTTTATTATTGCTTGTTTTAACCCATGTGGAATGATGCCTTCTGATTGAGAGTGATTAATTAAGGATGTGATTGTCAGAGTGATAACTTCACGTACTTTTTTCATGGAACTGACAGGAATTGGGTCATGTGGGTGAATGGCAGGATTAATTTTAGCAATGATTTGATCTATTTCAAGATTACTCACTCTGTCAAATGTGGACTACTTAACCTGGTTGTGTGGATCTTCTGGTACTTTTGTAGGACAGCTGATTGGGAACTGAGTTTTCAACTTATTGATTTTGTTTAAAAATGATGTGGCATATTCGTTGCTGGCGGCCTTTGAGAAGTTATTGTTGTTAAAACATCCAGGAGCAATTTAGAATTATATATTTCCCCTTGAATCTGTTTAACATAGTAATCTTTTTTTGTTTTATTGGTTAGTGAGCGGTATTTTGTTAGGAGAGATTTATATTTTCTTAGGGATTCAGATGACTGACATTTCCTCCATTGTTTCTCTAATTTTCTAAGGTTCTGTTTAGTGCATCTTACCAGGGCTTCATATTTTTAATGGTATTCCTTTCTCGGTTAATAGTTTTCGTCTGGACATTCAGCTATTTCATTGATGATCTTATCCCAAGAGTCAATTGTGGAGGAGGCATTGGCTTGATTTACTTCATGAAGCTTAATTTCTATTGTTTCTGCAATTATCTCCGTGTCTATCTTTTTCCTGAAGGTAAAGGTCTGATTTATTTTCTATACTTTTGAGAGGTGGGTTGAGGAAGGTTATTTCTGCCTTTATTAATTGATGATCAGACCAGGGCAATATTGTGTGAGGTGTTGATTAGACATTTATTGGTATTGGCAAAAATTAGGTCTAGAATATATCCTGCTTTATGAGTAGCTTTAGAAAAAAATTGGGACCCACAGTGGGAAAAACTCCGTGGCACCCTTAGATGAAGTCACCAGCTTCTTCCTATAAGAAGCCAACCTGGATGTTTGCCTGAAGCTTCAGCAACAGGGTCAGCTACCTAATGTAGTGCATGTTGCTACTCCAGCTTGTTCCAGTCTTCACCTGCCCAACTGGCCCTGCCTTGCCTGTCTGCCTCAGCCCTATCTACCCCTCTTCTCCCTCAGATGAATACCTGGCTTGACCTTTGCCTGGACTCTGGATATGCCTAATCGTCGCCTGTCTATGACCTTTACCTGGCCATGGACCACAACCACAGTCATCAGCAGAGATCCTCCTATTGGCTCCCGGCACCCAAAGGCTCAACCTGAGGGGAACACGGACTAGTAAAGGTGAAGCTCCTGACCATTCTCTGCTTCATCTGTATCCATCTGCACTTTTGTTTTGAATTGAAATACGGCAACCTTCTTTTATATATTTTATTGAGAAAGTTCTTATCTTTCAGAATATATGAACTTATGTATGCTGAAAATGCACTTAATATCAGCAGTTTGTTATGCTGTAAATTAGACAGAAAGATATGTGCATATAGGGGTAGATTTTCAAAGGGTTACACGCGTAACCCCCGAAAACCTACCCCTGCGTGCGCCGGGCCTATTTTGCATAGGCTCGGCGATGCACGCAAGCCCTGGGACGCGCATATATCCCAGGGCTTCAAAAAAGAGGTGGTCTGGGGGCGGGGCCATTGTCTGGGGGTGTTCGGGGTGTGTCCGGGGGTGTGGCGGCAGTCCAGGGGAGGGGCCGAGTGCTCCGACACAGCGGCCTGTGTCAGGGCATTGTGCGCCGGCAGGCTGCCGTTACGTGCAAGTTAAGCCTGCCAGAGGCAGGCGTAACTCTTCGAGATAAGGTTGTGGGGGGGGATTTAGGTAGGGCTGGGGGGTGGGTTAGATAGGGGAAGGGAGGAAAAGGTGGGGGGGGGGGAGTAAAATAAATGTGCCCTCCAAGGCCGCTCCAATTTCGGAGCGGCCTTGGAGGGAACGGGAAAAGCCATCGGGGCTCCCCTTGGGCTCGGCGCATGCAAGGTGAACAAGTGTGCACCCCCTTGCACGCACCAACCCCAGATTTTATAACATGCGCGCGGCAGCGCACGCATGTTATAAAATCGGGTGTACTTTTGTGCGTGCCGGGTAGTATGAACAAATGTACCCCGCGTGCTTAAATTTTAAAATGGCCCCATAATGTGCACATATATTGGTCTCATGGTAACAGGTACAAAAAAGGGGTTGAGTTAGCTCAAGTTGAAGCTTGTTGCAGTACTGCCACTCATCAAAACGTCTATGAATTAAAATTAATGCCCTCTCTGCCAGCTTGAGACATCAGTAGTTTGTAGACTTCCAAAACACATCTGGGTTTTTGTAGCTGGCATATGGTGGTCACATAGGCAGGTGCAAGAACCTTTGTATAAAGATGAAATTCTTCTATAGGGACATCATTCCATCCAGGAATTATATCAAAATCATTGTTGATTGGACAAGAATTTAAGTGATCTTTGAGGGATCAAACATGCTCACTGCTTTCTCTGTCTGTTCCAACTTCACCCTCAATTTAGAACAGGAGGAAGTTGGAGAGGAAACATCAGAAGGTTCCCTGCAAGCTGTTTGCAATGTGAGGGGATGGAGCAGGAGCAGAGAGAGATGAAGTGGAAGGCAGGCAGGATCCCTGCAGCTTTATTCAAAGGACTGATTTAAGAGGTGTTAAAGCTTTCAGGAATGTTGATTCAATGGCAGATTGTAAAATATGCAGCAACAAGCTAATTGTATGGTTTTTCCCTTGATCACATAATCCTGGAAAGCTAGAGGCACTGCTTGTATTTTACAAGTAAAAGGCATTTAAAAAGTGTTTGTTCTGTGTATCCATATATTCTACCCCACAATTACTAAGTGAAAATATATTCCAGAATTCCTTAGAAAATGATGTTGAAATAAAAACATGAAACATGGAATAGCTTGGATAGATAAGAATCCACCCTCTAACCCCCTCCCACCCCCACTGTATTTCTGTAGCCATCCTAAATACTTAAAGCTCTAGTGTAACATTTACCTTCAAAAGCACACACCAAGGGGCCAATGCAATATTTGTGCGCAGAAAATGGGCGCTCATACATGGCCTGGACCATGTATCTTGTGTGTGTATATTGGGTGTCCAGAATTTTTTTTTTCAAAAACTTATTTTAAAATTAAATCTGTTTTCTTTGGTTCCTCCCACTTAGTATCACTATGATACTATTAGGAGGAATCACAGAAAGCGGGATTTTCTTTATTTTCAATGCGCCCTTGAGCATGGCATAACTTTATGCCAACCCCGGGCTGGTGTGCCATTTGCCACATTAAAAAGGGTCCATTGGCTGCGTGGGAATTTTTTGCATTGCAGGGATTAGCTAATAGTCTCATCTACTTGGAATGTCTTTATATATGCACTTTGATTTTGATCTTTAGAATAGTTTCCACTATTTTTCCCAGCACTGAAGTTAGGCTCACTGATCTATAGTTTTCCGGATCACCCCTGGAGCCTTTTTAAAATATTGGGGTTAAATTGGCCAGGCACAATGGATGATTTTAATGATAAGTCACAGATTTTAACTAATAGATCTGAAATTTCATTTTTTAGTTCCTTCAGAACCATGGGATGCATACCATCCAGTCCAAGAGAATTGCTACTCTTCATTTTGTCACTCTGGTCTACTACATCTTCCAGGTTCACAGTGATTTGTTTCAGTTCATGCTTTGCTGGAAAATTTTGTTACTTAAATGTTGAGGAAAAGAGAAATTGTGGGGTAAATCAATATTCTGTGTGTATTTAATTTAAGAGAGTAAGATAAATTAACTTTCAGTGTATATGTGTTTTAAAAAGAAAGCTATATTACCTTTCAGTGTATTTGATTTAAAGAAATGTTAGGTTAATTTCAGTATTTTTCCCTCCCACCGATCCCAAACACATTCTTTGATATATAGGCTGTTATCCAAATTAAAAAGGACAAGAGGGACATTTTTCACAACAAGAGTCAAGGATTTAGATAAAACAAGGGAGTAACCCAGTCTTTTTCAACAGACTAACATCCCCTTGCAGGTGATTGTAAACTAACATAAATTACACCAACTAAATTAAAAGAATTTTATATTATTTTAGGCTCATAAGAACATAAGAAAATGCCATACTGGGTCAGACCAAGGGTCCATCAAGCCCAGCATCCTGTTTCCAACAGTGGCCAATCCAGGCCATAAGAACCTGGCAAGTACCCAAAAACTAAGTCTATTCCATGTAACCATTGCTAATGGTAGTGGCTATTCTCTAAGTGAACTTAATAGCAGAAGAAGAACTTATCCAATCCTCTTTTAAACACAGCTATACTAACTGCACTAACCACATCCTCTGGCAACAAATTCCAGAGTTTAATTGTGTGTTGAGTAAAAAAGAACTTTCTCCGATTAGTTTTAAATGTGCCCCATGCTAACTTCATGGAGTGCCCCCTAGTCTTTCTACTATCCGAAAGAGTAAATAACCGATTCACATCTACCCGTTCTAGACCTCTCATGATTTTAAACACCTCTATCATATCCCCCCTCAGTCGTCTCTTCTCCAAGCTGAAAAGTCCTAACCTCTTTAGTCTTTCCTCATAGGGGAGTTATTCCATTCCCCTTATCATTTTGGTAACCCTTCTCTGTACCTTCTCCATCACAATTATATCTTTTTTGAGATGCGGTGACCAGATCAAAAATATTAAGATTCAGACAGCAGTCCAACAGTAAGATGTGGGCCTTCCAGTCTTTTGCACTGAGTGCCATATGTATGACTTTCTGTCAGCTGGTGAGAGGTTGTGTGTGTGCACATTTGATGCAAAGAGCTCCTGATTCTCAGAGAACAAAACCAATCTCTGGAGGCTAGAGTTGCAGACCTGGAGAAAATGAGGCAGACAAAAAGATATATAAAGGAGACCTTCATGGACATAGTGGTAAATCCTAACTTCAGTCTAGCATCTCCTGTGCTGTCTTGAAGAAGCAAGGTCACCTAGAAGGATAGCATCACCTTGAAGTAACATGAGGTGATCCTGCAGCTTGCACCTGCTCTCCAGGTGATGTAGTACCCTCTTACACCAAGAGTGGGCCTTCCAGGGCTTTTGCCCAGGAGGGAAGGTTAGGACAGCCATCAAAGGGGGGAATTTGACCATTACAAAGATAGATAGCTGATTGGCTGGTGGATGTGAGGCTTTCTTGGTAACTTGCCTACTTCTTCAAGGATGGTGGACCTCACTCATCAACTGAATAGGATTTTAGACAGTTTTGGGAATAAGCTGGCTTTCATGGTTCATGTGGGTACCAATGGCATAGGAAGATATGGGAAGAAGTAAAATTTCAGATTTTAGGCAGAAAACTGAAATTCAGAATATCCAAGGTAGCCTTCTCAGAAATGCTTCCTATTCCATGCACAGGATTCCAGAGGCAAGCAGAACTCTGGAGTCTCAATGCATGGATGAAACGATGGGGCAGTGAAAATTGTTTTACATTTATTAGGAGCTCAGCAACATTTTGGGGAAAATCGAGCCTATTCCAAGAGGATAGGCTCAACCAGAATGGAAACAGGCTGCTAGCACTAATGTTTGAAAAGAAGACAACATGGATTTTAAATTTGAGCCTAGGGGAAATAGACAATCACTCAGCAGCACATGGTTCAGAGAGTGGTATGTTTGAAAGATACTAACAAAACAGAGAAGTTAGGGCATCCCAATAAAGAGCAGATTGAATTAAAAGATTACAAATTATCGCTGTGAACTAATAAGAAGGTTGTAAATACTAACAAAAAACATACCTTGAAATGCCTGTATGTAAATGCCAGATGTCTAAAAAATAAGATGAGAGAGTTAAATATAAAGCACTGAATGAAAAGGCATAATTGGAGAAAAACCTGTGCATTACCAGAGTACCAATTATAGCACAATGATAGGGTGGATCAAATTGGTGTTAGTGGTGGTGGTGGGGTTTGTGTGTTACAGATTGCATAAAGTCAAACAGGATAAAGAACCTGCAGGAGACAGAATACACTGTGGAATGTTTATGGACAGAAATTACTTGTGTGATTTAGAAAAGTAGCAATAGGGGTATACTATTGTTCACATGGCCAGAATGAACAAATAGATGATGAAATGCTAACAGAAATTAGGGAAGCTAACAAATTTAGTAGCACAGCAATAATGGGAAATTTAAAATACCACTATATAAGAACAGTTAATTATTAAGTGCAACGAACTACACTTGTCTCACAAAATAAACGTCGCATAGATTATAATTTTTTAGATTTTTTTATGTGCATAGAATTTATCTGGAACAGTGGACCATCATAACACCCTTGGTTTTTTAGGCAGTAAGCCACACTTTCAACCTTACAGGGTCATGTTTAATCATCGGTCCATTAAATGTCTTTTGTCTTCTTTATTCAAATGTTCTCTTACTCCTTCTTTTTTATCTTTTTTATAATTAGTAAAATCCTTTGTAATAAATTCAAAGACGAAATTGCCTTACTTGTGCGGAGCGCCGCTGCGCTTCCGACCTTTATCTCCTGTGCCGCCGCGCTATTATCTCCAGCGCTGTCGTGCTTTACTTTGCAATAAATTTAAGACGCCGACAAGAGGATTAGGCGGCTGAATGCGACTCTACAACTTCCCGATCAGTCCCTGAAGCAGCGCAAATCGCGAAACGTACGTCGGACTGCAGGAGCTCTAAAGTGTGTGAGCACATTCAATCGGAAGTTCAACAAAAAACCCAGAAGTATTTTTCGCCTACAAAGCACGACAGCGCTGGAGATAATAGTGCGGCGGCACAGGAGATAAAGGTCGGAAGCGCAGCGGCGCTCCGCACAAGTAAGGCAATTCCGTCTTAAATTTATTGCAAAGTAAAGCACGACAGCGCTGGAGATAATAGCGCGGCGGCACAGGAGATAAAGGTCGGAAGCGCAGCGGCGCTCCGCACAAGTAAGGCAATTCCGTCTTTGAATTTATTACAAAGGATTTTACTAATTATAAAAAAGATAAAAAAGAAGGAGTAAGAGAACATTTGAATAAAGAAGACAAAAGACATTTAATGGACCGATGATTAAACATGACCCTGTAAGGTTGAAAGTGTGGCTTACTGCCTAAAAAACCAAGGGTGTTATGATGGTCCACTGTTCCAGATAAATTCTATGCACATAAAAAAATCTAAAAAATTATAATCTATGCGACGTTTATTTTGTGAGACAAATTTAAAATACCCCAATATTGAGTGGGTAAATGTCACATGAGAACATGTTAAGGAGGTAATCATTCTAAATGAAATAAGTGACTGCTTCATGGAGCAGCTGGTCCAGGAACTGATGAGAAGAGGAACTATTTTAGACCTAGTCCTTAGTGGAAAGCAGAATTTTGTATGAGAGGTAATGGTAGTGGGGCCACTTGGTAATAGTGATTATAACGCAATCAAATTTGGCTTAATATCTGGAGATAAGATTAAGGAAAACTAAGATTTTGTATCCGGCATGGGCACTGTTTAAAAATACCAAACTATATGTATTCCACACTTTAAAAAAAGACAGAAGAACAAATGACTCCCAGCATGGTTAAAAGGTAAGGAGAAATATGCCATTATAGTCAAAAGAACTTCTTAAAAAAAAAAAACAGAAAGAGGATCATAATAAAGAAAATAAGAAAAAGTATAATTATTGGCAAGTTAGATGCAAAACATCGATAGACAGGGAAAAAGAACATTTGAAAAGAAGCTTATCACAGAGATTTAAAAAAATCATAATAAACGTTTTCCTAAATATATCTGAAGCAGGATGTCTGTGAGGGTTGGACCAGTAGATGACTGAGTGGGAAAAAGGAGCACTTAGGGAAGAAAAGTCCATGGCAGAAAGATTAAATTAATTATTTTCTGGAAATTGTGTTTAATAATGATTTGGAGGAATTGAAACAATTCTCGGTGAACCTGGAAGATGTAATAGGGCAAATTAACTAATTAAATGGTAAAAAATCACCTGGATCAGATGGTATATACCTCAGAGTGCTAAAAGATTTCAAAAATGAAATTGCAGACCTATTACTAGTAATCTGTAGTCTATCTTTATCATTTTTATTGTATCTGAAGATGGAAGGATAGCTAATAACACACCAGTCTTTAAAATGGGCTCCATGGGTCATCCAAAACACTATAGACCAGTCAGCCTAATGTCTCTGCTGGGAAAAATAATTGTAAACTGTTGCCCCTGATGGTTGAAGACTGCTGTTGTGGCCAAGTTTGATGGTATTTCAATACAGAATGGAATCCTCAGGGGTGCGATTCAGTTATCTCCTCTCAACCAGGTCTCCCACAGGGACATGGGTCTACAACCCACCTAGCAAAGTATCTTATGGTCAAGAGAGGAGACAAGGATAATAAAAGAATATACTTCACCTTCAATGTAAGTAAACTTAACTATTTTATTTTAAATACTTATATATTAAACAATATTGGGGCAGATTTTCAAAGGCTACGTGAGTAACATACGCACGTAACCCGAGAAAATCTGCCCCTGCGTGAGCATATGTCCCGGGGCGCACGTATGTCCCGGGGCACGCATATGTCCCGGGGCTCCAAAAAAGGGGCGTTCCGGGGCGGGGCTGTGGGTGGGGTGCCGGTCCTGGGGCATTCCGGGGGTGGGACCGAGGCCTCTGGAACAGCTGCAGTGCCGGGGGGATGGTGCGCTGGCAGCTGGCCGGCACGCGCAAGTTACGCCTGCCCGGAGGCAAGGATAACTTCAACGATAACTGTAGCAGGGGGGTTTTAGATAGGGCTGGGGAGCGGGTTAGATAGGGGAAGGTGGGGGGGCGGAAGGAAAGCTCCCTCCAAGACCACTCCGATTTCGGATCGACCTCGGAGGAAGCCTGCGCGGCTCGGTGCGCCCAAGTTGCACAATTGTACACCCCCTTGTACGCGCCGACCCTGGATGTTATAACATTCACGCAGCAGCGCACACATGTTATAAAATCGGGCGTAGATTTGTTCGCGTCGGGTTGCGCGAACAAATCTATGCCCGTGCGCAGGTTTGAAGATCTGTCCCATAATGTTTCAGCTCCACTAAAATGTGCACATGTAAATGAAATCTTTAACTCTTCTTTAGATCAAAATAAGCATGTTCATTTTGCATTTCTAATAAACAATAATTCTCTTTTCTTATATATTTGTAGGACGATTATTATGTTAGGTAAGAAACAGAAGGCAACCATCAACAATTTCTGGATACAAATCTATCAGATGTGTTGTCTCTTAAACTCTTTTGTTACTGTGTTGCTTCTAAAAGATTAGTTTTCAGTGTCTTATTCTTTTAACTATTAAAAATTGGTTCTTTATGTTGTTCTGCTGTTTTACAAGTGAAGATGTATTTTCCTTCCTGGATAAAGGTGAGTATTTATTTTTATATTTTATGTGAACTCTTTTCCTTTTCTTTTCTTAATGTTCTTTCCTATCTTTCTGCTTTCCTTCTTCTTCTGTATTTGCTAGTTTGTTGTTTGGGTATCTGTGTATCTGTGCAGACCTGGCAGTGTTTGTTAATGCTCTTTCTTTTATAAAGAAAGACTATCTTTAGTTCCTTCTCTTTCTGTCATCACTGGCCAGTTCTTTTTGCCTCTTTTTCTTCTTCTGTAGCTTACTAACTTATACTTTAAACAAATAAACAAAGGAAAACTATCTCCCTGAAACTGCTCCTCAATCTTCTGCAAACTACAGCAGTGGTGGTGGTGTTCCCTGGGTGTCAGTGTCTCTGTTGGCTTATTGTTCCTGTTTTTACTCTTACTATATCTTTCCTGTGAAAGAAGAGGTCACAGCACATTTATTATTTCTTACATTCAGTGTTTCACTCTCTCTCTGTCTTTTACTTTCTTTTTTTATTTCTGAGTTCTTCTTTTCTGACTTTGTGTAATTTTAACTGTCAATGATGTGAACAAAGGCAGAATCTTCTCCAGAGACACTGGGTTACTCAATTGTCTCTGGTGTAATTGTCTTGGCTTTTAAACAATTTTCCCACATATCTCCAAAGTTGCTGTGGGTTGGCTTTGTTTCACCCTGGGGGATCTCAGTAACCAACCACTGAATTCCCCTTAACATACTAGTATTCAGTGTTCAATATTGATAAAAGTCATGTGCACTCTATTGCTAACCCTTAGAAATGGTACAGCAAAATATTTAATGCTTAAAATTTTCTGCCTTTCTTCTTAGCTTGACAGGAACCCACACTCATATTCATTCATAACACTCACACTTTATAGTGGCTGTTCTTTCATTAAATGATAGTGTTTGTGCACTTTTACTAGGCCTGAAGACAGAGGACCCTGACAGCACCTCTGCTCCCTCATACTCCAGCCTCACTACTGGCTAAATTCTATAACTCTCTGTGTTTCTAGCTTTAAGATATCCCTGCTCTTGATGATGTCATACTAAAAAATAGTGCTAGGGACTGTCTATTCGATACCCTCAACATTCTCTGATGAGTCAATTTTTATTTGTTTCTACCGCTTTTGTTATTAGAACATTTTTGGTATCTTTACTCACTATCTTCAGTTTAGAACCTGCGCTGCAGCTAGTGATGGTAAAGCTGCACCCACCCCCATCGCTCGTTTCTAGGAAAGCCTTTGTTAAGGCTCCATGACTACAGCTTTGCTTCGCCCTTTCCGTTGCTATGGTGATCCCTGTTCTTTTTTTAGTTGCTCCAGAGCGGTCCAACAAGATTAGGGATATTCAGAAGGTATCAAGTCACTTCAAAATTAAATTATTCACTATAGTCATGCCTTTAAAAACATTTCCATGTCCATTAAAAAATATTCCCCATATTTATTTATGGGTTTTTTTTTCTGTGCTTTTTATTCTTTTAATCTCTGGACAGCTTGTATAATTCATTGTACAAAAAACATTATTTTTCCACTACAATTGATGGCTAGACAGCTGACCCCAGAATCTTTGAGAAGTTCCTCTATCATTTGTTGGTTTGTTTTTTTTTAATATAGGTTATTTCAAGCTTTGACTGGGTAGGGCTCCCATCGGGGCAAATGACATATATAAATCACCTTTGGGGGCAGGGGAGTTGGTGTCTGTTAGGTGGCCAGGGTCCCCTTACCTGGCCAGGCCCTTTGTTTCTTTCAAATTTTATTTTTCTTTAATTTTATTAAAAATTGATAGTCCCTCTCCCAGGACCATGGGTAACCGCTGACATCATCAATAATGTCAGCAAGACGGCAGTCTAGGCAGCTCTGGTGTGTCAGGGGCTTCCCTTAGGCCCTCCGATGCTAGTCAGGGCATTCTTTTTTTTTTTTTTTAATTAAATTCAAGGTGGCAGCAGCACTGCAGGGGCACTCACCCAGTCAAATGCAGTTATAGCGATCTCTGAGGCAGCCTCGGCAACTTTCCGTGGCCGTGATATCAGCAGACTACAGCTCTCCCGTGGCTCCATTCGCAGGAGGAGGAGTCCGCTGGCAGTGGTCATGATTACCATCATAGCTGGCCACTGTCAGTCCGCTGTTTCCTCCTGTTATTCCGATGCTCGGGGTGCTGCATCATGGGCCTCTCTCTCTTACTTCCAATGATCGTGGGCGGTACTTCCATATTAGGAGGACCTGGCGACAGTGGTAATCCAACACCTCACCCACCACTCAAGCCTCTCCCTTCTCTGTTCCGGTGCCTCCCTTTGTGTTTCACTCCTCCCGTGAGCTGCTCCTAGTGCTTGGGCACCCCTCTCTCGCAGCTTTGGCTCAGCACTATTGCTGTCGCTCCCACGGGCCTTATCTGCCATTGCTGAGTCTCCAGCCTCCGGTCCAGTCACTTCAGCTCAGGTCACTCCTCAGGCTCCAGTGCTCATTCTCCCAATAACTGTCTGTGTAATTTCAGCTTCTCTTTGGCACCAAACTCCATCAGCTCTTCCTCTGCAGCCTGGCTCCGTACCTGGCAGCAGCCCTTCTGTCACAGCTTTGGTGCTATTCTGTCCATAGCTCAGTCTTCATCTCACCCCAACAAGGCCACGGGGCTGGGAAGCGGCCTAATTCTTGATTCCACAATTTCTTTTATTTGAACATGTACATAGACATGATTTAATGGGCTATAGGCACAGCAAAAAGAAAAAGTGGAAAAACCACACCAATAGATGGGACACAATCAACATGGATTTACCCAAGAGAAGAAGTCTTGCCTCACCAATCTGCTACATTCTTTGAAGGAGTTAATAACCATGTGGATAAGGGTGAGCTGGTGCATATAGTGTGTCTGGATTTTCAGATGGTTTTTGACAAAATCCTTCATGAGAGAGTGCTCAGAAAATTAAAATTCATTAGGTAGGACGTAATGTTCTATTGTGGATTGCAAAATGGTTAAAAGATAGGAAATAGAATGTTTTCTCAATGGGGTAAGGTAAATAGCAGAGTGCCCCAGGGATCTGAACTAGAACTGGTTCTTTTTAATATAGTTATAAATGGTTTGTAAAAAGGGAACAAGTGCGGTGATCAAACTTGCAGACTAAACAAAATTATTCCCAAGTTGTTAAATCACAAATGGATTGAGAGAAATGAGAGGAGAACCTTGCAATACTGTGAGACTGGGTATCCAAATGGCAGATTAAATTTAATGAGGACAAGAGCAAAGTGATGCATATAGGGAAAAATAATCCAAAATGTAGTTACATGATGTCAGATTCCATATTAGGAGTCACTATGCAGAAAAGGGCTCTAGGCATCACAGTGGATAATACATTGAAATTCTCAGCTCAGTGCATGGTGGAGGCCATAAAAGCTTAACATAATGTTAGGAATTATTAGGAAAGAAATGGAGAATACAACAGACAATATCATAATACCTTTGTATTGCTCCATGATGCAAATGCACCTGAAGTACTGTGTGCAATTCTGGTCACCACATCTCAAAAATGATATAGCGGAACTAGAAAAGGTACAAAGAAGGATTACCATAATGAAAGAGGGGATGGAAGAGCTCCTCTATGAGAAAAGGTTAAAGAGGTTAGGGATCTTCAGCTTGAAGAAAAGATAGCTGAGGGGAGATATGATAGAAGTCTATATAATCATGAGTGAATTGAAATAAATGCAAATCGGTTATTTATTCTTTCAGAAATAAAGACTAGAGGACCATTCATGAAGTTACTAAGTAACACATTTAAACCAATTTGGAGAATATTTGGATTTTCAGAAGGTCCCTCAAGAGACGCTTCTAAAAACACTAAAAAGCCATGGGATAGGAGGTGATGTCCTTTTGTGGATTGCAAACTGGTTAAAAGACAGGAAACAAAGAACAGGATTACATGGTCAATTTTCTCAATGGAAAAGGGAAAACAGTGGAGTGCCTCAGGGATCTGTACTTGAACCGGTGCTTTTTAATATATTTATAAATGATTTGGAAAGGAATACGACAAGTGTGGTAATCAAATTTGCAGGTGATACAAAACTATTCAGAGTAGTTAAATTACAAACAGATTGTGATAAACTGCAAGAGGACCTTGTGAGACTGGAAGACTGGGCTTCCAAATGGCAAATGAAATTTAATGTGGATAAGTGCAAGGTGTTGCACATAGGGAAAAATAACCCATGCGGAAGTTACACGATCTTAGGTTCCATTTTAGGAGCTACCACCCAGGAAAAAGATCTAGGCATCATAGTGGATAATACATTGAAATCATCAGCTCAGTGTGCTGCAGCAGTCAAAAAAGCAAACAGAACATTAGGAATTATTATGAAGGTAATGGTGAATAATACGGAAAATGTCATAATGCCTCTGTATCACTCCATGGTGAGTCCGCACCTTGAATACTGTGTACAATTGTGGTCACTGCATCTCAAAAAATATATATTTGCACTGGGGAAGGTACAGAGAAGGGCAACCAAAATGATAAAGGGGATGGAACAGCTCCTATGAGGAAAGGCTAACGAGGTTAGGGCTGCTCAGCTTGGAGAAGAGATAGCTGAGGAGGGATATGATAGAGGTCTTTAAAATCATGAGAGGTCTAGAATAGGTAGATGTGAATCAGTTATTTACACTTTCGGATAATAGAAGGACTATGGGGCACTCCATGAAGTTAGCAAGTAGCACATTAAAGACTAATCGGAAAAAATTATTTTTCACTCAACGCACAATTAAGCTCTGGAATTTGTTGCCAGAGGATATGGTTAGTGCAGTTAGTATAGCTGGGTTTATAAAAGGCTTGGATAAGTTCTTGGATAAAAGGTCTATTAACTGCTATTTATCAAGTTGATTTAGAACAGTGGTCCCCAAACCTGTCCTGGAGGGCCACCAGCCAGTCGGGTTTTTGGGATATCCACAATGAATATGCATGAGAGAAAATTTGCATGTTATGGAGGCAGTGCATGCAAATTTTCTCTCATGCATATTCATTGAGGATATCCCAAAAACCCGACTGGCTGGTGGCCCTCCAGGACAGGTTTGGGGACCACTGATTTAGAGAATGGCCTCTGCTACTACTGGTATCATTAGCAAGGGATATTCTTAGTGTTTGGGTACTTGCCAGGTTCTTGTAGCCTGGTTTGGCTACTATTGGAAACAGGATGCTGGGTTTGATGGACCCTTGGTCTGACCCAGTACGGTAATTTCTTATGTTCTCATGTTCTTAATCTAAATCCGTATTCTCACAAAGGGAATGGTGCAGTCCAATGCAACCCTCGGGGTTCCCAGAATGTGTGCTCTGCCAGATGTGTCTAGAGACTTGTCTGTGAGATTAGGCATGAGAGGAGTTATATAACTGTACTGGTGGAAAAATGCCAGAAAAATCTGGAGGCTCAGAAGGGATTCAACTCCATACTCTCCTTTGCTAGGCAATACCCTTTCACAATTTGCAACCCTAAACTACAGGGTTGGCAACGGGAAAAGCTGCTTGATTTCCAGTGAAACAAGCTTAGCAGTATCGTGGAACACACTTCAATGGGATCTGTGAACAGACTACACTTGATGCCTGGTATTCTGATCAACTAGTGATTATGTTCTAATGGGAGTGTACGGAAAATCCCCGTGCTTTGGAGTGGAGGCCAGAAAGCAAAACACTGTTCGATTTAACCACTTGGACTGGACTAAACTGGATTCTTATCTAACCTAAATAAAATGATTTCCTTAGGGTCCTGGTACAAGAAATGCTAAATGTTAACTAATCATGCTCAGATGTCTGCCATCTACTACAAAGGATCAAGAGCTGAGGAGTGTAATATCTATAAAAACATTTACAAGCATTGCTGCTAAATAGACCATCTTTGCTACAAATCTCTAACATTTCTACCTCTGAATAAAAAGCAAGTCCTTGGAAACAAACAAAACTTTATGTGGGGTATCATATATGTAAACATGATAAAAAGTAGGGAGAGTAATTTTCAAAGGCATTTCCGCAGGGAAGCTTACATGCATATGTCCTATTCATGCATAAGTTTATTTATTTATACAATTCTTATATACCATTACTCAGAACACAAGGTTCTATCTTTACGGTTTACATAATACAGACTAATAAATAACAGTTGGAAAACAGAATAAATACAATAAAAACTTCAATAAAAATAATAAGATAGCTAAAATCTAGTCATAAAATAAAACTAAAAACAAGATTAGTATAGTTAAGAAAATAAAAGGTAGAATCATCTGATGGACTGCAGACTTATATATCATCCTGAGCGTTAATTCCATATGCTTTCTGAAAGCACCATGTTTTCAAGTCTTTCTTGAATCTCTTCAGGTTATCCTGCATTCTAAGTTCCAATGGCAAATTATTCCAGAGTTTCGGCCCTGCAACTGAAATGGCTCTTTCTCTCACTTCGCTCAAATGTGCTGATTTAACAGTAGGTACCGATAAGTTTATCTGTATTGAGCTGAGGCATTCCTGGAGGTGGACCTGGGGAGGTGTTTGCACCTTCATGCATGCTTTCACATTTTAATAAGTATGAACATACATTTTCATGGGAAATTTGTGCAGATATTTTAGCTGATATAACTTATGTGTGTAGAATTGGTGGGATAATTTTCCAAGTGGACAGTGCAGAGCATTAAAACTTGGTATGCATACATTTGCCAGCTAGCTTATGCGCAATGTTACAAAATTACCTCCAAAAGTATTTTCCCCTACCAAGGTCCCAATCAACATCATATTGGTCCCTATGTTTAGGATTTAAACCTATGACCAACCAAACCATGTGCTTGAAAACAGTTAAAATGCTAATCAATCAGAAAAACTAAAATGCTAGTATGGAAATTACTGCTTATAGCACAGGTTTACATATGAAGAGATGTAAAGATGGATGAACTGAGGAAATCAAGTCCCATTACATCTTTCAAAATTATAAGATGATGCTGTCATCTTGACATCTCAACTATTTTTCCACTGGAGGCAAGGGACACACCGTACAGTAAATTCATTAGGACAAATGTCACCAGGAATAGTTCACTACATGTATATGACCATCAGCATAGGTAGCAGCCAAGAAACTTCAAGCTGTTTTTAATGGCTATAGATCAGATGACATGCAGCTCAGCAGTTTAGTATGAACAGCTGAGAAGAGCATCAAGATGGGGTAACCATTCCAAGTGTTGTATGTCAAGAAAACATTAGCATGTCCTTAACCCATGTCTAGCGGTGACTATTCTACGTTACAAGAAAATAAAAATGTCAACATAACAGCTTCTATAGACCACTTAAATCAAGTTCATTGTACTAAGTAGTGTAAAATTTGACTTATAGCATAAAACATTAAACCAGATAATACAAACAAAATATAGTATAAAATTGGTATATATAACAAAAGCAAAAAATCTGAGCAGTTAAAAACAATAGTGCATATTGCCCAAGCCTTCAGGCATCCTCTACTTGTTTTCTCAATGTTATGCAATTGCCAAACATTTCTTTGCAGAAATGTTTGGCAATTGCATAACATATTTTCTCACTATGCAAAGCCATCAGTTGTCTCCAAAGCCTTACTGAAAGCCAAAATGTTTGTATAAACACAAATACAATATGGAAAGCAACTCTGTTATTACTTTACTATATTCCTTTTCCACACAGTTATATATAAAAAAGTGAAATATGTCTGGACTAGCAAAACAGATGAGCCAAAGCACATATCTAACAAACAACAAAAAGAAGGCAAATAATTCAGAGAAAGCTAGATGCCACAATGAAATCTTTAATTAGCCATGGATTTGCAAGCATTTGCCTACTTCCCTTTTCATTTTATTTACCAAAAAATTGCATTTAAAACTTTAATACCCCCTCAAAAAAAATCTCCCACTGAATGTAATGCATACCAGTCCAGTAGTACAAGTAGACAGCAAATATTATTTTGACTGATTTGTCTCTATTTTTAACTTCTTCAGTGTAAAAAAGCTCTTGACTTGAATACAGTCCAAGGATTGGACAATAAAGTCTGCTGTCACACAGAGCACGTGTAATCATTAGCAGTAAACACACATAGAAGCAGAAGATGCTTGATCTTTTCTACTATGTTGTACATTTCATCTGAACAAGTCACCTTTGATATTTTATCTTTTGTTATTTAACTGCTGCATATTAACTTCCTTAGTCAGCCTAGCACTTGTATAAATATGAGGAGTGGAGGGGAAAAGGCAATTTTTTCACATACACAGTACATTCTGTTTTAAAGACACTACTGACACTACAGTGCAGATCATTGATAAACACAGCTGTGCAGTCATAAAGGAGACAGGCCTTGAGGTTCAGGATGGGTCACTAAACTGGACGTGTTAGAGGTTGCTAAAGATTCTGTGAGAGAAGGGGAATTCTCCAGTGATTGCTATGGCTGCAGAATCAGAGCAAACTGCAATCTTTGATTATAATACTTATTAGCAGATTTACCTATTTCTTTTGATTCTGCAACCATAGCAACTGCCATAGAATTTGCCCTTTGCTAAGGAATCTAGCCCTGGGCAGGGAATTGCAGGAAACTGCCCAGTATAGTTCCAAAATCAGCCTCCATTCCTCCTGTTGCTGCTGCTGGTAGGGATGTGCATTCATTTGAAACAAATGAGACCATTTTCTTTTTATTTGTGGACCCCCCCAAAAAAATTGAGGGTACCCACAAATTTAAATAAACATGTTCATTTCATTTGTTTATGTTTCCCATTCAAGTTTTTGTCTGTAATGAGCAAGCAACAGGTGCAGGTAAGGAGTAACTGGAGACTATAACAACTAACGCTTGCCCTTATGACAATAAAGCCTTGTTAGAGCTGAGGCAGGAGAAGTTGGCAAGAATACTAGGCAGAGGACAAATCACAGTGAAGCATCTTTTTAACTAGCCTATAGCTGCCTTCTGGATGAAGTAACATTGACATCATCCCACTGAAAGGTCAAACCATGCACAAAGAAACTGCATTTGCTTTGTTGGATTTTGCAGAAAAGGATCTCTTTTCAGAATCTCTCTGACAGTTAAAGAAAAGCTTTAAAATAGTAGGCAATAGCACTGGCAAAAGGTTTTTTTCTGATTTCTGCTGTAGACAATGGTCTCATTCACTGTGAATGAAAAGAAAGCAGTTCCACTGCCTTTATGTTCACTAGAGGCAGGGTAAGAGTGGAGATTGAAGCAGTACCAGGATTTTTGTGTTTCTGTCTGACACAGCACAGTGCAGTGCAGTGAGGTTAACTAAAGAAAGAATAAAGTGAAGAGAAACACAGCCTTGCCACCTTTCTTGGTTCTGTTTTTAATATATTTTTTAATGTTAAAAAGGAATCAGTCATCAGTGCACACACATATACTGTGTGTGTGTGTGTATGTGAGAGAGAGAGAGAGTTTTTTGAACACACTGTGAGAGATAGCCCTAGGAAGACAGATACTGAGTTTGTGGAACCACTAGCAAGTTGCTGCTATTTCTGCTTGACAAGTTGGCTCTATGCTTGATAAGCACTGAAATGAACTCAATCTGTCACATTTATTCAGTATTAGAGTGGTACTGTGAGTGCTGGTACAGTATCAATAAATGCTATTGTGATATCAAAACCCCCAGTAGGCATTTCCAATTCCATCATGACCTCACTGCGAATGATGGATCAGCAGGTTATACATTTTGTAAATAAATAAATCATCACTGTGAGGAAAGGGCAGAGGAGGGAATGGCAAGGGCAGAATATTTGCTGCATAGTCAGACCAGCCTGGGAGACGTACAAGCAGTAATAGTAGCAATAAAGAAAAAAGAAAGTGCCCTGCCCCTAAACTTAAAAGAGACTTTTTTCTTTTTTAGCCACAGAAAGCCAGAAGTGCAAGCAAATCCAAGAGCTCCTTCTACCAGTCAGGAGGCTGGCCAGCAGCCCCCTGCTATACATCTGCAGAGGCAATTCACTATAGAGGAAATAGGGAGGTTTTCTGTATCACTGCCCAGAGGCAAGAGACAGGCAGCATCAAAAGTAGTAACAAGGTGCATCAGGGAAATGATGGCCTTTGATGACCTGGACTTTAAGCAAGTATGCATGAGTTTATTTATATTCCACTTTTCAGCAGATTACATTCAGGTACTATAAGTATTTTTGTATCCGAACTGGGTTTACAATCTAACTCCTAGATTCATCAAGCTGCAATGTTCTTTTCACAGGAGGAGGTCCCAATATCCCTGGCCCCTGTGAAGTCACAACAGTCCATCCCTCACCCCTGCCCCCCAATGTGGCCTGGGTCCGATCCTTGGACCTTATCCCATTCACATGGCTGGGGCCAAGGTAAGTTCTGCTCCATTTTGGGAAAAGGCGCTTACCAGACCAGGTGAAGAGTGCACCCGGCCCCAACACAGAATCCATTTTAAAGTAGGGGGCTCTGAAGGAGGGTCATGGATGGGGGGAAGGTGCTGAACTTTTTGGGGGGGAGCAGGGGGATGGATTGTTGTGACTATGGCAGGGCCGGGGAGATGGAAGTGAGAGGGGGCATTGGTGTCAGGGGCAGGGTCCATATTTTAGTGTGTGCTTTGGGGAGGGAGGAAGGGGGGATGGGGCTGTCGCTGACCAGACCTTTTTTTTTTTTTTAAGGTTTTCAACATTTTGGGGGTATTTAGGCCACCTCAACTGGTGGCCCCAGGTTGAGACAGGGGACAGACTTGATCCCCGCTTAACCTCCCTGTTTGCAGTCAGTTCTTTTTCTGCCACATTAAATGTTCCATGAGAGCTTCGGGACCTACATTAGGGTCCTGGGCCTTCCACCACACATCTAATGCTTTTCAATGAGGTGTTATTTTATCTCAGCTCTCCACCTTCTTGGTCAGCCGCGATAAAATATTTCCATAGAATTGACTAGTTATGACCTTCTTTGCATGCATTATTCATGCATGCAAAACACATACAAAGAAGATCATTGTAATAGGGGAGGGCATCTGCACGGTAGATGCAAAATATCATGTATATTGCTGTGATAGTGTGTGATATCACACAATTAACACACACAATTAATATATCTTATCAATGTCCTATAACACACAGCATCAGATACTTAGAAAACGCAAATGTGCAATCTGCCATCTCTTGCCACACAATGGGCTACAAACGGTGTCAGAAAATAGGCGCTCAAATTGTCATTCATCTGCTGGTTGTTATTAACCCTAATACATCCCTTAAAACTGTAAAAAATACAAAATATTAAATCTGAAGATACTTCGCTCTACAACACCAAAATCTTGCCAAGCGCTCTGTTTACTGCAGGAAACCCGACAATCGACACGGGCCCATGTTTCAGCAACAAAACGACTGCATCAGGGAACTGGGTTATCATCACTGCAGCAATAAAGATACATGGGCCTGTGTCGGTTGTCAAGTGTCCTGCAGTAAATACAGCACTTAGCAAGGTTTTGGTGTTCTAGGGCTAAGTATCTTCAGCGTTATTTTTTACTCCTTTTTACAGTATTAAAGAATGTATTAGGCGTTAATAACAACCAGCAGATGAATAAGAATTTGATCGCCTATTTTCTGGCACTGTTTGTAGCCCATTGTGTGGCAAGTGATGGCAGATTGCACATTGGCGTTTTCTAAGTATCTGAATCTGTGTGTTATAGGACATTGATAAGAGATATTAATTGTGTGAGTTAATTGTGTGAGTTAATTGTGTGAGTTTATTGATGCATAAGAAGAAAGATAAGTTTTGAACCTGTTATTTTTTGTATGGTTTCTGCTACTCAGGTTCTTGCCCTTTTTTGTAGTTTAATAGTGTGAGATATATCATGATCTAGAGCCCTATTGCAGCTTCATGATTCACCCGGTAAGTTTGTACCTGAGCAATGAAGGCTAAAATGATAAGCCCAGGGTCACAAGAAGCAACAGGGGACTTTAAATCCTGGTTTCCCTGGTTCATAGCCCATTGCTCTAATCACTAGACAATTCCTCCACATTAGCCCCTAATTATAAAGTGCCCTCTAGAAGTACATTTAGTAGATATGTTATCCCCACCCTGTGCAACTAGTGCCGTAGTATCATGCAGGCACAGGCAGAGAGAAGCAACAGTTTTCTCTTGGATAGGTTCAATGGTGGGTCCGGAGATAGGAACAGTGGCAACCTCTACCAACTCATGTACACTCCGCCCTCCCCTTATGGATGGTCCCGAGCTCAATAGTGATCTGTTAGCAGCAGCAGCATTAGTAATGCAAGTCAGCATGGAGCCCGTGAATTCAAGCTTGCTTGCCCTTCAGCGCCCCTAATCCCTCTTCATGCAAGGCTTCCTCTTACAACAGAATCTCATACAAGCGGGGCCGACGCGTCCATTAGGTGAACTTCGGCGGTCGCCTAGGGTGCTGAGCCGTAGGGGGCACCGAAGAGCAGCCACGTGGTGCCGCAAGCAGGGCCTATCCCACTCGCGGCAAAGAGAAATAGAGACTGTGAGCTTCTCAGTCCCTGCTCGTGGCCCTGAGAAGCACATGGTCGGTGCCGAAATAGGTAGGGGGGGGGGGGCGTGATACTGTGCTTTTCAGGGTCACGAGCAGCGCGCTGCTCACGGCCCTGAGAAGTACACAGTCGGTGCCGAAACAGGTAGGGAGGGTGCGACCGGGGAGGGGGCGCAACCGGGAGCACCCAATACCCTTGCACCAGCCCTGCATACAAGGGCGGGGCCACTGCAGGGCCTGTGAGTGCATGCTGGCTCACAGACCCTATTCTAACTTCCACTACTAATGCCGTTGGTGCCCGAATAGAGCTACCATTTGAGGGTTTGTGACCTCATTTGGGGTCACGACCAACAGTTTGGAAAGCCCGGCCCTAGCACATTTTGTTCCTTGTTTCTTGTTCACTGCCCAGTCTTCCCACATAGATTGTAAATCCTTCAGGGTAGGTGACTCATTCCCTGTTGTATCTGTACAGCTTGTGTTAAATTTCTGTGCTGATACCAATGTATTCATATTTTATCTTATAAAATGCAATATAAAAACTATTAATTCTATGTAATAAAATAACAACAATCCAGAATAAGATATTTTACCTATTTATCTCCAGTATGTTCACACCATATAAGCTTTCAATTATGTATTTTCCTGGAGCACTTGCTTTGTTAATTAAATTTTCATCTTTATACCTGGTAAGGTAACAGAGAAGGAAATCAAACTGAACTTAAAAAAAGCTATTGGCATTATCAATGAAATAATATTTTACCATACATTTCAAGATATTAGGAATATGTAAGTAATATCTGTTAACTGTTAGATAATCTAAGCCATTCTACTCACACAATCTGAAAATTTCTGCTAAAGTTTGCAAGTTGTATCGTCATTACCTCATATCCTTATTCTCACTTTTAATTAGAAAATTTGAATTTATAACTGAACTATAATGTACTTGCTCCATATCACAGATTAATATTTATATAACTAATACTATTATTACACAAATGGAAACATTTGTAGGTGTATTTTGCAAAAAAGCAAGAGCACCTTTTGTGGACAATGTGTATAATCTGTAAATTCATCCATCCATATACATTTCTGACATATGCATGTGTGCCTGCTTACCCTTAGAAGCCAATGCAATAAGACCTATGGTGAAATTGATGCTAGTTGTCAGCGCGTATTTTTTAGTGCACGCAACAAAAGCAGGCACCTCTATGGATGTAATAAAGGGACTGTATGCAAATGAGATACACGCAGAAAATCTGTGCAAATGTGGAATCCGCACAAAAACACACGTTCATGGCCCTATGTAATAAATCGCGCAGAAACCCATGATGAAACCTGCATTAACGTGGCACTCATGAGTGATTCTCAGGGTGAAAGCCTTTCCTTTTTATAACACAATAAAAAAGATAATGGTCCGGGAGTGGAACTGAAGGTGGGTAGAGCAATATCTAGCCCCTTCATGTTCCGTCTCTGATTGCGTGACAGCTGTACCAACGGATGCCGGCAGGCGCTGAAATGCAACAGAGATGTCTACAGCCAACCCACAAAAATGTTCCAAGCATCCAGAGAAATTGAAGGTAATCCATGATTACCCCAGAATAAACCAGTCTCCAGACATGCACTTTAACTTAACTCCTGCCCTGATCCAGGTGCTAAAAACTCCCCATTCAAAAACCCACACTAACCGATGTGCAGCTCCCTGCATAGCCCGTGAATAGTTCATTGCCTCATTTGCATGAAGCTAAACCACTCACATGTTTTAAAGCGGGTTTATGCACGCATTTTTCCCGCAGCGAACACTTTATTACATACCCACATAAAGCTAGCACAGGAAATATGTGCTAAATCCCGCACAAGTATGCATATAAACTCACAGCAGCTTTAGTGCTGCATATTACATTGGCCCCCTTAGTCAGGCAGTCGTGTAGATGCATATCAAACAAAGGAGGAGCAGCACAGTTGAACCAGGTAGGGCTTCTGCCGGCAGTGGCTGGTGACAATGGTGTAAGGCAGTGGGCCAGAGTTCATGGGCCTGTACTGGTTCCTGGATCCAGCAGTGGTGGTAAGGTAGAGGGACAAGAAAAAGGTGAACTCAGGCTGTGCTGGGGTCCAAAGTGGGCATTATTGTTTTTACTCCCTACCACTATCAGCCGTTTGGAGGGCAACCAATGCTGCCCGATCAACTGAGCTGGGCTGAGCATAAGGAGGTCCAGGTATAGCTGGGCTAGGGGGCCCAAATGCGTGAATCAAAAGAAGCACCCCTCAATGTAATGCCTGTGGCATACACTTTTCAATTTGTTAGTTTTATTGTTCCTGTTCTCAAGAGTTTAAAGCATTTATTTTTCATGGTCACTACACTTCATGGCTCTATCTCCACCATAAAACACATCTTAACCTATTTTTGGGCAGATGGGAAAAGGAAACAAACTTGTACCATTGAACCACAGGGGCTGGGAATCCTTGGACAGTGAAAAAAAGCTTCACAGACATCTTTTCCCATACAGTACAGGACGTCAGTTGCACCAAGATTTCAGGAGCACGACTTATCGACTCTTTAGGGATGTATCTCTTCAACATAGCCATCTTTTCCTCTACCTGTTATATAATATACAAATAAGCATACAAACTGTATAAGATGCAGCTGGACTGGGCATTACTATAACATGACTTCTATCATATAGAAATGTTTAGACTATACGGTAACTTTCAAACAGCCACTCACAGGCGAACCATGGAAACTTGTATGCTGACTCGCGGTAATGCATGTGGCCATTTTATAACATACGCACGTATATGCTTGCATAATATAAAATAGGCTGTACGCGCGTACATGTGCGTGCAATTTTATATGGATGTGCGCATATACGTGCAAATGCCACCTCTGCCGTATAAGTGGGGGACTAGTAATAGAATTGCACAATGACGCAAATACAAATAAAACAACTTTGTTCCCAGGTTGCTCAGTTAAGGGATCGGACATCTTAACCCCTCCCTGTAAATTAGCCTCCCTTTTATCCTGTTAGCCCCAACCCATCAAACCCCACTAACCTTGTTAGTTTTTTTGTTGTAGGACTTACCCGCCATCCATCGCAGAATTAAAGTTACATGGGAGGGGACCCAGCACATGCTTGGGTCACATGCAAATTTCATTGAGAAATCTAGGAACACCCATTACCCCACCCACACCATACCCATGCCCTGCCCCTTTGTCAGCAAAAAACTTGTGTGTGTGCCAGGAGATTCGAGCATACTTGCACGCCTTTTTAATTCCGCATGGCCCACGCTGGCCCGGGTTTTGCACATATCTCCCAGCTTCGGCGCACGTAAGGCTTTTAAAATTCACCTGAACATGAGTTGCAATAGTATGCACTAACTCAAATAGTGTGCACTTAAATCAAGCATGGTGAGCACTATCTCAAAATAAAGTGAACTACATGAAAAAGTTTAACAATTTGAAATGTCATTAATTTTATCATCGTTTTGGTTTAGAATGACATTAAACAAAATAACAATGTCATTAAAACAGAAACAAATCCCTAATAATTTTGCTTTTGTGAAGCCATTTGCAAAACATCTGCAAACTGCTGATGAGCTGTAGAATCATGCACATCAGTTTATTAGTGGTTTTGAATTAGCAAAATTACATGTGGAAAATCCTGCAAAGTAATTTTCAGCACAACAATTACACCTCAGGGAAGTGTTAAGTTTTTTTTTTAATAATAAAGTATGCAGTTGTTTTGCAGATTTTATTTCAAAACAAAACCCCACCAATCCATTTATATATTATTTAAATGAGCCAGCACCACAAGAAAAACTTAGCATGGTACCAAATCATTTTGTTGAAGTAATTCACCATTTAGTACACTGGTCAAATACATTGAACTAATGTTAGGCCACACAAATAAATGAATTAACAAAAGTTTGAAATTTGTGAGCAGTAGTGCCAATTGTCAAGGCTTCCATGTATCTAATGTAGAAGTCCTGACAGCTAGCACTATTGTTCACAAGTTTCAAACACATGCTCCTTCAACCATTTATCTGGATGTGCATTACACAGACACAAGTGAAGGTATGAAAATGTAACATTCAAGGATGTTTTTAACATATTCATAAATTCTGCCATTATTTTGTTCACATCTCTGTCATCCAAATTGACTGAAAGGTGTAACTAATTACCATCCTCTGTATGGTGACTTTATCCAGTTGTGCCCTAGCAGCAGCCCTAGCCTTGCAAATCTCTTCCTGTAAATACGCCAGCTCCATGATATACCAAACACCTTCAGAATGCTGACTCTGCTGCTCCTGAGCCCTGCAAAGAAAGCAAATATGATACAGAATTTATGACTGACAGCATAGTCTTGTTATAGTGTCTAAGTTTGATGGCAAGAGAGAAATTTGATTTTGAAATTCTCAATAACAATAAAAATATAGACTCAGTAGAAACTAAAAGCAGCAATACTATATCTAAAAGGAATTCCAGCTTCCAATGCTCAAGGCTTTTTGCTAGCATGACTGATAGGAAACCTATCAGTTATAATGTCTGTTCTAAATATCGTCTACCAGCACATGCCAGACTGACACATTACACTTTTCCAGTGAAAAAACAAAATTAAAAAAAAAGTCTTTAACATCCATATTTGTACCAAAAAGGCTCTCATATCCCAGCTGTTAAGAGAGTGGAATTATAATATAATTTTATTTTGTAAGTTAAGCAATTTTCAATGGCCCAGCTAGATACAAAATCAGAAGATGTACCCACAGTTCTGTTATTTACTGTATTTTTTTAATTAACCTTTGATTACACGCCTCACATCAAAAACAGATAACAAAGCATGGAGCTATATAAAAAAATTGTATTCCTTCCCCACAAGTCCCACCCATATTTTCAAATCCATTTCTTGATCATAACAAATGGAATAAAATGTCATATTAAAATCCCTATAAGTTAAAAATAATATTTCCATGACACAACATCTTAACTGAGTATTATGCTGAAATCTATAACCTTACATCAGATAACATTCATTGAGCAACAGGACTTCACCTGTTTTCTAGATTTTACAGTTAGTTTCCAATTTAAAATCTAACATACCACATATTTGGGCCAAAAAAAATGTGTACCCATGTAGATTTTCTTTAAAAATTTGCTTACATGGGTATTTTGGCACAACAATCCCCATGACTTTTCCACATCCTGTATCTGTGGATAGAGGAAAAGAGAGGAAAAATAGGCCTGCAGATTTGAAAGTGCCATTCTGTGTGGGTATTTTATTCTCCAAACCTAAACACATCTCCAGAAAAATCCTCATTTAATGTAGCTAAAAGTACATACATTGTGAACCCTGTGCATCTTTTTTAGCCACTCACAGGAAAGTTTTCCTGGGTAAATTGCTATTTAGCTGGTTAAACAGCTTTGAAAATTATCCTCAATTAGGTTGATAGAAATGCAAAATAAAAGCAATAGGGATGAGTGCTCGATGTGATCTACTTGGATTTCAGCAAAGCTTTTGATAGGATCCCACATAGAAAGCTTGTGAATCAAATGAGAAACTTGGGAGTGAGCGCCAAGGTGGTGGTGTAGATCTCAAACTGGTTGATGGATAGAAGACAGCGTGTAATGGTAAATGGAACCTTCTCTGAAGAGGGAACAATGTTAAGTGGAGTGCCACAGGGATTGGTGTTGGGAACGGTTCTGTTCAATATCTTTGTGAGCGACATTATGGAATGGATAGAAGGTAGAGTTTGTCTATTTGTGGATGATACTAAGATATGCAACAAAAGCTCAGCATAAGGAGTAGAGAGAATGAAACGCGATTTAAGAAACCTTGAACAGTGGTCGAAGATATGGCAGCTGGGAATCAATTTCAAGAAGTGCAGAGTCATGCATCTGGGGTACAGTAATCCAAAGGAGCTGTATGTGATGGGGGGTGAAAGACTGTTGTACAGGGACCAAGACAGGGACCTTGGAGTGATAGTGTCTGGCGATCTGAAGAGAAGCAATGTGACAAGGCGATAGCTAAATCCAGAAGAATGCTGGGCTATATAGAGAGAGGAATATCCTGTAAGAAAAAAGAGGCCTTATAAAGGTCCTTGGTGAGGCCTCACCTGGCATACTATTTTCCATTCTGAAGACCGTGTTTCAAAAGGGATAGAGACAGGATTGAGGCAGTACAGATAAAGGTGACCAAAACGGTAGGAGTCTCCATCAAATGACTTATGAGGAAAGGCTGAAGGACCTAAATATTTATAGCCTGGAAGAGAGGAGGTGCAGGGGAGATATGATACAGACCTTCAGATACCTTACAGGTTTTAATGATGCACAAACTTTGAACCTTTTCCATTGGAAAGGAAACAGTAGAACTAGGGGTTACGAAAGAAACTTCCTGGGGGACAACTCAGAACCAATGTCAGGAAATATTTCTTCACAGAGAGGGTGGTGGTTGCCTGGAATGCATTTCCAAAGGAGGTGGCGAAGACAAAAACAGTTAAAGAATTCAAAGGGGCATGGGATAAACACTGTGGATCCCTAAAGTCTTGAGGACAGACATGAAGAAAAGAGTGCATGGGGGTAACCCACCCGGTGCAACAGTCACTATCCTTAGCAGAAGCATGGGGATTACTATTCTCAACCAATAAGCCTTGATACTTTTGACACAACTGTAACAACACTTTGATGGTGAGAGGAAAAATAAAGGGGAATTGGTTTCAGAGGGCAAACAAAATGGGCCCCTGACTTTTACAGTCTGCGGTACTAATATGCAGACATAAGCGATAACCAGGACTGGTTCTACAGTCAAGTCCAAAAACAAAGCAAATCAGCATTGCTGGAAATTTCAGAAAGGCTCCCCACTCCGTAAAAATGTTGCTTAAAGTATTTTTTTTAATGAGTTTGGCAGTTGCTTGGTTTTTCATTGTAAATATTACTTCCCTTCTCATAAGGATTGGAGATAATTGCACAGACTTCCCTTAAGAGAAACCTAGGTGTGACCTACACAGTGAGGTAGATATTACCATAAGAAGCTTGCTGGGTAGACTGGCTGGACCATTTAGTTCTTTTCTGCCATCATTACTATGTTATTATGTTATATGGTATTAACAAAACACACAGAGGTCAATATCCAAAGATTTTTGCCCAGGTAAATTTTGAAGTTATCAAATCAAAAACCATGATTTGAAAATTCCCCTCCCCCAGCTTTCTGGATACATTATGTCTGAGTGCCAAGGAATGCTGGAGGTGATCCTGGGACATGGTTTAACTTTATCTGGCTAAATATGTTCAGAAAACTGCCGCCTTAAAGTTAGCTGAATAACTAAAATGAAAAAAACCTAGCAGCAGCAGCCAATCCCATCTCCCCTCCTCTCCAACCCCCAAGATTTAAAAAATTTAGCAGAACATTAGTGATTCATTTCCCTCATTCCTCAAAATTATAGAAATATAGCAGGCCAAGATTGACTAATTTCCCATCTCTTCCAAAATAAAGAAAAACATAGTTGGCGAATGGGGCTAATCTTCTGCATTCCCATTGTACCAATAATTAATATTAATTTATTTGCTTCACTCATGTGACTAGACCCTTATTGGTCTAGTTACATGACAGCTGTCAATGAGGGGCCCAATCCCCATTCAATTCTTAACAGGGATTGAACGTGACGAGGCCTATCAGGGATCTATTCACATGAGTAAGTGCCAGTACATTTGACAACTGTACTGACACTTAATATTTATTTATTCACTTCACTCAGATGAACAGAGCACTGATTGGTCCTGTCACTGAAATTTGTCAGTAAAGAGACCAATCGCTGTTAGTTCTGAAGGGACCAATTAGTGGTCTGAATAATCAGCTAAACTTATCCAGATAACTTTATCCAGATAACTTCTTCACTCACTAGCTTACTGAATAGCAACTTCATAATATTTATATTTAAGCAATAACCTCAATGGACAAGACGTTTACTAACAGTAAATGGCAATATATTGCCACATTTTAGATGATCACTTTATAAGCCACAATCTTGATATTTATAAAATGTGCAGCATTTTTCTACATAACACTTCTTGTTATCAGTAGATTCAATGGCATTATGAAAAATCTTGTAACAAACAATGCTGCTACTTCCTCTCTTGTTATGGAATGTGATATTCAGCACAACACTAAGTACCTTTGGACAAGAAAAGCTGAACCTTTGGTTAAAATACAAGTAGACCTAAGCAAGTGATTTTAACAGAGCTACCATATGGTTTACCTTTTCTTGAAAGCAGATACAGTGTATTCTAGAGCTTCATTTTCTGCAGAGCTATGGACACGTTTTCCATGACACAATCTACATATATATGAAGAATCTGTATGCATCTGAGTAGAAGCAGAAGTCCTTCGAAAGATTATAAAAAAGAAGTAAAAGATGATTATCAATTATAGCCTTACTTCCACAGAAATATTGACAGATATAATAGGCATTTTTTTTATTTTTAAAACTGTTGGAAAGTTATTTGTTGCCTCATGTCACACACATAACTATAACTATAACATAACTATAAATATAACATAAAAATTAAGACATAAATCGTCCAGAAAAACAATGTCAATTGGAACCTACATATAAACTTCAGTAAAATATATAGGGCCCAATATTCAGCACTGGCTGGATAACTATCTTATAGGATCATTCATCAAAATGGCGTTAATGCCCGCGATAACATCGTAACGCATGCATTAATGCCATTACACATGTGATTCTAATAATATTGCATTGTGCAAATGCAAATTTTTCATAGGGGTGGGAATGGGGAGAAGTTTGGGCGGGATTAATGAAAATGAAGGACATTTTCACACTGTGATAGTATACCGCACATTTTAATGCTGGAAATAACTACTCCTTTTTTCCTGGCATTAAGCTGTGCGAAATACCCAAAATGGCTGTAATGCAATTTGCAATAAAGATTTCAAATTGCATTTTGGGCATATTTGGGCTTGAGGAGAGGGAGAGGGGAGAGAAGTAGCATGGAGTGGAGTGGAATGGAGTAAAGAAAGAGAGCCTCTGGGGACACCTTCACAGTATTCAACTTCACCTTGAGTTATTAGCTGGCCCTCCTATAGTGATATATAGGAGGGCCAGCTAATAACTCAAGGTGAAGTTTTGGTGGTGGTTTAAGGTTTTGAGGCTAGTTTGACATGCAGAGTGAGATGTAAGAACAGCACAGTACACCTCAGTGAAGATTTGACGTCATTTGGATTGAGGAAAGTCAGACTAAGATGAGATTACGTTGATGTTCTCTCGCCCTAGCTTGATAGTACCATGTTATAGAGGCCATCAAGCTAGGGCGAGAGAACGGAAGTAATCTTATCTTTGTGAGACTTTCCTCTCTCCAAATGATGTCAAATCTTCACTAGGTGTACTGTGCTGTTCGTACGTCTCACTCTGCATGTCAAACTGGCTCCAAAACCCTAAACTACCACCAAAACCTCATCTCGAGTTATTAGCTGGCCCTCCTATAGTGATATAAATAGTTGACTACTATGAATGTCTTATAAAGAGGTCATCTCTCTCTCTCATTCAGCAAAGTCAGTGAATATACATATACACTGAATATACATATATCACAGGCAAATTTTAAAACCTCTACACACACACACCAAAGTCTGGAGGTATGCGCAGAAGTTGGGCCAGCACATGCACATGCCACACGTGTATCTCTCAGTAGGCACATTGAAATGTTTCCCCAAAAAAGGGGTGTGGGCATTCCTGATTTTATCAATAAATCCAGCAAGTATATATTTGCGCATACCGGGTTCCCCTACTGCGTAACTTTACTTCCGCTATGTAATTCCTGAAAAAAAAAACATGGGCTAGGAGCGGGGTTTTAAAGGTTGGGGCTAACAGCATAAAAAGTAGGCAATTTAACTCAGGGTGTTTCAAAGTCCTACCCTTTAACTGGGCAAAGTGGGAAAGAACTGGAGAAACTGGTAACTGCATCGGCGCATATCTAATAAAATCCCCCCCACGTGGAAGAGATGGCAGTTGCACGCACATGCATGTCCATATAAAATTGCGTGCACATGTATGCGGTACAACCAATTTTATGTGATAAAATGGCCATGTCCATTGGTGTGAGCCAGCATATACTTTTACAAGTTTGCCTGAGTGGCTGTTTGAAAGTTACCATCTTAGTCGGATAAGTCTACCCAGCTAAGCTTAGGCCTGCTCTATGGGGCAACTAAACTTAGACAAAACCTTATGCAGCTAACTTTGAATATCAGTAGGTAGCCGTATAAGTTATACAGATAACTTGCTCTGCCTCTGATCTACCCACCCAGTACATGCCTACTTTTTGTGCATGTAACTTTTAGCCATATAAGAGACACAATCAAGTGATTTTAACAGAGTTACCATATGGTTTACCTTTTCTTGAAAGCAGATACAGTGTATTCTACAGCTTCCTTTTCTGCAGAGCTATGCACATATTTTCTATGACACAATCTACATATATATGAAGAATCTGTATGCATCCGAGTAGAAGCCGAAGTCCTTCAAAGATAATAAAAAAATAAGTAATAGATGATTATCAATTATATCCTTATGGAAACATATCACTCTCACTTCCACAGAAACATTCAGGAATATAATGGACTTTTTTTATTTTTAAAACTCTTAGAAAGGTACTTATTGCCTTTTGTCACATACTATATGCATGGTTTATCTTCAGCTAGCATTATTTATTTATGCATAAGGGACTTATATGGGTAAGCAGCAGCCACTGATCATAGGTGCATATTTAGCAGCCACTACTTAGCTGGATAAGTCCCACTTATCCGGTTAAATAGCGCTGAATGCACTTTGAATATTGAGCCCATAGCCTATCATCAGCAGGCAGAATGGTCCACAGAGTAGAACCTATATAGAGCACACTGGTTCAAGTTTGTTGAAGCTTATAAACACAGGTAGTCAAAATAGCTATCAACTTTAACTGAGCAACCTCAGCTTTCGTGCTGATACATACATCTTTAACATATTAACCAGGGAGCATACAGTATATTTTCTAAATATAAAAGTTTATGAATTATAACCAGTATTTTGAATTGGATTCTCCATGTCATAGGAAGTCAGTGTAAATCTTACAAAAATAGGAGATATATTGTCCCAAGGTCTGGTGCCTACACGTATCCTAGAAGCTTCCTACTTTATTAGCAGCAATACCTAAGTTGGTTCTTGGTAACCCACTTAATGGCTGTTACAGCAGCATAATTGCCCAAGTACCATTGCCTGCAGTTCTGATCTAAAAATTTTAAAGGTCTCAACAACTTAAATTTATAAAAGATAACTTTAACAACATTCCTGATGTGCACTGTAAAACACAATTTTGAGTCTAAAATACCTAGGTTCCTAGCTTGAAAAATGATTTGGCATGGAAACTTTACTGCACATCAAATACTCTATTGGAAAACTTTTTCCAATCCACAGGAGGGTAGTCTTCTGTAGGAATGTGCATTAATTTGAAATGAATAGGTTAAACATAGCAAATGTGCCCATATTCATTTCACTTGTAGACCCCCAAAACAAATGAAGGGGGTTCCAAGAATAAAACAAATATTTTTCGGCCCATTTGTTTATGTTTCCCACTCTTTTCTATGGCCCATCTAAGTCTACTACAGAGAAAAACAATTGGTAATTATAGCAAGCATCTTTTCCTTGCGTAACATCACTGCCTTGTCAGAGCTTTGTCAGAGCCAAGGCAGGACAAGTTGGTAAGGAGACTAGCCAGAGAACAAATCACAGTACAATATCCTTTTAACTAGCCTATAGTGACAATCTCGATCAAGTGATGCTGACCCACTCAAACTATAAAGTCTGAGCAAGTTCAAGAAGCTATGTAGTTCCTCTCTAGGGGATGCCACTAAAAGTTCTCACAGATGTCTAAAAAAGCTTACAAACATTTGGATTTGGCACTGGTAATGGTCTGCTTCTATTCTTCTCTGAGCTACAGTGATCTTATATAATCACTGTGTCAGAAAGAGGCACTGCACTGCTGCTGATTTTGATTATTCTATTCACTAGGGAGGGGGTTAGGATTGAAGACAGTTTGGAGATTACAGTTGCACAAATGCTAGTGATTTTTTTGTCTATCTGTCTGGACACAGTGAGATGACAGTGCATGCATAGAGACTGAAGAGTCTCATCAGGCTGCCAGTCTTTTTTGTCTGTTAATGTTAACATTTATTGTGTATGTGGAGTCAGTCAGTACTAGTACACACTATATAACATGCATACATGGTATATATGCCTATGTGTGTATGTGACACAGTTCTCCAGCCAGTGTGTGGTACTATGAGTGGGGGTACAGTTACAGTATTAATAAATTCATTTGTAATATCAAATCCCCAGTAGGCAGTGCACTCCCATAAATTCTATCTTGTCAGGAAAAGAAAGAGGAGGTAGTGGTGGCAGAGTTGGCAGCAGCAGCAAAACAAAGGCAATCCTGCACCTAAATTGAAGAGGTACTTTTTTAGGTAGAGAATAGAAGGAGAGGAGGGAAGAAGAAATGGAAATTTGAAGAGGCATGTTTTGGAGCACAGGAAAAAGATGGAAGAATCATCAAGGACTAACAATCCAGCATACTCATCTTTGGTTCCTGATTCTGAGGCAGTAAAGGCAGTATTCGCACCAACTAATTCTGAGGAAGAATCTTGTCTGAAATTCTTTGATTCAGAAGATATTGGGAGCTAATAACCAAAGAGAATTTGGGAAGATTAGTCAGTAGCATCTTAGCCTTCAGTGAGGTGGTAGGGAGAGAGATAATACTGACTATGTTGAAATCAACCCCCAGGAAGAGCAGGCAGTACAGATAGAGAGTGTGAGTAATGCCATTGGCATTTTTCCGCAGGCACCACCCTCTAACTCAACTCCAGTGCCAACATCATCCTCCAAGATGAAGAGAAGGATTTGCAGAATAAAGCCTTGATATCGAGGCACTTTAGGGTGAAGGAAGACCTGTGTTTTCCTCAGTGTATTCACCTAGAAAGGATATCATTGAGGGAAGCAAGTGGGACACTTGACAAAAGCTGATATGCAGCATCACCTGCAAAAGCAGCAATCTTTAGCATTAGCATTAAGGGAAGGTGACAGTACTAGCCTAGGGACCCCCTTCTGCTATTCAAGTAAAAACCAGAGGAAATAGGATGAAAAGGGGAAACATTTTCCCCAAGCTGATCCCACGGCCCTTCCTGCAATCAGGTGGCAGGCCAGCCATGTGTCTGAAGTAGCAACCCAGCATAGAATTGTCTTGAGGAAAGAGGAAGGTAGCATCTAAAATAGTAATGAGGAGCATCAGGGAAATGATTGCCTTTGATGACCAGCCCCTGTAGGTAGTGGAAAATGTGGGCTTTAAGCATCTTCATGTGGTAGCCCCCAATTACAAAGTGCCCTCCAGAACTACATTTAGTAGAAAGGTCATCCCCACCCTGTGCAACCAGTGCTGTAGTTGCCTGCAGGCACAGCTGGTTAAGGCAGTGAGTAATAGTGTACATTTCACCAGTGATATCTGGATCAGCAAGAATGCTATGCACTCTTACCTTTCCCTGATGGCACACTGGTATGACCTGGCCAAGGCAGGAGCTAGCAGCAACTCTAGTAGAGGTGAAGCATCAGGGTGCAGGTGGACTTTTCTGCATATTTACTTGATGTGTAGCCTCCATACCTTGTTGAATATTCTATCAGCCATAAGAAAGATGCTGGAGGGTGGCAACTAGACCAGAGAGGGATGAGTGTTGAGGCAAGTTTCTTTGTGACAGAATGTGGTGCAAATATGGTAAAAGCAATAGAAAATGAGGGCTTTCAGGGGATCCATTGCTTTGCATGCTTGTGTCACCTGGCAGGAAGGGATGCCCTGGGGCAGGGTGTACAGGCTGAAGGCTTTGCAGTGCATAGAAACAGGATAATGTTGTAATAGTGGCTTTATTTTAAGGTGCAAATACAAAATAGCTCCTGGCTTATATATTGCAGTTAACTCAATGGTAATTAACAAGTAGGATAAGGCTTACTCTTAGACCAGCTAAGCAATCTGAGTCTTTGCATAATGGAATCCTTCCAGCAACAATATATATACACACTTATCAATACAATAGCATATTAGTACATAGGTGGTAGAAGCCACCGGTCTCCTCTGGGATCCTACACTTCACTTTGGTCTCCACACTATCTAAATGCTGGGAATACCTGAGAGGTATCCCAGCACTCCTGAGAAGCAATCCAGATCCTCAAAGGCAGGGCCTAGAACAGACTATCCCTAAGCTGACGTTGCCTTTCTCTGAGCCATGCCCTGGTTCAGTGCACAATACAATATGGAAAAAACCTATGACTGTGAGAAAATCTCAATTACTAGAAATATAGACACATTTCTCACTTAATCGTGGACTATGGAATATTTGTCCAGCAACCATCATATGGCACAGGGTCCCTGGATATGAGCCTGGTAACCCGTTAGAGCTTAAAAGCTTCTTTGTGCTATGAGCTTAATCATCGGTTGCTTTGGAACAAAATATTAAGTCTCTTATGAAGCTAGTTATGGAACTTAACCTGTAAGCTAGTGAAATACTTAGCTTGTAACGTTGACAGAGATGCCACTTCTCTGTGGTGAATGCCGCGTTGTACTGTTGCCGTGTTTAAAGTTCCTTTCAGGTACTTTTTGAGTCTCCCATAAAGGATTGTTAAATGGACCTCATGCACAGCACAAAGACCCCAGTTTAAGACCTGGAAATATACCTATTTCCCTGACGCTGGGGACCACTGATGATTGGAATCCATTCCTGAAGAACCCAATGGACATGTGCAGGAAAATAGCACGGCATGTTCATAGAAATGTAATGGCAGGGAAGCTTCTCCATGAGAAGCAGGAAGAATATAGGATAGGGATGTGAATCGTTTTACGACGATTAAAATTATCGTCCGATAATTTTAATATCGTCTTAAACCGTTATGAAACACAATACAATAGAGATTCTAACGATTTATCGTTATAAATCGTTAGAATCGTGAGCCGGCACACTAAAACCCGCTAAAACCCACCCCCGACCCTTTAAATTAAATCCCCCACCCTCCCGAACCCCCCCCCCAAATAACTTAAATTACCTGGTGGTCCAGCGGCGGTCCGGAACGGCAGCGGTCCGGAACGGGCTCCTGCTATTGAATCTTGTTGTCTTCAGCCGGCGCCATTTTCCAAAATGGCGCCGAAAAATGGCGGCGGCCATAGACCAACAGGATTCGACGGCAGGAGGTCCTTCCGGACCCCCGCTGGACTTTTGGCAAGTCTTGTGGGGGTCAGGAGGCCCCCCCCAAGCTGGCCAAAAGTTCCTGGAGGTCCAGCGGGGGTCAGGGAGCGATTTCCCGCCGCGAATCGTTTTCCGTACGGAAAATGGCGCCGGCAGGAGATTGACTGCAGGAGGTCATTCAGCGAGGGTTCCGGAAAATGGCGCCAGCCATACGCGTATGGCCGGCGCCATTTTCCGTACGGAAAACGATTTGCGGCGGGAAATCGCTCCCTGACCCCCGCTGGACCTCCAGGAACTTTTGGCCAGCTTGGGGGGGGCCTCCTGACCCCCACAAGACTTGCCAAAAGTCCAGCAGGGGTCTGGAAGGACCTCCTGCCGTCGAATCCTGTTGGTCTATGGCGGCCGCCATTTTTCGGCGCCATTTTGGAAAATGGCGCCGGCTGAAGACAACAAGATTCAATAGCAGGAGCCCGTTCCGAACCGCTGCCGTTCCGGACCGCCGCTGGACCACCAGGTAATTTAAGTTATTTGGGGGGGGGTTCGGGAGGGTGGGGGATTTAATTTAAAGGGTCGGGGTGGGTTTTAGCAGGTTTTAACGATTTTAGCGGGTTTTAACGATTTTAATGATTTATCACAATATTTTACCCCCCCCCAAACGGCAACAATACGATTCCCTCCCCCTCCCAGCCGAAATCGATCGTTAAGACGATCGAGGACACGATTCACATCTCTAATATAGGATGCCTCAGAAGAATCTGATTCAAGATGTTGACACCCACTGGAATTTCACCTGTATGATACCGCAGAGGTTAGTGGAACAGCAGACATCCCTTCATGATCTGTCTCTGGAAACAGAGATAAGTGTGCATTGTCCCCTGGGATATCATAATTGGGTAGTGATGAGGCAGTTGGTACAAATCCTAAAGCCTTTAAGGATGCCACAAAGGATCTGAGTTCGGAAGCTACCCTGGGTGGGGGTCATGCCTATAGTAAATATTCTGGAGGAAAAGTTAAAGGGCTTCCATGAGCAAGAAGTAATGGAAGCAGAGGTGTTGCAGTTAGCTGATTCTTTGCAGCAGCAGGGGCAAGACAGACTCACATACATGCTTGCTACACTTTGTGATTCACATGTGAAAGGGAGTCTGCTCCAGTCCCAGCATCTCACATTCATGAAGTAGATGCTGGTAGCTCAAATATCTGAACAGGATCTCCAGAGACAGAGACACTGTGGAGATGAAGCACAGGAAAGAGTGACTACCTCAGAGAGTAGTGCAAAAAGGAGCAGCACTCTGTCAACTAGCACTTCCTCTCTCACCTCAATATGCCAAAGCAATATTGCCCACAAAAAACAGGAGATTGGATTCAGACAGTAAACAAAGAAGGCCCTGACTTTTATGATTTGGGAAATTGATAAGCATGGGGGTAACCTGCACAGTGTGACAGATATTACCATAAGCTTGCTGGGCAGACTGGATGGACCATTTGGTCTTTTTCTACCATCATTTCTATGTTTCTATGTAAGAACCATCTCTTCTGACATAGGCCATAGCTAAAGCAGCTGGCAAGAAAGTCTCTTGCCCCACCCCAGTAAAAGAGACCCCCAGTACCTCACATATCCCATTGAGGAAATGAGACATAAATGCACTGGTATATTGGCCAGACCTAGCCAAGGTGGCTCAGCATTACCTTTTCTCCCACCAACCCGTGTGCCCAGTGAACATGTCTTCTCAATGACAGGGGACATTGTGAGCCCTCATTGCTCAATGCTGGTGCCAGAGATAATGAAAAACATGTCTTTTTGAAAGTAAATCTGCCTTTGCTTGGGTTTTCAGAATTTATATTCACGTGGCAAGAGGAGGAATAGCCTAGTGGTTAGAGCAGTGGACTATGAACCAGGAGACCAAGGTTCAAGTCCCACTGTTGCTCCTTGTGACCTTGGGCAAGTCACTTTACCCTACATTGCCTCAGGTACAAAAACTTAGATTGTAAGCCCTCTGGGGATAGAGAAATACCTACAGTACCTGAATGTAAACCGGTGTGATATCTCAATTGAGATGAATGTCGGTATATAAAAAAAAAAAAAAAAGATGGACTGAAAGCACTGCTCTGTCTACCTGCCATGCCTAGGTGTTCCACCTTAGGGGCTCTTGCTGCTATATGCCTAACTGCCATGCCACATCTGTACCACCTTAGTGATCTTGCTGCTGCATGCCTACATGTCATGCCTCAGCTGTACCATGCTCCAGATGCACCACTCTAGGGGAGTTTGCTGCCACATGTCTACCTGCCATGCCATACCACCTTAAGGGTCTTGCTGTTACCGATCTGCCTGTCTTTCTCCTGATATTCCAGCTTGGAGGTCATGCTATTAATATGCCTACCTGCCAAACCTATTATGTACCAGTATAAGACTTTTGGTACCTCCAGGTTATTTCTATCTCAACCATTTCTCCCACCCTATTTATTTGTTTTTTGGTTATACTGGGACGTTTTGTCCTAAAACATTTCAAAAAAGAAAAAAATACAAATTTCTCCTATCACCCCATCTCTTTTCTTGTCCTCAACCTTTGTTTTAGTCTACATTTCTAGGATCCCAGCCTAGTTCTCCCACTTTTCTTCTTTTTTTGGTTATACTAGGGTGTATTGTTCCCAAAAACCTAAGTCAGAAGGAAGAAATGCAAGCACAAGAAAAAAGATGCACAGTAGAGACCTTTTGCATGTTCTGAATGTGATAAAGGTTTCAGTAGAACGAGAGAACTAATGCAACGGCAGAGAATCCAAGAGAAGAGACTGTGTCCAGCTATAGAATATGGGAAAAGCTTTCGTAATATAGCAAACCTCACAAATTACCAGGAAAAATAAATTGAAGAAAGACCATTTACATGTTTAGTCATACACTGAAGTTTCAATACCAAGCATGTTACACAAGAAACCAAAATTCCATCCAGCAGTAGGAAATTTAATAAAAGCTTATGTCACAAAAGTGATGCCAATAACAAATCATTCTCTTGTACTAAATATGACAAGTAGGAAGTACTATACTTCAACAAGAATATAGATATCTCCCATGCCACTCTGCCTTGCTGCTATATCTCTCATCCTACACCTTAGGAATCTTTCTTCCACTTAACCTTGTTGCCATACCCAGACTGCATTTTGAGGGTCTTGCTGTCACTTTGCCTTATTGTCATACCCCAGACTCTACAGCTTGAGATGTTCTTGCCACTGGGGGGGAGGGGGGAGGGTCTGCTTTGCACCTCTCATGGTGTCTTGGTGTGTTGATGCCACTCTTTGTGCTGTGTTGTCCCTTTATTGGTGTCTTGGGGTTTTTCTACCACCTTTTCTGTGTTGTCCCCTCTTCATGGTGCTTTAGGCTGTTGAAGCTTGAGGAGTGGTCTAGGGTCTGGAGGCTAAAATTTAATACTAAAAAATACAGAGCACTTAATTTAGGATGCAAAAACCCAAAGGAGATAAACAATATTGGAGGTGAATTTCTTCTAAGCATGAAAGAAGAATGGAATCCAGGTGTGATTGTATATGATGACCTTAAGGTGGTCAAACAAATGGATAAAGAGATGGTAAAAGCCAGATGCTTGGCTGCATAGGGAGAGGAATGGTCAGCAGAAAAAGGGAGCTGATATTGCCCCTCTATGGGTCTCTGATCAGACCTCATTTGAATGCTGTGCACAATTCTGGAGACCACACTTTCAAAAGGATATAACCAGCTAGAGTCAGTCCAGGAGGTGGCTACTAAAATGGTCTTCCTTTTAAAGCACATGGGGGATAGACTCAAAGATCTAAATGTGCACACCTTAGAGGTAAGGCAAGATAGGGGAGAGATGATAGAAATATATAAATATCTCAAAGGTTTCCATGCACAGACAGCAAGCCTCTAAAGGTTCTAAAATGAGGGAATATGGTATGAGGGTGAAAAGGTTTAGACTCAAGAGTAATCTTAGAAAATATTTCTTTACAGAGAGAGTAGTAGTTGCATGGAGTGGACTCCCAGTGGAGGTAGTGGACGCAAAAATGGTATTTGAATTCAAGATAGTATGGAATAAATACAGGAGATTTCTGAGGGAGTGATGATAATTAAAAAGCTAAATTAGTTGGATGGATGGGCAGACTAGATAGGCCATTATAGTCTTTTCGTTTTGTCACATTTCTATGATGTGACTTTTAGTGCCACTTTGCCTCTTATGCTACCTTCAAGGGTTCATGTCACTGTTCTTGGTGCTTTCATTTGATGCCATGGGGTATTATTTCCATTCTTGCTTTATCTTTGATCCTCTGATGGTACCATGGAGAACTCCTGCCACCACTGGTATCCCTTTGCCCTTTTATGGTGCCTTAGGCTATTCATGTCACTTTTGGTGCCACGTTGATATAGCTTTGATATATTGGCATGCCTTCACCCTTCTGAAGATGTCTACCTAACAGTTTCATTCAAATTAATTAAAAAACATTTTAGAGGCCAAAATATGCTGCAGTGGTTCCCCCATAAACTAATGAATAAACATATGTTTTCGTTTTGAACTAATGAACCAAATAAAGGTGCTCTATAAAACAAATGAAGAAACCAAAATGGAAATTTTTGCTCTGTACACACCCAGTCTTCTGTAAGTTTAACACCAATTTATTACTGTTCTTTTCAATAAAATATATTATAATTCATTGTTCAACTTTGTAAAAATAAGATATATGAATATTACTTACTTTTTTGTAGTATACTCTTGGACAACATATCTTGATTGAATGTTGCGATATGAGTAGTCAAAATGTTTGTGTTTTCTCTGATAGAATGGTATCTTCCTGGTTGGCATGATTGTGACCAAGATTTATGCCTATAAATTAAGTCGTAATAATTCTGCTTAACTTTCAGCACTTGAGATTTTTACTTGCATGAAAAATACATTTCAATGACAATTACAATCATATCTGTCTGATCAGAAAGGTCCCTGAATAGAATCTTTATAGGTTTTGATATCTTTTAAAGGGTCAACAGAAAGACATAGTATTTGAGCTTGCAAGACCTCAGGGGCTCTCCATCTGAAGAAAAGCCTTGTGAGGTCTTGAACGCTCATGTACCACAACATCTTTTTTGTTATTCCTTTAAAATGTATGAAGATGTCATTTTTCTCCAGGAGCAGTATGGCTTCTAAAATTCTACCCTACTGTTTAACTACAAATTTTATTTCTTTTCAAACACACATAGGTCATAAATTATAAATATTTTATTTCCATACACAAAGGTTTGAAAAGAAAATATTCTTCCTATATAAGGCTCATTCAATTTGGTTCACTACAAGGGATTTTTTTTTAAAGGCATAGAATGGGAGAAAATATTGATAAATCAAGATCACATGCTTCTATTCTGCAAAATTGTGAAGTGAGTGAAAATTATAAGAAACTATGGGAAGGAAATGAATATCCTATGACTAAAAATGCCTCAATGATTTTCTAGAATATATGATAGTCAAGGATACATTTGGTTGGCAGCCACCCCTAAGCTCTGAGTGTTTATTTCCCCCACCTCTCCCTCATTCTTTTCTTAATTAATAGATCTACCAATACCTCTTTTTCATTATACAGATGGTCTTTAGACTGCCATGACTCATGAAATACAATGTATTTGACTGATTTATATTTTTTTGATATGTTAAATGTAGCAGTTTGGATTTTTAGCTCAATTGTTGGCCTATATCACCATGATCCCCATGAGACTTCAATCACAATATTTGGGGGCTTACCCCAGTTTTGTACATCCCCATTCCATCTTAGCCCAGTCATCACAGTGGAATCTAGTCAATGTGATCCACAAGTGTGGCCAGAAGCACAGACACCAGCCAAGCCTGGGAATCAAACCCAGGTCTTCTATATGGTAGTGCACAGCCCTTGATACCAAACCACCAGCTTAGTCCAGCCCCTATGAAATAAAATGTCTGAATGCAAACAAACAGATGAATTCATGGATTCACATCAACCCAGAAAAAGTAGATACACTTTTACATGGTCTCCGGTGGGAGACAAACGTAATTGTTTCCTGATGTATGATACCACATGGTATGGGATGACATAAATCCCATAAATTATCACTAACTACATAGATATGAGTTTTTGTACCAAAGGATTATGAAAAATTCAGTTAAGCAAACTGATAAACCAAGAGTGTATCAACTAACTAAAAAACCCCCACAAATTAAAATATGTATTTAAAAAAAAAATCATTCAAGTGTTTATAAGTCAAAGAAATGTTAAAAATAAAAAAATAAAATATGCATATTTGCCATTGAAACAATCAATAGGTAACATTTCCTTATTCTAACAACAAACCAGAACATGGACTTTGCAAATCAGTCTTTGCAAAACTTAAGCATAGCATTGATGAACACCTCTGAGATCAGGGCAGTTCTTCAGAAAAAGAGCTCTCTTTTCAATAATTCCTTCTCACAAACAAATCCCTTTCGAAGATTACAAACATGTCAAGGTCTATATTCAGCCTCAATCTGGCTGAGCTAGTTAGCTGGATAAATCTATCTGGCTAACATAGGCTGGATTTATCAAAATGTGATAAGTATCACATGCAATAGTAAAATGGGTGTGTTTTATGCTAATATACAGTTTATTGCAATTTGTGCTAATTACCTATGCAAAGAGCTAAGTTAATGGAAATTGTGATAACATTTTCAGACAAGTGCCATACCTGTTGTATTTCCTGCATTCAACCACTGATGAGAGAGAGAGAGAGAGAGTGAGAGAGAGAGAGAGAGAGAGACTAGCCATAATGTCCTCTCCCTAGATAGGTATTTGTATCCCTATGGGTGGCCCACCTAGTAACTCGAGGTGGCCCACCTAGTAACTTGAGGTGAGGTTTAGGTATTAGTGTAGGGGGTTAGGGGCCACTTTGACATTTAATGTGAGATATATGAACAGAACAGTGGTCTCTTGTGAAGATTTGATGACCTACGGAGTGAGAAAACTTACTCCAAGATGATATTTGTGCAATGTTCTCTCCACCTAGCTTGATGGACTCTCTACCTGGGTAACATTAAGCTAGGTGGAGAGAACATTGCCCAAATTTCATCTTTGGGTGAGTTTCCTCTCTCCGTAGGTCATCAAATCTTCACATTGAATGTCAAAGTGGCTCCTAACCCCCTACACTAATACCTAAACCTCACCTCGAGTTACTAGATGGGCCACCTATAGGGATACAAATACCTATCTAGGGAGAGGACATTATGGCTAGTCTCTCTCATGCTTCAAATCTACTAAAACAGGTCTTTCAGGAGACATCACAAAATGCAATAAAACCTTCTTGCCCCATAAAGCAAGCTATCACACAGCTTAATGCTACTGAAAAAGGTGTAGTTAAAATCAGCATTAAGTCTGTGCAATAGCATGTCACAGACTGGCAAACCCAGCCTAACTCCTCCTCTTTTTCAAATTTGTATCGCACCATACGATATGGTGCTATCACATGCGTTAAAGACATTTTTGCATGCAGTAAGGGCCTATCGCATGCGTTAACGGGACTTTTTGCATGTGATAAGCCCTTAACGCATGTGAAAACGCCTTAGCACATTTTGATAAATGACCCCCTTAGCCTGAAAATTCAGCAGTGCAGCCACACCATTGAATATAGCCAGCTACCTAAAAGTTAGCTAGATAAGTTTATCCAGTTAACTTTAAGACAGGTCTCCAGCACAACCCAAGTTAGCTGGATAACTTATCTGGCTAATTCAACATCTCCCAATTACACCCCTACCCCCAGCCAACACGGCTAAGTTAGAGGCCATTGATCCCAGGCAGATATTCATCCACCACTTAACTGGACAATTCAAAACTTATTTGACTAAGTGGCACTGAATCTGGACCTCTTCAATTTCAGATTAAAAACAAGCAAAACATAAGGGCTGGATTTTAAATCACCTATGCGCATAAAACACGTGGGTTTACGCACATAGGTGGGCCTTACATGCGGCGGGCCAATTTTCAAAGGCCCAGCCATGTACTTAAACCCCCAGGACACGTGTAACTCCCGGGGTTAGTGAAAGGGGCAATCCGAGGGGCGGGGCAGGGCTAGAGGCATCCGGTACAGCGGCCATTTGCCTCTGTGTCGGGGGATCACGTGCCGGCAGAGTGCCGGCGCATGCAACTTGCTCCTGCTCAGAAGCAGGCTCAAAAGGTAAGTTAACCATTTTTTAGGGGGATTTAGGATAGGGATAGGGGGAGGACAGGATAGGAGAAGAGGAAGGGAGGTCAGGCTAGGGTGTTGGGAAGTTCCCTCCCAGTCCACTCCTTAATTGGGAACTGGGGAAGGCCCTGATGCGTCGCCGCACATAAATTTATTTATTATTTATTTGTAGAGTTTTATATACCATTATTCGGTAGAGCCATCATAACGGTTTACAAAATATGCAATTAGCATACAAAATATGCAATTAGCATACAATCAAATGGAGTTAACATGGTAGTTGGGAACAGTAGAGTATTGTGAACAGTAAACATTTTTTCTTAGTAGTTGAATAACAGAATAGTGAGGAGAACATTTTCAATGAACTTAATGACTCAAGTGAGAGAGCAGGGAGGGGTGAAAAAGGAGGGTACATCGGGAGAGCATGAAGAGGAGGATTATGCTTGCGAGTTCTGTTGAGGGCTGGGATGATCAGGTGTCAGATAGTTAGATTAGAGTTTGCGGAATAAAAATGTTTTTAGGTCTTTTTTTAAATGTTTTCAGGATGTGCTGGGTCCTCAGTTCTTTGGGTAGGGTGTTCCAAATTTTGGGGGAGGCAATGGAAAATGCTCTCTCTCGTGTAGTTGAAAGATGAGTGTCTCTTATGGTGGGGATGTTTAAGAATTCTGCGTTGTTAGAGCATAGGTTTCTTTGTGGGTTTTGGGGGGTTATGTTTAAGCCTTTTAGTCCATGAAGATCATCATTTAAGATTTTATGAATGATGGTCATTGATTTGTAGGTAATTCGTGCAGAAATAGGTAGCCAATGAAGAGAGGATAAAATGGGTGTTATGTGTTTTTTTCTTTTTTTTCCTGTAAGGATTCTGGCAGCTGAATTCTGCAGTATTTGGAGTGGTTTGAGGGATGATGAAGGGATTCCAATAAGTAATGAGTTGAGGTAATTGAAGGTGGAGAAAATAAGCAGCTGCAGGATGGTTCTGAAGTCAGAAGGGTTGAGAAATGGCTTTATATGTCTTAGGGTTAGTAGTTTGTGGTATCCTTCTTTCGTTTTATTTACTATGTGGGATTTGAAAGAGAGATCAGCATCGATGGTAACTCCAAGGTTCCTGGTATGGGAGGTAGGGATTATCATTATCATTTGTTTATCTAGTATTGTCAGGGGTAGTGGAGTTGGATTGGGTTTTTTATCCATGAGTATGATTTCAGTTTTGTCAAAGTTGATTATGAGTTTCAGGGAGTTTAGTAGATGCTTGATTGAGATAAGTATATCTGAGGTTTTTTTGTATGCGTCTTCAATTGAGTTTTGTATGGGAACTAGAAGCTGAATGTCATCAGCGTAGAGGAAATGTGAGATTCCATGATCTTTTAGTAGTTGGCAGATGGGTAGGAGGTATATGTTGAAGAGGGTAGCAGATAAGGCTGAACCTTGGGGAACTCCAGTTTTGAGGTCAATCATTTTTGATGGGGTGTTGTTGATCACTACTTGGTATGTATGTTCAGAGAGGTAGGATGAGAACCATTGTAATGTAGTACCAGAAAGGCCAATATTTGACAGTTGTTCTAACAGTATATTGTAGTTTACTGTGTCGAAAGTGGCTGAGAGGTCAAGGAGTATGAGTAGGTATTTTTCACCTTTGTCAAAGCCTCTGATGATAATGTCATTTAGGGAGATGAGGAGAGATTCTGTATTTAGGTTTTTTCTAAATCCAAATTGGCATGGATGTAGGATGTTGTTTGACTCCAGATAATCATCTAGTTGGGTGTGTACAACTTTTTCAATGGTTTTGGCTAGGAATGAAAGGTTTGATATGGGGCGGTAGTTGGTGAGGATTTCTGGATCCAGGTTGTTCTTTTTTAGGATTGGTTTGATGACAGCAGATTTGAGGCATTTTGGGTAGTAGCCTTCGGTCAATGATAAATTGACAATTTTGGTGATGGTTTTTTCAATGGTTGGTTCGATTGTTTTGAGGGAGGTTATTGGGATGGTGTCCAATGGATGGTTGGCTGGGTTCATTTTGTTTATAATAGTTTTAATTTCAAGAGCGGAGGAGATGTCAAAGTTTGACCAGGATGAAGTTATCATGCTGTTGAGTTTGTTGTTCTGGTTGTTGTTGGTTATGTTGGATTGGATGAGATGAGCTATTTTGTTGTTGAAGAAGTCTGCAAAGTCGTCACCTCCATGTTTGGTGCATGTAGAATCTTGGGTGGTTTTCGTAAGTTTTTGAACTATTGTGAATAGCATTCTGGGGTTATGATGAAATTTGGAGAGTTTATTGGAGAAGAAATTCTTTTTTGCATTGTTGATTATATTTTTGTATTGAGTTAGATTGTTCCGATAGTTATTTAGTGTGGTAGGGTTTTTGTTTTTCCGCCATTCTCTTTCTTTTTTTCTGAGTAGACGTTTGGCAGTTCTGATATTTTCATTGTACCATTGGTTGTTGTGTTTGGACTGTTGTTTATATTTTGTAATGATGGGATTGATGTTGTCTGCTACTTTTTTTGTGATATTCAGCCATGATAAGATAGCATTATCTGCGTTAGATAGTTTGATGTTTTTTAGTTCTGATTGAAGAGTTTTTTGTAGATCTGTGTTAAATGGTGGACGGTAAGATATTATTTTTGGGGTGCTTTGAAGTGTTTTTAGGTTGAGGTAGGTGAGTAGTTTAGCTTGGATTAGGTGATAGTCAGACCATGGTATTTTGTAGTGTGAGTAGAGATTGATTTCCAAATTACAGTGTTGATAAAGATGAGGTCAATTGTGTGGCCTGCTTTGTGAGTTGGAGATTGGATTATTTGTTCAAGATTTAGAGCTGATAGTGCATCAATGATCGTTTGGCAGGTTTTTGATTGGAAGGGTAAGTTGAAGTGTATATTGAAGTCGCCAAGTAAGATGATGGGTTTGTTGAGGGAGATGCTGTTTATGAGAAATTCAATTAGAGGTGAGCAGTTTTTCTCAAGTGCTCCTGGTGGAGAGTAAACGATGCATATCTGAAGTTTTGGTGAGTCATATAAGGCAATTTAAAAAGGTGGAGGAATGGTAGATGGACGAAGTTTTAGTTGAAGGTTTTTTTTAGATATAAGCATTAAGCCACCTCCTTTTTTATTTTTTCTGGGAATTGATGAGATGTTGTAGTCCTGGTTGGATAGTTGGTTTATTAGGACGGAATCTGTGTTTTTTAGCCAGGTTTCCATGATTGCAATGAAATCTGGTTTGCAGTCGCTCAGTAGGTCATTGAATAGAGGGATTTTTTAAATTATTGAGCGAGTATTGATAAGTATAAATGAGAGAAGCATATAGCTTGAGAGTTGGATGTGTGTGTTGTTTTTGATGGAGGTTGGCTTTTTTACATTGTGTAGAGGTTTCGAAGAAGAATTTTTTTGTGTTGAGAGTTCCTTAGAAGAAGTGGGAGGGTTGATTGGAGAAGAGATCTTGTTCATCTTCACTTTTTTTTTTTTAAGCGTTTGGAAGGAGCGGGAAGAGGAAGGTAGGAGTTTGGGGTGGGTAAAAATTATGGGCTGCTTTGAATGGGCTGCGCGAAGGGGCGCACAAAGGGGGCCTGCTCCTTTGGACGCGCTCCTTCGGTGCACGGCGCACGGCGCGTGGCCTGGAGTGAGTGTAAATTTAAAATTCACTCACCTGGCCCCTCCGGTGACGTCAGAGGACTGGCTTAGCTGCAGGTCAGGTGGTGTAGTTGCCGATCAGAGGCCTTTCTGGTAGGCCTTGAGTATTTCCTTGTCGCCTGCTGTGATCGGGTGGGGGGAGGGGCATCCGGGGGTGTTCCTACAATTCAGGCAGCAGCGAAAGCTGCGATAGTGATCTGTCTTCTGTGAAGCCCCTGCGGAGCTTGCCTTTAGCGTGCTGGGTGAGAGGATCGTCAGTGCTGGCTGAGTCCCAGAGAGATGGTAAGTTGGGACTAGCTTTTATATATGCAAATATGTTTTTAAATCTATCCCTTAGTGCTTAAGGGGGGGAATTTTAAAAATACTGCAAGCAGTTGAAAATTCCACAACTATTTTTACATGAGAATTTTGCACAAGTTTTCAAGGAGAAAATAGAAGCACATTTTCCTTTTGAAAATTGTCCCCATAGGTATTTGCACCTTTTTTTCCTGCAGATACATTTTCCATGTAAAACAATGCACATATCTACATCATCTACATTTTGAAAATACAAAACTATCTATGTTGTTGCCTCCTCCAACCTATCCCTGCCCCAAGAATGCCTCCATAAGAACACAAGCAAAACTATAATTGTGATGGAACAAGGCATGTAGGAGTTTTACCCATATCCAGGTAGGTAATTTTCAAATAGCACTTTTACCAGGAACCGATGAGAGAGGAAGCTATTTTAGATCTAACTCTTAGTGGAATGCAGGATTTGGTGAGAGACGTAACAGTGGTGGGGGTCACTTGGCAATAGTGATCATAACCTGATCAAATCTGAACTAATGACTGGAAGGGGGTTAATATGTAAATCTACAGCTCTAACACTAAATTTTCAAAAGGGAAACTTTGATAAAATCAGAAAAATAGAAAAAAACTGGAAGGTGCAGCTGCAAAGGTTAAAAGAGTACAACAGGTGTGTACATTGCTTAAAAATACCATCTTAGAAGTGCAGTCCAGATGTATTTCATGCATTATGAAAGGTGGAAGGAAGGCCAAATGATTATCAGCATAGTTAAAAGATGAGGTGAAAGAGGCTATTTTAGCCAAAATAAAATAGTCCTTCAAAAATTGGAAGAAGGATCCATCTAAGAAAATAGGAAAAAGCATAAGCATTGTGAAGTTTATAAAACATTGATAAGGCAGGCTAAGAGAGAATTTTAAAATAAGTTAGCCGTAAAGGCAAAAACTCATAATAAAAACTTTCTAAAATACATCCGAAGAAGAAAACCTGCGAGGGAGTCAGTTGGATCATTAGATGATCGAGAGGTTAAAGGGGCTCTTAGGGAAGATAAGGCCATTGTGGAAAGACTAAATGATTTCTTTGCATCTGTGTTTACTAATGAGGATGTTGGGGAGATACTGGCTGCAGACAGGGTTTTCAGGTGATGATTTGGATGAACTGAACCAAATCACAGTGAACTTGGAAGATGTAGTAGGCCAGATTGACAAACTAAAGAGTACTATATCACCTAGACTGGATGGTATGCACTCCAGGGTTCTGAAAAAATGCAAATTAAATTTCAGATCTATTAGTAAAAATGTATAACCTATCATTAAAATCATCCATTGTACCTGAAGACTGGAGAGTGGCCAATGTAACCCCCAATATTTAAAAAGGGCTCCAGGGGTGATCCGAGAAACTATAGACCAGTGAGCAAGACTTCAGTGACGTGAAAAACAGTAGAAACTATTTTAAAGATCTAAATCACAGAACATATAGAAAAAGATGTTTATTAGAGCATAGCCAGCATGGATTTACCCCAAGGAAGTCTTGCCTCACAAATCTCCTACATTTTTTTGAAGGGGATAATAAACATGTGGATAGAGGTGAACCAGTAGATGTAGTAGATTTGGATATTCAGAAAAAGCTAGATATTTAAACCCATGTGGCATGACCCGGTTCCCCGGTGTGCATACATGGACGTGCCAATTTTATAATGCGTGCGTGTTGGCGCCTGTGTATTATAAAATACAGTTCACACGCACACGTGTGCCGGAATTTCATGTCCACGCTTAGACCAGTTCCCTAACCCTAACCTTCCCATCTTTTCCCCTCTCCTCCCCAACCCCTAAACCCACCCTAGCTATCCCATTTTTTATTTTGATACATACTGCTCCTCCGGAGCAGAAGTAAACTTTGTGCACCAGCCAGCTGACAGCGCGTGCTTCCCCGGGGCAGCATCTAATGGCACTGTTCCAGCCTGCCCCTCGCCCCACTCAGACCCCACCCCCTGGCCTGCCCCTTTCTTCTGGCCCGGCCTTTATGCACATATCAGGGGTTACATGCATGACTGGGCCCTTTCAAAAATGCGTGCGGCACACACAGGGCCCAGCCCTGCACTTAACCCCCAATTTTTACACGTGCAAGGCTTTTAAAATTCGAGCTAAAGTGTTTGACAAAGTCCCTCATGAGAGGCTTCTAAGAAAACTAAAAAGTAATGGGATAGGAGGCGATGTCCTTTTGTAGATTGCAAGCTGGTTAAAAGACAGGAAACAGAGAATAGGATTAAATGGTCAGTTTTCTCAGTGGAAAAAGGTAAACAATGTAGTGCCTCAGGGATCTGTACTTGGACCAGTGCTTTTCTTTTCAATATATTTATAAATGATCTGGAAAGTGATACGATGAGTGAAGTGATCAAATTTGCAGATGACAACAAAATTATTCACAGTAGTTAAATCACACACGGATTGTGATAAATTGCAGGAGGTCCTTGCGAGTCTGGAAGATTGGGCATCCAAATAGCAGATGAAATTTAATATGGACCGCTGCAAGGTGATGCATATAGGGAAAAATAACCCATGTTGAAGTTACACAATGTTAGGTTCCATATTAGGAGCCGAGCTACCACCCAGGAAAAAGATTTAGGTGTCATAGTGGATAATACATTGAAATTGTCAGCTCATCGTGCTGCAGCAGTCAAAAAAGCAAACAAAATGTTAGGAATTATTAGGAAGGGAATGGTGAAAAAAATGGAAAATGTATTTATTTATTTATTTACTTAGATATTTTATATACCGGCATTCATAAGGATGAATTACAGAGACAGTATTCATCAACAGGCATCAAATGAATGTTTCAATATATATTAACTAAAGATCTAGGGCAGTGGTTCCCAACCCTGTCCTGGGGATTCCCCAGACAGTCACGTTTTCAGGGTGTCCCCAGGACAGGTTGAGAACCACTGATCTAGGGCATAGGGCAGGGGTCGGGAACCCATGGCTCGCGTAGCCAGATATGGCTCTTTTGAGGGCTGCATCTGGCTCGCAGACACGTGTCACCATACTTCGCGGTTCCCCGCTGACCCAGCTGCTCCCCGGTCCTCCGCCGCCCGGGCTTAAAATGCTGTCAGCCCGGGCGGAACGCGGCAGGACAGCTGGAGTCAGCGGCACCGGCGTGCTCTCTTCTCCCCCCCCCCCCCCCCCCGCGGCCCGGAAGAGGAAGTGGAGAGCATCGGGTGCCTGCGCGGGAAGAAGAGACCACACTAGCGTGGTCTCTTCTTCCGCGCAGGCACCCGATGCTCACCACTTCCTCTTCCGGGCCGCGGGGGGAGGAGAAGAGAGCACGCCGACTGGAGTCATCCGGGTGCCTGCGCGGGAGTCATCGGGTGTCAGCCGGGTGCCAGCGCTGGAGTCATCGGGTGCCTGCGCGGGTCTTCCCGCGCAGGCACCCGATGCTCTCCACTTCCTCTTCCGGGCCGCGGGAAGAAGAGAGCACGCCGGTGCTCTCTTCTTCCCGCGGCCCGGAAGAGGAAGTGGAGAGCATCGGGTGCCTGCGCGGGAAGAAGACTGCAGCGCGGCTCGGAGGAAAATGAAAATCTTCAACCGCGGCCGATGGGACTCCGCCTTCGCCTCCGCGAGGGCTGAAAATGAAGGAGGTTAGCGTTGGGAGGTGGCTGCTGCTGCCGCGAGTTCCCGGGGGGGGGGGGGGGGGGAGAGAGAGTGAATGAGCGAGCAAGCATGTGTGTTTGAGATCCTGTGTGTGTGAGTGAGAGATTGCATGTATGTGAATGATTGAGAGCCTGTATATGTGAAAGAGAGTATGTCTGTGATTGAGATCCTGCCTGTGAGAGAGAGAGCATGAATGTAAGTTTACCATTGGGAACCTGTATGTGTAAGTTTGTAATTGAAAACCTGTTTGTTTGAAAGAGTATGTGTGTATGATTGAGATCCTTTGTGTGTGAGAGAGATCATGTGTATGTATGATTAAGAGCCTGTGTGTATAAGTAAGAGAGAGATCATGTGTGTCTGTGTCTGATTGACAGCTGGTTTAGGTGATGGAGCATGTGAGTATGTGATTGAGAGCCTGTGTTTAAATGAGAGAGAGAGACCATGTGTGTCTGTGTGTGATTGAGAGCTGATTTAGGTGAGGGAGCATGTGAGTATGTGATTGAGAGCCTGTGTGTAAATGAGAGAAAGAGAGGACATGTTTGTAAGCATGTGAATGAGAGTCTGTGTGTGAGAGAAAAAGACAGCATGTATTTATGTGATTGAAAGCCTGTGTGTGTGTAAGCGTGAAAAGATAGACAGCATGTGTGTAAATGTGTAATTAAGAGCCTATATAAGTGAGAGAGAAAAAACATTTGTATATGTGAGTGACTGAGAGCATGTGTGTATAGGTGTGTCATTGAGAGCCAGTGTGAGAGAGAGCGCTGGTATGTGACAGAGAGGAGAAAGTTCCAAGCAAACCACCCCACCTCCTGCTAATTCAGAACAATCTCAGGACACCTGAATATCAAACGTTCCCAGGTATGCAGAGCAAAAAAATTTTTGTATCCTTATTATTTTTCATTACTGGATCTTTGTGTCTGCTATTTTGAAATATTTTGTTGGTATCTGGAAATGTTTTATATGAGTTTTTAATTATTGGATATTCCACTCATCAGCTGTTTCGAAATATGTTCTTTTTGTTAGTACAGTTTTACTGCTGATGATTTTATATTTCTTGATTTGTTTTATAAGGATGTGTGATGTTTCTTTTTTCCTTTGTTACACTGCATACAGAGACTCTGGCTTGTTGCAGTTTCCAATTCAGTTTTTGTCTGCATGCTTCTTGTTATGCGTTTTGGTCTCTTTATTCTATGTTAGGTGAGGGACAGCACGTGATTCAGGTGAGGTTTTCTGCTGGCGTGTAGTTTCTGTGTAGGACTCTATAGCAGCCTGACTTGGTCCGTTTTCCTAATAGGAGATGTATTGGTGTCTTAAGGCCTGGTGTAATATTTTCAGAGACTTATTGTACTTTAAAAGTGTGATCTTACATAAAATGCACACATTTACTTGTATTTAGTTTTAAACATATTGTATGGCTCTCATGGAATTACATTTTAAAATATGTGGCGTTTATGGCTCTCTCAGCCAAAAAGGTTCCTGACCCCTGGCATAGGGTATAGGAAACAGAATATTTAACAATATAACAGATTTCACATTTTAGACAGTACATTGTGTTGAGGTTCTTACATTACCTCATTAAATTTATTCCTCATGCTTCAATTGAATTTCTTTTGACTTTCTTATTATTGTAGTTCATAATGCCTCTGCATTGCTCCATGATGAGATTGCACCTTGAGTACTGTGTGCAATTCTGGTTGCCACATCTCAAAAAAGATATAGTTACTAGGGATGTGAATCATATTTCTGACGATTGAAAATATCGTACGATATTTTCAAAGTCGTCAGAAATCGGGAGCTCCCCGAAACCGATAGGAAAACCCCACGAAATTGTTTGTGGGGTTCTCTTATCATTTTGGGGTGAGGGCAGGAAAAATGGCACACAAAAACAATCCCTAAACCCACCCCAACCCTTTAAAACATCTCCCTTAGCTTCCCCCACCCTCCCGACCCCCCCCCCAAAACATTTTAAATTACCTGGTGGTCCAGTGGTGGTCCCGGGAGCGATCTCCCGCTCTCGGGCCATTGGCTGCCACTAATAAAAATGGCGCCGATGGCCCTTTGCCCTTACCATGTGACAGGGTATCCGTGCCATTGGCCGGCCCCTGTCACATGGTAGGAGCACTGGATGGCCCGCACCATTTTTAAAGATGAGATTTGGGCAATGTTCTCTCAACCTAGCTTGATGGATTCTCTACCTGGGTAACATCAAGCTAGGTTGAGAGAACATTGCCCAAATCTCATTTTGGAGTGAGTTTCCTCACTCGGAAGGCCATCAAATCTTCACAAGAGACCACTGTTCTGTTCGTAGGTGTCACGTAGAATGTCAAAGTGGCCCCTAACCCACTACACTGTTACCTAAACCCCACCTCGAGTTACTAGGTGTGCCTACCATAGGGATACAAATACCTACCTATGGGCCATGACATTATGGCTAGTCTCTCAGTCTCTCTCTCTCTCTCTCTCTCTCTCTCTCTCTCTCTCTCTCTCTCTCTCTCTCTCTCTCTCTCACTCTCACTCTCACTCTCACTCTCTCTCACACACATATCCCCTGGTGGTTGAATGAAGGAAATACAACAGGTCTGGCACTTATTGCAGAATCTGAAAATGGTATCACAATTTGCACTAACTTAGCTCTTCGCACAGGTAATTAGCACTAAATCCTATATTAGCATAAAACACACCCCTTTTGCTATCGCATGCAGTACTTACCGCATTTTGATAAATCCAGGCCTAAGTTTTGGCAACAGACCATCCCTAGATAAGCTTCTCTTCCTTAACACATGCAGTGCTCTAATTCAGCCAATGACTGTAAGCATCCAAATGAATTATATAAAATACATTAGAGCAAAACAAAAGAGAAACAGGGAAATTAACTGATCTCATTTCCATAGGTGAGATTAGATTAATAGCATTAATCAAGGTAACAGAACTTCTTCCATAATCCCTTTTCCTGTGGACTCTCAGATTCTGGTTCTTGGTCATCAGTTTGTATATAAGTGAGATAGATTGAAAGGATGGGAAATGCTGTCTGCACTAGGTTTCTGACAACCTGTAGTGTAAGCTTGTACTGTAAGTGACTCCATTGAAATGAATGGTACTACAACAGTACTGCCACAACTTGCATGAAGCTAGTGCAAATTAGGGGTGTTCATTCGTTTTCGACGTATTGTGAATCCGCAAAGTATATGCCATATTCATTGTATTCGTGGGGGTTCCAAAACGTATGGCGAACCCCCACGAATACAATGGATCACCAACGAATAGGCCCCACACCCTCCTGACCCCCCAAGACTTGCCAAAAGTACCTGGTCGTCCAGCGGGATTCATGGAGCGATCTCTCCTGCACTCGGGCTGTCGACTGCTGGTATTCAAAATGGCGCTGATAGCCCCTGTGACATAATAAAGGCAAAGGCTATCGGCGCCACTTTGGCAAGTCTTGTGGGGGCCCCCACAAGACTTGCCAAAAGTCTCTGGTGATCCAGTGGGGGTCCTGGAGTGATCTCCTGCACGCAGGTCATTGGCTGCCAGTATTCAAAATGGTGCCGATAGCCTTTGCCCTTACTATGTCACAGGGGCTATCGGTGCCATTTTGAATTCCGGCAGCCAACAGCCTGAGTGCAGGAGATAGCTCCAGGAACCCCACTGGACCACCAGGTACTTTTGGCAAGTCTCGGGGGGGGGGGGGTCAGGAGGGTGGGGGGGTTGTAGATAAATAACTTTAAAGGGTTGGGATGGGGTATTTGGGAGGGAATGAATGTATTTTTGACATATGAATGGATCGGGGGCCTCCAAGAATGGATGCAACGGATTTGGCCCCTACGAATCCGAATCCCAAATGGGACAAATCCATCCCTGCTGCACATCCGTAGTGCAAATGGCATTAGAAGAAGGTAAATAGAGTAACTAGATAGAGATTCACCTGTCCTAAATGAAATTATAATCAATTACCTTTCTCTCAGATAACTCTGAAATGTAGCACTAGAATGTGTCTTGCACAGTTTACCTCAGCTACTTTGGAAACTTTAAAGGAAATGCATTTCAAATTCATTTGAGGAAAATTTTATTGAGATTAAAATACAAAAATAATTTACTTTAAATTAATTGTGCATATAATAATAAAGGCTTACAACAAACTCTCAGATATACTTTTTTTAAATTAAAAATATATTTTGACAAGCTTTCAAGAGCTATGTTCCCCTCATTGGATCACAAAAAAATCCACATTAAATTCATTTTAGAAATCATGAAATAAGAACAATTCTGAAAAATACATCTATGAGTCTCACCCCCCCCCCCCCCCCAGCCTCTTTCTGGATGACTAAAAATGTTCTAGCTACCAAACCCATCTAGAATAGCCAAATCCTTGAAGATTGTGGTTATCAGACAACTACAAAACTATCTTGAAGAGACCAAAAGCCAGAACCCAACACAGGGCATGGAATCTTGCATGGAAGTCCGGCTTCCATGCAAGATACAGCACAGAAAAGCATTCCTACCAGATGACAGATGACTAATGATGTATTACAGCAGGGCAGGTCTCCTGATCCTCTGTGATCCCTTGGTTGCATTCAACAGTGGGCCACCAAACCATGGTAAGTATCAAACACAGGAATTCGAGGAAAAGCAAAAAAAATAAAAGATTTGAATCCTCAGCAGACCCCCAAAAAAGCAAAAAAAAAAAAAGATTTGAATCCTTCCTTACCAGAAGAACCCCAAAAAATAACCTGGAATTCAAAATCATCCAAACCCTGGCCTCTGAAATTTATTGTACGCCAAGGCTCACCACCATCACCCATCCTATTTGATGTATACCTCACACCCGTCATGACCATTGTAAGGAAATTAAATCTCTACGGACATTCAGATCCTCATGCCAACATCAGACATCTGGGAAGAAACCACACCAATCCTAAAATGCTGCCTAAAGGAGATAACAACATGGATGACTAACAATCAACTTCAAACACAGACAAAATGGAGATCTTTTGGGCAAGAAATTCACCCTGACCTGACAAACACCCATCCCGCTCATCCTAGTTGACATCACTCTATACCAGTGGCGTAGCCAGAATTGATTTTTTGGGTGGGCACAAGGTTAACATAGGTGGGCACAAGGCATGCAGGTCTACTAGTTGTTTTCTTACTGATAAATAATGCCATATACTGCACCCTAGAATGGCTTTCTAAGTAGTTTGCAACAGCCATTATGTGTCATGAATGAAACTTTAAAATAATTTACTTCAATTATTTCAAGTATAGAAAACAATCAAATCCAATCATATAATAAAACAAAAATTAATGTATTCTTTCATGAACCATCTTTGCAGAAACCCAAAAATCTTCATAAATACAATAAAATATAATTAATCATCAGAACAGGTGCAGCGCAGAGCTAGGGCAATTCACATTACAAGTAACATGAAAAAAAAAAATTCAAATTCTGGTGTAATCTCAGCAAAAAATAACCCTCCACTGCTATTTTGTGAAGTAACAAACTCTTGCAAAGAAAGAGGCATCTGGAACCTTGCCAAACAATCACAGCACTGACTCTCAGGATTCAAACAGCAACCTTATGAAAAAGCAGCAATGCAAATACTACACCAGGCCCTAGAACATTAATACATCACCTACGGGAATAACAGAACAGGCTGGACTACTACTACAGAGAAACTATATGCTAGAAATACTCATTTCTGTCACAAACAGGCAAAACTGAGACCGACCCTTACCTAATATAGAAATAAGAGACTATAAATTAGAAACAGAAACATGTAGATAAAGCCAAAATAGAAAGCCTGAGAAACTAAAATGTCTGAACAGTGGAATACTTAAGAAAGAGCAAAATACAAAAATATAAGAATGCACATTCCCAAAGATGACATATTTAAATTGCTAACATCTCTCTCTATATATATATATATATATATTTTTTTTTTACCTTTGTTGTCTGATCTTTGTATTTTTCTAATCAGTTGGTCCTGGTCTCTCTTTCCCATTTTTTCCCTTGTCGCTCATTTCCTAATTCCTCTTCAGTGTCTTTTCTACTACTGTCTTCTTCCCTTCCACACACACACATACATATATACATAAATGCTTTCTCTCACAGACTCCCTCACACACTCAGGCTCTCACTCTCATATGCTCTCCCCCACCCCCCCCCCAAGCTCACATTCTCTGCAGACACACATACAAACTCTCACTTTCTCACCCCTCCCCAGGCTTATATTCTTATGCACACACAGACGCACATCCAGGCACCCATTCTCATCCACACACACACAAACCCATTCTCACTCACACATACACACATTTAAGGTCCCATTCTCACCCACACACACAAACCCAGGCTCCCATTCTCACCCATATATATACACATTCAAGCTCCCATTCTCACCCATATATATACACATTCAAGCTTCCATCCTCACCCACATACTCAAGCTTCCAACCTCACCCACATATTCAAGCTTCCATCCTCACCCACACACATTCAAGACTCCATTCTCACTCCCATACACACCCAGGGTCCGATTTTCACCCACACACACACAACAAGGCTCCCATTCTCATCCTCACATACACATTCAAGCCTGTGCACAGTTTCCGCTTCCTCCCCCCAGAGCAGGAAGATCAGCTGCCTCTCCTGCTGCCACCGGACTCCTGCTATCTTCGGGCCGTATGGCCGACCGATCTTCCTGATGGGGGGGGGGGGGGGCGGGGAGGAGAGCGGAAGCGCCGCGCACAGTTTCCGCTTCCTCCCCCCAAAGCAGGAAGATCAGCTGCCTCTCCTGCTATCTTCGGGCCGTATGGCCGACCGATCTTCCTGCTGGGGGGGGGGGGAGGGAGCGGAAACTGTGCGCGGCGCTTCCGCTCTCCTCCCCCCCCCCCCCAAACAGGAAGATCGGTCGGCCATACGGCCCGAAGATAGCAGGAGAGGCAGCTGATCTTCCTGCTTTGGGGGGAGGAAGCGGAAACTGTGCGCGGCGCTTCCGCTCCCCCCTCCCCCCGCAAACAGGAAGACCGGTTGGCCATACGGCCGCATCAGCGCTTCCCCACGTGTGCCGTGATGGCGCGCGAGGCGTGGGTTCTCCTCTTCACTGTCGCGGGGATGGGATCCCGCGACAGCCTTGCAGTTCTGGTGTCAGTTGGGTGGGCCTGGGTCTAAATTGGGTGGGCAGCTGCCCACCCAGGCCCACCCGTGGCTACGCCACTGCTCTATACCCACAATAGGAAGTAAAAAGTCAAGGAATCACCCTAGACTCTGCACTGACCATGGAGAACCAAATAATAGCAGTGACAAAAAAATGGGATTCTGGTGCCTCCAAATGGGAACAACTATGCCCTCAAAATAGTCATATAAGCTATAGTACTAGCATAATTAGACTAGTGCAATGTCATCCATATAGGAGTATAAAAAAATAATGACCAAACTACAGGTATTCCGAAATACTGCTGCCAGAACAAGATTGGGAATCATAAAATTGGAACGTCTCCCCCCTTTTAATCGCTGACTTCCCATATCACTACATATCAAGATCCTTCCACTCACAACCAAGGCACAGAAAAACATTGGCCCTACATATCTGGTTGAAAAGGTAGAAGAATATCAGCCAAGAAACCTTTGCTCAAGTCAACAAAAACAGCTAACAGTCCCACCTGTGATGATCTGTAGTGCTAGCTTGTAAGTGACTCCATTGAAAGTAATGGTGCAGAACACCAGTAATCTTGTGACAAGAGGAAGTCATTCTCAAGGGGCCCACCTAGTGATAAGCTGTTCACAGAATCACTAAGCATAAAGCTCAAATACATTCCAAAGCAAAGTTGTATGCAAAAGCTTAGACACCCCTGGTCAAATTGTAGGTTTCAATGAATCTCAGGGAAGATAACTTTAAAACAAGTATCCTTGTGCCCACATGTGTGGATATATGGATGTGCACATATCGTGCACGCAATTGCATGTGGAAAATATAAAATACACTTAAATCTACCCAACAACATATTCATGTATCTAAAAGAAACAAGGCTTGTAATGTAGAACATAGCTGGATAAGTGGTGTTTTAATACTTACCCACCTATCTAGCTGTATAAGTCATTTTTCAAAGCCACAATTTACTCAGTCAAAATTTATCCAGATAAGTGGTGCAAATCTGCTCTGTGTGCACAGGTGTGTCCCTAATTTTAATCATTTACACGAGACGTGTTAGGAACGCCAATCGCGGCGCCCCGCAGCCAGGTGCCATGGCCGCCAGCCGCGGTGGGCCGCGACCAGGGTCGGGTCGGCGGCCGCAGCATTAAATTCTCACCAGGAGCTGCAGAGACTCCAGCGGAGACAGACAGCTCCCTGTTTCAGCGTCTTCGTGGCCGCTGCTGCTGCCTCACTCGGCCGCATGGTCTCAGCGGTCTGGCTCCTCCCCCTCAGCCTCCTAGGAGCCGCGCGCATGACTGCAGAAAATATTTAAAGGAGCCATGACCGGATATTGTCAAGGCTCCCCCTGGGACTCCACCTCCTGGTTCCTGTACTTAAGGCAAGGTCTGACATCCAGACCTTGCCTTGGTATTGAGGCTCTGTGCTTGGTTCCTGTTTTGGTGTTCCGGATCCTCTCCTTGCTCTATTCCTGCTCATCTCCTTGTTGGACTGATTCTCTGGCTCCTGACCCTCAGACTGGTGGTGGTATATTCTGGTATCGACTTGGATTGGCTCTGGATCCTTCTTCTTCTCTGCTCTTGGATCGGCTTCGGACCATTCTCCCGTCTGCTCCTGGACCGTCTTTCGACCCTCCTCTGGACTTTGACCCTTGGGCTGGACTTGGACTATTCTTCTACTATACTCCCGGACTTCTCACGACTTGCTGGAGGCGCCAGCCATCTGGAACCCACGACCTGCAGGAGGCGCCTGCATCCAGACCATCTTCATTCTTCAGGGAGTCGCCTAAGTCCCAGCGGCCGTGTCCCTACGGGCTCCTCCTGGGGGGATCACGAGCTTCCAGGGTGAAGTCGTCCTCTCAACATATTCAACAGGCCTCGCCATCTGACGGTAGAGACCGACGAGGGTTTACTTCCTTCTCGGTAGCGCAAACTCTACCTCAGAACAAGGGTCCACTCTCCGTTTCATAACAAGATGTTTTAACTTGCATATTTTTCTTATCAATTGTCATCTTTTACATGCATAAATCCTCAAATTATGTAATATGCACTCAAGAAGAAAATTACCAGTTTTACCAATTAGTCCACTAGTTTGCCTGGTCTATCTGCAGCTCTCCTGACTATTCAGTCTGAAGACCCCCCCCCCACATCATGCAGACCCTCTCACACAATCATTTTTGTACATTTAAGATATTTATGATCATTTACACCAGATATTGAACAGAAGTAAACATGCAAGTCTAAGACTGATGTGTCATTTTGACAACTTTTAAAACAGCAACTTACGCATAATCATGTTTGCCTTTCCCCAGAATCCCCCTGACCTGCCCCTTTTCTTACACATGCTAATGTGTGCATAGTCCCTGTTTTACACGTGTATGCAATGGTTTTAAAATTGCATGTACTTGCATATGTGCCATTTTACACATGCACATGCTATTTTTTATGTGCACATCATTTGAGAAATCATCTAGAAGTGAACAAAAACTGGCAATCTCTAGATGATAGAAAATTAAACATGACTTCTGAAAATGTTAGTTGAAAATTAATATTTGCTGATTTTAATAGATTGAAAATAATAAAATAGTGAATATGGAATGTTCAAAAGTTTGAACGCTTAGTTTATTCATTTATTTTATTCTTGTCAATGAAGCCCAAAAAGTTGATTGACTTCATTGTTAGGTGAAGACAGTTCCACAGTCAAACAAATACTTTGACTCTTTAGACCTCTCAGGTCATGATTGTTGTTCTCTCTCCTTTCTACAACTATGGGCTAAGCAGCTATCTGAGCATTTGAAAATGAAGATACTGCTGTTCACTCTTACAACATAGGGAAGAGCTAGAAAAAAATATCTAAATGCTTCCATTTAGCAATTTCAACTGTCAGAAACATTGTTTTAAAAAAATGGAAGTTACAGTATCATATGTGGTCGTAACTGAACATTTAAATTTTCATTTTATCAGTCCAAAGTAGTTTGCTCCAAAACGTTTCAGGCTTATCCAGAGTCGTGCTAAGCTGGGGTCGAGGAGGGCCGTCCACCCCGAGTGGCAAGGAGGAGGAATGCCAGCAACTGTGCAACCAATCAACCTCTTCTTGTCACCCGGCAAGAAGAAATGTTCTAGCCAGGAGCAGTGGTCAGCAGGGAGCCCAAGTCCTGCCAGCTGAAGAGAAGAAGAAACATTCCAGCCAGGAGCATTGGGCCGGCAGGGAGTGCAAGCCCTGCTCGCCAAAGAGAACAGGCCCGGAGCAGCACACCCAGGAAGGTCGCAGCCCTCAGCCTCACCTGCTACCGTACTGCCCACCGATCTTCCTGGTTGGAGGAGGAGAGAGTGGCTGCACACAGCTTCCACTCTCTCCTGCCCCCAATCAGGAAGATTGGTGGGCAGTACAGCCCAAAGATAGCAGGATGCCCTTGGGCCATGGTGGAGCTCATCCCACCATGGCCTGAAGACAACAGGAGACCATGATGTGTGTGAGCGTGTGTGAATAAGTGACAGCCTGTTTGTGTGTGCATGTGTGCGTGTCTGTGTGAGAGCCTATGTAGGTGTGGGTGTGTAAGAGTGTGTGAATGAGAGGGTGTGTTTTTGTGTGTATGAGAGGATGCCTGTATGTATGTGTGTCTGTGTGTGTGTGTGTGTGTGAGACAGTGTGTGTATAGAAGACTTAGTGTGTGGGTGCATATGTGTGAGAGGGTGCCTGTAGACGTGTATGAGAGGGTGCCTGTGTGCAGGGGTGGGGGTGTGAGAGGAAGCATGTATGTGTGTGTACCTGCATGATAGTGGAATCATGTGTGAGAGATACAGAGAAAGCGTGTATGTGTGTGAGAGAGAGAGATGAAAGAAACATGTGTGTCTATCGCTTTTCACACACACACACACACATACTCAAGCTCCCTCTGTCTCACACACACATACATGTTTAGTGAGAGACAGAGGGAGCATATTTTGTTTGTGTCTCTGTGTACCCCCAGTTCACAACAATCTCAGGGTGACAGGTTTGGAGAGTGGGGGATTTTTATAATCCATATTAGTTTTAATTACTGGGTGTTATTTGATGTCTGCTGTTTTGAAATATTTTATTAATGTTTAGAAATTTTTTAAAATATGTACAGGAGCTTCTAATCATTGAATATTATTCTATTCATCAGCTGTTTTGAAAAGTATATTTTTTGGTATGGTTTTACTATTCTGATTGACTTATATTTCTTGATTGTATTGTTTTGAGGAATAGTGATTTTCTGCTTTTCCATTGTTGCGCTGCATACAGAATCTGGCTTGAGATTTCCAGTTTAGTTTTTGTCTGCATTTGTGCATGAGAAAGAGATAGAGGAAGCATGTGTGTGTGTGTGCTAGCATGTGAGAGAGACACAGAGAAAGCGTGTATGTGTGAGAGAGATGGAAGAAGCTTGTCTGTGTGTGAGAGACACAGAGGAAGTATGTGTGTGAGAGAGGTACAGAGAAAGTGTGTGTGTGTGTGTCTCTCACCAAGCAGGTATGTGTATGAGAGAGAGGGAGCATATGATGTGTGTGTGTGTGTGTGTATGCATGTCCCCAGTCTACAACAATCTTAGTGACAGATATGGAGAGCAGGAGATTTTTAAATCCTTATTAGTTTTTTTGAGTATTTGATGTATCTGCTGTTTTGAAATATTTTATCAATGTTTAGAAAATTTTAAAATTATACATTGGGTGGGGGGGGGGGTGCCAAAGAAGTACTGCCCCAGGTGCCAAATACTCTAGGTACGCCTCTGGGCTTATCCAGGTTTTGTTTTACATAACTTTAGACAATGACTTTTGTGATGAGATTATAGAAAATGTTTCCTCCTGACAGCTCTCCCTTGAGGACATTGTTATGTAAGTAATAAAGTACTGTGGACCTATAAACTACTCCAGTGTGAGTTAAACTTGTCAACCGGTCATTTGCAGGGATCTCTGAGTTTTGTTTTGCAGATCAGACCAGTTTTTGGCCAGTTCAATCAGGGATTTTTCTTGGTCTTCCAGATCTTGCCTTGACTTCAATAGTTCCATGTAACTTCCATTTCTTAACAATGTTTCTGACAGGATCTTCATTTTCAGACTGCTGCTTAAAGGCTGTTGAAAGTAAACAGAACAAACATCACAGTCTGAGAGATTAGAAAGGTCAGAGTATTTGTACAACCATGGAATTGTCTTCACCTGACAAACTGAAGACCTAACAGGTCAATCAGCTTTTTTGGGTCTTATTAACAATTTTTTCAAAATGTATTAATGAATCAGTTAGAAGGATATCCAAGCTTTTGTACATGTCATATTCACAAATTTATTATTTTCAATCTGTTAAAGTCATCAAATATATAGTAAGTTTGTATTAAAAACTGCAGAAAGATGTTATGTTAAACTCTCTCTCGTGTAAGGTGGTGTCAGCTTCTGTTCACTTAGATATTCATGGAAACCTACAATTTGCCCAGGGTTTCCTAAACGTTTGCACACAGCTGTAATCACATAACTAAATAAAAGTAAATAATGGGTAAAATCCTCACAGCTGTGCAAACACCAATCACTAACTTGTATCACCGTATACTCGCAATTAAAGAGACTGAAATATCTGACCTAAACCTGGGTATAAATCTAGATGGACAAAGAAGTCAGGAGAGAGAATAAGTAAAGACAGGATAGACTGATAAAAGACCTAGAAGCAAGTCATCACAAGCTGGTCATGGTGTCTGAGTTCTGATCAATCAAGGAATAATGCACAGAAGGTCCAATATCAGTGAGAAAGTTTTCAGAAATATTACTTTTGGATCCATGATAGCTAAGTCTTATGTAAGGCAATAACAAAAGCAATTTTCAGAATGATCTAGTGGCCTATCTCAAGCCAAAGATATAGGAGGGGCTAGATACTTGGGTACTTTATACACATCTAACGTTTATGTAGATTTTCAAAGAGAAATTATTAAGGTAGTGTCTTTTTGAAAATCTGCCTAAAGTTACATGGGTGCAAATGAACTTTGCCACTCAGAATTGGTAAAAATTGCCTTGTCACCAATAAGCATATCATTGGTACTTAGTGGCTCTCTGCTGTCACTTATATTGTTCTTTATGACTGATATTGTAATATCATAGCCCAGTGCTTGAAAAATTATATGGATAGAGTATTAACAAGGGGGAGAAAAAGAGTAATGGAGCGCAGAGACGGGGAAATAAAATCAGAGGAAGAGATGGAAGACTACGGGGACAAGAGAGGTAGGGAAGAGGAATGGTGAGAAAAAGGAGAGGAAAAAGGAGTTATGAATGCTCAGGTGAAAGTGAAAGGATGTGGGGAAACTGAGAAGAGTCAAGCAATGGCGATAGAAGATAGAGCTGGAAAAAAAGAAAGAAAGATACAGAAAGTGCCATTGAAGGTAAAAAAAAATCTCAGTGAGACAAAGGGGAAAGGAAGAGGTAGAGAAAATCGCAGAGAGATAAAAGGAAAAGGAAACAAAAAAGTGAGAAGTGGTAAAAGAGCTAAAAAGGCAGAGGTAAGATGGGGATAAACTCCTCCGGTTTATATCACATTTTAAACGGCTATATAATCAGAGACAACACTTTAAATTGTTTTTAAAGAGTATGTGTGCGATAGGGAATGACTCAGTGGCAGACCTGACACGTGGAAGGTCCCCAGTTCGGTCTTCAAGTCAGTTCCTCATCTCGCCAGGTTCGGAGGAGCTGGGGATACTGCTGAGGCAGCATTCGCAGGTCCCAGGGGTGAGGAAGTTAGGCGCATCGCTTAAGGGTGACAGCTATTGGACAAATTCAGGGCACATGGATGCAGAATTTGGGAAGTAGTCCTGGTGGATAGCCCCCAGATGAGGACTATCACTGCAATGACCAGACTAGGCATGTTGGGAGAGGGGATTTATAATAGGAGGGACATTTCTGGATAGTTGCAAATGAAAGCTCATGACATCAGGTTCCAGCAGGAGGAAACTGCCAGGTCAATATATATATATATATATATATATATATATATATATATATATATATATATATATATATATATATATGCATATATACATATACATATGTGTGTGTGAGAGAGAGATACTTTACAACACAAAATGCTTTTTTTCTGATTTATTTTTTGTTTCCAAAGTGCAATAAATACACATGTGAGAGAGAAAAATGCAGTATTTCATTATGGCACTGTTCCCTACTTCAGTGTAAATTCAGCTCTGAGTAGAAGTAGGAGAGAGGGAGGTGCAGAGGTGAAGCACATGCTTCATTTTTGGCTGGAAGTGCAGACAGAGGTGGAGGGCTGGCTTTGCAATCAATTCTTTACATCTTCAGCAGAAAATATTCTAGGAATATTTGAATGCAAATTATAGGCAATACATATATTGCAGCTTCATTTTAGTCAATACAGCACCTAAGATGATCCAGAAATCTGACTGTGAATGTTATTTGTTCCAAATATTTGATCTTGAAATAAGTTGAAACGCTTAAAAATTAGGCATTCCTTCAATGCATGGTTTTTTTTTTTATTATTCTGAGTTATTAAATGGAAGATATCAGCTAGATATACTTAAATGTCATGTAAAGGTTTCATACACATTTTTGACTGGTCTTTAGCAACAACTAAAGGTAGGATTAAAAAAAAACATCTTGTGAACTTTCACCAAAACATTTAAGTACTTGTACTGCATCTTCAAAATAGCAGCACAGCTAATACAAGACAAGATACTACGGTGTCTCCTCACTCACAAATTCAAGGCATTTGGTCATGACACCACTGGAACCTGTCATATTCAAAAAATAAAAAAGATATTATCCGGTTCTAGAGCCCATTAGTTTTGATGCTTTAATACAGCCAATTTCATAAATGTCTTAGCAGAAGCAAATAAGCATTGTAGCATAAACTTGTGCAAAACTCAAGAATGTAAATTGTCCAGTCGAGTTTCCCTGGTGGGTCCAGCATCAAGCTGAATACAGCTCAAGCTTTTGCTGTCAATTCCCCGCTGCAGTAGATGCCTCTCTTGGTTTCCAGAGTGGAGGTTTTGGATGGGGGAGGGCCTGGTCTCTGTAGAGCTGTCTGAGCCTTTCAGCACTGCTCATCTTCCAAGAAGGGACCTCCCTAGAATGGTTGGGCCCTTGTCCAGCAAACCAGGGGTGGTCACAAGGGAGCAAGCTTCCTTCCATTCTAAGGCAAGCTTAGTGTACAGAGAAAAAAAAAATAGTACAACAAAAAAAAAATGGTCACAAACTCCCAAATGGATGGAAGGAAGAATACACAGCAATGCTCCTTCTGGTTACTGTCTGTGCACTTTAGGAGTTGAAACGCAACTTCAAGCCTTGAGATTGATGCACAAACTCTCCCCTGTTGTGCCAAACTTGCATCTCTGTCCCTTGCTTGCAGGTAAAATAAAATTTAAAAAAAACTCAGCCACAAACTTTCAGAAAAAAACAAGCACAGAAAGGGGAAAAAATTTAAAAAAAAAAGGATTGCTATTAGCCTTGTCCCAAGTTCACAAGGCCTCTGCAAGCTTTGCTCAAACACAAACAACCTGCGAATGCTCCTTTAGACAGGTTTAAGGTACAGTACCTTCTGTTAATCTCCATGTCCAAGGACTCCCCTAAGTCTAGTCCCTCCACATCCATCTCTTCCTCCTCTGTAATGTTCGGCAGTGTTTTAAATCCTCCACTGAGAGGGTGTGGCTCCTCCGCCTCTGCCTGCGTCCCTCTCATTAGGGGCTGCCAGCTCCTGTTTTCTCTGTATTCCAAAAACTTTCCCCCCCCCTGTTCTTCTGGGCTTTCCCCTAGCTCTAGTAATCTGGGAAATGCAGACTCTTCCCTGTCCTAGGGGGGCCCTAAGCTTGTACCGGGCTCTACCCTGGCTGAGAGGCTCGCCTCTTCGTCACAGTATGTATTGATGAACATTCGGTCCTAATACTGCACTTTCCTCATAAGAACCTCAAAAAATATACTGAAATTAATAATCAAGGCAATATACACTGAATATGCTGATCCCCTTACATATGACATTCCTCAATCATATGGCTCTGTGCCTCATGTACAAATGTTTGAAGAAGACTCAGTAGCAGTGACAAGCTATTAAGTCCAGAAACAGAATTGCTCCTTTAATCCAGGGTCACTGAACATGAAACCGTGCTGGTTATGCGCTTCTGACCACTGCAGATTTTATTATCCTTCATCATAACCTTTTCCTTGGCTCTTACGGGCACTCATCCAATGCCTGTACCGCTTTCTGGCAGGCATGGTATCAGGACAAGTAGTATTCTCCCTAAAGGTACAACCAGTGGAATTTAACTGGAATGTTTTTGAGGTTCCAAGTTGTTCGAATAGCATAAAGCAAAAGCAGTGAGGAGACAGTTTGCTATGGTAACATATAAATGCTTCAGTGTGATAAAATAGGGCTAAATTTCACTGCTGCTTGATCTTAACCAGCTGAGTTCTGTTACAACATCAGACCTGTGCCTTTTTTTCTCTCTTTACTGCAGTATCAACAGGCAAAGAGATGGGCATTCATATTCATTCTGGTACGTAAACATGCATTCAAAATGCAGCGTGTATGTAGAGAACTAATGAAAAATCAAAGGAAAATAAGACAGCATTAAAGCAGGCGAAAGAATAGAAAACAATTACAAAAGGACAGATGTGGAAAGATGAAAAATATATAAATACAGACTTAATTACTCAGCCGTTAAACCTTTGCTCATTCCTCCTTGTCCTTGAACCTGATCAGGGTATAGATTCTGAACCTATGTCAGCTTTGTAACAACCTCTTGAAATTAACATCACTATGCATTAAACTGTTTATCCTTATATCGTGCAGGCACTAGGAAAGTGAACTTACCTCTAGGAGAGGATCAACAGAGAAATAAATACTGCAAAGCACAGGAGGGACAGAAGGACCGGACTTTAACCAACTTAACAGGCTGTGGAGGATGGGAAAGAGAAATGATTTCTGTCAGTCCAGAAATATTGCTGCCCCTTCCATTCCTTGTATGGCAGGGCAGGATGCTATATAAATAGAGCGAGAGAACCAATCCAAGAGGTTCTTTCAAAATGCAAGTCTGCTGTAATGTGTTAAATTGTGAGGGGCTTTAAAATGAATGCCAGATTACTGTAACTTTACATGTTGAATCCAAAGTTAGAGCCAAACTGTGATATATATATATATATATATAATGAAATAAAATGCAAGGTAGGGAGTGCTTTGCTTATAGGATTCCTCAAGGAAATTTCAAAACAGGAACTCAAAGAACAAAATGAAAGGAAACAGTAAGAGCACATTTGTTTTGATCTACACATTGCAAGCCATGAATTTGTGGTCACGTGGGAATAGTCGTGAAAGCAGATGAGTAGAGATTCAACTCCTCCAGATTTCCTTAGCTGTAATGTGAGCCTCCCCAGGATGATTTTAAGGACCAGTGAACATTATTACCATTTGTTAGGACATGTCAGCCTGCTGGAAGAAATCCTGCCAGACAGGAGGATATCAGTTGCACTCCCTCCGCAGCTTCCTTCAAATTTCTTCCACCAAAAGGTTATGGCAATCGAATTTTTGACAACTTACCAAGAAAAGAAGATAACATTTTTTGGCAAAATGCATGTGTTGAGCGACTTCTGTCCCACGGGCAACTACCATGAGATCATTACTGGTATGTGTTATCTCTACTGTAGGAAATCTGCCAAATGATATAAGTCATGGGAAATTTGAGGGAGTATTAGGAATTGTAGAGTAGTGGATGGACAGACAAGTTAGGCTATATGGTCTTTTTCTGTCACCATGTTTCTGTGTTTCAACGAAGAACTTGCTCCTAGTTCCTGTGCAGTGATATGACTACGAGAGCATGGTAATGTGGGCAGAAGGCATGCGACATTTTATTTCCACATTTGGGATTTCTGCATATAAGTACATAAGAACATAAGACTTGCCATACTCGGACAGACCAAAGGTCCATCAAGCCCAGTATCCTGTATCCAACAGTGGCCAATTCAGATCACAGGTACCTGGCAGGATCCCAAAAGGCTGATAGATTCCATGCTGCTTATCCTAGGCATAAGAACTTTTCTTCCAGGAACTTGTCCAAATCTTTTTTACACCCAGCCTCACTGGGACGGTAACTTTTAAACTGGCACATGGGCACACATGCATGCGTTCTTTGGCCCATGCCTAGAGTCACAGTCAATTTATAACTTACACGTGTATATGCATAAATGTTTTAAAAGAGCCTGACCGTGTGCGCAATTTTAAGTGGACGTGTACCTGTATAGGCATATGCTGCTTCTACCACATAAGTGGGAGGATTTTAAAAGCCACACGCACTGACGCCATTAGCCAGTATCCCAGTTCATTCCCAGTTTGCCCAGTTAAGGGATAGGACTTCCAATCTCTTCTAGTTTAATAGCGTCCCTTCTCCCCTGTTAGCCCCGACCTTTAAAACCCCCTCTGATCTACCTAGAATTTTTTGTTTTACATCATCCATAGCAGAAGTAAAGTTATGCAGCAGGGGAATCCGGCGCGCACCAGTGCGTATAAGTATTCACATGCAAATTTAATGGTAAAATCCCAGAACGTCCATGCCCTGCCCAGACCACGCCCACACGCCGTCTCCTTTTGGAAATGTTTTATTTTTGAACATGCTTGCACGTATCCCAGTGGCTTTTAAAAACCGCTTGGCGCACACTGGCCTGACATATTCATGGATCCCCTAATTTCAGCGCGCGTTGGGCTTTTAAAATTCACCTTTAAGAGTTTTTACCGCATTCTCCAGCAACAAATTCCAGAGTTTAACAATGCATTGAGTAAAAAAATATTTTCGCCTATTTGCCTTCAATAACCAGTAACTTTATAGTGTGTCCCCCTATTTTTGTACGTTTTGGAAGAGTGACCAACCAATTTGCATTTACCCATTCTACTCCACTCATTATTTTATAGTCCTCTGTCATACTGAATCTCCCCCTCAGCCTTCTTTTCTCCAAGATGAAGAGCCCTAATCTCTTTAGACTTTCTTTATATGGGAATCACTCCATCCGATTTATCATGCTGGTCATCCTCTCTGTACTTTTTCTTATTCCACTATATCTTTTTTGAGATGCAGTGACCAGAACTGCACATAATACAAGGTGCTGTCTCACTATAAAGCAATAGAGAGGCATTAAGACACTCTCTGGGATTTTTTTCTCTGTTCCTTTCCTAATAATTCCTAGCATTCTGTTTGCTTTCTTGGCTACTGCTGCACATTGAGAAGATGATTTCAACATATTATCCACAATAGGGATGTGAATCGGGCTTCGGACGATTGAAAATATCGTACAATATTTTCAAAATCTTCAGAAATCAGGGGCTCCCCCAAAACGATAGGAAAACCACACGAAATTGTTCATGGGGGTTCTCTTATCATTTTGGGGGAGGGCAGGAAAAACGGCACACAAAAATAACCCCTAAACCCACTCCGACCCTTTAAAACTAATCCCTTTAAAAATGGCGCGGGCCATCCAGTGCTCCTACCCTGTGACAGGGGCCGGCCAATGCAGGCGTATTTCTATGTGATTGTATGAAATACAGTTTACAACCACGCTGGTTCCACACTGATTTTAGATGTATCAAAAAAACGATCTAATGTCAATTTTGTTTCCTGATGCCTCATTGCACACAGGGTGCAATGAGGCATCAGGCTGGTGGATCCACCAGCGCAGCCTAGAGGCCAGGTCCCAATGAAGGGACATTGGCCTAGATTCCCTTTATTCTTGTGCCAGGCACTGAGTGTAGGATTTGTTTGGGTACAGAACAGCCAGTTCCACCTATCTGAGGAACCTTTCTGCTATGAACCCTGGATAATCGCAAGCTCTTGCCCAAAGCATGGTGCTCCTGGTATTTTGCAGCAAATGCATTCCATTGCCCAAATAGCATTGTTGAGTCTGACTCCGTCTCTGGGAATAATTAACCCCTTGCTTCTGGACAAGAAACTCTCTTCACACTGAAGCAACAGGAGTGCTCTGATGTAGTCATCTCAGAACTCAGTCTCCTACTTATCTGCCCCTTCTTTGTGCCCTTTGCCCAGAACCTGAGGCAGACTTAGAGCTCCCTTCAGTCTGCATCTCCTGCTCCTCCCTGGAACGTTTGCTTGTAACTGGAGAGCTTACAGTAACAGGATCCAGAGGACTAGCACATGTCCAAGGTCAGGAATTTATTTAAGAAAATGTACAGAGCAATAAAAGGAGTCAAAAGCAGAACATTTTATCGGAGGATAATAGCTAAAACTCACAGCTAAACTGAGATAATGCTCCTACAATTGCTTAGCTCTTATGGGCCAAAGAGAATGCCTTGTTCCTTCTGTCCTTATCTGACAGATATTTTATGTATTTGAGAAAATGACAATTGTTTCAAACATGTTCATAATTTATAGCATACCTCTATTATATCTGCCAGTTATATTCCAGGTAGAAGCATCTATTAGCGTACAGCATATCTCCTTGGTAAAGTTTATACCTTGAATATAACACATGTTGTTGATATAGGGCACATATAATAGTGAAAAGTAAAGATGTGAAAAATAATTTCACAAGACTAAGAGGACAAGTGACTTACTGGTTATAGAAATGGAGTCAGAACCAGAGAAACCAGGATTAAAATTCCATTTCTCAAGCTGATATGCCTTATGATTTTAGACAAGTCAGTTAATCTCCCATTGCCTCAGGCTCACATTTAGATTATAAACTCTTTTTTTGGGGGGGGCGATTTTTCATGCCTGAAGCATATCTCCATTTTGGAGCATTGCATACATCCTGTAGCACTATCAATGTAAAAAAATAAAATGATAAAAATATGATACTTCTCGTCTTTGTGCAACATTTATTGCCTTAAGATTCCAGACAAAATCTTCATGGAAACAGTCAAAATCTGGCAATTATTATGTAAAAATGAAAAGCCTTATTAATATAAGGCTTGATTCACCCAAAATCTGTTAAACAATGAGAGTTGGAAGTCCTGTGTATTTGGCTAAAACCAAATAAAGTGGTTTTTTGGCCTACTTCTACTGCAAATTACTAAGGGTGGGAATCTGGGAGAAACAAAATAGGAAATGAAACAAAATTTCCTATTTCATTTTGGATCATTTTCAAAATGGAATGAGTTAAATTCTGATAACATTTTATCGGAGCCTTGTTTTGTTTTGAAAACCTATTTTAAATAAAAAGTCACCACTCAGGCCTAGTCTAAGACCAAAGCAAGGCCTCACCTAAGCATAGGCTTCAAAATGAGAAAAAAGTTGTGTCCTATGCCTGAGCATGACACTGATATCTCAGGGCCTAGGCCGAGACCTGAGGAAAGACCCAGGCCCAGGAAATTTCCCAAATCCCTCCCTCCATATTTACCAAATTTGGCCCAGACCCAACGCCTGGGCTTCAGCCAAGGTCCAGACCTAGGATCGTCGCACAGCGCAGCCTAGAGGCCAGGTCCCAATGAAGGGACATTGGCCTAGATCCAGGCCCGAAGCCGAGTCTTGGCCCAGAGAACAGGTCCCTAATGCCTGGGCCCCTGCCTACACCCAGGCCCAATTTCAGGGTCTCGGCCTAGCCTAGAGCCTGCACTCAGATCTGACCTGAACGCCAGTCTGCAGGCTGGGTCCCAATGGCTGGGCCTCAGCCTAGGCCAGGGCCGAGACACAGGCCTGATTCTATTGCCTGGCCCAAAGGCCGAGTTCCAAACTCTGGGGCCTCAGCATGGACCTAGGCCCAGCACTAGAGCCTCGGCATGGAGCCAGGTCCAATGCCAACGCTTGGCCTGGAGGCCGGGTCCTGTTGCCTGGGCCCTAGAGTTGGGACTTGGATTTTAAAATCTTTCAAGTGTGTAAAAATAATATATAATATTGATTTATTCTATTCTATTTTCAGGTATGTATATGAAATATATTTTTGGAATCTTGATGATTATAACAATATAATATATATTCAATATATATTCAAAATTGATATACATATTTGTTTTTTATGCCTGTAATATTTTAGGGGGTGGTTCCCCTGAAGAAGACTATTTGTCTATTTGTTTATTTGTTTATTATAGGTTGGGTTTCTTAGAGATAATAAGAGGGGAATGATTTTATTTTATTGTGTAAAATGATGTGATATAAAAATGTTTTCTATATGTAAAAAATGTTTTTCAAGTGTATTCAATAAATTTGTAAAATTGGCACTGTTTTTTGTTCTTTTTGTATATACTAATCCTATAGGCACTTCAATTTCTTAAAGCCCTAGGCACACACCAGTGCACCAAGCGGTTCCCAGTCTGAAGAGAATCGCTGTCAGAGACCCTATTCAAGAGTGCCAAGACAAGGCACCTCATCATAATAGTTCTTTACCTTTGGAATAGGCTGTTTTATAACAATTACAGCCTCTTCAGGTCTACTGTATGCAAAACTCCATATACCAAATTACAGTAATCCAGCCTGGATTACTGCTTGGATCACTGTTGCTAAATTGATAGATAGGATTAAGTGCAGGTGTCCAAAAATAAATTTCAGTACAGTTAAAATTTGTGACTCAAATGTCAGCCCACAATTAAACCAAGCTCCTACATTCTTACTGATGACTAGGGATGTGCATTCCTAACGACATTCTCTATTTGTTTCATTTTGTTTGAACCATGAAAAGAAAGAAAACACACCAAAATTTCAGAGTTTTTTAGTTTTGTGTTAGTGGATACTAAATTCTGTTAGCCTACTAACTGTCATTAGTATGCACTAACTTGGATTTAGTGCATACTAATAGATCTTAGTGTGAACTAACCACAAAATTACAGAAAAACAAAAAAAAAACCATTTTAAAAACGAAATCAAGCAAAAAAAACCAATATGAAATAAAAGCAATACAAAAAAAAAGAAACACTGCACACCCCTACTGATGACAGCAAAGCAACCACCTAACAAAGTCAGAATATGACTCCCTCACACATAGCACTTCTTTTTAACATTAAGACTGAGTTTATTTGTAAACTATTCTGATAGAATCTTTAGCCCATCTTTAATATTCTCTAATTCTCCCATATGGTGAGACAAAAAGTTACCACCAGCTGCAGAGAGGTGGTAGGATGACCCAGGATTGTCTTTCCTACCTAGCCTGACTTCTCGGGGCAGTGGCTAGCAAAATGCCCTTGAACTGCGCAGTACAGACAGAGGTTATACTGTCTCTGCCTCCATTTCTCTTCATCCAAGAGCCAAGACCAAACCAACTGCATGGGTTCTTCAGAGATGACTGCCATCACAAGATCTGACTTGGACTCCAGGAGGTGCTGGAATTCAGAAGACAAGCGGATATGTCGGCATGATGCTTCCCTTTCCTGGTCTTGTTCCTAGATGTCCACCCAGATGGCCAAGGCAATGAGTTCTTTCAGCATGGGTGGAAGATCTTGGCCTGCCAGCTCATCTTTTATTCTTCCAGCTAAGCCTTGCTAGAAGATGGCCATCTGACTGTCTTTTGTTCAGCAAAGCTCGGAGGCCAGGATGCAAAACTGTATCGTATACTCTCCTACGGTGCGGGTGCCTTGTTGAATTTGCAGCAACTCCATGGTTGCGGAGGTGGTCAGACATGATTTGTTGAATAGTAGATGAAATTACTGGAGGAGGAGGCTCCTGAAGTTTCCAGTTGCACTCAGGGGGGGGGGGGAGTGATTGAAATTGAGAACAAGCCAAGGTGTGTATAATTGAGTGAGAGAGAGAGAGCAGAGAGCAGTGTGTGAATGATAGATTGTATTTAAGTGAGAGAGATCATGGGTAAATAAATGAGAGAGAGAGAGAGAGAAAACATGTGATGTGTATGTAAATGAGTGAGAGCATGTATATGATTGAGAAACTGTTCAGCGAGGTGGACTGGTGTCCATGTAAGAGAAAGAAAGAGGCTGGTCAGGGAAGTGACTGAAATGTGTATATGTGAGAGAGACTGGACAGGGAGGTGATGTGTGTATGTGTGTGTGTGTGTGAGAGAGAGAGAGAGAAATTGAGAGGGAGGTGACTATGTGAGAAAGAGAGACTGGTAATGGAAGTGACTAAGAAAGAAACTGGCCAGGGAGGTGACTGGTGTGCATGAAAGAGAGAGAAACTTGTCAGGGAGAAGACTGGTGTGCCTATGAAAGAGAGAGACTGGTGAGGGAAGTGATTGTGAGAGAGATACTGGTCAGGGAGGTGACTGGTGTGCATGTAAGAGAGAGAAACTGGTCAGGAAGAAGACTGGTGTGCATGTGAGAGAGAGAAACTGGTGAGGGAATGACGTGTGTGTGAGACAGACTGGTGAGGGAGGTGACTGTGAGAGAGAGACTGTGAGGGAGGTGACTGTGTGAGATATATTGGTCAGGGAGGTGACTGGTGCACGTGGAGTGAGAGACTGATCAGGGAGCTGTGTGAGATTGAGAGGCTGGTCAGGAGCTGACTGGTGTGTGTGTGTGTGTGTGTGTGTGTGTGCGAGAGAGAGAGATTGAGAGGCTGGTTGAGGATCTGACTGCTGTGTGTATGTGTGTGAGATTGAGAGACTGGTGGGGAGCTGACTGGTGTGTGTGTCTGTGTGTAAAAGAGGCAGAGAGACTGTTCTTGAGCCCTAAGGAAGAGGACTGTGAGGTCAGAGCTTCAGTAGCTCCTCCTGCTTCTGGTGTGTGCTATTTAGGGATGTGCAGAGCAAAAGTTTATGTTCATAAGTCCATAAGTCGAAAGGGGGTCCCATTTGCGGTCAATATGGACATATGGAGAATTCCATAAGTTGAGTCTATGTCCATATGTGCAAATAAAAATTTAAACCCCTCACCCTCCTTAATCCCCCCCCCCCCCAAGACTTACCAAAACTCCCTGGTGGTCCAGCGGGGTCAGGACGCCATTTCTGACCTCCTTTGCAAGGAGCACGTGACGTCGGCGTCACGTCGGAGTGACGCGGCGTCACGTGATTCCCCGCGGGTTCGCTCCGGGACCCTCGTTCGACCCAAAAGGAACTTTTGGCCAGCTTGGGGGGGGCCTCCTGACCCACAAGCTGGCCAAAAGTTCCTTTTGGGTCGAACGAGGGTCCCGGAGCGAACCCGCGGGGAATCACGTGACGCCGCGTCACTCCGACGTGGCGCCAACGTCACGTGCTCCTCGCAAAGGAGTTCAGAAATGGCAGAAATGGCGTCCTGACTCCTCGCTGGACCACCAGGGAGTTGTGGTAAGTCTTTGGGGGGGGATTAAGGAAGGTGAGGGGTTTAAATTTTTATTTTGGATCAACAATCGCGATTTCCAACTTATTCAACATAGCTATGTTGAATAAGTTGGAAATCCGATCGTTTTCGCCTCATCACTTTTTTAAGTTAAAAAAAAAAAAGTAGCGTTTTACATTTAAGTTCAAAACGAATGCACACCCCTAGTGCTATTGGCCTGCAAAGGAAAGGAGTAGAAGAGATGTTGGAGAGGGTAAGTTAAGATGACTTTTTTAGGTTTATTTTTCTTGATTGACTGTCATTTTAATTATTGGGTATTATGTGATGTATCTGCTGTTTTGAAATATTGTATTGGAGAATTTGTAATAATTTAATGAGTTTATAATTATCGGATATTATTCTATTCATCAGTTGTTTTGAAATGTATTTATTAGTAAACGTTTACAATTATTATTTTATATTTCTTGAGGAATGAATAAACAGAAACGTGCAGACAAAAACTGAACTGGAAACAGCAAGAAGCCAAACCCTGTATGCAATGCAACAATGGAAAAAAAATATTAGCTTTATGATTTCTTTATTCTGTATTTGGTGAGGGTCTGTTTGTGTTCTGCATGTGTGACCCAAGTTAGGGTATTCTGCAAGTATGTAGTTTCTGGGTAGGGATCTATAGCAGCTTGGCTTCTGTTTTACTAATAGGGGGTGTATTGGTGTTTAGGGCCTGGTTTAATATTTGTAGTGTTGCCCTTTCATAGGTTGTGTTGTTACTGTTTGAGTGTGTTTCATAATACAGGTATAACTTTGTATGGATTAGTTTGTGTGCATTATTGCAGATACTGGGAGTGTGTTAGGTGCTATATTTCTGTTTCCTTTTCTCCAGGTTTGCACTGCATGCTTTTTTAGGTTTCCATTCCAGTTTCTGTCTCCATATTTATAATTTGTGGTGAAAGTTGGTTTTGTGTGTGTGACTGAGGTGACATATTTTACTAGCACGTAGGCATTTGTATCAGTCTTATTTGTTGTTTTCTCAATAGGACATGCATTGGTGGTGAACTGCTGTCTTTTCATAAGCAGGGCTATTGCACCTGGTAGTAGGGAGAGTTTGTGTTGCTGTTATTGAAATGATACCAGAATATTTTTTGTATGGTGAGTTGTACTGGGAATGTTCTAGTTCTGCTCTGCACCCATTGTTGGGCGTCATGGGGTTCCTGTGGATGTAGAGTGTATGTTTATTTTTAGCCTTGTGACAGTCATGTGTTCAGTGTGTCACACATGTGAGAACCGCCTATCAGGTGTGTCTCAAGAGAAAAAAGGTTGAAAATCACTGCCCTAGGGAAGTAAGCTATCAACTTGGTTTGTTTTTTTTAGCTCTTTAGAAAGTCTCTCTCTTGCTAATCACAGAGAAATTACAGTCTCATGTGCATTAAACTCAGGGTTTTAAACTTGCTCCAGTCTATTGCATGCACCATCAAGTCTCAGAGAGTCTAATGTATCAAAGTGACCCACACACTTTTTCCAGTAATATTCTGCCATCACCTAATCTCATTATCAATGCTGACAGTAAATTACCACAGGAGAGCTATCATTAGTATTACATTTAACTATTCCTAAACCTTAACTTGGTTTTATACTTTTAAATACAAACTAAATAATTTTCATTCACACTCAGTCATTCTTGAGTGTTTGATATTTTTCCTGCCTGTTTTTTTTTGCTTTCTGAGCACTTGTTGAGCATTTAGAGTGGACACTTCCTCTCCATCACAGTGCAGCTCAGCTCTCTGCCAAATTCTAAACCGACATTGCCTTTCTCACAGGACAAACAGGATGGTAGTCCTCACATGTGGGGGACATCATCAGGATGGAGCCCAATCATGGAAAACATCTGTCAAAGTTTCAAGAACTTTGACTGGCACCACTGAGCATGCCCAGCATGGTACCAACCCTGCATCCAGCAGGGGTCCCCCTTCAGTCTCTTTTTTTTCCACGCAGCAGTAGCCTCACGGATCCTGGAGCTCTGTGAGTTTACCTCACAAATTTTCCTCACGGAACTTAAACTTCAAAATTATATATTTTTTCCTATCCCGGGGTCCCCCATCGACCACCGACCACCGACCACCATCGATGCTGGTAAGTTGTTTCTGTCATTTTTTCGGTCGGTTCCCGGAGGTTTCTTCTCACGGTATTAAACAGTCATCGACCGCGCGACCATTTTTTCTTTCAAAAATCATGGCCACCAAGTTCCACAAATGTCCCGACTGCCCAAGAACTATGTCCATCACAGACCAGCACGATGTGTGTGTTCTGTGTCTTGGACCCATTCATGACGTGCAACAGTGAACAAGTTGTTCACAAATGACTCCAAAAGGCCACAGGGCCCATTTGGAGAAGCTGGAACTCCTTTTTAAGGTCTCTCCATCGACTTCTACCAAACTGACATTGAGCCAAAACCCTCTATCTTCGAAGACTCCGTCGCCACTGAAGCCTAAACGGCAAAAATCCACTGGTGATGTCCCTTCACCTGCCTCTTCTATGTCCAAAGCATCGACATCTTCATCTTCGATGCCAGACAAACAGTGCACCGATCATCGGGAGAAACATCGACACCATCATTGACAAAGTATTTCCTCCGATGTAGGAATCGGAAAGCCACCGACCAAAAGCCCCGAGGAGATGAGGCCCCATCCCCGTCTGGACTCGGGGCACCAAGGCATTCCCCACCAGTGTGACTTGGGGCTCCTCCCTGAGCAATGCCGCAGCCCTAGGCTCACATCCTACCTTAGATGGGACAGAGCCTCCGAGCTCCTAACAGGGCCTGAGGGCGTGCTCCTCCACAACAGAATCTGAAGGCCATGAGCTCAGTGAGCTGTGTCTGTGACGGGCTCCAGTTTTTGGACATTTTTGTTAGCCTTGAATTGCCTGGAAATTTTGCTTCAGTTCCTGGACACTTTTCAACTTGTTCCTTGCCCAGAGAATTTTTGTCTTAGTTCCTGGACTTTCTGATAACTTGATTTTCGCCCAGAATTTTTGCTCCCAGTTTTCTGGACATTTAATTCCTTGTTTCTAGCCACTTTTATTTCTTTGTTGCTTGTCTTTCCTCTACAGTTGTCAGGATTCCATGACCTGCAGGAGGCGCCTGCATCCAGAACATCTCCGAGTCCAACCCGTCCTGGAACCTTCGCGACCAGCAGGAGGCACCTGCCATTGTTCCAGAGACCATCTCCATTCTTCCCACTACAATGTTGGTCCAGCTCCCTGGGTTCCTTATGACCTACAGGAGGCGCCTGCACCCAGGTTCCACATCCAGCATCTTCAATGTCAAGAGTCCTCAAGCATCAGGGAGTACGTTCCATTTAAGTGTACTCCATATCAACACTCTGGGTCTTTGGGTTCTTACGACCTGCAGGAGGCACCTGCACCCTAGATTTGTCTTCGTCTCTTTGCTCCCAACTCAGTCCCTACTTGCACTGTCCTGGTGCTTGATCTGGGGGTCATCTTCAGCCTGAAGCTTCTCTCCATGTCTCCAAGTGGTGACTTCAACCACAGATTCCACGCCAGTTCTTCAAAGACATCACCTTCCTGTGCTTCTCCTTCATGGCATCAACACGGCAAGTCGTTTTGAATCCACAGCTTAATTGCAGCCCATGCTCCGTGCAAGTGGATTCTACCCAACATTATCATCGCGAGCCATCTTGTATCCAGAGAACTTGCTGCCATGTTTCCTCCAATGTTCTGGATGCAGCATTCCAAGCCACTAAAATCAGGATTTAGAAGGTCCTGATTCCCCGTCATCTGCTCTTCGGTATTGTCTCGCTGCAACTACCACCTTCCAACTGATCCAGTATACCTGCACTGCCATGCTATTCATCCTCCTGAAAGGACCTTGTCTTCCTTGAGACTACATAGAGATTCAACTCTACTATCTTTGGTTCCATGAGAACCCATGCAGTTATCTTCAGTCCATCACCCCAGAAAACTTCCCATATAGCTGTACGAGGTCACTGAGTATTCACCAACTCCTGTGTCTTCCACCAGTGACTCACTTCTGCAAGGATGTTCTCCATCGGCTGCACTTTACCATCCATTTGTGAGGATTTACTTGTGTGCCCATTAAATTCCTCTGCTGTCTTCGAGCCTACCTCTTGAAACTTCATCCAACTTAAGTGGGTCTTTGACTCAGTCCTAAAGGAAATTCCTCTTCACAAGTCATCTGGGTAATCCCCTTCAACTAAACAGTCCCTTGCATAAGTGCCACAGTGACACCTACTATCCATCAAGTTCCTTGGGAATGACTTCACCACCTTGTGAGAGCCTATAGTAACTCATGGATTTCCCAAGATGCAACTCTACCAAGCTGTAGAGACTTCTCTCATCTGGCCTTGCAAGCCTGGAAGCAGCAATCCTGAGCTTCTTTGTACTTGCCTTCTTCAGCTTTGAATCAACCATCTTCTTAATGTAAAGATTGCCTCCAAGATCAACTCTCCATTGACTGATCTAGGTTCATTGGACTTCCATCTGTTTCCTCCTGGTACTACTGCCTATCCAAAAGCAGCTGGCACTTGTAAGTTCATCTATTTACTATCCTGGAGTTCCACTTTCACATCAATAGAATCCAGCTTGAAGCCTAATCTGTCTTCTCCATGCTACCACCACAAGATGATGCTTGCCTACTTGCCACTCTTGTTCTGACCACCGTGAACCAAGAACTGGTCCTACTCCAAGATGATACCATTCATCTGTGCCTTCTGTTCATCCTAGACTCCTTGTCTTTGATCACTGCCACCTTGACTACGAGAACGTGAGATGCAAGCCTTGCTGTCCTACAAATCCTCTACCTTGCCTTTGTCATGTCTTCAGTGTTTTGTCTACGTCTTGCCTGGATCTTTGACCTTCTTTACTGTCTTCAGCTACTAGTATCTCCATCACTATAGTTCCTCGCCAAGAACTTCCAACTTCTGTCCTTGGACCCTTGATCGTCCCCTGATGATCCTATACCCTTCCAAGCTGTTGATAGGAGACTTGATGAGGGGGTCTTTGAGGTGGGGTACTGTTGTGGGCCTACCCGCGACAGGCACGGGTAGACCCCCCTTATCTTTCTTTGTTTGAGCGTGGCAGTCCAGTGCTGATGCCATCCTCCACAGCCTGGAGGCCACGGTTGTCGCCTGCCCTGCACGGCAGGGCTGAGTCGTCCAATGCTTCCTCTCACAGCTGGAGCTGTTGCCGGGGTCCTTGCACAGCAGGGAAGCCATCCTTGCTGGTGCCTGCTTCTTCCTCCGTTTTTGCAGCAGGGAGCCGCTCCTCTTCTGGCTCTCCACGTGGCAGGGATGTTGATAGCGTGTCTGTCTCTCCCTGCTTCTCCTTAGGCGTGGACATGCACCTCAGCTCGACTTTTAAAGGGCCAGCAGTGGGAAAAGCCCCGCGGCCCTCATCGATGATGTCATCCACCTGTTCCTGCTTCAGCCCTATAAAAGGGCCCTGCTGCCATTCCTCAGTGCCTTCGGACCGGGTTTGCACAGTGTCTGTGATCTTCCTTCTATTCCATGTCTTCCGTGGTCTCCTGTACTTTGATGGATCTTTGTTCCATGTTCTTCGTGTTCCTGAACTTCATCTCTTTGATATCCCTGGTCTCATCCCTCGTCGGAGCTCCCTCATCGCCTGTCTTCTGTTCGTGATGTTCCAGATGTCCTGATGTCCCAAGTCCCGAGGTGCCATGTTTCATGTCCCTGATGTCCGATGTTCCTGTCTTGACTTCGTCCGTCTCATCTTCAGCTCTTCATCCAGTTCCCAGGTCCCTTGTCTGTCCACCTCTCTTGGTGTGCCATGTCATGGTCCGTGACCAGCCCATGGGTTGGCTGTGTAGGGCGTCTTGTGGTACAAGGCCTTCTTCTTGTCTGCAGCGCAAGCCTCGGGAGACTTCTGTTTTTAAAGCCTTGTTCCTGAGTATCTTGTTCCCGGTCTATGGAATTCCCTTGTGCCTACATCCATCCATGCCTAAGACTCTGCCAGAAACTGCTCTGCTCCAGCGTGGTCTGCGACCAGCCACAGGCGGCTGTGTAGGGCGCACCCCGGTGCAGGCCTCTACTGAATCTTTGTCATGTTCCAGTCTCAAGTTCCATGTCTTCGCCTGGAATCTGCTTCACGTTCAGCATGGCCTGCGACCAGCCATGGGTGGCTGTATAGGGCGTGCTGTGATGCAGTTCTCACCCAGTACTTTCAACTGACTCTTGAATCCTTGCCTGAAACTTCTGAGCAACCTGAATCCTTGTCTGAGTCTTCTGAGTATCTTGAATCCTTGCCAAGTCTCCTGAGTATCCTGAATCCTTGTCCGAGTCTTCTGAGTATCTTGAATTCTTGTCCGAGTCTCCTGAGTATCCTGAATCCTTGTCTGAGTCCTCCGAGTCTTCTAAGTATCCTGAGTCCTTGTTTGAATATCCAAGTCTTCGTCCGAGTCTCCTGAGTATCCAGGTCTATGTCTGAACCCTCTGAGTATCCAAGTCTTCATCTGAGTCTTCATGTTCCTGCCCTCAGCCTCCGTCTGGCCTCACACACTCGTCGTTCCCAAGCAGCGGGTCCAAAAGGGCTTTCGAGTGGCCGGAGGGCTACTCTCGAGATCAGCATTGCATTGCTGGATCTCATTGGTGCGTGTAGGTCCAGCGGAGGCCTGAGCCTGCCTTGTTCCTGTTCCGGAATCCTCGCCTTGTCTTCACTCCAGCCTCGCTTATACTCCACCAGTGCTCGTATCAGCTCAACTCCCACAGTGTGTCTTGGGGCTCTCCCTGAGCCATGCCGCGGCCCTAGTGCTCACATCCTACCGTAGATGGGACCAAGCCTCCAAGCTCCTAACAGGGCCTGAGGGCATGCTCCGCAACAATTCTAGAACTATCTCTATATTCTCTTTCCCTTATATTAGGCTTGTTTTTACTCATTGTTACTATACCTGCAGATTATTTTCTAGTGGTGCTTGCATTTTCTATGGTATCCTTTCTTTAAACTCTGAGACAGCATGCATTTGTTCAAATGTTGATTGTGCTTTATTGTAGTTTATGAAGTTTAATTTTGTCCACTAGATGGCACTACAAACTATAAAAGAGAGAACACAATACAGATTTTCAGAGAAAATATACATTTAAAAAACTCACTGTATTAGACATTACATTAATATTAACAGGGATAAATGAGCATAAAATATGGTTATCAGATTGTCCCTTCATTAATTCTGGTTTTCTTGTATTACATGAAAGGACTAATAATTATAATCTACTACTCTATAATCATGACTGTCCCTGATGTAGCAACAGTGCATGCTCAGCACTGTCACAGGATGGCATCAGCATGAGGGTTTGGTAATTTGTAACATACAGTCAGGGCAAGTTGCAGGAGAATGGTGAGCAGAATATATTCCAAGCCAACATCCAGAGCTGGGTGTAAGGAACTGAGATGGACTACCAAGGATGTAGGAGGCTTTGAGCTGCCAACACAAACCAAAGAACCCAGGAAGGCACAGGCTGAGAGGTATACAGGCAGGAGAGGGGATGAGATTTAAAGAGGGAGGTCTGAATCACTCCCCTCCAGAAAAGAGACCAATCCCTGTTCAGTAATGAGTGCAATGGTAAAATGAATACAAGTTCTGGTACCTGCCAGCTTCACTGGAACTTAGTATTAAGTGGAATGGGAAGAGATTTGAAGCACATATTGACTGCTATAGGTACTACAAAAGCTTGGATATGCATCAAATAGCCACAGTTCAAATCATTGGCATGTGCTTTGGATCCTTGGTGCAACATTATTTCAGCTTATATCACATATTCTTTCTTATCAGAGTCATTTAACAGAGTGGACAAGTTTTCAAATACCTAGGATGCCTGGGACCTCTTTCTCAATTTTTGGGTCATTTTGATTGTCATCTCTCACAATGAAAATATTCTGGACTTCACTCTCTGCCCAAAGCATTCGACTTCAGTTTATGTACAGTCAATTATGGCAATTTCATATCATTGGCTGTATTTATAGAAACATAGAAACATAGAAATGACAGCAGAAAAAGACCAAGCGGCCCATCCAGTCTGCCCAGCAAGCTCCCACACTTATTTTCCCATACTTATCTTTTTCACCAACCACCATCTTCAGGGCTCTTGTTGGTAACTGTTTGATTCAAATTTCCTGCCATCCCCTGTCATTGATGCAGAGAGTAATTTATTTATTTATTTATTTAACACTTTTCTATACCGACCTTCATGTTGGAGTTGCATCAAAGGTGAGCATAAGGCTTATGGTTAAGGGTTATAACCGCCGCATCAAGCAAGTTTCCCCAATGCTGTTAGGGTTTTGATGTGTTAGAGTGGATTCTTGGGTACTGCGGTGATGGCCACTCCCACGGGGAGGAGCCCCGTGAGGAACCACAGTACTAGGCTAGACTCTATACATGCAGACACAGAGAATTTGTATTTATTATACAGCTTGGTGGTACTGCCCAGGGGTGGCAGTAGTGAGGTAACGCAGCAGAGTTAGTCCAGGGCTCCTCAGGAGAGGAGACCAGTCCCACGTTTGTGTAGATGATAGGCAATGCAGGGTAGAAGGGAGAGTCTCGGATGCAGACTCCCAGTGCTGAAGCTGCAGATGAAACAAGCTGACAATGTTAGTTACTCACTGAAGTAGATAGCTGTATAGATGAAGATCCTGGCAGGCAGAAGTAGTTGAACTGTAGGTACCAAGGTAGGAAGAGCAGGCTCTCAAGAAGCGAGTACCCGGTATCCCATATAGGTACCTGAAAGAAAGCACAACAGCCCCCGAGGAGCGGGTACCCCGGTTAGAGATGACCCCGAAGGATAGAGAAAGCTCCCAGCGGCTGCTGGGCAGAGCAACTTAGACTGGAGCGAGTCCAATCCTTGCTAACTCAGTTTGTTAGCAAATGAAGGGTAGGCTAAATATCCGGATGGCGTGACGTCACTCGGAGAGGACGCCCCCGAGGTTCCCGCCATGACACGGATAAAGACATGGGTGGCATGCGTGCATGCACCCTAAGAGGCCCTCAGGAAATCCATGGCGAACACCGTCACTGTTGACGTTCCGGGGTTGCCGGAGAGAGTGGCATGAAGACGCGGCAGCAGCCATCTTCCCAAGGCTTGAGAAGAGAGAAGAAAGAAAGGTGAGGCACAGAGGTCGAAGTCGTCTGAGACTGACGGACGCAACAGATGCTTGTTTACCCAGATTGCACAGATCGACTCCTTGTTGGATGATGTCTGAATGTAAATCCTGTTTTTCTCACTTCCCCCTTCTTTCAAGGTGGGCCACCAGTAGTACTGTTGTAGCTTAGCCAGTGTTCTCCGTTGACCAGGGTGTCTGGCCAGTTTCGAATCATGAGCCCATGCAAGCAACTTCTTTCTTAAATTGCAGGGTATAATGGTCTTGCCCAGGGGTACCGGATGTGTAGCTGTCAGAATCACTCTCTTCGGGTCGATGATATGCTGGGGTTCATCAGGTATGTCTTCAGAGAGAAAAGAGCGAGATAATGCATCTGCTCTGAGATTCTTATCACCAGAGTGATATTTCAGCACAAAGTCAAATCTGTTGAAGAACAGGGACCACCTTGCCTGTCTATGGTTAAGGCGTTGAGCGTGACGGAGGTACTCCAGATTTTTGTGATCAGTGTAAACAGTGATCTGATGTTGTGCACCTTCAAGCCAAAGGCGCCATTCATCAAATGTCATTTTTATTGCCAGCAATTCTTTATCCCCAATACAATAGTTCTTCTCCGCTGGCAAGATGCGTCAGGAAAAGAATGAACAGGGGTGCAAGATCGTAGAGTCACTGGTCTTGTTGCGACCCCAGTCGCTTACGCAGCGACCAGGGCCCTTACCTTCCCCGCGGGTCTCCTTCCTGCGCCGTGAGCCGCGCGATTCCGGGCCGGCCTGGCCGCATGGCAGCGGCGTCCTCTTCGTGGGGACGCCGGCAAAGCCCGAGGATAGCTCCGCCCCCTGCAGGGGAACGCGCGTGCGCGAGGGCTATCCTTTTGAGCTCCCAGCACCCGGATGTGCCGATCCGCCCCTCCTTCTGACGTCAGCCCCGGAGGGGGATTTAAACCCGCAGCTTTCTTCTTTGCTTTGCCTTGCAACGTGGTCACTCCTTGGAGAGAGTTAGTTGCTGCAATCCTGCGTTTCTTGATCCTGGTTTGTCTCACGATTCTGCCTGCCTGCTGCCTGTCTTGATCCTGGTTTGTCTCACGATTCTGCCTGCCTGCTGCCTGTCTTGATCCTGGTTTGTCTCACGTTTCTGCCTGCCTGCTGCCTGTCTCGATCCTGGTTTTGCTTCACGTCTCTGCCTGCTCGCTGCCTGCCCCGACTCTGGTTCGCTTCTCGGATCCACTGCTTGCTGCATACCCAGACTCCGGTACGCCTCCTCGTTCCTGTCTTCAGCTGCCAGCCCAGACTTCAGTCCGCCCTCGGTTTCCCTTCACGCCTGTGACTCTCCTAAGTCCCAGCGGTCCGGGTCCCTACGGGCTCCTCCTGGGGGGACCTCGGACTTCCAGGGCGAAGCCACCTAAGTCCTAGCGACCCGGGCCCTAACAGCTCCTCTGGTGGGGTCACGGGTTTCCAGGTGAAGATCCATCCCTCACTGAGTGTGTCTGCCTTCCGACCGTCCCATCTTGCCGGTCGGCCCAAGGATCCACACCCGGAGCATAACAGTTTGCAAGGCCATGGATCCGGCAGACCTAGCTGGTCTACAGGCCATTCCCGGACTGGCTCAACGTTTGGTTCAACAGCAACAGGTACTGGACACCCTGGCGGCCACCGTGGAACGGTTGGCTACCCGCATGGACGTTGAACCCGCGGCACCGGTTCCGGTAGCCATACCTGCCCCAGTGGTGACGCTTCATACTCCCACACAGCTTCCAGCTCCCACACGTTTTGCTGGGGACTCTAAGGCTTGTGCGGGCTTCCTGAATCAGTGTTTTGTACGGTTCGCCCTGCTACCCAATCAGTTTCCCTCAGATGGAATCAAGGTGGCTTACATCTTTTCATTACTTGATGGTCGAGCCTTAAACTGGGCGTCTCCCATGTGGGATAAAAACGATCCCGCCCTGAGTGATCTGAGTTTGTTCGTGGAGGAATTTCGAGCAGCATTCGACGAACCAGCACGTCAGGCCTCCGCAACGTCTGAACTACTCCAACTTCGGCAGGGGACACGAACCCTAGCCGACTACGCTCTGGAATTCCGCACCCTTGCCCAAGAAGTGGGTTGGGCCGATAACGCCCTTCGCGGGGTTTTTCTTGAGGGCCTGGCGGCTAGAATAAAGGACGAGCTTGCTGCTCGGGACCTTCCAGAGGACCTGAATTCACTTATTAACGTGGCTGGGCGCATCGACCGACGCCTGCAGCAAAGAGCGAAGGAAGGGCGCTTTCCTCGCCGTCTGGTACCCGTACCGTCAGCTACCGCTAGATCTTCGAACTCCGGATCTCGGACCACCGGCACCTCAGCAGAGTCTTCTCAGGAAGAGCCTATGCACCTAGGAAGATCCGCTCTGACCCCCGAAGAGAGGCAACGCCGCCGAGACTTGCATTTATGTTTATACTGCGGAGGTAAGGGCCATTTCCTGGCCCAATGCAAGGAGCGTCCGGGAAACTCCCGCACCTAGGGGTAAGTGAGGAGGTCCCCCTAGGTTGTCTGAATGCAACTCCTCATTGTACCGTACCCGTAACCCTCAAGTATCCGGGGGGTTCTTTCAACACAAAGGCCCTCATAGATTCCGGCGCAGGAGGGAACTTTATCACTCAGATCTGGTACGACACCTTCAGCTCTCCACGCAGCGTCAGGAACCTCCCTTACGGGTCACCTCCATTCATTGTACACCGCTCTCCGGCAGTATAACTACTAGTACCAAGCCCATCATCCTTCAGACTGGTCTGCTTCACACAGAGAGGATTTCGTTCCTGGTTTTGGAGAGATCGGTATATCCTGTGGTCCTGGGGTTACCCTGGCTCCAACTGCATTCCCCGGAGATTCGATGGGACGATTTCCAGATTGTCCGCTGGGGTGCACACTGCTCCCATTCTTGCATCCAGCCCTGGAGGGGCCCGCAAACGCCTCTGGCGCAGACTGATGTCGGGTTTCAGCTTCCGTCCCCCTACCAGGATTTTGCTGACGTATTCTCTAAGGAAAAAGCGGAGTTGCTTCCACAGCATCGTCCATTTGATTGCGCGATTGACTTGCTTCCTGGCTCCACTCCCCCCCGTGGGAGAGTATATCCACTTTCTCAGCCTGAAACCCGAGCCATGTCGGAGTACATTTCTGAGAATCTCGCCAAGGGGTTTATTCGCCCCTCTAAGTCGCCCGCAGGAGCGGGTTTCTTTTTTGTGGCAAAGAAAGATGGGTCTTTGCGGCCCTGTATAGACTACCGTGGACTTAATGCCATAACCAAGAAGAATCGCTACCCACTGCCGTTAATCCCGGAGCTGTTGGACAAACTCCAGGGGGCACAAGTATTCACGAAGCTGGACTTGCGAGGGGCCTACAATTTGGTTCGTATCCGTCCCGGGGATGAATGGAAGACCGCTTTCAACACCCGGGATGGACATTACGAATACCTAGTGATGCCATTTGGCCTATGCAATGCTCCTGCAGTGTTCCAGCTCTTAATGAATGAGATTCTCCGGGACTTTCTACAATCATGCGTTATAGTATATTTAGATGACGTTCTTATCTACTCCTCGGATCTAGCCTCTCACCGAAGACATGTTCGACAGGTACTCCAGATTCTGCGGGATCATCGGTTATATGCGAAATTAGAAAAATGTCTCTTTGAGCAGAATTCCTTGCCCTTTTTAGGGTATATCGTTTCTGCAACTGGTTTTCGCATGGATCCTAGCAAAGTATCTGCCATCCGAAATTGGCCCCTGCCGGTGGGCCTGAAGGCTTTGCAACGTTTTTTTGGGCTTTGCAAATTTCTACCGCCACTTTATTCCACGGTATTCCCAGCTGGTGGCACCTCTCACCACCCTAACCAAGAAGGGTGCGGACACTCGAATCTGGCCTTCCGAGGCTTGCAAAGCTTTTGAGGACTTAAAGGAGGCTTTCCTCCATGACACTTGTTTGCGACATCCGGATCCTACTCAACCGTTCTTCGTGGAGGTAGATGCCTCTAGTGTTGCGGTAGGGGCAGTCCTCTCACAAAAGTCCTCTTCTGGCCATTTGTTCCCTTGCTCCTATTTTTCCAAGAAATTCACTTCCGCCAAAAACAACTATGGGATTGGCGATAAGGAGCTATTGGCAATCAAGTTGGCGCTAGAAGAGTGGAGGCAATGGTTGGAGGGGGCGACTCATCCTGTGACGGTCTACACTGATCACAAGAATTTGGAATTCCTGAACCAAGCCCAGCGGCTGAACCCCAGACAAGCACGGTGGTCGCTGTTTTTCAGTCGGTTTGACTTTCTCCTCAAGTATCGACCTGCCGCGAAGAACTTCCAGGCGGACGCCCTCTCGAGGAATGATATTCCGGAGGAGAAGGAGGAGATCCCTCAGTATATTATTGATCCAGCCAAGGTCCAGTTAGCCAGTACTATCGTATCCTCTGTAGAACGTGTTGTAGTCCCTCGCAGGGACCGCAAAAGAGTTCTTGCCTGGGCTCATGATTCCCTCTCTGGTGGTCACGCCGGTAGGGAGAGGACCCTCAATCTTCTCAACCGCTATTACTGGTGGCCTAAGGTGCGCCAGGATGTACGCCTGTACGTGGATTCTTGCCCAGTTTGCGCCCGGCAGAAACCTCTAAGCGGTCGCCCATGGGGGCTTCTGCAGCCTCTTCCTATTCCCACGGAACCCTGGACCCATATCGCCACTGATTTTGTGGTGGATTTACCCCCTTCCGAGGGCAATACGGTGATATGGGTAACAGTAGACCGCTTCTCCAAGATGGTTCATCTCGTACCATTACCCAAGTTGCCTTCAGCACCAGAGTTAGCCCATCTGTTCACACAGCATATCTTCAGAGCTCATGGACTTCCGCAAAGTATCGTTTCTGACCGGGGCCCACAGTTCACGGCTCGATTTTGGCGGGCCATCTGCCGGAAATTCGGGATACAGTTGAATCTATCTACAGCCTTCCACCCACAAAGCAATGGGCAGACCGAACGCATGAATAGGTCCTTGAAGACGTTCCTTCGAAGTTTTATCTCCGAAAGAGGAGACAATTGGGTGTCCCTCCTTCCCTGGGCCGAGTTTGCCTACAACAACCACACCCACTCGGTAACAGGACAATCACCTTTCCAGACCGTTTTCGGTCGCCACCTGAAACCTCCGGTGCCCATTCCTGTTACCGTGCCTTCACCGGCAGCGCTAACGGTGGCCCAGCACATTCATCATCTATGGAGGTCGGTCCAACGCCGACTCACTTCCTCTGCCGAAAAGACGCAAAGATATGCCAATCGCCACCGTCGACCAGCACCCATATTCTTACCCGGTACTAAGGTATGGCTAAGCACCAGAAACCTCCATTTGCCGGGCCGCTCCAAGAAATTGGCATCAAGATACTGTGGCCCTTTCACTATCGCTGAACGAATAGGGTTGGTCTCTTATAGACTCCGTCTACCCTCATCTTTACGTGTCCACAACGTGTTCCATGTCTCTCTACTGAAGCCAGTGGTACTCTCCCGTTTCCATCAACCCTCGACTGATGCTGTATCTTCCTCCTCTAATGAAGAACCTACCTATCAGGTACGCGAAGTACTAGATGTCCGTTTCCGGGCTCGTCGCTGGGAATACCTGTTGGCATGGGAGGGTTGCGGTCCTGAAGAGGATTCCTGGGAGCCAGCCCGGAATATTCTGGACAAATCGCTGTTAGCCCGCTTCCATCAGGACAATCCCGGTAAGCCGGGTCCCCTGAGGAGGGGGCGTAAGAAGGGGGGTACTGTTGCGACCCCAGTCGCTTACGCAGCGACCAGGGCCCTTACCTTCCCCGCGGGTCTCCTTCCTGCGCCGCGAGCCGCGCGATTCCAGGCCGGCCTGGCCGCATGGCAGCGGCGTCCTCCTCGTGGGGACGCCGGCAAAGCCCGAGGATAGCTCCGCCCCCTGCAGGGGAACGCGCGCGCGCGAGGGCTGTCCTTTTGAGCTCCCAGCACCCGGATGTGCCGATCCGCCCTCCTTCTGACGTCAGCCCCGGAGGGGGATTTAAACCCGCAGCTTTCTTCTTTGCTTTGCCTTGCAACGTGGTCACTCCTTGGAGAGAGTTAGTTGCTGCAATCCTGCGTTTCTTGATCCTGGTTTGTCTCACGATTCTGCCTGCCTGCTGCCTGTCTTGATCCTGGTTTGTCTCACGATTCTGCCTGCCTGCTGCCTGTCTTGATCCTGGTTTGTCTCACGTTTCTGCCTGCCTGCTGCCTGTCTCGATCCTGGTTTTGCTTCACGTCTCTGCCTGCTCGCTGCCTGCCCCGACTCTGGTTCGCTTCTCGGATCCACTGCTTGCTGCATACCCAGACTCCGGTACGCCTCCTCGTTCCTGTCTTCAGCTGCCAGCCCAGACTTCAGTCCGCCCTCGGTTTCCCTTCACGCCTGTGACTCTCCTAAGTCCCAGCGGTCCGGATCCCTACGGGCTCCTCCTGGGGGGACCTCGGACTTCCAGGGCGAAGCCACCTAAGTCCTAGCGACCCGGGCCCTAACAGCTCCTCTGGTGGGGTCATGGGTTTCCAGGTGAAGATCCATCCCTCACTGAGTGTGTCTGCCTTCCGACCGTCCCATCTTGCCGGTCGGCCCAAGGATCCACACCCAGAGCATAACAGGTCTGGCTTAGCATGGCTCCTACACCTACATCAGAGGCATCGACTTCCACAATGAAGGGTCATGTAGGGTCCAGATGGAGGAGACATGGTTTGCTCGAGAAGCGTCTTTTAATTTCTGAAATGCTGTCACGGCCTCCATAGACCAAGTGGCAATGTTGGCTCCTTTTTTTGTCATCGCTGTTAATGGAACAGTCAATGAAGAATAATCTTTGATGAAAGTCCTATAGTGGTTGGTAAAACCCAAAAATCATCTTAGAGCTTTCAGGCCAGTGGGTTGTGTCCATTTTTGAATACTCTCAAGCTTCTGAGGGTCCATCTGGAAACCTTTGTTTGAGTCAAGGTACCCTAAGAAGGGCATGGATTCCTTGTGCAATTCGCATTTAGTAAACTTGGCGTATAAGTTATTCTCGCAAAGTCTCTGTAGAACTCTTTTGACATCTTCCTGATGGGATTGCAGGTCCAGGATGTTGTCTAAATAGAGAACAGCACATTGGTAGAGTATCGTTCATCATGTTTAGGAAGACAGCCGGGGCGTTGCACAAGCCGAAGAGCATCCCCAGGTATTCAAAGTGCCCATCCCAGCTATTAAAGCCATCTTCCATTCATCACCAGAGTGGATGTGAACTAAATTATACGCGTCTTTGAGGTCAAGCTTGGAGAATATCTTGGTTCCCTGTAACCTGTCGAATAGCTCTGAGATGAGTGGTAAGGGATAGTGATCCTTTATAGTGATCTCATTCAGATCTGTAATCAATACATGGACATAATGGTCCGTCCTTCTTCCCCACGAAGAAGAAGCCTGCACCGGCAGGAGACTTGAAAGGTCTTATGAAGCCTTTCTGGAGATTCTCCTGGATGACATCGCTTTATTCTCTACCACGGAGAGGGGGTAGACCCTTCCTTTGGATGGTTCCGTATTAGGCTTCAAATTGATGGCGCAGTCATATGATCTGTGTGGAGGTAATACATCAGCAGCTTCTTTTGAAAACACATCTTGGAAAGATGCATATTGAGGCAGCAGCCCAGACAACAACAGGGTAGTTGGCATGCATGGTATTGGAGAGACTTCCATCAAGCATTTGCCATGGCAATCTGGACCCCATCGTGAAAGCTCCAAAGTGGCCCAGTTGAATTGTGGCATATGTTTCTGCAGCCACGGTAGCCTCAGTACCAAAGGGTGCATGGCCTTCTCTAGCACAAAGAAGGTAATAGTCTCTGTATGAAGAGCACCAGTACATAAGCTCACTGGTTCTGTGAGCAGGGTTACTTCACCCAGCGATCAATCCTTGTTGCCAACTTCATCAGTTCTGCTAAGGTTTCAGGCATCTCTCAAGCCGCCAGCTCATCTTTCAACTGGGAGTTCAGGCCTACAAAGAAGAGGGTTTTCAGACATCTAGGGTCCCAATATAATTCAGAAGCCAACATCTTGAATTCAATGGCGAAGTCTGGTAAAGGTTTATTACCTTTACCAGACTGGTTTGAATCATATCTCTCAAACAGATCCTAAACAGATTCCTTTACCAGAATGGTAAATTCCTTTACCAGAATATCTCTCAAACAGATTCCTTTACCAGAATGGTTCGAATCATATCTCTCAAACAGATCCTACAACGTAAAGATAAACACATTAGAATCCTCCCAAATACCACTTACACATGGTGTCCCACAAGGATCTTCCCTATCCTCTACCCTATTCAACATATACCTCCTCCCACTCTGCAAATTCCTCTCAGAATCACATCTCACTTATTTTGTATATGCAGAAGACATACAAATATTACTCCCCATAAACAAAACCATTGAATACACCCTAGACAGATGGAACCAACTCAGCATGAAAATAACGCATCTGCTATCTCAATTATCACTCTGCCTCAACCAAAACAAGACTGAATTCCTACATATCTCCAATGAATGTCCCTCAACCCCCCTCAAAATCAACACCCATAAAAACATAGGGGTGCAACTTACACATCTACAAAAAATCTGGGAGTGACTATTGACAATGAACTCGACCTCAAGCACCACATCTCCAACATGATCAAAGATAGATTCTTCAAACTGCAAACACTATAAAAACTCAAACCCCATCTCCACGCTCAAGACTTTCGAACAGTCCTACAAATAATAATCTTTTCAAAGCTCGACTACTCGACTCCTTGGCCTCCCTAAAACCACCATTAGATCTCTTCAGGTACTACAAAACGCCGCCGCCATGTCCATCACAAACATTAAAAAATGCAACCATATCACACCCACACTAAAAGAACTTCACTGGCTTCCCATCAGCCAAAGAATTCAATACAAAACCCTCACCTTCATCCAGAAAAAAATAAACAACAACGAGATGAACTGGTTAAACACTACCATACTCCCATACTCCACACAAAGAAACATCAGGTCTTCAGACTCTGGCCTCCTCACCGTTCCAAACTCCAAAGCAGCGCACCTCACCTCAACCCGTAAACAAGCCATATGAGAGTGAAAGAGGGTAGTCTCAGGGGTACTCTAAGAAAATCATTATTTACAGAGAGGGTAGTGGATGCATGGAATAACATCCCAGTGGAGGCGGTAGAGACAAGGACAGTATCTGAATTCAAGAAAACATGGGAGAAGCACAGTTGATCTCTGAGGGAGTAGTAGGGACTGTAGAGCTGAGAAGTTGTATGGATGGGCAGACCAGGCCCTATGATCTCTTCTGCCATTATGATCTACGCTTCTATAAGGAAGAAAATGAATCAGTTTTGTCCTATTGGAAATGGACATCTTGTTTTCTTGGGGAAACCAAGACTACAAATCTATGAGTAAAAGCAGAACTGGCTCAGACTCTTCTATTCCCATGGTCGCATAGGACCAGCACCCTTAGCCACATTTCAGGATCTTTCAGGCAGTTCAGCTTTTCCTGGCCTGTTTTCCTCCTAGCACCTCCAGTACTGGAAGTATGGTGCAACTTCTGCTCTTGACTCCTTGCATTCACCTATAGTGCTCCAAGGCAGAACTACATAACAGGTGGTCATGTGTTTCTTGTTTCCAGGGAGACAAAAAATAAAACTTCAAGGCTTCAAGGATAGGGGGCAATTTTTATTTTTATGCTAAATAACATTTATATCGGGGAGGGGGGGGGAGCAACTCTGGAGCTCAAGAGTAACAATCAGATCTAGTTTTCAGAATATCCACAATGAATATGCATATGATAGATTTTAATGCACCATCTCCATTGTATTCAAATCTCTCATATGCATATTCATTCTGGTTATACTGACAACTAGACCTGTTTGTGGATTTGACTACCCCTGATTTGGAATTTGGGATGGGCTCCACTTGACCAACTTGGTAGCAGTGTTCAGACTTTGGCCTAACAGTATGGGCTCTGCTAGGTCTCTTCTTTGACCATCCTTGGCAGTCCAGCAGGATGAGCTTTGCCAAGATGCCTCATCCTCTGTCTTTGGCTTGACTTTTATTATATGACAAAGTAGGTTTTGTCAAAAAACATCGTGCCTTATTATTGAGCCAATGCAGCGTTTAAATTTTAAACATGTATTCCAGATTCCATATAATCTCTCAGCTTGAGGAGCATCTTAAAAAAGCCTGGGACATAATATGCAAGGTGGTACAAATCAATGACAATTTCAACTAAAGATAGTCTTTGGACTGCAGCAATAAAAACACTTGCATCACTTTAACAATTAGCTCCTAGGAGCCAGAAGAGAAGCCTTTGAGGCAGGCAGCAGTTAAAACTGAACTGGCTCCTGCTGAGGGCTGGCAAAAGATAAGAACAACTCCAGACACAGTTGCTTTTCTCTCCTGACTTCCTCGACTCAGCTGAACTGTGCACCATGTGCTGGACAAGATATGTAGGGGAGTGCTTTGCAGTATGCAGCTGTTTCTCCCGCAGCCCACTAGTTCAATATGCTGAGTCAGCTCAGAAGAACCAATAATCCATGGTAGGCGGGAAAGAGTTATTTACAGATAATTAAAACTTGGCTGTTAACCAATCGTTTGGTGCTTAATGTTAATAAATTAGAAATTGAGATATTATCTAAGAGAAATTAAATCGAGAACCTGCCGGTTTTCTTATTTGATGGGGCAGAAATCCATTTGTCCAGAGTTGTGTGGGATCTAGGGATTCAAATGGACTCTAAGTTGTCCATGAAGGAACATATAAAGAAGATAGTGCAAAATGGATTCTATAAACTGCGCAAACTGACTTGATTAAAACCATACTTAGAAAGCAAATACTTTCGGCTAGTTTTGCAGATGCTTATCTTCATGAATATAGATTACTGAAACTTATTATTTAGAATTTAATTAGACCTCTTCAGTTACTCCAGAACTCGGCTGTGAGAGTGTTATGTGGAGCTAGAAGATATGATCATATTATGCCTATACTTTTTTACCTTCATTGGCTGCCAGTAGAATTTAGGATATATTATAAAGTCCTCATGATCATGCATAAAAGTGTATATTGTTCAAAAAGTAATTAATTGGGGGCTAAAAAGCAGCTATATATGCCATTAAGAGATCTACGCTCAATGAATAAAAGATTTCTGATAGTCCCCTCTATGAAATAGGTACACCTAAAAGAAGTACGTGAGAGGGCCATTTCTGTGGCAGGTCCAATAATATGGAATTCTATCCCCAATGAGCTTCATCTTTTAGAGGATCACAAGGCATTCAAGAAGGCATTAAAGACCTGGCTTTTTAGGGATGCTTTTAAGGGGCAATGTGATGCTAGGTAGATGAAGAGAGGTGCTTAGGAAATAACTATGAAAGTTTCAAGAGAGATGAGCAAATATTTGCAATTATCAATGTCAATCTGTTTATTTTAATTGTGTATTACAGGATGTGTATTTTTATATTGTAATTTTAATCATGTTTTATTTCTTGTATTGTTTTGTTTTGGTTTATGTGTAATGCATTTTTGTGCATGAAAAATGTAAACTGTTTAGATTTTTGGATAAACGGTATAGAAATTAGAATGAATGAATGAATGAATGAATAAATAAATAAATAAATAAACCAAACAAATAAATAAACAAATAAATAAATAAATAGGAACAGGAGTGTGCTGTGAATCATTTCCTCCTGGGCCCATCCTGGCTACTGAATCAATTTATCCTGTTCAATAATGGCATACCAGCTAGAAACTAGAAAACAGTACATAAGAAATGCATGCTGGGTCAGACCAAGGTTCATCAAAACCAGTATTCTGTCTCTAATAGGGGCCAGACTAGGTCAAACGTACCCAGCAGATCTCATGAAGTAGATCTATTGCTTGTTACTGACTACCAGGGATAGCAACAGAATTTTCCAGTCTATATGACTAATGATGTTCTCTAGACTTTTCCTTTAGGAACTTGACAAAACCTCTTTTAAACCCTGCTATGCTAGTTTCCTTGACTACGCTCTTTGGCAATAGATTCCACAGATTGTGCATTAAGTGAAAAATAACTTTCTACAATTTGTTTTAAATCTGCTGGCTGTTAGTTTCATGGAGTGTCCCCTAGTTTTAATATTATTAGGTAAATAACCATCCTTTATTTGCCTAATCCACCCTGCTCATGATTTTATAAACGTCTATCATGTCCCCTCTTCACCATCTCTTTTCCAAGCTGAAGAACCCTAACCTGTGTAGCCTCTCATCATAGGAGAGACATTCCATCCCCTTTCTCATTTTTGTTGCCTTCCTCTACACCTTTTCTAGTTCCACTATGTCTTTTTTTTTTTTAGATGGGGCTACCAGGTCTACACACAATACACAAGGTGCAATTGCATCATAGATCGATACAGAAGATATGATATTCTCCATTTTCTTTTCCATTCCATTTTGGATCAGAAGAAGTAGGAAGATACAAATAAATCTGGAGAAGCCTAGGATCATGGAGTGAGAGCAAAGGACTTTGAGGGTAGAGAGGTTAAAAACAAAGGGGGGAAGTTTCTAAATTGAAATTATTGTTGACTATTTATAGAAGGGAGGCACAATCTTGTAAACTTGGGCCAGATTTTTAAACTTATGCGCGGGCGTAGATTTGTTCGCGCAACCCTACGCGAACAAATCTACACTTAATTTTATAACATGTGTGTGCTGCCCCGCGCATGTTATAAAATCCGGGGTCGGCGCGCACATGGGGGTGCTCACATGTGCACCTTGTACGCACATGTGAGCCGAGCCCGAGGGGAACCCCAATGGCTTTCCCCGTTCCCTCTAAGGATGCTCCAAAATCGGAGGGGCCTTGGAGGGAACTTTTTCTCTGGCCCCCCCCCCCCCCCCACCTTCCCCTCTCTAACTCACTCCTCAGCCCTAACTAAATCCCACCCTTACCCTTGCTGAAAAAGTTACACCTGCCCAAGGCAGGCGTAACTTGCGCGTGCCGGCTCGCCATCCCCCGGCACAGGCCGCTGTGCCAGAAGATTCAGCCCCGCCCCCAGACCACCACCACACTCCTGGCCCGCCCCCGGCCCGCCGCCATACCCCTGGCCCCACCCCAGGCTGCCGCCAGCGGAGACCTGGCAGCAGCAGGAGAGACCATGGGGCTACCAGCAGTTGAAAAAGCAGAGAGGCTGCAAGCCGCCAGCACTTAAGCCACCATCGATCATTGGAGAGGCCTATCTTCTGGTTGCATGTGCACGTACCTGTATGCACACACAGCTTCCACTCCCCCCCCTACCCCCCCGCCGCCCCAAATCAGGAAGGCCCACAGGGCCAGCCTGAAGACATCAGAAGGCCCTGGGCCATGGTGGAGCACATCCTACCATGGCCAGAAGACAACAAAAGGCCTTGTGTGTATGTATGCGAGTGACTGAGAGCGTGTTTGTGTCAAAGCCTGTGTGTTTGTACATGTGTGTGTATGTATGTGTCTGTGTGAGAGCTTGTGTGTAAGTTTGTGTGCCTGTGAGAGCCCATGTGTCACATATAGGCTCTCACAGGCACACACTTAATGTATCCGAGAGGGAAAGGGATCCTGTGTATGTTAGAGAGAGGGAGTATGTGAGAGAATGAATGTGTTATTGTGCGTATGTGTGAGAGAGAAGATAAAATCTGGGTGTCCCTACCTCCCCCAATCCATGGCAATCTTAAGGTGACTGGAAATCAGAAAATCACAGATATGGAGAGCACGATCCTGTAGGCGCTGGGAGAAGGGCCGCGCAGCCGGCGCAGGACCCATCGGGGTAAGGCCTTAATTTCTCGCCCTACCTCCGACGGCACCGCACCGGCCACCTGGCTTTTCGACGCGACCAAGCACCCGATTTTTACTTACCTTCAGCAGGCCTCCCCTTGCTTCCCATAGCCGCCACGAGTCAGTCGCACGCCCGATGACGTCCGAGAAGAGCGACTAAGGAGACTGTTCCTCTATAAAACTCAATCTATTTCTAGGCGTCACGCGCCGAGCGTCACGCGCCTAAGGAGCGCGTCAAAGGGGCCTGCCCCTTTGAGCGCCCCTTCGAGCAGCCCCATTAGGCACCCAAGAAGGAATTATAATTTGTGTCCATGCGGCACCTAACCGGCTCCAACTACCATCGTTCCTGCCCAGCACCAATTCCCAGACGACCAGCCCAAAATGATTGTGGTGAAGTACCCAAGCCTGCTGTATGTATGAGCCATTAACGATATAGCTATGAAATTTATACCATCTCTCTGCTAAAGCTATACACTACCCTACCCTCCTAACCCCCCCTATCCCCATCCCCCCCCCCCCGTTACTCAGCTTAACATTTGAATTGGCCTCTCCAAGACCATCACCGCTAGTCTTGCTACTCACTACTACTTTAGCCTGCTTTGTCATTTGCATATCCCTACCGCATTGTTGTTTTGCAAACATACTGATACCCTACCTTTTTATATGTACCTGTATGTTTGCTCCTCGTTGTTTTGCCATATTTTTGCCATCACTCCTGTACCCCCCTAACCCTGTTACTAGCTTTACACCACCGTGCAACAATGCCTCCTTTCCTTGGACATTGTACCGTAACATATCAAACAGAAATCCACCCATACAACCACCTTTTATCCACGCAGCAAACCACACACCACAAAACCCCTCAAAAAAAACAGAAGACTCATCCCCATACACACTATCACTCGCACTCAAGCCATTAGCCTATCTCTTATGTCCATCATCCTATTTAATGCACAATCTCTTCAAAAGAAAACCCATCTTCTACAAGACATTCTCACAGACTCTAATCCTGAAATATGCGCTATCACTGAAACCTGGTTCAAACAACAGGACACCCCCCTTATCAACCAATTACCCGTAGATATCTATGATATTTTCTCAATCCCAAGGAAAAAGAAGAGAGGAGGCGGTTTACTCCTAGCTGTAAAAAAAGACCTCCAGCTCTTGGCCCATAAATGTGACATACCACATCAATATGAAATTGGCTTCTTCAAGTCAAAATCACTCCAACTATGTCTCATCTATACCCCCCCGGTCTACTCGAGAAAGATTCATCACCCCTTATCGAATTCTTCGCAAACGCACTATCACCTGACCTTCCCACGATCCTCCTAGGAGATTTCAATTTGCACGTGGATACCTCACCACAGTCACCCGCCTGTGAAGCTTTCCTGTCCTCACTCGAAGCTATGGGCTTCCAACAGATAGTAAACTCCCCCACACACAAAGCTGGCCACACCCTTGACTTGATCTTCATCAACTCCTCCATCAGTGTGAACAGTCCAGCATTGTGTACACCAGTACCATGGTCTGATCACTCCCTGATCAAGACCTTTCTTTCACTTCCTCAAAGCTCTTTGTCTGCGCCCCGTCAACCCATATCCTTCAAATTTCGCAAACCCTGTGATGTAGAAACCATCACTCTTGCATGCTCAGACATAGACAAACACATTGACCTTTCATCCCCAGATAATGCATTCTCCTCCTGGGTGAACTGTACGCTCAGCATTGCCAATAATCATTGCCCCCTAGTAACAAAGACTATCAATCCCAATCGCAAAAATAGAAAACCTTGGTACACACCTCTCCTCAGAAATCTCAAAACCCTACTCAGAGCCTCCGAAAGGTCCTGGCGCAAACACCAATCCCCTGCCACCAAAACCCTCTACTATCAACGCATGCATGAATATAGAAATTCCATCCTGCATTCCAAACGGGATTACTACGCCAAAAAAATAAATGGTCTGCAATACAACCCCAAGGCCCTTTTCACCATGGTTGCTGACCTGACCTCTCCCATACACACACAACAAGTAGCTAACTCCTCCACAAATCGTTGCAACGAACTAGCTCTATTTTTTAAAAACAAGGTATCTTCCATCACAGCACAGTTTTTGCACAATAACCTCAATATCTGTCTTCCCAATATCAACTCTCCAGTCTCCCTTTCATTGTTTGAGTCCGCTTCCTCCCTAGAAGTGGAGAACATACTAAAGAAAATGAAACCATCCACTCACCCCTCTGAAACCATCCCCTCTAAACTCCTACTATCCATACACAATGTGATCGCCAAACCCCTCTCAAATATTCTCAACTGTTCACTAGAGCATGGCACCGTCCCAGACTTTCTGAAACAAGCAATTGTGAAACCTCTACTTAAAAAATCCAACCTTGACCCCAACACTCTTTCTAATTACAGACCGGTGTCCAATCTACCCCTCCTAGCTAAAGTTCTTGAAAAGCTAGTGAACTCACGTCTATCCGATCACCTTGAACAGAACAACATCCTCCCTTCCACCCAATATGGTTTCAGGAAACACTTAAGCACTGAAGCTCTGCTCCTCTCCCTACACGATACCCTTATCAAAGGAATCGACTCAGGATCCTCCTATCTCATCGCATTACTTGACATCTCAGCTGCGTTTGACACAGTCAATCACGATGTCCTACTCAACATTCTCAGAAATATTGGGATCACAGGCAAGGCCATTGATTGGATTCAATCTTATCTCCAGAATCGCTCTTTCACTGTCTCAATGGACAATAATGAATCTGAGCCCATCAGTCTTCCCCAAGGTGTACCCCAAGGTTCCTCACTCTCATCTACGCTTTTTAATATATACATGCTTCCCCTGACCACGCTTCTCACTAACCTGCATATCAAACATTTTATTTATGCTGACGACGTTCAGCTCATTTTCCCATTCTCTGACTCCATCCAAACTGCTTACATAGCTGGGAATCCTGTCTTTCCTCAATCAACCAACTCCTAAAGGACATGCACCTTGCTCTCAACTCTAACAAGACTGAGCTTTTAATCATATCGAATAGACAACCACTCCCTGACATCCCTCTTGCTTACTCAGCTACCAACTTCCCTTCGCACACTCGCAACTTAGGAGCTATTATTGATAATCACCTCTCATTCAAACCATTCATCAAATCCATAATAAAGGATTGCTATTTTAAACTTCAAACAATAAAGAAACTCAGATCCCTACTACACTTCAACGATTTCCGCACAGTCCTCCAGGCTATTATTCTATCGAAGCTTGACTACTGTAATGCACTCTTACTCGGCATTCCTGCATCACACACCAAGCCCCTTCAACTCCTACAAAATGCCTCCGCTCGGATATTGTCAAACACAAAAAAAAGAGACCACATCACCCCCACACTTATTCAACTACACTGGCTCCCTATACAGTCACGAATTCTTTACAAAACAATCTCGATCATTCATAAGAGTCTAGTAAATTCTAACCTGAACTGGATTAACCCCCCCATCTCACCCCGTTCCTCCAATAGACCCACCCGCCCAGCCCTCCAAGGAACACTCCATGCCCATTCTATCAAATCTTTTAAACTCTCCTCTACTATTAACAGAGCCTTCTCTCTTGCCGCACCCACCTTATGGAACTCACTGCCCCATGATATTTGAATAGAGACTTATACCCCCATTTTCAAAAAGAAACTTAAAACCTGGCTCTTTCGGCAAGCCTACTCCATTTCACCCCCTATTACATAAACCCCCATGTGAATTGTTAGATTGATATCCTGGTATGAACGCCTTTATGTCTGCTGATTCTGTACTGTGCACTTTCATGTATATAGTTCTAGTTATAATTATTATAATCAGCATCTCCCCATTGATGCTTGTTATATCTAAGGGCTCCTCCCGAAGATTATCTATATGTTACTGAGTTCACCATCTTTATTTGTTATATGTAAGGGCAATGCCCAAAGTTTTATGTTCACTGTGAACCGATACGATGTGCGAATGGATATCGGTATATAAGAAATGTTAAATAAATAAATAAATAAATAAATAAATAAATAAATAATTGGTTGTAATTTGATAATTCTGCTTTTTTGAAATATTTAATTTTTTGGTTGGGGGAATAGAAAATGTTTTAATTATTAGATTTTTTTATTCATCAGATATTTTGAAATATTTTCCAGGTGTTTGGGAAATTTTGTTTATTCTATTTATTAACTGTTTGAAATATTTTTGTGAATATAATTTTACTATTAAGATTGTTTTATATTTTTTGATTTTATTATTTAATGTTTTTATGAAGAATGGTAATTTCAGTTTTTCCATTGTTGCTCTGCATGTAGAGGCTGGCTTGTTGTGGGGGTGTGTGGGGTGGCATGTGTGCAAGGCTGTAAGATTTGCCTAGGGTACATGGGGTGGGGGGACATGTCAGTTTTAAAAAATATAGATTGCAGGACGGAGCAGGGCTTTATTTGATGGGCCTGGGACAGTCACTGAATGAATTGGGGGAGGGGAGAGGGTCTACAGCACAGAAATTTGTAGCACAGAGTAGCAAAAAAGCTAGCACCGTCCCTGTCGAGAGTCTGAGCAAGGGTCAAAGGTAGGCAATCAGGTGTATCGGGACTCCGTGCAAGGTCAAAACCAAGTATCTGTCTGAGGCAAAAGAAGAGGGGTGGTTAGGGTTGAGGAAGGCTGGGAAGGTAAGGACTGAACAGGCTAGGCAAATGAAGGCTGAACAGGCAGGGCAGATAAGGACTGGAACAGGCTGGGCAGACAAATGCTGGAACAAGCTGAGACAAGGCTGGAAGCAACACACACTACCACTTGTTGATGTAGAGTGTATCAGGACCTGTTGTTGAGGTAGAGTGTATCAGGAGAGCCGCCCTTATATAGCGTAATGTTGATGACATCATCACCAGGGGCCACAGGGACTTTTCCATCATGGTCCTTTTAAATAAGCTGAGGTTGGGCGTATGCACATAAAGGGAGGCGCGCAGAGAACTGAAGCTAGCAGCATCCTGCCACATGGCACCCAATGGCCTCCTGCCGGTGAAGGTGTCAGAGTCCTGCCACATCAAAGGGAAGAGCAGCCAGGCCGTCAGTGAAGGTAAGGGTGGTGGTTCACAGCAGCAACCCATAAACCATAGACAACAATTTGTCCTGGTGCAAAAACAAAATTATCTTGGCAAAACACCTTAAAGTTTCATAACCCAAAGACCTGATTTATCAAAGGTTCTACGAAGAAGCATAAAATGAGAGCAAATTCTCAATAAACTAGGTCCCACATTTATCAAGATAGATAGATAATGCATGGGACTCCCAATCCTTTTGTATTAGAAACAGACCCAAACCAACTGGGCAGTGTGAAAAACATTAATATTCCTATATTTTCAAATAAATTGCCAGTCTGGTTGAAGTCCCTAATTAAAAAGCATTTTTGATTTTGAAGCAAATGCCAGTTTTGAAAGATAATCATTTTTTTCTGTAATGAAGGTACCGTGGTATTAAGAACATAAGAATATAAGAACATACCATACTGGGTCAGACCAAGGGTCCATCAAGGCCACCATCCTGTTTCCAACAGTGGCCAATCCAGGCCATAAGAACCTGGCAAGTACCCAAAAACTAAGTCTATTCCATGTAACCATTGCTAATGGCAGTGGCTATTCTCTAAGTGAACTTAATAGCAGGTAATGGACTTCTCCTCCAAGAACTTATCCAATCCTTTTTTAAACACAGCTATACTAACTGCACTAACCACATCCTCTGGCAACAAATTCCAGAGTTTAATTGTGCATTGAATAAAAAAGAACTTTCTCCGATTAGTTTTAAATGCCACATGCTAACTTCATGGAGTGCCCCCTAGTGTTTCTATTATCCAAAACAGTAAATAACCGATTCACATCTACCCGTTCTAGACCTCTCATGATTTTAAACACCTCTATCATATCCCCCCTCAGCCGTCTCTTTTCCAAGCTGAAAAGTCCTAACCTCTTTAGTCTTTCCTCATAGGGGAGCTGTTCCATTCCCCTTATCATTTTGGTAGCCCTTCTCTGTAGGGATGTGAATCGTTTTTTGACGATTTAAAAAAATCGTCCGATATTTTTTAAATCGTCAAAAATCAGTATAGTGCATGATACAATAGAAATGTTCATGATTTATAGTGAAAAATCGTTACTCCTGTTAGTGTCCACTAACGGGAGTTATTTGGGGGGAGGGCGGGAAAAGCGGCACACCAAAACAACCTCTAAACCCACCCCGACCCTATAAAACTAATCCCTTACCTTCCCCACCCCCCCGAACCCCGCCAAAACTTTTTACGAGTACCTGGTAGTCCAGTGGGGGCGCGGGGACCGATCTCCCGCTCTCGGGCCATCGGCGCCATTTTGACTGCCACTCAAAATTGGCGACGATGGCCCGATTAAAAAAAACCCCACCCGACCCTTTAAAGATGACCCCTTAGCTTGCAGAAAATGGAAGCTTGATTTCATTGTTCAGTGCAACTGGGCAGAACAACAGATATATTTAAATAGTTTTACAATGATTTATTATTTGATTTTTTACATTTTTAATAATGTGTTTTTCTTCTTTTATGAATTATGTACTGTCAGATTGCAGCATTTTGGCTGCTCCCTCAAAAGGCAGGCATGAAACAAGACACATTCCAGCGAGTCTAGTTTCTGGTAAAGATAAAAAAGGAAAGATGATTTGTTTTTCCAAAGACATATTGATATTTTTGATGCATTTGAACTTCACAATAATGAAAGTCAAATTCTAGAAGCTTTTCGCTATATACTATTCATGCCAATTAATTATTATGGCAAATAGCAGATGTAATATTTTCTGTATCCAGCTCTTGCTAAAAATGTACAAGATGTAGTCACATGATGCCATTGCATGGAAGGGTATGTATTAAATAATGTACAATGACTCCTGACTCCATAGGTAAACACTAAAATCCAGAAGCAGCACTGAGTTATGATCTGCAAGAAAACCTCTGGAGAAAATCCAAGCCCTTTTGTTCTAATATGTTCTCTGTACAGTGAGAAAAAGTTTATTTGGTTAGTTTGACTGGCATATTGAGCCTTTTCCTAAGCCTAATTTAACTCTTTTCACGCAAAAGCAATGGCAAAGACATCCCTTATTTTTGGTAGGGACTCCTATAGCTACTGAGAGCATCCCTAAGTGCATCTAAACCTATAGGACTGGCACAGTTTTAAGGCGCGGCCGACTAACTATAGAACAGGTGTTTGGCCAGATCAGACTAAGGTCTAGATTTATCAAAATGCTATAAATATAGGGAAAACAGTGTCCACGATAAAAAAAAAGGCATGGTTAGGTTAATTCCGAGTCTATCGCATTGCATAGGTAAGTAACGTACAGCACATTGTGCCATCACACGGCAAGTTGTGTTATCGCACAGCATATTGAGTCATCGCATGGCATGTTGCGTCATTACGTGCTGCGTCATTTTATGCAATTAGCTTGATTACTGCGTGATGCATTATTTTTGCAGTTTATATATCCCAGCTTCCTGCAGCTGCCTCTTTGAGGGTGTGTCAGGTGTGGGAGAGAGAGGAGAGTTGGTGAATTGGATAGTGGGAGTAGGAGCTTTTTCTGATTTGATTACCTGAGTGCATTGTCTAGTCTTCTGATGCCATCTGTTTCCCTTTACCTTGGTCTTTTGTCTTCTTTGTTGGAGTGAAAGTTTTTGTTTGTTAGTCCAGTTTGTCTGTCTGACTTTTGGTGTGGAGGAGTGGTGGTGGAAGGGTGGAGGAATGAGGAGGTGTGGAGGAGTGATGGTGGAGGAGTGTGGTGGAAGAGTGGTGGTGGTATGAGTGGAGGAGTGGTGGAGAAGTGGAGCAGTGAGGGGGTCATGTGAATGGAGCAGTGAGGAGGAATGTGTTGATGGATGAGTGAGAAGTGGTGGTTGTGGTGAAGAGGAGTGAGGAGAATGGAGGGTGAGAAGCATGGGGAGAGAGGAGAAGAGAGACATGAAGAGAGGAAGGGGATGGGGAGGAGAGGAGGTGAGAGGACAAGGACAGGAGTGCTAGAAGGAGGAGGAGAGACAGGGACAGGAATAGAGATAGGCAGAAGGGAAAGGATAGGAGGAGGTGGGGGGGGAGGGGATAGGCAGATGAGGATGGAGGGAGGAGGACAGCAGTCCAGGGATAAAGAGAGAGGGAAGAGGAGCAGGGGCCTGAGGGAGGGACGAGGGAAGTGGGAAGTGTGAGGGAGAGTGAGGAAAGGGAGGTCACATCTCCAGAAGTGAACTGGCACCCTCTTTTGGCAGCCAGGCAGCAGGACATCCTCATCTCAAGGACATCAAGTTCAGTATGTAGGACAATGAGATGGTGATTGCATGGGTTCTGGAGCATTATGCCATACTATTTGGCAACCATGCATCCAAGACCTCGAAGACAGCCAAGGGCAAGATCTGGCACAACATAGCCAGTCCATCTCCATGCATAATGAAGTTGAACGCAGAGGGTGCAGGTGGCCCACAGGCACCATGACATCAAGGCACAGTTGAAGGCCAAGGTGGCGAGCAGAAATAAATATATATGCTGGACCAGAGGAGGAGCCCCTTGACCCATTATCCTCACACTCATGGAGGAGCGCCTCATTGAAAAGCTTGGACCAGATATCTTCGAGGGCATGGCTGAGCGGCTGGACACCACGTGAACTGCAGCCAATAAGTTAATCTCATCTGTAAATGGCCAGGCCATTTACACATCATTTGGCATAAAATGCTCACAAAGCTTAAGAAGCAAAATGCGCCTCTGATGCCCCGGAATGAACAGGCCTATAAAAAGGCCAGATGCAGGCGTTGCACGCCGAAGGAGCGCAACAAAGGTGCCTGCCCCTTGTTGCGCCCATTAGTGTCACCCATCAAGGGGCGGATTTGAAATGCCCTGCACGCTTAAATCTGGCCGGATTTATGCGCGCAGGGCCCTCGCGCGCCGGCGCGCCTTAATTTGCATAGGCCGTCGGCGCGCGCAGAGCCCCGGGATGTGTGTAAGTACCGGGGCTTTCTAAAAGGGGCGGGGAGAGGGCGTGTCGGGGGCGTTCCTGAAACGACGTGGCGTTTCGGGGGCGTGCCATGGCGTTTCGGGGGTGGGTCTGGGGGCGTGGCGCCAGCCCGGGGGTGTGGTCGAGGCCTCCGGACTAGCCCCCGGGTCGGGTGACGGCGCGCCAGCAGCCCGCTGGCACGCGCAGATTTACATCTGCTTTTAGCAGGCGTAAATCTGCCAACAAAGGTAAGGGGGGGTTTAGATAGGGCCGAGGGGGTGGGTTAGGTAGGGGAAGGGAGGGGAAGGTGGGGGGAGGCGGAAGGAAAGTTCCCTCCGAGGCCGCTCCGAAATTGGAGCAGCCTCGGAGGGAACAGGCAGCGCGCACTGGGCTCGGCACGCGCAGGTTGCACAAATGTGCACCCCCTTGCGCGCACTGACCCCGGATTTTATAAGATACGCGCGGCTACGCGTGTATCTTGTAAAATCCAGCGTACTTTTGTTCACGCCTGGTGTGCGAACAAAAGTACGCGATCACGCAATTTTTTAAAATCTACCCCCAAGTGTATCAGCATTCGCCACTCTCCACTCTATCCTTCCCTACTCCCTCCTGAAAAAGCCCACATGTACCCCTTCTCTATTCCCTGCCTACATCACCTTACCCAAAGAAACCTCCCCCCCCATTCACCTCCACCCCTCCGCCCCTCGTAAATCCCTACTACCCATCATGATATTCCCCCTCACACAATTTCTGGGCCTAACCACGTTAGCCATTTCCCTTTTTAATGCCCAATCAATTCTAAAAAGCTCCCATTCTTTATGACTTGCTCACTGACTCCAATCCTATCACTGAGTCCTGGCTCAAGAACGCAGATCATGTCTTTATTAACCAGCTCCCTCTGCAATCCTACGACATTTTCTCCATCCCAAGACTAAAAAAAAGAGGTGGAGGGCTCCTCCTTGCTGCAAAAAAACACCTCAATCTAAAACTCCAAAACATCCCCTCTCCCCGCAAATTAGAAATTGGACTGTTTAAATCGAAAGTGCTACAGGTCTGCCTCGTCTATGCCCCCCCCCCACCCAGGCCAACTTGAACAGGACCCTTCCCCCCTTATCGAATACATATCCAACAATATCAATTAAGACACCCCGGCAGTAATACTAGGAGATTTCAACCTCCATATAGACGTCCTCCCCCCTACTGCCTCTTGCGAGATCCTACTTAACACCCTCTTGGCACAGGGTTTCAGACAACTCATCACTGAACCAACACATAAGGCACGTCATACCCTTGACCTCATCTTCGTTAACACCAGCATACAATCTCCCTTCACACCCTCCCTTCACTACCCCAGTCCCATGGTCTGACCACTCCCTCATCAACGTCCTCCTCTCTACAAATGCTCCCTCATCTGCCTCCCACACCCACAGCAAGACAATCTCCTTTCGTAAACCCTGCTACTCAGAAGACCTCAGTTTAGCTTTTGACAAAGTAGCTAATAACCTCGACCTGACCAACCCAGACTCTGCACTACTATCATGGAACAATCTTACTTCCATAATAGCCAATGAAACCTGCCCCATTGTCCACAAAGAAATATCTCATACCCAAACAGAAAACAAAACCCTGGTACACCACAGAATTAAAAAAGTTAAAAAAGGACCTTGGACTCAAAGAACGTACCTGGCGTAAACAACCAACCCCTAGACACATAGCAGCCTACAAATCCACACTGCATGCATACAAACAAGCCACCCTCCAAGCTAAATAAGATTATGTTATGAACATCGGTCACGGTAAACCGCGACCAGGAACCACCCACTTACCCTCTCAGCAGGGCCGGGCGTGGGAAGTGAGGGCCGGAATCGACAGCCGCGTTGTCGGCAAGGCTCCTGCCCTGCAAGATGGCCGCGGTGTCTCCGCGGAGCAGCTGAGGCCACGCCCCCTGAAGATTGCTAAGGCCGCGCGGGCGGCAAGAACTCAGCCTTAAAGGAACCCCGACAGGAAGTAGGGGTTCCTTCCTGCAGCATCTAGCAACTATTTAAGGCAAGGTCTGAGCCTTCAGACCTTGCCCTGGCTTTGGCTCTAGTGCTGTTCCTGTGTTTGGTTCCTGCTCTGATTCTCCGTTTGTGATCCCTGGACTGGCTTTGGATTTCGTTTGGCTCCTGACCTTCGGACTGGCTTTGGATTCCTCTGGCTCTCAACCCACGGACTGGCTTTGGTTTCTTCTGGCGCTCGACCCTTGGACTGGCTGCGGATTCTTCTGGTTCTTGACCCCTGGTCTGGTTGCAGAGGACGTTGGCTCTTGATCCCCAGCCTGGCGGTGGTATACTCTGATTCTGGTTCTCCGGACTATCTCTGTTTCAGCTTCTACTCTCACGACCTGCTGGAGGCGCCAGCTTCTGCTTTCATGACTTGCTGGAGGCGCCAGCTTCTGCTTTCACGACCTGCTGGAGGCGCCAGCGATCCGGATTAAACAACCCGCAGGAGGCGCCTGCATCCGGATTATCATCCAATACCTCCAGCAACCTTCAGATTGGCCTCACCTACCGACGAGAGGACCTCATTCCCTCCCGGACCAAGGGTCCACCTTCCGGATCATAACACATTACTACTCCTCAAAAATCCATGACTATCAATTCAATGCAAATGCCCTCTTTTCATACGTGGCAGAGCTCACAAACTCTAGCCCCCCCCCCCCCCCACACTGATGAAAATGCCAATAACAAATGCGAAGAACTCGCAATGTATTTCAAAAACAAAATTACTAACATACTCCTCCGTTTCCCCTCCAACCCCCCTCCTGTCGTCCCACTACCTAATGACCATAATATCAACCTTGGGTCCCTAGACCTCACATCAGCCAAGGAGATTGAATCCATCTTAAAAAAAGATTAAACCTGCCACACACATCTCTGACACCATCCCCACTAAAGCACTCCTCTCCATTCCCTCAGCCATCGCACAACCCCTAGCTGATATAATCAATTGCTCCCTCTCATTCAGAAAAGTCCCAGATCCCCTCAAACTTGCAGTTGTCAAACCCCTCTTCAAAAAACCCACCCTCGATCCCATCAACCCCGCTAACTACCATCCTATTTCTAATCTGCCCTTCATATCTAAAATCATGGGAAAAGTAGTGAACGCCCAGCTCTCTGATTTTTTGGAAGACCATAGCATCCTACATCCATCACAATTTGGCTTCGTAAATCTCGCAGCTCCGAAAATCTCCTACTCTCAATCACTGACACCATTCTCAAGGGCATGGACCACGAACAATCATACCTCCTCGCCCTTCTGGACACCTCGGCAGCCTTTGACACTATCAGTCATAAAATCCTCATTGCTCGCCTAGCAGAGATAAGTAACTCAGACACAGCCCTCCTCTGGTTCTCCTCCTATCTCAACCATAGAGAGTACACTGTAAAAATTGATAATTCCGAATCCTCCCACATTCCCCTCACCCAAGGCATTCCCCAAGGATCTGCCCACTCTTCCACACTCTTTATTATTTATCTTCTGCCACTCTGCCGCCCACTTTCTGACCTAGGCCTAAAGTTCTTCATATATGCAGACGACGTTCAAATACTTATCCCCATTCAAGAATCACTTACCAAATCTCTTCAGTTCTGGGAATCATGCCTTGCATCCATCAACTCCCTACTATCCAACTTCCACCTTGCCTTAAATGCCTCCAAAACTGAACTCCTCATAATCTCTAATCAACCTGACCGTATACAGCAATCCACCTCTAACAACATCTCCCTCGCCAACACCCCCTTTCACACCATCAGAGATCTTGGTGTCTACGTAGATCAACAACTAAACTTCAAATACCATATCAACAATTTAATAAAAGGGTGTTTCTTCAAACTTCATATCCTTAAAAAACTCAAACCCCTTCTCCATGCTCAAGATTTCCGTACAGTACTCCAGACAACCATTCTATCAAAACTGGACTATTATAACTCCTTACTTTTGGGCCTCCCCTTTTCCACCATCAAACCCCTGCAAATCTTGAAGAATGCCATGGCTAGGATTATAACAAACACCCGAAAAAGTGACCACATCACCTCCATTCTAAAGGAGCTGCATTGGTTACCTATCTCTTTCCGCATACGATATAAAACCCTCACCATCCTTCACAACTCCCTGTACAATCACGATCACTCTTGGCTCGAGGGTGCGCCACATTTCCGCTCATCCAATCATCCCACCAGAACCTCCATCACAGGCACTCTCCATACCCCCTCCCTCAAAACCGCACACCACGCCTTCACCAGAGAAAGAGCCTTTACTATTGCTGGCCCCTCCCTCTGGAACTCCCTACCCACCGAACTCCGATTAGAACCATGTCTGCGCAATTTCAAAAAAGGAATTAAGACCTGGCTCTTCAAACAGGCTTACCCAGACTGGAACCAAACATAGCCAGATGCCCTTTAACAGTGTATACAGCTGCTTTCCTGGTTTGTGTTCAATGCAGAAGCACATGCCTCCCTCCAGTCCCCTAATCCTCACTTTGTAGCTATCCCCCCCCCCCCCCCCCCCTTTATTTCCCTCCCTCTGTTTTTCTTCTTCTTGTATGTTTAATTTTGCTGGCTCTACAAGCCATTGTAGAGCTCTCAGTTTGTAAAGTTCTTATACTTGTACGTTAACATGGTCACATTTGCTTAAATAATAAGTCTTATTCTATACCTGTACCCCTCATGCTACTGCGCCTTTGCGATCTCATTGATTCCTCAGCTTGTACAGCCTTTAAAAATTTGTTAATATTATTATTGTACATACTTCTGATGCAACCTATTTGCTTCTCAGAATGCACAGTTTGTAAAATTGTTATTATTGTACATATTGCATGGTCTCACTTTGTTCACATAATAAGGTTACTCACCGCCTGTACCTTCAATGGTACTGTTCCTATTTTTTTCCTTCCTCTTAACTATTTCTTCCCCCCTGCCGTCTCCATCTCCTCATTTCTCGCCTGCTCCCCCTTCCCCATCCCTGTTAATTTGTATTTTCCATCCTTTCTCAGTTATATGTAAACCGGCGTGATGTTCCAATGAATGTTGGTATAAAAAAAGCTTATAAATAAATTATAAATAAATATGCAAAATGGATACCTGCTGCCATTGGTACTTATGTCTTATTATTTGTCTCCCTAGCTCTTGCCCACAAAGCTGCTGGTCTCAGCCAGCAAGCCCCAGGGACCAGCAGTGCTCCAGCCCTTTTGCAGATGACCTTCATGATGGATGGTCAGAACCAGGTGAGCAAGGAGGAGGAGCAGCAGCAGCAACAACCTTAGAAGGCATTGCAGATACTTCAACCCCTGGGTTCACTCAGCCCACTCAATGTGTCCCTCAATATCTCTGGCTTCATGGAGGAACCCAGCCTCAACTGGGAGCTAGCACACCATGCCGCCAGCCTGAAGCACCACACCCTCAGCAGGAGCAGCCCAGCAGCCCCCTCATGCCACATTTGAAGGCCCAAATTTCAGCATTCCACACCACCTTCACAGCACTGGCACCAGCACCAACAACATCCCCGCCACCAACAGAGGAGTTGATGCATGATCAGTTGAAAAGGAGGCATGGGGTAAGGCTAAGGCTACTGGTGTGTAGCAGTCAGCCAGCCTTGAAGTTGCCACTCCTGTGCTAGCCAAAAAAATGAAAAAACACTACCTCATGCTGTGATTGGGCGTGCCTGCCAACTCTGCAGTATTTCCTCCAGAGAAACCAATTTTTGAGCACTGAAACAGGGAATATCCCTGGCCCCCAAAATGCACAGGACACTGCTTCTGGTTTAGCTGTGTGAGGGTCAACACAAACTGTGCCCGACATTCTGGCTGATGCATCACTAACAGGCCACACATGATCTGGCAGTACTAGCAGTGTGGACACTTCAAGTTTGTGACTAACCATTGAGATTTCCATTGTTCCCAATGGGACAATAGGAACAGGGAGACTTAGAAAGTGTATAGTGCCTGCTCACACACCAAACTTTAGGGCAAGTGCATTGTATGCCCTCACAAGTTTGGCAGGCCTGTGCAGCATGAGGAGAAAAAGGCAGGCCCTGTGATAATGGCCTTCACACATAAGTGTACAAGTCACTTGTCACGGCAGTGATGCTGTTACACCCCCCACAGTCCCCTACTCCCGTGTCCTTGCCGTTTGCCACAAACACATAGCCAGAGATGGAATAAACTTAAGAACATAAGAATATAAGAAATTGTCATGCTGGGTCAGACCAAGGGTCCATCAAGCCCAGCATCCTGTTTCCAACAGAGGCCAAACCAGGCCACAAGAACCTGGCAATTACGCAAACACTAAGAAGATCCCATCCTACTAATGCAATTAATAGCAGTGGCTATTCCCTAAGTAAACTTGATTAATAGCAGTTAATGGACTTCTCCTCCAAGAACTTATCCAAACCTTTTTTTAACCCAGCTACACTAACTGCACTAACCACATCCTCTAACAACAAATTCCAGAGCTTTATTGTGCGTTGAGTGAAAAATAATTTTCTCCGATGAGTCTTAAATGTGCTAATTGCTAACTTCATGGAATGCCCCCTAGTCCTTCTATTATTCGAAAGTGTAAATAATCGATTCATATCTACTCATTCAAGACCTCTCATGATCTTAAAGACCTCTATCATATCCCCCCTCAGCTGTCTCTTCTCCAAGCTGAACAGCCCTAACCTCTCCAGCCTTTCCTGATAGGGGAGCTGTTCCATCCCCTTTATCATTTTGGTTGCCCTTTTCTGTATCTTCTCCATTGCAACTATATCTTTTTTGACATGCGACAACCAGAATTGTACACAAAATTCAAGGTGCAGTCTCACCATGGAGTGATTTAGAGGTATTATGACATTTTCCGTTTTATTAACCATTCCCTTCCTAATAATTCCTAACATACTGTTTGCTTTTTTTGACTGCTGCAGAACACTGAGCCGATGATTTTAAAGTGTTATCCACTATGATGCCTAGATCTTTTTCCTGGGTGGTAGCTCCTAACATCGTGTAACTACAGCAAGGGTTATTTTTCCCTATATGTAATACCTTGCACTTGTCCACATTAAATTTAATCTGCCATTTGGATGCCCAATCTTCCAGTCTTGCAAGGTCCTCCTCTCTTACTTATGAGCCAACCGTCACTGTTTAGGCCATCCTTAAAATTTTCATACAGGCCCAATTGCCTAAGTGTAAGGATTCATGTGCGGCTCCCGGGTACGTGGCCACCACGTTGAGGATGCACATTCGAGCTTCATAGACCACTTGCACATTGATGGAGTAGAAGAGCTTTCTGTTGTGGTACATCTCCTCACTGTCACGGAGTGGAATGATGGCCACGTGAGTGCAGTTGATAGCACTCAAAGCACTGGCAAAGTTTGCAAAGGCATAAAAGCATCTCTTCAACTCCATCAAGTCCTGCCTGTCCCGAAGAAATGCTATGTAGCAATTAATGCAGTCAGAGATAGCTGTTATGACTTGGTCCAGACAGTGAAGAAAAGTGGTTTGGGACATTCCCCCCATGACCCCTACTGTCATTTGGAAGGAGCCGGTTGCCATGAAATGCAGGGTGGCCAATGGTTTGGTGAGGCCAGGCACAGCGTGGGCCGTTTCCCTCAGATTTCTTCATTAATTCCAGGATAACCCAAGAGTTGAGGCGATACTTGCTAACCACATAATCCTCCGGCATGCCCAGCAATGATGCTTGTGGATAAAAGATATGCTCCCTGTATCTTCTCCGCTGTGGCCGCTTGCATGCCAGGCGCTGCCATGGGCCCCAACCCTGCGGAGCCAGTAGCTCTCCTTCCGGTGCCTGAACTTCCCTAGGAGGGCTTAGAAATGCCCTTGCCTGTTCTTGAGGTCGTTGTTGTTGTTCCTTTTGTTGTTATCTGCGGCGAGCCTCCTGAAGCATCCAGTATCCTCCAACAATTAATCTTGCCAAAAACATTATGGGGCAGATTTTAAAACCTGCACGCAGGCGCAGATTTGTTCACACAATCCGGCGCGAACAAATCTACGCCCGATTATATAACATGCGCGCGCAGCCGCGTACATGTTATAAAATCCAGGGTCGGCGCGCGCAACGGGGTGCACAATTGTGCAACTTGCACGTGCCGAGCCGCACAGCCTGCCTCCATTCCCTCAGCCCCCCCGCACCTTCCCCTCCCTTCCCCTACCTAACCCACCCCCCAGCCCTACCTAGAAACCCCCCTTACCTTTGTTGAAGAAGTTACGCGTTCCGGCCGATGGCCGGCCCGCGATCCCGGGCACAACGACAAATGGCCGCTGTGCCTGGAGGCTCAGGCCACACTCCGCCCCGCCCCACAGACCGCCCCGGACCGCCCACGCCCCACCCCTTTTTGCAAGCCCCCGGACATACGCACGTCCCGGGGCTTGCGCGCGCCGCCGAGCCTATGCAAGATGGGCTTGGCGTGCGCAGGCAGGGGCAGCTTTTCGGGGGTTACACGCATATCTTACGTGCATAACCCTTTGAAAATCTTCCCCTATGGTTTTAGGAAGCTGGACAAGGAGGAATAGGTGACTTTATTGACCCAGGAAGGCCTGGTAGATATGTCTGTCAGAATAACTCTTTATATTGCGAGCTATAATCATCATAATAATACCTGTGATCCGTGATATCAGCCACAGGAGCTCAATAAAAAGTTTTTTTCACCATATAGTAAAAAAAAAAAAAGTTGGTTATTTTCGGTGTTAAATCCCACGATAGTGTGCATTACTCTATCATATTCCATGCTAGCAGATACTAGCAGACCCTCATTTCCATTTACTCTGTCCAAACTCTCCCACACGAATACTCAATGTTTAATTTGCATATGTATTTTGCATTGCATTATTTATTGCACGCATTATGGCGTTACCGCGCATGTTACAGTGTTATCAAGCGCATTATGATATTATTGCACATGATAAGGCCCAAACGTGAAATGATAAATGACCCAGTTAGCCAGCTAACTGAATACCAGAGTTAGCCGAATAACTCAACTCCCCCTAGTTATGCCCCCAGAACACCCGCAACTTAGAGCTAGATTCGTTATTTTGCCCGCAATAAAAAAGGGATGTTATTAGGGTAATTTTCCAGATACTGCAACACATATTGGGCGAGAGAGAGAGAGAGAGAGAGAGAGAAAATGAATCTCTTTATAAGGCCCTCAGATAAGTAAACTATTTATACCATTATAAGAGGGGCAACTAGTAACTCAGGGTGAGGTTTTGGGGGGCAGTTTTACATGCACAGTCAGAGGCATGAAGATTTGATGTGATTTGGAGTGATGACAGGTACACAAAGATGAGATTTGTACATTGGACTCTCAACCTAGCTTGATAGCAGCTAGGTAGAGAGTGCATCAAGCTAGGTCGAGAGTATATTGTAAAAATATCTTTTTAAACCTTTCATCACTCCAAATCACATAAAATCTTCACAGATGTTTACTGTTCTGTTCGTACCTCTAACTGTGCTTGTAAAACTGCCCCCCAAAACCTAGCCCACCACCAAAACCTCACCCCGAGTTCAGAATGACCACTCTTACAGTGGTATAAAAAGTTTCCTAATATGCGTACCTCACTAGAGGCTCTCTCTCTTCCCCATCCCCTCCCCTCTCCCTACCCAAAACTGGATTTGCAATATGCATCACAAAACCCAGCACCACATAACACAGGAGAAAAAGGTGTAGTTATTTCTGACATTACACACAACATTAAGCACCCCTCTCTCACAAAGCATTATTTATCACATGAGCTATGGCGTTATCATGGACATTAGGACCCTAACACCTGCAATAAGGCCCTGTCACAATTTTAATTTAACTGGATCAGTTAGCCAGCTAACATCTGAGTTATTTATTAAGCATTTTTCCAATAGACACGGAGTGGGAGAAAAGCCTTACTAATTCAGACATTTAGACAGATTAAAGCTCAAACATTCAACCCAAAAAGACTCTCACAAGCCAATGTATGGTGAAGTGCTTTCTAACAGCATCATTCAGCAGTGACTGTGGTGCAGGCAGGAGGGCACTGACATTCCCCCTGTCTGTAAAGATCCTGTCCCTCTGGAGTCCTGGACTGGTAACAACCTAGTTCCAGGGGGGTCTTCTAGGAGAAATGTCTCTGGAGGGGAGGGGGGGCATGGCATCAGGGAGAGGATTAGGGAAGAGGCCACTTTCAATTTGATGGGTTTGAGAGGAGAAGAAAATTCTAGGTGCTAACCTGCCCTTTCACTTTGTGCCAGTTAGCAAGCAGGAGGGATTTGGTAGGCAGCTAGTGGGCACAGCATTATTGTTAATAGTTAATGTGCAATCAATACAATGTATTTCATATGACATTAAGTGGTGCTTTACTATGCTTGCTAAATATTTACCAATCTGTAAATTAAACTTTATTAGCATGTTTTATTGCATAGGGCTATAAATATTTGACAATTATTACATTTCGTCTTTGGCGCATATTATTGTTAAGGTTAGGTCATACCCATGCAGATTGACCTATCCTTGCCCTTATCTTTATACAGTTGACTCCTTTGACTCACACAGAAACAGAGTTGCTGCTGAAGTTTCCAAATTATTTGTTGCAGCTTCGGTATACGGCATTCACGCCTTCATTCTTTGCTTCCTCCCACATTTCATCTGCCAGCATTTAAATCCACCCCCTCACATCTCCTACTCAAATATCAACCCCACTCCCTTCGAGTTCTGCATTTTTTTACTTCAGATCTTTTCAGTACATGAGACTGTCTAGTTCATTTTGTTTTCTGTTTTTCTGAGCTCACACCCTCCCACCACGGGTGACTTGCTCCCATTATTTCTGTGAAACACCACACCTCTTCACTGATTACTTCCTTGAATCCTCATCTAGAGTTCACACTTTCCTAAGCCACCAGATGGTTGTCACAAATGGTCCATCTCACACCCAAAATACAATAATCATGCCCCCCCCACCCCCTGGTTCAGCTACCACATATCCAGAATAGGGTAACCCTTCTCCCCCCTCCAGTTCTCCCTTACCTTAGCAAACCTCCTTCAGTTTCCCCTCTCACACAGCCAGAATACAGTAACCTTACACCCCTTCCGTCTTTCTCTCACCAAAATCACAATAAGCATACTCCTCCCTTCAGCTTTCCCCCCTCCCCTTCATCAAGAATACAGAAATTCTTCTCTCCTTCAACTCCCTCCTCACATACACAAAACACAGTAACCATCATCTCTTCCTCAATCAAAATGCAACAATACTCAACTGAAATTAAAATTCTCTACTTTAGGACAAAAGTGTTACCTTTAAAACAATTTCCGTCTTTTCTAGTGGTTCTGTTATTACATCTGTGTTTGCGAGCAGAATGTGGGTGAATGAATTAATGAATGGACAGTAACAAGAACTGAAGTCTTGATAATGTTACCACTGGCTACCATGGGCATAGCATCCATAGTGCACAGTGGTACACATGCACCACCAACTCGAAAAAGAGGTGTGCCGTGCACCACTAACCAGGCACGTTATTGCTAGCGCCTCAGCAGCTTCAAATTAATAGTTTGCAGCTCTCATGGTAATCCTCTGTCGGCTCGGCCCGCCCATAAATGTATTTGCTTCTCCCTCCACAGCAGCAGCCTTGCCATTGGCCATCCTCCCTCCCCACCTCCAGAATAAGCAAAGGGCCTCGGTGATGTTGATCTGCATTGCTGCATCTTAGTTAGAAGTGCCTTCTGCAAGCTTAAACAGCATGCGCACTGTAGTACAGGAGCCAGTCACTGCGGTACAGTCCATCACATTAAAGGCAGAACAAGAGCAGCTCTATCAGAGGACCCACTGCCACTGAAGAGAAGGGTGGATCAGCTGCAGAAGGCTGAAAATTGTGAGGTAGAACCTATAGCAAGAGGAAGAAAGCTGTACAGGAGGCGCAAAAACTAGAGGCGTCATTGATTTGGGCGCACGGGGCCCATGCTCCGAGTCTGAGAGTCAGTGCCCTGAGTCTCAAGTGCCGATAAAAAAAACAAACCAGAATGTTTCTCCAATGTCAATTCTGTGCGGGGCAATAGGCCCAACAGCCACTGGTCACTGCTCTCCATGCTACCAGATCCTCAGTTATCATAGCAGGAGAAACAGCGTGCAACGCTATAGCATGGGCCACAGAGACTCGGCCTGCTCAGTGCTGTTTCGCAGAGGGACAGAAAGCATGCTCTGAGACCCTGCTGAGATAGCTGAGATAACTGAGAAACTGGCAGCATGGAGAGCAGTGACTAGCGCCTGTCAGGCCATTCGCCCCACATGGGAGTTGGGAGTTTAAGGTGCCTAAGTGGGTAGAGTTCAAAATGGAGGTAGGAAACAAGGGAAAGAGTAGACTGCAAAGAGAGTAAGCATCATGGGTGGAAGAAGATAGGATGGGAAGAGAGTAAAGATGTGAAAAAGTGAGAGGTAGGGTAAGGGTTGGTAGAATGAGGAAAGGAAGAAGAGAGATAGAAAGGGCAACAGTAGGAGAGGAAGAGAAGAGTGGTAGGAAGAGATGGGAGTGGGATGCAAAGGAGGGAGAAAGGGGCTGGAAGGAGACAAGAGATGAAAGAAGAATTGTGGTGAGGAGAAAAATGGGGAGGGAGAAGGTGAGAGGAGAGAGGAAGGATGAGAAAGGGATTGGGTGGGAGAGCATGTGTCTCAGTTACTCTCAATGGTGTGCAGTCAGGGCTTTCAAGGGATTCAGTGAATCCCTAACCCATAGGTGTTGCTACGAGGTGGCAAGTACTGTCTCAATTTTATACATCAGATTGGGCAGAGATAAACAAAACCCCTGCCTGATCTGATCAGTAGCAAAAATACTTCTCTATCTCCCCCTCCCCCAAAGCAGGCAGACGGAGTCGTGTTTAACTGAACATCATCTCATGCTGCTACATCATCGCAATCCTAGCATGAGATCGGCCCCACAGCAGCTGGAGATGACATGCAGTTAAATGCAATTACTGCTGCTACCAACCCCATGATCTGGCAGGACATCATGGAGACTAATCCACAGTGGCGGAGGAGATGGACTCCATAGTCTCCAGAAGACACCATCCTGCTGGCAGCTGAAGAATGAGGGGCTCAGTGTGCCACTGCAGAGCTCATCCCACAACAGACAAAGAAAACAGGAGGACTGGTGGCCACCAGCGGACCCCATCCTGCTAGTGACTGAAGAAGATGTTCAGGCCCTAAGAGCCTGTGTCTGTATGTGGGAGCCTGAGAGAATGACAGCCTGTATGTATGAGTGTGTACGCATGTATGGGAGCCTGAGAGTGAGTTCCTGTGTGTGTATGTGTGTGTGTGTGTGTGTGTGTGTGTGAGAGAGAGAGAGCGCCTTGTGTGGTGAGAGAGAGAAAGATCCTGTGTGTGGATGTGAAGGAGAGAGAGTCTGTATATGAGCATGTTTGTGTGTAAGCCTGTTTTCTGTAAGAGAGAAAGAGAATATATGAGTCATGAGTTTGTGTGAGAAAGAAAGAGAGGAGGTGTGTATGAGAGTCTGTATGAGTGTGAGTTTATGTGTGAGAAAGAGAGAGAGAAGGCATGTGGTGTGAAAGAGATGATAAAGTTTGTGCAGCCCCTCCCCCTTCTCCAATCTACAACAATCTCAGGATGACTGGAAATCCAATAATCTCAGGTATAGAGAGCCGGAGATTTTTTTTAATCCTTATTAGTTTCAGGACCTGTCTTTAGATGTGAATATCTTTGATTTTACATCTGAAGAAGAGACTTACATAGTTTTAAAAGCTTTTGTACAATATTTTCATGTACATGTATTTTCAGGCATCCTGGTTTGTTGTTTTCTAACTAGGAGGTGTATTGGTGTTTTAAAGCCTGATGTAATATTTACAGTGTTGCCTTTTCATTGGTAGGTGTTGTTACTGTTGTTTTGCTAAGGGAGATTTACTATATTGTAATTGTTTATTCATGGCTTTCTGAATAGCCCACACCCAATACGTGTTACAACAGGCCTAACATAATAAACATCAGAAAAGGATCAAATGTTCTATCCAGTCTGCCAGCAAGCTTCTTATGATAGTATCTGCCATGCCATGCAGGTTACCCCCATGTTTCTCTTAAGGGTAGCAACTTCCGCTTTGCGCAGTTATCCCCCGCCTTATTATAACGCATAAAAAATGTATTTCTAGCAATATTTTTACTGGGTGATGACCCTTCTTGAAAATTTAGATTGCAGTGCTTGATATGCTGTGCTTATGGACTTGGCTGTAAGTAGTCATTTTCTTTTCTCTTATGTCTGCATATCAGACACTATTACCCCAAGATCCATCTCTTAGTCCATGCACATCAATCTTTCATCCCCCATCACATACAGCTCTTTTGGATTACCGCATCCCAGATGCATGACTCTGCACTTTTTGGCATTGAATCCCAGCTGCCAAATCTTCAACCACTCTCCAAGCTTTCTTAAATCACTTTTCATTCTCTCTAATCCTTCAGGCATATCCACTTTATAGCAGATCATCTTAGTATCATTTACAAATAGACAAACTTTACCTTCTATCCCTTCCGCAATGTCGCTCACAAAGATATTGAACAAACCAGTTCCAATACTGATCCCTGTAGCACTCCACTTAACACAGTTATCTCTTCGGAGTAGGTTCCATTTACCATTACACACTGACTCCTATGAGTCAACCAGTTTAGAATCCATGCCACTACCTCGGTGCTCGCTTCCAAGTTTCTCATTTTATTCACAAGCCTCCTATGCAGGACCATATCAAAATATTTGTTGAAATCCAAGTAGATCACATTGAATGCTCTTCTTCGATCCAATTCTCTAGTCACTCAACCAAAAAAAATCAGATTTATCTGACAGGACCTTCCCCTGATGAATTGATGCTGCCTCAGGTCTAGCAAACCACTTGATTATAGATAGCTCACTTTCCTTTCCTTCAACAGCGCCTCCATTCATTTTCCCACCACCTAGGTGAGGCTAACCGGCCTGTAGTTTTGCAGCCTCCTCTCTGCTATCACTCTTGTGAGTGGGACCACCACCACTCTTCTCCAATCCTGCTGCGCCACTCCCATTTCTAGGGATCTGTTGAACAGGTTCTTCAGTGGATGCACCAGTGCATCTCTGAGCTCCCTCAGTGTCTTGGGATATATCTCATCCGGTCCTATGACTTTGCCCACTTTCAGTTTACCTAACTCTTCCCATACATTTTGTTCTGTAAACAGAGTTTTATTTAGTCCATCCCTATCTACAGTCTTGTCAACCAGCAATGACCTTTCTCAGGGTCTTCTTTAGTGAACACCAAACTGAAGTATTTGTTTAATATTTCCACCATTTGTCTCTCTCCACACATTGCTTCTCATCACCTTTCAATTTCACTATACCACATCTGAACTTCCTTCTTTCTCTGATATATCTGAAAAATGTTGTGTCACCTCACTTTACCTCTTTGGTAATCTTTTCTTCGCTTGACCTTTTGTTTCCTGATTTCTTTCTTCGTCTCCCTCTGTTTCACCAGGTATTCTTCCCTTTGTTCCTCTTTTTGGGATCCTTTATACTTCCTGAATACTGTTCTTTTTGCCTGTATTTTTTCAGTCACCTCCTTTGAGAACTAGATCAGTTTCTTTTTCCTCTTATTTTATTTTGTTTTACTTTTCTAACATATAGATTTGTTGCCTTTGTAATAGCTCCTTTTAATTTAGCCCACTATTGTTTCACCTCATCCATTATCTCCCCGTCTTCTAGATCTTCCTCCAGGAACATCCCCATCATGATAGTATTTTTGAAATTCAAAACTTGGGTCTTCATGTGACATCTCTGTATCTTATTTGCGATATTAAACCATACCATCCAATGATCACTGGTGCTCAAGTGAGCACCTACCCAGACATTAGAGAAAATTTCTCCATTTGTGAGCAGTAGATCGAGTATCACACCCTCCCTTGTGGGCTCCATTACCATTTGTTTGAGAAGGGCATCCACTATCTTTCTACTTCTTGCAAATTTTGCAGAAGATATACGCCAGTCCACATCCAGCAGATTAAAATCTCCAACAAGCAACATGTCTCCCTTCTTTCCCACCTTTTGGATGTCTTCAACCAGACCTCTGTTGAAGACATCCAGTTCTTCTGTTTAAGTTGGAGGTCTGTAGACCACACCAATGTAAATGGAACCATCATTCTCTATTTTTCAGAGCTTCCATATTGCTTCTTCCTTACCCCATGTCCCTTGGATATTATTTTTGACATAAAGAGCTACTCTTCCCCCTTTCTGTCCTTCCTTATCAAGTTATAGCCAGGGATGGCCATATCCTAGTCATGAGACTCAGCGAAACAGGACACTGTAACAGCAACTATGCCTAATGCCATATGGATTCCACATGTCTTAGAGAGAGGGGAGAGGGGGCATGGAAGGGAAGATGGTCCTGAGGAAGCAACGCTACTGGTGACTTAAAGGAGGCGTGATGGGAGTGGAGAGGAGGCTAAGGGAGCAAGACTGAATCCCCCGCTATAAATGTCAACACACACTACTGGTTATCTTTTTATCTTTAGACTAATTATCAATATATGAGGGGGTGGTGAGAGTGGTATTAATGGGATGGACTTTTGGGCTCATGCCTCGGATCTTTTAAGTTCCTAGCAATGCCCCTGACTAAATCATCTTGGGCTGTTCAGGAATTACTTCCCCCTGGAGGAGCTTTAGGATTAAGTTGTTACCATTGGCACTATGGTGCCTATGCAATAAAATCCACACTAAAAAAGTATAGCATGCAAAATGTTATTCACATATTAAAACAGGTCTTAACATGCTATATATAAAACTTTACCAAGAGAACTCTAAAACTGAACCTCAATAATGTAGACATGGAACTAGTGTTTCAGGAGTGGTCCCATTTCCGGAGAGAAAGTGCACCCTTGGGCCACGACGTGACTGGAGAGGAGCTCTGGGGAAGCAATGTGGCAGGTGAAACGTGCCCAGCATGAGCCAGCAGGCTGGAGATAGGGAGTCCTGGCCTCTGCCGAACCTGAACGCATCAGAGACCCAGCAACGCAATGTTGATCTCTGAAGTAGCCCTCCGGCCACTTGATAGCCCTTTCGGACCTGCCGTAGAGAACAACAGATGCAACAGGATGGACAGAGACTAAGGGCAGAAATGAATAGACTAAGATGAAGACTCAGGGAATTGACGGACTCAGACGTAGACACAGGTTGCTTGAAGATTCAGACGAGGTTCAGAATTAAAGAGAATATTGAAGAAGTACTGCCACATCACATGCCTTACACAGCCAGTCAAGGCAGGTCACGGATCACATTGAAGACAAAGTAGACTCCAGACTCAGACATCGACTCAGGTTAGTTAGAGTTCAAGATGACGGTGAGTGCTGAATAAGTGCTGCCTCACCCTGCGCTCTACACAGCCACTCAAGACAGGTCGCGGACCACACTGATAGCGAAGCAGACTCCAGGCGAAATGGTGGAACTTTGAATCAGGACATGTTGAAGATTCAGATGAGACCTGCACCGAGGCTCGCACTCCACAGCCAGTCAAGGCAAGGCACGGGCCACGCTGGGACGGAGCAGGTTCAGATGGAGTCTCAGGCATGGTCAGAAGCAGATACAAGGACCTCTGAAGACCAGGTCAGGATAAGGATTCAGAACTGAACCTCAGGATCCAAAGCTCAGAGAAAGGAACTCGGAGCGGATTGCTCAGAGAAAGGAAGCTCGGAGTGACGGCTCGGAGCAAAAAAGAAATTGGAGCTAGGAACCTGAAACTTGAGGATTAAAAGCAAGGGTCTTCTGGAGACTTGCGCTGCCGAAGAGAAGAGCATCTGGGATATGGACATCAGGGGAGAAAGACAACAGGGATGTCAGGGCATCTGGAACCAACGAGACGAAGACACAGGATCAGATGAGAAACCATGACGAAGAGCATCAAGACATCTGGAACTGACGAGATGAAGACACAGGAATTCCCACAAAGAACAGAGTGCCTAGGAGAAGCTGGGATGCTGACAAGTCCTATGGAGGACTGGCTCCTTGAAAAGGTGATGATGAACTGAAGGCAAAGACCCTTTATAGGGCTGAAGAACCACCCGAATGAGGTCATCAGATGGGGCTGCGGGGCCACTCCCACGCTGGCCCTTTAAGAGGCTGAAGGAGGCGCGGCCAAGTGCCTAAGAAAGGAGGAGGCAAGACCCTGGAGAGCGGTGTCCATGCTGCGAGATGGAGAAGAAGCAGGACCAGGCTGTAAACCAGGCCTAGCATCAGAGGCGGCTTCCAGCTGCGAGGAGGAGAACTGAGGGTGGCTCCAGCCACAAAGGAACACCAGCAGTGGTCTCCGGGCTGCAAAGAGGAGCTTCAGGCCGGCCTCCCGGCTGCAGAAGAGAAGGAAGACATCGGCAGCTCCTGCCGCAAAGGCAGGGGGCTTCAGAGCAACCTCCAGGCCGCATGGAAACAGCGTCTGCGGCTTCCTGGCCACAAGATGGACAAGCGACTCCAGGCCGCGACAGCGGGAGGAGAATGGCAGTGGCCTCCGAGCCACATAGAGGCATGGAGGACTGCATCGGGGAGCTGGGATGCTGGCAGAAAGGTGAGAGGCTGCTTGTGGGTTTGTCCCACAAGCAGAATTGTAACAACTAGCCTAAATGTTAACACAAAAAGTGTAATATCTACCCTAACTGTAAGAAAATCCCTCATGCTAACTAGTCCAAAATGAAAGGACTTAGTAGCAAAGGGGGATTCCCCACCCACCGCAGCACCCGAGTACCCAATTCAAAGTCCCAAACCCTACAGAACAACTCAAGAAACCCCTCTGGGGCTTCTGTCTTCATGATCACCGACACTTCATAAGAAGTCAGAAGTGTCCTGAAAGGACTACCCAAGACCTCACCACCTACTCTGGAATGTGCACCTACCATTCCAGAGCTGCCACCTTTCTTCATATATATATATATATATATATATATATATATATATATATATTAGATATCGCATGAAGAAGGAGGGAAGATGACACACCAACTCATCAACTATAGAACAAGGGCCACTATTCACAAAGGAATATCTCAGAAGCAAACAGCTTTATTCCAAAGATATATAATCAGAGTTCAAAGTGGGATTGCCCAGTGTTATAGGAAAATGATCTCTCTCTCTCAGTCTCCGACATGAACTGTGTTTCACTGTAAAAAGTTTTATCAAAGGAAGGGCAACCAACTAGATAAGCTCCACAGTAACATCAGGGATGCCCTGGATTATTGTGCAGTACTGAGATAGGAAAAATTGTCTCTCCAAAATAAAGAGCCTTTCTTAAAGAATTCCATACTGATAATATATGTAAGAAGATTTAATTGTTTCTATATATTTTTTTATATCAGAGGTTATGAGGGGTTGTAATTTATCAGATTAGCAATATCTATTCTTTCCAAAGTGGCAGCCTCAATAAACCATCATAGGGACCTTGCAAGTGGATTCAGCCAAGTCTTGAGGCATGTTAGGTGAGCTGCCCAATAATACTGTATATCTCTAGATTTGGCAACACCATTCCAGATTCATCTGTTCTTAGTTAACCAGAAAACACTTAATTTAATACAGAGAACTTTTTTTTCCAAATAAAACTGTAAATCCCTCCATTTAATTATTTGAACAGAAATTTAGGATCTTTACATGGAATGTGCTGAAAGAAGCAGAGTAAGCGAGGCAGTACATAACTTTTAAGAAATGAATTCTACCAGACCAGGACACTAACAACCATTCCCACTCCTTCATGTCCTTTCTAATTTGAACTATCAATGTAACATCATTACTTTTAAATAAGACTTGATAATTCCTACTAATTTGGACTCTGAGGTCTTTAATTCTTGAAATGGCTAATTTAAAACAACAAAATAAAATAAAAGTCATACAAAAAACAAAAATGTGTGTCTATGTGTTTATATTTGATATGTAATATTTAAGTTATTTGATGGTAGCTAAAAATTTCTAGCATATATGTGATTTGAAATATGATTTGTATTGAATTGGTTATGATATGATTATGTATTAAAAATGGTTTAATTTGATTTATGTGACATTGATTTTTGTATGGCTCATGTTATTTTATTTTACATGTATATAGCTACATAGTTTTAAGCCAATGATTTTTGATTCAGTGAATACTTTTAAACAAGGTAAACATGGAGCGGTTGTGTGCTTATATCCTATAAGGAATATATTTGATTTATTATAATGAACCAGATAGTCTGAGACTTTACTATAGCTCTCCAAAATCTTCAATATTGCTGGCCTAGATACTCTAGGGATAGTCAGGAAAATAAGCATACCATTTGCATAAAGCAATATTTTGAGGTTATCACCACCAATAGCAAACCCATGGATAGCTAGAGAATCTCTTGTTGTCTTTGCCATTGGATCCCTGACAAGATTAAACCAAGGTGGGTGGGGCAAAGGGCTAAGTATATGTAGGTACCACCATATGGCCTGAGCTCCCAGCCCTTGGGTTAGACAGCAAAGGAGGTCATAGCATGCTAAACTCTGCCCCAGAGGACTGCTGGAATGGAGAGCTCCTGAGGCACAAAGGGGGCTAGCACAGAGTAATATGTGGCAACGTGCATTTGCTTTTGAGAGAGTAAGGAGCGTTTGATGTGCTCTCCCAGTTTTTAGGCCCTAGCTTAGAGCAGGTAGAGGAGAGACACTGTCTTGTCAGCTCCTTGTACAGGGCTGGCAGGGAATCGGCAAGAATAAAATGTTGCCCTTTTTCTGAGTTTCTTAAGTACAGTGGCAGGATTCAGTAAATGCATCCCATGGGACAATCATCTTCTCTTCTCAACCACCCCCTGGCATAATCCCCTTACCTCTCACCCTCTCCCCCCACAGCATAATCACCTTCCCTTTCCTCTCCTGCCTGCACCAGGTTATAATCACCCTCCCTTCCCTTTCCTTATGCCCAGTTCCCTATCACTTTCCTCTCACTATTTCCCACTCCACCCCTTCCCACCTAGCCCTTGGCATAATCACCTTCCCTTCCTCTCTGCCCTCCCCCCCCTCCCCCTGGGAAAGGAGGTCAAAGAGAGAGAATGAACGTCTGTCAGGTAGGGGGAGCCAGGTGAAATGCTAGCGTGCATGTAGGTAGGTGCTTATTTTGGGTGGAGGGAGCCAGAGAATAGGGGCTATATTTATTTTGAATTTTTGTGACCTTAGCAGTGCACAAGACATCTAAAACTATTGAAAGGCGTGCAATAGCTATGAACGTTTGAGAATCACTGCCCTACTCCCTACACTCTACTACATCAAGACCCTCCTATTAGGAGAAGCAGATTGGAAAACAGAACAAATTGGACTATTCTAGACACTCACACAGAAACAGGCTAGCAGAATACCTTGCCTCTGTCCCACAAGGAAAACCCAGACAAACCTTCATCAATAGAGAATGAGCGACCACAAATTAGAAACAAATCATGGATAAACTGCCTGGAAACCCCAAGAAGCCAGAATCTAATTGCAATGCAACACTGGGGAAATAAAAACTGAAATGCATTTCCTCCTCCTAGATACCATAGAAATATTCAGAGGCACATGTCTCAAAATAACAGACAAAAACCAAATTATTCTCACTTCCCATCCTCTACTACAGAAACAGCAGCTATAGCTCATCATCCGAGCCCCACCATGTCCACTGCAGTCTCTCTCTCAACTCCTCAGCTCCCTAGCATTCTCATTCTCAATCCCCTCTCCTTTGCCCAACCCTCCAGTTCCCAGCACTCTCACTCACTTTCAGCCCTCCCAGAGTCCCCAGCACTCTCTTTCACTCTCAGCCCCCCAGAGACCACAGACTCTCATTCACTCTCAGCCCCTCAAGACTCCCCAGCACTCTTATTCAATCTCAGCCCAGTGGGAACACTGAGAGGAGAGTATCACCTTGCTGGTGGCTGAAAGGAATCAGTAAGTTTTTGCTTGGGACATTGTCTTTTTTAAAAGTATTGGGGCAAAGTTAACTATTTGGGAATATTATTTAGTGTGTTTGTGTGTTTGTGCCTTTAATAGTCAGAAAGGCAGTGAATAAACAAGTTTGTTTGTATTTTTAAATAGTCAAAAAGGTAGTAGTAGGTAGGCAGTGAATAAACAAGTTAGACTGTATTTTTAGTCAGTCAATAAGGTAGCAGTAGGTAGTGTGTTTATTTTTAAAAGTCTGCAGAACTGAGTGTTCTCCAGACTTTTAAAGAACTGAGTGTTTGTATTTAATTCTAACTGAGTGCTTGTATTGAAAAAAAAAAACCACAAAAAAAAAAAACCAACCCAAAAAGTAGCCAGAAGCTAGAAATAAGCTAGGAGCAGTGTATACCTAAGTAAAAAAAGTTGAATAGTTCAGCTCAGTTACTCACCTTGGAAAGGTGTTGAGGTCGTGTGATTGGGTTTGAATAGGGACCAACATTTGTTAATCAAGAGAGCAGTGAGTCACTCAGGCTGACTAACTGAAGTTAGACTGTTTATATTTTCCAACCCACCCACCCCTAGCTCATCCCTTAATTTATAGGCAGGTGCCACTTTCACAAAAAAAAAAAAAAAATCAACAAAAAGTTTATTGAGAATTCGATCAGACCCTGGTAGGCCACTACCAGACACATAGCGAATTCATTAATTCATTTAAAGGACGTTAGACACATTCCTACTCCCATAGCAACCTAAAACTTAACTAGGAACTGATCAAAATTGAGATGAAGGCAGCAGTCCAGCAGCAAGAGGGGGGCTTCCCAATCTTTTGCATCGAGTGTCACATGTATGATTTTTTACCCACCGGTGAGAAGTTGTACATGTGCATGCGATGCAAAGAGCTCCTGGCTCTCAGAGAACAAGTCCGATCTCTGGAGGCTAGAGTAGCAGACCTGGAGGAGCTGAGGCAGACAGAGAGGTATATAGATGAGACCTTCAGGGACATAGTAGCCAAGTCCCAACTTCAGACTGGCAGCCCTGGTGCTGCCTTGGAGGAAGAAGGTCTCATGATGGGAGAGCACCAACCAGGTGCAGCAGGAAAGGATCCTGTAGCAAGGACCTGCTCTCCAGGTGATGCATTGTCCTTTCTCACTGAGGATATCTCCCCAAGGCCTACTGCCCAGGAGGGAAGGGTTAGGTCGGCCGTCATAGTTGGTGATTCGATTATTAGGAATGTAGATAGCTGGGTGGCTGGTGGGCGTGAGGATCGCCTGGTAACATGCCTACCTGGTGCGAAGGTGGCGGACCTCACGCGTCACCTAGATAGGATTTTAGACAGTGCTGGGGAGGAGCAGGCTGTCGTGTACATGTGGGCACCAACGACATAGGAAAATGTGGGAGGGAGGTTCTGGAAGCCAAATTTAGGCTCTTAGGTAGAAAGCTTAAATCCAGAACTTCCAGGGTAGCATTCTCTGAAATGCTCCCTGTTCCACGCGCTGGTCACCAGAGGCAGGCAGAGCTCCGGAGTCTCAATGCGTGGATGAGATGATGGTGCAAGGAAGAGCTCATTAGAACTGTAGTAAAACTACACACGAATTTTTTTACATGTGCTACGGCCAGGAACAATGTGACCAAAAAAACAGCCCAGGAAGCTTTGGTTCATGTAAACTACCTCGGGGATTTAAAGGGCCTTGTGGCCTGTATGAAGTGGCCCCCACACTCCCCAAAGTGTAATTAAAATTCTACGGCAGCCTTAGTGATCCCCCACTTGTACCTATGTCCCTCCCAGGCCAAAAAAGTCTACGTTGGAGCTCTTTATTAAATCGCATCCTCTTGCATCTCCCAAATTATAGAAAACCCCAACAGGTTTTCTCTAGGTTTGGCCCCTCACAAGCCCCTAACATTTTACCCAATAACTGCAGGGGTCTTCTTGGGACAGTTGTGATCTCCATTCACTCCTATGCATTCCCCACTTGGTTCAAAATAGCACTGGTTGATTTCAGGAGCTCCTTTGAGGCTCAGTCATTTTTTGCAAAAACCGCCCATTAAGCCTTTCTTGTGTGCCCATTTTTGTAAAATTGCATGTTAATGAGTTGCTTTCCATGATTTTGCATTACAGCAACTCATTGATTACTGCAATGCTCTGCTTCTGGGTCTACCTAAAGCTACAATTCAACCTTTGCAAATGTTGCAAAATGCAGCTGCTCGCATTATCACCGACACAAGCCGCCACGAGCACATTACCCCAGCACTTCAGTCCTTACACTGGCTACCAGTGGCTTCCAGGATAATATATAAATCTATGACGCTGATACACAAAGCCATTCAAAACAGAGATATGCACTGGTTCACTGACCATCTACAATTCAACACTTCATCCCGCCCAACGAGATTCCAGCATTTAGCCAAACTAAAGATCCCAGCACCCAATATGACTAGACTTTCTAGTACAAAAGAACGGTCATTCATCATTGCTGGATCAACAATATGGAACACCATGCCCTCTGAATTACGCCAGGAAATTTGTCACAAAAAATTTAAACAAAACCTTAAACCTGGCTATTTAAAAAAGCCTACTATTAATGATCTGAGTCCTATACCATTCTTCACCATTTCCACAGTCTCTTATATTTCGATTATATTCTTTTAATACAAAGTTATACATGGTTTTGTATTTGTTCAGTTTCTATGTTATATTGTAAAGCGCAATGCTGAATTATTGTTTTAATGTAAACCGAGGTGATGTTACTTACGTACCCCGGTATATAAAAATCTGCAAATAAATAAATAAAATAAATAATTAATGTGCCATATGAATAAACTTTCACATTTTGTGTCAAACCCTTAGTGAATCAGATACTTAATGAGCTAAACACAAATATTTACTGTGAAGAACATTTCTGTGAATTTTCTTTTTTTGGTCCAGAGATGTTTCTGCAAAAACTGATGCAAACAAAATGCACACTTTTGTGTTTTTGCACATTTGAAAGTGTTTTGCAAAACTTTTCATGTATAAAACAAAAACTTTTAGTGAAAAAATGTTTGCATTGTAGTACATCAACCTCTTTATTATTAAATTAAACCCCTGTTTGTTTCATTTCATGAATTCCTCTACTGAACAATTTTTCTGTAACAAATCATCATTCAGTTTTCCTTTAAAGTGAGCTGAAACCAGATCTGAACAATGCACAGATGCTAAAAGAAGGCAAGGCAGTTTCTTAATGAAACGAGTACGCAATGAACAAACACAGGGCCTTGTTCTTGCCTTTTGTTTCCAAACAGCAGGGAGCCTTTTGAGCAGCAGAGGATACCTACAGTAAGTCTCTGGATCTTGTCCTTGAACAGCATCCAAATAAAATATCCACAGGAGTACTAGGCACTGAGATTCAAGGATTACCAAATGGAAAACTACTTTCTTTATAACGGAGAAAATACTCACTCAAGGGAAACAAACTGAATAGTTGGGATTTATTTTTACTTTTTCCTATTTTTCAAGGTCCACAGCATGAAACCTCTGACAACAGAGCTTTCAACATGAACCTTGTTTGCGCAAACCCTGCAGGAAATTAGTGGGGCCTTTTACAAAAAGTTGAGCAATAAAGACAAGCTGATGTGAAACCAGTAGAGAAATAGAATTTGGCAGAATCTATTCTAGTTGATACATATCAACACAATAAATGAAACTCATTAATTATAGTCTCTGTTTAATCAAGCAATTCTCTACACTTATGCAGTCAACTATTTCTTGGCAGGTATGTTAACTCAAAACCAAAGAAACCTAGCATAGCAGATGATGGCTATTAAGGACTGTAAGATTCATCTAGTCAATTGCCAAATGGAACAAGGACCTTTTCTCTTGACTTAGGTGTGGATGAATGATGTGTTATTTGGTGTTCTCTTCAGAAATTGTCAATCTGTAATAAGGACAGAGAATTACTGTATAAATTGTTTCATTGCACATACAGATATCCATTATATTTTGCTAAGATCAGTCAATCTAGTCCATTATGTTGTCATGGTTGTGGGAGGGTTGCTTTTTATTATCATATGTGGTAGGAATGTGAGCTAGTGTTTAGATTTTAGAATAACGCGCATACAGACTCAAATAATCACTGGTGTTTCCTTTGATAGTAATGCTAGGTGGGATTTGGTTTCTATTTCTTTCAGGGTAAAGAAACTTATGGTAGCTCCCATTTTCTGCGCACTGCACAGCTTAAGATTGCATACATTTGGAAAGTGATGCCCCAGCTAGATCACTGGAAAACTACTATGGCCAATATTGCTTTTATGGAATGAATAAGTTTCCTATGTAGGAGCCATTTGGAGAGAAAATACCAGATCTGGGGATGTTACTGGACTTGGCAACACTTGAATAGTATATCATAGCACTCTGTATGCACATTTTTCTTTACCAGAGCGGGGTTTCTCAGTCATACTTTTTGTGACTATGGTTTATCTCTTTTAGAATGCCTATGTCTCATATATATGTTTCACTTTATTAATGTACTGTGCCTCATGACCTCTCATTTTAGAATTTCCTTTCTACTAGAAAATATTTGCTTCTTGTGCATCACTAATACTTTTGAGGTATTTGAACATCTCTATCATATTCCCTCCTGTCCTCTGTTCTAAGGTATACAGTAGTTATTAAGGTTTTGAAGCATGACCTAGTGGCACCATAAGTCAAGGGGTAACCTGTACAAAGTGACAGGTTAAAACCATGGTATTACTATAAGTGACTTTCAAGAAGGCACTGGGGTAACTTGCAGGGAGCAACAATTACAATGCTCATAGCCCATGCTTCCAAGAAGGCATTAGGATTACATGCATGTAGCAGCAGTTATGACCCTAACAGCAGATGCAAGATTGCATCAGGCTTCCAAGAAGACCTTGGAATAACCTGCATAGACTGACAATGATTAAAACCCAAACATCAATGAGCATGGAAATGCTGAATGTTTTAGACAATGACTTTGTTAGATTTGGTAACTGTGTGAATTATTAGAAAAGACAGGGTGGGGACCTGGATATTAGATTTAATGTTGGTCTTGTAAGTATCATAGAGAAAGATGACAAAGCCTTAAATGGCTTACCAGTGGAGGCAGTAGAGGCCAGTACTTTAACAGATTCTGGGCACACTTGGGATTGATGTGATAGAAAAGGTGCTGAAAGTTCAGGTAAAAGACATGGGGAATAAGGAGTGGCTGTCCGTAACTGGGCAGGCTAGATGGGCCAGTTGGGTCTTTTTCTGCTGTCATTTACAGTAACTATGAAGAGGACAATTTTCAAAGGGATCTAGCTGGCTAACTATGGAATTAACTGGCTAGATTAGATTAAATGGTTTGAAAATTGCCCCATACAGAGTGCCATATTTAGGTGCTTTAAATGCAAGTGTTCTCAGAAACATAACCTGTTTGGGGGAGAAAAGTACACTGATATATTAATATTCAAATATTTGCACCATTTCCCCTGCCAAACCCCCGTCTATCAATATATTTACTATTTATTTATTCAAATAGTTTTATAATCTAATAAAATTGATCACAGCAGATTACAATGAGAACATAAGATATGCCATACTGGGTCAGGCCAAGGGTCCATCAAACCCAGCATCCTGTTTCCAACAGTGGCCAATCCAAGTCACAAGTACCTGGCAAGTACCCAAAACTAACATAACATACATAATTCAATAAAACAAATACATAAAATGACAGTTAAAACATAAAAATGTAGACATTTAAATGACCTATATATTTGTCTCAAAATCTGGGAGGTTGAAATGCAGCGTTGCTGTCCAAGCAACATTGGAAGCTGCTGGGATTGCAGTACAGAGCCAGATCAACCTTTCTTCAGGTACCAGGAGAGGTGGGAGGGTTAGGGTTGGGTTTGTTGGGAAGAGAACAAAAGGAGCGAAAAGAGAGGGTCATTGATTTTATATTGGAAACATTTTTCCTGACTGGGGAGGGAGGTGGGGGAGATGACAACACAACCTGTGACTTTCATTGTCAAAATAAAACTTGGAGGGAATAGTGGGTGAGGAGCTCAGCCTTGCAGGACAGATTTAGAGCATGATATATGGGTACAGGGGAATCGGACCACAGGCATGTACAGGACTTTTTAAAAATGTTAAATATGTATGGCCACTTAACCAGCTATATTCTTTTGAATATAGCCAATTAAACTCAAAGTTATCTGGCCACACACAGCCAGATAACGTTTAACCCAACCGACAATATTCAAATATAGCTAGCTGGTTAGGTTTAAAAGTTAGCTGGATAAAATTAATTGTATATATTGTATATATATATCCCAGATACCTTATCCGCCTAATTTTAGCTGGATAAGTTAGCTATTTTCGGAGTTTTTGAATAATGCCCCCACTATATTGGGCAAGTCACTTAACTCTCTACTGCTTTAGGTAGAAAACTTAGGGGGTCATTTATCAAAGTGCTATATGGCATTTTCGCATGTGTTAAGGCATTTTTGTATGCAAAAAATGCCATTAATGCATGCGAAAGCACCATAACATTTAGTGTGATGCAAATGAGAAAAAGGGGAGGATATTGGGGTGGGAATTTTGGCCAAGTGGGCTGGGCTCACAGTTTTGCAAAGCTGTATTGAGAGAGAGTGAACCTAGCTGTAATGCCTTCACACTAGATAGGTATTTATATCTCTATGGGAGGCCCACCTAGTAACTCGAGGTGATGTTTAGTATTAGTGTAGGGGTTAGGGGCCACTTTGACATTCAAGGTGAGACGTATGAGTTTCCTCACTCCGAAGTTAATCAAATCTTCACAAGAGAGCAATGTTCTGTTCGTACGTCTCACCTTGAATGTCAAAGTGACCCCTAACCCCAACATTAATACCTAAACCTCACCTCGAGTTACTAGGTGGGCCTCCCATAGAGATATAAATACCTATCTAGTGTGAGGGAATTATGGCTAGACTAGTCTCTCTCTCTCTCTCTCTCTCTCTCTCTCTCTCTCTCTCTCTCTCTCTCTCTCTCTCTCTCTCTCTTTCCCCTATTGCATGTGATATTTAGTGCATTATCGTCAGATAATTTTAAAATCGTCAGAGTGCACGATACAATACAAATGCCCCCGATTTATCGTCCTAAATCGTTAAATAGGGCATGGGAATTATTTGGGGGAGGACAGGAAAACCGGCACACCAAAACAACCCCTAAACCCACCCCGACCCTTTAAAACCAATTCCTTACCCTCCCCCACCCTCCTGAACCCCCCCAAAATGTTAAATTACCTGGTGGTCCAGTGGGGGGAGGTCCCGGCGCGATCTCCCGCTCTCGGGCCATCGGCGCAATTTTGGCTGCTACTAATTAAAATGGCGCCGATGGCCCGATTAAAAAAAAACCCACCCGACCCTTTAAATCGACCCCCCTTAGCCTCCCCCACCAAAACCTTTCAAAATTTACCTGGTGGTCCAGGGGGGCCTTGGGGAGTGATTTCCCGTTCCCAGGCATCAGCTGCGCTAAAAAAAAATGGCGCCGATGCCCCTTTGCCCTTACCATGTGACAGGGTTTCCGTGCCATTGGCCGGCCCCTGTCACATGGTAGGAGCACTGGATGGCCGGTGCCATCTTTAAAGATGGCACCGGCCATCCGCCCCTATTATAGAGTATAGTATAATAGTATAATAGGGCCTGATAGTATAATAGTATAATAGGGGCTGATGAGTAAAGATGGCCGGCGCCTGTCACATGGTAGGAGCACTGGATGGCCGGCGCCAACTTTAAAGATGGCGCCGGCCATCCAGTGCTCCTACCATGTGACAGGGGCCAGCCAATGGCACGGATACCTTGTTACATGGTAAGGGCAAAGGGGCATCGGCGCCATTTTATTTTAGCGCAGCTGATGCCTGGGAACGGGAAATTGCTCCCCGAGGGTTCCCTGGATCTCTCCTCTCCCTGAGGCCCCCCTGGATCTCTCCCCGAGGCCCCCCGAGGCCCCCTGGACCACCAGGTAATTTTAAAAGGTTTTGGGGGGGGGCTAAGGGGGGTCGATTTAAAGGGTTGGGTGGGTTTTTTTTTTAGCGGCGCGGGCCTCCCTAAAAAATAAATTAGCGATGTGAATTGGAATCGGAAACAATTCCAATTCACATATCTTATCGATCAGATTTCCCCACCCCCAGCCGAACCTGATCGTTAAGACAATCTGGCACACAATTCACATCTCTATTAGATTGTAAACCTCTGGGAAAATACCAACCATACCTGAATGTAATGAAAGAGAGAGATTTGTACAGCTGCCCCCCCAAACCTAATCCTACTGCCTAAAGCTCACCCTGAGCTAATAGTCCCGTCCCGCCCCTTTTACAGTTATATAAATAGTAGTTACATACTGGTCCCTATAGAGGTGTGCCTGAAATATAGCATGGGTGCAATAAGCATACCATGTGTTGTGGAAAATAATGTGGTAGCAGGGAAATCAGCCAAACCATGCCCCCCCCCCCCTTTTTTTTTATCATGGGCATTATTTCCCCTTATATTTATAGCATTTGGATGAAATTAGGGCTTAGCCTCTTCAGACATTCCAGTCTCATTTTCCAAAATAGGTACCAGTTAAGGAAAATTGGCTTACAAAGTTAAAAGTTAACTATACAACCTGGTATCGAGTCCTGCAGTTTTACATGGCCAAGTCCAATATGTGCTTTAACCCCAGCATCCTGCTGCAACGCATCTGCACAATCCTCAGTCAGAGTAATGGAATGCATAAGTCATCCCAAAGTTTTAAAATGGTAATGTTGTTTCTCTCAGTGATTCCCTTTAACAATCCTCCACACTTTTCAGAAACCTTTTCAGGTTTCTCCTGTGGAAATAGTGCTTTTGCTGTGGTATATATGGGCAGAAAAGGTTTGGTTTTTTTTTTCTAACTTCTGCCAAAGATATCCAAGAACACTATTCCTATCCTTTTCATTGCTGCTTGAGGTGGGAGACAGACCTACTGTTATCAACTTGTAAGGATGATCGTCTAGCTTTTCACAGATATCATTATTACCTCTGATTTCATGCAGTATATACAACATGGTTTTCACAAGCCTGTACTCTCATGCAGCTTCCCCATAGTCGTCCTCTTAATTTGAATGAATTCTCTCACTTCACCGCAAACAGTTTTCGAAGTGAGTAGTCACTTTGTAACACTTCTTTATTTAATTTTATTTCTTTATTTATTCATTCCATTTGTAACTCACATTACTCGACAGACCCATTGTGATACACAACAAAAAAAGGAACACCATGCCTAAACTACAATTACATGTAATACAAATATAAACATAAGGCAATGAATATATATATTGTGAACTAATAAAGACCATTTCACACATACTGTATATGATTACATATCCCCTTTAAGCCACCTAACTATCCTTGCACTGCTTCCTTCCAGTCCTTTTTCAAACCCCTTTTTATAACTTTGGGTGTCAAAGGGCGCTAGGTTAGTATGGAGAGCGTCAAGCAGGTTCATGAAGCAAAGATCATTTCAAAATCAGTTGTCATTTTGAGGGCAAAACTGTGCGGGTAGGTGCAAAGTCTCTGGGGATTATTTTCTGCGGGTTTTTTGCCTCCTTTCCCTTTGAAAATATCATTCTTGCCAGTTCTCAAAGAAAAAGTGCCTGCTTGCACCTCTTTTTCCTGTGGGTATTTTTTCCAGTCAAAAAAAGGTGTAGTTTTGAAAACAAAAAACTGCACACAATGTTGCCCCCCTACCCCCCCCCCCAGCCTAGCCCTGCCTTAGGAACATCTCCAGGAGAATGCGGGTAAAAGTACACATTTTGAGGAACAATGTACATGCTTTTCCTTGAATACAGGCTGGGCAATTTACAAATAGCCCCTTTGCCTGTATAAGTAGCCATTTGCACATTTTGAAAATTGTCCTTTCTAGAATATGCAGAAGCACATTTTTTCCAGTCATCCCTTGGTACCCATTGAGCTTATCTCAAAAAGTCTTTGTAACACGTCTCAGTGTTGGCAGCTCTTTCTAGAACTTCAGATGTTGATATAATATCATCTCTGATATAAATGCCTGAGTCATATCAGATCATTTTTGGAATCACATATAATTAAAAGCTTTGAATTATTTAACTTCAGCAGTATGTAATACTGTCACCCCCTCAATGGCTGTGTGCACATTTATTAAATCTCACCCGCATTTTATAATGCCTTTATACAATGTTAATAGTAATGCACTTTCCATTCTGAGTGAAATATTAGATATAATACCATGTTAAAAAGCGCTGTTCTAATGCACATTTTTAACATGCTTTAGTAACTAGGCCCCTATGTCAGTGTGAGCAATGTTTGCAGAGCTCTAGAAATAAATGAACCACCCTGTGCTTATGAATAATACTCCTGGTTACGTGATGTTACTTGGCTACCTCAAAGGCCTCCGGTGGCCAAAGCGAGGAGAATTTACAGTGAGCTGGAAGGGATCCCCCTCAGATGTAGTTATAAACCAAATAATTTTTTAAAAAGTCAAAATAATGAAATCAGATTGAAAAGCGTGACACAATTTTATTCTACTGGAATAAGGAATTCAGACCACCAGGGGACCAAAAACTGAAATAGGTATTAAATAATAGATGCAACCAGTCATCTCACTTAATTATATGTATTGGTTGCATCTATTATTTAGTAACTGTTTCAGTTTTTGGTCCCCTGGTGGTCTGAATTCCTTATTCCAGTAGAATACATTTGTGTCACACTTTTCATCGGATTACATTATTTTGACTTTTTTTAATTATTTGATTTATAATGTATTGAAATTATAATTACATCTGAGGAGGAGCCCTTCTGGCTCACTGTACATTCTCCTCTTTGGTCACCGGAGGCCTTTGAGGTAGCCAAGTAACATCACATAACCGTGGTTCATTTATTTCTAGAGCTCTGCAAACATTGCTTACGCTGACATAGGGGCCTAGTTACTAAAGCATGTTAAAAATGTGCAACAGAACAGCGCTTTTTAACATGGTATTTACTAAAGGGTTGGGGCAAAGTAAAGCATCAGGTCAGTTTGATATCTCAGAGAAAGCATAGGAGTGAGTAGGGATTATTCATTTCCTAAAGATCCTTCAACCATTTCAGATGAGGTAGGACAGCCCTAGATGAAGAAGGATCCAAGAAGGAGAGGGACTTCGGGGAGGGAGTAGAATTATCCTGCTCAGGAGAGATCCTGCTTAGGGGCGAGGGAATGCTAGCCCAAATTGATACAGCCTTTTCAGTGCCTGGAGGGAGGAGTTTATTTCAGACTGCAGGCAGCCATTTTAGGAGAGTGGGGGACAGGATCAGACAGAGATATCAATGGGCATGTTAGCAGATGGTTAAACACCATAGGAGGTCATCCTGTGCCATTTTGAAAATTACTACCTGTAGGGCAGGAGAGTGGATGCCACCTTCCTGTCCCAATCTTCTGTCCTACCCGCAGAAGGTAGGAGTATGGGAGGACATGCTGGAGAGAGAGGGATGGGGAAGAGGGGTCAGGGGAGTAAGGCTGGGGGAGTGGGAGGGATCAGAGCTCAGTGATTCTTAATTTGTCTTCTGGGGTGTGAGGATTAGAGTTTTGGCAGCCATTTTACATTTCTTCCAGTGGGGAAGGGAATTGGGTTTCAGCAGCCTCTTCACCTGTTTGGGCAGAGGGAGTCTGTCAGAGCACTATGGCCCCTTCATTACAGGTGAGGGGGGTGGGTGTGGGGGTAAAATTGCCCATCCAACTAGCTCACATAAAAAGGGTGGTTAGCACAGGGAATTCTTTTTTATATTCTGCTTTTTGCACTTTAAAGTAAATTATATTCAGGTTCTATAGGAATTTCCCTCTCCCCAGAGTGCTTAAAAATCTAAGGCCTAGATTTATCAAAAAGCAGTAAATATTGCATGTGATATAAAAAGGGGTGTATTTTATGGTAATAGCCTATTTATTGCAATGTGCATTATCTTAGCACATAGGTATTACTGCAAAGTGTGTTAACTTTTCACACTTTGCAGTAATACCTACATAATTGCATTTTCATACCTGCAAATGTTGCACGCTCGGCCCGCACACGGGCCTGCTCACCTGGCTAGCTCTTTTGCAGGTCACGGGTCGGCCTCCCCAGTGGCAGCTGCGAGCTCCTCCAGGCCTCGGCATCCCACAGTGCGGTCGCCAGGCCTTCCACTGTGCAACAGGCCTCACACTGGAATTTGGCATCCTCTGTGGCGTTGGCCATGCCCCTACGTGCGTGCACGCGGACCTCCTGGTCTCTTGTAGGGCCAGGGGCGGGTCCTAGCTCCGCAGTGCGCCCTGATTGAACGTACTACTTAAGGAAGTTCCTGCCTGCACTTCCTTGCCTTGGCAATCGTGTCGGCACTGTATGTGTACTAGTTTGCCTCCACGTTCACAGTCTTGTTCCAGCATCCTACTGTTCCAGCGTCTGTCTGTCCTGTCTCCCCAGGTGTTACCTTTGGACTGACTCTCTGGTACTGACCTCTGCCTGCTCCATTGACTTCTCCATTGACCATTCTGCTCGCTGCCTGGATCTTGTCCTCTGCCTGCCTTTGTGACCTTATCTGACCTCTGGAACCTGACCCCTGCTTCGTTGACTACTCTCGGACTGATTCCTGGTATCTGACCCCTGCTTTGGCTGACACTCCTTGGACTGATCCTCGGAACCTGACCCCAGCTGCCATTGACCACGTCTTTTGATTCTGGCTTTGTCCCTTGACTTGTCATCACCTACGCTTTACTGGCCTTCCCTGATTCTCCAAGCCTGCAGCCTAGTGCCCAACCATGCTCCCTTGCTACTCGTGGGCAAACCTCTCTACTACCTCTCCAGGAGACCCTGTGAGGCCCACCTAAGTCCAAGCAGCCCGGGTCCCTTCGTGCCCCACCAGGGGGGACTGTGGGCTTCCAGTGGTGAAGCTCATCCTAGCCTCTGTCTCCTCCTGTGCTCCGCCCCCTGGGGGCAGGTGCTTCCTGGTCCCTACCAGGGAGCTGTTCTACACTGCTCCAGGACAAGGGTCCACCTCCAAGCGCAATAGAAAAGAGTTCATGAGAGTGAGAGAGTGTGTGTGTGTGTGTGTGAGAGAGAGAGAGAGAGAGAGAGAGAGAGAGAGAGAGAGAGACTAACTACAAGGCCCTTGTAGTAGTTACTATTTATAGGAGGCCCACCTAGTAACTCGAGGTGAGGTTTAGGTAGTAGTGTAGGGGTTAGAGGACACTTTTACAAGCAGAGTGAGATGTACAAACAGAACAGTACACTCTTCTGAAGATTTGATGTCCTTCAGAGTGAGGAAACTCAGACAACGGTGAGATTTGTACAATGTTCTCTCAACCTAGCTTGATGGACTCTCTACCTGGGTAGGTCATTGGTGAAACCTCACCTAGAGAATATTGTGCCCATTTCTGGAGACTGTACCAAGAGAATAGAGACAGGCTGGGTCTACACCTAAAGCCATATGAGATAAGACTTAAGGGCCTTATTAAGTGTGCCCTACCGTAGAAGAGAGGAGAGAAAGGTAAGATATGATAGACACATTCATATATGTCAAAGGTATATATCAGGCAAAGAAGCAAACCTTTTTCAGAAGAAAAAAATGTTCTACACAAAAAGTCAAGGTCTGAGGCTCTTGTGGGAGAGGAAGAAGAGGTGCTATGGATTTGAAACAGACTCAGGAGCAACATCAGAAAATATTTTTTCACTGATAGGATGGTGGATTCATGCAATGGAATCCCAGTGGAGGTGGTGGAGAAAAAAAAGGTAACAGTTTTAAAAATCTATAGGGGTCACAGAGGATCCATAGTGGCAAAAAAGGTGAGGAGAAAGCCAACAATTGGCTGAAGTCTATTATGCTTCACCAGGAATGGAAGTGGGCAAATTAGATGTGTCTAATGGGCCATTTCTACTCTGTGATAATAGCTGGAACAGGATTGGGAGGTTACAGTATTGTAAACAAACTACTGTTCAAGGACATGTGATACGGAAAAAACAAAGGGCAAAAAAGGGAGAACCACCTAGCAATATTGCAGGCCACGGGGTAACTGGATTGGTATCAGCAGGCTACAATGTACCAGAAACCCACCAAGTTGATACCAGCAGGTTGGCGGTGACTAGGTACTTTCCAGGAAGTCCACAGAGCTCTAGGAGGCCAGTTGTTTGGGCAACATCCCATTAGTTTTGGAGGCTGTTTGGATTATTGAAGGGCTTGGTAGCAGGATATTGAGAAATTACTATTTACCTGATAATTTCCTTTTCTTTAGAACAGTCAGATCAATCCAAAATGGGTGGGTTATGCACCCCCACCAGCAGGTGGAGACGGAGCAAGCTGACATCACAGTACATATACCCATGCAGTGACCTCAGCCTGCCAGTATTCTCTTCAAAAGCAACTGTGGACAGACTAGGCAAAAAACTTGATTTAAAAACAACTCATATGTTAATACTCAGCCAACAGACAAGAATGAGCTCCGATAAGAAAATAATAACACTAGTCTAGGGACTGGAGTAACACTTACCAATATTCCCTCTAACATGAAGGCACACAGGAGGAACAAAATTCAACCCCAAGGCAGCCAAGGGAGGGAGACTGGATTCATCTGACTGTCCTAAAGAAAAGGAAATTATCAGGTAAGTAGTAATTTCTCATTTCTTAGCGTCCAGTCAGATTAATCTAGAATGAGTGGGATGTACCCAAGCTACTCCCTAATAGGGTGGAAGGCTGCCCGCAGGAGGATGTGGCCCACGTGCAAAGGCCGCACCCTCCTGTACCTGAATATCCAGGCGATAATACCTGGAAAAGGTGTGTAAGGAGGACCATGTCACAGCTCGACATATGTCGATGGGAGACAACAATCTAACTTCCGCCCATGACACTGCCTGAGCCCGAGTGAAATGAGCTCGAATCTGACTAGGTAACGGTTTACCAGCATCCCCATGTGCAGCCCTGACTACCTCCTTAATCCAGTGAGCTATAGTAGCCTGCAAGGCTGGCTCTCCCTCTCTATTACCTCCATGAAGGACAAACAGGTGATCCAACTTAACTTCTGCAAAAAGCTCAGTAACCTCTAGATACCTGATAATATGTCTCTTGATATCCAAGGGTCGCAACAGATGATACTCCTCTGCATCTCTTTCTTTATCCAGAGATGGTAGGGAGATAGTCTGATTCAAGTAAAACTCAGAGACAACCTTCGGTAAAAAGGAAGGAACAGTATGCAGCTGTACTGCCCCTGGAGTCACCTGGAGCAAAGGCCTACAATTCTGAGACCCTATGCACTGAACAAATTGCCACAAGGAACACCGACAGAAAAAAACTTCCCGCTAAGCCTCTGTAGTTTTATTTTTTTTTTAATTTACTGGAGCTCAGCCTTATCTGGCTAAGCACAGTGATGGTCTCTAGCTGCGGGGGGACAGTGCATTTGCCATCACTGCCATGCTCGGCTTCCAGCACCCATTGCCTTTCAGCTGCTCAAGCAACTAAGCCCATGCCGGGAACCAGCTACCAGGCCAAGGCATACCTCTGAGAGACCACGGAAATCACCTCAGGAATTCTCAACTGGGGGAGAGACCATTTGGTATCATCACAGGAAAGCGGAGTGGTAATTTTTTTCTCCTTCTTAAAATTGAAGTATTCCCCAGTGGGGAAATGCACGTCTACCATCTACTGAAGAAGGAGAATACTGGTGGGCTAAGGTCACTCCATTTGCTGGTGGAGGTGCATAACCCAGACATTCTGGATTCATATGGCTTGACATTAATTTGATTATTTGTCCTTCGGATTACCACATTATGAGTGAGGGAAGGCTGGGTGTTAGACTAAGTATGAGGTCTTGTATGGACATCTATCAGGGATGGTCAAGAACCATTGAGAAAGAAAACGATATCCTCCAAGCAGTTCATCTTCTATGGCTGTCAACTGGGATATATCCTTGAAGAGCGAACAGGAATAACTCAACAAACTAAATCGACCAATCATCTTCTGTTACTGTTACTTTGCATATATACTCAACTTGTCTCTTTCCCTTCTCCTCTTCTTCTCCCCAGGGCTAGCTACTTATACTTATTCCCACAGGCATTGCTGATAACGGACTGATTTTGATCAGCTCATACTGTTCAACACATTTTCAATATTGTTACCTTAATTCTATGTTATCCATGAGATTACTATTATCCAATCTTTTCACTTTCTATCAGCTATTCCAATGCATTCTGAAGGACAAAAATGGGACTGATTGTCAGAGAATGCTTGCACAGAATCACAATATTGCTCAGTTGTGTTACTTCATTTGGCAGTTACATCATTCATTTCCATGGTTTCATTCTTCTTTGTGTTAAGCATTGCACTACAGCAATTAGTATCTTTAGTGCTCGGTCTTCAAGCCCAGCATTCATTACAATTCATCCAATCTGAGCTGAAAGAGGTCACTGATAGTCTAGGGTTGCTAGAAGATGAGATCACTACTTTTCTGCCCCCATTTCATTGCTCTTTAAGTGCTAAATAATTTTGTCAAAGCATGAGAAAATGAAGATAATGCCTGAGCAATCTAAAGCAGAGGACACTGTGCTTTGTAGTTTGTGATATATCTATTGTTTACTTCCGGATGACAAATGTCTTTAATTTCCTCAGGAAATCCTAATGTTTTCTTTCTGATGAGTATGGCTTTAGCCCTACAAAACCCTAAAGAGATTATGAAGAAACAGATTTACTCTCTTTTTCTCAGATGGTCCATAAGGTTGTTTGCTTCTAGTTGCATCACTAATCACATTTCGGAATGATTTGCTTAAGCACCCTACAGTAGCTCTAGAACTCCATAAGCATTCACTTAAACTTCTGAACATGCTCTGTACACCTGAGATTAGCAAAGGCTGTGACTTATAGAGCTTAAAATATGAGATTCCAGGGTTAGCATCTGAGTGAAAAGTGCTATCCATCATCATCACATTTAAGATCAGACGTTAATTTCAGTACTGACTTTGTAATAGCAATTTGACTGAAATGTAGAGTTTTTTACAGTTGTGTTTTTTTGCATGCACTTTTAATGAATTAACCACAAATTATAAACACAAAATTCACCAGTGCTGAATGCAGCAACACAAGCTTTATTGGAGGACCAGCATCACTCTATTCAGCTCCTGCTGTGTAAGAAAAATGCTTTTCTACATCATCAAAACAACTTTAATGAGCAAAGCTAAAGCTTTTGCTTGAGATTTACAACCTTACATTCCCGTAATATCTTTCTTAAATGTTAGAGAAGTTCCTTTTACTGTATAGCTTACATATTATCCCATATATTTCTCCAAAAATTAGCCAATCATATCATTCTACTTTCCAATATATTTCTTTATTTCAGTTTTGCTTAAATCTTGAATGGAACTTGAGAAGGGGTCTATTTTTATTTTTTTTTAGAGTTTTTATATATTTTTTTTTTATTTAGAGTTTTTATATACCGGCAATCATGAAAACATATCTTGCTGGTTTACATATGTATTAACCTGTGTTAATACATATGTATTAACCTGTCTATGTATTAACCTGTGTTAAAACTGGCATGGTAACACAATTCACAGGCAGTAATTATAGCAAATGCACAAATAACATGCATTAACGTGCTTAATACATGGGCATCAGGTATTGTCTATTAGTGCAGAGGCCCCTTGGTGTGAAAGTAGCATGAAGAAAGCCACTACGTCATCAGTCACAACTGCAGTATCCTAATCTGACTTCAGTTGTATCCTCTACAAACCTGCAGTGATACACTAGGAAGGGTCCAATGGAAAACAGAAACCAAATTCAGCCAATCCCTAACCTGGTTCATCTGAAAAGTGTGAAAAATGAAAGGACCCATTGCTTACGATAGTCAAAATGCATTCTTCATTGTTGATTCCACTAGTAATACTGTGAAGAAAGAGCTTTAGCTTCTGACATTCTGATTTCTGGAAATCTCTCCACAGATAAAATGAGTTGCTAGGCAACCATGTATAGTCACATAATTAGAGTACCAAGTACATATGCAATGTGATATGGTGCGGCAATCAAACCAATATTTTTCTGCACAGTACAAAGGCACATTAGACATGAGAATATTTGTATGAAAAGACACATGGGTTATGGGCTGTTTTGCCACAGTATCTCACTGTGTTCCAGGATTTGCCAACTGGCTTCAATTTTTTCAGGACAAGATAAACCAGTCCTGGTTTTACCCCCACTGCATGCAGGTCTGGTAGTCCTGATTTTTCAAAGAGAACCTGACCTACAAGTCCCTGTATGCAGTGGGGTAAAATCAGTCCTGGATCAGCATCTCCTGAAAAAAACAAAAAAAAACCCAGAACCAGTTGGAAACCCTGGAAATAAGAGCCATAATGAGATCCTGTCAGTCCTGGATTTGCCAATTGCCTCACTAGGCATGTGCCGAAGGTGGTGTAACAACAGAGTGACCCTGGTTTCCCCCTTGCTGTATATGCAGGACCAGGCTAGAGGCCCGGTCCACCTTATATACCACAGGGGGAGAGCACTCTATGGGCAGGACCCTCAAGGGCAGGGGAGAGGCCTGAAGGCAGGACCAGCTGGGGAGGATAAGTGTGTAAGCCCAGCTGGGTTCATGAGGCCCTATATCTCCAGGAGAGGCAGCTCCTGTAAATCTATGCTGACCCACAGAGAGTGGGAAGTATACTGGAAAGGTAGGCTGTCATTCTATTATGTTGAAGTGGTGTAACTTGAATAAAGTTTTATCTGCATTAGAAGAGGCTGGAGTCCATGTGGCTTTGTGCTTCCAGGCTGGGATTACCGCTCAGTTTCCCACATATGATGTCAGGTTGGGAATGTTTTTTTTCTACACTGGGGACAGAGAAAAACCGCAAGTTGCAAAGGCAGGACTGTGAAGTTTGTTGTGTGGCCTGCCAAAAAAACTGGAGGCAAAGCAGCTCGGCAGAGAAAGGGGTGTGGCTCTGGGGCACAGTGAAATAAAGCAGGCTGCATGAAAAAAGTTTGTCTAGCCTTGCATAAAGAAGGGGGCTCAGACAGAAGAAAATCAGTGTTGCTTGGGTTTCAGAGCACTGAAAGTTGCAAGCTTGCTGGCTCATGGAGGAGCACAGAAGAAAAAAAAACCTGAAAACTGCCTTTAAACCAGAGAGGGGTCTGTGGGGCCTGCAGACAGGGCAAGCTTTTCTTTGCAGACTAAGGGGACAAGCCCTGTCTGAAGATAGACCTGTTATATTCAGTACAGTCAGTGCCGGTGAGGCAGGGAGATTTTTTTCTTTTAAAGAAAAAAAGAGAGAGAAAAACATTTGTGCACTGTGGCTGGAGCAGGGCATGGCCCAGAATGAAAGTAAAACTGCTAGCAAGTGCAGAACTCAAAGGCCTGGGCAGTACTACTAAAAACTTGGTCTGGATCCAGTGGGTGTACAGAAGTGCAGGTAAAAGAAGAAAGAGAAAGAGTTGCCATGTACTTGTGTATAGTGGGAGTTCCCCAATCCCAAGATCCAGCTGAGAAGGAGAACCTGAGACTAGAGGTCTGGCAGATGGAAGAGCCAGCCAGGCTAATGAGGCCAGCAAAGCCACCGCCACATGCCATAGAGAAAGGAAGGCAGAATGACTACAACTGATTGCTGAAGTACAGGAGATTGCAGCAGAGGTGACCCAAAAAGAGGAGGATGTAAGGCAACTCATCAGAGAGATATCTGGTGAGCTGGCTGAGTTCTGGCAACAGCTGGAAGAGACCCCGGAGAGAGGGCTCACAGAGAGCTAGGAATGAAGCAGGAAAAAGCATGAGAGGGGCCTTGCAGGGAAGCCTGAGGAAGGCCCTGTAGGGTACCCAAACACTGAAAAGAGCCCTAGAGAGGGCAACACAGACTTCTAGAAGGGGGGCAGTACTGAATGGCCTGCAAGAGGCAAGAGGCAGTATCAAAAAACCTGAGAGGCACTGCTAAGGGGCCAATTGAAGAGGCCACAGAGACCATGGATTGCCTAGTGAGAGGGAGTACAGCGAAGCCAGATGGAGGCATTGCCATGGATAGACCAGAAGAAGGGGCCACAGACAGTCATGTGAAAGGGAGCATGGAGATCCCAGAGAGGGACTGCGAAGGAGCCAATGCGTGACACCATGATGGAGTCGCCAGAGGGTGCTGATCGTGACTATGCAAAGGAGGTTCACATCATCATAGAGATGAGTGAAGACTACCTACCAAACATCCCACAGCCAGTCCAAGGAGTCTCACTAAGGTGAAGTGGAACCTGGAGCTACAGATGGACTCAGACAAAAGACTGTGGGTGTAAACTGGGCAAGGGCCTCAGTAGGTGGTACTGGAATGTTGTCTGGGGTAACCTAATGTGTGAGGGTGAGTCTGACCCTAGAGCCCTGACCACAAACCATCTGCCAGACCCCTAGTTATCATGCACAAAACCATCTACTACCAAGACAAGCCCTGGTTCAAAGAACATCTATGATTCCGTACTTCTAACAGACCTATCAGATTGCAACACTGTGCCGCACTACATACTCCTCCTAAAATTGCAAAGCTTAAGTCTACCAAAGATCGTGCACTCTCTTTAGCAGGGCCCACCCTCTGGAACAAGATGCCTCCTAACCTCCGCCAGGAACCTTGCCCAAAAAGATTTAAACAGAATCTAAAGACTTGGCTCTTTAAACACTCATACACCTAAACTTCCTCAGTATCCCTCTACCCCTCACCCCTACCCCCACCCCTGAAACTCTTAAAGTTCTTGTAAATCTCTTGTAAATACTTGTAAATTTTTGTCTTCATACCCAGTTATCAATCTCCATAACTTGTTTCCTGTTGATACGTTTTGATATGTGCTCTCTGTGAAGCTTCTTGCTATCTTTAGTTAAAAGTAAACCGAGATGATGTTCCCAACGTATTTCGGTATATAAAAATGCTTAAATAAATAAATAAAATAAATAGTTAGTGGGAGGCCAGATGAAGGGGAGTAAAGTGTGTGGTACTTCCCTGAATGGGGTCCAGGGGGAAGTAGGGACATTCGGACCAATGGTTGCAAGCTGGGGGGGGGGGGGGGGAGTATGCAATGGAGTGATCCTGTTTTCCCCCTTGCTGTATGCGCAGAATCAGGCTAGAGGCTTGGTCCATCTTAAATCCTACAGAGGGAGAGAGCTCCGAAGGTAAGACCCAAGGGGCAGGAAAGAGGCCTGAGGTCGGGACCAGCTGGAGAACATAAGAGTGTAGAGATGTGCATTGTTTAGTTCTTTCGGTTCGGGTCCCCGTGGGAAATTTCGTTTTTCCCGCAGTACAGGTTTTCTTTTTTTGTGGGTCCCGATTTTCATGTTAGTGTGCACTAACACGAACTACAAAGTTTTCTGAAATTTCGGAAAAATTCTATTCGCTTTTTGGTGCCCCCAAACCATGACGAATTACGCAATTTCGTTGAAATTGTCTAATTTGTGAAAAATGAATGCTCATCTCTTTAAGAGTGTAAGCTCAGCTGGGTTCAGGAGGCCCCTATGTCTCCAGGAGAGGAAGCTCCTGTAAATCTATGCCTACCCAAAGCCCAGGGAGTGAGAAGTATACTGCAAAGAGTTGTTTTATCTAATGAACCCCTAGTTGAAGGAGATTTTTGGTTTACAGATGGGTCCTGTACAAAAGCAAGCCCAGGGTTTGCTGCTATTCAATACAACTCAGATGATCAAGTTCTCAGATGTGAGCAGTTTTCCTTACCAAGGTAGGCAGTCATTCTTGAAGGTTGAAGTGTTGTAACTTGAATAAAGAAAAGGCTGGAGTCCGTGTGGTTTTGTGCCTCCCGGCTGGGAAACACCACTCTGTCAACAGGCCAGGTTAAGATTTGCTGCCTTACAGCCTTAATGAATATCACTCATCAGGTAGCAGCCTTCTGCTTCCTGCTCCTCTAAGAACAAAGAATAAGAGGAGGAGGGGTGAGGCTGGAAGGGGCAAAGCAAAGAAATACAGCTCTACTCTCTATTCCAGCCCCTTTCCTCCCATGTTCCCTCTCATTTTTGAAAGGCTATTTGCACAAAGATTTTTTTTTTTTTTACAAATTTTTAAAAGCTGAGCTCAAATATGTGTACTGTGAGCCAGTACAATGCACAAATCATCAGGATTTCTTGTGCAAACTATGTTTTGCCATGTGCCCAGGGGTCACCACCTGTGTGCAAGCACAGTTTAGAGCATTTTAGAGAGAACAGTACTCTTCTCCTGTTCTGTGCCGGGAAAAGGAGGAAAGAGGTGAGGCTAGAGCACACCGCAGGGAGCAAAGAAAAACCACTCTGCTCCCTAATCCAAGCAGGAGAAGAGGAGGTGAGCCTGGGTCAGAGAGAGCACAGCAAAGAAAGCCCTGCCTTAGATTTTCTATTGTCCCTTGTCCAAGAGTGGAGAGGGGGGGGGAGCGAAGGCACCAACAGTGCCTAAGGGCGGCAAAATCCTAAATCTGTCTCTGGATCCTGTGGTAAAATGGTCAATACTTTATTCGTTTTTTCTGTATTTTTCTTTCCCTTGGGCGACAGTAAACCTTCTTGTGCTATATCCCTTCATGTTAGGGGGAAGCCATGAATGTAACAACTGCGTCATATTTCTGAAGTAGACAAAACCACGTAAAAATAAACTTTTTAGGTGACCCCCCTTAGCAATCCTAAACAACAGAGTGTATGAGAGAAATGCAATCTAGTTGTCTGAGCGGAGGACGCAGCCTGGGAATTCCAAAATTGCAGTCAACACTTCCCCCAGCACCTGCCAAAACTATCAATCTTCCCTCCCACTCTACTATACTCAGAAAGGCCAGAGTAAGCATAATAGTTAGTGTAAAATTGAAAGGATGATGAAATTGTAATTATTTACCCCAGACCCCTAACTTTCCAAGCAACCTGGATTAAGAGGTGTAGGACTCAAAAAAAAAAAAAAAAAGGCAAGGAAAAGAGTTCAGAAACCAAGTATCAGTCCATTCAGCTTAGTCCACTTCAAATATTTGTGCTGAGGCAGACATGAACCAAATGGGAGGTGTTCAAGAGAGTCACAAAATGGCAACGCATAACAATAACATCATTCGGATATGCAGAGGTGAAAGGTACCGAAACACCGCATCTTCTGAAGTATCCACACATTGCTGACCAACCTAGTGAAACATTAGGAGGTCAGATTAAGTTGTACCAAGCATTTATTTAAAAAAAACAAGTCTTCTGGCTTCTTAACTACTTTTTGGTAACCTTCATACTGGGAAAACTATGTATTAGACTTTAGTTCACACTGCTTTGAAAATAGCCACTCATGTTTAATTGAACCTTGAATGCTGACACTGAACGGTATTGCACAGTTCAGAACAGGATTTGGTTTGCAGTGAGAGCACGGGACACATAACTCATGACCTGGGGTGGAGGGGCTGCTGGGGCTTGTGGTGTGGATCATCACAGCTCACAAGTTAATAAACTGGCAAAATGAAGAGAAAAGAAATAAATAGATTTATTTATTTTTTTAACGTAAGTACTAAATTGTGACTCGTACCTAACATAAGCCAAGGTTTTGTCAAGGTAGATTCTTCCAGCCAGTCTGTGAAAATATCCCAAAATTGTAAGTTTGTGCGGTCAGGTACGGCTTCTCTGAGAAACAAAAGGGAACCTGAAAGACCAAATTCCTCAGCCAAAAGCACAATGAAAAGCAAGGAGCAGGTCAGACAGCGCAGATGACGCTACTTCAAGGCAGCGACACGCTAACAAAACCCACAATATTGCAAAGTGCAAACAAAAAGTGCAAAAGAACAAAACTTTTATCCATTTAATCATTGTTATTTTGTGCCCACATCACTGCATCCGCCCTAGGACCTTGCAAGCCAATTTTTAAAGCTAAATCTGCTATCGACCACATTGGAGGCTACACAGCATTTTTTCTCAAAGGCCAAATCAAATGTCCACCTGAATCCACATTAATGAATTTAACAGACTGCCTTTTTTTTTTTAATCCAAGGGGAGTTTGTGTTCAGAAAGAGTCTCGCTCATGGTCTACTGCATTTGACACAGAAGTTATAACCAGTGCAATCTCAAATCACAAACTTTTCAATACCATCAATTTGGTGGCCATAATCTCATCTTTGGTGTTATGTTTCTGTGCATGCGACAGCAGGTTTTTGAAATTATCCAGTAGTCAAAGACATAAAATCACATCAATAAGAAAGTTACCAGTAGTATCCTCTAGGGGGTGCAAGGGATGCAAGGTGCTTGAACCCTCAATAAAGGGGACCGCTTGTTTTTAGCCAAGGGAAAAGGAGCAGCAGGGACAGAAGACACCTTTTCCTGGCTTTCCCCCCATCAGACCCCGAGACAGATCTGATCCTTTTAGGGTTTCCCGGACCCGCTCATCTTTCTCTCCTCTCCACGCTGTGGTCCCATGAGAGACAGCGAGCACACATCCCATATCCTCTCATCTGTGGAAAGCTAAAATATAAATAAGAACCAGGAGACGGAGTCAGCAGAAGAGCAAGATGATGAAAGCACAGAAAAGAGCAGAAACACTACAATAAAGACAAAAGACAAGCGTAGAGAAAAAATGCATATGTATGTATGTATATATATATTAATATTAATTAAACTCTTCATATAGAGGAAGGGATTAATTGGACAAGGCAATAAAGCTACGGCCTGCGTGGGAACTGGAAGTGGCATCCATGGATCCGACAAAGCGTCCCACACGAACCTCAGATGGAGCTCAAGGCCGATCCTAAGGACCTTCAATATAGTCCATCATCCAGACAGGACCCTTGGGTCAAAAAGTTTGCCTACCCCTGTAATAAATGTACTGAACATCCCTGATATGACAAGATCTGGATATTTTTTACTAAACAGCACAGTGTCTTTTGCAAAACTATTTTTAAATATGATAGCCTTAGTTCTATTTGACAAAGGGTAATATGGAAACAAAAATATGCTGCCGAATCTGAAACTGTCTCTGAAGTTGTTGGGACACTATAGAGAGATTTTCAAAAGTTTCACCAGGAGCTATATGTACAAAAGAAAGTCTATGCACTGATGTTGGTTGTGTGCACTAGAGGTCATATCACACAAAATTAGATGCATAAAACAGGGGAATTCTAGGCCACATTATGGATTTAAACCATATGTAATTTGAATTTTCAAAAGCTTTGTGAGTATACAGCATGCTATTTACGTGCATACCTTTATGCTCCATTTTGCATAATAAAATTAAGTGCTTTTAGCAGAATAACAACCTAAAAGTCCAACTCAATTTATGAAAGTATCTTGTGTTTGAAAATCAGGTTGCTCTGTATGTGTTTAAAATTCTGCATGTCATTATGCAGTTATGTGTGTAACTAAACATTTACCACATACATGTTTAAAAAAGCATCTGATCAGACATTTTAGACAACCCCCCTTTAGTCCAGAGCAAAAAAAAAAAAAAAGCTTTTTCAAAAAATTCCTCTCTGGTGGAAGCACAAACCTGGGCCTATTGATAATCTGAGGCAGCTGGCTTTAAAGAAGTCTCTGAGGGGCACGTCTTCCCTTCTCAATTGCAAATCAGTTTTACCTTTGAAGTGCCTGCCTCTCTTGTGGGTTGGTGGCTTACCTTCTCTCTTCCTGTTTCCAGAGTCCTGGGGTTGCAGGTCTGAGCACCAGTGTTCCCTCTATTGGATGATTAAAAATATTCAGATTCTATGTTTGGAAAGATTACTGAGAGGCCCTGCATATCTCAAATGAACTGAATAAACTCATTTTATATGGTTTTTAGGATGGCCCACACTTTTCAGTTCATAATGCATTGTCAGCTTCTTTACAGTATGAGCCTCAATATCCCTTTTCAGACATGCAGAGTTTATCAACATCTGGAATAGGGCAGAAGAGATACACAGAACGCACTTAAGTATGACGTATGGTTTTATAGCTAAAAATGCTTGCGAACACTTCAATTATCATTTAAATTTGCTTGGAAACACTTACATAGCCTGCTTCATAGGAAAACATGAGGAACATTCAAGTATGATAAGGCTATAATCTAAAGCAGTACTAAAACGTGTACCCACACATATCAGCAGATTTACATGTTATCAGTGAAACAAGCAGGAAATAAAGTAAATTTAAAAAAAAAGCCAGCCAGTAAATGAGTCATTTATTGATGTTCCGAGTTCGCATGGCCTCACAAATGAAAGCATATTACATTTGAGTTCTGTTCATGCATGTGTGTTTTGTTTATAGACATTATTATGGAATTGTCAAGGGCATTATACTGTGCTGCTATAATTCTGAAGAGAAACATTATACTATGCTGTTTGTTCCCCAGTGGTTACAATCCTATTTGTTTGAGCTTTGAACTAAAATCAGTTTCAACAATAAGAAAATGCAGTCCGGGACCACTTATTCTTGTTTCTAAAAGAATGACCTTCCTAAACACTCCAACCCCCAGCAGGAGTAAATATATTCAACTGCAGGACTCAGGAAGTGAAAAAACAAAAGCTGCCCTGCGTGACTCGGATCACGATGGAGCAGAGAGTATTCATGAAACATCTAGGGTAGCTCTTCCTCCTGCATGTCCTGAATACCTATTTTTGAGCTACAACAAACCACCTTTTTAAACATCACAAAGAATATCCCCCCTTTTATGGTGATTGTTATTTAGTTAACCCCAAATAGACCAAGGTATTCACAGTCAAGGAAAAACAGAGGTTAATCAACACAAGTGAGTATACCTAAAAAAAAAAAAAAATGTTTCCTTTCTATGCATTTTTCCATTGAGAACATCAAATTATGATCAATTCAAAGAACTTAGTTCATTCTCAAGACTGGTCCACAAGAAAAGAATCTCATCTATAAAGCATCACCAGGTGCTAATATAGGCTCTGCAAACAATTTCAAAAGAAAAAATAATATTCCTCAAAGTTTCAAAAGATAATCCTGTTCTCTAATCAATATAGATAAAGGGGTAAATTGTCAAAGGCTTAGTATGAGATGAATTTTCAAAGAGATATGTGCATAAATAGCAGCTTCTTGTATACATGCTGTTGTATAACCGTAAGATATATGCAAGAATTTTTGCTTTCATGCTCACATATATATGCATAAAAAAGGGCAGTCTAGGGGCATTCTGGGGTGCGGACAACATTTACATGTATGCGTAAGTTGCTTTTCTTGTCAACTTACTCGCATAATTTTATACCTGATAATTATCTTACCTAAATGATATGAATCATGTTTATTGTGCACTATTGGTCAGGTGGGAGGTCTCAGTGAACTGTGGGGAATTCAGGCTGAAGACCTGGAGATGGACTGGGCAAACTGGTGGAGAAATCGGTAAAACCGATAATTTCAATTATCATGCATGTGTTAAAATATACCGATTTACTTTATTTTTACGTTATATGCACATATATGTTAAAAATAAGGGAGGGGAAGGTGGGGGGAGGGCGAAGAAAAGTTCCCTCCGAGGCCGCTCCGATTTCGGAGCGGCCTCGGAGGGAACAGGAAACGCGCGCCGAGCTCGTTGCGTGCAGGTTGCACAAATGTGCACCCCCTTGCGCGCGCCGAGCTCGTTGCGTGCAGGTTGCACAAATGTGCACCCCCTTGCGCGCGCCGACCCTGGATTTTATAAGATACGCGCGGTTACGCGCGTATCTTATAAAATCCAGCGTACTTTTGTTCGCACCTGGTGCGCGAACAAAAGTATGCCCTCGCGCAAATTTATAAAATCTACCCCTATGTGCGTAATTTGTCTCTCAGATGCTTTATTGAAAATGTACTCAAAAATCACTAGATGGCACATATTTCTGAACAAAGGGTCACAGTATGCTGTGATCAGCAGCTCCACTTTTTAAACAGTTTTAAGAGCAAGATATTCTGATTTAGATATGAAAGTTTGGGTTGTGAGTGTAAGGGGATGAAGCAAGATGGAGGACAACTGTTAGCTGGGCTAAGGACTGTTTTTCTTGCTAGTTTAGTTCAGAATCGTAAAGAGGAATCTTCCCGACATTGGGGAAGATTCAGAATCCTAAGTCTGGAATCTTCCCGACATTGGGGCCCCTGGATCGGTTTCTCAGCTGTGGAGTTGCTGTGCCAAAAATACCTTCTGAAGTGCCATTGGGAGCTTTAATGGGTCAGATGTGTTGCAAACCTCCCCAGCCATGGATGTTATGCTGGGTTTAGAAGACAGGGGAGTCCCTTTAGACCCAGCAGCTCAGAAAGGAGATCAAATACAGCCGTCACAGATGGATGACGTTAGTGTACCAGCTGATCAGAAAGGTCCCCCCAGCTGGAGTTGCAGTTGTTAGCTAGGGGAGAGCATCTGGGTCAGAGTCACCTCCTGCAGTTGTTACAGGCACAGGCAGATAAAAGAAGGACCAAGATTTTCTTGAGAAGAGAGCCTTGCTTCACCAAGAGTTGCCTAATTTTTCATTGGTGATATCTGCAGTTTTTTCATTGGAATCGATCTAACTGATTATAGAAGGACTGAGTAAATCCTTATCGAGATAAATGTATCTTATTTCATGATAAGATGCAAGCTCTGAGTAAGAGAATATCTATTCAAGAAGCTGATTTGGCTGATTGCAATCAAAGATTGGATTGTCTGATTGTTAGCATGGATAAGTTACAAGATGAATCCTTTTTAGTAAAGGATAACCCTTACCTACAGAGTAGAAAATTTAGAGAATGTATTAAATGGAAAAATCTTCAACTAATAATTTTCCCTAAATCTAAATCATTTTTGGCTCTGGAAATGTTTATCTTATGGAAATATAAAAATTACAGTAGAACTTAATCAATTCAAATCTATTCCACCAATTGCAAACGCAATTTATTTACCCCTTCTAGGATGGAATTAGGAACAGGTGGACAGGTCTCTTCAGGTTAGATCTGACTGCATTTCTGGAATCGTGAGTGGTGTTATGGGTAACTCCTGCCACACTGATTGTGAATTTTGGGTTAGAGCCAGACAGAGATTGGATACGTCACCTTTTATTCAAATTCAGGCAAAAGTTATTTATTTCTCAGCAAGTTGGCATTTTTTCTGGGTATAACTAAGGCCACATAAAAGAAGAGAGAACAATTTTTGCTGATGGCCTCAAGTTGTTCAGAATGAAGCTATGTTTTTTCTGAAATATCTATGTAAATGCACACTTAGAATTTTAAAATTTAATTATATGCTCTTTGGGCCTTCTCAATTATCTTTTTGAATGATAAATTAGTTCAAGTGTCCCCCCCAATAAATGTATTTATTTAAATGATTTTTATACCATCATTCCACGTGAGAATCACTAGTTCATAACGGTTTGCAGGTAAAACATTCATAATTATAATGAGGTAGCCAAACATTCATAATAAATGGAAGTATTACAATGGTAGACATTTAACATGAAAACAAAGCCAGATTATAGGGGTTTGCGAGGAGGGGGTTATTGTTCAAGACTTATTTTGGTTATAGGAGTCATGGGGACCTGGGTGTTTCTATCAAGTAGAAGGCATTTTTGAATAGCCAAGTTTTTAAGTCACTCTTGAATTTCCTTTTGTCCATTAGCTGTATCTAGGCCTGGATTGGTAGGTGAGGGGTGATCTATATTAGAGAAAGGATGGTGTGATGCCAGCTGACTCTGTTGGTTTACCTTATCTGAATATTATGCACATTATTAGTATCATTAGATTTAAATAAGCAGCTCCAGTCAACATTTTTTTATGATTTGATGGTATTGAAATTTTGGTTACTTTTTCTTTGAATAAATGAGATTCATGGTACTGACTTTCAACTAAGCCAATAAAATGATGAGCTATTGGGTCAGAACCTGGTCAGAAGCACTGCAACACGGAAGTGATTATGGTTGCTAAGCTGATATAACACCGGCAGCTGAAAGGCTCCCTACTCCCACCCACCCAACCATACATTAAATAAAGAAATAATTGCATCAGTGCTAAATAAAACAAGACTGCAACCTTATTAACATAATAAGACATAACATGCAATGCGATTCCCAGAATAAGGCCCCATGAGCCTAACTGGGTGAGCAGACACAAATCAACAACCCCAACAGCCTGGCAATTGCCTAAGGAACTTCCTACAGTTACTGCTGTGCAGAGCCAATTACTGATGGGCTCCCCCAGCCCGTCACTACTGCCTGCTATCCTGCATCCCTGGAAGTTCACCCCACGTCTCCTGCTCCCTAGAGTCAGAGACTGGCATGAACCTCTACTGCTTACCAGCAACGAGTGGTCCCCAGGTTACAACTCACACCTGCTGCTACTCAGAATCAACGGTCGGTGTGACTCCTACTGCCTGCATGCTGCCCTCATCCCTGTGCCCTGCTCGCAAGCTAGGTGAGCGGGTTGCATTTTAATACTTTGTACACCCCCATCCCCAACCTCAGGGGACCCCCAACCGCTGCCTCTCGGTAAAGGACAGCAGATCTCGTTTGCTGCTTGCTTCTCACCCCGTACCAAAACGTCTGTGACCCTGCGTCCACCCACTGCTGAGGCAGCTTTGATATCCTCCTGTAATAATATAGTAACATAATATAGTAGATGACAACAGAAAAAGACCAGTTGGCCCATCTAGACTCCCAGTAATTTCTGTCCCCACTGCAAGGATACATCCCAGCTATCAGGCACAGAGCATGCTCACTTATAAGCTCTCCTTATCCAGGACAGCTTTTGTCATTTTCTTCATTTGTATTCCAATATCTTAAACAGATGAGCAAACAAGATCTGCCATTTAGTTCATACTCAGCAGCCCACACTTCCCTTGTCTGTCCAGAAAGCTTTATAATAATATACAGGGTCATTCATCAAAATGCGTTATGGCATTAAAGCGTGCATTAATGTCATAATGCATGCGATAATTGTACTGTCGCACAATGCAAATGCATATTTTTGGAAGAGGCAAGATTAGGGAGGGGTTTGGGTGGGATTAATGAAAATGAGGGGCAATATCACACAGTGCAATAGCATAATGCATACTATCGCACGGTTTTAACGCCAGAAATATCTACACCTTTTTTCCTGGCTTTAAGCTGTGCGATATGACCGAAACAGTCATAACGCAATTTATGATAAGAACATAAGAAAATGCCATACTGGGTCAGACCAAGGGTCCATCAAGCCCAGCATCCTGTTTCCAACAGTGGCCAATCCAGGCCATAAGAACCTGGCAAGTACCCAAAAACTAAGTCTATTCCATGTAACCATTGCTAATAGCAGTGGCTATTCCCTAAGTGAACTTAATAGCAGGTAATGGACTTCTCCTCCAAGAACTTATCCAATCCTTTTTTAAACACAGCTATACTAACTGCACGAACCACATTCTCTGGCAACAAATTCCAGAGTTTAACTGTGCGTTGAGTAAAAAAGAACTTTCTCCGATTAGTTTTAAATGTGCCCCATGCTAACTTCATGGAGTGTCCCCTAGTCTTTCTACTATCCGAAAGAGTAAATAACCGATTCACATCTACCCGTTCTAGACCTCTCATGATTTTAAACACCTCTATCATATCCCCCCTCAGTCGTCTCTTCTCCAAGCTGAAAAGTCCTAACCTCTTTAGTCTTTCCTCATAGGGGAGTTGTTCCATTCCCCTTATCATTTTGGTAGCCCTTCTCTGTACCTTCTCCATCGCAATTATATCTTTTTTGAGATGCGGCGACCAGAATTGTACACAGTATTCAAGGTGCGGTCTCACCATGGAGCGATACAGAGGCATTATGACATTTTCCGTTTTATTCATCATTCCTTTTCTAATAATTCCCAACATTCTGTTTGCTTTTTTGACTGCCGCAGCACACTGAACTGACAATTTCAATGTGTTATCCACTATGACACCTAGATCTCTTTCTTGGATTGTAGCACCTAATATGGAACCCAACATCGTGTAATTATAGCATGGGTTATTTTTCCCTATATGCATCACCTTGCACTTATCCACATTAAATTTCACCTGCCATTTGGATGCCCAATTTTCCAGTCTCACAAGGTCTTCCTGCAATTTATCACAATCTGCTTGTGATTTAACTACTCTGAACAATTTTGTGTCATCTGCAAATTTGATTATCTCACTCGTCGTATTTCTTTCCAGATCATTTATAAATATATTGAACAGTAAGGGTCCCAATACAGATCCCTGAGGCACTCCACTGTCCACTCCCTTCCACTGAGAAAATTGCCCATATGATAAATTTTGCATTTCAGCCATTTCTGGGCTTGGGGGGGGGGGGGGGGAGGAGAGAGCACCTATAGGAAGGCCTTCACAGTATTTAATTATTTATATGACTATAGGAGGGCCAGCTAATAGCTCAGGGGTTTAGGGACCAGTTTTACATGCAGAGTGAGACATACGAACAGCACAGTACACCTTGGTGAAGATTAGAAGTCATTTGGAGGGAGGAAAAATCTCACAAAGATGATATCTCTACTATGTTATCTCGGCCTAGCTTGCCAGTACCCTGTTAGTGCATCAAGCTAGGGCGAGATAACATTATAGAAATATCATCTTTGTGAGACTTTCCTCACTCCAAATGATGTCAAATCTTCACCGAGGTGTACTGTGCTGTTCGTATGTCTCACGCTGCATGTAAAACTGACACATAAACCACCACCAACACCTCACCTCGAGCTATTAGCTGGCCCTCCTATAGAGATATATATATAGTTGACTATTATGAGGGCCTTATAAATATGTTCTCTCTCTTTCTCTCTCTGCCTGGCAACTTCATGAGCTGCAAAATAGAACTGGCACAGGTGTGGTAATTCTAAAAATTACCCTGAACATTCCCCTTTCTCTTACCACAGGCATTATGCATGCAATATTATAGCATTTTGATGAATCTTGGGGTTAATTTGCTATCCATATCAATGTAGCCTTTGCTCAAGCATCTAGCCTTGCAGTCCCTTGCACAGCCCACCAGACAGATGTTAAACATGTCAGTTCCTATACTGGAGAAAATAGACCTCATCTCTTCTATACCAGCCCGCAGAATTGGCTATAAAAGACAGTCATCTTGAATCACTGTGCCTTCAATGTGCCTCACGAAGTCACCTAGCTCCTTATTAAACAGCTGCTGGCTCTTGTCCCTAAGGGAGTGGTAGGAGATGTAGCACTGTGTAGATGGGCGGATTAGATAGGCTGTAATGTCTCTTTCTGCCAACATGTTTCTAACATTTCTGTCAGGGTACCTGGCCTGACATCATAACTGACAGGGTATTTATCTGACTACATAACTGCCATGCTCCGTGTTAATTATGCTCTTGGGCCAACTGGTACCCTAGAAACTTCTTCATATTGAAAATTTTGCTAAGTGGCAACCTCTAAAGTTTGTATCATTTGCAGTCTTTTTTCTAGTCTACACTTGCCCCAATGGAGATTATTCTTGAGCATAAATATAGGTTAGGTTCAAAAAGAACACCCCACAAAAATATCTGATGTGAGTTAGAGTAGGCATGTTATTTGGTTTTGAAAAAAAGAGCTGTGCAGCTACCAATCTGGGTAACATTCGTACCTCTGTGAATCCATAAGTGGATATTGATCAGTTGATAAAATGCTGCTCTTTGGCACATAGTCGTTCTGCTGGCACCTTGTACTTTTCTGTTTTGACTATCATGTTATTGATTAAAAGCAGCCTATCTGCATTATCTGAGGTCCTTTTAAAAAAAATTTTTTGATTTTTACTAGTTAACTGATTTATCAATTTAAGACATACACAACTCACAAAACCTGGTGGGATCTTTCTATTTTTCAACTATTTATTGCAGTACAGCATAAGCTGGAGTACACTTAAAGAAAGCTTTACAGTGATCTTGTCCACAGGCTTTAAAACAAACTGTTAATAAATATATCAATTTCACATACAATTTATCTGAACTGTGCAGCGTCAGTTTATGAGATAAGCAATAGTCTGTTTTATAAATGTTTCTAGGGAGTGTCAATAACTGTAAAGCTTAACCCACAAAGACCGTTGCAATGTACCAGTTTACCAACACAATACGTTCACTTTAAAGATGTTATGTGGCAAAAAATAAAGCACAGTAGGAAAATAAGTTTACTATGCTGGAAAGACTACATTGACCAGAGCGAGGGTAATTATGAAAGTCATGTCCACGGAAATGGAATTTAAGGAAATTGCCCGCCCAATATGAGAGTGACGGTGCATGCGTAGGGCCTCTGTAGGTACACATTTACCCTCAGCAGGGGGAGGCATGCCTGGGGGCAGGGATGGAGAAGGGTTTGCACTTATGTGCACACTTTACATGTCTATCATTTTTCGCGGGGAAAAAAAACTACCTGCACAAATTAGCAGGTTTCAATGCATGTAGGCAGTATTTCTGAGATAATTTTCAAAGGGAAAAGTATGCACTTACTTTCCCTTTGAAATTAGTGTAAAATATGTGAGTAAAAATTACCCACATAGTGTATTCTTCAACACTGTCTAAAATTCCAAGGCCAAACACTGAAGGATAAAAAAGGGGAAATACTGTATCTTTTGTCCCAGGATTTTAATTTTCTGTAACTTCTGGAAGGAGACAAAACTGGACACAAAAAGAGAAAACAGTGTTAAAAGCACTGTGGAGCTTTTGTCCACAAGAGCTGCATTAAAGGCAAGGAAAAACAATTCCACAGCAGGTTTTGCATGCACGGTTTTCTTGTGATTAGCTTTTCCCCCCTTTTAGAAACTGCTGGAGATCAAAGCCAGAGACATTATTTGAAACATATACACGCATACTGCCTTTTGCCTGATTCTTAAATCTGACTTTGGCTAAAAAATTTGCCAAGAATTGAAAAATGAGAAATTTTTGTACTGCTCATAACTCAAGTGCATGCATTCGGGAAGCACAATAAGCTTTCACAACAGTAACCGGAATACTCTAGTTCCGATTCAAGGCTTTGGTCCAGCGCTTTGTAGCAGGATAATACCTGCCAACGTTTTTTTTTTCTTCGTGACCTGTTTTTTTCAAAGCTGTGCTGCTATCTCGATTCCTCAGACTATCAACTGGTGGGCTTCTGGATCATGACTTCATTGCAGCTTTCTTTACATATTCTTTTTCCAAAATTGCCTTGCTTCTTTGTCTTAACAATATGGTGTCTTAGGTTTGTTTTTACACATTTTGGACCCAAAAGGTAGGGGTTCTTCCCCCTTGCTTTGAATAATTCCTCCCTGCCCCCATGTTCAGGATTCCAAGGATTTTTGTCTTGGGTTCTCATGATGCAAAGGGCAGGAGCACTTTCATTCGCTTAGACTCAAAGCAACAGGAAATGTTTTCCAAAAAGCTTTTAACACTCGGATCTGTGCAAAACAAATTTTTAAAAACGGGAAAGGTCATTTAAATTACTCTTTTAAATGTTAACTGAAATCTTTTGATTTTGCTTCCTTAGCACTGCTGCTTTCAATATCATCCTCCATTCCACCTTGCCTTTGGAGGTCAGGAAAGCATAGAAGCTCACACCCAATCCTTTGATTAGAATATTAGTCCACCCTAGGGTCAAGAACAAGGTCTTAGAACAGTGGCTTCCAAGCTTGTCCTGGGGACCCCCCCGAGAATTAGGTTTTCCGGGATATCAGCAATGAATATGTATGAGATAAATTGTATGCAGTGGAGGCAGAGAGTCAATGACCACCTGACACAAGCATTTTCTCACTACTTTGTACATTTTTTTCCCTTATATTTTAACAACTTTGGGGTGGATCATCAAACTACTCGTGGTCTGGCAGTCCCTGCAAGTAGCTTTTAACAATAGGGTTCGTCACAATAAGGAAAGCAAAATTACCATGGGTTGTTTTGCTCTGCTGATTGCCTCCTGAAAAGTACCTGCTCCACACTGATGTCTGCTTTTTTGTACAGGGACTTTGTAAACGTTTGCATGCATAGTTGCATCTCACCACCCTGGCCCAATCTAGAAAACTTTGCAAGTAAAATTATATTCGCACCTACTTCTACCCACCTCGAGGGAGTCCAAATAATCACAAGCCCATTTATTTGGGTAAAGTGGCTTTTCACCTTCGGAAATGGCTTTCATTACTGCCCTTGCCATATGACTTTGGCAACACACGTAAGAAAAAAAAAAATGTCATGCCAATGAAGTAATCTGACTGTGAGAACTTCTGATACTGACAAACGCTGCCCTTTATTCACTCTGCGAGGAGAAAATCTTTGCTCTGCTACTTCTCATGTCAACAGAAATACGACATGCCACTGTTGAAGCAGAAACGAGGAAGGATCGATCGTGCCTGGCTTGAGGTTTGGGGTTTGCGAGAGATGTTTTATGCGCACAGCCATGAACGAAACCAATTCTGCCAACAAAAAGAAGAAGGCAGATAAACGTGCAAGGCGTGGGGGGTAGCCAGCGCTAAGCTCAGAAAGCAACCATGCCAGTATAACGGCTGAATTCCTACGGTGCTTTGAGATGCAGCGTGCTTTAAAGAGAATGCAGACATTATTGCTTTTTCCTTCCATCATATTTGGTTTATTTCCCTTTCAGGTTACATTTTCTTTTTTTTTTTTTTGCCTAGTATTGATTTAGCAAGAATACTGAGAGAGTGGCAGCACCTTGCACAAACAGAGCTTTATCGAAGAAGCCTTCCGAGAATGGAGGTTCACATGAACCCACAGTTCAATTGCCATAAGTGCTCCCGAATACCAACAAGATTTGCTTAAAGCGCAATGCATCGTTCCTCAAGCATGCGATTCTACTTCTTCAGTGCCCTTTGGTTTTTTTTCTGTTAATACAGATTGATTGGCAAAAGGTTGTTATGTGTTTGTGCTCCCAATTCAGCATATTAAGATGGCTTATTATGTAGTCAAAAGGGCATGTGCATCTGTCTGTGCGGTAAATTTGGAGTGAAACAGAACAACTCCTGGACCCAGGAGTACAAAGCCCTCCACTCCCCCTGACTGTGGGGTCTTAAGTCAGTCACTGGACATTACTGGGTGCAGCAGCCCATGGGCAGTTACAGGAAACCTGGGAGCAACTCCGTTCAAAGCAACTGTAGCACAGGAAGGATCTGACTGGACCCCATTGTTGCCTGTTGAGATGCACTTTACCTTGGTTTACACCAAAAGCAATAATTAGACTTTTCCCCCCAGTTAAAGCTGTCATAAGGATTTAGTGCCAAAACCGATGGTAAGCTTTCCACCCCAGAGGTGGCTGTATTGATGTTTCTGAAGCATTCTAATTGTAAAGCACAATGGGATCCTGGTTCCACAAACGAGTGCACTATAAATGCAAGTCATTATCACTTTGCCGTTAATACACCAATGTAAAATTATCCATTTCATCAGCTTGAGCAAAATCAATACCGTGACTGTGATTATAGAAAAGCTGGACACGGAAATTTGTACTTAGCAATCCACTCACAGCAATTCTAGGTCTCTTCATTTAATCCCGGAAACCAGCTCATATCCTGCTTAGCTACATGTAAGTACCAGTTTTTTTAAATTGCAAATGAACATACGACATGCTATACTGAGACAGACCAAGATCCATCGAGCCCAGTGGTCAATCTGGGTCGCAAATACCCAGCAGATCCCACAAAATCGATCTACTTCTTGTTACTCGCTCCCAGGGACTACTTGACTAACAAGGTTTATGCACTTTTTCTCCAGGAACTCATCCAAAACTAATTTAAACCCCTCTATGCTACTCACCTTGAACACATCCTCTAGCAACAGATTCCACCGCTTGCTAGTGCGCCGAGTGAAAAAATAATTTCTAGGATTTGATTTAAATCTGTTGATCGTAAGGTTCATGGAGTGTCCCCTTCTTTTACTATTTGAAAGAGAAAATAACCACTCTTTGTTTTCCTATTCCGTTCCCTCGTGATTTTATAAACCTCTAATATGTCTCCTCTCAGCCTTCTCTTTTCCAAGCCAAGGACCCCTAACCTGTGTAACCTCTCATCAAAGGGGAGCTGTTCCACACCGTTTCCCATTTTTGCTGCCCTTCTCTGCACCTTTTTCAGTTCCACTACGTTTTTGAAATAGGGCAACCAGAACCGCACATAAAAATCATTGGGGGGTTGCACCATGGATTGATACAGAGGCAATGTGATATTCTCTTGTTTCATTCTTCATTCTTTTTCGGATCATTCTTCTTTGCTTCTTGATTACCACTGCACCCTGAGCTGAGGATGTCACTATATCATCCACAAGGATCCTTTTTCCTGGGTGTGACTCCCGATACAGAACCCAGCACAGTGCACCTGTAGTTGAGGTTGGTTGCACTTTTCCACAATACATTTCATCTGCCATTCACATGCCCAGTCTCCTAGTCTCACAAGGTCCTTCTGCAGTCCCTCACTATCCACTGCTGTTTTAACAACTTTGAATAATTTTGTGTCATCTGCAAATTTTATCACCAAGCACACTGTTCCCTTTTCCAAATCATTTATAAATGTGTTGAACACCACAGGTTCCAATACCGATCCCTGTGGAAGTCCATTAATGGCCTATTTCCATTTGGAAAACTGTTGTTTGATTTTACCTTTTGTTGCATATCTTTTAACCAGTTACTAATCCACAAGAGGACACTGCATCCTATCCAATGACTTTTTAATTTTCTGAGGGGTTCTCTGATGGGGATTTTGACAAATGCCTTCTAAAAATCCAAATGCGCTATATTAACCAGCTCACCTTTATCCACATGTTTTTGTACACCTTGAACAAAAATTTGAAAATTTGTTAAAGCAAGACTTCCCTTGCTAAAACATGTTGATTCTTCCCCATTAAGCTATAAGAATATGCCATACTGGGTCAGACCAAGGGTCCATCAAGCCCAGCATCCTGTTTCCAACAGTGGCCAAAACAGGCTATAAGTACCTGGCAAGTACTCAAAAACTAAGTATATCCCACGCTACTGATGCTAGTAATAGCACTGGCTATTTCTAAGTCAACTTGATTAATAGCAGGTAATGGACTTCTACTCCAAGAACTTATCCAAACCTTTTTTAAACACAGCTACACTAACTGCACTAACCACATCCCCTGGCAACAAATTCCAGAGTTTAATTGTGCATTGAGTGAAAAATAATTTTCTCTGATTAGTTTTAAATGTGCTACATGCTAACTTTATGGAGTACCCCCTAGTCCTCCTATTATCCGAAAGAGTAAATAACCAATTCACATTTACCCATTCGAGACCTCTCATGATTTTAAAGACCTATATCATATCCCCCCTCATCTGTCTCTTCTTCAAGCTGAAGGGCCCTAACCTCATAGGGGAGCAGTTCCATCCACTTTATCATTTTGGTTGCCCTTCTCTGTGCCTTATGCATCGCAGCTATATCTTTCTTGAGATGCGGCGACCAGAATTGTACACAGTATTCAAGGTGCAGTCTCACCATGGAGCGATACAGAGGCATTATGACATCCTCCGTTTTATTCACCATTCCCTTCGTAATAATTCCTAACATTCTGTTTGCTTTTTTGACTGCCACAGCACACTGAGCTGATGATTTCAAAGTATTATCCACTATTATGCCTAGATCTCTTTCCTGGACGGTATCTCCTAACTTGGAACTTAACATTGTGTAACTACAGCATGGGTTTATTTTTCCCAATATGTGTCACCTTGCATTTATCCACATTAAGGGGCGGATTTTCAGAGCCCTGCTCGCGTAAATCCGCCCAAAACCGGGCGGATTTACGCGAGCAGGGCCCTGCGCGCCGGTAAGCCTATTTTACATAGGCCTACCGGCGCGCGCAGAGCCCCGGGACTCGCGTAAGTCCCGGGGTTTTCGGAGGGGGCGTGTCGGGGGGCGTGTCGGGGGCGGTCCCGGTCGTCGCGGCGTTTTCGGGGCGTGTCGGCAGCGTTTTGGGGGCGGGTACGGGGGCGTGGCTACGGCCCGGGGCGGTCCGGTGGCGTGTCCGCGCCCTCCGTACCCGCCCCCAGGTCTCGGCCCGGCGCGCAGGAGGCCCGCTGGCGCGCGGGGATTTACGCCTCCCTCCAGGAGGCGTAAATCCCCCAACAAAGGTAAGCGGGGGGTGTAGACAGGGCCGGGCGGGTGGGTTAGGTAGAGGAAGGGAGGGGAAGGTGAGGGGAGGGCGTTAGAGGATTCCCTCCGAGGCCGCTCCGATTTCGGAGCGGCCTTGGAGGGAACGGGGGTAGGCTGTGCGGCTCGGCGCGCGCCGGCTATACCAAATCCATAGCCTTGCGCGCGCCGATCCAGGTTTTTAGCAGATACGCGCGACTCCGCGCATATCTACTAAAATCCAGCGTACTTTTGTTTGCGCCTGGAGCGCAAACAAAAGTAGGCTATTCGCGCTCCTTTTAAAATCCGCCCCTAAATTTCTTCTGCCATTTGGATGCCCAATCTTCCAGTCTCACAAGGTCCTCCTGCAATTTATCACAATCCGCTTGTGATTTAACCACTCTGAATAATTTTGTATCATCTGCAAATTTGATTACCTCACTAGTTGTATTCCTTTCCAGATCATTTATAAATATATTGAAAAGCACGGGTCCTAGTACTGATCATTGGGGCATTCCACTGCCCACCCCCCTCCACGAGAAAATTGTCCATTTAATCCTACTCTCTGTTTCCTGTTTTTTAACCAGTTTATAATCCACGAAAGGACATCACCACGTATCCCATGACTTTTTACTTTTCTTAGAAGCCTCTCATGAGGAACTTTGGGATTTCAGAAGGCATTTGACAAATACACTACATCCACCAGTTCACCTACATCTACATGTCTATTAACCCCTTCAAAAAAGTGAAGATTTGTGAGGCAAGACTTTCCTTGGGTAAAGCCATGCTGACTTTGTTCCATTAAACCATGTCTTTCTATATGTTCTGTGATTTTGATCTTAAGAACACTTTCCACTATTTTCCCTGGCACTGAAGTCAGGCTAACTGGTCTGTAGTTTCCATGATCACCCCTGGAGCCCTTTTTAAATATTGATGTAACATTATTCAACCTCCAGTCTTCAAGTACAATAGATGATTTTAATGATAGTTTAGAAATTTTAACTAATAGATCTGAAATTTCATTTCTGAATTCCTTCAGAACCCTGGGGTGTATACCATCCAGTCCAGGTGATTTACTACTCTTCAGTTTGTCAATCAGGCCTACCACATCTTCCAGGTTCACCCTGATTTAGTTCAGTTCATCTGAATCATTACCCATGAAAACCTTCTCCGGAACAGATCGCTTCTCGGCCTTTTGGCTAAGATCAAGTGTAGTGTAGATATCTCCCCAACATCCTCTTCAGTAAATACCGAAGCAAAGAAATTGTTTAATCTTTCTGCAATGGCCTTATCTTCTCTAAGTGCCCCTTTAATACCTTGATCATCTAACAGTCCAACTGATTTCCTCGAAGGCTTTCTGCTTCAGATATATTAAAAGTTTTTACTGTGAGTTTTTGCCTCTATGGCCAACTTCTTTTCAAATTCTCTCTTAGCCTGTCTTATCAATGTCTTACATTTAACTTGCCAATGCTTATGCTTTATCCTATTTTCTTCTGGTGGATCCTTCTTCCACCAGAAGAAGGATCTTTTGGTTAAAATAGCCTCTTTCACCTCACCTTTTAACCATGCCGGTAACCGTTTTGCTTCTCTTCCACCTTTCTTAATGTGTGGAATACATCTGGACTGTGCTTCTAGGATGGTATTTTTTAATAATGTCCACACCGCTTGCACACTTTTTACCTTGTAGCTGCTCCTTTCAGTTTTTTCTAATTTTTCTCATTTTATCAAAGTTTCCCTTTTGAAAGTTTAGCACTAGAGCCGTAAAATTACTTACTGCCCCCCTTCCTGTCATTGATTCATTTGTTGAATATTTCGTACCAAGATTAAATGAATTCCTTGTTGGTCCCCCCGATGCAGCCACCGGCGAAACACGGGACCGTGTTGGGGCACCTTGAAAATTATTTGCCGTGATAATATTATGCAGTGGAGTTGCCGCAATACAAATTACAAATTGTCTCCACATAAAACGTTTGGAATCCTCCTTTAATCAGGACATAAAATTCTATAATCTGCACTGTTTTGATTTGGATTTCTCTGTAGTGCAGAACCCTGCTTCTGGTTTCTTGGGTAATTGAAATCTCCCATTATTACTGTACTACCAATTTGATTAGCTTCCCTAATTTCTCTTACCATTTCACTTTCTGTCTCACCATCTTTGCCAGGTGAATGGTAGTATACTCCTATCACTATACTTTTCCCCAACTCACAAGGGATTTCTACCCATAAAGATTCAATCTATCTTTATGACCATTGATTTTATTTTTAATAGCTTCTTCCATTTTGCTAAGTACCAATGTCAGGCAGCTTGCAGTAAAGAAAAGTTCATTTAAACTGTTGTTACAAGTTTGCGTAATGCTCTTGTTTTTTTTTATCTAATGTATCATGCAAAGCATTACTGTCTACTGAAAGACATTGGTATAAAAAGTAGGCAGTGATGAAAGACTACATAATTAAAGGTAAGGTTATAGACAGGTCTAGATGTCTAATTAGGCAAAGCAGGCATCTGCCTAAGGACACTATGGTAAAAGGTGTGTCTCCTACTCCATCCCCACAACCCTCTGTCCACAGCACTGTTCAGGCTGAGCAGCAATTTCTTATCAAACCTACCTACAGAGGCTCGCAATCTGATTGCATAAGCAACCAGTCCTCAAGTGCTACAAACAGGTCTGGATATCCACAATGAATATGCATGAGATAGATTTGCATACAATGGAGGCAGAACATTGATTATAACTCATGCTCATTCATTGTGGATATCCTGAAAACCATATCTGTTTGTAGCACTGGAGCTCCGGTTGCTTACCCCTGCTATAAAAGAATCATCGCCATGCTGCCCCTATCCTGTAAGGGGGCAGGTCTGATAGGTGTTTGCTCAGGCTGAGCAGTGCTTGGAAAGCAGGGCAGTGAAGACAGAGGAGATGACACCCTTTCACCATGGTTCACCTTTGGAAAGGGACACATCCTCCACTTCCACACCTATACTGCCAAAGAGATAAATACAGACCTGGTTATAAAAATGAATGTTTACATTGCACATAAAGAGGTCAGAGAGGGTGAAGTCTGAAAGTCTGTAGGGAGCCGATTCCAAAGACAAGGGGAAAGTAAAGAGAAAAAAAGATGGTGTGTGTTCAACCGCAGGAGCAGGCAGGGATATAATGAGAGATGGAAGACGACACAGGAGGAACTAGAACACCAATGCATTTAAAGAGGAAAATGAACAGTTTACAGACACAGCAAAACTTGACAGGGAGCCAATGCAGTGATGCAAGAAGAGTTGAAGCATGGAAGTGAGTGGATAGCTGAAAAGAATAAGCAAGCGAGCTCTGGTGACCTCAAAGAGGGCAAAAAGTGCAATCCAAAAGGCTAGCAAGCTGATTATTACAGTAGTTAAGAAATGAGGAAAGAGTGTGAAGGAGAAAGTAACAGATGTTGAAAGAGTGAGAGAATATCTGATTTTGCAAACACTACATAACTGGTAGCTGACGGATGCATAGTCTGAATATGTGGGAGGTAAATGAAAAAGTAGGGTCAAACAGATTGCCCATGTTCCATGCAACCTCAGAAAAGGAGAGCAACATCGTATCAGTATAGGATGTGGACAGGAACAAAAGAACTTGGATACGTTCAAGAGCAAAAAACCAGAGTGGATCCAGCCTGAAACAAGAGAAAGGCAGCAAGACAGAAGGCAGCCGAGACTGGAGAAGAGAAGAAAGTGAGAAAGGTTGGATGCCAGCAGTGGGAATGGTGGCCAAAGAAGAAATAAAGGGGCCACGATCATGAAAATGGATATAAGGTAGCAGAAAACCCAGAAAAGAACCATAGGGAACATCTGCTTGAGGAGACAGAACAGAAATATATTCCAGAGCCAAAAAGTACTGGCTAGTGAGATGGAGAGTTAGAGAAGCAAAAAAAATCATAATAAATGCATACTGCACAGCTAACATCATTTCCTGAAGCATTGCCAATGAGCGCTGAATGCAAACCTGCTACAAGGCCAGGCCCAATGCCTCAGAAACCCTCCTGGAAAAACCAGGATTGCCACCTCACCTCAGGTCCACTGAACAAGCTCATACAGATCTGGCTTTTTCCCCATTGCACACAGGAATACATTGTTCTGATTTTCCCAAATCCATGCATGCAGTGGGGAAAAATAACCCAGAACTGGATCAGCCAGTTTGGGTGACACCGCAGCCTTAGGAACAACACAAAGGTCAAGAAAACTGCACAAGATGGTAAAACTCAACCTGTTCATGAGAAGCTTGAACCCAAGCAGATAAGAACACTGCCATTATTTCAAAATAGCAGCGCCAAGCTGTATTTTTTTCGTTAAGACATCAGATTAGGTTTTGTCAACTGACTCCAGATTGTCAAACACAGATTGATGCAGTCCTGGCTTTACCTTACTGCATGCACGGCCTTGTGGTTTTGCTTTTCTTAAGGCATGCATAGGTAAGTCACAACTACAAGTCCCTGCATGCAGTAGGATAAAGCCAGGACTGCAATCTGTCCTGAAAATCTGGAGCCAGTTGGCAACCCTACAAGCTGGAAACCCTATATCAGCGCTGCTTTAATTCAACATTATTCAGAACGATCAGTCCCTCTGCACCTTTCTGGTTATCTCTCTACAGCAAAATTAAACTTTAACTGATTTTGCCCAATCACATAAGAGTCTCCCTCTCTTCTATTTCACAGCATTAAACAAAAAACAAAATAAAGAACTATTACCTTCTTTCTAAGCACACAAGGAGCAGAAAGCTTACTGATCATTTTGGAAACCCATTCAATCAAATTATGTTTCAGTTAGAATGCAAAAGTTGTATACTTACACATCAGGAAACTAAACAAAGAGGAGCATTATATATGGTTTTCAACCTCAGCACAGCATAATTAAGCCATAATACTATAGAGTCTCCTGCTGGTTATCCCTAGTTCCCTGAAGTCAAGAAAGCAAGGAAGCCCACAGACTTACTGTTTTCCAATAGGAGTGCAATGCCTTCCTAGAATAGATTTTCTCTACCTAGTCAGGGTTTCAGGATATGCACATGAGGTTCATTTGCATACAATGGAGACAGCGCGTGCAAATCTCGCTCATGCATACTCATGGTGGATATCCTGAAATCCAGACTGGCCAGGTGTGTGCCTGGAAGCTGGGTCGAGAACCACTGTCCTAGAATGTGGATGGCCAACTGGAACAATAACGTCATGATAACAAAAAGTTCGGATCAAAAGGACCTTGTTCACACAGGGACCCTACCCGAGCAGGCATTCTGATTCTAACATACAGCACACACACCTCAGAGCCGTATTTTATCTGTCTTTATTGTAAGATTAGTCTTTTTAAGAATCAGAATGGGATGCAATTCCCCCTTCGAGTAGAATACAAAACCATATGAAATAAATACACCTTGGTTTTTTGTTTTGTTTTTCCCAGGAGGTTTAGTCCTCCCAGTCTAGCCAGGGTCCAAATGTTTTTGTGCCCCCCCCCCCCCCCCCAGTGGAGGCGAGTGGCAGGGCCACTGAAAGCCCCACAGGTTCTCAGCCTCAGCCAAAAGGCCATGAAGGGCTCGATCCTCAGTTACGGCTCAGGCCTTGAACTGCAGCCACAAAGAGGCCGAGAAATAAATCCAGGTGCTATCCTCTTTCGGATACGAGATCTGTCTGAACTTGTACCTACTTACTTTTCCCTGCACACTGCTACGACAGGAACCATCCCAATCTTTATTCTCTTTCTTTTTCTGTCGGAAGATAAGCATCAAGAAACCAACTGGTAGGGTTGCCAACTGGCCACAGATTTTCAGGACATGCTGTTCCAGTCCAGGTTTCACCCACAGGGACTTGTAGCCTTGCTTTTGTAAGGAAATGGGTACAGGGAAGTAAGAGTCCAAGTCCCTGAAAAGCGGGAGCCAGCTGGCAACCCCACCTCGTCCAGGAGTGGACAGCAGGTGATAAAAAAAAAATAAAATGATAGAACACCATGGATTTAACAAAGCAGACTCTCAGCCAAAGCCAAAGCGTCCGTCCCTGGGCAGTGCAGCAGTATAAACATTAAGAACACTTGGCAGACTTCCTTCTTATGCACCTCGAATATTTTCACCTGTCCGAAAGATCCATATTTACATTAGAAAGGGCCCCATGCAAATCACTGGCATTCTATTACATTAGTAGCATAGAAAAGAATTGTTCACTTCCACAGAACAAAGGCAGCCACTGTCATGACAGCCTGGGGTAAGAGCTTTGTTTCCTACTCAGCTGCAAAAAAAATGCTCTACCCCAGACACAAAACAAGGGCATTTGGTATGAGGTTCTAGTCCAGAGTCCAAACACTGACACATTCAGAGGGAAAGCACCTACACGTGGGTTCGTTCCCCATCCGTATTCTGCACTTGCCTACAATGGCCCTTGCCATCCCCACTGGCTCAAAAACCAGAGACCTTGAATCGCACGGAGATGCGGCATTCCCCAGGCAAAGAGGAACATCAGTGATGTAAATGAAGTAGTAAGTCCACGTGCAGACACCCAAACAACTGGAATTACAAGTCCACGAATGGATTCGCTTCTTCCCCAGGACCTGCAGCTTTCTGTTAACCCTATAAAACTGTCCATGGGAAAATGCAGCAGGCAGCTATGAAAAAATGGGGACGCAAAAGCCCTTCTTGAGATGCACAAGCACTATCCCGAGCTGGAAGGGTGCAGGCGGCAGGGATCAGTGTCTGGAAGCTTGCGGCTGTTCCGCAGAGTCTGCCCTGCACTGCTCTGGCAGGGACAGCACTAGGGGCACGAGCACTCCCTTGGAGCTGCAGGGCACCGGCAGAGGCTCAGGGTCAAAGCCTCCCTCGCCACCCTCCAGCGGTGGCGGACGAAAGCGCAAGGCACCGGCACGATTCACACAGTAGATGACGCCATCGAGAGCAGCACAGCGGAAAGGCAGCGGGGCAGCGGCAGTGGGGCCGGGGCTCAGGCTGGCGCACTGGCTCCAGCGCTTGGCCAGCGCATTGTAGCGGGAGACAAGCACCCCCTGCTGCCGCTGCCCCTGTGAGCCGCCGCGGCCCGTGTCGAAGCGGTAGAGGGACCCGGCGTGCGCCGCCATGCCAGAGGAGCGCTGGTGTCCCTGGATGCCGGGGCATTCCTGCCACTCGTCACGCCGTGGCTCGTACTTGAGCAGGCGATAGGAGAGGGAGCCTCCGGATACGTAGATCTCGCCGCTGCAGGCCGCTGCTTCGTGCGCCACCGCAAAGGCGCCCCGGGGCAAGGGAGCGGCAGCGGTCCAGCGGTCCATGCGCGGGTCATAGCGCTCCACACTGAAGAGGCACTCGCCCCCCACGGCGTACAGGCAGTCATCCAGCGTCAGCAGCTGCAGCTGGGCGCGGGGCTGACGCAGTGGCCGCAGGGTGCTCCAGGTGCCCGTGGCTGGGTTGTAGCAGCAGACGTGATCGGAGGCTCGGGCGGAGGGGCCATAGCCACGCACGCCGCCTGCGACTACCACATAGTTATACAGCACGCAGGTGGCACCACCCCGGGACACGGCCTCAGCTGGCAGGCGAGTGAGGGGCTTCCAGCAGCCCCCCTCCGCCTCACTGTAGTGGTAGATGAAGTGCGGCCTGTCTTCCTCTTCCTCCGGTTGCTCCTCATCTTCCCCCGCTGCCGGGCTCTGTGGTCGACTGCTCTCCCGGCTCGGAGGACGGCTGCTGCTGCCAGGCGCTGGAGCAATGCCGCTGAGCTCGGCCAGAACGAGGCAGCGGGGGCCAGCCTCAGTGCGGCGCCGCAGGACAAGCTCCCGCTCCAAACCAGTCAAGCGCCCGTAGACAGTCGGGTCACGCAGCACCTGCAGGAAGTGGTCGCTCATAAAGCTGTAGCTGGCATCCCGGAGGGCAGCAAGGCGGTGCCTTTTGGCCAGGCTCAGCACGTGGTAGCAGTTGCCGAGGCTGAGCTGTCGGCGGAGGCTGTCGGCGGCGCACTGCACGGCACAGGGCAGCTGCAGCAGCTCGGCGGCCGCTATCAGCTCAGCCAGCCCTTCGGGCCGCACCTCCAGGCCCCCCGTGTACAAGTATCCGAGCAGCAGCTCCAGGGCCGTCGCGCTCACGCCCTTGATGCGCAGAGTGTCCCGCGAGGCCCGGGCCCGGAAGTAGTCGCTCTTCTCTGCCAGCACAGAGCGGTGCGCTTGGAGTCGCTGCCCTGCCACCTCAATCACCAGGTCCGGGGTTTCTGTAATCCCATGGTTCCATGGCTCTGGGACTCCCTTGGCCTGGACAGTCAAAGCAGCAGGAGCAGCAGCATCAATGCTGGGTGCTGGGATGGCCTCTCCCAGATTGCCAATACTGTTGATCTTACACTGGGCTTGTACCAACTGGGGCAGGGAGCTGTTTCTGTCCGCAGTCGACCCCGGGGAGGAGAGGGATGACATGAGCCCGCACGGTGCCTGCGCACGGCCCTCTCCCATCACCGCCTCTTCCTCTTTCTCTCTTGGCTCGCTGTGGCCGTTTTCTTCAGCCCCAACACTGGCCACAGGCTTCGACTGCAAGGCGCAGTTGCTGTCCGCCATCTCTGAGGCGCCCCTGCGGCCCGCTGCCCCAGCAGCCTGGCCCTCGCCGACATGCTGGAGTTTGCTGGGATAAGAGGTGAAGGACACCGGGCTCTCCATGGCCATCACCGTCTCACCGCCCGCCGCTGCCTTTCAAACTTCAGCAGCACAAAATCTGTCCGTGGGATTTCCAAACGTTTCTTCTCTCACTCTCTTTTCTTGGTTCCAGTGGAAATCATTACCCTCCCGCCTGCCCTCCGGGGAGGCTCTGCTCCTGCACCGCCAGATGCTTTCCACGCCTTCCTCAGTCAGAGGGGTGCGGCGGCCCCGGAGTCGCACCTTCACGTCATTGAACTTCTGAACTCTTTCAAAGCTGCAGTATTTCTGGATATCTATCTGCAATCACAGAGTTGTTTGCTGAACTCTGATCACATTATTAGTCACTCGCCCAAGCTGGATTGCTTTCACTGCACACCTCAACTTTTAGTTCCTGGAGGTTTGCACAGCTGTTTCACAGAGCTGAAATTCCTAATAAATTCTGTTCATGAGGATTTCGCTTTTTTTTCTTTTTTTTTGCACGTTCAGGCATGCATTAAAATCTGAGTCAACTTTTATCCACTGTACTATTCATTTCCAGTATATACAGAGATGTGCATAATTATATTCAGCTTTCTCAGAGTCGATAAAAGTCTCAGCGCAGCAGGTCCCAAGGCGAGCAGACTTTTCAGTTTTCAAAACTGAGATCGCAGATGTAGTTGCACATGGTATGCTTCAGATTTAGCTGTTGCTGGGTCACTAGCCCTGTCCACTGCTTCTGGTGCGCTGACCAATGCTCTAACATCCGCTATGTCTTATAAGGATATTTCATAGCTCATTTACTTTTAGGGAAGTTTTAAGACGGCATTCCTCCTGCCCGTGTACGTTTGTTGTACAGATCTGCGTTTTCTTCTTCGGTAAGGGGAAATGGACCCTCTTCTTTGAGCTCACTGAGAAATTATCTTCGGTCGCAGCTCATGTTGCCAAATCGATACCTGCCACTTCCTGTTGACCTGTCAACATAAAACAGAATGCAGAAGTGAGACTTCAGAAGCCTGTCCGTCATAAGCAAAAAAAAAAAAATCTACATACTAGATTTTCACTTGGCAGTTTTCAACCTGTACTTGAAGACAGGATGTATTACAACACATTTTGTTTATTTAACCCTTTTATCTATGCAGTGTCCTGCGACACATTTCAGAATCATACATGCAGCCTACTCTAGATGACACGCATGCACATCTCTGGCACCTAGGCTGCAAGACAGTTTCCAGGGACATGGAGGGTTATGATTACCCACTCACAGCTGTATAACCCGAGGACCCTGCAGATAAAATGACTTGCCCAAAGGCACACGAACTGTAAACAGTGGAGATAATTTGAACCTGCTTCCATACCTTCTCCATAATTGTAGTAATCAAAGCCAAAACAATAAACTTTGGGAACACTAGGTAATCGGGAGTTTGCTGAATAATGTATATTTTGAAAATTATGGGCTGGATTCAAACCAGTGTTCTTCTTATACATAGTTAAGATTTATGCATAGTTAACAGAGTAGATGATGGCAGATAAGGACCAATTGCTCCATCCAGTCTGCCCAGTTATTCCAGTCCACACAGATATTCAGACACATCCTACTTGCTGCCGTAGAACCTGGCATATCCAAGTCAATTGTTGTGGTCTTCCTCATTGGTACTCTACTAACCTGGAAAGATGAGATTACAAGTGTCCATGCTTAATCCAACTTCTAATGCGCCCCTTCCCCCAACCCTCTTCTCCCCATGTCTTCCTACCAAACTTTGCAATAAAAGGAGGGAGGATGTCACTGAGATCACCATGGCCTTGTTGGACAGAATCCAGCCACCATGACTCATACTCAGCTAACCCATGGCCTTCACTGTCACTAGGTCATGCTTCCTCTATTTGCTGCTTGTTATCCAGACAGTACCAGCCTGATGGCATCATCCCAGTTAGCTTCTGGGGAATTGTAGCCTGCTGGTTGCAACCCTACTACCCTGTGGCTTGCAATGATCTTAAGTCGTACTTTATATGCCTTTTATTTTCTCTTTTATCACCCCTTCCCTTGCTTCTGCTTTCAAGGAAGTGAGAAATGCTGGGTTATTTTCAATACTATTTATTTATTATTTTTATATACCGACATTTGATCTGAGATATCACATCAGTTACTGTAGGTATTTTCCCTATCCCCAGTGGGGGAGGGTAAAGTAACTTGCCCAAGCTCACAAGGAGCAACAACAGGACTTGAACCCTCGTCTCCTGGTTTGTAGCCCACTGCTCTAACCACTAGGCTATTCATCCTCCCTACTACATCCTCCCAACCTTGTTCCGATAGCTGTCCCCTCTATCTGCCCTTGGCATGGCTGAATTCTATCAACATACTGGTCTTCAATGCTGGTAGGTTATTCCAGGCAATTGTCGCCCTTTCACTAAATGAGTATTTTCTCATGCTTCCTCTGAGCCTTCCTCTCTTCAGCATCACATCCTGACCCCTTGTCCTTGAAATTCATTTTCTATGAAACATTTCTCTCTCCGGTAATTTCCTGAAGCCTGTCATATACCTGAATATTTCTCTCTTATCCCTTTTCCCTTCTTTCCTCCAGTGAGTACATTTTGAGCATCTTAAGCCTTTCTTGTGCTGCAGGGCCTTCTTTTAGTAGCCCATCCCTGAACCATTTCCATTTTCTCTAGGTCTTTAAGCAGGGTTGACCTGCAGAACTGAAAGGAATACTCGAGAGCAACCTAGACAAAGACAATATGATCTCTTTTTTTTTTCTGGATGATGCCTCTGTTTACACTACCAAGCATATTGTTAGCTTTCCCTGCTGCTTTATTACATTGACTGACTACTTTCAGGTCCTCCGATCTGATTATTCCTAGATCTCTATAGTAAAAGTGGATCAGCCAGTCTAGTTCAGCTTTTCCTGCATGCAGGATTCTACTATGTGAAAGATACTTAATGGCCAGAACAGTCTGACCTGAGCCTGTAAGTCCTGGGAATAATAAGAACCTGTTTCGCTTGCCATAGCTGGCCGTTCTGGGAACAGGACCACCCAAATATCAGCCTTACATGAAGAGACTTATGGAGCTAAAGATGTAAAGAGAGGAGGAGGGAAAGGAGAGATAGGGTACAAAAGATAACTTCCCCCCCCCCCCCATTTGAAGCAGAAAAGAGGGAGGCTCAGAAAGAATACAAGAAAATATTTTTTTCACTAAGAGAGAGATGAACACCTGTAACAGCCTTTCAGCCCCAGGAAATCCAACAGGAACAGAATCCCAGCGTGCTTGGTAGAGGCACAAAGGGAACCTAAGAGCAGGACAGGAAGGAAAGAGAGATCTTACTAAAGAAATTTAGTAAGATCTGTGGCAGCATGGAAGGCAGGTAGGAATGGGCTGACTGGGAGGGCCAATAAATCCTTACCTGTCAACACCTCCTCTGGCTCCATTACAAGTATATCAATACCAGGATGCACTGAGCAGTGATTATGGTCTCACTGAGCTCCCAGAGAGATGTGGCAAAGCTTTGGTACGTTCTCGGTTATAACTGGGGAGAGGTGAGACCAGGTCGCGTACACTCCCACAGCTAAAGGCAAAAAGGAAAAAGAAGAGACCTCCTGCAGCTGATCAAATCCCTACAGCTGACTGCTGGGAGACTGCCTAAGTGCAGTAACTGCTGGTAAAAACAAGAGAGGCCCATAACTAGAGCTAATGTAGTACTGACGGGGACAAATGAGCAGAGCGGCTGGACCAAATGGACCTTATTTGTCAATTTCTACTACATTACTAGGTGGCTCATGAAATGAACAATATATTTTGTGTCTCTAAGTTTTCACAGAGATGAAAACAAGATACCTAGTGCCAATTAATAGGGCATTCTAAAGCTGTTTATTTGCATTGATGGATGTTGAAAAAGATCTGATGTGATCTTATACTGTGTAAACTGCATTTAGAAGGGTTTACGGCTCAGGAAAAATGCTGGTCCTTGTACGGCTGTGCTGCTGACCATTGGCCCAATTCATCTATGAATGTCCCTCGCGGTCAGAACGTTGAATGGGAACCTAATGTCCTAGTTGGTTTATGTTTATAGAACAGCAAGATAGTACTGGACAGAATCAGGGAGAGGGACAGATCAGCTTGCCTCCCGGGATCTCAGGGGTGTTTTTAACCTTCAATGAGGGGATGGAAGGGGGTTTGCATATTGAGAATGGTGGTATTTGCACCAACATGGGGATTTAGGGCTAGGCAATCTTGCCTCTTAACCCAACAACTGCGCCATGTCTCAAACAAAATATTAACGGACAATTTCCTGCGCACTATATGTGAATAATTAACTAAAGGAGAAAGGCAGGCTAATACATCTTCTTACTTATTCAGCTGTAGAAGATCAGTTCAAACATCATTAAGGCTGTGATTTTTTTTTTTCCTGAAAAGTTATAATCCTTTCCCTTGAGGCCTATGTGAAGACTGAACTCTTCCAGCAGACAGCATCAAAAGACACATTTCTAACTGCAATAAAGTGGGGGTGAAAAAGGCATAGGATGATGCTTAATGGGATGAGATGGTTAATAATTGACTAGAACCCCTTGATGTTTCAAGTGTTAAGTCATTTGTTTGGAATTTGCTATTTGTTGATACTGGAATACTCCAGTCTGTACACCATTCTCTTCCCTTTCCTTTAGCCTGATCCATGGGTTGTTAAATCAACAGCATGGTCATTGTGTACAAGCCTTTTCATGTAAAATAAACACAGGGAGGTGGTCCTTTCTATTGAATTTTCACTGCTGAGAGTGTGAGATATTAGGTGCCGAGTCTGAATACATAACAGAATGTATATTTTGCTGGCCTGACAAGAGAAACAATTAGTGTAAGTCTCAGATCAGACTGCCTTCTGGCTCACTCACTTTAGAAACCTTTACGCAATCGATAGTGTCTTCTCCGACTGATGGATGTTCACTATTGGTTTCAATAATTGGGATACAGGCAGAAGACCCTGATCTACTACTGCTGCTGACCTCATGGAAATGCAGGCTCAGGAGGGTCAGAAAAGTCAATTGTGACCAGTCTGGTACCTCAGTTCAGATATCCTGGGTCATGACTGATCTACTTCCCAGAAATCTGATGCTGGCTGGGCTTTACCTTCGGGAGGGAGGTCATTCCTGGGATGACCTTCCACTAAACAGCAGGAAGACTTTCAGAATATGCAATAAACCCTGTTTGGAGCCGAGTGATGGGCGGTTAGGGGTATGGTCAAATTGAATCTGGCAACGAAAATGGAAGGGGAAGGGGCTTTTCTCTGTCAAACCAAACTCCCGACTTTTGGGGGTGAGGGTAGACCCAGTTGTAATTAGAATCAGCACCAGTTCACTTACTATGAGTGATTTCTGCAGCCCTCGGACCTCTTTCTACTCACCCCTCCCAAACCTTTTTGGATTGGTTACTAACTAGATAGTGGTTGAAGAAGCAACAATGACAATCCCTTCTTTCTTCTTCTCATTTATGGTGACCTCACTGGGCAAGAAAGTTTATGTAGATAACATTATGCATGAGGAGTCTCACTGAATAAAAAAACAGCCTCCCATATTTTATGGCGTTGTACTGACTGGATATAAGCTGTGCATCCTCATCGGTAATAATACTACATCCATGGTTTATGCATGGGCATGTAGCACACAGGAGCATTGGTGTACTGTGAAGCCTGGAAGCCAACTGTTGCTTTGGCAACATTCAAACTAATTGCTAGACTTGCAGCTGTTGCAGCTGAGATGTTCTGTCATCTGCGTGCTTTCTGTCACTCATGCCTGCAATCTCTTTGAGAGCTGAACAAAGCACTAATATAGTCCAAATAGAAATAATTACGAGGTAATTATAGACCATTTAACACTTCCTTGCCTGCTGGATCATGCAATCTAGAAAAGATTTTGAAGCTATTTCTTTAGGAGTGGATTTGGTTGGATACATTTTATATTGAGCGTTTTGATATTTGATTTTTAAGGATGCTTTCCTCACCCATCCTCTAGATTTCATCAGGTCAATTCATTGTTTCCAAATTCGTTTCTGTAACTTTGAATTAGGACTCCTAAGTAGAGATGGCTGAAAACCTGTGAAACTACAATTACAAACCGTCTTCTATTTAATCCTGAGATGTTCCTGTCGGCACGCCACAGTACTGCTTATGCAAGGGATCCATGCTCCCTGCAGCCACTCTGCACTATTACTGCCACATGTGATGGATCCACGATCCCTGTAGGACACTGATCTATTACTACTAGGTACAAGGAATCCACACTCCCTGCAGTAGTCTGCTCTGTTACTGTCACATATGAGGGATCCACACTCCCTGCAGCACTCTGAGCTATTACTGCCACATGTAACGAGATCTACGCTTCCCACAGCACCCAGTACTAGAGATGTGATTTGGCCGAACGTTATCGGCCCGCCGCAGGAAATTTTGTTTTCCCGCGGTTCGGGCTGAATTTTTTTCATCTGCCCCTGAAACGATGCCTGAAACACGCCCCAACTCTTCAAATTTAATTAATTGCAACCCCCCACCCTCCCGACTCTCCAAGACTTGCCCAACCCCCAACCCCCCAAGACTTACCGAAAGTCCCTGGTGGTCCAGCGGGGTCAAGGGAGCGATCTTCCCCTCTCGGGCCATCGGCTGCCACTAATCAAAATGGCACCAATGGCCCTTTGCCCTTACCGTGTGACAGGGCTATTGGTGCCATTGGCCGGCCTCTGTCACATGGTAGGAGCAATGGACCACCAGGGACTTTTGGTAAGTCTTGGGGAGGGGGGGTCTGGCAAGTCTTGGGGGGGTTGCAAGTAATTAAATTTGAAGAGTTGGGGTGGGTTGTTTTAATATGCCCTTTCTCCCCTCCCCAAAAACGATAAGAAAAACACATGAAATTTTGTGGGTTTTCTTATCGTTTTGTTGCCCCCCCCCCCCCCCCCCGAATCATGACGAAATAGGAAATATCGTCTCTATTTCCTATTTCGTCGCAAAAGAATGCACATCCCTACTCAGTACTATTGCTGCCACATGTGAAAGATTTGCACTCCTTGCAACATTCTGATCTATTATAGCCACATGTGAGGAAATCCATGCTCTCTACAGCACCCTTTTCTATTACTGCCACATGCCAGGGATCCACACTCCTGTAGTGCTCTGCTCTATTACTACCACATGTGAAGGATTCACACTCCCTGCAGCACCCTGCTCTATTACTGCCTCATGTGAGGGGATCCACGCTGCCTGCAGCACCCTGCTCTATTACTGCCTCATGTGAGGGGATCCATGCTGCCTGCAGCACCCTGCTCTATATTACTGCCTTATGTGAAGGATTCACACTCCCTGCAGCATTCTGATCCAATACTGCCACAAGTTAGGGATCCACACTCCCTGCAGCACTCTGCCTTAGTAATGGCACATGCAAGGGGATCCATGCTGCCTGCAGCCCCCTGCTCTATTACTGCCAGATGTGAGGGGATCCATGCTGCCTGCAGCACCCTGCTCTATTACTGCCTCATGTGAGGGGATCCACGCTGCCTGCAGCACCCTGCTCTATTACTGCCACATGTGAAGGATTCACACTCCCTGCAGCATTCTGATCCAATACTGCCACAAGTTAGGGATCCACACTCCCAGCAGCACCCTGCTCTATTACTGCCAGATGTGAGGGGATCCATGCTGCCTGCAGCACCCTGCTCTATTACTGCCTCATGCAAGGAGGATCAATGCTCCTGGCAGCACCCTGTTTGATTACTTACATGTGCAAGGGGATTCATGCTCCCCACAGCACCCTGCTCTATTACTGGCACAGGAAAAGGATCCTCATTCACAGGCACCACTCTGCTCTATTACTGATGCATGCAAGATATTCATGCTCCTTGCAGTACTCTGTTCTATTACTGCCACATGTGAGCGATCTACGCTCCCTGCAGTACTCTGTTCTATTACTCCCACATGTGAGCGATCTACGCTCCCTGCAGCATTCTGATCTATTACTGCCACATGTGAGCGATCTACGCTCCCTGTAGCATTCTGATCTATTACTGCCTCATGTGAGCGATCTACACTCCCTGCAGCATTCTGATCTATTACTGCCTCATGTGAGCGATCTACACTCCCTGCAGCATTCTGATCTATTACTGCCACATGTGAGTGATCCATACTCATAAGAACATAAGAAATTGCCATACTGGGACAGACCAAGAGTCCATCAAGCCCAGTATCCTGTTTCTAATAGTGGCCAATCCAGGCTACAAGTACCTGACAGGAACCCAATCACTAAGTGGATCCCATGCTACTGATGCCAGGAACAGAAGTGGCTATTCCCTAAGTCAACTTGATTAATAGCAGTTAATGGATTTCTCATCCAAAAACTTATCCAAACCTTTTTTAAACCCAGCTACACTAACTGCACTAACCACTAGGGATGTGAATCGTGTGCCAGATCGTCTTAACGATCGGGTTCGGCTAGAGGGAGAAATAAATCTGATCGGTGGTGATGTGAATTGGAATCGGTTCCGATTCACATCGTTAATTTTTTTTTAGTGAGGCCTGACCCTTTAAAATAGACCCCTTACCTTCCCCCACCCTCCCGAACCCCCCCCCCAAAAACTTTTTACGAGTACCTGGTGGTCCAGTGGGGGCGCGGGGACCGATCTCCCGCTCTCGGGCCATCGGCGCCATTTTGGCTGCCACTCAAAAATGGCGCCGATGGCCCGATAAAAAAAAAACCCACCTGACCCTTTAAAAATGACCCCCTTAGCTTCCCCACCCTCCCGAGCCCCCCAAAACATTTTAAAATTACCTGGTGGTCTAGTGGTGGTCCCGGGAGCGATATCCCGTTCTCGGGATGTCGGCTGCCACTCATAAAGATGGCGCCAATGGCCCTTTGCCCTTACCATATGACAGGGTATCCGTGCCATTGGCCGGCCCCTGTCACATGTTAGGAGCACTGGATGGCCGGCGCCATCTTTAAAGATGGCGGCGCCCATCTTTATGATGGCGGCACCCATCTGTACGATGGCGGTGGCCATCTTTAAAGATGGCGCCAGCCAGCCAGCGCTCCTACCATGTGACAGGGGCCGGCCAATGGCACGTATACCCTGTCACATGGTAAGGGCAAAGGGCCATCGGCGCCATCTTTGAGTGGCAGCCGACGGCCTGAGAACGGGAGATCGCTCTCGGGACCACCACTAGACCACCAGGTAATTTTAAAATGTTTTGGGGGGCTCGGGAGGGTGGGGGAAGCTAAGGGGTCATTTTTAAAGGGTCGGGTGGGTTGTTTTTTTTTATCGGGCCATCGGCGCCATTTTTGAGTGGCAGCCAAAATGGCGCCGATGGCCCGAGAGCAGGAGATCGGTCCCCGCGCCCCCACTGGACCACCAGGTACTCGTAAAAAGTTTTGGGGGGTTCGGGAGGGTGGGGGAAGGTAAGGGATTAGTTTTAAAGGGTCAGGGTGGGTTAGGGGTTGTTTTGGTGTGCCGGTTTTCACGCCCTCCCCCGATTTATGATTTTTCACAATAAATCGGGGGAATTTCTATTGTATCGCGACTCTTAACGATTTTTGACGATTTAAAAAATATCTGACGATTTTTTTAAATCGTCAAAAAAGATTCACATTCCTACTAACCACATCCCCTGGCAACAAATTCTAAAGCTTAACTGTGTGTTGAGTGAAAAAGAATGTTCTCTTATTAGTTTTAAAATTGCTACTTGCTAACTTCATGGAGTGCCCCCTAATCCTTCTATTATCTGAAAGTGTAAATAACCGATTCACATTTACCCATTTTAGATCTCTCATGATTTTGAAGACCTCTATCATATCCCCCCCCAGCCGTCTCTTCTCCAAACTGAACAGCACTAACCTCAGTAGCCTTTCCTCATAGGGGAGATGTTCTACCCCTTTTATCATTTTGGTCGCCCTTCTCTGTACCTTCACCACTGCAACTATATTTTTTTTTAGATGTGGCAACCAGAACTGTACACAGTATTCAAGGTGTGGTATCACTATGGAGCGATTCAGAGGCATTACGAATTTCCCATTTTATTCACCATTCCATTCCTAATAACTCCTAAGATTGTTTGCTTTTTTGACTGCTGCAGCACACTGAGCCGAAGATTTCAATGTATTATCTACAATCACGCCTAGAACTTTTTCCTGGGTGGTAGCTCCTAAAATGGAACCTAACATTGTGTAACTACAGCATGGGTTATTTTTTCCTATATGCATCACCTTTCACTTGTCTACAATATATTTCATTTGCCATCTGGATGCCCAATCTTCCACACTTGCAAGGTCCTCCTGCAATTTATCACAATCCACTTGTGATTTAACTATTTATTTATTTATTTATTTCGGATTTTTATATACCGACATTCTCAATACAATTATCGAATCAGGTCGGTTTACATATAACAAAACTTTCGCAACAAAGGCGTTACATTGAACAGCGTTTTCTTAACATATAATGTATAACATATGGCATATAACATATAACATATATGTATAAATAATAATTAAATATTACATAGATAATAATAACTCGTCAACAGGACGTGGGTAAATGTTCGGCATGTTAAAAGCGAGAATAAATATCTAGAAAAATTGAAGGGGTGGACTAAATTGTGATATGAGAGTACATACTACTACTCTGAATACTTTTGTATCATCTGCAAATTTGATTACCTCACTCGTCGTATTCCTTTCTAGATCATTTATAAATATATTGAAAAGCACTGGTTCAAGTACAGATCTCTGAGGCACTCCACTGTTTACCCTTTTCCACTGAGAAAATTGGCCATTTAATCATACTCTATGTTTCCTGTCTTTTAACCAGTTTGTAATCCACGAAAGGATATTACCTCTTATCCCATGACTTTTTAGTTTTCTCAGAAGCCTCTCATGAGGGACTTTGACAAACACCTTCTGAAAATCCAAATAAACTACATCAACTGGTTCACCCTTATCCAAATGTTTATTAAGCTCTTCAAAAAAAATGAAGCAGATTTGTGAGCAATACTTCTCTTGGGTAAATCCATGCTGACTGTATTCCATTAAACCATGTCTTTCTATATGCTCTATGATTTTGATCTTTAGAATAGTTTTCCACTATTTTTCCCAGCACTGAAGTCAGGCTCACTGGTCTAGTTTCCCAGATCTCCCCTGGAGCCCTTTTTAAATATTGGGTCTACATTGGCCAACCTCCAGTCTTCAGGTACAATGGATGATTTTAATGATAGGTTACAAACTTTAACTAAAAGATCTGAAATTTCATTTTTTAGTTCCTTCAGAACCTTGGGGTGCATACCATCTGATTTGCTACTCTTTAGTTTGTCAATCTAGCCTACTACATCTTCCAGGTTCTCAGTGATTTGGTTCAGTTCATCTTACTTTTCACCCTTTAAAACCATCTCTGGAACTGGTATCTCCCCAAAATCCTCATTATTAAACATAGAAGCAAAGAATTCATTTAGTCTTTCTGCAATGGCCTTATCTTCTCTATGAGCCCCTTTAACCCCTCGGTCATCTAGCAGTCCGACAGACTCCCTCACAGCTTTCTTGATTTGGATATATTTTTAAAAGTTTTTATTATGAGTTTTTGCTTCTATGGCCAACTGTATTTCAAATTCTCTCTTAGCCTGCCTTATCAATGTTTTACACTTAACTTGACAATGCTTATGTTTTTTGGTATTTTCTTCAGATGGATCCTTCTTCCAATATTTGAAGGATTTTTTTGGCTAAATAGCCTCTTTCACCTTACCTTTTAACTATGCCGGTAATCATTTTGCCTTCCTTCCACCTTTCTTAATGTGTGGAATACATCTGATCTGCGCTTCTAAGATTGTTTTTTTAAACAATGTCCATGCCTGTTGTACACTTTTAATCTTTGCAGCTGTACCTTTCAGTTTTTTTCTATTTTCCTCATTTTATCAAAGTTTGCCTTTTGAAAATTTAGTGTAGATCTACATATTGTCCCCCTTCCAGTCATTAGTTCAAATTTGCACTCTGTTTTATTTGTGCCACATGAGAGTAATCCATGCTCCCTGCAGTACTCTGTTCTGTTACTACCACATGCAAAGGATCCACACTCCCAGGCAGACCTCTGCTCTCTCACTGCTACATGTGAGGAATGCATGCTCCCTGCAGCACTCTGCCATGTTATTACAGCATGTGAACAATCTATACTTCCTGCAAGATTGCACAATACTACACTTGTATCTGAGAAGTTCATGCTCACTACAGTTCTCCATAGTAATCTGCAATAAGGGGGAGAGTTACACTTACTGCAATCCTATGGCTACAGATGATGCCACCATCCCTACAATGCTTAGTAGTTTTAATGGTGTAGTAGAAGGTCTCAACTGCAGAATTCCGCAGCACTACAGAGAGAGATGTGCCTGCAGATTAGCACTGGTACAACAGCCATGTGCAGGTTTCATATTCACTGCTGTGCTTCAGTTTCCCGATCACAGCTCTCCAGTTTGGAAATTATAACCTTTTGGCTCATGTCTACGCACTTCAAACAGAAGAAAACATTTGCTCAAGCTGAGCTAGTTGGAGACATTTCTTAACCTAGTTGCTCATTTATATTTCATTCTTGCTTCACTTTGTGTGCCTAATTTGCACTGTTTATTGGGGCTCATGGTCAGATTTTGTATTAGAAGGTTTGGCCAGTGACTACTGACCCTTTAGATACTTCAGAGACTGCAGATGAGGTGCATTTACAGTGCCATCTGATATGGGAGGAGGGCAGGTTAATCCTGAGTACTACTGGTCCACACCCAACAATTTTCAGCTTTCTGTACTGGTGCAGCTGGGAGTAACATTAATCCCAAACATTCAGTATTTCCAGCTGCTGCACCTGAGACTCCGTTTAAATCTTAAACCCTGGCTCTCAGCCTTGTTAATTTCAACGTAGGGAAGTTAAAATATTAAACTTTAAGTAAAGTCTTACCATTTAATCTCCAGTTTAATAGTTTTCCCACTTCTGTAGGGAGCTCATGACCCATTTAAGTCAACTCTGGCTGACTTCCACGTCTCCTTTCCCTGGCAGGTGGGATGACGCCGCATGTTGGGGCGGGCTGGGCCACAATTGGCTAGTATGAGGAGCAAACGGATGTGTCAAGAGGCAGGGAGCACTTAACATGGCAGGGTTCCTCCCCCTTCGACAGGGTAGGTATCATTTTAAAACACCACTCTTCCCCCAGTCATTGCATTCAGAAGGGGACCAAAATCAGATAATGTGACCCCCTGAGGGTCTCATATCCACTAATGGGGCCCTTTATCTAAGAAGGAGTTAACTGTTTAAATGTCAGTTATTAAAATATTTAACTATTTAAATGGTATTTATACCTCCAGTTTAATATTTAAACCTGGTTTATCATCACCAATACATGTATTGATGCCTCTTGTCTTGATTGTATGTCCAGGCTCTATCGTAAGCTCCACGGAGCAGGGACTGTCTATTATGTGCACCTGTACAGCACTGCACAATACTAGTAACACTACAGATATGACAGCACAAGTAGTAGTTGTACTGTTTATGTCTAAATTTGTATCACATCCTGTCATAGAAACCAATAGCGGATCAGTTTAGAGTCCCAGCCTAAATGCTAGACTAGGAAAATGGCTACCAGGCGCTCTGCACGAGATGAGGACGTGTGGGACCTCCTTCCTACAGACAGGCATCCTTCTGGCACACCCCCCTCCCTCAGCCTGCAATGGGAAAGCAATATCCTTTCTCCTGCCTTAGGATGATCATAAGCAGGCTTTCCCCAAGGACGAGCTGAGCGGTGGTTCAGACGGAGCCCTCTTTACTGAGGGCAGATCTGAAAGTTTTTAGGATATTTGCGCACTCCTGACCAGAACAGCACAATTGCTGAGTCCTATACGCCATGCAAGGGAAGGATATCCTCGAAGAGTACGCAAAAATAAATTTCTGTCAGTTATGCTAGAGCTCTCCCTGGCCTGGGAATCGCTAAAGACACGTGAGGGTAACCTGCATAGGGCTGCAGTTACAAACTTAAACAAGGCGGCAAGGGGGAATCTGCACGGAGCGGCGGTCACATCCCTGAACACCTTACTGAGCAGACTGGGCTTTATCTGCCATCATGTTAGTAGACTCTGAGCTCAACATCTGACTGCCCCCCCCCCCCCCCCCTTGCTCAGAATTTAATGGGAAAATCATCTGTGACCTCATGTTAGCCCTTTTAAGCCATGGATACCACCTGTAGCACCACATTTTTACACGCGTGCCCTTAGGGCCTTGCTCTAGCTCAGGGGTCGGGAACCCATGGCTCGCGAGCCAGATATGGCTCTTTTGAGGGCTGCATCTGGCTCGCAGACAAGTGTCGCCATACTTCGCGGTTCCCCGCTGACCCAGCTGCTCCCCGGTCCTCCGCCGCCCGGGCTTAAAATGCTGTCAGCCCGGGCGGAACGCGGCAGGACAGCTGGAGTCAGCGGCACCGACGTGCTCTCTTCTCCTCCCCCCCCCCCCGCGGCCCGGAAGAGGAAGTGGAGAGCATCGGGTGCCTGCGCGGGAAGAAGAGACCACGCTAGTGTGGTCTCTTCTTCCCGCGCAGGCACCCGATGCTCTCCACTTCCTCTTCCGGGCCGCGGGGGGGGGGGGGGGGGGAGGAGAAGAGAGCACGCCGACTGGAGTCATCCGGGTGCCTGCGCGGGAGTCATCGGGTGTCAGCTGGGTGCCAGCGCTGGAGTCATCGCGCAGGCACCCGATGCTCTCCACTTCCTCTTCCGGGCCGCGGGAAGAAGAGAGCACGCCGGTGCTCTCTTCTTCCCGCGGCCCGGAAGAGGAAGTGGAGAGCATCGGGTGCCTGCGCGGGAAGAAGACTGCAGCGCGGCTCGGAGGAAAATGAAAATCTTCAACCGCGGCCGATGGGACTCCGCCTTCGCCTCCGCGAGGGCTGAAAATGAAGGAGGTTAGCGTTGGGAGGTGGCTGCTGCTGCCGCGAGTTCCCGGGGGGGGGGGAGAGTGAATGAGCGAGCAAGCATGTGTGTTTGAGATCCTGTGTGTGTGAGTGAGAGATTGCATGTATGTGAATGATTGATTGAGAGCCTGTATATGTGAAAGAGAGTATGTCTGTGATTGAGATCCTGCCTGTGAGAGAGAGAGCATGAATGTAAGTTTACCATTGGGAACCTGTATGTGTAAGTTTGTAATTGAAAACCTGTTTGTTTGAAAGAGTATGTGTGTATGATTGAGATCCTTTGTGTGTGAGAGGATCATGTGTATGTATGATTAAGAGCCTGTGTGTATAAGTAAGAGAGAGATCATGTGTGTCTGTGTCTGATTGACAGCTGGTTTAGGTGATCTAGCATGTGAGTATGTGATTGAGAGCCTGTGTTTAAATGAGAGAGAGAGACCATGTGTGTCTGTGTGTGATTGAGAGCTGATTTAGGTGAGGGAGCATGTGAGTATGTGATTGAGAGCCTGTGTGTAAATGAGAGAAAGAGAGGACATGTTTGTAAGCATGTGAATGAGAGTCTGTGTGTGAGAGAAAAAGACAGCATGTATTTATGTGATTGAAAGCCTGTGTGTGTGTAAGCGTGAAAAGATAGACAGCATGTGTGTAAATGTGTAATTAAGAGCCTATATAAGTGAGAGAGAAAAAACATTTGTATATGTGAGTGACTGAGAGCATGTGTGTATAGGTGTGTCATTGAGAGCCAGTGTGAGAGAGAGCGCTGGTATGTGACTGAGAGAGGAGAAAGTTCCAAGCAAACCACCCCACCTCCTGCTAATTCAGAACAATCTCAGGACACCTGGATATCAAACATTCCCAGGTATGCAGAGCAAAAAAAATTTTGTATCCTTATTATTTTTCATTACTTTATTATTTTTCATTACTGGATCTTTGTGTCTGCTATTTTGAAATATTTTGTTGGTATCTGGAAATGTTTTATATGAGTTTTTAATTATTGGATATTCCACTCATCAGCTGTTTCGAAATATGTTCTTTTTGTTAGTACAGTTTTACTGCTGATGATTTTATATTTCTTGATTTGTTTTATAAGGATGTGTGATGTTTCTTTTTTCCTTTGTTACACTGCATACAGAGACTCTGGCTTGTTGCAGTTTCCAATTCAGTTTTTGTCTGCATGCTTCTTGTTATGCGTTTTGGTCTCTTTATTCTATGTTAGGTGAGGGACAGCACGTGATTCAGGTGAGGTTTTCTGCTGGCGTGTAGTTTCTGTGTAGGACTCTATAGCAGCCTGACTTGGTCCGTTTTCCTAATAGGAGATGTATTGGTGTCTTAAGGCCTGGTGTAATATTTTCAGAGACTTATTGTACTTTAAAAGTGTGATCTTACATAAAATGCACACATTTACTTGTATTTAGTTTTAAACATATTGTATGGCTCTCATGGAATTACATTTTAAAATATGTGGCGTTTATGGCTCTCTCAGCCAAAAAGGTTCCTGACCCCTGCTCTAGCTGGACACTGTAACATGAGTCACTACCCACAACAGGCAGCAGCTAAGAAGCAGAAGCCAGGGGAGGCCAATGCCCGGAGACACTTCTTCACTGATATGAAAGATGTGCCCACACCCTCCCTCCCTCCCCCCGCACCATCCAGGATGAGGGCATGTCCAGCACATGGGCAGCCAGGCTGCTGAAATCCAGGAGGGCCCAGTCTGTGCTGCAGGACAAGCAAAGTGCAGGCAGGCACAAGAAGATGCTACAATCACAGAATGCCACCACAGCCTGCGAGAAAACCTGGGGGTTCACCTGCTCCGGCACACCCTGTATGAGCCTTCCCCTCTGGATTAGCAGGAGGACACTGCCCCCACCTAAAGTATCAGTTAACCCTCCCTCACCCCATGATCGCCGGGCTTGTTCATAATTCCGAGGTGTCAAAGTATTGACAAAGATGAACATGAATTAAAGATTAAGGAGCTACATTTCCATCAAACCTAACCCACCCAACCCCCACCCACCACAGGAAAAAGAGGTGAGCATCCAGAAATGACACACGGTATTTCCTCACCTTAGCATAAGCCAATTCAAACAGCGCTGTTTTGCTTACTTTTCCGTTGCTAGCTTACATAATGGACAGGAAGCAAGAGAAGAAATAACGAAAACGGTGCGAGCCCTAAAATATCCGGGGTGGAAAATGCTAGCTTCCGGGAACCGCAGAAATATAAACATGCAGGACCAACAGCGGAAAGTAAGCAATGGGTGCAACAAATTGTAAAACCAAAACAGATTTCATTCCCCCCTCTCAGCACAGGCTGTGTAATCCTAGGCAAGCCACTTCAGTGGCACCGTGCAACAGAAAAGAGAACTTCAGGATCGCTGGTGTAAAATTCCCCATAGACAAGCTGTCTAATTTGCCCCTTACACTAAGGCTTAGCACTCACAGTCAAAAGTAGCATGTAGCAGCCTGGAGGCATTCTGATTACTGGCAAGCTTACAAGCAAACTCTCCTTCCAAAATTCCTGTATCTACAGTCAGGAGTCGAGTGGATGTTCGTAACTAAGCACAATCCTGCCTTGCATGCTAATAGTTTTAGCCACGTCCTATGCAAGTGCAGACGCGCTTTGCTCAGTTTAAAATTAATCTTCACGCATTGCCTTGTCCCTGCTCTTTGGGAAGCCAATGGGGTGTGGAAGCTAGTAAGCTGGGGGGGTGATAAAGAAATGTCCATCTGCTATTCAGAATTATAATAGTTTCAATGCATCCATTCATATCACTGATATGCATATTCATTTTTATCCTGCAGTCAACTACAGCTGATCATGCCTGGGATTCTGAAGGATCACAATAAGCACATGATTTAAGAATGATTTCCCACCATGTGAGAAAAACCCTTGGCAGATTCGGCCACAATCTCACACTTTTGATCATGTATCCACCAACAATGGTGCGAGCAGCAACTCTTAAATCTAAGCATAAGGAAGATGGAATTCGTTTGCCTTAAGAGATGGAATGTATGGCAAACTTCCTCATTCAGCCCTGCCTCCAGTGAGTTTTGAACTGTAATCCATGCAAGTGGCAAACCCATTCATTCTGCTCGAATGCATGCCAAGCTCGTTTGAGGTTCAGAGTTGTAACAGCCATTACAGCCCTAGGAGAAAACTTGATTCTTTGCTCATTTATTTGAGCATCATGAAAGTTATTCAGAGAGGCTCTGCTGTACAGGAGCTTTGAAGCCCATGCAGTCCCTCCCTTTCTCACTCACACGGTCACATCTGGTAGAGAGAGACCTATATGGATGCCCAAAGCTCGGGCACAGCACTCTGCTTCAGTAAATGGTGACAATCGGCAGAGTCAAAACTCATTTCAGTGAAAGGCAAAGGCCGGCTATACCGTATCTGGCAAGTGGTACGTGTCAGAAGCAATTACTTGGCTGTGCTTTTCTGCAGGTTTATTGGGTGTGTGTTAAATAGCAGGCTGTGAGGCAGGGACAGAAGAGCAGGCCCGTGCCACCGACAGAGCATGCTCAGCTCAAAAAAAGGCAGCCTAGGAGCTGGTTTCATTTGCAGTGACAGGGGAGAGAATATCTTAATTAATTAGAGGCGACAGAATGACAGATCTCCAATGAGCTGGGTGCCTCTTTGCAAATCCAGGTGCGCTTCTGCAACTTTTTTCCTGGAATTGAAAAACTGGACATGTGGAGGGGGGGGGGGGGGAGAAACAGGATAGGGCAAGCACAGGTGGAGAGGAAACCGACTCCTGGAAAAACGACCCCCCCCCCCCCCTTCCTCCCTCCCCCAACCTTGTGTGCAGGGACCGGACCCAACGCATCTGCAGATGGCCGGAAAGGGAGGAAACGGCCGCACTATTGTCCCAGGCTGCAAACAGCGGCGGTTAACCCCCCCGAAGCAAACCCATCACGCCGAAATCTTGCAAAAAAAAAAAGACGTCAGATCAAACACAGTAGTAACCCCCCCCCCCCCCCCCCATCAGAGGGGGCAGCGGGTGGAGCCGCGTCCTCATGGGCCTCCTTACCTGGGGGAGGGAGGGGGGGGGGGGTGTATCCCCGTCACCTGCTGCCAGCCCGCGCCTCCGCTGCCGAGCGCTCCTCCGGGAGACTGGCGCTCTCCCCTCTGCCGCTGGGGGTGGGCTCGGCTGCCCGCAATCCCACCTCCCGCGGGCGGAGCAACAGCACCCGACGCGCACACGGTGGCACCAGCTTTTCCCTTTGTCTGCACATCCTCTTTTCTGGTGGCGAGGCTTTTTTTTATTTTTTTTTATTTTTACTAATACCAAACGATCGCTTTTAAAAAATCTAACGCTTTTGCCAAACCTTTCTGCCGGTTGCAAGGGATAGGACGATCATTGAAATCCTCAGTCAGAATTCCCCAACCCTATTTTACTGTAGAGGAGAAACGCAAATCCCTTTCTGCTATAAAACTTAATCCGCTTTGAAGTGCCCGAAAGGCGGAATATAAATTAATTAAAATAAAATAAATAAATATAGGGATGTGGAATCACTGAGAGCAAAATCCGAAGGTGTGTGACAAAGCATGTGCAGATATATTTACAATTCAGAGATTATGAATGCCTGGGATTTACATACAGGCAAACACTAATGCTGGATCGTAGAATAGCTGTTCGTCACCATTAATAATAAATACCTAGCAATACTTATTTGTATGCTTCTTCCCTCACTTTTTCTACGGGGTTACTTTCTCCCTCCCCCATGACATTTTACACATCTGGAAAAGGGGTGGAGGGAGGCTACTGAGCATGTCCTAGCTACTGATGTTACCATGGAGCAAAGGCATGAAGACAAAGGATTTACATTGTGGTATTCAATTTAAAATTGTCTTCCAGCCCCCAACGATCCAGAATACTGCCTAGGTAATAGTATCATTATCTTAACTGAATACTACACAATTACTTACTCACAGCTCTGGCTTATATCGACCAATACACTTATTAGTACCAGTTGTGAATTTAGCAATTTCATCCTGTTTTTGTCAATCACTTTAACACTGGGCATGTTAATTTGAAACTAGTAGGAGCTACATCCAATATGCACATCCTCTTCCCTTCTCCCAACCATCGTGCTTGGAGATTTCAACCTTCATATGGACACGTATCCCTTATCTAATACATGCCAGACACTAAACGATATGATGACAGCACTAGGATTCACGTTAATTACAGATAGACCTACACATAAAGCAGGACACTCACTTGACCTCACGTACATCAACCATAGCTTCCTTGAACACATGAACACTAAATATAATCAAATTCCATGGTCAGACCATTTCCTAATTCAGTCCAGTATTAAATGTATAAAGCCAAAAGAAATACAGAAAAATGAACCATTAGAGTTTAAATATCGTCCACCTTTTAACATCGAAATATTAAAAAATAAGCTAGAAGAAACACTAATACACTTTGACCACAAGGACTGTGTAGCCGCAACAACAGAATGGCTGACTAGCATGAGTAAATTGGCAGATGACATAAACCCCACAAAAACAATGCAAATCCATGAGCCTAAGCAAAAAAACCCATGGTTTAATGAGAAGATAAAGGAAGTCAAACAAAATCTAAGGAAAAAAGAAAAAAAGTGGAAAAAAGACAAATCAGCAGAAAGTTTAACCAAATTTAGGAAACAACTAGCTTATTATAAAAAAGTAATTCTCGACGCAAACAACCCGAGAACACTATTTAACATAGTAAAAAATCTGACTAATGATAAAACAGAGGCGCCCCAAACACCACATGAGAATAAATGCAATGAAATAGCACACTATTTCTCAGACAAAATCACAAGCCTTAAAGCGAAGATTCCGATCCTAACAAAGCAGGAAATTAAGATGCACAAAAGAGATGTGACACCATGGTCCACATTTGACAAGGTATCCCAGATCGAAGTGGAATCCATGATAAAAATGTGAACCCCGCCCCCACATAAAATTGACACCATCCCCACCATGGACATAAAAAAAACTAGCTGATATAAAAGAAAAAAAACAGTGACCCAAATGTCTTAAGTAACTATAGACCTGTTTCAAACCTACCAATGCTTGCAAAATTAATAGAAAAAGCGGTACAAAAGCAACTAGTAGAACATCTAGACAAGAACAACATACTTTACCCCTCGCAACACGGCTTCAGAAAACACTTAAGAATTGACACGGAACTCAACCTTAAGTGACACATATCATTGAAAGTTAGAGAAGGCTACGCCAAACTAATGGTCCTTAGGAGGCTAAAACCCTTATTAACCCAAGCACACTTTCAAACTGTTCTGCAAGCACTTTATTCGCTAGCACAGACTATTGTAACACACTTTTCCTGGGATTACCATATACAACACTAAGACCTCTACAAATCTTACAGAACTCTGCAGCCAGAATACTTACTGGAAATAGGAGAAGGGATCACATCACTCAAACACTCGCCAAATTACACTGGCTGTCAATAGGACAAAGAGTGCAATTTAAAACACTATGCACAATTCATAAACTAATCAATGATGAAAATGCTGATTGGCTAAACACTGCACTACGACTACATATCCCCCAGAGAAATCTCAGATCAGCCAATAAAGCTCTACTAACCATATCCTCTGTCAAGACAGCAAAACTGACCCAAGTTAGAGAGAGAGCACTATCCTTAGCCAGTCCAATTTTATTGAACACAATGCCACTCGAAATAAGATTAATGAGAGATTTAAAACTATTAAAAAAAAGTTTAAAAACATGGCTCTTCAAAAAAGCTTTTCACAGCGAGATCGGTGAGTAAGAAATACTAATGAACAAGAAAAAGAACATCTACACACAGCGAAAAGTCACCAAATAACATATTTGCCTACTTTATGATTTTTTCTCATAATTAAGTATTACCGTATTTTTCGCTCCATAAGACGCACCTGACCATAAGACGCACCTAGGATTCAGAGGGGTAAAATTAAAAAAAAAAAAAATTGTGCTAAACCGGCTCTGCGTCTGGGCGTCTTATGGAGCAAATTAGGGGAGTGCATAGCTTTTTTTTTTCCTCCCCATTTTGTTTTCGGGTCTGGGGAGGGCCATTTCGGTCCACTCCCCAGATCAGAAAACTTTTCTTTCTCTGGGAACCCCTCCCCCCCAAAAACAACCCCATCCCAACCCTTTAAATTAACAACCCCCCACCCTCCTGACCCCCCCAAGACCTGCCGACTTAATTTACCACAACCCCCCACCCTTCTGACCCCCCCAAGACCTGCCGACTTAATTTACCGCAACCCCCCACCCTCCTGACCCCCCCAAGACCTGCCAAACGTCCCTGGTGGTCCAGCGGGGGTCCAGGAGCGGTCCGGGAATGATCTCCAGGGCGTGGGCCGTCGGCTGCCAATAATCAAAATGGCGCCGACGGCCCTTTGCCCTCACTATGTCACTGGGACCGACCAATAGCAGCGGTCGGTCCCAGTGACATAGTGAGGGCAAAGGGCCGTCGGCGCCATTTTGATTACTGGCAGCCGATGGCCCACGCCCTGGAGATCGTTCCCGGACCACTCCTGGACCCCCGCTGGACCACCAGGGACGTTTGGCAGGTCTTGGGGGGGTCAGGAGGGTGGGGGGTTGCGGTAAATTAAGTCGGCAGGTCTTGGGGGGGGTCAGGAGGGTGGGGGGTTGCGGTAAACTAAGTCGGCAGGTCTTGGAGGAGTCAGGGGGGGGGTTGTTAGATTTTTGTTTGGTTTTTTTTATATTCGCTCCATAAGACGCACATACATTTTCCCCCCACTTTTGGGGGGAAAAAAGTGCGTCTTATGGAGCGAAAAATACGGTAATTTAAGAAAAGTACAGTATATAACATGTATGGATATTCTATTAATCATTTAAATGGAATTTCCAATCCACTTTCCATATAGCTTATATTATTTAAATCATGTAACCGAAAAATTTATTGGCACCAACTAGACAATTTATAGACCAAACCAAACTTATTTACGTGCCTATTTGTAAACCGTTGTGATGGTGCATCACTAAACGACGGTATAGAAAAGTTTTTAAATAAACAAATAGGAACATAAGATTTTTGTTTGATTACTGGCCTTTGTAAATCGGCACATTAGCTTCATTTTCAATTAAGTACCTGAGGAATGGGTATGAGCAATCCATAGACGTTTGCATTTTTTTAATATTGGTTAGTCTTATTAAAAGATATCATTTTTACCCAGTTGCTTTGTCTTTTTTTCTTAACTATTTTTGCTGGGTTAAAATGATACTCACTTTTTCTATAGGCATGAAGTCATATTATTTCCTTTTTTAATGGGCTCTATTTTCTAATTTTCTGATTATCATTTACAACACCAAATCTTAAATCTTGAAGCAAGCAACAGGGAATAGATCTCCTCATTACAATTTGCTTGGATTGATCACTGTCAGAAATAGGGTGCTGGGCTCTATGGACCATTGGTTTGACACAGCTTAGCACTTCTTATGTTTTTAACCCTCATTTCCTTCCTTGTTTTTATCACTTTCATGAACATGTAACCTTCTAAATACCCACCCCCAACTCATTTGCCTGGCCAACAGATAAGTGATGAGGGATGCTGATCCAGAGAAGCACTCTACCTCTCCATCATGGCTGGAGGAGGATATAGGCCTATCACATGCCTCTTGTAGAAGGGCAGATTCCTTACTTAGCTCATGCCTTAGACAGACATGTGAGACCAAGAGAAGTGAAATTTTGGCTTCCCAATGTTCAGTGATTGGGGAACAGTGGGAGAAGCCAGGGAGTACGCTTCCAGCTAAAGTCTGTGACACTGAGCTATGGTGGCCTTAGATCACTACTTTAAATCAAATGCCCAATATATAATTAGAGCTTTCTGTTTTCAATTTTTAAGTCTAGCACATGGATAAATACAGATGGAACCTAAAGTCTGTTTACTCATTGTGCTAGGAAAAGGTAGAATTCCACAATGCAAGAGGACCTTAAGTTTTTGTGCCCAATGCTGTCTGCTGCACAGTTTTGCACTCACTGACTCAGCAGTAGTCTCTCCTCCCCTGCTTGCCACATGCATTTCCTGTTTAGAAAAGAAGAACACACATGGGGAGGAGGAAGAGAGGCTACAGAATGGTCATAAAGCACAGCCTTCTACTGTTTCCATGCAGCTGCTGCTACCTTCAATAAGAAATGTACAAGACAGCTAGATTGAGAGTGCCAGAAAGTGGATAGAGATGCAGATTAGGGGAGTAGGGGAGGGATAGATCTAAGGAGCAGATCCAGAGAGGTGGGAATTGGAGTGGAAATAAAAGAATGGGAGAGGGTAGAGGGCAAAGGATGGAGAGAGAGCATGTAGAGGAGATATCCAGATCTGAGGACATACAGGGCTGGGAGTCAAAGATATTAATGACGAATTTGGAGATGACGACCCAGAGATGGATGATGGGGGGGGGGGGGGGGAGCCTGAATAAAGGAAATGGAAAACTTGGGGGGAATAAAGGGAGAAATGAATGGTGAGAGACAGTGCAGGAAGGGGGAGAGGAATGGGTGTCATAGGCGAAATGAAGATGGAAGGCTGGGATGGAGGCGTTGATAGATGGAGGCCTAGGAAGGAGGAACTCCCAGGGAGACAAAGTTGGAAGACTGGGAGAGGATGCTCTGTGAGAGACATGGAAGAAAATGGGAGCTTGATGTTAAGAGAGACAGTAACGGAGAGATAGGAAAGGTAAAAGTAGAGTGTTAGAGAGGAGACATAAAGAGGAGAGAAGAGACAAGGTGAAAACAGAGAGATAAGTCTGATGAGCTGATAGATGGAGGAGAAATTAATGGGAAAAAGGAGAGATGTAAAAAGAAAGATAAAATGTAAACAGGAACCAGGAAAAGGAGAAAACAGACCAATGCAAGCAGGGAAAGACCAAGAACCGTAAGAGGGGGGAAGGATTAGAAGGAAAACCGTAAGAGGGGGGAAGGATTAGAAGGAAAAGGAAAACAAAGAAACATGACGGTAGAAAAAGAGCATCGGGCCCATCCAGTAGGGATGTGCATTCACTGGTCCATTTGTTTCTGTGGTGCATGTGTATTTCACAAATGGAAGGTAGGCACACAAAACTGATGGTATATGTGCATGTAGGTGGCCGCTTACATGTGCACATACCATCAGTTTTGTGCGCCTACCTTCTGTTCAGAGATATACATGCAGCGCCAAAACAAATTAAATTAATAGTCCAATGAATGTACATCTCTACCATCCAAGTCTGTCCATCAGTCCAATCAATTTAGCATTATAATTCTCAGCACTTCCTTAGAGATACCCTGTATTTATCCCATGCGTTCTTGAATTCAGATGCTGTTTTTGTCTCCACCACTTCCATTAGGAGGTTGTTCCATGCATCTACCACTCTTTCTGTAAAGAACTGTTTCCTAAGATTACTCCTGAATCTACCCCCTTTTACCCTCATCTCATGACCCCTCATTCTAGTGCCTCCTTTCGGTTGAAGAGGCTCACCTCCTGTGCATGGAAACCTTTGAGATATTTGAATGTCTCTATCTTTTCACAATGGGTGGTTGCTTGCAGTCTTATCTATGATTACTCTGTTTTAAATCAGAAGGGATTAATAAAGCTAGTTGATTTATGAGAGTTGCTATTGTAGCCTTACCAAGGAGTATGGTTTGTGCAATGATGCATTATCCTTTTTTTTTAACTATTTACAATGCATTTTATACACACCCTTCAAAAAAATGTGAGTTGAGAAAACAGAGATAGCATACAAATAAAGATAAAAGATTAAAAACAAAACAAACAAACAAAAAAAAGTTTCTACCTGGGAATAACTACCTCATCTTCCAGGAACCATCCCAGTAAAACACATGTCAGGACACATGGAAAATTCAACACATAATGAGTTCTCAAAAGATTTTCACTCCACGAAGATTTTTACTTTGTGGCAAATGACAGAAAAAATACAAGCTTGATTGACTAAGGCTTTTCTCCCATTCTGTGTCTTTGGGAAAAAATGTTTAGTAAATCTGAAAGTCCAAAGCTTCTCTTGGGCTTCCCAGGATCCATAGTGAGCCCAATACTTCCTCCTAGAAACCAGCATTTGATAGGTTTGTGAAAACATTTATCAAAACTATTATTCACCAGTTTTTGAGGACATTTATTCAGGTTTGCTAAGGTAAGTGTAGCTTCTATCCCCATCAGCTCTTGGTAACAGAGGCTCGCTGGGAGTGTTATGGCCTAGGGCAGAGCCCATGGCCTTCTGAGGATCCCAAAAAGGCCCTTAGGGTTTTCTCACTTTGGGGTTCTTCTGTTCACCAGCCCAGTGTCTTCAAAAATCATCACATTGAATACAAAGCTGCCATTCAAATTAACATATTTTACTTTCACTGAAGGCAGGCAAAGTCCAAAAAGGAACTGACACCCCAAAAGGTTAGGTCACCACACAAAGTGCAAATTGTACAAAAAAAAAATCTGTCTGTCTCTCCTTCCCCCCCCAGCGGAAGCCCTCCTCTCTCAGTAAGCTCTAGGGGAAAGGACCCTTCACAGTACGTGTTTCTTAGGAGCCACTTTTCTTCTATCCTCCTTAGCTTCTCAAGCAACACCACTTGGAGATTCTTGCTGATCTCTTTATCAGGCAGCGGCAATTCCAGAACCCATCCTGAATGGAGCAGTTTTTTCTGTCTGGTGAAACCTCTTCAAGGACAAGTCCTCACTGTTTTTTTTTCTCAAATACCTCTTTCACTCTGGAAGCCAAGACTTCCACCCTGACCTCAGGCCCCAACACTATCCCTGAAAAGGCTTCTTCTCCTCAGGCTTCCTTCTTGGCCCTTTCCCAGCTGAGGGAAAGATCTGTTTAACTGCCCTCCACGAGCACAGCCACCCACTCTTTCACCTCTGTGCTAAGGCTGTCTCCTCTCTCTCTCTGGATTCTGTACCTCATTCTTTCTCGGGAACTCTCTGACTCTCTCACAGTGGGCACACTAGGTTTATTAAACCCCAGCACATCCCACTGTGGAGTGCCAAGATTCACAGACACACCCACCTACACCGGCATCGCTACTGCCAGCCAGGCCTGTGGAGACCACTGCTGCCATACTAGTAAAGGGCAGAACTGGGGTCCCCCTTACAGAAGCCAAAAGGTCTCTGTCAAGGATTCCAAACTGTGCTTTAAAGTAATCATAAGATGGCCAGGGCTGGCTTTAGGGGGTGTGCATTCTGTGGGGTTGCACAGGGGGGTGCAGTGGCAGCTCTGAAGGGGTACTGCCAAGCATTGTTCCAGGGAGTCCCTCTCCCAGCTATGTAGAGCAGTGCTCAGTCTTCGCTAACTCCAGAGTCTCCGTTCCAAGTCCGGCTGGCTCCAGTTCCTGCCATTCCATATTCTTTCCCTCTGGGAAGGGGTTCAGCTCCAGGGACTATAAAAATTATATGTCAAGCAGATTCTGGAGTCAAGGTACATCTGAAGACACTTGTATTATTTTGCACATTGGAAAGAAAACCATAATTGGGAAATGGTTCAGAACATGCATGCAAATAACCTACTCAGATGTTTCCACAAAGAACATATGGATAAACTAGGCCCTGAAGCCCCAGTATGAGTGAGTGAGTGAGTGAGTGTGTGTGTGTTTGTGTGTGGGGGGGGGGGGGGTAATATTGTCAGAGTAGACTGAGCTTGAACTAGGGACCCAAGAGGGTAAAGGCCAGGAAGCTATAGAGGAACCAGAGAGTCAGGGAATGTTTGCCCTCCAGTGACCAGGTAGTTAGTCACATCCTTCCACGGTCCCATTGATTCAGCACAGGATGCACCTTACTTGGTGATAGTATATAAGGAGAGCAATAGATACACACATTTCTTGGTGCAATAGACTCCTGAGATATGTGCTCTGGAATCTCTGCTCATTTGGACTTGTTTCTGTATTCTGTCTTAACAATGTTCCTGCGCCACATCCAACCGTAGGGGTGTGCAGGGATAAAAAATGTGTTTTTGTTTTTCAGACTGTTTTTGGCAGTTTTTTCCCCCCACTAATTTCAGTTCATGGAATGTTTGATTCGTTTCATTCGTGTGAAAAAAATGAATCAAACATTAAAAAAAAAAAAAAAAGAGCCAAAAAAATGCCGGGGCCAGGATGCCCCCAGCCCCCATTTGCCCAGTCTGGTGGGGATCTGCTGACCATCCAGCCTCTTCAGGTATGCCTCTTCCTATCATGTCATTCACTAGCAAGCAGATATACCCTGACACTCTACAATAAAGCTCAACAAACACGTTAAGACCGTTTTGCATGAGCCAAAAATAGCGTGCTATGAACAATGGCCTTAATATGCATATTAAGACGGTCCCCCATCACATTAACGTGTAAGCACTAAAGTTAGTGTTCACCTGCATGAGGGAGAATCATATGCAAATGAGATTTTATTGAGCCCATCACAAATAGCATGGTAGGCAGTTTCTCCCATTATTTCCCATGATGGGACTGATAAAGATTAAAAATATTAATCTTGCCTTGGACCAGGTGTTACATTTTATTTCTATACATTCTGTGACCAAAAATCCTCTGTAGAAACCAGCTTCAACAAAATGTGTCCACCTCCCCAACAATTCCTCCATCCCCACTGAGAAGCTTCCCCGCTAGTGCATAGCAGCATCCACTCCCCCCCTCCCCTTTTCATTTTGTGCTGGTTAGCCACTAGGAATTTTGGGCCATAGCAAACCGACACTAAACTTCTTTGTGTTAATTTATTCATTTGTACCGTGGCCATGCTATTAAAGGTAAGTTTTACCATGCCCTCAGTAAATATTTTTGCTTTTTGTGTTAAGGCCTGTTTTAACATGCATATAAATATTTACCAAGCTGCTGAGGTAGAACTGTTTTTTAGCATGATCTTCATTGCATAGTTAGGTCTCATAGTGCACCTCTTAGTCATAACTCTGGACAAGAAATCCTGAAACAGAATCTTAACATTGCCAGCTCAGAACCTTTTTGAATTTGCTTCCTTTTCCCACATGGGGAAAAAGTGAAAGGTAGAGGCTGCCGCTGACCTAGTAACTTTTTATTTATTTGGAAAGGTACATCTGATCAAATTTGAACTTTTGGTTTATGAAATACTGACAAAAACGTAATTGTAATTTAGACACTTAAAGATTGCCAGCTGGTTCCTTAAAAATACTTACATGATGACCTTTATGAAGGATAATGCCATCAAGTCCTTGCCTGGCTGGCAACCAAGCCATTTCTCATGTGCATCATGCAGATTAGAATTCTTTACTGCTGGAAGTTATTGTGTCGACTTTGAGTTTTCACATACTCTACCTCCTCATAAACTGCATTTTTCACTAGGTGCATCCATTTCTTCCTGTACTACTTTAATGTCTTCATTATTTGTAATTCTCTCATCTGCCTCTTTAAATCATGTTCCATGACTCTTGCAGTTTTGATTAACAGCATTTATGTGTAACAGAGGCTTCACCTCTGTTCCTCTGTACCATCTCAGTTTTCCAGGTTATGGGAGGTTTTATTTTTTAGGCTTCCTTTGATTTGGTCTGGTCTCTCCCTAAATGGGGTGGGTTTTAGCCTTCCTATAAAAAGGGTTGGCAATACTGTTTGGGGAGGGGAGAAGGACATTTTGTAGGAGCTGGAATCAGACCTTGACAGTCAGGATCTGAGTGTGCTATATTTCGGTAGGCCTCCAGTTCAACCATGCAGGAGATCAGTTTTGGAAACTGAGATAGCTGGTGGAGTCTCACTGATCTCAACCTGAAAACTACATCCAGTCATGGATTTAGGTTTTTGGTGCCCCTAGGCACTGTTGGTGCTGTCGAGTCCTGTCACCCCCCTCTTCCCCCCACCTCCACATGGTTGGACAACAGAAGTCAGAAGGTCTAAGGCACAGTCTCCCCTAGTTTCCTGTGGCAGCTCAGGGCTAAAATGTAAAAATGCTGAAGCAAATTGGCAAACATTTCCATCTTTTATATTACATTATGAACCTAAAGTAGTTTTACACTATATTTATTAGTACGATTTATGATTTGTATTGGAAGGCAGCAAATCTTCATCTAGCCTGCTGCCTCTACCCCCCTTAACTTCTGCTGCCCTAGGCACAGGCCTAGAGTGCCTAGTGACAAATCCAGGCCTGACTACATCACCCCTTTCAGTAGGGACTGCATTCATTTGATTCTCTACTCTCATTTAACAGTAGAGACAGATATATTGGGCAAGACTGTTTTTTCTTCAATCTATTTTTTTGTGACTCATGTTTAAGAAAGAGCCAGAGCTTTCCACCCTTCATTCAGCTAACAGAAGGAGGGCAAGAAGAAAGCATAAAGATACTGCTGCTCTTTTAATTGTTGTTCAGTTTCTTTTCACTGTTTTTGCAGTCTTGGCCTGGATTTTGTTTTTCAAGCTGCAATAAACCTGTTTTGTGTGAACACCACCAAAAGACTAGCAGTACTTTTTCCTTGCCTCCCTGAAGTGGTTTACAATTCTACCGCAGTGAGTATTCAGTGAATTATATGACACTGAGGGCCCCGGAGCTCATATCTCCTCCCTCCTGCTGGAACCCCAGCTCCCCAATGGCTTATTGGTTTATATCAGAGATAGGAAGAGAAGAGAGATGTTTGTGCTAGAGCCCTGGGAAAATGGCAGTCCTTTATTCAAACCTACAATGAAGAAGGGGGGGGTTAAATAAAGCTGCTTGACACTTTTCAAATTTGAAGTGAAGCAGTGAAGGGTTTCTAAAGCCTCACTGATTTCTGCTGCCAGGGTCTCACCATTCTCAGTCACCTTCGTCTTGCTTTTTTCCTTCCATAGAGTTTTCAGACATTTTGTTCTGTTGGTTGGACACAAATCCGTCCTTATGAATTTACTGCCAGGTCTGGTCTGAAAAATTAGTAAAAAAAAAAAAAAAAAATGCAGCTTAATGAAGTTCAGGTGTCAAAAGCAGAGATCCTCGCCCCAAAGCCTGATCGCCACAGAACCTCCTCAGTCCAGCATCATGTAATCCCTCTCCATTTGGTTTAATTTCAAAGACTCCTGATGTCTTAAACCTGAATAGGACAAATGGACATGATTATCACAACAGCAATTCCTGTAAAAGCCAATCACATTTCAGCTTTACATATCTGGTATCCAAGTTCAATCAGTATTCCTCATGAGCACCCAGAATAAACAGCATATTTATTGTTTAGTTTAAAGATAAAGCACAATGCAGAAATCAAAAGCTGCCCTTTAAGACTTCCAACAATTTTCTTTTCTCTGAGACCAGCTTCCCTTTATTAGGTTGAGAATTGTAGGGCTCACTTCACAACATTTCTGAATGCTTAATATTCATGTGCAAGGCTGGCTTGGTCTCAGATATATTCTACATACATGGTACTGTTTCATTGCTGTCCAGGTCCATGCTGGTGCACTATTGAAAACTACAATAATTTCAGTGCATTTATCAATCTTTCAGTAAGTTTGCACAAAGAGAATTTCCTAACTAGTTGATTTTAAAAGCCCTATGCCCACCGAAGCTGGGAGATATGCGCATAACTCTGCATGGTGCATTCTGCTCGGATTTTAAAACATGTGCGGGTATGCACACTAGGGATGTGCATTCATTTGTGATGAAATAGGAAACAGACAATATTTCCTATTTTGTCGCAGTTTGGGGGTCCCCAAAACAATAGGAAAACCCATGAAATTTTGTGTAGTTTTCGGGGGGGGGGGGGGGAGAAAAGGCACATAAAATGAAACCCCCCCCCACCCAAACCTTCAGATTTAATTAATTACAATCCCCCACCCTCCCGACCCCCCCAAAAAAAACAAAAACTTGCCTAAAGTCCCTGGTGGTCCAGCGGGAGTCCCGGGAGCAATATCCCCCTATCGGGCCGTCGGCTACCACTAATCAAAATGGTGCCGATGGCCCTTTGCCCTTACCATGTGACAGAGGCTATCGGTGCCATTGGCCGGCTCCTCTCACATGGTAGGAGCAATGGATGGGCCGCGCCATTTTTTAAGATGACACGTGGCTTGCTTTCTTTCCCCTCTGGGTGTTTGTCTGCCTGTCCAATTACAAGAGGTGGGCGGGACTGAAGTAGAATGACTTCAGCAGGAAGAGCAGGACTGAAGATCCTGATTGTCAGCTTGCTATGTCAGTCCTGCCAAAGTTAAGGCTTTTGGGAACTCCATTTTAAGAGATATTTTATTGATTAATCCCCACCAGCAAGAGAGGTTTGCATATGGAGGGTCCAGAGACAGAGAAAAAAAGGCAGATTGTTTCTGGCTCCTTTGACAGAGCCCCTTTATTTATCTGAAAGGTTGGAATCTAGAGGGAATTGTAATTAATATACTCAAAGTAGAATGTGTGTGACTGAAAGGAAGGGCTGAGATTGTGATTTAAAAATTCATATTAGAGCAATCCAGGTAAGAATTGTGGTAGCAAAAGTATAGTAACAGTCAGTTACTTAAAATTATAGCCAAGACGCAGAGATTTTCATTGTCTTACTTCAGTTAGACTGTTGTAGTGAGAAAATTTACTGAGTATGAGAAATTGAGGTGTATAATAACGCTGTGTTAATATTCTTTTTACTTGTTAACTGAAAAGTGTAAATAAACTCTTCAGACTGACCTCACTGCAAAATTATGTTACATAAATTGTTAGAACCAGGGAGTTAATAGGCTGTGTACAGCACAAGTACTTAACTCAAAGTCTGGTCTGAGAGTGATTGCAATTTAAGTGACTATTCAGTGTTTCATATGAAGCAGAATGAGATATTTCTGGGTCAGCTTCATTTCAAATCCTCTGAGCACAGTAATCTATCAGAGGAGAGGAAGTATAAGTAAGTTTAAGCTGGTTTTCACTTAAGAGCTGTGTGTGTGTAAAGACTTTTGAACCAACCTGAACCAAATCATTTTCCCTCTTTTTAGTGAGTTTAGGGTGAAACTAATTATCCTTTGTTTTACACACCAAGTTAGACCAGTTCAATAAGACGTCAAGACACCACATTTAGAAACATTTTTTAAACATATCTTTGGAAGAGGGGGTCACGGATAGTGTATTCAGGGAACACATGCTTTGATTTATTTAAAGATAGGTAGGACTTCTGTGTGCTGGTCAGTGAGGGCTCGGTCCTCTGAGTGCCAGGGGCTGTGAGTTTGAATCCAGCTTAGGGAAAAAGGGAGGGAGGTGAAAAGTAGGTACTAGTCAAGCTTTTTTCATGCATTCAACGGCAGGGGAGAAGAAAAACTAATACTTCACGCATATCCAGCATAGCTCTCTGCTTCAACGGCAGGGGAGAAGAAAAACAACTAATAAGGGCTGAATAACATAGTCTGAATTATTTAGTCTTCGTAAACAAATAAACATGGGTGTAGCTTGCTTATTGCGGGGGTTACTACCCCTAACTAATCAAGCTTGATATTTCACTCGGATGCAGCTCCATCACTGCTCTCTACATTAATGGTGGGGGTGGAAGGGAAATAGAACCAAAGGTTACTAAGAGCCAAGAGAAACAGATAAGTATGAGAAAAAAAAGAAGTGTGAAGCTTTCCGGGCAGACTAGATGGGCCGATTGTAGGGATGTGCAGGCCAAAAGTTTTCGTCGCATTCGGGATACTTATTCGTGGATGGCCGATTCCATTTCATGCGGAAGTATGGAAAATTCCATAAGTTGCCGATCCATCAATACGTTTCCCGGTTCCCTAAATAAAAATGTAACCCCCCCCCCCCCCCAAAGACTTACCAAAACTCCCTTGTGGTCCAGCGGGGAGTCAGGAAGCCATCCCTGCACTCGTATGCGATTTCCTCACGGCGCCGATAGCCTGTGTCACAGGGGCTGCCGGTGCCATTGGTCAGCCCCTGTCACATGGTCACCGGCGCCATCTTGTGCTCCTACCACTTGACAGGTAGGTCATGTGGCAGGAGGTCGCTCCGGGACCCTCGTTGGACCCAACCGGAACTTTTGGCCAACTTGGGGGGGCCTCCTGACCCCTACAAGACTTGCCAAAAGTCCAGCGGGGGTCCGGGAGCGGAGGAGCACGTGACGCCGGAGCGGAGTGACGCCGGCGTCACGTGCTCCTCTGCGCCTCCGCTCCCGGACCCCATTGGACCCAACCGGAACTTTTGGCCAGCTTGGGGGGCCTCCTGACCCCCACAAGACTTGCCAAAAGTCCAGCGGGGGTCCGGGAGCGGAGGAGCACGTGACGCCGGAGCGGAGTGACGCCGGCGTCACGTGCTCCTCTGCGCCTCCGCTCCCGGACCCCATTGGACCCAACCGGAACTTTTGGCCAGCTTGGGGGGCCTCCTGACCCCCACAAGACTTGCCAAAAGTCCAGCGGGGGGTCCGGGAGCGGAGGCGCGGAGGAGCACATGAGTCCTCCGCTCCGGTGTCACGTGCTCCTCCGCGCCTCCGCTCCCGGACCCCCGCTGGACTTTTGGCAAGTCTTGTGGGGGTCAGGAGGCCCCCCAAGCTGGCCAAAAGTTCCGGTTGGGTCCAACGAGGGTCCCAGAGCGACCTCCTGTCACGTGGTAGGAGCACAAGATGGCGCCGGTGACCATGTGACAGGGGCTGACCAATGGCACCGGCAGCCCCTGTGACACAGACTATCGGCGCCGTGAGGAAACCGCAAAGGAGTGCAGGGATGACTTCCTGACTCCCCGCTGGACCACCAGAGAGCTTTGGTAAGTCTGGGGGGGGGGTCAGGAGGGTGGGGGGGTTTAAATGTTTATTTAGGAGGCCGAATAAAACGGATATCTGTTTTATACGTGGGGGGTCGCGATGCGTTTCGCCTCCCCACGTATTTAACAGATAGCAAAAAATAAGTTGTGGATTACAAATCCGTGGAAAACGGATGCACATCCCTAGCCGATTGGTCTTCTTCTGCCGTCATTTCTATGTTTCTATGACTTCAAACCCCTGCACCAGGAGACAGAGAGAAAAGGAGAAGAAGCAGACTGCTTTCAGCCATCTGCATCCAGCACCTGGAAAAGACAAAGGGAGAGCTGCAGCGAGGAAAATAGGAACCGGTCTGGAAGGATTACAGGACAACTAAGTGAAAGCATCATGCACCACAAAATTGTTGGCTAACACAATATAGTAATAATTGGAGAAAGCTACATACATACACTGCATAGGAATGAAAATAAGGAAACTGTGCTACTGCTGGTATTGTGTTTCTTAGTGAAGCGAAGAGAACATTAAAGAGAAAAATTAAAAATCAACAAACATATTTACCTTCTTTATTGCATCACACCTGAGAATCAGCTTGAACACCCGAGGAAAGAAAGTTTTTTGAAAGGCTCATTTTCTTCTGTGACTAACTTTGGAAAGAGTCTCATATATATACACCAGAGACAGAATAAGACAGTGAGTTAACTCATAGTATCTCAATAATACTTACTTGATACCAGACAGGGAATAAGAAATCCTAAGTGGATATAGAAAATAAAAGTTATTTAATATGACTGTCTACTGTAAAATAGTACTTTCTGTCTTAAATGTTTCTTTTGTAAACTCACAAGAATTGAAACTACTGATTTATGTTATTTTCTTGGTAAACAAACTGTTAAATAAACTGTTTTCTTTAAGTTTACATTCAATTTTTCTAGGTATTTTACTTTCAAAGACACTGCCTTCCTTCTCTACCCCAGGGAGACTGATTGGGTGGGTTTCAGTCCCTTGTTTCCTGGTTTTGGAAGACCCAACAGGAAGGAGAGTGAAATTTTCCTCTCGTTGCCCCTCTTTTGCAGGCTTAGTGGCTCCCAGAGTCACACCAGAAATCCCATATCCTAATAGCCACCGTAGTGGAAGAGTCACTACCCATTAAGTAGTGGGGTATACCAGCAAAGCAGCATTTGTGCACCTCAATATGAAATCATGCGCACATGCACGTGAGAATAGCCAATTTTAAAACGTGTGTTTTAAAATCGCCGCATCCATGTACGTGCATTGGCAAACATGCGAAAATGTGCGCAGCTCTTAAAATCTACCTCTAATTGTTGAAAAAGCTGTGCTTTCCATGATTTCAAAAGTATGGACAACAAGCAGTAATACTCCCTACTCGTTATCAATTAGACTTAACATTTTATACTGGCCCAGTGCTGCAGCAAGCAGCTTAATCCAGTTGGGTTTTGCGCGATTTACGATTCCGTGAGACTTTCTTAGCATCACCCACCAGCATTCACAGTAGGTCTTACAGAAAAAGACTGCATGCAACAACCTCGTGGGCAAACAGGTCATCCTTGAGCAGTACTGGTTCCCAGGCCTGGAAATCCTGACTCATGCAAACAGGACCTTAGCCTGCTGGTGTTTCAAACTTCTTGCTACAAGCAGATACAGTAAATATCCCTTAAGCAGAAATAAAACTCACAGGGTGAACAGATTAATTGCGTACTCTGTTAATTGTGCAAACTCTTTATTCCTGCCAAGAAATATTCACTTGGTTTTTAACAGTAAACTATGTTACACTTTGAAACTCTGCCTCTCAATGCGTGGCCTCTCTCCATGCTGCCTACAACAGTTGTGTGGGCTTCTTCTTGTCTACTAACGGATCTGAATTAATTCTCTGCCTATTTTCATACTTTCTTACTATCTTACTTTCCTCAAGGCCTCCGATAGATTTGCATTCAAATCTCCCATGGATATTCGTTGCGTATATCGAGAAACCCAGGTGTGTTTGTGGACCAGAGTTGGTCACCCTTGACATAGGCAGCTGTGACCAAGCCTATCATATTTCTCCTCTAGCCCCAGTACCTGCTATATACACGTTCAGGAGAAGGTGCTCAGGCTGCAGCTTAAATACAGGTGCCTTCTCCTTCCTTTAGCGCAACGATGAAACATTTCCTGTTTGAACTGCAAGGCTTGGTATCTTTTTTTTATTCTTATTTGATTTCAAACAAATAACATTGAACCAATGTATACAGAAAACACAGAAAAGAATATTTTTCACATATAAAACGGTAAAGACCGTATTTACTAAGGAATAATAATATTTATCTGAATATTATAAGTATGCACGGGGGGCATTCACATTAAAGCAGTATTTATAGAAAAGTTTCATATAATAGGGCCTGCATAGTAACCTTCACCTTACTTAATGTCCAACTCCTTCTAGAGGTTTCTCAGGAGTGTGAGTCTAAATACTGCCTCAGCTGCTCCTCTTCCATAAAGATACATCTATTATTTTGGAAAACAATTATACATCTACAGGGGAATCTCAAGTAAAACTTGTCTCCTCTTGTAGTTACTTCATTTTTCATCTGTAAGAAAACTTTTCTCTTTTCCTGCATCCTTTTTGTGATGTCAGGAAATATCCTGATTTGCTTCTCATAAAATTGCTGTTTGCAGAAATATAATTGAAGAATCACATCTCTATCTGCTTGCTGCACAAATGATACCAAAAGTGTAGCTCTCCTTTCAATTGTTGTTTCAAAGGATTTTTCTATTATGTCCGATAAATTATCAGCGGACTTTTCCTCCTGTTACCTTATATCCTGTTTAAAAGGAAGGTATATTATTTTAGAAATCACGGGTAATGATGTTTCTGTGTAACCTAGTATATTGATTAAGTAACTCTTGAAAAGATCTTTAGCAGTCATCCATCTTGTCCTAGGAAAGTTAAGAATTCTCAAATTTGTTCTTCTCAGTTCATTCTCAAAATAATCCATTTTCCTTGCCATAATTGTGTCCGATTTTCTCAGGTTACACTGAACCTCTTTAATATCTTTTACCTCGGATTCAATTATTTTTACCCTTGCATCTATCTCAGTAATAGCTTTCTCTTGAGTTTGAGCTTTTCTTAGATTTTCTTTCACTAATGCAGTCAAGTCAGTTATAGCTCTATTCAGTGTTATTAAGACCTTCCATACTTCCTCTAATATAATCTTTACCGGCATTTCTAACAAAGGGGGCAACTGAATTTGTATTTCAGGCTCTTTTTCTCCTATCTCAGAAGGGCGTCTCATGCCTTCCGACTGCTGCTCCTCCTCCAACCGGCCCTTGGAGCCCAGATGAAATGGGCTCACCGAAGCTTTCGGCTCCATGCTGCTGCTTCTCAGGGCTATCAGTGTCCTCAGTGGAAGTTGTTCCATCGGTGATCTCAGCTGGATTTCCCCCTTTCTCTCTGGGGGCCCCAGTGGCAGAGTCAGCAGAGTTGGAGCTCCAGGGCTCAGGGATGTCTCCTCAGCCATGGCTCCCAGCAGCTGCTCTCTGCTGGTCTCGCCCGCGGCTCCTGCTTCCGGTCCAGGGTGTGCCGTTCTCCCGAAGGCTTCCTCTATCCTCAGCTGCCTCGATGAAGTTATAGGTGTAGAGGTAAAATTTTCTCGTACTTTAGCCTTGCGTTTTGTATGTGGCATTTTCTCTGTCCCAAAAGAAAAATCGAATTCAAAGGAAATCGCAAGTTATTCGGAGGATTCCTCGGAGCTGAGGTACCTGCGTGTTATCTATGCAGCAGCCATCTTGCCCCCCCCCCCCCCCCCCGGCTTGGTATCTACAGAGCTCTGCATGGTTCAATCATCCATGGTTAGAAATGCACAGGGCCACACAGTTCTAACAGCAGATGTTTGAACCATGTGGGCCTCCACAGATACAGAGTCTCACAGTTCAAGCAGGAGATTTTTCACTGCAAGGCTGCTGGAGGGAGGAAGCACCTATATTTGAGCTGAAGGGCAACAACATAGAGGTGCTTTTGGGGGAAAGGGAAAAATGGATTTGGGGGGAGCACAGAGGAAACCAGGAGGCAGGGATTAACATGTATATATGGGTGTGGGGAGGGAGGGGGTGACAGCCTGTAAAGTTGGGGCACAGCCTACCCCTTTTCTAGATGGTGGTGCCTATGCACCATATAGAAACATAGAAATGACGGCAGAAGAAGACCATATAGCCCATCCAGTCTGCCCAGCAAGCTTTTGCACTTATTTTTTTCATACTTAGCTGTTACTCTTGGCCCTTATAAGTAACTTTTTGGTTCTATTTCCCTTCCACCCCCGCCATCAATATAGATAGCAGTGCAGGTGCTGCATCTAAGTGAAGTATCTTGCTAATTGTTTAGCGGTAGTAACCACCGTAATAAGCAAGCTTCTCCTATGCTTGTTTACCGAGCCTGTGCAGTTCAGTCCTTATTGGTTGTTGTCTGAATATAAATCCTCTTTTCTTCATTCCCACCTGCTGTTGAAGCAGTGAGCTGCGCTAGATATGTATTGCAAGTGAAGTATCAGGCTTAATTGATTCTGGGTAATAACCGCCACAAGCAAGCTATGCCCCTGCTTTTTTGTGGATGCAAATCCTTTTTTCCACATTTCCTCTTGCCGTTGAAGCATAGAGAAATGGTGGTGTTGCATTAACCGTGTGTATGTTTATTGAATAAGGATATTAATCTCCAGGTAGTAGCCGTCATTCCCGCAAGCCACCCCCATGCCTCTTCTCTTCATTCACATCCTCTAGAGTTTATGGATTCACTATGGATGCTACGCCCCTGGGCATGTGTGTATGTGAATGGTAGCCGGCCTGTGTGTGCATGTGTGTGTGAATGGGAGACTACCTATGTGTGCATGGTAGCCTGTGTGTGTGTGTGTGTGTGGTTATGTCTGTGAATGGTAGCCTGCCTGTGTGTGTGTGTGTCTGAATGGTAGCCTGCCTATATGTGTGTGTGTGTGTGTGTGTGTGAATGGAAGCCTGCCTGGGTGGGTGTGTGTGTAATGGTAGCCTGCCTGGGTGTGTGTGGGTGTGAATGGGAGCCTGTTTGGGAGGAAATATGAATGAGTGCCTATCTGAGGGGGTTGAGAGAGAGAGAGAGAGAGAGAGAGCATGTGAGAGTGGGAGCCTCCATGTGAGAGACAGCATGCGAGAGTGGGAGCCTGTATGTTTGTGCAAGAGTGGTAGCCTGCATATGAGAGTGAGAGCATGTGTGTGTGTATATATGTATGGAAGTGGGAGCAGGACTCTGCATGTGAGAGTGAGAACCTCTGTGTTGTGTTTGTGCGAATGGGAGCATGTGTGCAAGAACATGTGAGAATGAGAACCTGTGTGTGGGAGTGGGAACCTGTGGTGTATGTGAGTGAGCATGGAAGAGTGGGATCCTGTGTGAGAGAAAGCATGTGTGTGTGAAAGAACACGTATGTGTGTATGAAGGAGAAAAGAAAGAAAACAGAATAAAAGAGACCCTGAAAAAGGAACAAGGAAAAGACAGACAAGAAGGAAAAAGAGACTGGGACCAAATTATTAAAAAAAATAAGACCAGATGGACAACAAAGGTGAAAAAAATTATTTTGCCTTTCAGCAACTGGAATATGCCATCTTTTGGCATGTGCATTTCTTATATATTTGTATTTTGCTTTTTCTTCAGTATTCCAGTGTTCACAGAGTCTGGTCTCTCAGGCTTTCCATTTCAGTTTTGTCTGCATGTTTGTTTCTAATTTGTAGTCACTTATTCTGTCTTAGGTAAGGGTCTGTCTGTGTTGTGCATGTGTGACAGAGATGCAATATTTTGGCTAGCATCTAGTTTCTCTGTAGAGATTTGTAGCAGTCTGGTTTGTTCTGTTTGCCCATTAGGTAATGTATTCGTGTTCTAGGGCCTGATAAAAATGCCTTGCTGCTTTTTCATAGATAAAGTTGCTGCTGTTTTATTCCTGAGAGTTACTGCTATTATGGTATGGTAAGGTTCTATTTATTTATTTTTGCAGGATTTGTGTTACTTGTGTTTGGCAGTGAAGGGGATTTGTTTTGCTGCCACTTAGACCGGAATTTGAATTTTTTTTTTTTTTTTGCGTGTCCCAGTTCTTGTTCTGAACCTTTTGCAAATATATTTATGATTATTTTTATGATTATTGCTGTTTTATTGCAGTTTTATGCATTTTTTGGAAAGAGGATTCATAAAAGAATATATTGATCTTTGTTTTATTACGTGATCGGATCTGATGTTTCTGAAGTGTTTTGTTTACTTTTTCCATGATATTGTGTATTTATAAACTGCAGTAAATATAAAAGAAATTAATATAGATTAATAAGGCATTTTTAATGTTGGTAAGTGCTTGAAGTAATAGAATTAAAATATTTTAAATTGCCACTCACGCATGATGGCTGTTGCATGCCTCTTAGAAATCTATTGTAGGGTGCAAGCTGAGGCGTTATTTATCAATAAGAGTACAAGTAGTAGGGCCTGGATCTGTAAATCTGCTGCCCACCCATGTTAACCTTGGGCCCCCCCAAATATTCAGTTCTGGCTACACCACTGGGGTGGGAAAGAGGAGATTGAAGAAGAGATGAGAAATAGGATCAGCAACCTTGTAGTAAGATGCAACTTCTGGGCCATTCTCCCAGAGGAGGTGGTGGAAACCAAAATGGTAAGAGAATTCATAAAATTGTCTAATAAACACAGAGCATCCCTAATGGCAAGAAGACAAAAATGAAGCACTGTGGTAACCTGCCTGGAGAAATGGTTACAGCCAAACTGTTATGACTGCACAGTGCTTCTGAGAAGGCAGAGAGTAACCTGCACGGAGTAGCAGCTGCAACCCTATAAGGCAGTGGCACAATTTTAAGACATTGGATGAGGGAGAAGGGGATAAAGGATGTGGATGTTGGGTTCCATATGGGAATTTTTATACCAGTCTATCCAAAGTAGACACATTGCTGTTATGCAAAATGGATGAACCAGTCGGTCTTTATCTGCTGTCATTTACTATAAAGCAGTATGGCTGTAGGGTAATTTTTAAAAAAAATTATTAAAACAATCCAGGAACATAAGAAGAAGGTAAACTGAAGAGACACTTTGGAGCTCACAAGAAAGGACTCAAAGACTTAGGTTTAACTCATTGTGAGCCATAAAATTATACTGCCTGTCATCTTCTGATTACTTAGTAGAATCTGTATGGGTAGAAATCCCATGTGTGCTGGGTAATAGTGATAGGAGTATACTACCATCCTGGACAAAATGGTCAGACAGATGATGAAATGCTAAGAGAAATCAGGGAAGCTAACCAATTTGGCAGTGCAATAATAATGGGAGATTTCAATTACCCCAATATTGACTGGGTAAATGTAACATCAGGACTTTCTAGAGACAAAGTTCCTGGATGTAATAAATGACTGCTTCATGGAGCAATTGGTTCAGGAACCAACAAGAGAGGGAACTATTTTAGATTTAATTCTTAGTGGAACGCAGGATTTGGTGAGAGAGGCAACAATGATGGGGCCACTTGGCAATAGTGATCATAACATGATCAAATTTAAACTAATAATTGGAAGGGGGACAATAAGTAAATCTGCAGCTCTAACACTAAACTTTCAAAAGGGAAACTTTGATAAAATGAGGAAAATAAAAAAAAAATGAAAGGTGCAGCTGCAAAGGTTAAAAGTGTTCAACAGGCATGGACATTGTTTAAAAATACAATCCTAGAGGCACAGTCCAGATGTATTCCACGCATTAAAGAAAGGTGGAAGGAAGGCAAAATGATTACCATCATGGTTAAAAGGTGAGGTGAAAGAGGTTATTTTAGCCAAAAAAACATCCTTCAAAAATTGTAAGAAGGATCCATCTGAAGAAAATGGGATAAAACATAAGCATTGTTGAGTTAAGTGTAAAACATTGATAAGACAAGCAAAGAGAGAATTTGAAATTAAGTTGGCCATAGAGGCAAAGACTCATAATAAAAACATTTTAAAATATATCCGAAGCAGTAAACCTGTGAGAGAGTCGGTTGGACCATTAGATGACCGAGGGGTTAAAGGGGATCTTAGGGAAGATAAGGCCATTGCAGAAAGACTAAATTAATTCTTTGCTTCTATGTTTACTAATGAGGATGATGGGGAGATACCAGTTCCGAAGATGGTTTTCAAGGATGATGAGTCAGACGGACTGAACCAAATCACTGTGAACCTGGAAGATGTAGAAGGCCAGATTGACAAACTAAAGACTACCAAATCACCTGGTCCGGATAGTATGCATCCTAGGGTACTGAAGAAACTAAAAAATGAAATTTCTGATCTATTAGTTAAAATGTGTAACCTATCATTAAAATCATCCATTGTACTTGAAGACTGGAGGGTGGCCAATGTAACCCCAATATTTAAAAAGGGCTCCAGGGGCGATCCGGGTAACTATAGACCAGTGAGCCTGACTTCAGTGCCGGGAAAAATAGTGGAAACTATTCTAAAGATCAAAATCGTAGAGCAAATAGAAAGATATGGTTTAATGGAACACAGTCAACATGGATTTATCCAAGGGAAGTCTTGCCTAACAAATCTGCTTCATTTTTTTGAAGGGGTTAATAAACATGTGGATTTCGGTGAACCGGTAGATGTAGTGTATTTGAATTTTCAGAAGGCGTTTGACAAAGTCCCTCATGAGAGGCTTCTAAGAAAACTAAAAAGTCATGGGATAGGAGGTGATGTCCTTTCGTGGATTACAAGCTAGTTAAAAGACAGGAAACAGAGTAGGATTAAATGGTCAATTTTCACAGTGGAGTGCCTCAAGGATCTGTACTTGGACCGGTGCTTTTCAATATATATATATATATATATATATATATATATATATATATAAATGATCTGGAAAGGAATACGACGAGTGAGGTTATCAAATTAGCGGATGATACAAAATTATTTAGAGTAGTTAAATCGCAAGCGGATTGTGATACATTACAGGAGGACCTTGCAAGATTGGGCATTCAAATGGCAGATGAAATTTAATGTGGACAAGTGTAAGGTGTTGCATATAGGGAAAAATAACCCTTGCTGTATTTACACGATGTTAGATTCTATAATAGGAGCTACCACCCAGGAAAAAGGTCTAGGCATCATAGGGAATAATACTTTAAAATCGGAGGCTCAGTGTGCTGCAACAGTCAAAAAAGCAAACAGAATGTTAGGAATTATTAGGAAGGGAATGGTTAATAAAACGGAAAATGTCATAATGCCTCTGTATCGCTCCATGGTGAGGCCGCACCTTGAATACTGTGTACAATTCTGGTCACCGCATCTCAAAAAAGATTTAGTTGCGATGGAGAAGGTACAGAGAAGGGCAACCAAAATGATAAAGGGGATAAAACAGCTCCCCTATGAGGAAAGGCTGAAGTTAGGGCTGTTCAGCTTGGAGAAGAGACGGCTGAGGGGGGATATGATAGAGGTCTTTAAGATGACAAGAGGTCTTGAACGAGTAGATGTGAATCGGTTATTTACACTTTCGGATAATAGGAGGAGTAGGGGGCATTCCATGGTTAGCAAGTAGCACATTTAAGACTAATCGGAGAAAATTCTTTTTCACTCAACGCACAATTAAACTCTGGAATTTGTTGCCAGAGGATGTGGTTAGTGCAGTTAGTGTAGCTGGGTTCAAAAAAGGTTTGGATAAGTTCTTGGAGGAGAAGTCCATTAACTGCTATTAATCAAGTTTACTTAGGGAATAGCCACTGCTTTTAATTGCATCAGTAGCATGGGATCTTCTTAGTGTTTGGGTAATTGCCAGGTTCTTGTGGCCTGGTTTGGCCTCTGTTGGAAATAGAATGCTGGGCTTGATGGACCCTTGGTCTGACCCAGCATGGCAATTTCTTATGTTCATTAACCCTCCTCACTCACACTCAACTTTCCTCCTTCTTCCCTTTTATGCTATTGTTGGAATGTCTTTTAAGATTCACTTTTATTTTCTGGTAATGTCATCTTTAGCTCATTCTATTCTGACCTCAGGAAGGGAGTATTAGCTCCTGTAAGCTAGTCAAGAAATGTATTAATTTAGTCCAATAAAAAGGTATCACCTTATATACTTTTTATTCGTTAACCATTATTTCCATTTTTTATGTTTGCTAGGTGTTAAGTTCACATCTTCTAGGCCCCCCCCCTTTTTTTTTTTAAAGCAGGTAACATTTTTAAAAATTTCTGAATGCTGACTCAAAATTCTCTGTGAATTCACTGCTCCAAAATATAGGCACTCCCTTAAGAAGGATAGGTCTTGGCAGCCTGCTGCTTGAACACATGTTTTATATTACTCAAATAAAAAGCTTCATAGCTTTACACTAAGAAGAAAACCTTGGTTTTTGTCAGTGACTTTTAGCCTGGTTTCTGTGGATTCTTAGTGGTTCTTTGGCCATACCTGAAGGGTTCCAAGTGTAACCCCCATTGACTGTATTTATTTACACAGAGTTTCTCTTTAGGAAGCCTTGAGAGCGAGAAGCATGCTCAGTCAGATGCTTTACAGCAGCCATGCTTAAGGGCAATACATATGCTTAGTGGTTGAAGAAACTGCATATTGAAAAAAATGCATATAGGGCTGCAGGAAGGTGGGGTTTTCTCAGCCCTACACAGACCCCCCCCCCCCGGAGAAGGTAGCAAACCTGAGCAGCTGTAGGCCAGAGGCCTGAGGCAATAGAGTTAGTTGCAGGACTCAAGTTGTGGAAACAATCAGATCCATAATTCATGCACTAATCACCAGGCTGGGGGTTTGGGACCCCATCTGGAAGGAGGCATAATGAACTCCTGAAAGCTGTGGAGCCCGAAGAACACGTCTAAAGAGGACTACGTCAGGAAGTGGACCCCTATAAAGGAAGAAAGTTACAAGCAACAAAAAAAGTCTGAACTCTAAGGAAAGGCACAGGACAATTAGTTTTTCCTGTCACAAAAAAAAAAAAAATCAAAGATAATTGTAGAAAAATGATCATTTGCATTATTTTAATATCATTTTCATGGTTGATGAAGAAACAACTTTCTTTGTAAGTTAAAAGAAGTGACTGTTTCTACCTCTCTCTGGTTTTTCCTGAGAAGCTGGCTAGTGGCCAGCAAAGGGAAAATGAAAACAACCCAGACCCTGAATTGAACTCTAAGTACCTGTTCCATGTTGGCTGCCAGGACCCCCTTCCCCCACTGAAACAGCTGCCTCCTTCCACACAGCTCAAACCCACTGAGCGGCATGTTGCAAGACAAACAACCCAAGGGCAGGCCTGCTGAACTGCTTCACACTCTCCCTTCCCCTCCACCGGTAACAGCTGTTTCCTTCAGGATAAATTCCCACCCTGCTGCAGGGAAACGGCCAAAGAGCTGAGCCCCGTATTTTTCTGGCTGGTTTGAAGTCCTCCCCGAGAGGATCCATAGGGACACATCTCCTCCCACTTCACCCCAGAGGCTCTTTGAAGGTTACTGAACTTTAAAAAAAAAAAAAAGTTAAAAAACAGAGGTTTATGAAGTTATATTTAAAAAGATGTTCTTAAAATTGCCTCAGGAGGTTTGCATTAGTTTAAGACAGGGATGGTGAACTCAAGTCTGAGTATTGCAAATAAGTCAAATAATCAAGATATGTACAATAGACATCCATGAGATTTATTTGTATATGCTTGAGGACTTTACCTTTTTATGTAACCCATTCTCATATGTCCTCACTATGAAGTAAATTTTAAGAGTTACTTATGCAAAAAGGCCCAAATACGCGAGTATATGGCCGAGTGGGTACAACTCTTACTTTAAAAGTGGCATATTATGTGCATAAACGTGTGTGCACAAGCAACAGAGCGTGTGTAAAAAAAAATGGGTGGATTTGGGGAGGGGGAGTGGCAGGGGGAGGGCCAACATTTCCACGATTAAATCCCTATTTTAAAACCGGCAAATGCAGCGCATTTTGGGCTACCTGCGCATATTGGGGACTGCAGGCAGAAGAACCAGAGGGGTCTTGACCTAGAAATAGACTAGGCAAACTGGAGGACTACTAGGTCAAACTGGTTATTTCCTTCATGACGCATGTTTTCAAATGTGCTCACTTGCTTGTGAAAAAGCCAAGTCCTAAAGAAACATACGCAAATAACATTTCGTGTACCTGCTTAAAATTAGGAGCACACATCTGTGCACTAGGGGGTAGATTTTATAAATTTACGCATGCGCGAACAAAAGTACGTACCTTCCCTTCACCTACCTAACCCACCCCCCCCCCCCCACACACCTTTATCGGAAAAGTTACTACTGCCTCCGGGCAGTAGTAACTTACGCACGCCGGCGCAGCAGGCCCCGACACAGGCCGCTGGGTCGGGGCACTCGGCCACGCCCCGGACCGCCCACACACCCCCGATCGCCCCTTTTTGCAAGCCCCGGGACTTACGTGCGTCCCGGGGCTTGTGCGCGCCACCGAGCCTATGCAAAATAGGCTCGGCGCGCGCAGGGGGGGGGTTTTGGGGTAGGTTTTCGGGGGGTACGCGTGTACCCCTTTGAAAATCTACCCCTAGGCATATTTTCTACTGTATATTATGCACGCACTTGCGATGATTTAAAATTATAGCACACGTATGCTCGTGCCCACTTAAGCATGTATATGGGCATGTGTGTGCTCATTTTAAAGTTGCTGCCCCGGGGAGGGAAAGGGGCTAGCTGGGACCAGCAGATAGGTTCTTCCAGACCTCATTGGGGGGGGGGGGGGGGGAGAATGTCTTCAGCGTCCTTAAGGGACCGGACTCAGTCACTCTAAAATCACTCTTCATGTATGAGCTGGTGTGCTAGCATATAAGTTTACCCAAGCAAAACTTGTTCAGTAGTGATGTCTTGACATTTACTAGGAGATGTATTGCCTACTAGTTCCCACCCAAATACCCTTTTGTCCTGCATATGTCACTAGTTCATGCTTCATTTATCCACACCAAATTTTCTCCCTATCCCCTCTCCTCTCACATCTGCTCTTCAGGGAGTGAAGGGCAAGCTGTTTACAATACTGCAATCTCCTAACCTTGTTCCTACCACTGTCCTCCATATCTGTTCTATGCAGGACTGAATTCTGTCATGATTTTGTTTTCCACCTCCTCTGCATAAGGCTGTCCCAAGCCTCTACCATACTCTCAATAAAGAAAGTATTTTCTCAACTTTCCTCTGAATTTTCTTCTCTCTAACTTCATATCAAGACCCTTTCTCCTTCAATTTCCTTTTCTATGGAGAATGTCAACTTCCTGTACTTTACCGAAGCTGGTCACATATTTGAATGTTCCTAGCATGCCCTCTCTTTCCTCCAGCATATACAATAAATTCTTCATTCACAAATGTCTTTTCATAAGAAACCCAAAAATGCTAACTCAGATAAAAAAAAAAAAAAAGCAAATGCCCTTTGTGAAACTGCACCAAGTATTCAAAGTAAAGGAATCATTGGGTGGTCTCAATGACCACCCAATGTAAGCAGAAAATAAGAATGATTTTATAAGATTCCATGTGGTTTGCAAAATACTTGCAGTGAGGTAAGTTATGCAGTCAAAGCGAGATCAGAGTGTAAGAAAAAGAAGATAATTAAGATGGAAGATCAGGAGACTGTGGCATAGTGTTATGTTTTGAATTCTCATTTGCCCTTGGAAATGGCCTTATTGGTCTAAAACGCAGTCAGATATTTGCAAGCAAGACTATTTTTTTTTTTTGTCTGTTTTAACATTTTTTGAAAAGGGAACATTTCTTTTTCTCCAAGTTTCTGAGCATTTGTTTTTTACACTTTTGTTTTTACTTTCCAAGGTCTTTGTGTATTTGGGATATGGTCAATTCTGAACATTGTTTTTACATACCAAAAAACAATAAGGTGGGCAAGGGAGAAATCCCTAAAGAAATCAAAATAAACTCTTACTTCAAAATTTATATCAATCCAAATGAAATAAGTATGATTTTAAAAGTAAGGCAAAAAAAACCTCAGAGAGGCTGAAGTGCCACAGTAATTGTGAATACTCAGCCAATTTCAATCATAGGTTCATAAAATCTTCATTTATGATTTTTATTTGTGCAATGTAAAGTGTCATGTGTTAATACTACTACAAAATTTATAAAAGGTAGTAAGAATCAAGCCTTATTTTTTCAAACAAAGACTGAAGATGATGTTGAAAGCCAAAGGAAGTTAAAAAAAAAAAAAAAGTGGCCAGTGTTTCACTTTAACGATGCTTCAGACATTACTATGTTGAAAACTTTCAGTGAAGATTAATCAGTGGACACTTCTATGATCGTTCAATACAAATGGGCTCTGATTTTTTCTGCACATTCTTCACGTCACTTAAAAGGTAGTGCTCCTGCTCTCAGCCCATCCGACACTTAGGGTTGCCAACTGCCTGGTTTTGGATTGTATAGCCAGGTTTTTAGCTGTGCTGTATAGGGTCCGGTCAGAAGTACCGACCAAACACTGAAAATCCATTTTTTGCAAGTGGCTCCTCTTTCCCACAGCTTCCTGGTTACAGGGAAATAAAGTGCTGGGAGCTGTGCTGTGTCTCTGTCCTCTTGCCTTTCCTATGTTGTGATTGGATGGGATGGAGAGGAGGCGGGACATAACACAGCTCTTAGTTCACAATGCTCCACAGATCTCTTGCAGCAATGCCCTCTGGGTCCCTCCCTTATTGAATGGTGGACCAAGGCCTGAGAGAGGAGCTGCAGTGAGCTAGCCAGGGATACAGGAAAAGAGGAGGGGAAGATGGAGAAAGAAACAGTCAAAGTCATAGGGTGGAGAAAGGGAAGTGACAGAGGGGACTCAGAGAAAAGGGGAGGGAAAGGAAGATAGACACATGGGAAGCAAAGGAGGAAAGAGACACAGAGGTGTATGGAAGGAAAGAAGATCACAGGGAAGGGGAGGAGCACAACGGGAGCAGGAGGGAAGGCAGGAGGCATAGAAGGAAAAGAAGAGACAGAAGAGGCACAATGGAGACAGGGGGACACAGGAAGAAAGGAGATAGAGAAAGAGGAAGGTGCTGGGGAGGAGAGGAAGACAGGAGGGAAGAAGGAGGGAGAGAAAGTCAAGAGCATGGGGAGAGAGGGGACTAGAGACAGTAGGGCAGCACAAGAGAGGAGTGCACAGAGGAGGAGGAGGCCAGATTGAGAGAAAGGTGGCACAAGGGAGACAGATGAAAGGCAGGAAAGGAAGAACGAACCACGTATGTCAGAGAGGAGGCTGTTTGCGAGTGTGCATGTGTGTATGAGATAGGAGGATGTGTGAGTGTAAGAGAGTCCAACAGGATAACCGTGTGTGCATATAAGATAGGAGGCTGTGTGCTTATTAGAAAGGGCTTTAGTTGTGATAGAGAGCAAAACTGCATGAGAGAGAGGCTGCGGTTGATGTTTTTATGAGGATAGTTGAAAACATTTTATAAAACAAAGTATATTGAGGGGATGCTTGAAAGCCAAGTAATGAGTGGATCGACAATTGACAGTAGTCTACAACCTCGCCCCCCCCCCCCCAACACATGAAGTTTAGTGGGGTGTCTAGTTATGGTCCATGTAGGCCACCCTACCGACATGGCCATTGTTTTGGCAGATAGCCTTCATCAGGGGCCAATCTAATGATACTCTTCTTCCTAAATGCCCAACCTCACATTCTCAGCATGGCAGAAGTATTTCATTGGACACATTCAGAATAAGTAGCTCTTCGAAGTTTTCTCTCTGTATTTATATGATTGAAATCTTATGCAATTTTCATTGTAAACAACTAATAAATGATCTGAGTTGGAGTGCTTATTTCTCACTCTGCATATAGCCCATTGCTAGCAAAAGGCAATAGATTATTACAAGTAGCACAATTTAGTTCGGAGATTTAGATATTTCTTCACCTCTCGTTTTTGTATGTTTTTGCTGCTTTATTGGAAATGCCTGCTTGTTTGATTGTGTAGTGTTTCAATTTTTCACATTTCATTTGTTACTTGAGCAGTTATATGAAGTTTTATTTGGGATTTAAATTATTGCATTAAGGGATCAATTTTCAAAGTGTTACGCAGGCATGACATGCGTCAAACAGGCATATATCTGATTATTTAAATTCAGAAAATTAGTAAAAGCAGAATTATTTTGTCAGGCTTTTGCAGGAGGGGAGATTGGGGCATAATTACAGTTTTAGCCATAGTTCAATGATAGTCATAGGTGCAAATTTTAATGTATTTATATTTTAATCTAGATTTATTATTATATTTGTATTAACTTTGTCAATATTTTATTAATGTATTTTGTAATCTGTGTTTGAACATTGAGAGAATATGCAGAATATAAAGTTCTGATAAATAAATATACACATACATAACATCTACACATGTACTTATTTTGGAAAGGCTAGGAATACACACAGACTTGCAGTATCACATGTAAATGTTAACACAAAAAAAGGGGTGGTGTAGGAATATTCTGTGATGGGGTTCAGAGATTCGTGCACAAGTTGGTATTTTGTAAGGAGTATACATGTGTACATTATCAATTTTGTCTATACATTGTTACATCTGCTAATTGATTTGTGGCAATGGAATTATTTGTCTTGTGTGTGCAATTTTGGGTTGGAGATCAGGGTTAAGTGCTAGAGGGTTCAGGTGAACTGGTAGAAATGCAGGTAAGCTTGTGGAGGCATCAGTGAACTGGCGATTAAAAGTATGCACACGAGTATTTTCATAAGGAGAGTATGTGCATGTAAAATAGATGCACTTAGTTTTATAAAATGTAAATCATAGGACCTCTATATTATATTATATTGAAATTATATGGCTCACTACATTATTAAAGTGCACATGTACTGATATGTGTGTGAATACTTTAGAGCCCTAGATGTATGATATTTTATAAACTATGCAGCTCCCATCACAGTTAATAAAATACTTCTGTAACTTTAGACACACCAATCTGCATGCATATGTGCTGACATGCACCCTTGAAAATTACCCTCTAAAAGTCAGGTGAGGTCTTGAGATGCAAATGTAAATGGATTCTACAACTGGCTTCACATATAATTATGATTTCTCCCTCTTCACTTGCTTATACAGTCTTTGTAACATAATGTATGTTTAAAATGCATGCTGCATATCCTTTAGAGATACACAGACATGTTGGGTAGATTTAAGAATATTTTATATAGTATGCGTGCATTTGCGTCTCTATATCTGCGTAAATGGGCACACATGTGCTTGTTTTAAACGTATCCTATTATTGTACATCATCCAGAGCTTTCTTAGACTGGGTGTTCCATAAATCTGTTACAAAAGAAATAAACCATGCCTCTCCCTCTCCCACGGAAGCTCTCTCTTGCCACACAGGAGTGCCAGGTCATCTACTCAGAGGAGGGCTACATGTACATCTTTCAAGTACTAATGTGTAACGTGCATTGGGCTCCTGTTTGGATGAAAAACATTATCTAAAACTGAAATTACTGTTAGTTTATTTTCATTAAAGGAAAGACTCTTAGTCATATGAAGCCTCTAATCAAGGTCTTAATCTCCACTACGTAATTTGTTTTTCCACGAGAAAAGAACAATCTTGGTACATCTGGTTCCATGCTGAAGAGAGATTCCTTACAGGGTAATTTTGTAATGTTGCACTGCTGCAAAGTCGATTACTTGCAGAGCTTACACTGATTTTCAATGTGAACGTACATGTGCAAGTCTGCTTTGAAAATGACCCCAAGAATACTACTTAGACACAATTACCCCTGCTAATTTGTGTGGGGAGTTTTTCTGGGGAAACAAATGTGCACATACTTTTGAACATTCAAAAGTATGCATGTATGTACAAACTACTCCCCAGTCCCACCCCAAGACACCTCTGCTTACTGCAGGTAAACTTAAACGTATACAGGCCCAAAGCATCTAAGTTTACCTGCATACAGGGCGGGCAATTTTTTAAAAGGCTATTTCCATGGGTAAACAACTTTTAAAATTAGCCTCCCAATGTTCAAACATTCTAAACAACTATCAGACTTCGGAGCACACACAGAATACTGTAAAATGCTATGCTTATTGCTGGTGTAGAAAAGTCTATAAACAAAGTATAACAATTATACTACTCAAAACTTGTAATGAAAACTATGTGTATACATAAAGCTGGATTCTGACAATGTCTTCATTCTCAACATAGCCACTCCTATTATAGTTCATCTCTGAGTCTATTTCCTAGAATAAAGGTTTGTTTTTGTGGAAACTGGGATTTTAAGTATAGATCTAGTTTTCCAGACTCCTTTATTCTACATCACAACACGAATATGATAGAGGAGTATTATAAACAAGTGGTACAAAAGAAATTACATTTATATATATTTTTACACATGGTACAATATAATTCACAAACCACATTCTTATAATGCATGCAAAGGATTATACAGTAGAATGGTACATTGAATCACCGCTGCTTCCTACTCTTGACAAAATTCTAAATTTGTAACAATTAGGACACTCCTTAACTACTTCACAAGAATCAAGAAATACCAAAGCTTTTTTCCCCCCTAAAATAATCCCATTTTAGAAAAAAAAAATTGTTCCCATGAAATTCAGTGGGACCCAAGAAAAAATGCAGCTACTCTCAAAGTACCTAACCAGCGATCAGAGGAATGACATAAGGAAGACCAAAGCTCCATCTACAGTCTTCTCAGTACCTAGTTCATTCTACAGAAAAAAATTTCTCCCAATACACAACTGTGTCAGAAAAATATTCTGGCAGTTCTTCACTTCACTGCACTAAAGGGCCATCCAATTCATGTGAAATCAGAATTCTTGCTACAAGGAGGAAGCAGTGCTGATTTTAATTAAACCTGCCATGTCGATGGCAAACTCAACAGATCTTTTCATGATCTGTGGATTTTTTTCAATGAGACAGAGCCCTGTTGTTCACTGCATTTTACACTGTACCAGGACAGAGACACCAAAGCAAAATCTGAGACATGACAAAATACACGCGAGGGTTTGTTTTTTTTAAACCGTTATATATGTTTTCAAGAACAAAGTTAACAAAAGTAGGTATCACTAGTTATTTAAAAAGTGTGCAAACATGCTATTTTAGTGTCACAATGCAAATATATATTTGGTCACTATCTGGTGGTATTTATGGTTTGTAACCAAAATATTTTCAGAGTTCATTTTAAAGGCTATTTCATAACAAAATAGTTTGTACCAAAGTTTTTTTACATCTTGGAAGTTCTATCATGGGCCCTATATATAATGACCACAAAGAGAATGGAGCACGCTAAAAGGAATATACATGGCAATGCACACTCACATTAGCAAACTGAGAAAATATTAATGACCTAAATTACAATACACTGAATTTTCTATTTAATGTTGGACTAACATTAGAACACATGGAACATACATTAGTGGTAATTATTAGGTTTTCTCCTTTTCTTTTATTCTTTACAGACATCCCCACATGCCACAGATTTTATTGACAATTTTAATCTGGAGAATAAACAATAAAACAATATTTGTATACAGTTTATTTTTACTCACAGTCGAACACTTTTGCTGAACTTAGCAAGGCTAATATGCACTATTTTATGGCTCACATTATAATGTATTGCAGTCTATTTTATTAAAAAATAACACTGTGCTAACTATATTTTTCTTGCTTTATATTTCTCAGAATCTTATATAAGACTGGATCTAGTGGTTCTTGCAACTGAATCCACATGCCTGAAGAATGAGATCCATTTTTAAGAGCGTTGCCAATCTGCACATTAGGGAAATCCATTTTAAAAATGGAGCACGTGAAGCCTTATGCTATTTTACCATTTTTGTGTAATTAACAAAGCACATGGTTTAGATGCCTACTATAAAGCACCTCTGGCTTGCAACATACATAAAAGGCAATTGAGAGTAATGCTTACTGGCAATGAATAATAAAGCAAAACCTATCTGGGCTCAATTCACTGAAAATGTTTTTAGCATCTGGAAGGTGAACATTGGGAAAAAAATCTCAAATAGTAATTGCTTTAAAAGCAGATATTCAGCAAAAAAAAGAATAAGACATTTGTCATGACTAGAAAAAAGATATTTAGAATAAGTAGAAGGCAGAGTCACCATAGATTCTCCATTTATATCCCCTTCCTCTATCTACCGATATCCTTACAACCATTCATTCACTCTGGGATCTTTCAGATCTGAATGCAATTACTTCTCTGCGAGGCTGGTGAAAGGATATGCAGCCGCCATTCTATTCTGTGGCTGAGATTTTGTCGCTTTTTTAACTTATTTACACTTTGTGAAAAATAGGAAATCTAGGGATTTTTTTTTTTAATCAGCCCGTGATGAGCATTAATGCATGCAATTTACCATGGCTCCCGTTTTACAATAGAGGCTATTTATTGCTGACGCACATTACCACTCATTGCTGTTTGATAAATGAACCCTCCAGCTGGGAAAAACCCTCTTCTTTCTATTACATAACATAAAACTATAGAAAACACTTAACTGTTTTTATGCATTAGTTTATGTTTTCTATGCAAAAGTTGCTGTTAAAGGGCTAGCGCCTCTTTTCCTGGTTTGGACTGCAGCAATCATTGTTTAAAAAACACTTGCACCTAGTGGCTACATTACCCTTTTTTCACAATTTTACATCCCTTCCCAGATAAATATGCATTCTGTCTTACCTCACCCTCCAATATTTCACCCATTTGCACTCTTTACCTTCTCTATCACAATAAAAATATCCATGGGACAAGGGGTCTTCAGGACTGTTGGCAGATCTGAAGATGCCTATTGTCATATCAATTTGGCAATCATAATTCATTCATACTAACTACATATAGAACTATATTGAACTACTATATACAATAATTTCTATAACAAACTAATGTATACATTATCAATCATACACCTCCTTCATACCACATACACACTATCTCAAATTACAGGTTTACTCCTTTCTTTCCATCATAAAGCACATTAACGAACAAAAGACACACATGAAATAGACTAAATATAAAACATGTTTTGGATGACTAAAAAAATTAAGCTGTGGAAAATTGACTGCAAAGTAGGGTTAAACTGGATTCCTCTCAAGTCTCATGATTTCTGTTTCCTGATGAGATAGAGGTGGGGTAGAACTGAGTCTTGTAAGTGATGTCTGTAGTGATAAGTAGGTATCTCCTGATGCTTAGGGAAGCAAATATTTTAAATATTTATTTACATTTATATACTGCCCATAAGGTACCTTCTCAAAGCAATATATTAAACATCAAGTTACAATCCAAGTGTATCCTTGAAGAAACAGCTACCAAAACTAATGAACCTGTTTCCTGAAACTAGTGAGGATGTTGTCTAAATATGTCTGCCTATGTCCCTATGGCCTTGATGGATGGTAGATGGCCAGCATCAACTTGTCAGTATTGTCCTGATTGGTTTCTGGGGCGTTCTTGCCTGTTGTGTCACTGGCCTTTATTTTATCCATGCCTTATTTTCTCTTTATCATCTCTCCTTTTTATTATGCTGTTCCCCAAGCTTTCCATCAAAAGCTCTCCACAAGACAGTTCATTGACGGTTCCTAATTAATAATGTGGCTGATAAAGGACCAAATAAGGGCGAGACAAGCCATCACAATAGATGCAAGAGAATGATGAAAAGGCCAGAGAATATTCAAGTATGGGTACAAATGCAAGTTAATTAATAACAGACAAAATAAATAAACAAATAACAGACATAAAAATCAGAACTGCTGACAGGTGCTGTGTCATCATAAAAATAACTAAACAAATACATAATTAAATCATGAATAACCAAAACAACCAACTTGTTAACCAATGAAGCAAAATTTAATATGACGAGATAAAAACAACTACCACTAAATAATCAATTCAGATGTCTGCTTCAGAGGTTTTATTAAATAAAAAGTTATCAAATAATATAGAAAGCCTTGGGTAGAAGATGGTCAAAGTTACATATTTCTATTGTAATGTGCCATCAACACTTATTCATAGGTTATAAAGAAGTACAGTTGATGCTGACTGATCCATTAAACATTACCACAGAAATTATTCCAAAAATGTGTTAGTCATGGCTTTCATGTGGTCCAGAAAATTCTAGGACATATTCTAACGAATTACAGAATCTCTGGCAATAGTAAAGGCCCATGAATTACTGTATACAGTTCGGTATCATATTTGCAATGACAAAGGAATATGTGCAGCCAAACATGGCAAATCCTTACAAAACCACTGCTGCTATCATGTCACTATGATCATTGTTTGTGGCACGTGTGGGAAATACTTGGAGTGTGTATATATATATATATTTTTATTATTTAAACAGTGCCATGGTGCCTCTCCATGTTAAAGCTACAGTTCTTTAAAATCTATGAACAATGACCCTTGATAGCATATTTTAACAGAAATGCGTAATATGCCAACCATCCTCCACCAGAGTTTCCATACGTTCTTATATTTTAAAGATTTTATTCAATAATTACCTTAAAGTTCGCATCTATGCTGTGACATGGTCATGTCAGGACTTCACTTTTAGGCATGTTTTTCTGCACTAGTGCACGAGCGCCCATTATCAATGCTCAGTCCATCTATCTGTCCATTCACATCTAACAATCCAATAAGCTTGAAACTCACCCTGATATTGCTAGGCATACATTATCCCACTTGTCAATATTTTAGAACCAGTTCTTTGTGTGTTTTATCACATCAAAGTTTGTTTCATTTTTTTTTTTAACAAATTGAATGTTTCGATTTGTATAATTTACTTGTGTGTTTATTTTTGTAATGCCTAATAAAAATAGTCCAAAGACAGAAAAATCCAAGAGTCCAACAACTACGACAGTTTCACCACTTTATGTATGTGACTTATACATGGGAACCCTCAGTGTAAGACATGTGATCATACACTGTATAGGACCTTCATATTTAGGGCTTAAAGCATCGCAAATAGCTTCTGCAGCGGCCCATAGGTCACAAATGCCCAATATAGTGCACTCATAGGTACTGTGAACAAGCTCAAAACTTTTTTTTTTTTGACAATTTTTATAAATTTGCAAATAAAATCTGTACTAATTTCAACATGACCTTGAACTTTTAAATTCAACTGTATCGCCAAGCTGAAGTATTATAAATGTTGTCTGGATAAACGTCCAAGTCCTTATGAAACAATGTCTAGACCCTAGCCCATATGGGCCGCTGCAAAAGCTATTTGCAATGCTTTAAGCCCTAAAATATGAAGGTCCTACACAGTGTATCATCACAAGTTTAACAGTGAGCATTCCCCAGTGTGCGTCAAACACATAAAGGGCCGGATTTATGCACGTAGAGGGGGGTTATGCTCACCGGGCCTATTTTATAAAGGCCCGGCGACGCGAGTAAAGCCCCAGGACGAGTCTAAGTCCCGGGGCTTTACAAAAGGCAGGGGCGGGGCCAGAGGCCGCTGTGTCAAAGGATTGCGTGCCAGCAGGCTGCCAGCGCGCACAACCTGCGCCTGCCTCTAGGCAGGCGTAAAAGGTATAACAACAATTTGGGGGGGTTAGAGTAGGGCTGGGGGGGGGGAAAGGGTGGGAAGGTTAGTTTAGGGGGAGGGAACGGGGAAAGCCCACGGGCGTCGGCACACAAAAGGTGCACTAGTGTGCCCCCCCTTGCGTGCGCTGACCCACGATTTTATAACATGTGCGAGCCTGCGCGCGCTTGTTATAAAATCGGGAGTATGTTTGAAAATCTACCCCATAGTGATGGAGTTATCATATTTGTTGTTTTATTTTTGTGATGACACATTGTTGCACTCATCACCTGATTTTTATGTCTGTGATTTATTTAGTTTGAGTATTGATAATTAACGTACATCTTTACCCATAATTGCATATTCTCCACTACATTCAGCTTTCTCATGGCTAAAATGATTCAGTGTAGGAGAACTGTAGTAGAAATTTTGTTGGAACAGGAACCTTTAGGATCAAATTCATTTATAATCTAATCAATAACAGTAATAAATACAACTAAAGCAGTCAGGCAACAGATATCATTTTTTGTCATGTTTATACATTGAACAGTGGAATCTGCCAAACCATAATGGAAGAAACTGGCTCCTCATGTCGCTGAGGCTTGGACTTCTTATTCACTCTCTTGTGTCCCTGCCCTCCAGAGATGACCATGACAGAACTAATTTTTATCTTCCTGGATCTCTGACTTTTACTTTTGTTGAGTGAGATGCTTGGATCATTCAAGAGCTCATAAATGGTATTCTCTTCATGTCCGTGCTCAATGAAACTAGATCTGTTTGACAAGGATAAGGATCCAGAGGAAGAGGACAAGTCACTTCTTTGTGTGATGGATCCCACAGAGCCTCCCAACCAAATGGCACTGTCATTTTTGTTGCTCGTGCATGTTTCCTTGTCAAGCTGAACAGCGGTACTATTCTTTGGGTCTTCATCTTTTGATTCTGCATGAGTTTGCTGGCTATTTATACATTTCCTTTTATTTTTCTTGTTTATGGATGCAGCCATTACAAGGAATTTAACTGAGCCACTGTGTACATGATACGATACCATTCCTCTTCCTATAAAAAAAAGAATGCATAATACATAATATTGTGTCATCACAAAAACAAACAAAAATATAATTAAATGCAATCGGTAAACAATAAATAACAGCTTACACTTAGAGAGTTACTTAAATAACCTTTCAGGAAACACTGTTAGATTGTTCTTTAAAAGTTTAAAGCAGAACTGCTACTGTTTTTTTTTTTTTTGTTTTTTTAACAAGTTTTCAAACTACAGAATAGCAGACAAAATAAACATGGTGCTTCAACAAAACCTGATAAAGGCAATATAATCCGCAGTCATATCCACCCACCCACAAAACAAGAATTTTCAATCCGTCTTGTAATAAGCGTGGTATGGGCCCCAAACATGTTGATATTTAAAACTTTCATTTCGTAAAAGCAAATTGCAAATGCTCAATATCCACTTTCACCTGAACCTGAGCCTGCCAATGATGCATCCCAGGACTAGTTTTCCAGAAGGTGGCAATAGTGAACCTGGCAGAAAGCAATAACTGACCCATCAAGGACCTGTGTTTCCGGGGAATGGCTGAAACCACCCATGTATCAAGACGACGCAGTTTAGGAGTAATACCAACAGGGAATCCTAATATATCAGCAATTTTCTGCGTAACCTGACCACATAAATGATGAACACTTAGACAGTACCACCACATATGCATGTATGTTCCCAAATCACTGCAACCCCCCACAGCATATGGCTGCTGCATCTCCATGAAATTTACTGTAAAAAAAGAGGTATTTGGTAGTTCTATACAGTAAAGGAATCATTAGATCAACTTGTTTAACACAGATAGAACTGTGGTGAGCATCTAGCCAAATGTGTATACAAACCTTAGTCATAAGCTGTACCCAGGATAAATTCCACTGCACGATCAATTTCTGGGACATTTCCTCACCAAACCTACGAGATACTATGCCCCAATAAATGGCCGTTATCCCCTTTACTAAGGCATCGGGGTCCCCCAAATATCTCTCCATTTTATGTAGCGATCCCAGCGGTGCAGAAACATCAAAATAAAGGGCAAAAGCCTCACGCAGCCGCAGGTAATGGGCCCACATATGCTCAGGCAAATCATGCTCCTTACATAAACCCTCGAAAGATTGGAGACCATCCTTGTCCCTAATCATACACAAACCCAAGTCTCTACAGGTTTTAAACTCTGCGAAAAAGTGTATCCCGAAATACAGGTATTCCCATAAATCGGTGCTTTTTCCCATTGCACCGATGTATGATTATCTCCCCACTAGACACTCCGAGGAAATGAAGAACCTGAGACCACACTTTGAGAGTGTGTGAGATAACGGGATGGCTACTGCTAGCTCTACGTCTCACCCAGGAGATGTCAGGGAGAAATGGCAGCATAGCAAGGGAACCACCCTCCAATTGTACACGTTCCAGCGCTACCCACGGAGCATCGTTATGACCAACCCATCCCTTAAGACACATCAATTGAGCTGCCCAGTAATAAACTTTTAGGTTCGGCAATGCCATTCCAGGCATGCATAACTGAGCGAAGCTAATCTGTGCTTGTTTATGATTCCAGATGAATTTCATCATACAGCTATGAAGGTCATGGAACACTTTTAAGGGAATCATAAACGGGACATGTTGAAACAAATGTAAGAGCTTTGGTAATACATTCATTTTTAGTAAATTTATCTGCCCAGCCCAAGAAACAGCGAGGTCAGCCCAATCCAGAAAATTTCTCTTAATTGTACCAATAAGACCCACAAAATTATGTGTATAAAGCCCAGCCAATCCTTGGGGATATAAATAACTAGGTATTTGAACCACTCAGTCACCACCCTAAAGGAACCCAAACAGTCTGGGAGACAAACCTTCCCACTCCAGGAAAACACCTCAAATTTGCCCCAATTAATCCTATAACCTGAAAGATCCCCATACCGGTGCAAAAGACCCAGCAGGGCAGGAGCCTCAATGAGGTAAGATAAATTAGTACATCTTCCGGACAAAGAGAAATTTTGTGCTCAGTATTCCAAATCCGTATCTCCTGAATATCAGCGTGGAGACGGATTGCTGAAGCCAGGGAGTACAATAGCCAAGTCAAATAATAATGGTGATAAGGGACAACCCTGCCTGGTATCTCATGCTGTAGAGAAAAAAGGAGAGAGGGAGCCATTGGTTAGAAGCCAAGCTCTCGGGTTAGCATACACAGCATGAATCCAAATAAGAAACCAATCAGGCAAACTCATGTGTCGCAAGACCGCAAATAAAAATGTCCAAGAGATCCGGTTGAAGGCCTTTTCTTCATCTAAAGACAGAACGACCCTTGAAAGATACCCACACTTAGCCAAATGGAAGATATTGAACAAACGTCTAGTGTTAAAGGTGGAGGCTTGCCCCTTTACAAAACCAGTCTGGTCTCTGTGTACTACGAAAGGAACAAATGACTGAAGAAAAAGCTGCAAAACCTTAGCCAATATATTCAAATCGGAATTAAGAAGTGAAATAGACCTGTAAGACACCAGTTAAAGTCCCCAGGCTGATGTCTGGACTGCCAGCAGAGTTGTACACAGATACTAAAAAGTAAGCAACCTCCAGCAAGTTTTTATCAGGACTTGGTTATTTACCCCCAGGCAGCAACAATTGCATCCTGTACCTCAAAAGCAAGGGGATAGGAGCTGCCAACATTTCCCAAGAACTGAGCAATATCTGCAGGAAAGGCAGGAGTTGGATCAGTTTACACTTTAGAGAAATATTGCAAGAAGGCCTGCTCAAAATCCTCACCCCATTCCCTGCCCTTTTTCAGATCACCTGTGTTAAGAAGGCACCAGATTTGTTCCCATGCTGATAAAATTTGAGTTTCACCAATTTGATGGCCCGTTCCACATTATTTAAGGGTGCGCAATTCTGCCTGAAAGGCCTCCAGCTGCTTGTAGGTGCAGGCCAAACAATCTCACTCGTACTGTTCTTCCAGCCACTTAATTGTGGCTGTCAGATCAGGAACTTAGCCAGAAGTTCTTTGAGGAAAATCATGAAACTAATGAATTTACCCCGAAAGCAAGCCTTAAAAGTTTCCCAGCAGAGAAATGGGGAGTAATCCTCAACTGGACTATGAATGTTAAACTCGGAAATGGCATCCTTCAGCAATACTGAAAATTGGCGATGCCCTAACTAAGCCATATTCAGCCTCCAAAGAGAAACCATTGGTGTCCCAGCCCCAACGACCAATGTAATTTCCACTGGTGAATGATCAGACAACGTACCAACCAAGATATCACTATTTTAACTTTAGAGACAAAAGCAAGGGAGCATAAGAAGTAAACCAATCTACTATACATACTGGGGTTGATTTCAAAAGGAGCATATACGCGTCCATGTGTGGGCGGTTCCTGGCGCTTGCATGTTATAAAAAACGGGTCCCGCAAGCACATGTGGGGCGTGGGATATTTGAAAAATATGTGCGGTGACGCAATTGCTCCTCCCCTCCCAGTCAGCTCCAATTAAGGAGCTGCCTGGGAGGGAACTTTCCTATCTTTAACCCTACCCTTTCTACCTCTTCCCCTCTCCTCCCGACCCCTAACCTAACCCTACCTATCCCTAAATTTTTTATTTTAATACTTACTCCTCCCCAGGAGCAGAAGTAATCTGCTTGCGCTGGCTGGCTGCCGGCACGCGCATCTCCGGGCCTGGCCCACCCCTGCCCTGACCACGCCCCTGGCCCACCCCTTTTGCAGGGATCGGCACTTCAGTGTGTAATGGGGGTTAAGTGCGTGGCCGGGCCTGTTCTAAAATGTGAGCAGCGCACGCAAGGCCCAGCCACATATATAACCTCCATTTTTTACACACATGGCCCTTTTAAAAGTCGGGCCAATTATGTCTTGGGGAATAGAATGTATAATCCCGAGCAGTGGGATAAAGAAATCTCCAGATATCCATGAGCACAAACGCCTCTGTCAATTCCCTATGGCAGGCATCACCGGGGATCCAGAAGCAGATACAGATGTTTTGTCCAAAATTGAATCTGGGAAAACATTCCAATCACCCCCAAGGCACAAATGATCAAAGCCAAACACAGCAAGAGTATCTATCAATGCCCGATAAAATATTAACTGATCACTGTTGGGGCCATAAACATTGACCAGAGTAAAGGTACAATCCAAAAGCACATAACGCCCTTCCATATATTTATGCTGATGATGCATATGAGAGGCATGTTTTTGTCCACCGGAATACAGAAGCCCCTACTACGAGAATTATAGGAGGAATAATAAACTGCCCTCACCCAACCCTGTTTCAATTTATCATGCTATGCATTCGTCAAGTGAGTTTCCTGAAGCATAAGAATTTGGGCCTCCTGTCTATGTGCAAATTGCGAAACATGTTTTCTCTTAATGGAGATGAAATTCCCCAAACATTCAATGAGATGCTTTAACTAAGTTCACCATGGACCAAACTCATTATAATAAGCAAACATGACTGAAACAGAGAGGAAAAGAAAAGAGAAACAGGAAACAGAGAGAAGGAAAAACCAACCCTAGAATAGAACAGCCTGTCAGTCCTGCAACCAAGCCCAACCAAGTGGGTCGTACCAGTGAAGCATACAGCGAAAACACCATTACAAGAAGTAGTAAATCTGAGATTCTGCACCCCCCAATCAAATCCTAACAAAATCCCTCTATCAACATTTCCCCCCCACCCCAAACATACCAAACCTGAACACCCACCCAATGTCATCTGGAAAATCCCGACATCTAACCCAAACCAATACCCAAGAAACAACACCTCCCACCCCCCAAAAGCCAGCATTTCTCTTCGGTGAGAGAGACCAGCCGCAATCTCACACAATCCCAAATGCCCAATCAAACGGGCCCCCCTTTCTCTCCCCCGTCGACTCATGTAACCCCAGCAAGAGAAAATCCCACCCAACACTCTTAACAACCCATCCTAAAAGCCACCCAAGAACCCCACGAGTGCAGCAAGCATTATATACCACATTCCATTGAAAAGAAACCAGAGAAAAGGTCAGGGTCCAGCAAAAGAAATATAAGCCAAAAAACAATACATGACCCCCAGTGCACTGCAACCATGAAATAAAATGTCACACCCAGTTTAAGAGACTATACAAAATCCCATAGGTTGTAGCCAAGAAACAAGAAATCCACAAAGATAAGCAGAAATGTGCTGCCCTTCCAGGTTTGTGTGCTAAAGTTCAAGTCCCAAAGTGTACAACCTAAAGTCAAACGAAAGCAAAATATTGCAGTAAAGGGCAGTCCCCAGAAAAAAACAGTCAACAAAAAGACAACAGAAAATCAATAAGGGAATGTGATCAAAAAATACAATAGCGCCGAGAGAGGAAAAGCTGGAATTCCACTCAGGATCACTTAGAAAGACATTGAAATTAGCTCTCAAATAATTGGAGCTCGCTGCTACATTAGAAAAGAATATATGAGAACGCCCAACGGCTTCTACCAGTTAGAATGACAGGTGTTATTGTCCTTCAGCCACTGCTTGGCTTCCTTGGCTTCCCTAGGCAAAAATCTTCAGTTTTGCCAGGCATAACAGAGCATACTGCAGATTCATCTTTTGCAGGTTTTTTTTTTTATGCCAGCAAAAGCCTGCCACTTGCTCTGTAAATCCATTGAGAAGTTCAGAAAAAACATAACTCCGCTTCCTCGGAAAGACAAATCTTTCAGCTCCTGAGCTGCAGCGAGAGTTTTATTTTTGTCAGTATAATAATGAAGCTTAATAAGAACTGCTCGTGGGCGATTGACATTCGCCGGTGCGGGTGCCAAAGCACGGTGAGCCCTGTCAAGTTTGATGGCTGCCCCACTGATCTCAAGGCATAGGAAAGTCGGCAGCCATGTTAAAAAGAACGCCACCGTGTCCGCTCCTTCCACTCATTCTGGAATGCCTAGAATATGGATATTGCACCAATGCGATCGGTTTTCTAGATCATCTGTATTCTCAAGGAGATCTTTATAACTGTGGTCCATCTTGTCCATTTTGGCACTCATCGACGACATCGCCATCTCCAAATCTGCCATCTTAGTTAATTGCTCTTTGAGTCGCACTGCATTTTCCTGGACCAATTTCACCAAATCGGCCACCTTCTCAACAATAATTCCCAGGTGGGAGTCCAATTTATGGGAAATCTTCTCTGAAAATTGTTCCATGAGGTCTCGGATAAAGGCTTCCTGCTCTGGCAGTATCTCCGTTATAGGTTCAGAATCGCTCTCTGAGGCCGAGTTTTTGCCTCTGACGCTGCTGCCGTTGCAATTTCAGGGCAGCTTTAGACTGTTTAGAGCCTTTATTGGCCCATAACTCCAGGATCGATTGCTTACACGCTTCCTTAGCAGCTGACATGCTGGCAGAGAAATGCAAACATGGCAGCAATCAGATTAATAAATACAGCAAAAGCAGGAGCTAAGCCGACATGCACCTCTTGTCCTTCAACATATAACTGGAAGTCTGCTACTGTTTTTCATTTTTAATAATGAAATTGACATAGTAACAGAGCAAAGGATGGAAAATAAAAATCGAATGGTCTATCCAGTCTGGCAAGTTATTCTAGTCTACACTTTTAAGTATTTCTCCCAGCAGATCTCTTGTAGAATATCATTCCTCAACCTAGTCAGTTTTTTCTGTCTATCAATACTGGGTGGATGAACACACTTTGTCCAACACAGGCCTTATCCTGGTCAGAGAGCATCAACCTGGTGCAGCAGGAAGTGATCCTGGAGCAAGGACTTGCTCACAAGGTGATGCATTGTCCTCTCACACCGAGGATGTGTCTCCCTGAGCTACTGCCCAGGATGGAAGGGTTAGGTTGGCCATCATAATTGGTGATTCAATTATTAGGAATGTAGATAGCTGGGTGGCTGATGGGTGTGAGGATTGCCTGGTAACATGCCTACCTGGTGCAAAGGTGATGGACCTCATGCATCACCTAGATAAGATTTTAGACAGTGCTGAGGAAGAGTCGGCCGTTGTGATACATGTGGGCACCAATGACATAAGAACATGTGGGAGGGAGGTTCTGGAAGCTAAATTTAGGTTCTTAGGTAGAAAGCTGAAATCCAGAAAATCCAGGATAACATTCTCTGAAATGCTACCTGTTTCATGTGCAGGTCCCCAGAGGCAGACAAAACTCCAGAGTCTCAATGCGTGGATGAGACGATGGTGCAAGGAAGAGGGTTTCAGTTTTATAAGGGACTGTGGAAGGGGTAGTCTTTTTCAAAGAGACAGACTCCACATTAATCAGGGTGGAACCAGGCTGCTGGCACTAACCTTTAAAAAGGAGACAGAGTAGCTTTTAAACTAGAACAAAGGGGAAAGCAGACAGTTGCTCAGCAGCATATGGTTCAGAGGGAGGTATCTTCAAAGAATACTAATAAAGCATGAGAGTTAGGGCATCCCAACAGAGAGGCTCCAATAGTATGAAAAGAAGTCCATGAACCTACAAGTAAAGAATCACCTGAGCTAAAAGATTCCAAATTATCCCTGTTAACTGAAAAGCAGAATGTTAATACAAACAAAAAACACACTTTGAAATGTTTGTATGCTAATGCCAGAAGCCTAAGAAGTTAAGATGGGAGAGTTAGAGTGTATAGCAGTGAATGATGACAGACTTAATTGGTATCTCAGAGATATAGTGGAAGGAGGATAACCAATGGGATAGTGCTATACCAGGGTACAAATTATATTGCAATGATAGAGGAGCAACTTGGTAGCAGGGTGGTGTTTTATGTCCGGGATGGCATAGAGTCCAATAAGATAAAGATCCTGCAAGAGACAAAGGGGTAGATTTTCAAAGGGTTACACGCGTTTCTATTTCGGAGCGGCCTCGGAGGGAACAGAGGCCGGCTGCGCGGTTCGGCGCGTGCAGGATGTCGATTTTGCTCAGCCTTGCCACGTGCCGATCCCGGATTTTAACAGATACGCGCGACTACGCATATCTATTAAAATCCCGCGTACTCTTGTTTGCGCCTGGTGCGCGAACAAAAGTACGCATGTACGTAATTTTGTAAAATCTACCCCAAAATGTACAATTGAATCTTTATGGGTAGAAATCCCTTGTGTGTTGGGAAAAAGTATAGCGAATGGGATATACTACCGTCCACCTGGCCAAAATGATGAGATGGACAGTGAAATGAGAGGAGAAAATAGGGAAGCTAACCAAATTGGTAGTGCAGTAAAAATGGGAGGTTTCATTTACCCCAATATTGACTGGGTAAATGTAACATCAGAACTTGCTAGAAAGAAAGTTCCTGGATGGAATAAATGATAGTTTTATGGAGTAATTGGTTCAGGAACCAACAAGAGAGGGAGCAATTTTAGATCTAATTCTCAGTGGAGCACAGGATTTGGTAAGAGAGGTAATGGTGGTAAGGCTGCTTGGCCCTAATGATCATATTATGATCAAATCTGAATTACTGACTGGAAGAGGGATAGTAAGTAAATCCATGGTTCTAGCACTAAACTTTCAAAGGGGAAACTTTGAGAAAATGAGAAAAACAATTAATAAAAAACTAAAAGGAACAGCTACAAAGGTTTAAGAATATACAACAGGCGTGGACATTGTTAAAAAAAATGCCATCTTAGAAGCACAATCCAGATGTATTACACGCATTAAGAAAAGAGGAAGGAAGGACAAATGTTTGACAGTATGGTTAAAACATGAGCTGAAAGAAGCTATTTTTGCTAAAAGATCTTCCTTCAAAAACTGGAAGCAGGATCCACCTGAAGAAAATAAGAAAAAGCATAAGTATTGGCAAGTTAAATGTAAAACATTAATAAGACAGGCTAAAAGAGAATTTGAAAAGAAGTTGGCTGTAGAGGCAAAAACTCGTCACAACTTTTAAAAATATATCCAAAGCAGGAAACCTGTGAAGAAGTCAGCTGGACCATTAAGATGATTGCGTGGTTAAAGGGGCACATAATGAAGATAAGGCCATCGTAGAAAGACTAAATTAATTCTTAGCTGCGGTGTTTACTGAGGAGGATGGTGGGGAAATACTCATTCTGGAGACTTTTTTCAAGGGTGAGGATTTAGATGAACTGACCAGAATCATTGTAAACCTGTAAAATGTAGCAGACTAGATTGAAGAGTAGCAAATCACCTGGACAAGATGGCATACATCCCAGGGTTCTGAAAGAACTAAAAAATGAAATTTCACACCTATTACAAATAATTTGTAACCTATCATTAAAATCATCTGTTGAACCTGAAGACTGGAAGGTGGCCAATGTAAGCCTGATATATAAAAAGAGCTCCAGAGATGATTCGGGAAACTGCAGACCAGTGAGCCTGACTTCAGTGATGGGGAAAATTGTGGAAACTGTAATAAAGAATAAAATCACAGAACATATAGATAGATATGATCTAATAGGACACAGCCAGCATGTATTTACCCAAGGAGGGTCTTGCCTCACAAACCTGCTACATTTTTTTGAAGGTAGATGTGGTGTATTTGGATTTTCAGAAGGTGTCTGACAAAGTTCCTCATGAGAGGCTTCTAAGAAAACTAAAACGTCATGGGATCGGAGAGATGTCCTTTTGTAGATTGCAAACTGGTTAAAAGACAGGAAACAGAGAATAGGATTAAATGGTCAATGTTCTCAGAGGAAAAGGGTAAACAGAGGAGTGCCTCAGGGTGCTTTTCTATATATTTATAAATGATTTGGAAAGGAATACGACGAGTAAGGTAATCAAATTTGCAGATGACACAAAATTATTGAGTAGTTAAATCACAAGTGGATTGTGATAAATTGCAGGAGGACTTTGTGAGACTTGGAGATTGGTCATCCAAATGGCAGAAGAAATTTCAAGTGGACAAGTACAAGGTGATGCATATAGGGAAAAATAACCCTAGCTGTAGTTACATGATATTAGGTTGCATATTCGGAGCTACCACCCAAGAAACATATCTAGGCGTTACTGGATAAATACATTGAAATCATTGGCTCAGTGTGCTGTGGCAGACAAAAAAGCAAACAGAAGGGCCGATGCAATAAATATGTGCAGAAAGCAGGTCCCAGAATGTTAAGAATTATTATGAAGGCAATGGGGAATAAAGCGATGGATGTCAATGCTTCTGTATCGCTCCATGGCAAGATTGCACCTTGAATACTGTGTGCAATTCTTGTCACCGCATCACAAAAAAGATATAGTTACACTGGAGAAAGTACAGAGAAGGATGACGAAAAGGATAAAGGGGATGGAATGGCTCCCCTATGAAAAATGGCTAGAGGTTAGGGCTGTTCAGCTTGAGAAGAGACAGCAGAGGGGGAATGTGATTGAGGTCTACAAAATCATGAAAGCACTTCAATGGGTAAATATGAATCAGATATTTACTCTTTCACAAAATAGAAAGACTAGGGGGCACACCATGAAGTTAGCAAGTAGCACATTTATAACAAATCGGAGAAAATTCTTTTTCACTCAATGTACAATAAGCTCTGGAATTCATTGCCAGAGGATGTGGTTAAGGCAGTTGATGTAGCTGTGTTTAATATAGGTTTGGATAAGTTATTGGAGGAGAAGTCTATAATCAATAAGAAATAGCCACTGCTTGTTACCTTGGGATCAATTTAATGTTTGGGTACTTGCCAGGTTACTGTGACTTGAATTGGCCACTGTTGGAAACAGGATACTGGGCTTGATGGACCCTTGGTCTGACCCAGTATGGCATATCTTATGTTCTAACTTACCCTTATCCTCCTTCCCCAGAATGCCAACAACTGAATTTCACAAACTAGTTATAGTTAGCTGTTCTGCAGAGGAATATTGTCACCCTGACTCTATAATTACACAACTAGATCTCTTTGAAAATATAACCCCATGTTATTATGGTAAGAAATTTAATCTTGCAGAGTGATTAAGAATACAGAAGCTGAGGTTTAATACAAAAAGAACAAGCTCATGCATAGTAACCTAGGACAGCAGTAGGTTGCCAAAGAGTGAGAAAAGGCAGTGAAAAAGACAGCGGAAATGCGGAAAGGAAAGTGAAAGATACAATCAGTAGTAAAGGGGAAGTGGCAATATCTATGTAGAAATCATTGGTGAGATCTCATCTAGAGCACTGCAAACAGGTCTAGAAGCTGAATCTCTGGAAGGTTAAAGATAAAGCAGATGCAAACCAGAGAACAGCAACCAAAATAGCATAGGGTCTAAAATGAAATGTACAGGACCTAAAACATGTATATTTTATGAGACCCACCTTTTTGAAATCGCTTTTAAATCTTATACCTTCTTTTCTTTTAACCAAGACTCTTGTCCTGAATGTTTGTCTTATTAGATTATAAGCTCTATTGAGCAGGGACTGTCTTTTTGTATGTTTGTACAGTGCTGCGTATATCGTGGAGCACTACAGAAATGTTAAGTAGTAGTTGTAGTAGTAGTAGTAGTAGTAGTAGTAGTAGTAGTAGTAGACATGAGGGATATATGAAAGATATTTATATAGCTTTAGGATATAAATACAGAGTATGCAAATATTTTATGGTAGAAAATATGCTTTCATAGAAAGGAATCATATCATCAGACCAGAATGGGATAGATGCAGGAGTAATGTAAAAAAAATGGGGTAGATTTTAAAAGGTGCTCGCGGGAGTAGATTTGTTTGCACAACCCAGCGTGAACTAATCTACTCCCGATTTTATAACATGCGTGCGCTACTGCACGTATGTTATAAAATACAAGGTCGGCGCGTGCAAGGCTGCGCAAAATCGGCAGCCTGTGAGCGCCGAGCCAAGCAGCCATCCTCCGTTCCCTCCGAGGCCGCTCCGATTTTGGAGCGGCCTCGGAGGGAACTTTCCTTCCGGTCCCCCCACCTTCCCCTCCCTTCCCCTATCTAACCCATCCCCCCAGCCCTAACTAATTCCCCCCCCCACCATTATTTTACAAGTTACGCCTGCCGACGCGCCATGTTCCGGTCGAGGGGCTGGTCCGGAGGCTGCAGCCACACCCCGGGCAGGAACCACGCCTGCGGCCCCGCCCCCAATGATGCGCTGACTGCGACACGCCCCTGACACGCGTCCCAGGGCTTGCACGCGCTGCCAAGCCTATGCAAGATAGGCTCGGTGCGCGCAGGGGGTGGAAGGGGCAGCTTTTCGGGGGCTACACACGTAAGATGAAAATCTGCCCCAATATATTTCTCCACAGACTGGGTAGTGAATGCATGCAATAGTTTCTCAGCAAAGAGCAACCATAATATCAAACCTCATCAAGTTGAAAAGTGCATACTAGAAGCATGACGCAAAGATGTTTTTCCCCTCCTCACAAGTAGTGAATGTCGGCATGGGGAACAGGCAGTAAAAGTTGTCAGGCAAATGTCATTCTGCACCGATTCAAAAGAAAATAATTCCCTGACAACTTGCAGTCTCCATACCCCAAACCGAATTTCAGGCAGATTTGAGTAGTAGTAATCTAGCTGCCGAGTTGCAACATACATATGAGTAGACAGATAGATGCACCCTTAACAATAAGAACATGCCATACTGGGTCAAACCAAGGGTCCATCAAGCCCGGCATCCTTTTTCCAACAGTGGCCAATCCAGGCCATAAGAACCTGGCAAGTACCCAAAAACTAAGTCTATTCCATGTTACCGTTGCTAGTAATAGCAGTGGCTATTTTCTAAGTCAACTTAATTAATAGCAGGTAATGGACTTCTCCTCTAAGAACTTATCCAATCCTTTTTTAAACACAGCTATACTAACTGCACCAACCACATCCTCTGGCAACAAATTCCAGAGTTTAATTGTGCATTGAGTAAAAAAGAACTTTCTCTGATTAGTTTTAAATGTGCCCCATGCTTACTTCATGGAGTGCCCCCTAGTCTTTCTATTATCCGAAAGAGTAAATAACCGATTCACATCTAACCGTTCTAGACCTCTCATGATTTTAAACACTTCTATCATATCCCCCCTCAGCCTAAGTCTTCTCCAAGCTGTGAAAGTTGCCTACAAAGGAATGGGACAACCAGAGAGGATCCTTAGACTTAGGGAAAGGAATGTAAACTCAGAGATGAAATAAGGCATGTGGTACTTCACTAAGGAACATAGACTACATGGGATTAGCAGTGTGAATCTGCCATCAATGTCTCTGTTTCTCTCTTAATAAACAAAATCAAATATATATAAAACCTGAATCCCCAAGCAGCATGGAAGGTCAGATATTGAATAGGACTCCTAGGCATTGTACCGATTCAGATGTATTCTTTCATGACTCTTATTGTTCTGAGTAAAAATACTGTAGCGTTGGCTGACAAACAGCATCTGCCACAGTGTCAATATATTTCCTGTCTTTGTATATTTTTGCTATTTTTTTCATGTTTTAATATTTTTCATTCTATTTTTGGACAGTTCCAGCTGCAGGTTAAAGGAAAGGAAAGAACATATGGAATATGTGATACACTGGGACAGTTCTTGCTATTTAAGCTAATACATTGGAAAAAAAAAACCTCAGTCTTTTAAATGATTTTTATTAAACAACAAATAAGAACAATAAAATAACATCTTGTGCAGAAAAACAACATATAACATTGCATGAGAAAGATGAAAATTAATAAACATACAGATCAAGAGGTGGAGAAAAGAAATACAGAAGTATTACTATCTACAGAAGAAACAAATTGCATAGTAATATTCTAATTGACAGCAGAAAAAAAGATCAAACTGGCCCATCCAGTCCGCCCAGTGACGAAGCTTACATTTTGTATAAAAAAAGCATAGAAATTCTCATGCGCAGCAAAACACAGCTTCCCACCTCCATGTCTTTTACCTGCACTTTCAACCCCTTTCCTACCACTGCCTTCCATGTCAGCTCCAAACCTACCCAGAATCTGTTAAAGTGCTGTCCTCCACCACTAAAGCCATTACAAGCCCTGTCACAGTTCTCTATGACTCTTCCAAGACCAGCATTAGATCCAACACGCAGGTCTCCTTCCATGCCCTATTATTGCTCAATATAAGTTTTAAAGAAAAGATGACCAAACAGAGTAAAGAGTGGCAACTCTTCTTTAACTAAGAAACACAGATATTCCATTTCTAGAATATGCTAAACTTTACCATTCTCAAATGGCAAAACCTTGTTTTCTAGTGATTTTAATATTCTTTGCAACTTCCTGGCTCTTTCAGCAAGCCTTCTCTTAACACAGGAAACAAATGACCTCTACCCATTTTATTCATGATACAGTTATTTATCTATTTTTAACTTTAACATCGAGGAATGCTAACAGTACTTGATTGCATTTTAGATATTTATTTATATTCTTATGACTCAAGTTTTATTGTATTTTAGGATATTTAATATTATTTTAATAATGTTTAAAGATATTTTTCATATTTAATATTTCTGCATATTGTCATCTTATATAACTGAATTCTATGTATTGTAAACCGATGGATTGTACATACGAACATCGGTATACAAAAACAAATAAATAAAATAAATAATATATTGCAAGGGAAGAACTCAGTAACCCATAATCCAGTGGGAGCACTGAGAGGAGAGGATCACCTTGCTGGTGGCTGAAAGGAATCAGTAAGTTTTGCTTGGGAAATTTTCTTTTTTAAGAGTATTGGGGCGAAGTTAACTATTGGGGAATATTATTTAGTGTGTTTGTGCTTTTAATAGTCAGTAAGGCAGCGAATAAACAGAAGTTTGTTTTTTAGTTTGTATTTTCATTCTGCTTTTTAATTGATAGGGATAAGTTAGAATTTTTTAGGTCAGGTGAGTTTTTAGTTACAGGCACTTGGACTACTTTTCTTATTATTGGAACCTCACTGTCGGGATGCTCTAATTCTAATGCATCATTAGTATCCTTTGAAGATACCTCTCTCTGAACCATGCACTGCTGAGCGACTGTTGGCTTTCCCCTTTGTTCTAGTTTATCTCCTTTTTAAAGGTTAGCACCAGCAGTCTGGTTCCACCCTGGTTAAGGTGGGGCCCATCCCTTCGGAAGAGACTCCCCCTTCCCCAAAAGGTTCCCCAGTTCCTTACAAAACTGAATCCCTCTTCCTTGCACCATCATCTCATCCACGCATTGAGACTCTGGAGCTCTGCCTGCCTCTGGGGACCTGCGTGTGGAACAGGGAGCATTTTAGAGAATGCTAATCTGGAGGTTCTGGATTTCAGCTTTCTACCTAAAATCCTAAATTTGGCTTCCAGAACCTCTCTCCCACATTTTCCTAAGTCGTTGGTGCCCACATGTACCAAGACAGCCGGCTCCTCCCCAGCACGGTCTATAATCCTATCTAGGTGACGCGTAAGGTCTGCTACCTTTGCAGCAGGCAATATTTATTTGCTGCTCCCTGGTTTGAATATTCCTGACTGAATGACCATAGTGAAGCTTCAACTCAAGACCCATGTGCAAGTCTGTTTGGAACTTATTATTAGCTCCAGATCAAGGGTGCACTGATCTGGTCCCTGAAAGCCACCAACACTTATGATTTTGTGGGCAACCATGCTATGTACCTTAACCTGGATCTCAGACCAGATGTATGCATGTATACCTGATGGTTTATTGTGAATATACTGTAAACCAGGCCTGTGTGTGACCCTCAATGACTAGTGTGGTGCTCCTCTTCTCTGCAACTAGTTTAGGCGCTCACAATGTTTAAGATTATGAACCTTAGTACCGCTATGATCTTTATATGGGATGACGGTATATAAAATGTCTATAAAACTCAATAAAATATAAAAAAACAAACAAAAAAAGAATTGTCTAAATAAATAAATAAATAGGTAAATAAATATTGGATCTACCAGAAATGCCATATGATTACCATCATCTACAGCCATAGTAACCCATGTTGTGATATGAAAACATAGGGGCAGTAACTTTTAAACCGGCATTCAAACACACTTTGGCACATATATGTCTGCATGCGTCTAGATACATGGCCATTTTATAACTTGCGCACACATAATAAAAGAGCCTGGGCGCCCACACGTGTGCACAATTTTAGGTGTGTGCCTATCCAGGCATGTAAATTGGGTTTCTACAGTGTAAGTCAGGATTTTTTAAAACTGGTGCATGCCCACACCATGACCAGTTTCACCATTTCATCCACCAGTTCGCCCAGGGTTGAGCTAGATCCTTCAAACCCCCTGGTTTAATAGCCTGCACTCCCCCCAGACCCTTTAAACCTCTCCAAAATGGCTGTTTTTGTTTTTTACAATTACACCTCCTCCATAGCAGAAATAAAGTTATGCGGCAAAGGAACTGGGCATGCGCCAGGGTGAGTATGTATTTACAAACACATTTCTTGGCCACGCCCCAAAATGCCCATGCCCTGCGAGACCACGCCCCTTTTTGAAATCACAACAAAGCACAGCAAAACTATAGAAGAAGCCCAACAGATGTGCTCTGATAATGCATTAATACCACAATTACCAAAGTTAAAAGCAATTCTTCACCATATGACTATCAAAACCATATACCAAATACTAAATATTTTACTTACCAGTTACTTTCGGAATACCCTGCAACCGAGGGATTGGTAGTGCCACAATAATACCCAGATTTGTACCAACCAGCAATAAACCATGACACACCAACAGACTGGTTACAGAAACACGTTGCTGTCCTATAAAATTAAGAAAGTGCGGTGTAAATCAATGGTCTCAATTACAAATACAGATAATACAGTGTAGCTAAGCAATTCATCATTCATTGCTGTAGTCACTTAATCCTTGATACAACTGCATGGATAGTTTCTGTTTTAACTGGTTTTCCTATGACCCAATGAAGAGTATTGTACAATGAAAATGCAAGCCCACTATTGATCTCTTTTACAAATATACCACGACAGAAAACAACTTCCCTTTATTTGTTATTGTATTTATTTTATTTATTTTAAGTTTTTCTATACCGGCATTCGCGATGAGTATCGCATCTTATTGTTGTTAATGTTCAGTTATTAACTATTTTATATATCAGGACTGTTATCCACTTTGAGCGTCCCGCCGCTGAATGTACTCAGCTATCTTAAAGTTATCAGGGATATGTTTATCTGGCTAACTTTAGGGCAGGTCAGTGACACGACCAGAGATAGCTGTGTAAGTTAACAGCTAACTCTGCTCCTCCTCGAAATGCTTTCCATCCACCCCTGGAATGCTTCCAACTATGAGCCTAAATTCTAGCTGGAAAATTAGTTATACGGCTAGAATTTAGCTGTATAAATCTCTCAATATGCCAGTTTAGTCATTTAGACAGAAAACTTTTCGGCTATCCATCTAAATGGTTTTTGAATAATGACTTCAAAATAAATATGACTGTATAATGCAACTTATGCTCTACGTTCCATGTTACTGCAGTAATTTCTGAAAGTTACAGTTTGAGGAGAAACTTTCATATAGACCGCTTAAGACAGTTGGCAAAAATACACGTTAAGTTATACCAATTTTCATAGCAGACAATTATCCTACCATATTTTCCTCCACACAAGTATATTTACTATTATATGTGTGGATATTTTTCAGGGAAAATTATACAGATATTGTTGAAAATCCAAAAGTATGTTTGCAAATGGAAACCCCTCCCCAGTCTAGCTTCTGGGAATGCCTTTACTCCAGGTGAACTTATTTATGACATGCCTTTGAAAATGACCTTGCCTATGTTTAGAATTGACAGAGTAAAGTTCACGTGGTGGGCAAACTAAAATGAACTCGGACTGATATTGCGGTTAATTAGGAGTTTTTTGAAGATGAATATACATGAAAGCAGGTCTCCCAGAATGAGCTGCAATGAATTGCCACATCTTTGATGGCAGGTTCGACTACAAGATAACTACGCACAACAGTACTTACATGTCTCAGGTAGAAGGAAAGGGCATTTGCTAACATCAATTAAAAGAAAGCCAACAGAATAATTGAGCGGACATGATACCTTTCTAAGGCCAATGGTTGTTTAAAACACAAACTTCCAGGACTACTAAATTCCTTTCTATTTAGTAGTCCAACAAGCTTGAAACTTTAAATGTCCTTTAGCCTTATCAAAGGAATTGCCTCTACCCAAGTAATGTACTGGTATTGCTTTCACTAATTTTATTTTTGTTGGGTAAAGACAGTATTCTTTTTCTACTTTCTACTATTTAGTAGAATATATTGCCAAGAGGACTATTATTTTCACAACTATAATCTTACAAATTACAACATGGTAATAAATGTTTTGATTTTCCATTTTAAAACATGACATTAGCTATGACATTCGGTGACTGAAGAGCAGAAATGCACTGCCCATCTGTTCATATACAAATAGTGTCTGAAGAACGTACTTACTATATCCCTGTTTTATTTTCTTTTTTTTAAGAAAAAAACTCCTCGTGTTTACAATTGAACTTGACGAGAGAAAATGCCATAAAACAACAGAACAGATCCCACGGTCCCCCAGAGTACACACCACAATTACATTCCAACCTACCCTCTTGTTCATTTAATGCAAAACAGTAAGCTCTGTTCTTCACTAGCAAGCATTTGAGTTTAATGAATAGGAACAGACAAGCAGTTGGAAGGAGTAAGCCAGTGTGTGGGCAAAGGCATGTAAGCCTGGGAGGACACACAAGCTGATGGATAAAATTATCAACAAAAGGAAGCATATAGCTCTCGAAGAAGATCATAGTAAAAGATAATAGCTTGAGGCAGGCTTTCTACATGCAACTGTGGTCTAAGATTAAAATAACAAACAAACTAGGTGGTCTATTTTAAAAGCGTTGTTCGTGCAAAAATATATGCAGATATGGGCAATGCACAAGCAATTACAGGTGCATATAGCCGCACGCGCATCAAAAATAAGAAGATGGAAAAGAGGCAGGCAATGGATACAGCAGGGGAATTCTGTGGTGAGGCTAACAGATACAGGCGCAACTCCATAGGAAGTTAGTGCAAACTAATCTATAACTCTTCAGTTTAGTTTATTTTTATGGTATTTTACTTCATAATATATTATCTGCTGTTTGTTTTTATTTTACTATATTAATAAGCATGTTTTTATTTGGGCAGATATTTTTTTTCAAGTCAGGATTTGACATATAGCATGTTTCAGGTTTCCAGATGATTTAGAACCATTTAATTCCAGTGTTTCAAATTACTCAAAATAATAGGCAATTTGGGAACAACCTCGGACATTCCCTAGTCGCCCATGTGTGCAATCAAATTGTCATGTTCATGTTTTCTTGTCTGGAAATGTTTTCTCCAAGAAGGCAATTTTCAAAAGTTTTTTAAGTGGGCAAAATGTTTACTCATGCAAAAATGGGTTTGAAAAATTGTCTCCACTCACTGTAGGTGCATGAGCTGTTTCACTATTAGGTGAATTTTCAAAGGTGTTACACATGCAAATGTAACATAATATTGTAGTTATTTTCAAAAGTCATTTACTCTAGTTAAGTGCACTTAATGTGGGCAAAACCTATTGAAACTTCAATAGCAAATATTGTAGCAATATTCAAAAGTCCACAGTTCAAAGTAAAACCCAGTTTTAAGCTTGCAATTGCTTTTGAAAATCAAGTGCTATTTGCAAACCTTTACTCATGTAGAAATGAGTGTGGGACTCAGTCAGGGAATGGAGGGAAAGTACACATGGGCAGATTTTCAAAGGGGTACGCGCGTACCCCCCGAAAACCTGCCCCAAGTTCCCCCTATGCACGTCGAGCCTATGTTGAATAGGCTTGGCTGCACACGAAAGCCCCGGGACGCGCGCAAGTCCCGGGGCTTTCTGGGGGGGGGGTGTTGCCGGGGGCGTGTCATTCGGGGGCGGGGACATGGGCGTGGCTCCGGCCCGGGGCATTTCAGGGGTGTGGCCGAGGCCTCCGAAACTGCTCCCGGGCTGGGGAATCGCGCGGCTGGCGCAGGCATAACTTGTCAAACAAAGGTAAGGGGGGTTTAGGTAGGGGAAGGGAGGGGAAGGTGCGGGGGGTGGAGGGAACGGAGGCAGACTGCGTGACTCGGCGCACGCAGGCTGCTGATTTTGCACAGCCTTGCGTGTGCTGACCCCGGATTTTAAAGGATAAGCGCGGCTACACGCGTATCTATTAAAATCCGGCGTACTCTTGTTTGCGCCTGGTGCGCGAACAAAAGTACGTGCGGGCGTACTTTTTTAAAATCTACCCCCCAGTGTGTTCATTTTGAAATCATAGTGCATATACTCTGTGCCTATTTTGCCCCTGCTTCAATGCAGGCAAAGTCTATGGGTACTTTTGTACTCATAGGGGCAAATCTTTAAACTTACGCGAGGGCGCAGATTTGTTCGCTCAACCCGGTGCGAACAAATCTACGCCCGATTTTACAACATGCACGTGCTGCCATGCGCAAGTTGTAAAATCCAGGGTCGGAGTGTGCAGGGGGGTGCACAATTGTGCAACCTGTGCACACCGAGTCGAGCAGCCTGCCTGCAGGCGTAACTTGTGCGCGCCGCCGACTCCCTCCCTGCCCCACCCCGGACCGCCGCCACACCCCGGACACACCCCTGGCCCGCCGCCAGGCCCCAGCTAGCCCCTTTTTTGAAGCCCCAGGACATACGCGCGTCCCGGGGCTTGCGCTCGGCGTGCGCAGGGGGAGCTTGGGGCAGGTTTTCAGGTGGTTACGCACGCATCTTACGCGCGTACCCCTTTGAAAATCTGCCCGATAGTGGGACCGATTTTAAATTTTGCGCACGCTACCCAGTGCGCTACCCAGCGCGCACATATGAACACCTGATTTTATAACATGCGCGCGCTGCCGTGCGCATGTTATAAAATCCGGGGTCGGCACGTGCAAGAGGGTGCACACTTGTGCACCTTGTGTGCGCCGAGCCCTAGGGGAGGCCCGATGGCTTTCCCATTCCCTCCAAGGCCGCTCTGAAATCGGAGCGGCCTTGGAGGGAACTTTTTTTTTGGTCCCCCCCCACCTTTCCCTCCCTTCCCCTATCTAACCCACCCCCCAGCCCTACCTAAATCCCCCCCACTACCTTGTTTCATAGAGTTACGCCTGCCTCTGCCTCTGGCAGGCGTAACTTGCGTGCGCCGGCTCACTGCCGGCACGCCAGGCCCAGACACAGGCCGCTGTGTCTGGGCACTCGGCCACACCCCCGAACCGCCCCTGGACCACCACCATGCCCCCGGACACGTCCCCGGACCGCCCATTTTTCGAATCCCCAGGACATACACACGTCCCGGGGCTTGTGCGCGCCGCCGAGCCTATGCAAAATAGGCTCGGCACGCGCAGGGGTAGGTTTTCATAACCCTTTGAAAATCTACCCCAGTATGTGCATCAGCAGAGTTTCCCTTTGAGGATGAGATTGCAGGTCCACGATTACTCAGCCCAGGGAGTCTGAAAATTGCCTCATAAACGAGAAGTTGCAGACAATGAAATTTCTGGGCAAAAGATGAGTTATTTCAAAACCTTGCAAGAAAATAGACAAAAGCTTTTTCAGCTTTTCTGGATAACTTATACTCAAAACTTAATTCTGACTCCTAACGGATCGATTCATTTATTTTGCACCATAGATGAACAGAAATTCAGGCAACCTAGTGAATAAAAATATCTTTTACTCAAAGCTGGAGCAGGGGCTACGCATGAAGAATATTGGTGAAATTGGTGATGAGTGCACAAGGAAACATTTCAGATCGGGTTCACTCTGAAACACTGAATACATTAGCTGTTTCATTTCCTTATGCATGAGCCTAATTTATCCCTTTTTTAACAAGCAAACTCACTTCGGTGATGTCAATTTCTTATTGACAAAGGCACGGAAACTGCACGGGCATGCACAGTGTAACTGAAGAGCAAGACATCAAAATCACCTGCCTGTACATCTAGCTCCACATTGCCTCATTTGCATACCGTCTCCAGCTTATTCACCTTGACTCCATAGGAATCAATGGGGAAAACCCAAGCACTCACACACTTGCCAAAAAATGCTTAGTGTAGTCAAACTGCCTAAGCAAACTGCAGGGCACAAGAACTGCTGGCAAGTAAGGCTAGCAAGGGTCTAATAAGTAAACAAAACACTTGTTCCCATTTCAACAGTCTTTATTCATCATCCATCCCTCATATCTGTTCTCTGCATGAGGGCACAGTATTCACAGGACCTTAATTACACCTCTTTCCTTTATACACACCATGTAACTCTTGACATCTGTATAGCTCTCATGGCCTAGTCATTTCCTAACCGACTTTCACACAAGCCAGCAAGGCTAAAAAGCACTAGCCACAGGAGCCTCACCTGTAGCACATAGTGATTGCATCATTATATCACCTATCCTGCATCCCCATTATTCAGGCAACAAGGGGAGGGGGGAGGGTGTGCTGTTTTCACCCATCCTACCTCTGCAAGCACCCTGCCACAGTCAGCCATTTTGGCTGGAATATTGCTTTTTCATGCCAGGATTTCCTGCACATCCCCTGTTCTCGCTGCCCTGAAAAAGGGATCCATGCCACTACTCATGGAGGGAACACCATGCCATGCATTAATCAATGGAAACAATTGGAGTTAAAACGAGTGACTGTTGCCTCTTCTTATCTTGCTCCTGTTTCAAGTGACTAAGGAGCATACCCAGCCCTGGCCCCTTTAAATGCTGGCAATGTGCCACAGGACAAAATATTTTTAAAAAAGCAGACTTAATAGGGTCATGCTCATTGTCTGACTGAGAAGAGGAATAATCACTGCAAGGATCCACTGATCAATAATCTTTTTACAGCTGATGTGTACTGCAGCATCGTTTCCTTTCTGTTGCATGCAATAGAAAAAGTCATGTGCTGTTTAAGTCTTCCTTGAGTTACAGTGTGAGGGCAATATTCAAAGCCATTTATGGGGTAAATAGTAATTTGCGTGGGTAAACTGGCCTGTCTAAAAACTGACCTGTTCAACGTGGCTAAAAAAGCATGGGTCAGATCACAATGTGTGTGCTTTTAGCTGTGCTAAAAAGGGGCATTCTTTTGAGCATGTTTAGGTTGTGAAAGTAAAGCAGCATGTGCATTTGGCATTTTGAGAAGTACTATATGCACTCTATTTTATATTCCACCCACTTGCATAAATAGAGGGTGCAAAGTACATGGGTGCTTTTAACACAAGCATTTTAAGCTTGCTAATTTCAAAGGGAAACTTTCCTTATATTTTTTCTTTGAAAATTAACTACATATTACATGCAGCAAAAGTACTTACATACTTTACAAATAGGCAGACTACCTAAAATTGCCTTCTGTATTTCTTCTCTTTTCTATGCATTCTGCCTTTATCTTCTTTGTCCACACGTCTTAGTTTTGTTCCACTTCTCTTTTTTCCTGACTATCCATGGCATGCAGCTGACTCTTCAAAGGGCCAGTATCCTGCAAACTAGGCATGCCACTGGTGGATGCATACATGTCTGCACTCCCTGGGATTTGCTCTGGAGGGGAAGAGGGAATTTATTCTGGAGAGGGGGAAGGTAGTTATGTTCTTCCTTCTTTCCATTTGCTGCTTGCTGATATGTCGGGGAGCCATCCTGAGTGACTGCGCCTTTTTCTCTCTTTTAGCTTTGCACCCACATGTTCAAGCTCCACCTCCAGTAAGAGCAGAAGAAAGAGGTGGCACATGGAAGGAAGAGACAGGACCTTCACCCATTCCGTGGAAGCCCATCGCTCTGATTCCCAGCCTTCTCTTGGTAAGTGGTAACAAAATATAACAGCCCTTTATTCACCTTTTTGTTTTTCGTACATAACTATTTTTCTTAATATTTTGGCGAGCCTGGTGGATTTTGCAAGTTTAGTGATGTGACTGCCCATGGTTTGAGTAGGTCCCAATAATTTTTACCTGCAAAAGTGACTGTGAAAAAGATGTATGAATGGAGGGGGAGAGTAAAGGGCACGCAGGTCATGTATAATTACTGAATAAGTGGAGATCATAAGAACATAAGAACATGCCATACTGGGTCAGACCAAGGGTCCATCAAGCCCAGCATCCTGTTTCCAACAGTGGCCAATCCAGCCCATAAGAACCTGGCAAGTACCCAAAAACTAAGTCTATTCCATGTTACCATTGCTAGTAATAGCAACTTAATTAATAGCAGTTAATGGACTTCTCCTCCAAGAAATTATCCAATCCTTTTTTAAACACAGCTACACTAACTGCACTAACCACATCCTCTGGCAACAAATTCCAGAGTTTAATTGTGCTTTGAGTAAAAAAGAACTTTCTCCAATTAGTTTTAAATGTGCCACATGCTAACTTCATGGAGTGTACCTAGTCTTTCTATTATCCGAAAGAGTAAATAACTGATTCACATCTACCCGTTCTAGACCTCTCATAATTTTAAATACCTCTATCATATCCCCCCTCAGCCGTCTCTTCTCCAAGCTGAAAAGTCCTAACCTCTTTAGTCTTTCCTCATAGGGGAGTTGTTCCATTCCCCTTATCATTTTGGAAGCCCTTCTCTGTACCTTCTCCATCACAATTATATCTTTTTTGAGATGCTTGTCAATGCCAATTTTCAGCAGACATGTACCTTGATGTACTCCAGTCGTTGCAAGCTCTAGTTTGTACATAATGGAGATTGATGGAGATACTTTCTTTTTCCATCTTCCACATTTGCAAAATTCATATTTACAATAGGGATGTGCATTTGTTTAAAACAAAAATGTAAAATGCGACAAATAAAGGCTAAATCATTTCATTTGGGTGACCCCGAACTGAATTGGGCCCCCCCCCCCCCCCAAATGAAACGAACCTTATTTGTTTGTTTTATTTTAAACTAATGCATCGGGCCTATGGTCTAGGCCTGAAGCCGGGTCCTCACCTAGGGAATAGGTTGAAGCCCAAAGCAGGGGCCATGGCCTATGCCTTAGTGTGATGCTGGGGTCTCAGCCCAGGCCCAAAGGTGGGGCCTCGCCTAGGGCATAGGCTGAGGCCCAAAGCAGGGGCCATGGCCTAGGTCCGAGCATGTCTCTAGGGTCTCGGCGGAGGCATCGGCTGACAATGGAGCCTCACAGCCAAATGACAGTGTTCGCTGGGGTCACGCAAAGAAAGAAGAGGATCCAAAAAAAGGAGCTCCAAGGCCTGGGTCAAAGCCCAGGTGACGGGACCCAGCCTCCAGGATGGGTCCAGTGTCGGGCCAGGGGTGTGGGTCAAGGCCCCGTTGTCGGGACCCGGCCTATGGGTCGAGTTGTGGCACCAGGCCTGGGTCCAGGCCGTGGCAAAGGTCAAGTCCTCGACATCGGGACCCGGCCTCCGGGGCCAGGTCATGGCATTGGGCCTGGGTTTGGCCTAGGTGTTAGCCTTGAGTAGGCCGAGGCTGTGGTGACCTACCGCACCCTCAGCCTATGCTAGTCCTAAGTTTTGGCCTAGTCCTAGCCAGTGGATCCCCATCAGACCGGTAGGTGGGGTCCAGGGGGGATCCTAGCCCCGGCATTTTTCCAGGAGGGTGGGAAGAAGGCCTAGTTTTCATTTTTTGCCCGTTTTTGTTTTTTTTATTGTTTGATTTTTTTTTCACACTAATGAAACAAATTAAGCAATCCACGTACCGAAATTCGTGGGGGGAAAACCTCCCAAAAACAAAAATGAATTTTTTTCCCCTGCACATCCCATTTTACAACCAATTTGAGGCATAGTGGTAATTTTCAGACTGTAAAGTCAGCAGATATTTTTTACTCATAGACTCTATATTAATTCTCATAGTGAAAGTATGCATGTACTTTCACTTTGAAAATTACCCCAGGAAAGCTACCTGTACACAGTTGCACATAATAATGCTTACAGATAGTTTTCCTGGCACAATTTATGTGCATACTTTTTAAAATAAAGCAGTATGTGCATAAATCGGAAATCTTCTCTAACCCCCACCCCCGGGAATGCCCTCCCTGTGATTTTCTATGCTTTTCCCCACCAAGAATACCAGAAGGTGGACCAGGGCGCCTGCAACACAGATTCTCCAGCTGGTAGTGCACAGCCAGGATGGACTATGGGTCTCTCTATTCCTACTCCTTAGGACGCGGGAAAGAAATCTTGTTAGGCCTCATGCTCCTTCCCTTTCCTTCCTGCTAAGGATCTCTAGTTGGCCTACAGATGTGCAACCAGCAGGAGGGTTGAGAGGCCCGTGAGTCCCTGATTGGCCAGCTTTGTATCACTGGCAGAAAGATCAGAGGCACTGCAGGTTCTCCTGGCAACCTGCTGGAAGAGTATCAGAGCAGGGAGGGTGAGGAGAAAAGACTGCCCCTGCTGCCTTATTACTGGTACTTCTTCTTCACTTCTTTTTTTTTTTTTTTACAGCTATTTCTTAGATGCAGAAAATGTGATACGTTTTGTTTTCTGTGCCTTTAAGGTGCAATTTTGCAATACAAATGTGAATTTTAGATACAATCATTTTGCATGGCTAGTTTTTACTACATAAGACAAAACTGTCCCAGATTTAAGGAGTGATTTTTTAGTGCACTAAAAGTTGTTGGTCTTTTGTATATATACTACTTAGTGTCTCATGCTCATATATTAGCTCTTCTATCATACTTCTTTACATGCTAAAATGTTTCACAAAAATATAAAAGCAGATCTTTGTACTACCCCTTCATTTCAACTGAAAAGGGACAACGTCAATGGAAGTTGGACATATATGTTTAAACTAATTGCTTAAACTGAACCCAGTGAATATAATAATGCCTTTGCTTCCAAGTACATCAGCCTTCATTATAACCTCTCTAATTATTATCAACATTTGTTTTATATCTTCCCAAGAGCTTTGCTTATTTAAGAATAATTATAAGTTTAGATTCTTGCCCAAATGCTAATTACGTCAGAAAATCTGGGGAATCATATGTTGGAGAGCAACCAAGACTTTTTTATTTTAGCCTCACATGGTTTTATTCTTTGGCATATAGCAGATACTAGGAGGTCGATATTCACATGCTATTTAAATATCTTAAAAGTTATCCATCTATATTTAAAGCTATATGTGGCTAAATTCTAGTCGCAAAATGACTTTAAATATAATGATTTATGTGGCTAGAACTTAGCCGCAAGAGTCAGAGATGTTCCAGGGGCGGGCAGGAGGTGTTTCTGGGCGAGCCAGAGCTAGCCGCATAAGTTATGAATCTAATTCCGATATTCAGAGTTAGCCGCTTAACTTCTGTGGCTAACTCTGGTCACGCCATATTGCTGTCTTAAAGTTAGCCAGATATACTTATCTGGTTAACTTTAAGATAGCTGGGGATATTCAGCGGTCCAGCTGTGCTGCTGAATATCCCCGTTAAGTTAGCTGGATAGCTATATTCGGCTAACTTAACTAGCTGCTCTGCGGCTGAATATCAACCTCATCAAGATTAAATCTGCAGCAAATAGGTAAATGCAGAATTGTTTTTCTGTTCATAACCAAGACTTTAAGATACTTACAAATCTGTTTCACCAAAATGGAAAGCAGGACTCTAGGTATTAGACTGCAATGGGATCTAGTACAAAATTCTGGACTGAAATAGCATTCCATTGAAACTAAAGGGCTTTCTCAGATTTTTTGAGGGTATTGCCACATACAACAGGATTTTCTTATTTAACAACTTTCAGAACAAAACAGCCATTGTTTACGATTTAACTGGTTCATTCATGTACTTTAACAAGTAAATACACCCAAATCTCACTGAAAAAATCCCAAACCCTAAAAGCTACCTGATATCATATTGTGAACTGGAGTGGCAATGTTAATATCCTGGAGATGTTCGAGCGTCTCAGTGTGGAAGAGGCGCAGTGTAGATCCAGATGTAAATGCAATCCAGATCCCTACTCCTGCAACGGCCATATGAGAGATTACCATCCCTTCTTCATGATGGGCCTCAAGCTGATGCTGTACAGAAACATAATAGCAATGGTGTTAGATCAAGTACATGATGATATAAATCAAAAGTCCTGGGTATATTTAATATCTGTATACTATGCTGCTGAAAAATAAAAATATAAGATGAGGCAAAAATGAAAAAAATAATGGGTGATTTTAAAATTCATTTTCATAAATTCAGATGAAAGAAAAACAATCAGATTGCTCATGGAGGTAAAGCAGAGTTGCTTATCTTTAACAGGTGTTCTCCAAGGACAGCAGGATGTTAGTCCTCACACATGAGTGACATCATCAGATGAAGCCCAGCACAGAAACCTTTGACTGGCACACTGAGCATGCCCAGTATGCCTCTAACCACGTGTCTATGTGGGGTCCTTTTTCAGTCTTATAACAGAGGTCATGAAAAATAAAAAACTCAGAGAAACCAAACTCTATGGGGTGGCAGGCGGGTTTCGTGAGCACTAACATCCTGCTGTCCTTGGATAACACATGTTACAGGTAAGCAACTCTACTTTCTCCAAGGACAAGCAGAATGGTAGTCCTCACACATAGGTGCTTAAGTAGCTCCAGGCCGCTCCCAAAATATGCAGCATAGAACAGGTGCCAATGTGCACAACAACTAGAGCTGCAAAAAAACTAGGGGAGCAGAACTGTACCCAAGGACAGGGCTCACGGTAGGAAGAGTTGGGGTTTCAGGGCTGAAAGAGATTACAGAGGACTGACTGTCTGAAATGACTATCCCGGCGGCCATCCTTATCCAGGCAATAATGCGAGGCGAACATGTGGAGGTACTCCAGGTCACCACTCTGCAAATCTCGTGAATGGGTTCAGCACGCAAATGAGCCACTGACACTGTCATGGCCTGAACGGAATGAGCCTTGACGTGTCCTTGAAGCTGCAAGCCCGATTGAGTGTAGGAGAAGAAGATACAGTCCAAGCCAATGGAATAAGGTCTGTTTAGACACTGTGACCCTCAATCTATTTTTGTAGAAGGAGACAAAAAGCGGAGTAGACAGGAGGTGAAGCGCCGTCTGTTCCAAATAAAAGGCCAGAGACCTTTTATAATTCAGAGTGTGCAGTGCCCGTTCACCTTGGTGAGTGTGAGGCCTAGGAAAAAAGGAAGGCAACACAATGAACTGATTGAGATGGAATTATGTGACAACCTTGGGAAGGAACTCTGGATGCGTACAACATTTTGTATAACAGGGGTATGACACCAGAGCCTGCAGCTCACTAACCCTGCATACTGAAGTAACTGCAACCAAGATTACCTTCCAGGAAAGGTACTTCAGGTCACAAGTTTGCAAGGGCTTAAATGGAGCCTTTACGAGCTGAGACAGGACAATACTGAGGTCCCAGGAATAGCTGGCGGCTGAGTGGGGAGCTTAAATTGTAACAAGCCTCTCATGAACTGCCTCACAAGTGGATGAGTGGAAATGGAAGCACTATCCCTCCCTTGATGGTATGCCCCAATGGCGCTAAGGTGAACCCTCACTGACATGGTCTGTAGACCGACTCGGAGAGGTGTAGCAGGTAGTCCAAAACATCTGGTGGGGAACAAGAGAAGGGATGCAGACTGTGTCCCACATACGAAGCCGAAAACCACCTCTACTTGAGATTGTAGGATTTCCTCATGGAGGGTTATCTGGACTCCAAAAGAACTCACGATACACCTTCTGAAAGGCCCAGAGCTTGGACAGTCACTCGGTCAACATTCAAGCCGTGAGAGACAGGGCTTGGAGGTTGGGGTGGAAGAGTCTGTCCTAGTCCTGGGAGATCAGGTCCAAGGCAGTCCCCAACCAAACTGGGGGTGTGAGGCCAGCTCCTTTAGCAGTGGGAACCAGACCTGGCAAGGCCAAAAGGGTGCGACCAAGATCATGGTACCCTGGTCCTGTTGGAGCTTTTGGAGTGCTTTTGAGATGAGCGGAAGGGGAGCCCGGTGCCCCAGTGAAGTGAAAAGGCATCCAACACCAATCCTCTGCTTGACCTACCCAAGGAGCAAAAGCGATCCACTTTCTTGTTCTCTGGGGAAGCAAAGAGGTCCACGTCTGGGGTCTCCCACAAGCGAAAGATGCAGTTCGCTACCTCTTGGACTGAGGGACCACTCGTGAGGTCGGAAGGCCCGGCTCAAGGAGTCCTCGATGACGTTGTCCACCCTGGGGAGAATGCCATTCTTGATGGCCCATGACCAGATTTGGACTTCCTCCTGACAGATGGCGTACGATCCTGTTCCTCCCCTGCTTGTTCAGATTGACAAACTAAAGAGTACCAAATCACCTGGACTGGATGGTATGCATCCTAGGGTTCTGAAGGAACTCAAAAATGAAATTACTGATCTATTAGTTAAAATTTGTAACCTATCATTAAAATCATCCATTGTACCTGAAGACTGGAGGGTGACCAATGTAACCCCAATATTTAAAAAAGGCTCCAGGGGCGATCCGGGTAACTATAGACCAGTGAGCCTGACTTCAGTGCTGGGAAAAATAGTGGAAACTATTCTCAAGATCAAAATCATAGAGCATATAGAAAGACATGATTTAATGGAACACAGTCAACATGGATTTACCCAATGGAAGTCTTGCCTAACAAATCTGCTTCATTTTTTTGAAGTGGTTAATAAACATGTGGATAAAGGTGAACTGGTAGATGTAGTGTATTTGGATTTTCAGTAGGCATTTGACAAAGTCCCTCATGAGAGGCTTCTACGAAAACTAAAAAGTCAAGGGATAGGAGGCGATGTCCTTTCGTGGATTACAAACTGGTTAAAAGACAGGAAACAGAGAATAGGATTAAATGGTCAATTTTCTCAGTGGAAAAGGGTACACAGTGGAGTGCCTCAGGGATCTGTACTTGGACCGGTGCTTTTCAATATATATATATAAATGATCTGGAAAGGAATACAACGAGTGAGGTTATCAAATTTGCAGATGATACAAAATTATTCAGAGTAGTTAAATCACAAGCAGACTGTGATACATTACAGGAGGACCTTGCAAGACTGGAAGATTGGGCATCCAAATGGCAGATGAAATTTAATGTGGGCAAGTGCAAGGTGTTGCATATAGGGAAAAATAACCCTTGCTGTAGTTAAACGATGTTAGGTTCCATATTAGGAGCTACCACCCAGGAAAAAGATCTAGGCATCATAGTGGATAATACTTTAAAATCGTCAGCTCAGTTTGCTGCAGCAGTCAAAAAAGCAAATAGAATTTTAGGAATTATTAGGAAGGGAATGGTTAAAAGAACGGAAAATGTCATAATGCCTCTATATCGCTCCATGGTGAGACCGCACCTTAAATACTGTATACAATTCTGGTCGCTGCAATCTCAAAATAGATATAGTTGCAATGGAGAAGGTACAGAGAAGGGCAACCAAAATGATAAAGGGGATGGAACAGCTCCCCTATGAGGAAAGGCTGAAGTGGTTAGGGCTGTTCAGCCTGGAAAAGAGACGGCTGAGGGGGGATATGATAGAGGTCTTTAAGATCATAAGAGGTCTTGAACGAGTAGATGTGACTTGGTTATTTACACTTTCGAATAATAGAAGGACTAGGGGGCATTCCATGAATTAGCAAGTAGCACATTTAAGACTAATCGAAGAAAATTCTTTTTCACTCAACGCACAATAAAGCTCTGGAATTTGTTGCCAGAGGATGTGGTTAGTGCAGTTAATGTAGCTGGGTTCAAAAAAGGTTTGGATAAGTTCTTGGAGGAGAAGTCCATTAATGGCTATTAATCAAGTTTAGTTAGGGAATAGCCACTGCTATTAATTAAGTGATCCTAGCCACTAACATGGTGCCCTGTAACATGAGGCATCCCAGAGCATCCAGAGCTCTTTGTTCGTGGCCTGGAGGGACTGAGGCATGAGTGTGAAGCCTCTTCACCTTCTTCAATGCTGATTCCAGTACCACCGATTGGTGAGGGAGTTGTTTGCTTTCAAACCTGATGGAAGACTGGCCCAGATAAACTGCCTCACAGGAGTAATAGAGATGGGGTGTTCCCAGAGTCAGTCTACCAGCTCCCTAAAGATGTCATGGACTGGGACAGCCACCATCTCCTTCGGGGCATCCAGAAATTGCAGGATCTCCAGCATCTTGTGTCGAGAGTCCTGCTCCATTAATAGTTGGAAAGGCACCGATTCCGTCATGGCCTTAACGAACTCCACGAAGGAGAGATCCTCCGGGGGAGATTTCCGCCTCTCCTCCAGAGGAGAGGGCTACGAGGGCAAATCCTCCAATTCCTCTGTGGAGGAAAAATAGGCCTCCCCTTCCCAGGGGTCATAAGGGGCCTCCCCTTCACTTTGCATGTCCAGAGATGTAGGGGGCTGGAACTCCAACTGTGCCCTAAGTGTCAAGCCGGGGGCCTCGCAGACCCCATCAGAACCAAAGAGGGAACCAAGGGGACTGAAAGGGCTCGGGGCCATATGAGCACCAATGGATCCGTTGGCTTTGGAAGTGCCGGGGACACCGATGGTACCAAAGGTATAAGTCCCGAGGGCCCCAGGAGAGCCAGAGAATGGCAGGGTGCTGTGCACAAGCAGGGCACCACCGATCCAGATGGCCCTTCCTCGTCGAAGAATTGCTCACTTGAATGGGAACTGGTGGTGGCAGCAGGATGCTCCCTTGGGCCACGAAAGGGCTTGGGGCATTGGAGCTGGCTGTGTCGGCAATACACAGAGCAGCATATCCAGCCACTCCAGGAGAGTCACAAACACCATTGGAGTCTGCTCCTGCAGCGATCCCGGTGGAACTGGAGGCTCAATGCCCTGTAGGTCCCGGCCGACCGCCAACCGCCTCTCCAACTCATCCTCAAAAGCTGCTGTGGATAAAATGGCTTGAGGAGGAGACAATAGGTTCAGAGCATCTCCTGAGCCATGGAGAATCACCGAGCCCTCCACTGGCACCGGTGGAGGCCGCCAGGAGTCCTTAGAAGAACCAGAGGGAGTCGCTTCCTCCACCCAAGACTGCTTCGGGGGAGGCACTGATGGGGTTGATAACTGCTTGCAGTCCGATTTAGAGGAAGATGCTTACCACGGTCCTTACTTGGAACTGATGGTGATAGAGAAGAACTGGATCTAGAATGAGAAGACATTGAATGTGCTCGGTCCCCGCCCTTACTTTGGAACCTCGGAATAGCTGGGGAGGTGGCCCCGAGGGGGGTGAGGCCAGGGCTTCCTTCCCCAGCGGGGTAGAAATCCCAGACGCTGATGACAGGTCCAATTTTTTTTAAAGCCGAACAGCTTCTCCATCTTGTCCAAACATGCCCGATGACCCTTGGGAGTCATCTGGCAACAAAGATTGCAACCACAGATATCATGCAGTGCCCCCAGGCACAGGACATAGACTTCGTGGGGGTCTGTAATAGACATAGTCCGGGGGCACAGGCAAAAGCCGGACAAAGCCATGGCAAAAAAGGCAGCACATGGTCGGTGGCCACTGGGTGGCGACATTATCAGCGATCAACCACGAGAAGCCGGGAAACTTACTGAAAGCGTAGGGAAAAAACCCCGAGAAATGCAGAGGGACCTGATGCGATGCCGGCAATGAAAAATGTGCAAAAAGAAAAGAAACAATAATGAGCTCCATGACTGCGAGGCGAAAGTTTTGCGGAAAGGAAGAGACTGAAGAGGTACCCCATGTGGACACATGGTTAGTGGCTTGCTGGGCTCTATCTGATGATGTCACCCATGTGTGAGGATTTCCATCCTGCTTGTCTTTGAAGAATACCTTTATTAGGATAACATGTTAATAGATGCAATCAGACAGGATTTCTGAGATTCCTTCAGTCATTTCAAAATAGTTCATTTAGAAACAACTGTTATCCTCAGAGGTAACATCCTTACCCAAATACTTCATTGGTTTTCTTTTCATTCTGTTTTTGGCAAGCTAACACAATATTCCCTTTCAAATTTTTTTTTTTTGTGTTGCAACACATGCATTTTATCAAGGAAGCCTTGATGATCATTTCACTATGATAGGCAATCATCAATTTTGCTTCCATAAAACATGACAAGAACCATGAGGCTCCTCCAGTTTACCCAACTTTGCTTCTTTTTGCAATGCTGCAGCTCCCGTTTGATTTCAGTCTTTGCCTTCACTTCTATACAATTAAAGATCCTCTGTGCCTCTTCCATAACTTCTTCCCCAAACACATCAACTGTTCATTTCCATGTTTATTCCTAGGAGAATATTTTCGTTCTGGTTTTTCTTTTTGGATTTCAATGCACACTGCCATTGATGAAATGATGCTACGGTAAAGTAACATTTTTAAAAAAGATAAATCTATCGCACCACATGACAAAAGAAAAAGTTCCTTTTTCCTTTTCAGAATGAGTTTAGTTAACACACTCTAGTAACCTACTTACTAAAGACTTTTTCCTATTTTGTGTCTATGGGAAAAATGCTGGCCATTGAAGTAACTTGGTCAGGTATAACTTATCCGGTTAAGTTACACAGTATACTCAGCAGCATAAATATGCATATATATTCATGCTTAGCTGCATAAGTTATGGTTGGTCTAACTTAGCTGCTTGACTTGTGTGGCTAAGATAGAATATTGCTAGTCATATAAGTTGTGCTGCTACGTTGTTCCGCCCCAATCCGCCCACTGCCTGCCCACAATATATGTGTCTAAAATGTTAGCCAGGTAAGTGACTTATACGGCTAAGTGGCACTGTTGAACACAGGCACATATTCAGCAACCTGCCACTTATGTGGCTAAATAGCACTGAACATGCTTTGAGTAATGATTTCATAGTAAACAGGGTCCTATGGACCTTATTAAAAAATGACTTTTTCACATTCTATGCCTATGGAAAAATATCTTTATTGAACAAGGCCACACACACATACATATATACATATATGCACATACACATGTACACACACACATATATATATATATATATATATATATATATGATATAGCTGCACCAGTAGCATGGGATCTTCTTAGTGTTTGGGTAATTGCCAGGTTCTTGTGGCCTGGTTTGGCCTCTGTTGGAAACAGGATGCTGGGCTTGATGGACCCTTGGTCTGACCCAGCATGGCAATTTCTTATGTTCTTATGTTCTTATAATACAGAGCACTAACGAAAATATTAAACAACAATATTTTATTAATAGTATCAAAATTTAGCATAAACAAAATATTTACCATCCTTTATGAGCATTTTCAGTTTCTATCAACTTTCGAATCATTCCATGGCTGCATATAAGTACATTGGATTATAGAGAACATTCCTACACAACAGCTTATTTGATTATAAAGGACATTTCTACAATATTCGAATTACATTTTAATATAATATTTTTTTGTAATGCATTGTGTCACTATTTTGATTTTTTCCTTTTTTAGTAATCCTGTATAATATTTAATGCTGATGGTAAATTTAATGCTAAATTTTGATACTATTAATAAAATATTTTTGTTTATTTTTTTCATTAGGGTTCTATATCATATGCATTTGATGGTATAATTTTGGAACACTTTATCTTATTTAGGTTGCCTGGGGTATTTGCAATTTTCACTATATATCTATATCATTCCTCATTCACACCACTTCTAAACTCTCTTTAGTGTTATGCATTTATAGCATGTATAAATATCCACATAAAACATTGTCAAAATATATACAGATTGCTTGGCCATTGGCCGGCCCCTGTCACATGGCAGGAGCACTGGACGGCCGGCACCATTTTTAAAGATGGCGCCAGCCGTCTAGCGCCATCCGTCCAGTTCTCCTACCATGTGACAGGGGCCAGCCAATGGCACGGTAACCCTGTCACATGGTAAGGGCAAAGGGCCATCGGCGCCATTTTTATTAGTGGCAGCCGACGACCTGAGAGCGGGAGATCGCTCCCGGGGTCCACTGGACCACCAGGTAATTTTAAAACGTTTTTTGGGGGGTCAGGAGGGTGGTGGAGGCTAAGGGAGCAGTTTTAAAGGGCCGGGGTGGGTTTTTTGTTTATCAGCCGACAGCCCGAGCGCGAGAGAATGCTCCCGGGACCCCCGCTGGACCACCAGGTAATTTTAAAAAAATTTTTGAGGGGGGGGGGGTCGGGAGGGTGGTGGAGGCTAAGGGAGCGGTTTTAAAGGGTAGGGGTGGGTTTTTGGTTTATCGGATCGGGTGCAGCCGATAAAAAAAAAAAACGATCGGGCCGGACGAAAAAAAATGCACGATTTGAATTGGAACCAGAACCGAACAGATTCTGGTTCCGATTCACATCTCTACAGGATATAGCAGAAATATAACAGGGACTACAGTATATACAGCTCTGCAGTGACCCCAGCCTGCCAGTATTCTCTTCAAAAGCTAACTGTGGACAGACTAGCAAAAAACTTAATTAAAAATATGATTAAAAACAGGTAAGAAGAACTGTACTCAACCAACCATAAACACTGAACTCAAGTAAGATTCTAGGTACCTCAAGCTAGGGTCTGGATGAACACTTACCAGTAAACCCTTGGAACCCAGAGAAGGATTACTATTGATACACTCATGGGGCAGCTGAGGGTAGGAAGCTGAGTCCATCTGTCTACACTAAGGAAAACAAAATTATCAGATAAGTAATTTCTCCATTTCCTAACGTGTAGACAGATGGACTCAGGACCAGTGGGATATATCCAAGCTACTCCCTAACAGGGTGGGAGGCTGCCTGCAATCCAGTCAAAACCACACGTGCAAAGGCTGCATCCTCCTGGGCCTGCACATTCAGATGATAAAACCTGGAAAAAGTGTGTAAGGAGGACCACGGCGGAGCTCAGCAGATATCGACTGGAGACAACAAACTAACCTCTGCCCATTCCTCTGCCTGAGCCCTAGTGGAATGAGCTCTAACCTAAGTAGATAATGGCTTTCCAGCATCCACATGCACAGCCATGACTACCTCCTTAATCCAGCAAACTATGGCAGCTCATGAAGTTAGAGTACTCTGATTACTCCCGCCATGGAGAACAAACAGGCGATCCATCTTATGAAAGGGTTCAGAAACCTCCAGATACCGCACGACAAGTCGCTTGACATCCAAGGAGCCCAAGAGGCGAAACTCCTCCGCAGCCCTGACCTTATCCAGGGATGGTAAGGAAACGGACTGATTCAAATGAAAGTCTGAGACTACCTTGGGCAAGAAGGATGGAACAGTAAGAAGCTGTAACAACCCCGAAGTCACCCAAAGGAATGGCTCATAGCAAAACAAGGCCTGCAGCTCAGAAATTTGACGAGCTGAACATATAGCCACCAGGTACACAGTCTTCAAGGTCAACAACCGCAAGGTAAGGCTACGCAGTGGTTGGAACATAGGACCCGCCAAAAAATCCCAACCAAGTTAAGACTCCACAATAGAACTGGTAACCTCAAGGGAGGCCTAAGATGCTTCACTCACTTCAAAAAATGGGCCACATCAGGATGAGATGACAATTAAATACCATTAACCAGGCCTCTGAAACAGGCAAGAGCTGCAACCTGCACCTTCAAGGAAATAAGGGCCAAACCTTTATTCAACCTATCCTACAAAAAATTCAGAATGAGAGGGATCTTAACTGAATGAGGAAGAACACCCCACTCCTCACACCAGGCCTCAAAAACTCTTCAAACCCACACATAAGCCAAGGAAGTGGAGAACTTGTGAGCGCGGAATAAGATGGCAATCACCACAGAGAATAACCACGCTTTAACAGGCGAGCCCTCTTGAGGGTCAAACTGTTAGACAGAATCGAATCAGAACCTTGTGAAGAACCAGTCCCTGCTGTAACAGGTCCATGTGCGGCGGAAGACAAAGGAGGGGGGCTCCATCAGGAGTCGTCGCAAATCTGCATACCACGGACACCTGGGCCAGTCCAGCACCACCAAGAGTACTAGCCCCCTGTGGCTTTTGATCTTGCGAATTATCCTGCCCAGCAAGGGCCATGGAGGAAAGGCACAAGGCAATCTGCCTTCCAGCCAGACCTGTATGACAACATCTATTCCCAGGGACCACGGATCTCTCCTGCGACTGTTTAAGTGAAGAACCTTCACATTTTGAGAACTCACCAGCAGGTCTAGGATCGGAAGGTCCCAGCGATCCACAATCAGCTGAAATGCCTCAGCTGACAACACCCACTCTCCTGGGTCCAGACTCTCCCTGCTGAGAAAGTCCGCTCTTACGTTGTCTTTTCCTGCAATGTGAGAGGCCGAGATCACCTGCAGATGACCTTCTGCCTGTTCCATCAGCTAGTCTATTTCCTGCAACGCTTGCTGGCTCTTGGTTCTTCCCTGGAGATTGATATAGACCACTGTCATCGCATTGTCTGACATCATGCGAACTATTTGATCCTACAGTCTGTGGCTGAACTGCAAGCATATCAGCTATACCACCCAGCTCTCCAGGCGATTGATATTCCAGTGGGACTCTTCAGCATTCCAATGCTCTTCAGCTGTTATATCCAGAAAGTGAGCCCCCCATCCTTTGAGACTCGCATCTATCATAAGTAACAACCAGTTCAGAGAGGACAAGTACACTCCATTTCTCAGATGATCCTCCTGCAACCACCACTGGAGGTGGGAGCAGATTTCCATCTGCACATGGAGCCAATCTGCATAGTCCTGAGACTGTGGGTTCTAATGAAATAGCAGAGAGCATTGAACAGGAAGCATATGCACCCTTGCCCACAGCACCATCAAGCCGAGTACCTGCAGGTAGGACCATTCATCAGGCAAATGGTGTTTATAAACTGACGCACTTGAGACATCAATTTCTGGATCTGAACTTCTGGTAGGAAAACTCTGTCCTGTCCCATGTTGACCCATACCCCCAGATATTCCAATGACAGGGATGGCTGAAGATTGCTCTTGGTCAGGTTCATCAACCAACTGAGGTCCTGCAATAAGACGATCACCTTGTGTGTCACCAGGCGGCTCTCTTCATGAGACTTGGCTTGAATCAGCCAGTTGTCCAAATATGGGTGCACCAGGATTCCTTCTTTTCGCAAGGACGCCGCTACCACCACCATAACCTTTGAAAATGTTCAAGGAGTGGTGGCGGGACCAAAAGGCAGCGCCCAGAGCTGATAATGGTGCACCAACACTGCAAAGCGTAGAAAGTGCTGGTGTTCCAATCGGATGGGAATATGACAGATCCAAGGAGGTCTGAAATTCTCCTGACTGCACTGCCATTATCACAGAGCGTAAGGTTTCCATGCAAAAATAAGTCACCTTCAAATGATGGTTGACCGTCTTGAGCTCCAGGATAGGACAAAAGGAGCCCTCCTTTTTGGGCACAAAATAAATAGAATATCACCTCATACTTTCTTGAGACGTGGGCACCAGAACCACAGCCCTTAGTCTGAGGAGCCTTTGAAGTGTAAACTCCACTGCATGCTTCTTCTGCAGGGAGTGGTAAGGGGACACATTGAACACGTCCTGAGGAATACTGCGAAATTCCAGCACATACCCTTCTCGTATCACCTCCAGGACCCACTGGTCTGATCTAATCTCGACCCATCTCCAATAAAACAGAGAGAGACATTCCCCTATTACCTGCTCCGGAAGCTGGGTTGGCAAACCTTCATTGGGAAGCTCGAGAACATCTACAACCAGAGCCCATTCTTTTCTTGGGCTGTCGGGAACAAAAGGACTGAGATCTACCGAAAGTCCGAGTCTGCTGAAATGTTGTCCCTCTGTAGGGACAAAAAGGCCTGGAACCCCGGAGACGACCCCTCATACAAAAGGAGCACTGTAACTGCTTCTTATCCTCTGGCAACCAAGGAACCGGAGTCTCGCCCCACTTACTGACCAGTTTCTCCAACTTACTCCCAAAAAAGAGCGAGTCTTTAAAGGGCATCTTGGTAAGATTGACTTTGAAGGCTGCGTCAGCCGACCAATTTCGCAACCAGAGGCTATCACAGAAGCCACTCCTCTGGCGGAGGTTGGGACCAAATTACAGCATGCGTCTGCTAAAAAGGCAGCAGCAGGTTCCATAACTGTTCTGGAATTCCCTAGAGATTCATCAACCTCCTGAGAAAGAAGCAGACGAGATCTCGCCAATAGGGCGCAACAGGAGGCAATCTGTAAATTCATTTCCACCGCCTCAAAGGCTTGCTTAAGAATAGCCTTAATCCTTCTATCATGTACATCCTTCAAGACCGTTCCTCCCTCTACGGAGATAGCTGCCGCTTAGAAATGACCAGCGCATCCACTTTGGGAAAATGTAGCCGGATCCAGGGGGTACAGGGCTTCCAAATGCAGCCGGATCCAGGGGGTACAGGGCTTCCAATGTCCGAATGCCTTTAAAATTTGCCTCTGGGGCATCCAATTCCAGATTAATCAATTCCTGGATGGCATCCATCACAGGGAAAAAACAAGAGGCTATGTAAGGAAGCCAAAATGGGATTCTTCCTTGGCTCTGACACAGCATCTGAACCAGGGACACCCAGCTGTTTCAAGGTCTGGGAAATCAGGGCCAGCAGTTCATCTCTATGAAAGAACTGAAACTTGGTTAGATACAGTTCCAGCCCTGGAGGAATTTCCCCATCTTCCAGGGAATCAAGATCAACCTCATTAGTGCCATCCGGATTCCTGTCGGGAACACCCACAGGGAGTCAAAGTGAGCCCTGGCACTTAGGCATAGGACTGGAAGAGGGAGGAGCCACCAGCTGCGGTTCCAACCAGACAGAAATGGGGGAAGCGGAGGACTGTGCTATAAGAAAGGCTTGTAAGCCTTGAAAAAATTCCACCCAAGAAAAGCAGCTGGATCCAGACCAAGCCCAGAAGGAACTGGAGCTGGTCCCACAGAACTGCCCTCGCCAGTGGAGGAGCCAGTCAAGGGAGAACCAAGATCTAGCATCCCCCCAATTAAAGCTGTGACCAACCCAATAGAATAGGAAGAGCTCAGCTTAGCAAAATCAGAGGAAGACAACTCTCCCATAGCATCTGAGCAGTGCTGGCACAGGTTAGAAGCCAGGTCAGGTTGAGAAGCCCTAATACAACAGGCAACACAAATAGGAAGACACTTAGGCTTCTTGCTTACTGGCGCCATTGCGGCAGTAAACATGCATTGGAATGGCTTGCGATCAAAAATGAAATGTGCTCAAAAAATAAGCACCTAGAAAAAAGCATGGCAACCTGTGCGCCAAGTTAAGCGCGTGAAAAAATATTTTTGGGCACGCGTAAAAAGCAACATGCAAGAACAAAGCCTAAGTGTAAGGCCTAGACAATGGGCACTGCTCCCAACCCGCCCAGCTGCCCAGTTCCCCAACTCCAATGGAAGCGGGAACGAACGTCAGTACGGCGCACCGAGAACGGAGACCAGAAGAAGTCCTGAACCACCTCTGTCTCTGATTCAGGTCAAAACTTTCTTCCCTTTTTTTTTGTTTCTAAACATTACCTTAGCTCAGCACTTACTGGCTGACGGTCTCCAGCTGCGGGGGGAGAGGGCATCTCGGCTTTCTGCACATGCTGCCTTTCAGCTGAAGTAGCAGCTAAGTCCACGCCGGGAAACCCAGCAACCAGAACAATGCACATCTCTGAGGGACCAAGGAAATCACCTCAGGAATTCTCAACAGGGGGAGGGACCTTTGGTATCACCGCAGGAGAGCGGGGTTCTTTTCCTGAATTTAGAATTTCAAATTTGTCCTTCCAAAAAGTTCAAAGCAATCCCCATAGGGAGATACACATCGACCATCTGCTGGAGACAGAGAATATTGGCAGCCTGGGGTCACTACAGGCTACATCTATATTGTGATGTCATCTTGCTCCATCTGCTGGCTGAGGGGCATAAACCCACTGGTCCTGAGTCCATCTGTCTACATGTTAGGAAATGGCTTGCATCCACCCATCAACATCCAGTATGCAAAGTGTAATTTATGATTTGTTTCCACCAAAATAAAGAGAATTCAATATTCAAAAGAGTTTGTTCAGCTAAATTCCAACCTAAGGTTTAAATATGCATCTAAAACTTATTCAGACGGTAGAGGGACATAAGTCATTACCCAGCTAAAACTTTGCCGGATACAAAAAAATAAAAGAGGCAGTGTGGGTGCATTCTGGGGGCAGGGCTTCAACTTGGCCAGGTAGCACTGAATAGCAGTGTAAAGCGGTCTTAAGGTTATCCAGCTACATGCAGCCACATATCTTTTACCTTTAATAGGCTATATTCAATATACATACTGCCTGGTGCTCACTTGGTGATTAGTTTTCATCCAGCACTTTTGCATTCTGGGAAAATTTCATTAACAGCAAAAGTGAGAATATATTCATATCCACATTTGAAAGTAGAATAATTTTTGCTGAAAATCGCACATTGAAATAACTAAAAAAAAACCCAAAAAACCAAATAGCTTGCACACATATAAATATTAGTTCTTTCATGCTCCTGAAAATGACTACCAGTTGTAGATTTTGCAAAACTGTCTGTAAAAACAGTGTTGGCATGGTGATGGAATGGTACCATATGGCTTGTTAATTCTATTCTGCTAAACAACGTGGTTCACTGTATTTCAGAAAAATGCACAACGTATAATAATGGTCTTCTGAGGCAGTTTTACTAGTAGGAATTATAATGCCATCAGCGGTGGATTAGCGATTGGGGACCTAAAACAACAATACAAAATCTGCCGAAAGCCATGTCACCTAACGTACCAAACTCTTAGTCGGTAACTTTCAAACTGACACGTGCACAAATGTGTGTACTTTTGCCGGCGCGCGCACATGGACGTGCTGATTTTATAATATGCGCACATCTATGCGCACGTTATAAAATCCACTACCTGCGCACACATGTGCGCACAAATACTGTCTCGAGCGTGTAAGGGGGGAATTTTAGTAGGTATGCGTGGCAATGCAACAGACCTATTCCCTGTTGCCTCTCAGTTCGCCCCAGTAAAGGAGCGGACTTCCTAAACCCCTTATGTAACTTGCCTCCCTTTTACCCTACTAGTCGCTGACTACCTTTTTTTTTTTAAAATTTTACTACTTCCATGCTGTCCATAGCAGAAGCAATTTATGCGGTAGTGGGATCCCAGTACACGCTAGTGTGTGTAACTGACTTCATGGGTGCAGTCCCAGCCTGCCCAGCCCAGAACACACCCCCACCCCACTCTTTTTTCTCCTAACCTTTTTTATCCGCATACCCGGAGACACGCGAGTGCCTTTGGGCCTCTTAAAATCCGCATGGCGCGTGCATGTCCCAGTCATGCAGGTATTTCCCGACTTTGGCTCACATAGGGCTTTTAAAATTCACCTTTTAATGAGATTTTTAATCAAAATGTTTCTGGGAACATCATATGGTGGTTTATTGTTTATGTACTGTTACATCATCTACGTCTATACAGTTACAAACAAATTAGTTTACATCTAACAATAGACTAGTTTCACATTTAAATATAAAAGATCTGATTTATTCAAATTTTATCACTATCTTGAAAAACCATGACAAAGTGCAAAACGGTGGCTCTCTCCCATCTTTTCTACACCCTGGTTCTCACTCATCATGGAACCCAGTTCCCCTGAATTTCTCTATCCTCTATCATATTCCCAATCCTGCCTCTCTTCTCTGGAGAGGACAACATGCTTTATATCTACGTTTGTCTCCTCTGTTGGCTGGCTTGTCCCATGGTTTGAACCAAACAATGCCCCATAGTCTTGTGGAACCTGTCAGCAATGTAGTTCAAATTGTGAATCTAAAGCTGACTGGTAGAAGGGGCAGATCCAGCAATTAACTCTAGTAGCCGCAACTGTAGTGTCATCCCATCTATGTCGCTCCCACACCCCCATCACCTCTGATTGACCCTTAGTTATACATACATTCTTTAATACAATGGAATAACAACAAACACAGATATTGGATAAAAGGGTCGCAGCTTTATTAACAATATATATATCCCTAGACTAAATGGTACCCGAGCTAGTATGGCAATTGCCAAAGACCAGGCTACACCATCACCTCCTCTGCCTGCAGTAATATCCAAGCAAGGCAGCATCGAACACGGGCCCCCCTTGCCTTGTCCCAAGCAAGGGGGCCTCTGACCTATGCCATATAGAAAGCCCCGCACTGTGCCGCTCAAGGTGCCAGTGCACTGCTGACCTGGACCGTGATGCCTGCACCATGTCTGAAATGCCCCTACTGCCCCGGGTAACTGCCATAAGCATGATGTAGGGCATGCCCTTGCCTCATGCTGCCCCACCAACATCTAGCTGCAGCAGACATCAATCCCCAATAACCATCTTTCCAGAGCCTCCTGAAGGGCATTGTTGAATATATCATAGCCAATATATCATAGCCATATCTGAAAGATGGACTCTGTCTGACCTAAACAAACCTTCACATTGGGCATCCACCTATTCGTGCCTTATCTGGTGACTGCCCAGCTTGCAGGTCCGTACACCAATATGATGGCTGATCTTCTTGCATCCCCTCCTCCACAGTCTTGAATCGTTCAACTTTGGACAAGGAATAATATCCAACCACAAGAAATAAGTATGCGGGAACCAAGCAGATAACTTGGCCAAGTCATTCTTGATCATCATAATTAGCTTCTTGCTTGATAATTCGCCAAGGTCGTTGCCCCCCCCAAATGTATTATGATGGTAACTGGAGCTGCCATCGAATCCCTCAAGTGCCGAAGAACAGGCAACAAATGGTCCAAACGCATACCTGGCTTGCCCATCCCTTTCACGACTAGCTCACAAGGTGCCAATTCCAAGTGCAGTCCATATGGGCGATTGCATGCTCTCCTAGCGGCCCAATGTACAAAAGAGTGTCCAATAATCCAAGCCGTCAATTGAGCCCGGGGTGGATCTGCAAAATACAATTAAGAAGCATGAGTAGAAATGCTCACCCACTCCATCCAGACATACGAATTGACTGCTGCTGATCTCCATCTTCCTATTCGCTGTATGGTGTCATTCCAAAGACCTGCTTTGTGCAGCGCTTGTGGCCACACCAATCCTAAAAGAGTGTGTGGTAAATTTCCTGGCGTCCAGTACCATTCTTGTTACTGCCATTCTAAGCACAGAGAACTGATATCTGGTCAATGGGACTTGGTCGGTGTGTACCACAAGTGTACACCCCCAAAAGGGTCGAACCACTAGATACTTCTCCATGTTGCAGATCGGACAAGTGCTGCATGCCTCGATCCGCTTCAAAGACAGGACTGCCCCCTTTCCCGCCTGATCGGCTTTTGACCTATGTATCTTGATGCAGAGCGCTAGAGGTGTATGTGTTATGTTCTGCAGAAGTATGCCACTGGTGCCTGTATTGTCCTCATTAGATATGACCATCTCGCTCACACATAAAGCTCCAAAAAAGGCCAGCAAAAATGCAAGGCAAAACAGGTTAATTTCGAAGTCGGTGGTGCAGATGGATACCAAGAGCACCCATTGGGTCCCCATCAGCTCATGTGTATCGGAAGTCATATATCTGTGGTCGGTCCCACCTTTCTCAACCAACCAGCTAACATCTTCTTCAATAGGAAGGACTTAGTGGTGTCTCCCCATCCGCATGCTTTCAAGAAGGCCAAACCTGCTACGTGTTTAACCACGGAGCCTCTGGAAACCTCCATTTCCTTGGCCAAAGAGATGCACTTTACTATCATGTCCTCCGGCACTGGTCCCTGCCTTCACCTGTGTTGCATTAGGAATCTTGTCACGTGGTCATAACTTCGACAATATGCAGACCATGTGGCCACAGCCAAGGATCCCTGTACTGAGTCCCTGGTGGTTGAAGACCAATTGTCCACAGGTATTCTGGCACTGGCGTTCCCTGTTCATCCACTGTAGGTACCTGCTTGCAAAACAAATCCCACTTAGCACAAGATGAGGAATCAGCAATACCATTACAAATCCCTGGAACAGGCCTTGCCCTCACTGTAGTATTGATGTGCAAACCTGCTAGGACCACCTCCCTTAGCAAGCCCACCCCATTGGGGCATTTAGCCGATTGTCTGTTCAAAACCTTATCACCACTTGATTGTCACACCAAAAATTATATGCATGTCCTTCAATCTGTCGCTTCATAATGTGAGAGCTACCAATATGGTGAATAATTCCAGAAATGTGATGTTCCTCGTCAAGCCAATGTTGGCCCACTCCACTGGCCAAGACTTGGTGCCCTAAGCCCCATGACAAAATACCCCGAAGCCCCAACCCTCCTGAGGCATCCTAGTATATGTCCATGTTTCTGCTCAAGAATTGGGGTCCCTGCCATATGGATACACTGTTAAATTCATTCACAAATGATGCCCATATGGTGATATCCACACACACTGCCTTCGACACTCCCAAGAAGTGGTGTGGTTTATAGATGCCAACTGTGGCAGCAGCCAACCTCCTCAAGAAACCTCACCCACTGGAATTACTAGACAGGCAAAGTTCAGTGTCCCCAAGATGGCTTGGATCGATCACAGTGTGAGTTTCTTTGCTGTTGATGCCTGCTGCAACACTGCATGCAGCTTTGCCACTTTATCATCTAGAAACCTAGACACCATGTTTATTGAGTTCAACTCTATGCCAAGAAAACAAATGACGATCAAAGGACCTTCAATTTTCATGTGAGCCAGAGGAACACCAAAGTCATCCGCAATGGATTGGAATTCTGCAATAGGCGTGCACATGGATCCGATTCCTTTGGCCCTATGGATAAAAATTTGTCAAGGTAATGGATGATGTTGCTTGATCCTGTCTGCTGTGATGTCTTCCAAAGAAGGAAAGAGCTGAAGTGCTCGAAGTAGGCACATGACACTGAGAATCCAACTGGCATGCATTTATCAAAGTAGTATTGGTTTCTGAAAGAAAAGCCCAACAACGGGAAGATCTTTGGATGAACCAGCAGCAGCCTGAAGGCTGACTCTATATCTGACTTTTCCATTAATGCGCCCACACCGCCCTTCCTGAGCAACGCAATAGCTAGGTCAAAGGAAGCAAATTGCACTGAGCACTCTTCGGCGGCGGCGGGGGGGTTGATTATTCACAGACGAGCCTGGAGGGTAGGAGAGGTTCTAGATGAGACAGAACTTTCCCGTCTCTTTGTTGGGAGTCACTGCCAGTGGTGGTGATAGGTACATTTTCTGAAAAGGCTGATGTGAAAATGGACCTGCCATTTGTCTCAGTGACAACTCCATGTCCAATTTCGCTTGTATGATGGAAGCATGTTGCATCATGGATGGAGCACTGGGGTTAGTTGTTCTCTTTAGGTAACCATGGAATAGAATAGGGAATCAGTCGTGGAAACCTTGTAAAATCCATTGTGTCTCTCTACGCTTAGGGTATCGATCAAGCCAAAAGATCATAGCCGACAAGGTAATGGGTGATGGTGCTTTACCAAATTGCTGGAACCTATTCCCCTTTTCTATTACTCCCACCCGTTGGTTTCTTGGAGCATTTCCTGACTGGACGAGGAATGGCACAGGATGAACAAATATGCTTGGATTTGCAGTCCTGGAAAGTGCATGTCACCTTGTTGAATGCCAGCAAGTGTTAACTTGTGCCTGTGCTGCCCGTGGCCTGCATTGTCGATGAAGACTTCGAGGCCCGCGAGCATGCTCCTACGTCACTTGACTTGTGCATCCATCTGCTTCACCCACAAGCTGACATCATGCGTTCTCCAGGGCATGAAATGATTTTCTTCCATCTTGTCCTGGAATTTCTCATCATAATTCAGCCACACCCAGCCTTCATGTTCCTTGTATGCTTTGAGGATGTTATCTGTGTAGCTCAGCATGGGACCATATTGGGAGGGTTCATTGTGCCCCACCACACTTATCATACACAGGAAGGCACAGTTCTAACTGATGATGTTCCTGAGGACTCTTCTTTGAGCACCCTTTGGTGCCACCCTCCTCCTTCGTTTTCTTCCTTGTGGCCCTCCAACGCCTTCCCTCCAAGATGCAAAATATATCAATGTAAACTCTCTTCCGAATCTTCCTGCAAAGTGATCTGGGTACACCCTCTCACAGTTTGGATAGGGTGTTGAGTGCCAGGGATCTCTGGATGCTTCACCTGCTCCTGAGGGCTATTATCATCCGTGAGGTCTGAGTCAGATGTCGCTGAGATAACCATGCCACCGTGTGTTGTCCCCCCTTTCTACAGCTTTGACCTGCCACGTGTTCTCCCCCCATGGCCGACCGATTAATCCCCTTGTTGCTGCTGCCAGTTTTACCGCATTGCAAATCTGCTGCCAGTCCCCAATAGAGCTGTCTTTCTTGGGTGCCACACTGCTGTTTCACTTTTTTTTATAAAGGGGCCTTCCTCAGACGCAAAAGCTGGCCGGGAACAAAGAGGCTGGATGCACTTTGTTGCAGCCCTTTAAATGGTCAACATCATCAGCCAGGACCGCTTCTCCCCCCCCCCCCCCCCCTCGCCCGGCTGTGTTGCATCAAGCTGGGCCGAAGAACATAAGAACATGCCACACTGGGTCAGACCAAAGGTCCATCAAGCCCAGCATCCTGTTTCCAACATGTCCAATCCAGGCCATAAGAACCTGGCAAGTACCCAAAGTACCTGAGTAACATCAAGCTAGGTTGAGAGAACATTGCACAAATCTCATCTTTGAGTGAGTCTCCTCACTTCGAAGGTCATCAAAGCACCTGGCAAGTACCCAAAGTACCTGGGTAACATCAAGCTAGGTTGAGAGAACATTGCACAAATCTCATCTTTGAGTGAGTTTCCTCACTCTGAAGGTCATCAAATCTTCACAAGAGAGCACTGTTCTGTTCGTACGTCTCACTTTGAAATGTCAAAGTTGCCCCTAACCCCTACACTAATACCTAAACCTCGCCTCGAGTTACTAGGTGGGCCTCCCATAGAGATGAAAATACCTGTCTAGTGTGAGGGTATCATGGCTAGGCTCTCTCTCTCTTGCTCTCACTCTCTCATAGTAAACATGGTCCCCCCAGTGGTTGTAGGTAGGAAATACCACAATTCCAGCACTTATCTCAAAGTGCAAAAAAGTTATCACAATTTGCGGTAACTTAGCGATTCGCATAGGTATTAACGCAAATTGCGATAAACTGCCTATTACCATAAAACACACCCCTTTTTCTATTGCATGCGATATTTAGTGCATTTTGATAAATCCAGGCCTATGTTTGTTATTTCATTGCATTAAATTACATTTTTATTTTACACAGATAATAAAGATAATCACTTACTTAAAACTGATGTCAAAAAAGAAGTATAGACTTCAGCCAGGAACTCATGCCAGAAGGTTCATGGCAGCCACCTTACAACCCTTTAGAAACAACTCTTTATGGAGTAACACACTCTTCTCTGTAACTCTGTCATTAATGTTGTCATGGTCAATCCAGGGAAGAATGTCTTCTACCACAGCCATTAATAGAAAAGCTTCCAACTGTATTGCATTCAGAGTATTTCTATTTCTTTTTTTTTTTAACTAACTTTAAGGTTAAAATGCTACTTTCAACCTTAAAGTTACAACTTGGTGATATTTGTAAGCTAACACAACCACATTGTATGCTTCATCAAATAAGCTATAGCATGGAGGAACATGGTAGATACATATAGCATAGTTTTTTTTATTTATAGGTGGGCAACTGTGGTTGGCACACAACTAAACCTTTTATGGTGTAGTTATTCGGCGCGAAAGCCGGCAGCGATCGATGCCGGCTATTGCAGGACCGCCCCCCATTACCGCCGGATTCTCTAAGGTCTGAGACCTTAGAGAATCCAGGCCTTAGTTTATGCAATGCTGCCTTCATCTCTTTTAAATTTAAAGGGGACTGGCAGACCAGCTCTCTCTGTAAGGCTATTTTTTTTTTCCAAATCATGTTTTCAAACATTCTTTGTCTCTAAAATCCTGATGTTATTGCTCATTTTAAAGTCATCAAATGTATGAGCAATTTGATCCAATATGAGTTCTCCAGGCCAGTTTTTTTTTTCTTTTTCATTTTTGATATCTTTTCTCTGGAAATGATGGGGATAACAATATCCTCTGGATTTTATTTCTTAAGTTTGTTTCTTGCCCAATCAATGAATCTTGTGCCTGTAAATTTTCATTCTTTATCTCTTTGTGTTGACTCTAATTCAGTAATGGGCTTGTAGTAGATTTATCCCACTTGAATGGAGATTTTTGAAAAGGTATTGTTACTTTGAAAATTTATAATAGTTTTATATTTAAAGTGTATTTTTCTGACTTCTTGCTTGCAATCAGACTATGGTTTTGGTGTTTTCTGACTCTTAAGCCCTGATCAGTGATACGGTCACATGAGCAAATATGGAGCTTTGTTGGTTTTGAAAAATAATTATGCATTTTTGGTCCACCACTATGTTTCACTGATCGGTTATAGTTGACTATGACTCGTTTGCTGACTAATTTTATCCCAAACATCCATCCTTTACCGAGAGTCTCTGAAAAATATATGATTCTATTCATCAAAGGAAAAAATGAAATGGTGGTAAACAAAAGATCAGGCTCCATGTCAAATGACTAGGTTTAGAATATGTTTAATGCGATGGCAGCATTTCATTGGCTACTTGAATATGATAGGTTTCCTCCCATTTGTTGAAATTACTGCAGTTTCCTTTAAGCAGTGGTGGCTACAGCTAAAGTTTGCAGAATATGCGGAAAAATTGAAGAAGGATTCCCTAATGCAGACATTTGTCGACATATGGCTTGCATAAGACGAAGTTCCCAGCAGTGTTTTTTGAATGCATACTCCTTGAGGCCATGGGATTATAAAAAGACTGACCTCCAGTTCTGCTTTGATAAGTGTTATTATTTTACACTTAGATTGTACCTTAGCATAACATAGTTTTCAAAAATGTTTAGACTTTAGACCTATGATTACATATGAAGAAATGACCTCATACCCATTATACTATATGATAGTTCTTAAATTATGATATATCCTTCATTATCTATGTACTGAGCTACTTTTGCTTGCCATGTGACATCAAACATTAATTTGCCTTGGTGACACTCTTCACAGTCAAGCCGAGAATGCACTGTATGGTGCCTGCTTATTTGCTGTTCCATGTGTTGCATTAGCAGTAGGGATGTGCAGAGGAGCCGCATACATTTCATACGGCATTCGTATTCGTCGGGGCCAGATATGTTGTATCCGTTCAAAGGGGCCCCCCGATCCATTGATACATGCCATTCTTATTCGTTTCCCTTTTAATTTAATTAAATACAACCCCCTACCCTCCTGACCCCCCCCCCCACAAGACTGCCTAAATTCCCTGGTGGTCTAGCGGGGGTCCCGGAGCGTCTCCTGCCCTCCCTCCGTCGGCTGCCGGCGCCATCTTGTGCTCCTACCATGTGACAGGGGCCAACCAATGGCAGTGGTAGCCCCTGTGACATAGTAAGGGCAAAGGCTATCGGTGCCATTTTGAATACTGGCAGCTGACGGTCTGAGTGCATGAGGTCGCTCCCGGATCTCCGCTGGAACACCAGGGACTTTTGGCAAGTCTTGTGGGGGTCAGGAGGGTCCCCCAAGACTTTCCAAAAGTCCCTGGTGGTCCAGCAGGGGTCTGGGAGCGATCTCCTGCACTCGGGCTGTCGGCTGCCAGTAATCAAAATGGCACCGATAGCCTCTGCCCTCACTATGTCATGACCGTCGGCCCCTGTGACATAGTGAGGGCAAAGGCTATCAGCGCCATTTTGAATACTGGCAGCCGAAGGCCCGAGTGCACGAGATTGCTCCTGGACCCCCGCTGGACTTTTGGCAAGTCTTGTGGGGGTCAGAAGGGTCCTCCAAGACTTGCCAAAAGTCCCTGGTGGTCCAGCGGGGGTCCTGGAGCGATCTCCTGCACTCGGGCCGTCAGTTGCCAGTAATCAAAATGGCACCGATAGCCTCTGCCCTTACTATGTCACAGGGGCTACCGCTGCCATTGATCGGCCCCTGTCACATGGTAAGAGCATAAGATGGTGCTGGCAGCCAATGGAGGGAGGGCAGGAGACGCTCCGAGACCCCCGCTAGACCACCAGGGAATTTAGGCAGTCTTGGGGGGTCGGACAGGAGGGTGGGGGGTTGTTTAAAATTGCCATTTCGACTGCCGAATGATTCAGCCGCGATTCATTGTATTCGTGGGAAATCGCGATACGTTTCGCAATGCAACGAATACGGCCATATACATTGTGGATTCGCGATACGTTGCAAAAAATGCACACCCCTAATTAGCAGTGTACATCAAGAAATAAGGGTTAAAAAAAAATTATTTCCAGGGGAATTTGTGCAGTTATTTTGAAAATCAGTAACAAACTGCTGTTGATAAGATCATCATAAATCAGATAGTTGCTTTTACTGTCCCTAAGAAGTGCCTTAAAACTTAAATAGAACTCTAGGGATATTACTAGTTGCCGTTATAATACTGGAAAAATACTGTTACACAAATGAGAATGACAAAATCTTTTTTTTGGCAGATGCTGGAGATACTGTTCCCCACAGATTGTAAATTTCTTTTAACTTCATGCCATTCTAGAGAATCCTTCAATGAAGGGGAGCTAACACCATTCAAAACCTTGAAAGCCAGAACTAAGTTCTTGAATTTACATCGGTCCACTATATGCAACCAATGGAGTTGAAACAGAGATTTAGCAGATGTTCTCCTAGATTTCGCCAAAACCATGCAAGCAGCTATATTTTCGACCAGTTGTAACTGGCAAATCAACTTTCCCTGATTGCCCAAATAAATTGCGTTACAGTAATCTAACTATCGGGCCGATACAGTAAAGTCCGCGGGAGAGCGGACGAACGCCCACTCTCCCAGCGCACGCACCGGCCCTTCGCCGATGCACGCGATTCTCTATTTAAATTAGGTGACGCGGTAGATCCAGGTAAAAGGAGGGGCTAGGGACACTAGCGTGTCCCTAGCCCCTCCTTTTTGACAGGAGTGGCGGCTGTCAGCGGGTTTGACAGCAGACGCTCAATTTTGCCGGCGTTGGTTCTCGAGCCCGCTGACAGCCATGGGCTCGGAAACCGGACGCCGGCAAAATTGAGCATCCGGTTTTCGGCCCGACAGCCGCGGGCTGAATTCAAATTTTTTTTAACTTTTTATTACTTTTCGGGACCTCCGACTTAATATCGCTATGATATTAAGTCGGAGGGTGCACAGAAAAGCAGTTTTTACTGCTTTTCTGTGCACTTTCCCAGTGCCGGAAGAAATTAGCGCCGACCTTTGGGTCGGCGCTAATTTCTGAAAGTAAAATGTGCGGCCTGGCTGCACATTTTACTTTCTGTATCCCGTGCACATACCTAATAGGGCCATCAACATGCATTTTAGGTGCCGCGGGTTGGACGCGCGTTTTCCTCCCCTTACTGAATAAGGGGTAAGGGAAAACGCGCGTCCAAGAGCAGGCTAACAGTGCACTCCATCGGAGCACACTGTACTGTATCAGCCTGTATGAAAGGATCAATGCATAGGTCACAGCTTTTAATGCTTACATCATCAATTGGTAAACCAGGACTCAACTGGTTTACCAATTTCAATTTGAAATAGGCATTACATACTACCTGTGCAATTTGTTTGTCCAAAGTAAATTGAGCATCTAACACTACCTCAAGAGATTTCACCTGATCTTTAGGGGTCAACCTCATTCCCTCCAAATTAGGTAAAATAGGGATATCACCAGAACCTACTTTCAGTACCTCTGTTTTTTCCAAGTTAATAACCAACTTGTTAATATGAAACCAATATGCCACTGCTTGTAAATACAAATTACATCTTAAAACAACTTCCTTAGCATTTTTTCCTAGATGTGCCATAATCTGCACATCATCTCCATAAATAAAAGGAATAAAACCAAATGATTGAATCAACCTATTTAAAGGAATTAAAAATAAATTAAAAAGTGGTGACAAAGCAGAGCCCTGTGGGGCTCCTGATTTCAACTCAAACAAATGAGATAGTGAATTCTGAAAAATCACAGATTGTTCTCGATCCTGTAGAAAGTTAGTCAACCATTTGAAAACTTGTCCACCAATCCCAAGAAACTTACATCAATGTAATAAGATAGAATGATTCACTAGGTCAAAGGCACTGGATGGGTCAATCAAAACTAATAAAGCAGATTCTCTTCTATCCAAATGTGGTAGTATCTTCTCAGTCAAAGAAATCATCACAGTCTCTGTGCTGCATCCTTTAACTAAAGCCCTCTTGGGTTATATCCAACATGTCCTTATTTGCCAAGTAATCAAACAGTTGATTAAATACCAATTTCTCCAATAATTTTGCCACAAAAGATAAATTAGACACTGGTCTATGATTCTTACATTCTCTAGAATCCAAATTTTCCTTTTTTAATAAGGGAACAATCACTGCCTTCTTCAGAAGAGATGGTACTTCACTTGAACTCAAAGAGGCATTAATAAAAATCAATAACCACTCCAAAACGTTATCCTTAAAAAAACTAGCTGGATAAAGATCCAGCAAACAATTAGATGGTTTACTCTTACTTAACAACGGTTTCATCTCAAATACGGAAATTTCATCAAAAGTATCCAAGCCTTCTCCTATAATCTTTTCAAAGGAACCTATCAAAGATGAACCATTTTCCCTCAATGAAGCTATATTTAAATTGCCAGCCATCACAATTTCTTCTCAGTTTCTACCCACCAAGCCTTCCTGGCGCAAGGCCACCTTATTTTGAAAATAGATAACGAACTGTTCACTGTTGAGAAGATGATCATAAATCAGATGGTCATTTTACTGTCCCTAAGAAGTGCCTTAACACTTAAATAGAACTCTAGGGATATTACTAGCCGCCGTTATAATAACAGAAAAATACTGTTTTTTTCATCAATACTATTCTTTTGAAATAGTCTGTATTTTCTTTATGATATAAGTCTCAATTTTTCTGTGTACCAGATTTTTTTCCACTGCTTTCCAAATGGCGGCAACCTCTCTTTAAAACAGCTAACTCCTCAGAATAACAAGGGTATCTTCCTCTCTTATCACTAGATCTCTTAGGGCTATTTACTGTTAACTCATTTATCCCCCTCCCTTTTTTTTTTTTAACAACTGATACCATCTTTCAATCAAACTTTTAACAGACTATATTCTTAGATTTTGTTACTAGAAATATTTAGTATATAAAACAAATAAGAATAAAGGATTACTCAATCAGTCACCTTTCATAAAGCTGGAAAATGTCAAAAAAGCTAGTAGCAATTAAGACACTGCCTCTTATTTATTTATTTAAAGACTTTTATATACCGGTATTAGTGGGGACATCATACCGGTTTACATTTGAAAAGCAGAAGGAAATTACATGTTAACAGGGAGTTACGACTGGGAGGGGGAGTCACACAAGTGCAGAGTAGAAAAGTAACTTAACAAGTAAACAAAGGAGTCCTTAACAGCAAGGAACAAGGGAGTCCTTAATATAAGGAAAGGATAGGATTGCCTCTGCGGGGGTTAAAAAGTGCAATCATTATAGAGGGGTGAAAGGGACAAGGAATGAAGAGTTAGACCTATGCGGGGGCGTGATGAAGCTAAAGGTGGCACTTTTTTCACATTGAGAGATTTTATGAAAAGGATTTTTTTTCTAACATCTATTACAGATGTCATTCCCTTTTCTCAGGCTTAGATACTATAGCAACGTCAGAGATACAGAATGTATTTTGGATGCCACTAAAAGTCTCTCCTACAGCAGAGGCAGACATGCTCTGCCACTGTTTCAGCAGCACATTTATAGTCAGTCTTTCTTTTCAGAGCTTGCCCTCTTGCACAGTCCAAGCTCAGCTGTAATTCCAGTCCACAATATCTGTGCCAAGCAGAGAAACAGGGTTTCTCCAGCACTGCAAGCTTTGCACAATGGCACACTGTTTGTAATGTTCAGTGGCAACATTTCTTGTCCTCATTTTGTAATGAGTTGAGCAATGCATCGCCAAACATGTGATTTGCTTTTGTGCATTTAGCTAAATAATGTGCTCAAAGCTGGCAAGAAACAGGGTTATTTTAACAGCCTTAAACCTGCATCACAGCAATGCAAAACAGAAATGATGAAATGCATGGGCAAAAAGGACTTCATAAGTAAATTCTTAAAAGGGACACCATGACCTCACTGTCCTTGAGCTGGAAATCAAGACTGTGTCAGCAATATCCTATTTATCTACTATAGTGATTGGACAATTACTACATTTTCCTTTCCTTAGAGCATGGAGAAGTCTGAATATAGAATATACAAAGAATATAATGCAAAAATATAATGCTAGTGACCGAGTACATTATCCCACCAACAGCTTTGGTGGCTCAAGTGCTGTAGTATAACTAGTACTTTCACATCCTAGTTCCCAAAGCAACAATAAAAATGTATGCACAACTGAGAATATAAGGTAGCATATGCATAAACAAAAGAATGCTCAGTAGTTGACATCTTATTTTTTCTTTGAAGAGTAATGGGTTAGACCCAGTACTAGGTCAGAGCACGCCAGTAACTGAGTTGCGGCCTTGTTTCCATCCCTGCACCTCTGTGAAGCTGTTCGGCCACAGGAAACAATCTGGCCCTGCGCCATGCCCAGTCCTAGTCCATGTTACATTGTCTGACAGCTTCACCGATTCCCCTCTCTTCCCAGAGTTCCCTGTTCCTAGCAAAAATGGATGTGAACTGGAAAAGACAGTTCTTAAGCTCTGCAGAGCTCCAGTGCAGTATCTGTGCTCCAGCACTGCTCTCCAAGAACTCTAAATCAGCCACATACAGAATAATCCCTGATCACAAAAATCAGTAACACAGACAAAAATATAGGCTGCTCTAGAAACAGAACTTCACTTGATACGAACCGGTAAAAATGAGTAATTATTGCCCTTCACCATTTTATGAAAATTTAAGTTAGAAGATATTATTTGGGTTACGCAGAAAGGGATTGATTTTAAAAGGTGCGTATATGGACGTGCCGATTTTATAACATGCGTGCATTGGCGCGCTCATGTTATAAAATACAGTTCCCGTGCACACGTGTGCCGGGTGGGGGGGGGGGGGAGGAATTTTAGAAAAAGATGCATGGCGACACGATCAGGCCTAGATCAGTTCCCTAACCCTACCCTTCCTATCTTTTCCTCTCTCCTTCCTGACCCCTAAACCTACCCTAGCTATCCCACCATTTTTTAGTTTTATACCTACTGCTCCTCTGGAGCAGAAGTAAACTCCGTGCGCTGGCCGGCTGCTGGCACGCGCTTTCCCAGGACAGCTTCTAATGGCGTCTAATAGCACTGTCGTGGCCCGCACCCCCGCCCCTTTCTTCAGACCCGGCACTTGTGCACGTATCGGGGGTTATGCGCGTGACCTGGCCTTTTCGAAAATGAGTACGGCGCATGCACAGGGCCCGGCAACGCGCGTAACCCCTTTTAAAATTTGGGCTAAAGTGTTTTTCATCCACTTAATATTGAGAAAAACTAGTTGGAAAATCATTGATGTATACCTTGATTTATCTTCTGTTGCCAAGACCATGACACACTCAATTGTCTAATTTTCCTGCTTCAATAGCTTTTACTCACCCTTTCCCACAGTAAGCTATCTGCTAACCTGATGAACTTTCAGGAGATAGAAGGAACTGTAAAAGTTACCTGTTTTTTTGTGTAGGTCACTCAATTTGTCCTGGACATTTCGCATGAGGGGCCAGCATGACCCATAAGGAGATACAGGATGAATATTTGAGCTGCTAAGCTGGTATATTTTGGGGGTTTCTGTTTTTATGTTCTAAGATTGTTTTATGCATTTATGATGTAATATTGTTTAAATCAGAAAAGCAGTTTATAAAATTTCTGAAAAAAAAACCCCAAACCTAAAGTAGCCCCCTAGGCCAGCAAGCTGCAATAAATCCTGCCCCCTCCCCATGGGCTTTCACCTACTTACCCTGATGCAGATTTGAGAAGTTTAACAGGTGGGGGGGGTGGTTAAGACAAGAACATCAACACATAATTTACTAAAAATGGAATCTTATAACCCAATATGCAGCTGGAAAAAATATGTTTTGAATTGCAAATGTGAATGTAAACTGTAACTGTGCGTTTTGAATTTCGATAAATGTATTCTCTTTCATATGAACATTTTAAACTTCCATAACTTAATTATTCAATTATTTATATATGTTGAAACTTTATATTGCCAATATTATCTCTGTAAACTATATATCTTAATATGCTGTGACATACTTTGAACTCTCTCATTTGAAAAACATGAAAGAGAGAAAGAAAGGATGAGGAAGAGGATGATGTTTACCTCAACAGTGCATGTTTCTGTACCAATTATAAATATCTGACCACCAGAAGCAGCCCAAATAGTATTCTCCATCACCAGTAGACTTCGGACAGGAAGAACCCCTAATTTTATCAGCACTGGGGACTCGGAGTTCCAGAATCCATCTTTATAAAAGAAAAGAAAAAGTTATTTATAAAGCCCCATACCTTATGATTACAAGACTGGGTCAATCAGTAGTGTCTCAACCACATCCATGTGATTACACTTATTGAGCTAAGGAAAAGCTACAACTAGAAAGCTTCACATACACTGGAATACTCATGTTCAGATGTAATCATTCAGCTTCCATCACAGTGTACTTGTAGAGTTGTGTTGTACTAATCAGGGCAACAAGACTAGAATGCAACATGATACTGGTTAAAAATACTAAAACTGGATACGAAACATATATTTGCAAGGGCTGCCACATTCCTGATGTACCCCCAGTCCAATACAGAATATATTTAAAAAATAAGTCATTTTCAGGTACATTTTCAGTACTGCACCTAACTGCAAAACTACATTTGTATTTTTAGACATGCACCGAACAATCCAATTTTCAAAACACGAGATACACATTGCACAAATTGTGTTTTTATATCAGGTTGTTATGCATCTGAACATTTGCACAAAACTTTGCTCGTTTCAAAACGAAGGTGTTAGTTATGCATGGTAGAGGTATGCTGGTTACATCAGTACTTTCTGAAAATTAAAGTTCTGTGCACAGATTTGTAACAGATTCCCTCCCCTAACAACTCTCTTTATGTGACCAAATTTCTGTGCATTCTGAACTTGAGTGTTTAGAAATCCACTTACAAGCATGTAATTGATAATTCCTCATTTTACATATGCAATTTCCAACTAAGCCTTTAAAAATTTACAACTTGATAGATGCTGAACAAAACAAAAAAAAGCACTGTTCTCTGATACTCAAAATAAAAATAAAAAGGAGGAGCATACAGAAAATTCATTTGCATTTTATAACTTGTCTGGTAAGATGCTGCAGGCATACTCCTGAGTTTATCACACACACCAGATTTTTCCATGACAGTTAGGAACTGTCTAATCCAGAGCTTTCCAAACTTTTCATGTTGGTGACACACTTTTTAGACAAACATAATTTCGTGACACGGTAATTCAGTCTACTAGCAAACCAGAGATTAAAGGTTAAACAAATGAAATGTATTTGGACAATTTATGTATGTTTCCTTAAATATATACATAATAAAATGTTTCACAACACAACCTATCTTGTGAAAACCTTTCATTCCAAGATTAATGTTATTGTTATAATTTATGAGTAAAAATAATAAAAAAAAGTTTTTTTGTTATTCAATTTACCTCTTTAATGAGATATATGAGCTTAATGGGATGAACACAGCTTTTGAATATTTGGTGTTAATAAAAAAGTCCAAAGGGTCTTCTGCGTAATTTTAAAATGCTGGCCAGTTTCACACTATGTAATTATTTGATAGCCTCATTCAACTAATTCTATATGGCTATGAGAGTGAAGTCTGGAATTTATAGGAAGGGACAGAATGTCAATATAAATCCTGCACCTCCAGTTCTGTAACTCTGTGCATCCACTGAAATTCCCCCAAACAATGGAGCTTGGATGTTTCCCTTACAGCTCATCATACTAAAAGATATTTTCAAATTCTGGTGTCACCTCACAGTAACAGCAGCACAAACATCTTCCACTGTCAGGCACATTGTGAACTAACATAAAACCCCGCAAAAAAGACACTCAAAATCTATACTGCAATCCCATTGTAACGTAACAGTAATAACACCAAGGACTCAAACAATAATAACCCTACCTGTGAAAAAGCAAGGGTAAATATTACACTGGGTCCTAGAATACCAATATACCACCTACTGAGAAAACAAAACAAACCAGATTGCTATATATCCATATGCTAGCAGAATCTCTCATCATGGTCACACACACAGAGCAGAGACAGACCCTCACCAAATACATAATACAAAATAAAGGAGCTCAAATTAGACAAAAACTGAAATGGAAACCCCAAGAAGGCAGACTCTGTGTATTAACAATGGAAAAACAGAACCACCATTCCTCATAAAACAAATAAAATCAAGAAACATAAAGCATCAGTTATAATAGTAAAACCATACTAATAAAAGAATATTTTAAAACTACTGATAAATAGAATTTCTATTAATTAAAATCATATACATTTTTACAATTTCCCAAACACCAATAAAATATTTCAAAACAGAACATAGATCAAATAACACCCAATAATTAAAACTAATAAGGATTTTAAAAAGCCCCTGCTATCCATACGTGGGAGCTCTTGATTTCCAGGCACCCTGATATTGTCAAGGATTAGGAGGTTATCCTCTCTCTCTCACACATACTCACATGTCCATTCTCTCTCACAAATACACTGTCACATACATACACATTCATGCTCTTATACCCACCATAACCTCTTGCTCTCACAGACACTGACAGGCTCTAAGACACTCTCTCCCCCTCACACACACCCCACACAAACTCTTACTCCCCTGGATTTTCTCATACACTCATGCTCTCACTCTCTCTGGCTCCCTCACATACACACACACCCAGGCAAGTTCCCAATCATTCTCACACACTGAAACTGACCCCCAGGCAGGCTCCCATTCATTTTCACACCACTCCCTCACCATTCCCCAGGCATGCACACATTCATTCTCACACACACACATACACCACACACAGGCAGGCACCTATTCTCACACATACAAACCCCAGGAAGACACCCATTCATTCTCATACACAGACACACCCTCAGGCAGGCACCCATGCATTCACACACATACACCCCCAGGCAGACTCACATTCATACACACGCACACACTAAAGGCAGACCCCCTCTCTTTCTTTTGCCAGCAATCTTGGAACCTCACTCATTCCTCTGCTGCCACTGTCACTGATGCCGCATGGCTATTGGGGAGGCGCTGATTGCTGCTACTGGCACTGAAGCCCATTCTGCTGCCTCCTCTGTGCAGGCCCCGTGGGTTTCCACTTCCTCCATGTTGATCTCGTACATTGTGAGATCCGCATAGAGAAAGTGCTACTCTTGCACATTACCAAAGATTACATGTGCCAATCAGTAAAAAATATTTTTTTTTTTTTATCTTTGCTGTCTGATCTTAGTTTTCTAATCGGTTGGTCACAGGCTTTTTTGTTCCACCTCCTCTTTCTTATTTTTTTGCCAATTCCTTTTATATTGTCTTTTTTTCTATTTCTTTTCTCTCCATCTGTCTTCTTCCCTCAAACATTCAGTCAGGTTCTCATTCTCACATGCTTTCTCTCTCTCACACACACATACAGGCTTCTCACTCTCACATGCTCTCATACAATCATTCATACACAGTCTCTCACTGGCACATGCTGTCTGACTCTCACACACCCAGGCTCTCTCTCTCTCCCACATGCTGTCTTGCTCAAGCACAGGCTCTCACTGTCATATGCTCTCTCTCATACAATCATTCATACACAAAGGCTCTCACATACTGTCTCTGCAAACATTCAGGTCCTCACTCCCACACACAATCTCTCAACTTATCTCATATACGCACAGACACACAATCTCTCAACTCATTTCATACACGCACACAATCTCTCAACTCATCTCATACACACACTCTACGGGCCCTCAGCCTCTCTCTTACATCTGGGCCTCCTCTTCACGGGTCGCTGCAGGATGGGCTCTGCAGCGGCCCTGATCTTCTCGGGCCGATCCGCGGAGGGAACCTGCTACCGGGCCTCCTCCTCTTCTCAGCCCACTGCAACAACGCTGCTCCTCTTCTGCATGCGGCTGATGCTCCTCCTCCTTCCGGCTCCGGCAACATTTTTCTTCCGGGGCCGCATGGGCAGGAAGGAGGAGGTGCACCTGCACATTTAGACGCGACCTTGTTCTTCGGGCTGTGATGACGTGAGCTCCACCACGGCCCTGCCGATCTTCCTGCTGTGTGTCTCCGGCACAGCACAGCGATGCTTAACTACTCAGCCGCCAGTGGATGAGGTCCACCGGCGGCCGCATTGGCTCCCTCTGACCTCTCCTCAGTATACCACATCACGTGCACCTGGCTTGCGCAACACACCGGCACAGTGCAGGCGACACACTAAAGTGTCGCGACACACACTTTGGAAAGCTCTGGTCTAATCGATACAGATTAGACTTTATTTACAGAAGGTAATTAGAAGTTCACCAAAGTGAATCCACCAACAACTGCCTGATGTTGCTATAAATAGATCATCTGCATCCAGTAACTCCACTATCTACATGTTTCAAAGCCTATAGTAATTCAGGAGGTGTAAAAGCTTTTGAACCAATAAGGAGTGAATGGAGGAGTAGCCTAGTGATTAGAGCAGTGGGCTATGAACCAGGAGACCATTGTTTTGAGTCCTGCTGTTGCTCCTTGGGACCTTGGGCAAGTCACTTTACCCTCTGATCCCTCCAGTACAAAATTAGATTGTAAGCCATCTGGGAATAGGTAACTACCTACAGTACCTGAATGTAATCCACTTTGAAGTGCTGTGAAAAGTGGAATATAAATCTAAATTTAAAAAAAAGGAGACAATAGGAGGAGAGCTTGCTCAAACATCCTCCCAGAGAAGGAACAAATGCATAAAAGAGCAATAGATGCTAAACTAAGAGAAACATAAGTTAAGGTCTTACACAGTTTATTTATTTATCAGTTTATAGGGTTTTATATGAAAATTCAAAATCTAATGTTTGTCTTAAATGTAAAGCTTAGAAAGGTTAATATATACCCTCTCTCCTACTATATTTCTGGCTGAGCATAATTGGAAAAAGTGACCCCCAGGTTAGTTCCTTAATTCTGCTAGACTAAAGGAATTTTGATATTGGCTCCAACACACAAACAATGTTGGAATACTAGCTTGCAAGAAGAGTATCTTGTTAAAGTGGATAAATAAAGATATTCCAAATACATTTTGTATCATTTTCCTTTCTCAGAATAAAATGTATATATATAAAAAAAAAACAGTTCTCGTAAAGGAATATAATGCTCTGAAAAATGTTCTGGATACGTAGAAAAACTTCTTGAATTCACCGACAGCCCAAAAGAAATGATTCATAATCTATGGCATATCAGGAGGGAACTCAAGATGACATTTTATTAATGGAACCAGAACTGAATATGATATTTCTGATTCACCAATGCATGTGTGTATGAGTGCATGAATGATTATAGGGATTAAAAGAAACATTAAAGAAATAGATTATGAAAATAGACATTATGCAATGTTTTCTTGATCTAATTCAATAACTATCCCCATCATTCAACCCAAAAAGTAACTAAGGCATGCATTATCAAAACGGGGTGTGTTTAGGCAAGTTATGGCAGCAACTAACCACTTTGCATAGTGTGATAAACTTAGAATGCCCTGTGATGAGAAAGAGACTATCTAAGTATTTATATCTCTACAGGAGGGCTCCCTGATAGGTCAAGGTGAAGTGTTAATGGTGCTTTAGGGTTTACGGGCCAGTTTTTCATGTAGAATGAAACGAACAGCACAGTACACCTTGGTGAAGATTTGACGTCATTTGAAGTGAGGAAAGTCTCACAAAGATGAAATTTCTACTATGTTCTCTCTCTCTCAAAATGGCCAAAACACAATTCCGTGAACTGCATTATGGACATATCACACAGCTTCCCACCCAAACTCCTGCACCTCTCAAAAATTGCATTCATGCCATGTGCTACTATACTTTTTGCATGCGTTAACGCCAGTAACGCATTTTAATGCATGATGCTATATGTTTGTTATATTACATTTGGTTATACTGGAATAACCTTTATTCATATTTTGCCATTAAAAAGTATGAGGTAGATTTTAAAAGCTGAGAGACAGAGCAAGAGCACCTCTTTATAAGGCTCAGTCTGATACTCTATATATGGACCATTGTAAGGGACATTTAGATTCAGGGTGAGTTTTCAGGAGGTGGATTAAGATTGGGGGGTGATGTTACAGACATATTCAGAGGTATTGATTGTAAAATTGATATCAGTAAAGAATTTTCAACCTTATAAGTGATGGAAATTCTAACACGAGGAGTTGATTTGTACACTGCAGTCTCTGCTAGCTGCATTGTACAAATTAACTCCTTTTCATCACTTATAAAGGTCAAAATTTCTTTACTGATGTCAATTTTACAATGTTTACAATCAGAATGTGTCTGTAACATCACCCCTCTAACCCCCAAGCCACCTCCTGAAAACTCACCCTTAATCTAAGTGCCCTCTTACCGTGGTCCATATATAGAGTATCAGACAGCCTTATAAAGAAGTTCTCTCTCCCTCCCACCAAGCACATAAGATATGTGCACAGAGCTGCCGACATAGATGCGTGAAGAACATTTTTAACCTATGCGAGAGTCCAAGCTATAGTTAGCAGCAAGTGGCAGACAAGGGTAACAGGAGTGCAGGCTGAGATCAATACCAGTAATCCATCCGGGGGTAGAGCTGTGGTATTAGGGTGAAGCAAGAGAGGTGAAGGCAGGCTTGGCAAGGCTTGAAGAGATGGAGACAGGCTGGACAAGGCTGAAGAGACGAAGGCAAAGTTGGCAAAGCTGAAAAGACGAAGGCGAGGTTGGCAAAGCTGAAAAGATAAAGGTGAGGCTGGCAAGGCTGAAAAGATGAAGACAGGCTGGACGAGGCTGAAGAGACGAAGGCAAGGATGAAGAGACGAAGGCAAGGCTGGCAAGACTAAAGAGACAACGTAGCAGCAACTCACACTCGGGCCGATTCAGTAAAGTCCGCGGGAGAGCAGGCGAACGCCCGCTCTCCCAGCGCGCGCACAGGCCACTCTCCTGTGCGCGCGATTCAGTATGCTAATTAGGCCCGGTGGAAAAATCAGGTAAAAGGAGACCTAGGGACACTAGCGCGTCCTTAGCGCCTCCTTTTGGACTGGAGCGGCGGCTGTCAGCGGGTTTGACAGCCGACGCTCAATTTTGCCAGCGTCAGTTCTCGAGCCCGCTGACAGCCAAGGGCTCAGAAACCGGATGCCGGCAAAATTGAGCGTCCGGTTTTCCACTGACAGCCGCGGGCCGACTTCAAAAATGTTTTTTTTTTTAACTTTTGGAAAGTTTCTGACCTCCGACTTAATATCGCCATGATATTAAGTCGGAGGGTGCCCGAAGAAATTAGCGCCTACCTTTGGGTAGGCGCTAATTTCTGAAAGCAAAATGTGTGGCTTGGCTGCACATTTTGTTTTCTGAATCGCGCGGGAATACCTAATAGGGCCATCAACATGCATTTGCATGTTGCGGGCACTATTAAGTTCGGGGGATTGGATGCGCGTTTTTGGCCCCTTACTGAATAAGGGGTAAGGGAAAACGTGCGTCCAATGGTGTGTTAACAGTGTGCTCAGTCGGGTAGTATCAGGAATATTATAGATATAAATGCTAGTGAGAGTCCCTTAATTAAAATCCACTCTTTAGTGAAGGGAATGGTATGATCCTGTCGAGCCCTGTTGGAGGGCTGTTTCATTTCCATAGGGGACAGCCTTGTTCTGGAGAGCTGTGGGAGCTATCTAAAGGACTGGGAGGGTGTTCAGAGATCCTGAAACCCCTACCATGCCATCTTTCCAGCAGAACCCTGATATGGGAACCATAAGCAGAAAGCATTTGAGCACCAGCATATCTGAAGTGCCAGTGAACATTCCCTGGTGGGATAAGAGAGACAGTCCGAGAGTTCTGATATGACGGTCAGACAGTACATGTGGGCTGGGGCACAAATGGGGTCTTTTCTTCAAAAGGATTTCCCCTGTGACCTTGAACTCTCAGTAAGAAGCCAGCATCTTAGTTCTGAGGAGCTGGAAGAGAGAGGAGGAGTTTATTTAGCAAGAACAGAAATAGGAACTATGCATAGGCTGTTTTTCTTTCTGTTGTAAATACTTGAAACTATTCCACCTAAAAAATTAATGCAAGCCACTGGAAGCACCAGCCATGTGCGTGGAGTACCTTTTCTTTTTTAGCCTCTCTGTGTTCCTCGCCATGAAAGGTCCACACCTGCTAGTGGGACAAGGGGTGGTGTCACCAGTGTGATGTCTCTGGACATTATCACCAAGGCATCAGAGCTTGACAACACTAAAAACCTATATATTTATTACTGAAACATAACACCTAAAATGATTAAAATGTATTTTCACTTCAGTTCGCACATATTTCCATTCTTTTGTGTGCTACAAATGATTTGTTGTATTGGTTAAATTGTGACATATTTGCTTGGAATGAGTCTGCTGTCTTGATCGTGCTTGGCATTCACTGATTGGCTAGTGTGCTGACACAGTGGATACCCCATCCACAGGAGATTACTGCTTCCTTATATAAGCTGATAAAAATGACAAAAAACCTTTACATGTGAATCACAGAATGCAAGAACACTGCACTTTCATGCTGTAAAACTAAGCTTTCATTAAGATTTCCATCCAATGGACCCACTTGACTTTTACTGTATATTGATGCAACCATTAAAAAATAACTTCCTATGGACAAGGCATTTCTTAGCAGTTATAGGCCTGGCTGCAGGAACTATAAAGAACTATTTCCATCAAGGATTATTTATTCATTTTTAATATCTCTTCCTGGTACCTTTAAATGAAGGCAGTTGACACAAACATTACAAAAAACATTATAGGTGATCAAACAATGTATTTCAAAAGAATTAATATCTTGGGCTCCAATTAATCACACTGCTCAATAAATTCAACAGTTTGTTTAACTTAAAACAATTTTAAAGGCAGGATGGTTTACTGAGCTATTATTTCACTTTTGCTACTCTAGCTTGCCTCAGTCAACAAAGACATATTTAGAAGCAATCAGCTGGTGGTAATAAGATTTGCCACACCGGGGCAATCCCAGTATTCTGTTTTCAACAGTGGCCAATCCAGGCCATAAGTACCCGGCAGGACAGGAATGAGGGACCTCTGGCTCTTCCCGTTAACTGATCCATTGCATCCATCCATAAAATGAAATCTAAAAGGACCCCTTTTGTCAGGGGAACTTTTTTCTGTATCTAGCGGGATTGTTTTGTTATCACAATATTTTGTTCTGAAGTAATTTCATGGATTGATAAAATTACAAAAGTAAAACTCCCTCAAGATCCCGCAACTTTACTCTTTCGGCATAATTTGCAAGTTCATGATTCTGATTCTAATGAGCACCCCACTCTGGTGGTTCATGTTAGTGGCCACACAGCATCTCATTGCTTTACACTTGAATTCCCCCACCAAACCTCTCATTTCTTTATAGTTTCAAAATGTAATGCATATTTACTCCATGGAGCTCCTGACACACTGGTTATTTACTCTTTCGGATAATAGAAAGACTAGGGGGCACTCCATGAAGTTAGCGTGTGGCACATTTAAAACTAATCGGAGAAGGTTCTTTTTCACTCAGCGCACAATAAAGCTCTGGAATTTGTTGCCAGAGGATGTGGTTAGTGCAGTTAGTATAGCTGTGTTTAAAAAAGGATTGGATAAGTTCTTGGAGGAGAAGTCCTTTACCTGCTATTAATTAAGTTGACTTAGAAAATAGCCACTGCTATTACTAGCAACAGTAACATGAAATAGAACATGGGATAGACTTAGTTTTTGGGTACTTGCCAGGTTCTTATGGCCTGGATTGGCCACTGTTGGAAACAGGATGCTGGGCTTGATGGACCCTTGGTCTGACCCAGTATGGCATGTTCTTATGTTCTTACTTATCCTGATGCCGCGAAGATTTGGAAACCATTTTTAGATTTTGCTGAGATGGAAAGCTTTGACCCATTCAAGGGGCGACAAATCTTTTTCTTTTACTGATGATTTTATTTATTTATTTATTTATTTGTGGTTTTTCTATACCGGCATTCGGAATAGGTATCACATCATGCCGGTTTACAATTAACAAAGGGGTGTCAAAAGAAGATACAATAAAAAACATTAAAAGGTGTTGAACTAAAAAACGTTGCAGTTACAATAAAACAGGGAAATACACAACTGAGAGCAGAAAAGGCGATAGGAAGTTTAACAGAGCGAACAAAATTTACAAAATTTTTGGTATTTGCTAAGTTATGGAGTTTTGCAGTGTTGTTGTTTTACCGTGTTAAGGTAAAGTCTGAGAGTCTGTTAATGGTGAGTTAAGGCTCTACTAATGGTTAGTTAAGGTTCAGTTGGGGTCTGGAATCTTGTGCTGGCATTCATCTTCACTGGTATCTCTGCTCATCTTATTCCTTTTTCTTTATTTGTAAAGAATTTTTAATATGACTGTGGGTGATCTACATGCAAAGCTTGATGTTCTCTCTTCTCTTGTTTCTGTTTTGTATTCTAATATGAGACACTGGGATATTATATCTGTTGCTAATTTTGACAATTATCTGCATGACAGATGTTTATTCTCAGTACTTTTTGGTTTATTTGATCTTTGTAATCCATGCCCAACACGAGTTATTTGTTGGTTTTGTGTTTCTTGTTCTCATAAAATGTTCAATAAAAAACTTTAAAAAAAGAAAATAAGTCAGCCAAACATGGAGGATGCTGACCAAGGTCAGAAAGGTAGACAGCTGCATGTTCTGAGGTCTGGTATTATGCAGTCTAGCTTTCTGAAATATGTGCAGATGCAAGCAGCAGCACTGTGGACATATTGAAAAAAGTGATAAAAGCCTTAAGGAGGCTATAAATAATGGTGCTGTAGCAGTCAATATGTAAGTAAGACATGAGTAAGAATCTCTGCAGTAGTCAGGAATGTATAGATGACATATTCACACAGATACTGTAATTATAGATGAGTGACACCTAGCATATAAGTAGAGATGGTAAGAAAGGTGGGAAAGATATAGAACTGAATGCTGCAGTTGATAAGGGACCATTAGACTATGTGCAGATGGACTTCAGTTGCAGGAAGGTGAGACAAGAGCAAGAATTTACTGGCTTAAGGCAGGTAGATAATGATCATATATTTCATAACCTAAGTGAATCAAGAGATGTAGAGCTGAATGCCACCACTCTTAAAATATCAGCCGAGATTAACGGATGGAACGAGCTGTCCCAGGGAAGCAGGTAGATAGACTGAATGCGCCTAAAACAGAGCCTTGGGGGTACACTGGTCTACAAACAATAAAGAAGGATCAATTAGGTATAAAAGCCAAGAAAGGATTTAGAATACCACTATGTAAATTGCTTCAATATTGTAGCTATTTGCACTGCATTTTATATTTTATAATTATCTGTACTTTTCTAAAGATACATATATAGATACACACATGTACACATACTTTTATATAGAGAGAGAGAGAAAGAGAGAAGCTCTAATGATTAGACTTTGTATGACAAGGGATGGCTTTGCTATCTTAAATAATTTGCCTATTACATCAGTATATATTCTACCTGCAGCACATAGTTTCAAATCCTAGAAGGAATGACTCAGTTTATCATCCTCCCAAGTCACATAAAGAAGTGCCAGTTATAATTGGGTAATAATAATTACCTAGTAACAGCCTACTTACTAAAGCTTTTTTCCCCTATTCTGAGACTTTGAGGAAAAATACAGGCCCTAAACCTGTAAATGGCTTTGGACAAAGAAGATATGCATTAACATATATTAATGCAATAAAAATGTTACTATTTTATGTCATTCATATGTATACCCAAACAGGATGATCACATGGTATCATGCCTTTGGGGACAAGCTGATTCAGTTCTGTGTATCTTTGCATTCTGGGATTTATACAAATCTCTGCATGCAGTAGAATGGAAGTTGAAAAGGTTTGGCTTTTAGCCTGAGGTCCTGGAATATTAGATAACCTTAAATTCTGAAAAACTGTTAATAGCATTAGCTTGCTGAAAAATCCCTCAGTATATGACAACTTTAGGCTTTTAGTATAAGGATGTATGCTAAAGGCATAATAGTGAAAGCCATCTGCGTTCAACCACGGGACATATAAAGTAACCCATGAGCTAGTATTAATTTTATTTATTTAAAACATATTCTGCTACTTCCAAATTATATATCCCTTCAGCATGGACTACATACATAAAATGAATTCAACTAAAACAAACCATAACACATACATTGAAAACATATTTAAAGTTGCACAAACATTTGCAGCTATTATCCATTGGCTTCTCTGAAACAAAGTGTTCAACTGTTGCCTGAATGCACATAGGTCAGTCTTAACGCGTAACTGCTCTGCTATGGCATTCCATAACACTGGTGCCATCGTAGAAAAGACCCTGCTCAGAGACCGTACAAGTCGATAAGCTTTAAAACAGAGGTATCTGCGATACATTTGTGCTGGCTGAATGCAAAGCCCTAGTGGGAATTTACCAATTAAGGAACCGTGGTTTCTCTGAGAATAACAAATTATGTATTATAATCAACATTCTAAATTTTATTCTCCATTTTATCAGGAGCCAGTGTAATTGCTGGAGAAAAGGACTTATGTGAAAAGGACTAATCTGAAACTGGGGACACTGGGTTAGCATAGAAAGGTGACACACTAAATGTTACAGGGACATGTCTGACATGCTCCATTTTAGCAGCTGCAGCAACACCCCTCGGCTGGTGAATACTAGAATTAGCTTGTTGGAAATGCTACATCCTCAACACATGAATATTATAATAACTCAAAACATATGCTTTTCCAAAATGAATAGTTTCAGGATCTCAAATTCCACTGTTAAGCTGCTTTTCTTTTCAGCTTAATGAACATATAAACAATTTACACCCTATCCAAACAAACTTTGGGCTGTGCAATGTGCTTTGCCTTCATGGAAATTTCAAAAAGAGCAGTTAAACTGGATAAATTCAGGGCTTGCGCCTACATAGGAAATCCCGTGCAAGTCTTGATTTCTCTTTAAACTGCACACCAACAGGTTGTTTTTAAAAGCGCTGATCACACAAAAACGGCCCCATACATGCGTATGTGGGCCGTGCGCGAGCATCACAAATTTTAAGAAGCTGGGAAGTACGCGTACATCAAAAATAAGGAGGCGGAAAAGGGGCGGGGCCAAGACTTACCCGCGGAACCCCGAATTTTGCAAAGGCTGATTATGGCGCGCGTTGGCGTGTTACCTGTGTAACTTTACTCCTGATGAGGAGCAAGTTTCAGGCTCAAGTATGGGGCTTACAGGACGAGGAACCAGAGGGGCCTGAACATGGGGGGGGAGGGAAGAGAAAAAGAAAGAGAGAAAGAGAATATGACACTATGTACCTCCAACTGTAAGGGGGGGCACTTTCAACTAAGGGTGAGTTTTGGGGGGGGGGGCGGTGTTACATTGGTCGGCCTTATAACACCCCATCCCAAAAACCCACCCTAAGTTGAAAGTGCCCCTCTTACAGTGGGAGATATATAGAGTGTCAGATTGTCTCTCCAACAGAGGCACATTCTCATTCTCTCTCTCCCCCCCACAAGGTCACTTATGCAAGCATGTTATTAACATATGCACATATAGGCTACACACATACCCGCAGCAGGGATATTTTAAAAGATGCATGTGTACTTGCACACATGATATAAAATTAGGCTTATCTCTGCTCGCGTGCCAATGGGCACACATGCACTCCTTTTAAAAATTTACCTGCCAGTGAAAAGTATTCTATACTGAAAAATGAGAAAACAGATCCTGCAAGAATAACAAATGTCATCCTCCTCAGTCAATACTGCCATGCATTTAGCAAATTCAGTAAATTTTGGTTTCTTCACAGCAGCATCTCTTTTCATCAAATGCAGCAGAGGCAGCTGCAAAAAGCAATGGTCATCTCTACATGATTAAAAATGACACACTGAGGCAAGGTGACATTTTGATTTTGTGCCGAGAAATAAAGTGCATGGCTCCCTCTCACTGGCTTTCACGTCTGGGATAAATCTGTCTGAAATAAAATAGGTCAGATATTCAGAGAGACATGCCTCTGGGCCCAAATGTCTCTGAATAAGAAAATTATTGCTCGCACATTACTTGTGCTGTAAACTGTTAGAATCAATTACATTCAACTACAGGCAATTGCTTCCAGCCCATCTAATACTCAGAGTGGAGGGGAAGTTTCAAATAGGTGCTGACCTGCAGGGAGAAGAGCAGTGTTAAATGATGCAGTCAAAACCAACAAAATCTATTTGATATAAAGGATTAAGTATATGAACATTTTCCTAAAACCTATCTCCTTTCTCCTCCCTTCCAGTCTATTTTTTTTCTCCCTCAAGAATCTCTTTCTCCTACTCTCATTTCCAGTCTCTCTTCCCACTTTCACCATCAGAAGAACATAACACTGGAAACCAGTGGCTTATGCTCTATAGACCCTCCCTGCATTAGCTAGGAGCATGAGCTCCCTTGGCAAGCTCTAATGCAGCTTCTCTTCCCTGCTTCCTCTGATTACCTTTTTTTTGTTCAAATGTAAACCGGTATGATGTCCCCACTAATACCGGTATATAAAAGTTTCTAAATAAATAAAATAAATAAATAAATCACCCTCTGGAAATGTCACACAGCGATCACTGTTCGGCACTGCTGTTTTGACCCTTCTTTGATATCCATAAACTGTGGTTGAGCTGCAATTTTCTGCATTCTAATACTGTTGGTGGAATTCAGCAGAATTTTAAAATTTGGCACAAAACAATTTAAAAATCTGTATACAATATTAAAATTTTGCATACTATATTTATCAAATTAATACAATATTAATCACAGTCTAAGTAGTAATTAATTTAAACTGAAAATATTTTTACTCAAAAATGGAAAATATGTACATTTTTGCTGCAGAATTCCTCCAAGAGTTTATTAATAGCGTGCCGTAACTAGGGTTTCTGGCTTCTATCATTTTACTTTAGCAATCCATGGAGTTCAAAGGGAGCTCGGAACTGCAGACAGTGCTGACTTCTTGCAGCTACCTATACTTGTAGCAACACAGTGATGTCCATGGTTGTTGCTACAAATGATAGCAGCTGAAAGAAGTCAGCGCTATCTGCAACTCGTCTTGGGTGCCATGGATTGCCAAATTAAAATCCCTTAAAATCAGACCATAAGGTAGTAGTCTACTATCCCCTACATATATTCTCTCCTCCTCTCCCTGTGCATCCTTCCTCCATTCTCCCTGTGCATCCACTCACTCTCATTCTCACCAGCTCAGTTCTCTCCCCCTCCAAAAAAAACCCCATACATAAATTCCTCCCCCCCCCCCCCACGCAAACATTCTTTCAACCCAATCTCCCTCAACAGTTCCCTCCCCTAGTTTGTCTCTCCACTAACATGGCCCTCTCTTCACACACTTTTCCAACTTGCTCCCCCAGTCTTCCTCTCCCATCTGTCAGCCTTCTCAAGTTTCTACCAGACAGTTCCCCGTGCCTCCTTCTCCTGACTCATGCTGTAGGCAAGGCTCCCTTAAAAAGCAGTCTTCTTCCTGCACTTTGTGGATTTCAGAGTGCGAGAGCCGCATGGTTCCCTGACTCCCCTGCTGTTCTCAAAGTCTTGTGAGAATAGTGGAGTACAAGGCTTTCTTGCCAGCCATGTATTCTAGCTCTTCCTTTCCTGTGGGCTTGTGAACTGTCACTCTTGGCGTAGGCACAGCTATACTGCTTCCTCCTCTTCTCACTGGCTTCCAGAGCTGGCCTGTTACACTGCCTCACTTCCACAAGACAGTTTCTCATAAATTCTGCGGGGAGAGAGAGATAAATTGTTGTGTGGGTGTGCATTGGGGGGGGGGGGGGGGAATTCTGAACAAATTGAAATAAAACTTAAGACCCGCGTGCATGCGCACATGGCCGCGTTTGCTGGTGCACGCACATGGATGCACTGATTTCATAACATACGCGCGTGTAAGTGTGATAAAATTGGCTAGCTGCACTCGACACGTGTGCGTACAATTTTATATGGATACGTGCATGTGCGCGCGAAGGCCGTCTCGCACCCGTAAGTGGGGGGAATTTTAGTAGGTATGCGCGGTGACGCAAAAGGCCTTTTTCCCAGTTCACCCCAGTAAATGAGAGGACTTCCTAAACCCCCAGCTAACTTGTCTCCCTTTTGCCCTATTAGCCCCGAGCCTTAAAACCCTGCTGACTAGCCTAGTATTTTTTTTTCCATGGCTTATACGTTGTCCATGGCAGAAGTAAAGTTACGCGGTAGGGGACCCTGGTGCGCACCTGTGCGCATAACTACTTAGGTGCTGACTTCATGGTGCAGTCCCGCCCGTCCATGTCCTGACCACGCCCTGCCCCTTTTCAGAAAACTTTTTTATGCGCGTACTGGCAGATACCCGTGTGTTTTTTAAAATCCACGCGGTGCGCGCTGGCCCGAGTCACGCGCATATTTCCCAGCTTTGGCATGCATAGGGCTTTTAAAATCGACCAGCTTGTGAACTGTACAGAATTCCCCTGGAGAAAATGTTATAAGGAGGTCATAACTGTGTACTGGAAATAGAATAATAACCAAGACAAAGGAAAAGAAATAAAATGCATGTTAAAACAAAAGCAGGAGTGCTTGGAGAAAAAATTGTAAAATGATTAATTTCCATTAAAAGCCAGCTGGAACTTGGATAAAAACTGAGCCAGTCCTACCAATATCTACAAAGGCAATATATACAGACAGCTGGAGAGCTTGCTGGCCAATCACAATGCAACAGTCTACTGCCATATCTTATAAAGTTATTAAATCCCATGCAATGGCTCAATAAGACCCGAGAAACACATCCATATGCAGAGAGAGAGAGAGAAGATTTCTGTTGTTGTTGGATTATCTGCGGCACTGCAGCAGAAGAGCTCCTGCAGCTGCTGACACATGATTACCTTCTGCTTTTGTATACACTGCCATGTTCCCGTTAACCAGGCCAGCATACAGACACCGGGCTCTGTAAGTAAGGCTCATGACCGTCGATTTTTCTGGGGTGAAGAAATGCTGCAATCGTACCTTCTTTGAGCCTTGGCAGCTTTTGTAAACAGAAATGCTGCCAGGAAAAACAACAAAGAAACACAGTGAAGTAAGAAAGAAATGCTAACAAACCTTTCTAGTCCTTCATTCAAAATAAAACTCTTTACATGATAAGTATGACAAGAAAATTAATAATTTTACTAACTACCAATTGGGGCTGTCAAATTAATTCTGTGCATATGACAGCAATAAATCTTTCCGTCACTAGGAAAGTCTAATTTTAATTATAAAATGAAATGCAGTAAAACAAAAAAAAAAAAATATATATATATATATATATATATACTGTATATTTAAAAAATACAGTGCTCAGGGCACCACAGTTTTGAAGAACAAAAAGTTACATTTATTATAGCAGTTCTTGATTTGAAAAAAATACCAAAGGAAACCTATCAAGAAGTGACAGTAATTTTGATCAAGCAGTTTTGAACAGTCTGTTCTCCTAGTAGTCCACTTTCCATGGAGAGCTCCGGGTTGCAGTTTCAGTAAGTGCTCCACCACACAAGCTCAGCTTGGGACTCCCCACGTGTCATATTCAGTTGTCCTTGACGACCAGAGAAAGCAAGTTTGTTTACCATAAACAGGTTGTGCATAGTCAGTAGGATGTATTAACCATGTTTATTCACGGGCAGACTAGATGGCCCGTACAGTCTTTTTCTACCATCATGTTTCTGTTTCTAATACTTGCTCGCCTCCCTGGAAAGACAACTGCCTAGCTAGCTGTGCAGTCAACCGAGGGATTCATGAGGCAGCGCTCGTGTGGGAACTCCCGCATATGCTCAATAGAGCAAAAGCTTTATGAGCTAGGAGAGAAGGATCCATTCAGTGCCATCAAATAGCATCACCCATGTGTCATGGCTAATTCATCCTACTGTCTATGGAGAACCCTGTTAGAAAACTTGCTTTTCTCCCCCTTTTCAGAAATAACGTGAGGACCTTAGGTATAGCAGGGAGTGTATAGATGTAAAGAAGCAGATAGCCATGAGTTGGTATTATTCTCAGGGTTTTGTATTGGATGCACCATTTAATTGGTAGCCAGTGTAAATGAAAGAGAATTGGGGATGTGTGATCATGTAGTTTGCAGTTAGAAGCCATGCTGCAGCATTTTGTACGAATTGAAGTGGGTTTAGGGCAGATTGATACAGACCTAAGTAGAGAGAGTTGCAGTAGTCTAACCCAGTTAGAATCAGGGATTGAAGTACTGTACGGAAAAGAGTGGTGGCTTAATGTGTTTGAGTATTTGAGTAATTTTAAACTTAAGAGAACATTTCCGATAAAATAAGAATTAGTCTTGCTATGTGGACTCACAGGGAGAGCAACCCTGCTTCACAGGGCCACGTTATTCTTTAGTGGGTGGTGAGTATGGAGGCACCTCACTTTTGTACCCTTAAACCAGCCTAACATCCAAAGATTAGAATGGTTTATCCATATCACCAGTGCCTTCATTATATTTATGCCCCTCCTTCCATTTCTGACTAAGGTAGAGAGTAAAAGCAGAAAAAACTTTCTAAAATAGCTAACATCCACCGAAATTCCCTGGAGCTCCTATTCACTGTTCTCCCTAGGCTGATGCCAGCACTCCCTTCCACTCTCCTCAGCCCTACCCCAGCACTTCTTTCCTCTTCTATTCAGTTTGTGCTCAGCCTGGCCCCAGCACACTCATCCTCCTTCTCCAGCTTCACCCTAGCACTCTCTTTCCCACTCCCCCCCTAACTGGCACAGCCCCAGCACTCTCTGGAACCCCTCCCTCAACCTAACACCAGCATATTCTGACTCCTCCCAGTTTAATTCCAGCACACACTGATATTTTCCCTAAACCAACACCCTAGCCCGACCCCAGAAAACTCAGAGCCCCTTCCCCACCCCAACCCTCCTTACTGGCTCAACACCAGCACACTGACCCCCTCCCCAGACTGACCACAGTACACCCTGACCCTTGTTTGATCCTAGAAAGCCCTTCCCTAGCACTTCCTTCCCTTCTACTCAGCTTGTGCTCAACCTATTCCCAGCACACTGATCCTCCTTCTCACGTTCCACCCTAGCACTCCCTCCCCCCCCCCCCCCCACTTCCTCAGCAAGACCCCAGCACATCCTAACACCTCCCCAGCCCAATCCCAATCTTCTCACCTACCCCGCCTGGCTTCAGCACACTCACCACCGCTCTCCCTAATCTGACCCCAGCACATACTCCTCACCTCTGCTCCCCAGCCCAGATCCAGCACATACTGACCCCCCCCCTCCCTGTCCCACCTGACCCCAACATCCCTTCTCTTTCCCCAGTATGACACCAGTACATATTGATCACCTGCTCCAGCTTGACCCCAGACCTCCCTTCTCCTTTCCCATCTTAACCCCAGCATATCCTTCACCTGCCTGATCCCAGCACTCCTTCTCACCTCTCCAGCCTGATCCCTCCTCCCTAAGCTGACCCCAGGACTTCCAACTTCTGTACACTCTGACCCCGCTGTACAGCTTGACCGCCGGCATACTCTAGCACACTCTGACTCCCTCACCAGCCTGACTGTAGCATACCCTTCCTTCCTTTCCACCTCTCTGGCCCATCCCCCAACACACTCTGATCCCCTGTCCCAACCTGATCTCAGCACTCCCTTCCCCCCTAACCAGCCTGGCCCCCAGCACATTCTCGGTACCCCTTCCCTAACCTGACACCAGCACATTATTGAGTATTCCCCCCCCAAAAAAAAAAACAGATTCAGACAATCCTGAGCCCCCCCACCTGTCCCTCATTCAGGCCCAGCACACTCCCATCCCCCTTCCCAAACTGGCCCCAGCACACTGCCTCTGCCACATCCCATTACCCAAAAGGAAAGACACATCAAATGACATCTTCCCCTCTCTCCGAAAATCCCAAGGAAATTGAAGTACCCCCAACCCCTGCCCACCAAACTCCTTCAGCCAATCCCCCCCCCCCCAGCCTCCAGGACCTCCCCAATGTCCCTCAGCCCCAGCCCTTATCCAATCATGGGTCCATAGGTCATTCAGTTGCTCCTGCCCCACGCCTCCGGTTTTGAAAAATGGCTGCCAGTAAACCTGAAGCCAGTGCCATTATGTTGTAGGGCATATTCTGGAGCCCCCCTGTCCCCTGGATGAATCCCAGCATGCTCTGACCCCCTTTCCCCAGCCACACCCCAGCACATCTGGATCCCTACCCATTCCTAGAACTCTCTTTCCCTCTCAGTGGCCCAGCCTCAGCACACTCTGACATCCCCCTTTTCAGCCCGACCCCAGCACACCCTAAACCCTCTGCCTCAGTCCAGTCCCAGCACTCTCTTCTCACTTACCCAGCCTTGTTTCAGCACTCTTCCCACCACCTCTCTAACCTGACCCAAGCATATTCTTCACTCTATGCACATTATTTTTATAGATTTTGATCCAGGTCAAGGAAACCCATGATTTATTTATTTATTTTTAATTTTTATATACCGAGGTTCTTGTATGAAATACAAATCACTCCGGTTTACATAGAACAGTGAAACGCCCAAAAAAAGGGGGAGCGGGGGCTTTACATGGAACAATAGAACAAGGTACAGATTGAACATAGTATAGTTACAAGAAACATTTGAACTCGGTATAATAGTACAGTTACAAAGAAAACAATTGAGCAAAGTAGCTTTAATAGGGGAACAAGGGACGGGTCAACGTGAATGACTATGGAATATATAGAATAAGAGTACAAAAACTTGAATAAATCACTCTGAGCTGAAATCTGTTATAGGCATTAGTCCTGGGAACTGCCTAAAAGAGTTTTCAAGTTATAAAAGGAGGGGAAGTATATTTTGTAGAAAAAGGGCGGGGAGAGATCCTTTAGAAGGGGGGGGGGGGCAGGGACAAAAGATGAGAATAGTGATATAACGTAGTCCTATGACCTGAAAGAGTACATTTAGATGAATTGAGTGGAAGACTGACCAGTAGCAGAGACCGATCGAGAGAGTTCGAATAAGATAACTCAACGAGGTAGCCCATGATTGAGTTTATCAAAGCATCTAGGTGGTATAAGTGTCTGGGAAGGCTTGGCGGAAGAGCCAGGTTTTTAGCTTTTTTTTGAACTCTTGATGACTTGGTTCCAGTCGTAGATCTGGGGGGAGCGCGTTCCATTGGTGGGGGCCTGCTGAAGATAGTGCTCGTTTCCTTAGTGAAGTTTTTGCAGGCGGGGCATACAGTGTGCCTTTTTATGCGCTTCTGATGGGTCTGGAAGATGTATGAGGTTGAAGTTGTGTGCTTAACATGATGGGGGCGAGGTTGTGTGTCGCTTTGTGGATGATTGTGAGAACTTTAAAGAGGATCCTATGTTTGATAGGAAGCCAGTGAAGGTTACGGAGGATTGGAGTGATATGTTCTCTTTTGTTGGAGTTTGTGAGGATTCTGGCGGCGGCGTTTTGAACCATCTGTAGGGGTTTGATAGTATTTGTGGGGAGTCCGAGTAGAAGGGAGTTGCAATAATCGATCTTAGATAGTATGATGGATTGCAGTACTAGCCAGAAGTCATTGAGGTGAAGGAGGGGTTTTAGCTTTCTGAGGACTTGCAGTTTGTAAAAGCAGTCCTTTTTGGTAGTGTTTATAAACTTTTTAAGGTTTGGATTGTTCTCTAGTCAGGCTCCTAGATCCCTGACTTCAGATGAGAAATTGATGTTTGAGCTTGTTGATCGAGAGGAGCTTGATGAGATGGTGGTGGGGTCATGGGAAATAATGAGCATTCCTGTTTTATTGGCGTTCAAAACTAAGTTGAGGCTAGAGAGTAGGTCTTTGATTGGCTGAAGGCAGTCATTCCAATATGTAATAGTTTTTTGAAGGGATTCTGTGATCGGGATAAGGATTTGTATGTCATCCGCATAGAGGTAATGGGTAAGCTTAAGGTTTGCGAGTAGGTGGCAGAGAGGGAGAAGGTAGATATTGAAGAGGGTGGGTGAAAGTGAAGATCCTTGAGGGACTCCTTGGTCTGTAAGGACAGGATGAGATTCCTTGTTGTTTATCCTGACTTTGTAGAACCTGTTACTCAGGAAGGACTTACACCAACTGAGAGCTGAGCTTTTGATGCCTATGTTGGCTAGTTGGTCTATAAGTATTGTGTGTTTTACCGTGTCAAAAGCTGCAGACAAATCTAAAAGAACAAGCAGGTAGGATTGTTTTTTCTCCAGGTTTACGAGGATGGTGTCCGTGAGTGATAGTAGGAGAGATTCGGTGTTTAGGGATTTGCGAAAGCCATACTGAGCCGGAGACAGAATGTTATAGAAACATAGAAATGACGGCAGAAGAAGACCAAACGGCCCATCCAGTCTGCCCAGCAAGCTTCACACATTTTTTTCTCATACTTATCTGTTTTCTCTTAGCTCTTTGGTTCTATTTCCCTTCCACCCCCACCATTAATGTAGAGAGCAGTGATGGAGCTGCATCCAAGTGAAATATCAAGCTTGATTAGTTAGGGGTAGAAGGGGAAGTAACCGCCGCAATAAGCAAGCTACACTCATGCTTATTTGTTTTACCCAGACTATGTTATTCAGCCCTTATTGGTTGTTTTTCTTCTCCCCTGCCTTTGAAGCAGGGAGCTATGCTGGATATGCGTGTAGTATCAGTTTTTCTTCTCCCCTGCCGTTGAAGCAGAGAGCTATGCTGGATATGCGTGAAGTATCAGTTTTTCTTCTTCCCTGCCGTTGAAGCAGAGAGCTATGCTTGATATGCGTGAAGTATCAGTTTTTCTTCTCCCCTGCCGTTGAAGCAGAGAGCTATGCTGGATATGCGTGAAGTATCAGTTTTTCTTCTTCCCTGCCGTTGAAGCAGAGAGCTATGCTGGATATGCGTGAAGTATCAGTTTTTCTTCTCCCCTGATCTTCCAGATATTCTGACAGTTGCTTGTTGACAACTTTTTCCATCAATTTGGCAATGAGAGGTAAGTTTACGATTGGTCGGAGGTTAGCTGGATCCGATAGAGAGGCGTTAGTATTTTTTTAGCAGAGGTTTGAGGATTGCCAATTTTAACTGGTTAGGTACTAAGCCTTGAGATAGAGATGTGTTAATAATTTCAGAAATTGGTTTTGAGATGGTGTTCGGGATGGCGAGTAGGTTTGTCGGTAATGGGTCTGATGGGTGGGAGGATGGTTTGAGTTTCTTGAGGGTATTTTCTATCTCAAGAGAAGAGGTGGGCTCAAATGACTCGAGACTCGAGTTTTGTTGAGGCAGGGTTATGAAATGGTGTATTGGGGGGGGAGGCTGTTGGTTGAGAGAGAATAGGTAAGGTTGGAGATTTTTGTCTTGAAATAATTGGCGAGTTCATTGGCTTTGTTGAGTGCTTGGTGGTCTGGAATGGTGGGAAGAGATGGTTTGGTAAGTGAAGAGACGTAGGAGAAAAGTACCTTTGAGTCAAAAATGATGCACCTCTCTATCAAGATGATCCGAACCAGAAGGACAGAACCCATCTGCTTTCTACCTTTTAAAGTGACCCAGAAGTCTTTTACAAGGACACATGTTGCTTATATATATTACATCTTATGAACTCCAGAAGCAACCTCTCTTTGGCACAATGCAAATATTGAAGTGAGCATTAGTAGTACATTTGAGAGAATGAGATTGTATCCAACATATCCTGCTTTATGAGTGAGGTTTGTTCCTGTCATGGTGTATGCATAAAAATATCCCATCTGGAGAACTATTGCAAGAGACGTCAGAACAGCTGAGGAGTGAGGCTAATTGTAGAAACTAATCTCAATGCACCTGAGGATCTCCCTGAATGTACATGTAGAGTGTTTCTGTTTCTGGCAACATCACGGCCACTGTTGTCATGGAAATTGCTGGAAAATAGGGATTGATTGCTGTTTAACATGCTGAAAAAACAAGGAGTTATTATTAATGCTATAACAAAACACTAGGGAGGAACCTTCAATCTGGAATCTTAGAAAAGGAGAATCACCTGACCAGGAGGAAGGAGGCAACTGAATAGGAAATAATTCTCTTTTTAAGCACTGGGGTCGCTAATGGAGTGGAATGAAAGGAATGGGGAAAACAAGGTTGTATCTATAAATAAAAACTCCAGTGACTTAAAGTACTGTAGTTTGGCTCCTAAAGGTGAACTAATCTGAAATTGTAACATTCCATCAAGTAAGGAATAAAAATGAGCTTCTTCGAAAAGCAATATCAGTTCAATTTCATGCTGCTGAGTTCTGCACAGCATACAAGGAGAGAAGTTTCTTAGACTCCTCACTTTCAATGTCTATGAAAAGATTACAAACACTGTCACAGTTACCTCGATTCAACTACCCACACTTCATAACAAAGGGGGTCTATGTATTTAAAAATATGTGGGCCAACCCGATGGCTGTACACTGCCACATGGAAGGTCCTCCGTTTGATTCCCAGATTGGGCCTTCCGAATCCTCAGTTAGCTGGGGCGATGGACGCTGTGGAGACAGCACACACAGCCTTTGGAGGGGAGAGACGTCGATCATTGCTAAAGGCAACTCCTTCTTGGGCCCAATTTACAGCCCATGATACTGGATCCTGGAAGGAACCCTGGTGCACGGCTCTCAGCCACTGGACTGTTGTTGCAAATGACCAGACTAGGAGGAATTATCAAGCAATAAAATGCTAAAGTAGGCCATAATGCTGTTACTGCACTTTTTTGCTACATCAGTCTTTACTAAATTGTCCAATGTACTAAATTGATGACATGCAGATCTTCTCTCCTATTCCACAGCTAACGCACCAGTTTGAACTCTGTCTGGGGGTGCAATCCCTTCATAAACTCATAGAAGCCAATACTTTGCGTCACTTAACCAGTTAAGTTCCGACTTATCCAGCTAAATGGCATGGTTAAAATATTTGGTTTAAATATTCCAACTTATCTTAAGTGGTGGGAGGAGAATGGACATAAAGGGGAGGAACTGGGTTAGTCAGATAAAATATCCGGCTAACACCAATATTCAGAGTTAGCCGGATAATTTATCCGGTTAACTCTGGTCGGCCCATACACCTGTCCTAAAGTTAGCTTATAAACTTACTCTGCTAACTTTAAGATAGCTGGATATATTTAGCAGTGTGGCTGCATTGCTGAATATATAGGCTAAGTTAGCCAGATAAGTTTATCCAGCTAACTAGCTGAGCCACATGGTGACTGAATATAGACCAACTAGTGTGCTCCAGACTAGAAGTTAAATTTCATATATTAAGGGGATGTGTGAAATTTAACTTCTGGTACTGTGGGCTTAGTATATAGCATAGTAATTATTAATGAGGTTCTTCTCATACTATGTTACTGTTTAGCATAAGCAGGCATGCTTAAAGAAATATAGGCTGATGCAATAAAACACATGCACAGCCATCTCTCCTGGGTGCCCGATGCTATAGTTACATAGTAACATAGTAATGACAGCAGAAAAAGGCCAAAATGGTCCATCTAGTCTGCCCAGCAAGCTTCCTAAGGCAGTCACTGCTGCTCCGTGCAGGTTAATTCCATGTTTCTCTTAAGGGTAGAAACTGCTGCTCCGTGCCAATTAAGCCTTTTAATGTATTCCCATCCACTAGCCTGTTAGGGATCCACAGTGTTTATCCCATGCCCCTTTGAAATCCTTCACAGTTTTAGTCTTCACCACTTCCTCCAGAAGGGCATTCCAGGCATCCACCACCCTCTCAGTGAAGAAATATTTCCTGACATTGGTTTTAAGTCTTCCCTGGAGTTTCAAATCGTGACCCCTAGTTCTACTAAATTGTTTCCAAAGGAAAAGGTTTGTTGACGACCATGGATCATTAAAACCTTTCAAGTATCTGAAGGTCTGATTCATATCACCCTTGCTACTCCTCTCCAGGGTATACATATTCAGGTTCTTCAACCTCTCCTCATAAGTGATCCGATGAAAACCACCCACCATTTTGGTTGCCCTTCTCCGGACCGCCTCCATCTTATCTGCCTCCTTTAATTTACGGTCTCCAGAACTGAACAGAGTACTCCAGGTGAGGCCTCACCAAGGACCTGTACAAGGGGATTATCACTTCCCTTTTCTTACTAGATACTCCTCTCTCTATGCAGCCTAGCATTCTTCTGGCTTTGGGTATCGCCGTGTCACACTGCTTCATCGACTTCAGGTCGTTAGACACTATCATCCTGTTGGGTTTGTGGCATAATGTGGACTCTTGGTCGAAGTGGCGATGACTCCTCCCACGGGGAGGGGAGTCTCTTCTGGCCAGACTTGTATGAGATTATCAATACCCAAGGACTTTGAATCTCTCCTGCAACTGAAGAAACGAGAAACCTTCGCATTGCAAGAAGTTACCAACAGGTCTAAGAACGGAAGGCCCTAGCGATCCATTATCAGCTGCAAAATCAGATGAAGACAATTCTCCCTGAGCCTCTGAGCAGCGCTGACACGTTAGAGGGCACATGAGGCTCAGATGCCCGAATATGACAGGCAACACAGAGAGAAAGGCCCTTAGGTTTCTTATTCACCAGCACCATTAGTTCGTCAGTTGACTGAGAATGTGCATCCAGCCAGCTCGCACTGAAAATTTTCAACCGCACAAATTTTATGCACACAAAAAGTAGGCACCCCAAGAGTAAGCGCCGCAAAAACAAATGAAAACAGGGGCCCCGTGGGGAACCACAGCGATAGGCTAGACTCAGAAAGCAGACACTGAGGAGGAAAGCTTTTATTGTACTGCTGTAGGTAGATGATACTTGCGCAGGAAATGGATAGCACTGTAGTTCAGCGATATTCCAATATGCTCAGACAGTCTCAGATGTAGATGGTCTCATCTGGATGTAGCAAAGGTTGGTAGAGTTCCGCAGAGCAGGATAAGTCAAACTTGAAGGGTGGAAATGGAAAGCTGGAGCGTAGAGGTACTCACAGAGAGGCAGTGCAGGAATCCTCCTTGGTAGCTGGGTGAAGGAAAGGACCCGAGGAGCGAGTATCTAGGACCTCGAGGAATGAGTACTTAGGAGCGCTGAGGAATCCTGAAAGAAAGTAGATAAGACCACCGAGGAGTGGTTGTCTTAGGTTATGTAGTAGAACACTTAAGGGTAGATAGAAGCGAGAGGCCCCCGAGGAGCTGGTGCCCAGAGCTTCTGCAGTAATGAGATACCCCGGAGGGTAGCGAGGAATCCAAGTGAGCAGCTTAGAAGCAGTCAGAATAGCAAAACCGAAGTCCTAGCTAATTAGTTGAATTGGAGCAGAGCGGAGGCTTAAATACCTGGAGGAACTGATGTCATGCGGTGGGGATGCCCCCGAGGTTCCCCCCATGACGTATTGTTAAGCGCAGGAAGCGTGCGCGCGCGGCCCTAGGAGGCCACAGGAAGAAGCATGGTGGATGGAGATGCCCATGCTGTGTCGAAGACGCCGAAGGTTTTGGCACTCAGCACCGGAGGCAGCCATCTTTCCCATGGAGGAGGAGAAAGGCAGAAGAGAGGTGAGGCACAGCGGTCGCAGCTGTCTGCGACCGACGGATGCAACACACTCCAAGGGCTCTCTCCTTCTCCGTGCACATCAGCCCTTCACTGCCCAACGCATATAGTTCTTTCGGATTACTATACCCCAGATACATGACTCTGCATTTCTTGGTATTGAATCCCAGCTGCCATATCTTCGACCACTCTTCCTGCTTCCTTAAATCCCGTCTCATTCTCTGTACTCCTTCCGGCATGTCCACTCTGTTGCAGATCTTAGTATCATCTGCAAATAGACACACTTTACCTTCTATTCCTTCTGCAATGTCCTCACGAAGATACTGAACAGAACCAGTCCCAACAATGATCCCTATGGCACTCCACTTAACACCATTCTCTCTTCAGAGTAGGTTCCATTTACCATCACCCATTGTCTTCTATCCGTCAATCAGTTTGTAATCCACGCCAACACCTTGGAGCTGACTCCCAAGCTTCTCATTTGTGTGGGACTGTATCAAAAGCTTTACTAAAATCCAAGTAAATTACATCAAGCGCTCTTCCCTGATCCAGTTCTCTAATCACCCAATCAAAGAAATCAATTAGATTCATCTGACAGGACCTTCCCTTGGTGACTCCATGCTGCTTCTGGTTGAGCAACCCACCAAATTGTAGATAGTTCACAATCCTTTCCTTCAGCCGAGTCTTTATTAATTTTCCCAGCACTGAGGTGATGCTAACTGGCCTGTAGTTTCCAGCCTCTTCTCTGCTCCCACTCTTGTGAAGCGGGACTACCACCACTCTTCTCCAGTCATTAGGCACTACACCTTTTTCCAAAGATCTATTGAACAGGTCACACAGTGGACCCGCCAGCACATTTCTGAGTTCCCTCAGTATTCTGGGGTGAACCTCATCAGGCCCCATGGCTTTGTCCACTTTCAGTTTTCTTAGCTCTTCCCATACATTATCTTCCGTAAATGGAGTTTCATCTACTTCACCCCCTTCTACAGTCTTGATAACAAGTGACAGTCCTTCTCCAGGGTCTTCTTTAGTGAACACTGAACTGAAGTATTTGTTTAATATTTCTAATTCATCATCTCTCTCCACCCATTGATCCTTATCCCCTTTCAATTTCACTATACCACTATGTAACTTTCTCTGATATATATGAAAAATGTTTTGTCACCTTGCTTTATCTCCTTGGCAATCCTTTTCTCTGCCTTTTTGCGTTCTTGATTACTTTTTTCATCTCCTTCAGTTTTGCCAGATAATCCTCCCTGTGTTCTACTTTTTGAGATTCTTTATATTTCTTAAAAGCTGCATTTTTTGCTTTTATTTCATCATCCACCTCCTTTGTGAACCAGATTGGATTCTTATTTCTCTTACTTTTGTTTACTTTTCTAATATACGGATTTGTTGCTTTTGTAATTGCTCCTTTTAGTTTGGCCCACTATTGTTCGACCTCTCCCATTTTCTCCCAGTCTTCAAGTTCTGCCTCCAGATATTTCCCCATTTCTACAAAGTCTGTTTTTTTTGAAGTTCAAAACTCGGGTCTTTGTGATACTTCTCTGGATCCTATTTGCAATATCAAACCATACTGTTTGATGATCACTGGTGCTGAAGTGGGTACCCACCCAGACATTAGAGACATTAGCCCCATTAGTGAGCACTAGGTCAAGTATAACTCCCTCCCTCATGGGTTCCATTACCATTTGTTTGAACAGAGTGCCATGCAGAGCAACCACTCTCTCTCTACTTCTGTTTGATTTTGCAGAAGGGATTCTCCAGTCCACGTCCGGCAGATTAAAGTCACCAACAATCAACACTTCCCCCTTCTTTCCCACCTTTATAAGGTCTTTGATCAGATCTCTGTCTAGTTCTTCCATTTGAGTCAGAGGCCTGTACACCACTCCAGTAACAATGGATGAACAGTCATCTTTTTTCAGGACGGCCCATAATGCTTCTTCTCTACCCCACTTTCCTTGCAGTTCAGTTGCTTGGATATTATTTTTGTCATAATGTGCTTGCTACTCCTCCCCCTTTTTTGTCCTGTCATTCCTTAACAAGTTGTAGTCCAGTATGGGCATTTCCCAGTCATGAGAATCCGTGAACCATGTCTCCATGACAGCAACAATGTCCAAGTCTGCCTCCAACATTAAGGCCTGCAGGTCTGGGATTTTAATGCCCAAACTGTGAAAATTTGTAGTCATAGCTTTCCAATTTTTCTCCCTTGCTCTGTTGCACTTCCTAGGAAACTTTTCTGTTTTTTTTGAGCTGATTGATTATGTTATTTTCACTTTGCATGTCTGTCACAGGTCTTATTCTGCCAGAACCTACTATTATCCAATTGATTCTGGATTTTTGAATCCTGGATGTCTGATAACCCTGTGGGAGTGGGGGTTAAGGGACTGGTGCGTTAAAAGGGTCACGCCAGGAAGAAATTGTGCATCCCTAACGCTCAAATGCATCTGGTGCCTAGGAGACGTGGCTGTGAGCTTACATATTACTATGGGCACTCAATACAATTGCTTTGGGCACTCAAGAAAGAATTAATGTAATGGATTGATTACAAAAAAAACTTAGCAGGTGCACGTATACCCTTGTGCAACATGCATGCACACTTTTTCACCTGTTTGTGAGCAGGTGTAAACGTGTACACCTACATTATGTGTATACTTTTGAAAATCACAAGTAGCATGTAAATGACTTCCCCATTCAACTCCTTCATCCCAGGAACACCTCTTTCAAGTAAGTATGAGTTAAATTGTTTCCATGTGTATTTTCATGTATACAAGCACTGGGATAATTTTCAAAAAGCCATTTTAAATATATAAATGCTTTTGAAAATTAACCCCATATAGATGGTTAAATATGGAAAATTTGAGCGTATCTGTTAAAAAAAAAGAAAACTGGGAAAATTAGGGAAAATAATAAATTGCACTTGACTAGCAATATAGAGCCTGTTATTAAAAAGATGTAGGTGCCTAATTTTAAGTTAGGTTCCTAGATCTAGCTTGCTAAAATTTCCTCTCCCCCTCCCCCATCCTGCTGAGTGCCTAAATGTAGGCACCTTAATGGGAGAAGGGCCAGGTTAGGAGAATGAAATTAGGGCCCAACACTGAATTCCAGCGCTAGACATCCGACTTAGGAGATTCAATGGCTGGCCTAAATTTAAGAGCTTCAGTTTCAAGTGCATACTATTGAAGTTAAGCACCTACATTCAGACAAAACTTTAGGAGCTAAACTTAAGGCCCTAAGTTCAGACACTCAGCCATTTTTGAATAATCAGGCTCACAGTGAAAATTTGTATATACACAGTCAATATTTTTGCTTGCACAATTATGAGGTAATCTGATGCACAAAATTAATATCAAAGGAAAAACTGCAAAAGATTAACAGACATAAAATACACAAATCTAAACGGGGTCTTAGACTATGACAATATATTTTCATCACCGTTAAACACATGGACATCCATATGTTTTAAACAGTTTAAGCAGTTTCTAAAGAACACAATGCAGTACAGATATTCCAAGATGGATTAGGTAACTTTACCTATCTTTGATAGGTAGAGAAACCTGACCTGCTCTCCCCACTGAAACTTAAGTACCTTTCAAGAATGTGGAGAAATATATAATGAGTATTTTCATCTTTAAGTACAGTTATAAAAACATATTTATTTATTTAATTTATTTAACATGTTTTGTATACCGTATATTCGGTTTTGCCATCATAACTGTTTACAGGGCAGGAAAATTAGGAGAGTAACAATAGAGTTTTAACAAAGAGTTTCAATAAAGTTGAGTAACATTGGGGGATTAAAGGGGGTAAGTTTATATAGGTAAAAAAGTTCATAGATGTATATTGTAGAGTTCAAGGTTTTATTGTTCCATCGAGGGTTGATTGGGCAGTATTTCTGTTTTCTTTTGAGTTGTCTGGTTGGGAGTTTGATGGTGCTGGTGGTTAAGATCACCTGAGAAGGCTCTGGTAAAAAGCCAGGTTTTTTAAGTCTTTTTTGAAAGTTTTGGTGTCAAATTGAGTTCTTAGATCGAGAGGTAAGGAGTTCCATAGAGATGGGCTGACGATGGATGTAGCTCTTTCTCGGGTTGATACTAGATTTGTGATTTTTGCGTGAGGAATTTTGAGGAGGCCTTTATTCATTGAACGAAGGTTCCTTTTTTGAGCGTGTATTTCAATGTGTTCATATGCATCAAACTTCCTATTTTTCCCGCTCATATTTCCCATGTTTACATCTAAGGTTATTAGACCTAATGAGGTCAATATTCAAAGTCATTTAAGATGGATAACTCACAAATTATCCCTCTAACTTCAAGTTATTCCTCTAACTCCAAGTTATCCATTTAAATGTTTAGTTTTGAATACTGACCTCAAGGTAGGTAATTTTTAAACAGCCTGCATAGTGGTAATGCATTTTCAAAGTGAACCTGCACGTGTAAGTCATTCTGAAAATACTTGGGGCACCTGGTAGATTTTGCATGCACATTCACTTGCGTAAAGTTACACATATTCTTATTTGGAGGGCCTGAGTTCCACACATTCTTTTTAAATTAAAAAAAATGCATGTTAACTGTAGACTCTGTTCCAACTCTGCCTCCTAGAATGACTTGCATTGTTATTTTATTATGTTGCATCATGCATTTTATATTTTTAGTTGGCTGTATTAGTATGTATTATATACTTTTTAGTTGTGTAAACTATTTTAATAAAGGACCGACAAGCGCCTGCGGGGAGGGCCCCCTTAACAGGGCGCTTGCCGGCAGAGCGACTGCCCCCCCCACCCGCGGAGTCGTCCTACCTCGGCGGCCGGGTGGAGGGGGGCGGGCTGGAAGCAACGCTGCGAGGGAGGGAGCACCGGAGCCGGCCGGAGGCCTCGCGGGCCGGCGCATCGAGGGCGATGACGTCATCGTGCTGCGGCGCGGTGACGTCATCGGGTGGGCGGGCGCATGCGCGCAAATCCTGGCCCGGGGTCTCGCGGGACTTCGGGCGCGAATTCGGGCCCGAGATCTCGCGAGACCTCGGGACTTAAAGGCAGGGCGAGCGCCGGACCAGGCCCTTTTTCGCTGGCCGGCGCTCGCGTTTCCACCCACCCACCCAACTAAGAGCAAGAGAGGGGGGACGAGGGACATTAAGAAGGAGATAGTCAGAAGATAATGTTAGCAAGAGAATTGCCAAATGTACAATTGTCGCAGTAATCAGGGTTGGCGGGGGTACCCGAGTTAGGGGGGGGCCAGGAGGGGCCCGGAGGACACGGTGGACAAACCGTGGTCACAGGTGAAAGAAAGTGCGTAGAGGTGGGCGTGGGCTGCCCGGGCGATGGCCCCATGGCTTGGACATGGCGGGGGGCCGGTCAGAGCGTATGGCGGACTGGCTAAAATGGCGGACGCCGGTACGAAGCCCGGTATGGTAATATTTGACGAACGCACTAATACTCGGGTACCGAAATTTTGGTTTTATATTAATAATTAATAAAAGCTGCGGCCTATTTTCACCAATACTGGAGTATGTGTGTTTAATGGATGGTGGTAAGGTAAAGGGGGAGGGGGGAGAGAGCACGGCGGTGCAAGCTGCCACTGTTATTATTTCCTGAAAGAAGGTTAATCAAGTTTAATAAACTAAACTCTACTCAATTCACATAAAAATATGCACATAACCAGTTTATGCACATATGTTTACAAGCACTCAGCCTCATTTTATGAATGTAAATGACTTTGAAAATTACCCCCTCCTCCCACTGATTTTATTTACACCAAGAAAAAATAAGTTCAACCACAATTATAAGGGTAAAGTGATACTCAGCCTTGGAGGGGTGGGCATTTCTATTATCCAAACATGTTGCATGAATGTATTGTATCCCTGTGTAATATATTTGCTTTGTCAAATGCACAACACTAAAATAATGCAGTTCATGGCCTCCTTTGCTTCTATCAGGCAAGCTGCAGTGCAATGAATACACTTCCATACTGAAAGCATTACCTTCCTTCCTCCATTCCCAGACATATTGTGGGGATATCTGAAGCTTTCGGGGCCTCATTTTCTGAATCAGGAGCTTGATTTAATTCTCTTTGCTTCTCATCTTCAGGGATGTAGACCATACAAAGGATGCGCGATTCTACATTGAAACATTCAATGACCTTGGGACTGCAATTTTGCAGTGAGACAATGGCAATCTGACCCATCTGATTAGTGCAACTGCCAATCTGAAATAGACAGACAGGAAAGGATGACTGTATTTAACAAGATAATACCTTACAGCAACAGCCCATTATCCTAAAAATATCATTTAAAACAGTATAACCCTCTCTAAAAGGCACAAAATTGTTTCCTTGTTATAAATATAGGCAACAATAAAATCACCCAGGGCATAATCTTCCAGGCCACTAAATTCTCATCCTGCCAACAATCTTATTGACTATGCTATGCGTGCAATCCTAAATGTCAATCTTGTTTACCCTCACAGAGAAACCATTTTGAAATACCCACATGTGTACATCTAATTAGTTATAATATTTAAGGGTGAGGGTAGAAGGTTTGGTAGGACGGTTTTCATTTAGAAATCTAGATGTAATTTTCAAATCACTGGACATCTAAATGCAATGCCATTTGTGCATCTAATTCTGGATCTAATGCTGTATATACTGAACATTTTCCCCATAGACGCAAGGCAAGAGAAACCCTTTAGTACATCTGGCTGGGGGTATTTCTTACACTTATTTTCTAGCAACAATTTACACTCTCTTTAGATTGAAAAAGTCTGTATTGTTTGATTAAAGTTGTAAAGATGTATCCGAATGTTTTCAGCAGAAAGAAATCCCTAAAACAAGAGGCAGAAAGGAAGAAAAGGGAGGGGTAACTCTATTAGAAAATATCTTCACAGAAAGGGCAGTGCATGCATGGAAAAGCCACAGAATTTAGAAAGATTGGGATAATGTAGAGAGGATCCTGAGTAATGAAGTGCTGGGAACGTCAGAGATCATGTGAAATCTTTGGCATCACAACAGAAAGGAAATTAGGCAGACCAGCTTAGGTCTTACAGTTCATGCATGCTGTCACTTTTGCTTCTAAGAATTTCTCAAGCATCCGGTTAATTACAATACAGCCTCTAATATGATCATCTATATTTGCATAACGCACTTTCTTATCTTAATTAGATATTATTATTATTGAATTTGTGCCACCAGTGCTCAATATTTTAACACAGCAATTTTTGGATTAAATGTTTCCAAGAGGTCAGTTTAAAATGTTATCAATAATGCAGAAGGCTATAAATATTAAAAGAGACTGTTTGGCAAGTAGGATTAAATTTTATAATCCAGTATGTGTGCAATGCACTCATTGGAACAAAATTTTATTGAGGTAACCTCAATTCATGAGTTTAACTTGCAAAAAACAAGAACCAGACTATTTTCTATTGCTGGGTTACAATTATGGAATAGTTTTCCCTGCAGAAATTTATGTTGAAAGTGATTTGAAACTCAGAAAGAAGTGAAAAGTTTGTTTGTTTACGTAGGTTTTCTTTTGATTGACAGCATATTGTGATGGTGGCTATTTTATTTATTTTCGCTCATGTTATAAAATGGGTGTGTACCTGGGCATGCACACACAACACATGCACGTCTATATGCACCTGTGTGCCCATTTGAAAGTTACCATCCCTGATTTTTTCAGTTATCTGGCCAGATAACTAGCTACGTAAGTGGCTGGATTCAAAAGACATCCAGTTAAGTAGTGCTGTCAAAACAGAAACAAAAGAATGAAGATCAAGCAACAAGCACCCAAGAGGGTTGTGCCGTTCTGTAATTCTGTAGATCCTCCTGGGTTTTTCCAAGAGCCCCAGATGAAAGTGGAAGCCAAGGCTACTCTTTTGGCTTCGTTTCAAAAGCTAAGTGAGGATGATGAAAAATGTTTTTAAACTTAAGAATAGTTTTTTTCTAGGTGGTAGGATTTCTTTTTTGCCAGATGTTATCAGAGTGGCTCAAATGCATCATATACCTTTCTTAATGAAAGCACAGAGTATCTGCTCTAGGAGCATCATTTTTTCTTCAGTATCCATGAAAATGTCAGCTCAGTCTCAAAGGTACTAGATATATATTATTTGATCCTAATTAGAGAGCTTCCTTCAAAATAAAGATCACTTAGCTGTTTCCTCAACTTTGATTAGTTGAGGTTAGTTAAGCATGCCTGCATTGTAATTTTTTCCTTGGTGTATTATTTCTCTATTGATGCCCCCTTTTTTTCTGTCTAAGGGCCCGATTCATCAAGGTATGTTCCCATAGACAAAGAATGGGAGAAAAGCCTCAGTGAATCAGGCAATAAGTGTTTAGATGTGATATATATATATATATATTTTTTTTTTTTTTTTAATTCTGGTATATCTTTTCTTTTCCCCTTTTTATTTGTAATCACATTTATTTGTTGTAAATCAAGTTTTCCAGATTTGTTTGTATTCTTGTAAAATTATTATTAAAAAAAAAAAAAGCAAAGGGATCTGCAGCTCAGTTCTCTCCCCCCCCCCCCCAAAAAAAAAACTTTTAAATATGGCCCTGAGGGGCTGTTCACATCCAAGTCCTTCCAGAATTAAAGAAAACGTTGGCTCTGAATACTGACCTCTGAATATAGATCTGCAATACTGAAAATGTGTATATAAAATAAAAATGGGCATAAATCTAGTGTGCATATGTACAGGGCTAACTTTCTGTACCACGTAATAACAAACTTACCCACAGAAAACCATGTTCCACAGAAAGGAGTTCAGTCTGATTTTCATCACTGAGGTAAGGTTCAGGATTATAAACACCACATTCAACCTTAAACGAAACGTATAACATCTGATTAATACTGAACATGTAAAGTCATTTCATAACACTTTAAAACAGGCGCAAGCATACTCTTGCAGTCAGCTGCCAAGATTTCCACAGAAGCACACATTCATGCTACTGATGTAGGGCCTAAAGGTATCTTGTTAATTAAGGTTAATACACTCAAGGAATAACAAATGACTTTGCTTCAGTGACAGAAACTGGGAAAGGGGTTCAAAGACTCCAAAGAATAAATATTTTGCAACTCAAAGAAAGGCAATGAGTCTGTATTTCGGAAGGCAGATTTCATAGACTGAAGCAAACACACTTATAGACTACATTCCATAGGACTTAGTAACAGGGAGCCCAGGTTTATAACAGCCCACATAAACAAAATGCAGATGGACTTCAGCCCCTAATTCTCAAAGCGGATTTGCATGCACAAGTCTGTTCTGAAAATCAGCAGGACCGTGCATACCATCACATGGCAAAGATGCAGACATACTTTCGAAAACTTAAAAAGTGTGCATAACTGATTTCCCCGCCCCAGCTCCACCCAAGGTATGCTTCTTCGGCATGGACTCTTCCATGTACAAGCCTGGAAGTAATTTCCAGAAAGCTGTTTTACACATATATATCTGCTTTTGAAAATTACCCCCATAGTGGACAATGGCTGCACAGATCAACTAGTCCAGCCACTTTGCTCAATTGATCCTTTCTATACAGTTCTACATAAGGGTCTATGCAGGGCTCCAGAAATCAGGATTGGGGTGGGCTTGTTGGAAGCTCTCTCCCTCCCTTCCTCATCCTCCTTTTCCCTCTGATCCCTACTGTGACTGAAGTCTGACAGGAAGAGAGCAGTGTCGCTCTGGGCGGTGCTCTTCTCTGCCACCTGGAGCCACGGTGTTGCTTTTTGAACCTTCCAGAACTCTGGTGTCCAGTGCAGTTCAAAGTGCAACTGCAGCTCCAGCCGTGGAGATGAACATGGGCACAAAGCATCACTGCATTCCCCCCTCCTCCGGTCAGACTAGCTCAGTGGCAGAGGGAAATGGAGGAGGGACAAGTATAGTGGGGTGGAAGTGAAAGAGGAGGGCGAGAGGGGAAATTTGGCTAGAGCAGGGGTGGCCAACTCCAGTCCTCAAGAGCCACAAACAGGTCTGGTTTTCAGGACATCCACAATGAATATGCATGAGATATATTTGCATACAATGGAAGGCAGTACTTGCAAATCTATCTCGTGCATAATTATTATGATATCCTGAAAACCAGACCTGTTATCACTCTTGAGAACTGGAGTTGGCCACTACTCGACTACAGGATGTGAGAGGATCAATTGAAGGGGGGTGGAGGGGAGGGGATGAGAGGTGTGACGGGACTGGCTGGGGGAAGTGAGAGGATAGTGCTGGGAGAAGTGCGACACTATATTGGCAAGATAGGGGATCATATGTGGAAGACTGAGTGGGGCATGAGAGGGAAATGGCTGGGGAAGGCTGGATGGGGGAAGGAGAGGGCATTAGTTATGGAAAGCGAGAGGGGGGAAATCAGCTGGGAGACGTGAAAAGGGCATTGCCTGCAAAGGACTGGGGGGGGGGAGTGGTGGTGAGAGAAGGGATTGTCTGGGAAGGTTTTGGGGAAGTTTGAGGATGAGGAATCACCATGTGTGAGATAGAACACCAGGAATGGGGTGGGTGTGAAAAAAGGGCACCAGGAATGGGGGAAGGCAAGAAGAGAAAGATGACCAGGAATAGGAAGGGGGAGCAGGAATGGGATAGCTCTCTCCCTTCATCCTGGCATTCTCTCTCCCTGTTCCCTTCAAACCCTTGATCCCAGAACCTCCATCTCCTCCCCATCTCTGAAATTCTCTTCTCCCTGTCTCATCATTGACATCCCCTCTTTCTCTATTTTCCCCACCCTCAAGATCGCCTCTTCCTCCCTGAACCAATTCTGGGGATCCCCCAGCCATAAAATCCCCAAAGGAGCACAAAACATTATAAAGACATAAAATTAAGGTTAGAAAACTAGTTTATATGCCAAATGATGCAAAAAAACCAAATATTCCATAGAACTGCCATACAATGTCAGAACCTTTGCTGCAGAAGTTTCTAACTCATGCTTCAGGACCTACCCTTACGTCACTTCAGGAGAATGGGGGCTGTGGATATATTCCAGTTTTTAGCCATAAAGCCTACCTCCCTGCAAGCATTGTTCCTTATCCATTAGTTATGTTGCTTTTACTCTGGTCCTCAGCCATTCTGGGTAGATGAGCATAAAATCTTATACTTAAAATGGAAATCAGGAAGCATTGCCTCCAATGTCTTTTACCCACTCAGTTCAGGTTTCTACCACCTCTGCTGGCAGATTATTCCATGCATCTACAAGAATTTGCATGTTCTGAATTTTCCCCGTTATAAGTTATTCTCACCTCTGAAGATGCTTAAACGTTATTTCCTTGATGTCTTGAAATTTCCATTAGAGACTATGTCCTATATTTCCAAAGCTTATTTACATATCAGGTTCACAGACAAATTGATCCAATAGAGGGGAAGGACATTCTTATTTCTCCTATCATCTTAAACCTAAGAAACGTGAGTTTACACGAGAGAAAACATTAACTAGAACTACCCTGGGCTGCCTCTTTTTCACTGGACTCAGTCAGAGATCTGGTACTGATACTTTTCTTTAGAAATAGAAAATCTGTATTTCATGGTCATAAAATGTATCTTTTTCCAGATCTGCCTCCAGCAACATTAACTGTAAGCAAAGAATTTCTTTTGTTTTGCCCTCATGGCATTACTTTAAGAGTTGCTTTTTCTTTTCTTTTTTTAAATTTTCAAGCAAGTTCATTGTCAAATACTAGAGGAAAACATTGAGGTTAATATTCAGCTGTGCAGCAGCTAGTTAAGTTACCCAGATATAGCTATCCGGCTAACTTGACAGGGATATTCAGCGGCAAATACTCAATTTTTAAGACAATTGATGCTATTTTTTTTTTTGCATTTAGGGATTTTTAGATCATTTTTGTACAATGGTTTGTTTTTTTTTAATTAGCCTGGTTTTAACACCTTTTCATAAAGATAAAAACATTCACCCCTAGATTCATCAAAAAGCATAACTACGTGGTGCGGTAACTTACCGCTTCACATCGGTATTATTCCTATTTTTCACATCCTGCACTAAGGAAGCGAGGAAGAGTGAGAGAGAAAAAACACAGAGAGAAAGACAGAGAGAGAGAAAGACAGAGACAGAAAGAGAGAGAGAGAGAGAGAGAGAGAAACAGAAAGAGAGAGACAGAGAGAGAAAGACAGAGAGAGATAAACTGATTATCTACGCCCCTTGACTGCTCCTTCAGATGTGTAAATTTACTTACACATTATGTTTGAGGTTTATACAACAGTGTATAAGCAAGCATATGCTATTTACATGTGTATATGAATTTTTATGCACACCGCCTTTTCAAATTTATCTTTAATAGCCCAATTTTCAATAGTCTACATATATCACCAAATGTGCATGCAAGTGAGCCTGCAGAGATTTACGTTAGTATTTTATAAACTGTATAGCGGGAATTGCAGTTTATAAAATACCATGCATTTGTGACCCAAAAGTACGTGCATGTTTCTCTAAACACACATATTATTAAAGCATGAAAACTCATATTTTCTCTACCCATTTTATAAAAGTGTTAATATTTTACACGTCATAGAGATGTGGTTCGTTTTTCGCCCGAAATAGGAAATTACCCGAAATTTCCTACTTCGTTTTTGTTTCGGAGGCCCCGAAACCCGAAAAGAATTTTCCCCGAATTTCGGGGAAATTTCGTTTTTCGGGTTTGCCTGGGGAGAGGGGCCCAAATTTTTTTTTTAATTAAAAACCACCCCAAACCACCCCAAACATTTACATTAACTATAATACAACACCCCCCCCCTGATCCCGATCCCTCCCCAAGACTTACGAAGTACATCCTTGGTGGTCCAGCAGGGTCCCGGGTTCCATTTGCCCTCCGTGCCCGTGCTACTGCAAGCCGTGCTCTTTAAAATGGTGCCGCATAGCCTCTGAACTACCATGTCACAGGGGCTACCGGCGCCATTGGTCAGCCCCTGTCACATGGCCATCGGCGCCATCTTGTGCTCCTGTCATGTGACTGGAGCTGACCAATGGCGCCGAAAGCCTCTGTGACATAGTATGGGCAAAGGCTATCGGCGCCATTTTGATCACTGGCAGCCGACAACGAAATCGCTCCCGGACCCCCGCTGGACCCCCAGGGATTATTGGCAAGCCTTGGGGGGGTCAGGAGCCCCCTCCTGACCCCCCCAATATATATATAAACAAGGACCTGAATACAATTATGATGTACAAATAGGGATGTGTATTTGTTTGAAACGGATGGGTAAAATACAATTGAGACCATTTTTGTTTCATTTCTGGACTCCTGAAACAAACAGAGGGTGACCATGAATTAAATACAAATATTTGTTTCATTCATTCATTTATGTTTCTCATTCAAATCTATGGCCCATTGAAAAGTGCTGCAGTGAAACTAGTAAGCATAGCAACCAAGTAATTCCTGAATGAGGTAGCAACCAGGACACAGCAGAGACAGTAGAAGAAAGCAATTAGACAGTACGACGGACCAAGCAAGGTGAAGCTGTCCTGCTCCGGACAATACATCTTGGGGGTATTGCTACCACTGAACCTTGCTCCAAGATCCCAGACTCTACACATTAGGGGGTAGATTTTAAAAGATGCGCATGCGCGCACATGGACACGCCAATTTTATATGTGCACGCATGTTAGAAGATCAGGTGGCCACATGAACATGTGCGCCGGATTTTACAATCCATGCGCGCATGTGAGGGTGGCGCGCACAAGGGGAGTGAACTTTTGCAATTTCCATGCGGCAATGTAAGTGGGCCTTCCCCAGTTCCTTCCCCCCCCCCACATCTAAACTCCCTCCCTCTTCCTCTCTCCTCCCCATCCCCTAAGCCCTACCGATCTCTCTCTTTTTTTTTTTGTTTCGCAACTTATTTCACAGCCAGAGCTGAAGAAAGTTGCTCGCGCTGGCTAGCTGCTGGGGCGCAAGTCATCTGGACAGCGTACAATGGTGCTGTCCCGGCCCCCCCCCCCCTGCCCCCCATGGAAGAGTCCCGGCGCTCGTGGGCGTACCGGGGTTTACACGCGGGGCCAGGCCCTTTGAAAATTCACGAGGCATGCGCAGGCCTTTTAAAATCTGGCCTTAGGGGTCTTGATGCCTGTCTGCCTGCTGCTATTCTCTTTCTGCTATGCTTGGGGGGGTCTTCGTGACACTCTGCCTTACTGCTTTATCACTTATGCTACACCTCAGGGGTTTTTGTTGACACTTAGCCTTGCTACCGTACCACAGACTTTACACCTTGGGGTGTTTTTTGTACTGTGGGTGGTTGCTTTGCATCTCTCATGGTGTTTTTGGGGTCTTCATGCCATTTTTTTGTGCTGCTTTGTCCCTCTGTCAGTGCCTGGGTTTTGTTTTGTTTTTTCCTGAAGGTTTAATGCTCTCTTTTTCCCTTCGTGGTGCCTTGGGATGTTCATGTTACTCTTGGTGCCACTTTGCCTCTTTCGTGCTGTCTTTGGGGATTCATGCCATCGGGGCCCTCTTTTAAAGACTTGGGCTGTTTTTGCCACTCTTGCTGCTGGAAGCGTAAGCTTACGTTCAAGTTAATGCTTTCAGTGCTGCCTCTGTCAGAGCAGTGCTGGAGGTGCTGAGAGCAGGGCAGAGTGTCCTTCACTCCCTGCTTAGATGAGAAAGGTATCGGTGGGGATGGGAGGGGCAGGGGGATGGGGGTGCAGGCATGACACTTATTTCTTGTGGGTGGGTGGGAAGGACAGGAGGCAGGCTGATTTTGTTTTTGACGTAAAATCAGGATGGGGTTTGGCTACAATACTAGGCAATTCACAACTCTAAAAAGGTTTAGGGGGCAGAAGGTTTGGGATGCACAGCTTGATTTGTATTATGCTTTGGGAGACAGGGGGGGTAGGGAAGAGATTGGGCAGCTTACCTTTTTCTTTATTTTAGTTGATGACAGTACTACTTAGCTGTATATTTTTTCAAGATATCCAGTTAAGTAGCACACTATCCAGCCACAGAAGGCCGCATAACTTTAGACCTGCTCTGAAGCAGTCTAAACTTTTCAGGTTAACCTAGTCAGATGTAGCCAATATTTAGCTAGGTTAGCTGGATATCTCAGCTCCTCCCCAGAACATCCCTGAAACGCCTCTATTTTATATGTCTAAATTATAGCCGCATAAGTAGTTATCTGGATAAGAGGCTGAATATGTTGCATTAGCTATTTAAATGGACAACGTGAATACTGACCTCAAAATATATAGTTCTGAAATTATGTACGATATCCCATCTTACAATTTTTTCCAAAAAAACTGTAGGGATTTTCTACTAAGATTAAATTATCACTAGCTCTTACCTTACATTAACATAGTTTGAGAGTTATAATTATCAGATTTTGCTACTATGTGTGGCAGTGAATTTGGCTCTGCTATATTTTGCATTACACATAATGTTTAAGCTAAGCTTCAGTTTATACAATGCTTTTTACTATATTTATAGCAGGGCTGGGCTCATTGGTGCGTAATGCAGGGTTTATCCCTTGTATCTACGCAGATATCCAGATATTGGCACCATGGGGGCAGGACTCTATAGAAGTTTTAATGTGATTAAATCAATGTCTGGGATCTGTAGCTGATTGGCTAGATAGATTTTGAATGTTAGTAAAACAGATATGTTGCATTTGGGGGCTGGTAATAAGATCTTAAAGCCCTTAAAATGAAAAGGGATTGATCTGGTTCCTAAGATTGAAATGAAGAACTTTGGGAGTTGTAGTAGATTCCAATTTAAATTTGGAAAAACATTTTGTGTATCTGACTCAAGAGTCAGATACACAAAAGGGATAAATTAGGGTTAATTAGGGATAAAGCTGCTAAGCTTTATCCCGAATTGGATACTATTTCATTGAAATCAATGGCTTATGCACTGGTTCTTCACATATAGATTACTGTTATGCTCTATATTTGGGTCTTCCCATAAAATTGACATGAATATTGCAATTAATTCAAAATACAAATGCACGTATAGTGATGGGCTGTTCTAGAAGAACATCTGCAGGTCCATTATTACGGAACTTACATTGGCTGCGGGTAAACGCATGTTTCACATTTAAAAACTTTGGGGTAGATTTTAAAAGCCCTGCGTGCGTAAATCCTGCCAGATTTAAGCGCGCCAGTGCGCCTATTTTGCATAGGCCGCCGGCGCGTGCAAAGCCCCGGGACGCGTGTAAGTCCCGGGGCTCTGTAAAAGGGGCGGGAGGGGGCGTGTCCGGGGGGGCGGTCCGGGGCAGGTCCGGGAGCGTGGTGACGGGTCGGGGGCGGGCTGGAAGGGCGGTCCCGAGTCCCCCGGCACTGCGGCCTGTGCTGGGGGATGCCGAGGCGGCGCGCGCAAGTTACGCCTGCCTCAAGCAGGAGTAACTTGCACAACAAAGGTAGGGGGGGATTGAGGTAGGGCTGGGGGAGGGTTAGATAGGGGAAGGGAGGGGAAGGTGGGGGGACGCGGACGGAACGGAGGCAGGCTGCACGGCTCGGCGTGCGCAGGCTGTCGATTTTGCGCAGCCTTGAGCACGCAGACCTCGGATTTTATAGGCTCGCGTGTATCTAAAAAAAATCTGGCGTACTTTTGTTTGCGCTGGTTGCGCGTACTTTTTTAAGATCTACCTCTTAATGCTGGCATTTAAAATACTGAAGGGGTATGTCCCCTCCATTTAAAGGGAGATTAAAGTGATATGAAGTGGGTAGGAGTCTGCGCTTTGCTAATAAGCATCACTTTTGCAGCTCCCAAGGGTGAAGATTTTTAATTCAAAATGCTTGCAGAATAGATTCTTTTCAGCTACACTCCCAACTCTGTGGAATAGTTTACCACAGGAGCTGAGAGAAGAAAAGAATTTATTAAGGCACTGGAAGCAACTGAAAACGTGGCTGTTATCATGGGTCTAAATTAATCTGTTGGAAGATGAAGTCTGGAATGAATAAGTGTTTTGTAAATAATCTGTATTTTTTTATTTATATATTTGTACTTTTGTATTTAAAATGATGTACATTGCTTAGGAAGATTTTGTCAACGATGTGATTAATAAATCAATTTCAAATAAATAAATAAATAAATAAATAAAAATATACAGTTATAGGTCGAAGACAATACAACTTAGTCTAACTGCCATGAAAAAAGATAGACATACTGGCTAATGCTAAAGGTGCCAACTTTAGCAAAAGAGCAAAGATCAACAATTCTGTTGTGCAACTGCAAGTGAGAGCAAACTGCAAGGTCATTCTCTTGTTCTACCAAAACAACTGAATTCATCTGCTCATTAAGTCATAACAGTTCTAAGTGGAAAGTTTTAGAGATTCTCTCTAGCATGCACATACATTATGTGACTCAGTACTGAAAAACGATAAGAAATGAGACTAAACAAAGGAACTAGGAGTCATTCTCATCATTTTACATGAAGCAAGCTTGGGTATAGATTAATTATGTGAGGAACTCCCTGCTCTTTCTGATCTATAGCCAACTACCAGGAGGTTCTACTTACTTACAGGCCGATACAGTACAGTGCATTCCAGCGGAGCGCACTGTTAACCCGCGATTGGATGCGCGTTTTCGACACGCTAACTTTACCCCTTATTCAGTAAAGGGTAATAGTGTGTCGAAAACGCGCGTCCAACCACCCCGAACCTAATAGCACCCGAAACATGCAAATGCATGTTGATGGCCCTATTAGGTATTCCCGCGCGATACAGTAAGTAAAATGTGCAGTCAAGCCGCACATTTTACTTTAAGAAATTAGCGCCTACCTAAAGGTAGGCGTTAATTTCTGCCGGCGCCTGGGAAGTGCACAGAAAAGCAGTAAAAACTGCTTTTCTGTGCACCCTCCAACTTAATATCATGGCGATATCAAGACAGAGGCCCCAAAAGCTAAAAAAAAAGTAAAAAATAAAATAAAAATTTAAAAAGGGCCCGCGGCTTGAAAACTAGACACTCAATTTTCCCGGCGTCCGGTTTCCGAACCCTTGGCTGTCAGCGGGTTTGAGAACGGACGCCGGCAAAATTGAGCGTCAGCTGTCAAACTCGCTGACAGCCGCCACTCCTGTCCAAAAAGAGGCGCTAGGGACCTCGGAGAGTGTCCTGTGCACACGCTGGGAGAGCGGTTGCTTGCCCACTCTCCTGCGATTTTTACTGTATCGGCCCAAAAGATAATTACCAGGATCTTACTTGGTTTGCATTTGCCTGCTGAGATCCCAAGTGAATGCAAATATCTAAGAGGTCAATATTCAGTGAGCCGGCCAGCAGGAAAGTTATCTGGGCAAATTTACCAGGATAATTTATGCCAAATATTCAGCGGGAGGAATCTCTCAGTGAATATACAAGGCTAAAGTTACCTGGGTAACTTAACCCTTAGCCAGCTCACTGAATATTGAGTTTTTATAAAGCAGCTAGCAGGCAGCTCTGCTCCCTCCCAATGCTCCCAATAAAAAAAAAAAAGCAGCCCTGATCCTTTCCCCCCCAATTCTACATCTAAAATGATCCTCCTTCCCACGCTCCTCAACCCCCAAAAGTCTACAGATAAGCCAGCAGGAGGTGAAGTTCTGCCTTCCTCCCGCTGGATTCAGTATCGAATGCCAATAGGGCTGAGGGCTGTACCGGCATTTAATCCACTTCATAGCTCTCTGCCCTACCGGCATTCAATGCTGAAGCCAGCGGGAGAACCTCTCCTTCTACCGCTGGCTTTTTAGGATTTTGGGGGTTGGGGAGTGTGGGAAGGAGGATCAGTTTAGATGTAGAATTGGGGGGCAGAATCGGGGCTGTTGACAGGCTACTTTCTTTTCTATTGGGGGGGGGGGATCGAGAGGGAACAGGACACGTGACAGGCTATTTTCCTTTTTATTCTTGAGATTGGGCAGGAGAGGTGCAGGCTGCGGCGGCACAGCTCTTTGTGTTTTCATTTTTTATTGTGGTAGGGAAGCAGCTCCCCGACTAACTTTAGGACTACTGTTTTTGCGACCAAAGTTAGCCAGAGAACTTTACCTGGCTAGTGCTGGTACATAGAGTGTCACTCCCCTCACCACTGATCTGAAGCGACACCGGCAGAATACTGTTCCAAGGACCCAGGATAGTTCTTCCTTCAACTCTGGACTGCCTTTTTAAGTCCTCTAGCCAAGACTTCCTGTGACACTGACTGATGATGTCACATCCTCCAGGAGTATATAAGGAAGTCTCTTGCAACCAGCCAGTGCCCCAGCAACAGGTTTCTTAGTCCTCTTGTGTTCCAGTGCATGGTGCTATCCTTGTCTTGTTCCTGTCTTGTACTTTGTTCTGTGTTCCGTGTGGTTCCTTGTTTGTCCCTTGCTCTTCTGTGCTCTGTTTGTTGTCCAATTCCTTGCCCGACAGCTCTTGTTCTCATTGCTATTTGTTCCTTCTTTACTTGTCCTATTGGTCTGTTTGTCTTGGACTGACTTCCTGGATCCTGACCCTGGCCTCCATCTTTCTGCTCTCTGTTGCCTGCCCTGACCTCTGGCTTGTTACTCATTCTGCTGTCTGCTGCCTGCCCTGACCTCTGGCTTGTTAACCATTCTGCTGTCTGCTGCCTGCCCTGACCTCTGGCTTGTTAACCATTCTGCTGTCTGCTGCCTGCCCTGACCTCTGGCTTGTTACCCATTCTGCTGTCTGCTGCCTGCCCTGACCTCTGGCTTGTTACCCATTCTGCTGTCTGCTGCCTGCCCTGACCTCTGGCTTGTTACCCATTCTGCTGTCTGCTGCCTGCCCTGACCTCTGGCTTGTTACCCATTCTGCTGTCTGCTGCCTGCCCTGACCTCTGGCTTGTTACTCATTCTGCTGTCTGCTGCCTGCCCTGACCTCTGGCTTGTTACCCATTCTGCTGTCTGCTGCCTGCCCTGACCTCTGGCTTGTTACCCATTCTGCTGTCTGCTGCCTGCCCTGACCTCTGGCTTGTTACCCATTCTGCTGTCTGCTGCCTGCCCTGACCTCTGGCTTGTTACCCATTCTGCTGTCTGCTGCCTGCCCTGACCTCTGGCTTGTTACTCATTCTGCTGTCTGCTGCCTGCCCTGACCTCTGGCTTGTTACCCATTCTGCTGTCTGCTGCCTGCCCTGACCTCTGGCTTGTTACTCATTCTGCTGTCTGCTGCCTGCCCTGACCTCTGGCTTGTTAACCATTCTGCTGTCTGCTGCCTGCCCTCATCTCTGGCTTGTTAACCATTCTGCTGTCTGCTGCCTGCCCTGACCTCTGGCTTGTTACTCATTCTGCTGTCTGCTGCCTGCCCTGACCTCTGGCTTGTTACCCATTCTGCTGTCTGCTGCCTGCCCTGACCTCTGGCTTGTTACCCATTCTGCTGTCTGCTGCCTGCCCTGACCTCTGGCTTGTTAACCATTCTGCTGTCTGCTGCCTGCCCTCATCTCTGGCTTGTTAACCATTCTGCTGTCTGCTGCCTGCCCTGACCTCTGGCTTGTTACCCATTCTGCTGTCTGCTGCCTGCCCTGACCTCTGGCTTGTTACCCATTCTGCTGTCTGCTGCCTGCCCTGACCTCTGGCTTGTTAACCATTCTGCTGTCTGCTGCCTGCCCTCATCTCTGGCTTGTTACTCATTCTGCTGTCTGCTGCCTGCCCTGACCTCTGGCTTGTTACCCATTCTGCTGTCTGCTGCCTGCCCTGACCTCTGGCTTGTTACCCATTCTGCTGTCTGCTGCCTGCCCTGACCTCTGGCTTGTTACCCATTCTGCTGTCTGCTGCCTGCCCTGACCTCTGGCTTGTTACCCATTCTGCTGTCTGCTGCCTGCCCTGACCTCTGGCTTGTTACCCATTCTGCTGTCTGCTGCCTGCCCTGACCTCTGGCTTGTTACCCATTCTGCTGTCTGCTGCCTGCCCTGACCTCTGGCTTGTTACCCATTCTGCTGTCTGCTGCCTGCCCTGACCTCTGGCTTGTTACCCATTCTGCTATCTGCTGCCTGCCCTGACCTCTGGCTTGTTACCCATTCTGCTGTCTGCTGCCTGCCCTGACCTCTGGCTTGTTACCCATTCTGCTGTCTGCTGCCTGCCCTGACCTCTGGCTTGTTACCCATTCTGCTGTCTGCTGCCTGCCCTGACCTCTGGCTTGTTACCCATTCTGCTGTCTGCTGCCTGCCCTGACCTCTGGCTTGTTACTCATTCTGCTGTCTGCTGCCTGCCCTGACCTCTGGCTTGTTACCCATTCTGCTGTCTGCTGCCTGCCCTGACCTCTGGCTTGTTACCCATTCTGCTATCTGCTGCCTGCCCTGACCTCTGGCTTGTTAACCATTCTGCTGTCTGCTGCCTGCCCTGACCTCTGGCTTGTTACTCATTCTGCTGTCTGCTGCCTGCCCTGACCTCTGGCTTGTTAACCATTCTGCTGTCTGCTGCCTGCCCTGACCTCTGGCTTGTTAACCATTCTGCTGTCTGCTGCCTGCCCTGACCTTTGGCTTGTTACCCATTCTGCTGTCTGTCGCCTGCCTCAACCCACGCTTGCCTGGACTCTTCTCTTGGATTGCCCTAGGGACCCACCTAAGTCCTGGTGGCCCCTGGAACCCAAGGGCTCAACCTGTGGGGGAACAGGGCTGGAATAGGTGAAGTTCTAGTCGGTCCTGCCTCAGGGTTTCTCTGCCAGCTGATGGGGTGGGCCTAGTGGGCTTGCTCATTAGGCAGCATCAGCCACCCCTCAAGCACTAGGGGTGCACTTTTCCAACAGGCGTTACACGGAGCTAGCTGGATAAATGTAAACCGCGCCCCGGAATGCCCTCATCCTATCCCTTTTTTTATCCAGCTAAGTTTTAGCTGTGAAATAACTGACATGGCTAAAATATAACTATTAAGCTTAGAAGGATATTCAAAACAGAGGGTTTGTCCGGTTAAGTCTACAGAGGGGGCTACATTTAAGCCGGTATATACCAAAGACAATCAATTGATGCCCAACCTTTCATTTCTCATACAAATGTAATATTTATATAATTATGTATTAAATCTTTAATGTATCAAAAATATTAAAAACCAACACCACCATCTACCACATCCATAACTCATACATTCACATACATTCAACCATTCCATAAAATCCATACCGTAATTTTCTTAATGGTATCCATAATACTTATACAAAAATAGCAGCGCAATGGTTAAGAACCCAATAGGATACTGTGATTCTAATTACACTAGTTTTAGCAATGAAATGTTGCTTTCAACATTTACACAACCATATTCAAAACTTGTCTGTAAAGTATTTTCCAAAGGATATACAAAGGAAGGCAGAGTTCACATTTTCCAGTCATTGATGAATCCTCAAGTGGAAAAAATGAAGGTATCCCTTTTTAAAACTTGAAGAAACAAATACCAGTCTTTTGATTTATACATTCAATCACAAGTCCCAGTCACCAATCTATTTTTGGAAGAATCTCTAGCCCCACACAAGGTCCTTGCTTCACCCGCTGAAAACAAGCTTCTTCAGGGGGACTTGGATCTTTGTTATTCCAAACTGTTACAGATATACCTCAAGGAAAACAAATACGGGCTGCCATTAGCCATTGTCTTTAGATCTTGTGCTGTTCTTTCTCAATAGCAAACCAGAAAGAAAATCTTCCTCAGCACCAACGTTAGCTTTTTTTCAACACCGGATATCGTTGCATAATATAGTTTCAAATAAAGAACACTAATATAAATACAATATACAACAAAAGAATAAAAATTCCATTTATCTAACTCATTTTCACACTTATACATCCAGAATGTATATAAGGGGTAAATTTTAAGAGCTCGGCACATGCCAAAGCCGGGAGATATGCGCGACTCTTGGACTGGTAAGCACTGCGCGGATTTTTAAAAAGGCGTAGGTTTACGCACAAAAATTGTGTGGGGGGGAGGGGGAAGGGGGCAGGACATGGGCATTCCTGGATTTTAGCATTAAAACAGCGCATAAATATTTACGCGCACAAGTGCTTGCCAGGGTCCCTTTCCGCGTATCTTTACTTCTGCTATGGATGGCGTGTAACTAGTAGAATAAAAATAAATGAGGCTGGTTAGCGAGGATTGAAGAGTTGGGGCTAAAAGGAATGCAGATTAATTAAGGCAGTTAGGAAATCCTACCCTCTACCTAAACAAACTGGGAACTGACTGGGGAAACTGGTAATTGCCTCGGCACGGGTATGCAATAAAATCCCCCCACTTAAGCACTAGAGCTGGCATTTGCACACACATGCACGCGCCCATATACAAGTGTGGTACATGTATGCGCGTACTGCCAATTTTATACCGTGTGCGCATATACGCGTATATGTTATATGATGGCCGCGTCCATTCGCACAAGCCTGCATAGGCGCGTACATATACGTCCGCATGGCCGTTACCGTTTTAATGTGCAATAACTTATAAACCTCTTTGCAATATACAAATAAAAATAAGACCATTTGATACTCAATCACTATGATCCATGTGTACCGACTTCATAACCAACAAGCATTATACATCAACATTATATTTTGCTGATAGACAAACAACTTTAAAATACATTTCTGAACAGGTGGTCAGAACAAAGTTTCTTGCACTGAGAGAGGAGACATTTTGTGAGCCTCCTCCTCCTCCTCCTCCTCTCAATAACCCATGACAAGCTCAGGGTGACTGGAAATCAAAAGTTCCCAGGTATGGACCATGGAAAATTTCTTTATCCTTATTAATTTCAATTATTGTGTGTTATTTGATACATCTGTTATTCTGACATTTTTTGGGGGGCTTTTGGGAAATTTTTAAAGTTTAGCCATTGGTTTTAGTTAGTAGATGTTATTCAGTTTGTCAGCTGCTTTGAAATATTTTTATTATTATGATTCACTTATGATTTGTTTTATGAGGAATGGTGATATTTCTGTTTTCCCATTGTTGCACTGTATACAGGGGCTACACTTTGTGGCTTCCAGTTCAGCTTTTGTCTGCACATTTCCATTTATACTTTCTGATCTCTTTATTTTGTATTTGGCAAGGGTCTATCTGTGTTCTGCATTTGTGACTGAGGTGAGATATTCTGTGTGCGGAAGGCTGGGGCAGGAAGAATGGGGTCTGGTGGGAGAAGAGGTTAGGTCAGGGTGCGGGGGGGGGGGACGGACAACAGGAATGCAGTCTCAGATTGGGAGAAAAGAGCAGGGAACCAGAGACTTGGGAGTGGGGAGAGAAAGTAAAAATCAAAACAGTGGGACCAATGTGATTTGATAAATATTCATATAACAAAGGTAGAGAAAAAAATCATTTATTTCAAGATTGTTATTGGAATATGTTAACTTTTTGGGAATGTATATCTCATTTGTGTTTGCCTCTTGTACTGTGCAAAATACAATATTACTCCTAGTAGAAATTTAAAATTCTACGCACAGCACAGTTAAATTGTACACACTTTATATTAAAATAATGGAATAAAATCGCTCTGAGTAATTTAATTTAAAATGGAATTACATTAAAGTGTTATTAGCCAAGGATGCCAAATTTGTAATAGATTTGTACTGAATTCCCCCAGGAGTTCTGTAAGAATAAAGTGTTAGGCCACTGTCCCTTTCACTTTCGGCCCAATTTTAAAATGGCCATGCGCGTAAAACCCGAGGGTTACGCATGTGGCTAGGCCTTGCGCACGCTGCGCGCATTTTAGAACAGGCCTGGGCCACATACGTAACGCCCGTTATGCACAGAAGTGCCGGGCCCTATAAAAGTGGTGGGCCGGGCCAGGACAGCGCCATTAACCAGCTGGCCAGCTTACTACTTACTACTGCTCACATGAGCAGGTAAGTTTAAAAAAAAATAAAATAGGTTAGTTAGGATAAGTTTAGGGGTTGGGAAGGAGAGGGGAAGAGGTAGGAAGGGTAGTGTTAGGGATAGGAAAGTTCCCTCCCAGTCCGCTCCTTAATTGGAGCGGACTAGGAGGGAACTGGAAAAAAGGCCAATCGCGTTGCCGCGCATAATTTGAAAATCCCCACCCCCCCTCCGTGCGAGTCACAGGCCGCCCGCACATGTGCGCACGGATGTTAAAATCTGGCATGCATGTGCACGCAGACATCGTATTTTATAATATGCGTGTGCCGGGAACTGCGTGCACATGGATGTGGGCGCAGTCTTAAAATCAACCCCTTTGTCTCCGCACTCCTCTCTAGCTTTCAAAACTAGAAACATAGGAGCCATGTTTCTAACTTCTAATTTGTACTCTCTTATTCTGCATTTGGTGCAGCTCTGTCTCTGTTAGTGTGACCAAGGTAAGGGATTGTATCATGTGTTTTCTGTGTAGAGATCTAAGGCAGTGGACCTGGATTTGTATTGATGTTCTATGGCCAATTGTACTATTTTTCATAGGCAGAGTAGTTGCTGTTTGAATCCTGGGAGTTAGTGCGAATTGTGATGTGGCAAGTTTGCTACATTGGTTCCGAGTGACTTTCTAGCAGGGTTTTGTGTTATGTCACAGAGTGCCTAAAAGTTAAGTGAGTTTGTTTCGTCTCCCAATGGGTTTGTTTTGCGCACACTAAGACTAGAATGAACTTTACTCATGAGCTCCAGAGTATGATGGAGACAATCTCAATCGCTCAAAAACCTACTGTTATTTGCCTCAGTACTTGCATTCTGCCAAAAAGACCTCCTTCTGCAGTTCCTGAGGTACAATATGTACAGCCCACACAGCAAGATGTGCGTGGAAATTCCTTTTAATTAGACCAGGGTTGTCCAGAGTCCCCCATGGGCTAGAATGCGGCCCGCCAAGCCTTTCTATCCGGCCTGCAGATCGGGTGCGAGGGAAGGGTGTGGGGGAAAATTCCCTTTTATATCTAGCAGCCGTTAAAGCAGCGGTTCCCAAATGGTGAGTCGCAACCCCAAATGGGGTGGCAGAATTCTCATTTGGGGTTGTGGCTGCCTGCCGATGGGAAACCCCCCTCCGATTTGGAAAAAAAACAAAAAAATAAACACTTCCGGGAAAACAAGCCACATGCTGCAACAGGGGCGGTCGGACCACTCGGGTAACATCTCATTCCCATGTCCCCCTCTGATGCAACTTCCTGCTGTCGCGTGGGCAGGACGCTGTGTAGCAGAAAAAGCCCCGACACCAGCAGAGGAAGGCGAAGGAAACCTTTAATCGCCTTTGCTGCCGGCGCTGATCGACCTGGGAGCCAGCAGGTGGGAAGTGAGGGGAGAGGACAGTGTGTGTGTGAGTGAGCTGTAGATGTGCTGGACCAGAAAGGTGGAGGGATGTGGGAGAGCTGCATAAGGAGGGGGACACAGAGAAGTTGCCTGAGGAGGGGGCAGAGAGAAAGAGTTAGTCTGTTTCGGTCCACTCCAGCTTTTACAGACACCAGTTGTAAATATTGATAGCAAAAATGGCGGCATCTGCGAGTGGAAGTAGGATGAGTAAAAAGCATAACATTGATTTTGAAAACCGCATATTCAAGCGTTCGTGGGTGGATGACTTTTTCGTGGTGGAACATATAGGTAAAAGTTTAAAAACAATTGCTGTTCAAAAGGAGTACAACATAAAGCGACATTACACTACAAAGCATGCAAGTAAATTCGATAGCCTGGTGGGTCAACCACGAACAGATCGCATCAACTTGTTGAAACAAAGCATCGTCAACCAGCAGTCGTTGTTTAAAGTAGCCAGAGTTCCGAAGCAGCAACAAAGATCAGCTTTTTAATAGCAGAAACCATAGTCAAGAGCAGAAAACCATTTGCTGACGGGAATTTGGTTAAGGAATGCTTGGAACTGTTTATGGATGTGATTTGCCCAGATAAGAAGTCTGTGGTGCAAAATGTCAGCTTTTCTCATCAGACTACTGCTAGAAGAGTTGATGACCCGGCAACAAACAAACATTCAAGAGTCATTGATCAAGAGACTTGATGCTTGTGAGTTTTACAGCTTAGCAGTTGAGAGCACAGACATAAGTGATACAGCTCAACTGACAATATTTGTAAGAGTGAGTTACAGAAACGTTTTCTGTCCTCGAGGAACTGCTTGATATCTGTAGTGCTAGGCCTTTGACAACTAGCACTAGTGAGCTGCTTCAGAGAATGGATATATTTAAAAAACAAAGAATGATAGAGTTGAAACAGTTTTCCAGTTACCATCCAATTCAACCACAAAAACTGCCAAGCTTAAAAAATTCCAGAAATCTATTTTATAGGAGAGATGGCTTAAATGGAAAATGGAAAATGCTCTCTTTTGCAGCATTTATCTGGCTCATGAGACTTCAAGTGACCAAAATTCATTAACATCCAATCAGGTTTCACATTGTTTGACCCCAAAACACGTATATGATAGAACAGAGAACACAAAGGTAGTTGCCACCATAAAAGATGTGATGATGCTCATCTAATATATAACTGCAGTTGTGATATTCATTCACTACTTTTTTCATAAACAAAAAAACAAGAACACCTAAGTAGAGAAACACAGGCAAATTAACAGGGCAGGCTCTAAAGAAAATAGTTTGCAAGGTCTCGCTAGAGGCTGGAATAAATGTTGAAAATATTATTGGCAACGCAAAAGATGCTGCTGCAAATAGGCAAGGTAAATGATTACCTGGAGAAAAATACAAAGTAAAAGTTCACATTTGGATATTTGCTATAGTTTTGAATAGCTTGGAACAATGATTTGCTCAGAACAGGAAGATAGCAGATATAGCATGCCTCGATCCCAAGAAATTTCGATGAAATTTCCACCAGAGTTTTCAAGCACTGAGTGACAAAGTTTTGCACTTCAAATCAAAAGCAACACCCAGTCAAATACATGAGGAGTTGCTGGATTTTGTATTCCAGAAGGTTATATAGTATTTGAAGCCAGCGACATTGATGAAGAATCCGATAATGATTATACTGATACTTCTTCTAGCAAAGAATTCACCAAAACAGAAGCAGGGCACATCAATGCCTGCTAACAGCGTATATTTTGCTGCTACTTAATACTTGAAAAGTACAGTTTATTCACAGATGCCTACACAGCACTGTTTATCTGACACTACCAACTATGCAAGTATTTTGTGAACAAAGCTTTTCGAAGCTAAAATTTATCAAAAACTGTTTGCGAAGTTGTCTAACCTCTGCTCATCTGGAAGCATTCATGCTCATGTGCCGCGAGCCAGGCATCTTGCAAAAGATAATGGAAAAAAATCGTCAATGCTCTGGCCAACAAAAGTAAAACCTATGAAAGTTTCAAGAAGTACCTCTAGACTCAAAATGAAATTAAAAGCAATTTAACCCAATCAGAAGCACCGGTGCAAATAGGTCAAACTTGTTCTGTGTACATTTTCTCTCAGTCGGTTCTCTCTCCCTTTTAGCAATAACCAGCCGCAGTCCCTCTCAGCCTCTCAGAAACCACCGATGGACATCAACTTTGCTCACTTGATCAGCAGTATCTCAGCCAGTTCTGTCTCCCTCAGCAGTAGCCAGCAGCAGTCTCTGTAAATTCTCTCTCTTAACCAGTCCTGTTTTTCTAATAGACTCTCAGCAGTAGAATGAAGTCAGCAGCTCCTTCTGACTCTGGGAATAAGCCCGTCAGTTCAAGCTGCTAGTGACTATGGAACACTGCATTAGTATTGCTGCCACCTGCTCTTCCACTAAAAATAGATCATTTTCTCAAACTAGTAGGTTTCTTGTTGAATGAAAGTGCTTACTGAAACATTTTATAAGAGATATATTAAGCATTTTAAATCTATACTATATATTACAATGCTTGCACTTTCTGTATTTTTATTCTACAATTCTGTTATATTTAACTAGTCAAAAAATATATTTATATTTGGAAATGTCTGAAAATTGCCCTCTCTGGGCTTGTGGGCATACTAAAGGAGTCTCTGATGGCATGAATTGGTACAAACTAAAATATATTTATTTCAACTTGATTTCCCATCTTATATAAAAGAAAGTTGAAGTGGATTAAAATTAAAACATAAAAAATACAATTACAAATAAGTATGCTCTCCAACAATACCTTCCAACTTTTATCTTTAAAAAAAGTCAGTTTCAATATTATCTCACCTTATCTGATTTCATGTCTTAAGTAATGTTACATGCAAATTAGAATTTACTGGGCACACAGGATATCACATGTATACCCTAAAATGTAATGCCTGAATCATATCAAGTGTTAACATCTTAGCATGTACTTTATTTCAAGAATTAAGGAGCAGACTGAGAGGGAACTTCCCTACCCCTAACCCTATCCATCCTCCCTCTTCCCTCTCCTCCCCGACCCCTACAATAATGATACCTATCCCCAATTTTTTTATTTTTATATCTACTGCTCCTCGGGAGTGGAAGTAAACCCCGTTCGCCGGCCAGCTGCCTGTGCGCGCTTCCCCAGGACAGCGGCTAATGGCGCTGTCCCAGCCTGCCCCTCCCATCCCCTTCTTTAGGCCTGGCACTTCCGCGCGTATCATTGGTTAAGCACGTAGCCGGGCCACGTGTGTGGCATGCACAAGGCCCATCCACACGCATAACCACCAGTATTTGTGTGCGAGGTCTCTAAAATTTGGCCGTATATTTTTTATAAAAGCCCAACTGCTACAGCCTCTCCAGCCTTTCCACCTCTGCTCCGTGAACTCTAAGCGGGTCATTTATCAAAATGCTATAAGGCATTTTTGCATGCGTTAAGGGCTTTGACTAGATTGAGAGAACATTGCACAAATCTCATCTTTGGGTGAGTTTCCTCACTCCGAGGGTCATCAAATCTTCACAAGAGAGCACTGTTCTGTTCATACGTCTCACATTGAATGTCAGTGACCCCTAACCCCTACACTAATACTAAACCTCACCTCGAGTTAATAGGTGGGCCTCCCATAGAGATATAAATACCTATCTAGGGTGAGGGTCTCTCGTGTCAAACAGGCCTTTGAGAACAGATCGCAAAATGCGATCAAGCCGTAACGCAGCCTATTGCACAGCTTTACTACACCTTTTTCAGTAGCAAAATGGTAAACCCAGCCCACTCCCGCCCCTGCCGCCTCCTCTTTTTTGGATTTGCATCGCACCATATATCGCATGCGTTAAAAGGCGTTTTCGCATGCGTTAACGGCGCTTTTCGCATGCGATAAGCCCTTAACGCATGCAAAAATGCCTTATAGCATTTTGATAAATGACCCGCTTAGAGTTCACGGAGCAGAGGTGGAAAGGCTGGAGAGGCTGTAGCAGTTGGGCTTTTATAAAAAATATACGGCCAAATTTTAGAGACCCCGCACACAAATACTGGTGGTTATGCGTGTGGATGGGCCTTGTGCATGCCACACACGTTACCTGCTATTAATTAAGTTGTCTTAGAAAATAGCCACTGCTATTGCTAGCAACAGTAACATGGAATAGACTTAATTTTTGGGTACTTGCCAGGTTCTTATGGCCTGGATCAGCCACTGTTGGAAACAGGATGCTGGGCTTGATGGACCCTTGGTCTGATCCAGTATGGCATGTTCTTATGTTCTTATTCCTATTACCATAAAACACGTCCCTTTTTCTATCGCATGTGGTATTTAGTGCATTTTGATAAATCCAGGCCTAAGATGGCTGCCCTTGTGTGGCATGGATGGAGTAGATACCAAGAAAGGAGGGTGAAATCAGCTTTGGGAGATGAGGTACATAATTGCGTTGCCAGTCACCTGAACTTGATTTGCTGGCAGATGTCGTTAGTCATTTCTGTGCTTCATCTGTCCAAAGACAACTGCAGGCATTTTGTTTGAATTTTCAAAGCCATTAAAACACGGGTTTATGCACATAAATCACTGGTTATAAAACTGCCCCGAGTTTGAGTATACATAAAGCGCAAACGTATGCACGTACGTTCACTAAAAAACTGGAGTAACGTAGAGGCATGCCTGCTGCATAGGTTACACGCGGTGTTTTAAAATTCCCCTCAATGAGGCTTCAGCATGCAGTTGCTGCCACAACACTACAGGGCCTCGTAAAGGAAGGGAGGTGCTTGGATATCAGTGTCCTGACTCAAGGCTGGCAGATTTCCCTCCTTGGTGTCACTGAGAGGGATGTGCTAGGGGCTGGCTGAAGCACCTTCTGAGTCCTCCTCCTCCTCCTTGGCAGACCTATGAGGAGTGTGCTTTTGGTCTGCTTTTTCCTTTCCTGGAATTCTCTTCTTGCATCTCTTCTTCTGGGGTTCAGATGCTCCTCCATTTCTGCCCTAGACACTGACAACTAGCCTATGCAGCAAGGGGGCTAAATCATACGGAAGAGAGGACTGTGCATGCTTAGGTTAATGTTTACATGCTATTTATCTCCAAGGAGCTATAAGTGCATAGAAGCTACAATTGTATGCATGATAATAATGTTCATGTGCCAATGAGGATACTTTTCAGTGTGTGCTAAAAAAATGTAGCACACTGCATGTTAAATGATGCTTTACCAAGCACATTACATTCTTCAGCACAAGCACACTAAAAATACCTCTTTTGCATGAGTTTTAATGCATAGGCCCTTAAATGAATATAAAAAAAAATAGAAAATGCAAAAATAAATGTAAATGAAGTAAACATTTGTGTTTTATTAACTGAAATGTAATTTAAGGAAAAAAGATCCAATTTTTAATACATTTTTCCCATTTTATGCCAGGAGCAAAATCTTATAATGGCAGAACTATTACGTACATTCTTCAAAACTACTGTCCTTTTTGGCTCTATTGCTGATTTGCTGGACTTTATTCCAAGGAGTCCTTTTGTATTGTCCTGATGTATTTTACTTCTCATTTTATTTGATTTAGTTTTGTTTTTTTTTAATAAAGTTGTATATCTTTTAACAACACCTCAACCTCTGTGCTGTAAAACTCCCCTTCTCGAGTCAAATCTTCAGCTGTTTGCGCTTATTAAATCTATCAGTGTTCGACAAGTCACTGTCACTGACCTGCTGGATCAAGTGAAAATTACAGTCCACTCTTTCCTTCTGACTGGCTTTAGGTTAAGACTCCCTTGGATTACAACTCCCAGCAGACTCCTGCTTTATGTTCCTCTTGGAACTGCAACTCATGACAACCTCCTTGCCTGTTCCTCACGTTATTAAAGTAGCGTTAGATCTGGCTTTCTGTTTACAGCACCCTCTGTCTCTCTGGCTGGCTGCTTTCGTTCCATCTCCAGGTTTTCCTGCCTGTGTGGCCTTCTGATGAGGATTAGCATAGCTGCGCTATGGTGGAAATGCTTAGGTTATGAACGCCTTATCAAAACTTTACACACTATTGTCTCCCCAGAATGAAAAAACAGGACCTTAAGAGTCTTGTTAGCTTCAACTGTCAACTTTATTATTTTCCTTCTTTCTGCTCCTATTGCAGTTTAAAAATTAAGACTCCTAAGATATTATTCAGTTACAGAACACTGATGTACCATGAACATAAGCAGGCTGTCATTAATTCCCTCTCTTACGCTTATCTTAGTCAGTCCATGAATTTAGTTTTGCTTCTCATTCATCAAATCAATCCAACAATAAATAGAGAAAGGAAAAGAGAAGAGGAGTCAACAAACAAATGCCTATGATGGTAGCTTTTAAACAGGCACACAGGTGAACATGTACCCACATGTGCATCGGCGCGCACCCAGATACATTGCAGTTTTATAACACACCCACACACATACCCAAGTATGTTATAGAATAGCCTAGGCACGCGTATGTGTGCACCTAATTTTACAAGTGGGTGCGTACAGCAGCTTAAAGTCAGGTTTGAGCTACCCAAGTGGGGAATCGTTTTGTTTTTTTTTAGAAAGTGCGTGTCCATGCCATGACCAGTTTTACCAGTTCACCCAGTCTAGAGCTAGGTCCTCCAACCCCCCCCCCCCCCCCCCCGGTTCTTTAGCCTGTGCTCACTCCAGTTATCCCAGACCCCTTAAAACCCCCTTGGGGATGCCTTTACATTTTTTTTTTTTTAACATATACATCCTCCATGACAGAAGTAAATTTATGCTGCACTGGACTTGGATGCACACCCAGATGCGTAGGTATTTGTGCGCATATCTCTTGGCCATGCTCCTCCCACACCGCACCCATTTTTTTCTTCGGCACGTGTGTAAACATCCTCCCACTTTATACAATCGGGTGGACACGTGCTAGATACGCCTACCAAAAATCGGGAGATGGCACGCATACCTTTTAAAATTCATCTCTATATTTTCTGCATTACCAGAATATTCTAGTCAATTCGTATATTTTTCTGCTGATTTTTATAATGCAAACATTTAAATTATAACAAAGAATTTTAGTGCTGGGCAGTAAGCACTCAGATTCAGCAGGCAGTGAATGTAGAAGCCTGGCATTAGACCCGCCGGCCGCGGCGGCCCACGACCGGGGCCAGGTGTCATGGCTGCCGGCAGCAGCGGACCGCGACCAGGGTCGGGCTGACGGCCATGGGAATAGACTTACCCAAGGCATCGGGTTTCGTCGGAGGCTCCTGCTGTGGCAGGCAGCCTTTCTTTTTGCCCTCTCATGGCCGCTGAAAGGCCCGGCCGCATGGTTCCTCGGCTGGACCGGCTCCTCCCCCTCAGCCTGCTAGGAGCCACACGCACGGCTGAAGAGAAAATTTAAAGGAGCCATGACAGGAAATTGTCATTGGTCCTTCTGGGACTCCTCCCTCCAGTTTCTGTATTTAAGGCAAGGTCTTGCCTTGGTATTGAGGCTCTGTGCTTGGTTCCTGTGTTCCATGTTCCTGGATTTGCTCTTCGTCCCGCTTCTGCTCCTCCACTTTGTTGGATTGATTCTTTGGCTTCTGACCTTCGGACCGGTGGTGGTGGTGAATTTCTGGTGTTGACTTGGACTGGCTTTGGACCCTTCTCCTGTGTTGCTCCTGGACTGGCTTCGGACCATTCTCCTGTGGTGCTTCCTGGACTAGCTTCGGACCACTCTCCCATCTGCTCCTGGACCGGCTCTCAACCTCTCTCTGGACTTCGACCCTTGGACCGGCTTTGGACTATCCTTCGACGTCTACTCCCCAACTGATTACAACCTGCAGGAGGCGCATGCATCCAGACTATCTTCAGTCTTCAGGGAGTCTCCTAAGTCCCAGTGGCCATGTTCCTACTGGCTCCTCCTGGGGGGATCACGATCTTCCAGGGTGAAACCTTCATCTAACATCTACATCATCAGGCCTTGTCATCCGATGGTAGAGACTGAAGAGGGTTGACTCCCTTTTTGGTAGCACTGACTCTACCTCGGAACAGGGTCCACTTTCTGAATCATAACACCTGGTGAATCTTGTCACTGCTGTACTTTTTAAAAAATAAAACTCATGATATTACTTTGCTTTTATGAGTGTATGTTCAGTAGGGATAGACTGTCCTAGGCAGAAGGCATAATAAGTTAATTGTCTTAATTGCCCTATCATTAGTTGCCCTCACCTTAAGCTCTGGATAGCTCGCTGCAAGGATGATTAACCTTTGATAATGGTCACTTCAGCATATCACAAAATGAAAATGATTTCACTGAAAATCATAACTATTTACTTGAGAAGGTCATTAAGGAAGTTAAAATCAATAAATATGTACAAACAATTATGCTGCAGACCAAACTTGAATAATATGGTCAAATGAGAACCCAAAATATAGACAGCAAGAGCTGGCTATTCATTCTGCTGTCCCATTAGACTAATACAGACTTTTAATTAATAAAAGACAGCTGCAAGCAATAAAAGCCCAATTTAACACTCTTAGGCTTGATATGTATGCTGCATACATAGACATTCACTGGGTAAGAAAAATTACCTAACCTAAAATTACTTTAAAACAACCGCGTGTGCGTACATGAACACGCGTATGCCGGCTCATGCCTATGGACGCGGCCATTTCATAACATGCGTGGACATATGCGCACATCTTATAAAATTGACTGAATGTGCGTAAAAATGCACACCATTTTATATGGATGCGCGCATGTGCCGCTTCTACCATGTAGGTTTTAACAAACATGCACGCCGACTCAATTACCAGTTAAACCAGTTCGTTCCCACTTTGCCTAGTTACAGGATAGGACTTCCTAACCTCCTAGCTAACTAACCTCTCTTTTACCCTACCTGTCCCATCCCACTGACTAGCCTAGTTTGTTATGTTTTATAACTTACACTCCATCTATAGCAGAAGTAAAGTAACGCGGCACGGGACCCCAGCGCGTAAATTCCCAGAATGCCTACACCCCACCACTTTTTTGAACTTTTTCTTTTGTGTGTGTACCGGGAGATATGCGTGACCATGGCCGCTTCTTAAAATACACCCGCCGGCCCGAGACACGTGCATATCTCCCTGATTTGGCATAAGGCTTTTAAAATCTACCCCCAAATGACTATTTTATGAAATAACCATAGCATCACACTTATGGATGCCATAATATGTCACAAGCTGCCTTAAGGATCCTCACACGTCACCTAGATAGGATTTTAGACAGTGCTGGGGAGGAGCCGGCAGTCGTGGTACATGTGGGCACCAACGACATAGGAAAATGTGGGAGGAAGGTTCTGGAAGCCAAATTTAGGCTCTTAGGTAGAAAGCTTAAATCCAGAACCTCCAGGGTAGCATTCTCTGAAATGCTCCCTGTTCCACGCGCAGGTCCCCAGAGGCAGGCAGAGCTCCAGAGTCCCAATGCGTGGATGAGACGATGGTGCAAGGAAGAGGGATTCAGTTTTGTTAGGAACTGGGGAACCTTTTGGGGAAGGGGGAGTCTCTTCCAAAGGGATGGGCTCCACCTTAACCAGGGTGGAACCAGACTGCTGGCACTAACCTTTAAAAAGGAGATAGAGCAGCTTTTAAACTAGAACAAAGGGGAAAGCCGACAGTCACTCAGCAGTGCATGGTTCGGAGAGAGGTATCTTCAAAGGATACTAATGATGCATTAGAATTAGGGCATCCTGACACTGAGGTTCCAATAATAAGAAAAGTAGTCCAAGTGCCTGTAACTAAAAACTCACCTGAGCTAAAAAATTCTAACTTATCCCTATCAATTAAAAAGCAGAATGAAAATACAAACAAAAAACAAACTTTGAAATGTTTGTATGCTAATGCCAGAAGTCTAAGAATTAAGATGGGAGAATTAGAATGTATAGCAGTGAATGATGACATAGACTTAATTGGCATCTCAGAGACATGGTGGAAGGAGGACAACCAATGGGACAGTGCTATACCGGAGTACAAATTATATTGCAATGATAGAGAGGAGCACCCGGGAGGCAGTGTGGCGCTTTATGTCCGGGATGGCATAGAGTCCAACAGGATAAACATCCTGCATGAGACTAAATGCACAATTGAATCTTTATGGGTAGAAATCCCTTGTGCGTCCACCTGGTCAAGATGGTGAGACTGACAGTGAAATGCTAAGAGAAATTAAGGAAGCTAACCAAATTGGTAGTGCAGTAATAATAGAAGACTTCAATTACCCTGATATTGACTGGGTAAATGTATCATCGGGACACGCTAGAGAGATAACGTTCCTGGATGGAATAAATGATAGCTTTATGGAGCAATTGGTTCAGGAACCAATGAGAGAGAGAGCAATTTTAGACCTAATTCTGAGTGGAGCACAGGATTTAGTGAGAGAGGTAACGGTGGTGGGGCCGCTTGGCAATAGTGATCATAATATGATCAAATTTGAATTAATGACTGGAAGAGGGGCAGTAAGCAAATCCACGGCTCTCGTGCTAAACTTTCAAAAGGGAAACTTTGATAAAATGAGAAAAATAGTTAGAAAAAAACTGAAAGGAGCAGCTACAAAAGTAAAAAGTGTGCAAGAGGTGTGGTCATTGTTAAAAAATACCATCCTAGAAGCACAATCCAGATGTATTCCACACATTAAAAAAGGTGGAAAGCAGGCAAAACGATTACTGGCATAGTTAAAAGGGGAGGTGAAAGAAGCTATTTTAGCCAAAAGATCTTCATTCAAAAATTGGAATAAGAATCCAACAGAAGAAAATAGGATAATGCACAAACGTTGGCAAGTTAAATGTAAGACATTGATAAGACAGGCTAAGAGAGAATTTAAAAAGAAGTTGGCCGTAGAGGCAAAAACTCACAGTAAAAACTTTTTTAAATATATCCGAAGCAGAAAGCCTGTGAGGGAGAAGGTTGGACCATTAGATGATTGAGGGGTTAAAGGGGCACTTCGAGAAGATAAGGCAATCACGGAAAGATTAAATGATTTTTTTTCTTCAGTGTTTACTGAAGAGGATGTTGGGGAGGTACCGGTACTGGAGAAGGTTTTCATGGGTAATGATTCAGATGGACTGAACCAAATCACGGTGAACCTAGAAGATGTTGTAGATCTGATTGATAAACTGAAGAGTAGTAAATCACCTGGACCGGATGGTATACACCTCAGAGTTCTGAAGGAACTAAAAAATGAAATTTCAGATCTATTAGTAAAATTTTGTAACCTATCATTAAAATCATCCATTGTACCTGAAGACTGGAGGATAGCTAATGTAACCGCCATATTTAAAAAGGGCTCCAGGGGAGATCCGGGAAATTACAGACCGGTTAGCCTGACTTCAGTGCCAGGAAAAATAGTGGAAAGTGTTCTAAACATCAAAATCACAGAACATATAGAAAGACATGGTTTAAAGGAACAAAGTCAGCATGGCTTTACCCAAGGCAAGTCTTGCCTCACAAATCTGATTCACTTTTTTGAAGGAGTTAATAAACATGTGGATAAAGGTGAACTGGTAGATGTAGTGTACTTGGATTTTCAGAAGGCATTTGACAAAGTTCCTCATGAGAGGCTTCTAGGAAAAGTAAAAAATCATGGGATAGGTGGCGATGTCCTTTCGTGGATTGCAAGCTGGCTAAAAGACAGGAAACAGAGAGTAGGATTAAATGGACAATTTTCTCAGTGGAAAGGAGTGGGCAGTGGAGTGCCTCAGGGATATGTACTGGGACCCTTACTTTTCAATATATTTATAAATGATCTGGAAAGAAATACAACGAGTGAGGTAATCAATTTGCAGATGATACAAAATTGTTCAGAGTAGTTAAATCACAAGCAGATTGTGATAAATTGCAGGAAGACCTTGTGAGGCTGGAAAATTGGGCATCTAAATGGCAGATGCATATAGGGAAAAATAACCCATGCTATAGTTACACAATGTTAGGTTCCATATTAGGTGCTACTACCCAAGAAAGAGATCTAGGCGTCATAGTGGATAACACATTGAAATCGTCGGTTCAGTGTGCTGCGGCAGTCAAAAAAGCAAACAGAATGTTGGGAATTATTAGAAAGGGAATGGTGAATAAAACGGAAAATGTCATAATGCCTCTGTATCGCTCCATGGTGAGACCGCACCTTGAATATTGTGTACAATTCTGGTCGCCGCATCTCAAATAAGATATAATTGCGATGGAGAAGGTACAGAGAAGGACTACCAAAATGATAAAGGGAATGGAATAGCTCCCCTATGAGGAAAGACTAAAGAGGTTAGGACTTTTCAGCTTGGAGAAGAGATGGCTGAGGGGGGATATGATAGAGGTGTTTAAAATCATAAGAGGTCTAGAACAGGTAGATGTGAATCGGTTTTTTACTCTTTCGAATAATAGAAAGACTAGGGGGCACTCCATGAAGTTAGCATGTGGTACATTTAAAGTAATCGGAGAAAGTTCTTTTTCACTCAATGCACAATTAAACTCAGGAATTTGTTGCCAAAGGATGTGGTTAGTGCAGTTAGTATAGCTGTGTTTAAAAAAGGATTGGATAAGTTCTTGGAGGAGAAGTCCATTACCTGCTATTAATTAAGTTGACTTAGAAAATAGCCACTGCTATTACTAGCAACGGTAACATGGAATAGACTTAGTTTTTGGGGACTTGCCAGGTTCTTATGGCCTGGATCGGCCACTGCTGGAAACAGGATGCTGGGCTTGATGAACCCTTGGTCTGACCCAGTATGGCAAATTCTTATGTTATATTGTCACTGAAAGTGCTTAAAAATGCATAATTATTTCTGGCTAGAAACCCTATTAATTAGTTGTGTGAGTGTACAATCTCACTTGTCAGTTGTAACTGATGCTTGTGTGCATACGGCACACCAGATCTACTACATCTTGGTTCACCATACCCAGATAGCACAACTTCGCTCCTTATCAGCTCAGGAACGCAGACCTCTACTCCAACAGAACCTACTCCTTATCTTTAACAAAATCAAAAAGAAAGGCTGTCTACTCTGATTCTGCAAATCTTCCAAAATCAAGCCTCATTCTTCAGGATCCCTAGAATGAACAGTGAATCTAACTAATCAAATAAAGCATAAGACTGTGTTTCCCTAACTAAACATGGACATTTAACCCCTGTGTGAGTCGTGATGTTCTGAATAAATGAAATCAAATAATACTCCTGTGTCTCTGTTGACCTAATACAATTCATTAGCACAAATTTTCACCTTAGAACGTTCTATAATCTTAGAAATTTCGGTACCAATTAACTTCAAGTTCCTTCAAAATTACTCTTTAGCAAATTGACGATGTTTAAAAATGTCCTGAAGTTTGTTTTTGTTATTTTTTCTGGAATATTTGTGTATGGTCTATGGCCTGATAGTGTCATAAGAACACAAGAATTTACCCTACTGTCAGACAAAGTCTATCAAGCTCAGTATCCTGTTTCCGACAGCAGCCAATCCAGCTCACAAATACCTGTCAAAATCTCAAACAGTAAATAGATTCCATGCTGCTATCGTGCAGTAATAAGAAGTAGCTATTTCTTAAGTCTACTTCTCCTTCAGGAACCGGTCCAAACGTTTTTTTAAATCCAACTATGCTAATTACCTTAATTATTTCCTCCAGTAATGAAGTCCAAATAATAACTGTGCATTGAATGAAAAAGAATTTTCTCCAATTTGTTTTGAATGTACTTCTAACTTTATGGAGTGCCCCCTAGTGTTTGTATTTTTTGAAAGAGTAAATAATCGACTTGCATTTACGCATTCTATTCTACTCATGATTTTATAGACCTCTATCATATTCCCCCTCAGCTATCTCTTCTCCAAGTAGAACAATCCCAACTTCTTTAGCTTTACTTTGTAAGGGAGCAGTTCCATCCCCTTTATCATTTTGGTCACCTTTGTACCTTTTCCAATGCAACTATATATTTTTTGAGATGTGGTGACCAGAACTGCACACAATACTCTAGATGAAGCCTCACAACCAAGCAGTATAAAAGCATAATGACATTCGCTGTTTTATTACATTCTATTTGCTTTTTTAATCGCCGCTGCATGTTGAATCGTGCATTTCAAAGTACTGTCCTCTATGACGCCCAAATCCTTTTCCTGGGTGGTAACTCCAAAAATGGAACTTAACATTGTGTAACTACAGCGTGGGTTACTTTTTCCCCTATATGCATCACTTTGCACTTGTCCACATTAAATTTTATCTGTCATTTAAATGCCCAGTCTTCCAGTCTTGCGAGGTCTTCCTGCAATTTTTTTACAATCCGCTTATGATTTTAACAACTGTGGCCAGTGACTTCCTCTTTTTTATGTCTGGGCACAGCAACACTTGTCCTGCCTCCAGCAGAGTTCAGACTGAGGTTTTACAAGCAGCTGCTTGTTCACAGTTCTTGCTCCTTTTTGTGGGTGATGTGCTCATGAAAAGGTTTCTCAGCTCATGTCTGATCCCCAGAAGAATTATCTGCTGATATCTGAATACTCTAACATGGGTCTATCTTCTTAGGAGTTTCACAGTCTATTTTGTGGTTTTAATAAGTGGCTCTGCAATGTCTTTATAGAAACATAGAAATGATGGCTCTTAGAAAAAATAAACTGGTGGACTAATCATATGGGGCATAAGTGAGGCATTTATTGCCAAATGAACATGGCTATGCAAGTCAAAAGGAGCAAAGCCTCTTGCTCCTATTTACAAATAGAAAAAGTATCAGCAAAATGCATAAACGGGTAGTAGCTGCAGTAGTAAATGAGAATGTGATTTAAGGAAGGACAGAAATGATCTCAAGTTAACCATTACCTTAAACTCTTGTTGTTTTGACATCATGACTGGCATGTGTTTAACCAGGAGAGGATGCTTCTGTTTTTTGATTTGATTTCCATCATCTTCTATACAGAACCAACCCAGCTGGTTCTCCTCCTCTGGGGTGATATCAAAGGGGAAAGAAAAAAAAAAAAGGAATCAGAAGTGCTTGACTGATAGTTGTTGACAATTCTTTGAAAACACATCCATATGACAGACACAATTCTGGTAAACCGTGACTATTTTAATTCTCACAAACCATACCAAATGAATGGTGAAAATTACTTCTACAGCATCAGTTCTTGGGAAATTAGAGGTCCATATCCACTAGATTGGTGAGGGAGCAAAGTTATCCGGTAATGTTACCTAGGAGAACAAGCCTCCCGCTGCATATACTCAGCTGTAGTTATCTGGGGAAAGTTATATGGATAATTTTAGCCATCTCTGAATATTCTCGGTCAAATTATCCAGGTGAGTTTCTCCAGATAACTTTTCCTTAACTGATTACATTCAACATATAGCAGGTTAAGATCTGCATGCAAGCAGGCCCGATCTCACCCCTCAATATAATTAATAGAATGTCAAAGTGTAGCACTCGATTCCACTGAAAATAATTAAACCATGTGCAGGCCATAGTGGCCTGAGGTCCCCTTCCCCTTCCCCAATATTAAATTTGCAGGCCTGGTTCTGGGCCCCCTCCTGCTCCCCTTCCCATCCTCTGGTCCCACACAGAACACCCTCTCATGTCCTCACAGCCAAGTCAAGAGGCATCAGACTCTTACTGCGCTCCCAGCCATGTCCAGCATTGCTTGGACAGGAGGTGTTGGGGGATTTGAAGAGGTTTTGGGTGTGGCAGGAGAGTGGGGTGGGTAGAGAAGGGTGCCCAGAGTGAAGCCTGTGAATTTTATATTGGGGGGGAGGGAGGGATCCTCAGGTCATTATAGCCTGCAACTTGGTTTCAATATTTTGGAGATTGGTGTGACAGCATGGTGTGCAAACTTGGGTTTCATTAGCCAGGATGTGCCTGAGGGTAGGAAACAGCCTGAATGTTGTTTTCCATCAAAGTACAACTTGTATTATGTACAGAACAGAAAATACTAAAGCCTGATTGCCTCAGCAGTTTCTGCAATGAAAGTTGGAGCTAGTCACACATACAAGGTCTTAAGAGTAATTCCTGGAGCTGCTTCCTCCCAGTCTGGGCCTAAAGCTCCTTCCTGAGCCTGGATCTAATATCCCTCAATGGAATTGCCCTCTGACCTTGCTTCCCATCTGGGATATTTCTTAAGGTGGAGCAGCTTAAGGTGGGTAGCTGGACCTGGTCCTTGTAAGGTGTTCTGGTGGTCTGGCCTTTACATCTCTTTACTGGGGGGAATCGGACACTAGATGCTGACTTTCTTATTTTTTTAATATTTGTCAGAGGGAGGAGGGACTGGGCTTGCTTGGAAGCTAGTTTTCTGGTTTTTACTGCTTTTATTTTATGTTGGAAATGCAGTCTAAGAAGAAAATAAACTAAACTTAATCTTCTATATTTAAAAATAGAGTGGTTAGGTCTACAGTTATCTACTATAGGGTCAGGGCTGAGTTTAGAAGGGTATGGAGCCCAGGGTGAATCTACAGAATCAGGGCCCTGGAACACTGAATTTATAGTGTTGGGGAGCAGGGTCCCCAAAAAGTACAGGGCCCAGGGTGATCATCCTTGTTTGCTCCCTCTTAAGGGGGGGCCCTGATCTGGGTAAATATGCTTGGAGAATTTTAAACCTGCTCTGGCCCATGACCAGACTTATCCAGATAAACGTATTCAGATAGTGCTGAATATCAGCGCTACCTGGCTAAGTTTAAATCCTGCCCTCAGAATATCTCTATGGTACCCAGCTAAAATATCCAGCTAGCAGAAGGAATATTTAAAATCCCAGGTTTGTCTGCCTACATCCAGCACTTTGTTAGGATAAGTAAGTGAGTGAACCCTTTGGCCGAGATGGAATCACCCAGGGGAAGGAGCTCCGCGGGGCCTCACCATCAGGAGGCGGAGCCTCGGCTGTGGGATGGAGACGTAGAGACATGGAGGGTGACCCCTGGAGGGGGGCCACAGAACGGCAGCAGCTGCTGACGTCAGTCTTGTTTGAGACAAGAGTCAAAGGAGGAAGCGGCAATACCCGAGGAGCGGGGGTGCCGAGAAATACAGTCACTAGCACACTGAATCAGTAGTGGAGAATGCAGGGAGGTTCCTTGGTGGAAGAACACGGTAGTGATCCGCAGAACAGGGTGCACCAGCGAGGGTTCTTCAGATGATACACGGCACGGCACAGGTCCACAGCACAGGGGGGAACCCGGAAGTAAGTCCTCACGGCAATGGTCCGCAGAGCGGGGTACACCAGCGAGGGTTCCTCAGATGATATCACCGAGTGGGTCCGCAGAGCAGGGGGGAACCCGGAAGGGAGTCCTTGAGGCAATGGTCCGCAGAGCAGGGTACACCAGCGGGGATTCCCACATAATCAAGGCACAGATCCAGAATTGGTACTCACAGCAGCATGAAGTAAGCAGAAGTCCCGTAGAGAGCCTTAGGAGAAGGCAAGCTGGAAACCGGGTGAAAGGCCCTCCGAGGAGCGGATAGCCAAGAGACGAGGGGGGGCACCCGAGGAGAAGGTCCCAGTAGTCTCACACCACGGAAGCAAACCGGAATAAGCAGAGTAGAAGCTGTAACAACAGCAAGTGAACTTGTTGCCAAGTCGCCGGCTGTCTGGGCAGGCCAGATTAAATATGAGAGCAGAGTGACGTCATCTGGTAGGGATGCCCCCAAGGTTCCCGCCATGATGTAGTTAAAGCTGGTTGGGAGGTACGCGCGCGCCTAAGGAACCCCACAGGTAAGATGGCAGTCGGGAGCTTCCACGCTGCTCGGATAGGCCCGGGAACAGAGGCCAGAAGGCCGGTGGTAGCTGGCTGAAGCCGCGAGTTCGCCCAACGGATCCAAGGTTGTGAAAAGGGAGGTGAGCAATGGCGGCCGCAGCCATCTGTGGCCGCAGAGCGTAACACTTAGCCTTTTGAATATGTACTTCTTAGTGAGTTTTCTGGCAAATATTGTAAATTTTTATAATTACTGTATAAAACCATAGAAGTACAAAAATCAATCTAAAACCCCTTGTCTAGGTCAATAATTATCTATAAACCAATAGCTAACTAGCCCCTTTTGTTTGAATGCTTCCTGCAATCTTGCCAACATAAGAGTACATTTTGCAGTTTTGCTGAAAAAAAGTAGCTCCTGGCAAACCTATGGTGTTTACGAAAACTAAACAAATTTAAAAAGATGTCAGCAGTGGCTTTTACAAGAGACAGCAACCTTAGGGGGAGGTGGATAAAGAAGAACCTGGAGTGGGATGGGAAGGGGGGGAAAAGAGGAAAACCTGGGGGTGAAAAGAGAACTCAGGAAATAAACCAGGAGGATAAGGGAGGGTATACAGAGGAATCTGGGGAGACTGGGGGCTGAGGAAAAGGAGAGCAACTGGGGCCACACAGTGTGGTTAAGCCCAAGGATCCCATAGTCTGTGCCATTTGCCCTCTGCTTTGAGACTGCAACCCAGTAAAGAGGAAAGAGCAAGCGCAGAGCAGGCAGCTACCTCCCTCGGCCCCGGAAGGAGAGAGCACGAGGTTAGTCATACTAAAAAAAAAAAACAATAAAAAAAACCCGGACCCCATTATACTGCTCCCGCAATTTAATATGGGTTCCCACTTGCCTATAATATTTCATAAATACTATTTCTAGCGACATCAACAAAATCCTGCTTTTCAACTCTAATTCCATCCTTGAGCTTCAAATGCACAACTGATTTTCCTGTCATTTTAAAGTCAGCTAGGGGCATTATAACGATTCACATTCCCTACCATTCATGTGATTTTTCACCTAGCTTAATGGAATCCACACTTACCAAGGGCAAGCTTGGCCATCTGCAGATTACTGACCCAGGACTGTTTCGTGGTAGGGGTGCAGGTATTAAAAATTGCAGTGAAGAACGTAGGCCGTCCAGACCTACCAGAAATGTGTAAAAAGGAAAAAAAAAAGTTTAACAGAATGTTGGAAATGCAAGAATCATAGCAACAGAGATATGATAACGTACAGTCCCTCACACTCCTGCAGTAGGGATACATAATTTAAACCTCACCGTAGGGCAAGCTGTAACATCACAACACTGTTCAAGATATTTGCACGGCACAAACACAAGGCCCCCATAAAGTGGAGCAGCAACTGTTCGGCGAGCTCATGTCACTGCCTGCTGCACACACAGTACTCATGCTCAGAAAAAAAGATTTAGAAAGAAATCACTACCAACTTGTCAAGCTTCCCAGGAAGCTGCAGCTGAATTCTGCAGCGATCTGCTGCCCGGATTTCATCTTCTTTTTTTAGAATAAGCTTCTGTAAACCACAAGTCCAGTCCTGAGCCACTACTTGATTTAAATTCTGTAAGAAGAACAAAACAACAACAACAAAAATGGCAACCGAGTCACATGGTAAAAACCTGGTGCTGTATCAACAGAAGCTGTGAAGGCTAGGCCGGCTCATCCTTGCACAGAATTCCCTGTAGCATCTAGCTTGCTTCCTGCTAGTCTGGATCATATTGGAGAGGGCTGATTGTAAATATTGCATTGTAACCACAACAGATCATTTATTTACTTTTCCAAGTTAGTGGAAAACAGTTATTTATGCAAAAGGTATAAAAACATAAGAAATGAAGAGACTGATACTTCAGAAGAGCTCAGCTCCTAAGTTTAGGTACCTAATTTAGATTCCTATTTTCAGCCCAAACTTAAGAGCCTAAGAGGATAACTTTTGAAACCGTCCACGTGCACCTTTATACAGGTGTATGTGGGCCCACACAAATTTACTACTGCATTTCCTAACCTGCGTGCAAATAATATGCGCAGGTTATGAAATATGAGTACATCTGTGCACAAACATGCTTGTGTATGTAAAAACCCATGAGCCACACAAATTTACTTTTCTAAGTAATCTCTAGATCTGGTTCTGAATTATCAGTTGGCTAGCTGAAACTTTGCATTCGAGGTAGTGGCCCCACTCACCCTGACCTAGTAACACCACTATGGGGTAAAGAGAGATAAAAGGGCTTGGAAATAAGCTAAAAGCAGGAATGACAGAGCCAAGAACCAGGCAAGTTATTTTGAAGAATTTAGCTTGCATCACTTTTTAAATTTGAACAATTGTTGAGATTAGAGCATCAAATTCACTTATATCAAATTTTAAAATGCTTGGATATAATTTGCTTGATAATGAGAGCTTGTTTTTTCCCCCCACTGGTTCTCATCTGTTACTTTTATTTTCCCTTCATGTATTTCAGATCTGGATTTTGAACTGGAACAATTAATTACCTGATAGTTTCCTTTAAGATTTCCAACTAACTGCGTGATTTGACTGACTACATTCAAGTCATGTAACAGGTTCTGCAAATCATGATAGAGTTGTCCTGGCCCCATGTAAAATTTATCTGAAATACATAAAAATAACATTGCAGTTATAGCATATATATGTGTGGCATATCTAAATGCATTGCTGTATATCACGTCTAAACGCACACATCTGCAAATACAAATGCACATATGCTATTAATCTTTCTGTGTCATTAGAGGGCCATTTTAACCAGGTAATTAAAGGAAAATTTTCAGTCAAAACAAAGTGTCTTGAAATTCGGCTGAAATTTTCCTAAATATAGGCAATCAAAGTTTTGCTGCCTAGATTAAGGCTGCTCAGCCTTGCCTGAAAACAGGTTTCTTGAGTGAAATCCCTCCTTGCCTCCCATCCAGACCTGCAATCCCACAGGACCGCCATGGATCCCCTCCCTCTCACTGCCCAATATAATAAGAATCATACTAACAGAGTCACAAACTAAGAGGATTGTTTACTAAGCTGTGATGTGTGTGAGAATGTGTGTGATTCGCCGCAGCTCCCATTATCGACAACAGGGACTATTCATGCACATCACAGCTCAGAAAACAGCCACCTATATGACCTGAAACAAAAACATCTTAATCACAACTAAAACAGTGATCGAATATGCATTAAAGTCCCAATAATAAATAAACTAAAATCACAAATAGCTGAAGCATTATCATTAACGTAAGAAGATGAGATGACCAGGAGGGCAATTTTCAGAAACCATTGAGCAGGCTAAATATTTATTTATAAACATTTGATATTCTGCCTTTGCCAGGCTGTGTTCAAGATGGATTATAATCAAATTTATAATTAAATTCCTGTTACATTTTCTATTAGTTTACAATAAGCATAGGGAACATGAAAGAGTATATAAGGAGGGGTATATAACATATGATTAGATGTCCTCCTAAGAAAAATGATAGAAACTTGGCCCTCCTATCATGCCTTTACTTAATGTATAAACTCCAGGATTTAGGAGGGGGTGGGTTTTTGGATGTGCAGCCCTTGCTTGTGTGTTAAGGACTAGGAAGGTTGAATTTGTAGTGTATATTGGTGCCCTTATAGAAAGCACCTGCCTAGCTGTGGGTTATTTTACCCCAAGACTTTGCATCTGTTTATCGTTAAAAACTGCCTTAAGAACATAAGAAATTGCCATGCTGGGTCAGACCAAGGGTCCATCAAGCCCAGCATCCTGTTTCCAACAGAGGCCAAAACCAGGCCACAAGAACCTGGCAATTACCCAAACACTAAGAAGATCCCATGCTACTGATGCAATTAATTCTCCAACATTCGCCGATTCAAGGGAAACCTTGTTCAGTGGTCTTTCTTGTGTACGGTGGCTCTGTTCAAGGATAACCAATTTGTGGTTATCCTTTTCATTTGCCCCGTATATTACTCTTTATTATTCAAACTTTAGTACTTATTTTCCTTATTTTATTTTCTCCTTTTAATTTTTACTTATGAAATCCCTTCTCCCTGACTGTTTATCCGACCCACTTGTATATTCTTATGGTCATATACTTATCAATATACTTATCAAGGCCGCCGCCTCTGTCTCTTCTCATGGGGTCAGTTGGTGTATACTGATGCAATTAATAGCTTTGGCTATTCCCTAAGTAAAATTGATTAATAGCCCTTAATGGACTTCTCCTCCAAGAACTTATCCAAACCTTTTTTGAACCCGGCTACACTAACTGCACTAACCACATCCTCTGGCAACAAATTCCAGAGCTGTATTGTGCATTGAGTGAAAAAGAATTTTCTCCGATTAGTCTTAAATGTGCTACTTGCTAACTTCATGGAATGCCCCCTAGTCCTTCTATTATTCGGAAGTGAAAATAACAGAGTCACATCTACTCGTTCAAGACCTTTCATGATCTTAAAGACCTCCATCATATCCCCCCTCAGCCGTCTCTTCTCCAAGCTGAACAGCCCTAACCTCTTCAGCCTTTCCTCATAGGGAAGCTGTTCCATCCCCTTTCTCATTTTGGTTGCCCTTCTCTGTACCTTCTCCATCGCAACTATATCTTTTTTGAGATGCGGCAACCAGAATTGTACACAGTATTCAAGGTGTGGTTTCACCATGGAGCGATATAGAGGCATTATGACATTTTCCGTTCTATTAACCATTCCCTTCTTAATAATTCCTAACATTCTTTTTGCTTTGACTGCTGCAGCACACTGAGCCGACAATTTTAAAGTATTATCCACTATGATGCCTAGATCTTTTTCCAGGGTGGTAGCTCCTAATATGGAACCTAACATCGTGCAACTACAGCAATGGTTATTTTTCCCTATATGCAACACCTTGCACTTGTCCACATTAAATTTCAGCTGCCATTTGGATGCCCAATCTTCCAGTCTTGCAAGGTCCTCCTGTAATGTATCACAGTCTGCTTGTGATTTAACTACTCTGAATAATTTTGTATCATCCGCAAATTTGATAACCTCACTCGTCGTATTCCTTTCCAGATCATTTATATATATATTGAAAAGCACTGGTAAAAAGTACCTGCGTAAATCTGTGCCTTCTTTTTCTACAGATATATTTTGCCTTCAAAACAATGCAGATGCTTTCACCCAGTTAAGTGGCGGACATCTAGGAATAGCATAAGGTATGATCGCAATAAGAGTCAGTATAATGAAGGATACCATAGTGCAGATACATTAGAATTATTTTTAAAGAGGCAGATACCAAGTGCAGTGGAAGTAAAGTCAAGATGAGGAAGTCAGGTGGTAGCTGATGATACAATTTTGGTAGTCAAGGGATAGAAAACTGCCTCTGTCATCAACTGTCACAGCTGTCACATTGTTTTCTTTATTTTTGAGTGAATTTAGGGAAAGGCCTGGGTGAACAGCCAAGCCTTAATTCTTTTCCTGGAAATATGGTAAGATGTCTCAGGCATGGGGTAGTGGTATCTTGTTCCATAGTTTGGGGCACAGTAATTGAATGCATGACGTTTGGGACAAATTAATCTGGCGGTAACCAGAGGGGGAGAGAATAGAAGGGTCATTTGGGAGAAACAAACTTCTCTTGTGGGAGTATATGAGAACAGAAGCTGGGAGAGATACTCAGGGGCCAGGCTGTTTACACACTTCAAGATAAAACAAAGAATTGTGAATTGAATCCTGTATTCGACCGGGAGCCAGTGCAATTGATTTAAGATTGGTTTTGTGTGGTTGGTTGTTTTAGCCTCTACCAAACACTAATATACCTAGGTAAATTGGCTGTGAAAATTGTCCGCCACTTAACTGGGTAAAAGCATCTGCATTGTTTTGAAGACAAAAGATATCTGTAGAAAAAGGCGGCACAGATTTTTACCAAGGTAGTTTTTAACGATAAACAGATGCAAAGTCTTGGGGTAAAATAACCCACCGCTAGGCAGGTGCTTTCTATAAGGGCACCAATATACACTACAAATTCAACCTTCCTAGTCCTTAACGCACAAGCAAGGGCTGCACATCCATAAACCCATCCCCTCCCAAATCCTGGAGTTTATACATTAAGTAAAGGCATGATAGGAGGGCCAAGTTTCTAACATTTTTCTTAGGAGGATGTAACTGTTACAAGTCCCGCTTCCCTGGTGATGGAATTCCATAGGCAGGGCCTTACTCTTAATTCTGTAAATGGAGATACCACAAGAAGCGCTTCACTGCCCAAATGCAAACCAGTCAGGTTGTATCGAGCAAAAGTGAAGGGACTGAGTTCATGTAAAGCCTTGAAAGATAAGGTCAACATTTTGAATTCAATGTGCTCTCTAACAGGGAGCCAGTGAAGCTCCTTTAAAATGGGAGTGATCCTACTGTAAAGAGCTTACAGTTATTTAATAAACAGGCCACTGAATTTTGGACCAAATGGAAGGCTGATGGAGAGGGTAATTTCCAAAACCTATTAAGTGGGTATACAGATATTTATTTTATGCATGTCATGATGGAATAAACACTGAAAAATTGGATTTGTGGAATATAAGAGGTTAAATAAATATATATATATTTACTCATATGGAGACTATTAGGTCTCCACTAGATGGCCCTAGTTCCCAGCCCTTGGTTAGACAGCAGAAAAAGGGCACACCATTTGATACAGCACCTTCCCCAGAGGATGGCTGGATTGGAAAACCCATTAGAGGGGGCTAGCCCATGCTAGGGAGTGGCAGTGAGGATTTGATTTTCAGGGAGGTGGAGTGATTTTGTGTGTGCTCTCCAACAGGCCGATACAGTAAAAAACGTGGGAGAGCGGGCGAGCACCCGCTCTCCCGGTGTGCGCACAGGACAATCTCCTGTGCTCGTGATAAAGTAAGTTAATTTATTTAAATTAGGCCTGGTGGTAAAAAGAGGCACTAGGGACACTAGCATGTCCCTAGCGCCTCTTTTTGGACAGGAGTGGCGGCTGTCAGCGGGTTTGACAGCAGACGCTCAATTTTGCCTGCGTCGGTTCTCGAGCCCGCTGACAGCCACGGGCTTGGAAACCGGACGCCGGCAAAATTGAGCGTCCAGTTTTCGGCCCATCAGCCGCGGGCCGAATTCAAATTTTTTTTTTTTTTTTACTTTTTTACTCTTCGGGACCTTCAACTTCATATCGCTATGCTTTTCTGTGCACTTTCCTGGTGCCGGAAGAAATTAGCGCCGACCTTTGGGTCGGCGCTAATTTCTCAAAGTAAAATGTGCGGCTTGGTTGCACATTTTTCTTTCTGAATCGCGCGCGCATACCTAATAGGGCCATCAACATGCATTTGCATGCATTTGCATGTTGAGGGTGCTATTAGGTGCCGCGGGTTGGACGCGCATTTTCCTCCCCTTACTGAATAAGGGGTAAGGGAAAACGCGTGTCCAAGAGCAGGCTAACAGTACGCTCCTTCGGAGCGCACTGTATTGGCCTGCAAGTTAGGTCCCCAGCTTAGCACAGAAAGGAGAGACACTGCCCTGCCAGGTTCTCCTGATAGGGCTGGAGGGAAGAAAGAGAGAGTCATGCAAGTAAGAAGTTTTGCTGTTTTTCTTGATTTTTGCAGTTTTGACCTGTACGATTCCTGGCAGGCTGTATCTCCAGCTCAGGGTGGTCAAGAGGGAACGGTGTACCTCTTTACCCAGCTCAAGAGGAGGTAACAGTGATCAGTTAAAGAAGAGAGAAGGTTTTCCCTGGAGAAGGTTGTCTAGCCACAGAGGGAAGGAAGCTGTTTTCTGTCATCCTTCCTTACCCAGAGCTGGAAGCTGTAAGGACTGCTTTTCAGTACTTGGTCTTTCTTCCTGGAAGGTTTGAACCAATCTTTTGAAGAGGAACTGGAGGAAAAGAAGAGGAGAAGGACAACTGGAGACCCCCAATGGAGTTTCCACCCCTGGTTGGAGTGCAGGATTCTTTGTGGCCCTCAGGTAATCTGATAGGAGATCCAGTCACAGTTAGGACACCCCAGCCCACTTGGGGCACTTATTATCCCCTTCCATGGAAGATAAGCAAGTTTCAAAGCCCTGCCTGGAGGTTCATGTAAATCTAAGGAACCTGGATGTAATTGGACATTGTTTTCTGCACCTCTTGTTTTTTTTTTTTTTTTGGGGGGGGGGGTTTGTTTTTTAATCAATCACAGTAAACTTTAATTTGAACATCCACCCAAAGACTCCAGCTTGGCTTCTAAGTGTATCTGTCCCAAAGAGCTATGGTAACACACACACACGGGAAAAAAATAGTGCCTGAGCCAAGAAGGTTAATCCCACCCCCACAGAAAAGAATCCACCCATTCAGGACAAAAGTAGTGAGGAAGTAGCAGAGAAGGAAGCGCCCAAAATAAGTCTTTTATGTTCCCTTAGGATAACATTCTCATCCTTGGGGAAAAAGGGTTACACTTACATAAAACATGCATCCCCCATTATTGTGAGTATACGTGTGCACGCTGCTCCTGTGGGGGGAGGGGGGCGGGGGAGGCTAAAGGAAATCTCTCTGCTTACTTTTTATGTGAGGGCTCTGCATCTGCTTCAAAGCAGGTGTAAAGTATATGGGGGTACAAGGTACTCGATTTCTCTCACTGGTATGAATTTTCAAAGGAAAACTAGTCTGGGTACAGAAAAAAAAAAATCACCGGTGCACATCCTTGTGATTTTTACAAGCATGTATTTAAATGTGGATATGGTAAGTTACACCTGCTTAACTTGCTGTGCATAAGACTTTGCAGGCAATTGGCAGTACCCGGGAATTTTCAAAGGGAACTTATGCGCTTTGAAAATCTGGGTTGGCGTCTGCAGGTAAATTGTACCCCCAGTCATTAGTCCACCACGGGCTGCTGACAATGACCCTCCCTAGGGCTAATTTTATAATGTGGCACATAAGTCAACAGTAAATATGTGCATAAGTTACAATTTTCAAAGCAGACTTACACAAATTCACAATATGAAAATTATCTCGGCAAAACTAAACACCTAATTACACCTATTTGGTGCATGCAGTTTTGTCAAGATAATTTTAGAATCAGAAAGTTTGCACAAAAGTCCCAAACTTGCTTAGATTCCATCGCTGAAATGCCTGTCCCCTATGTGCATAAAAGTAGAAACTGTGACAGTTGTCATCTGTGAGTTGCCCCAGAAACAAGCAGTTGAGTGCCAGGGGAGCCAAGTACAGACCACCACCGATAAAGAGACTTCCACCTAGGCCAGCCACCTTCCCTTCGGGTTGGTGGCTGGCCTAGGTGGAAGTCATTGACCATTAGCTGGCCTGGTGCTAGTGGTCAATGAGGAATGAAAAGTGGGATTAGACCCTGGCACAAACAGGGAATGAGAGATCTTGAACAGAGTAAGGGGCAGGAATGAACCAGAAATCCAGGAAGCCCAAGTAGAAAAACTAATAGGAGCGCTGAAGATAGAAGCTGAAGATAATGTAATCTTCTGGATACAAGAACCAGGTCTGGCAACTGATTGCTGAAATTGCCTCAATATAAGTACAGGCCTATAAAGGAAAAAGATGGCCACCAGGGGGAAATGAGGAGCACAGAGCTGGGAAGACTAGACAGACAATTCAAGCGGTTCCCAGCACCACCTGCAGGCTGGAGGAGCACTCAACAGCTGCTTACAGAAATGTAAAACATGACGAAAGAAAAAAAAACGATTCAGCCATCCACATCAACTATTCAGCTTTACAATCCCTACCATTCCCTCAGAAATCCTCCATGTTTATCCCATGCTTTCTTGAATTCATATATTGTCTTTGTTTCCACCAACTCCACGGGGAAACTACTCCATGCATCAACCATCCTCTGTGAAGAAACATTTCCTTAGATTACTCCTGAGTCGACCCCCTTCCATCCTCATCCCATGATCCCGTGTTCTAGAGCCTCATTTCCTTTGAAAGAGGTTTGCCTCCTGTGCATGGAAACCTTGGAGGTATTTAAACGTCACTATCATAGTTCCCCTATCCCACCTTTCCTCTAGGGTATACATGTTTAGCTCTTTAAGTCTGTACCCATATGCTTTGGCACAAACACCAATGACCATTTTAGTAGCCACCCTCTGAATAGACTCCATCCTATTTATATTCTTTTCAGAAGCTGTCGCCAGAACTGCATAAATTACTCCAACTGAGGTCTCTGCAGGGATTTCTAGAGGGCCAATATCACCTTATTTTTTCTGCTAATCATTCCTCTCCATACACAGCCAAGTATCTTTCTCACTTTTGCTGCTGCCTTATCCACCCATTTTGCCACCTTAAGATCAGATACAATCACCTCCAGATCCTGCCCTTCTTTTGTGCTCGGAAGAATTTCACCCCCTGTGCCATACCTCTCTGTGCAATTTTTGCATCCTAAATGCATAACTGCAGTTTTTAGCATTAAATCTTAACTGCTAGACCCTAGGTCAGCCCTCAAGCTTCACTAGAAATTGTTCTGACAGCAATGCTGGTAGCATGTTCTTCTAGCATTACTGTCAGAGGAATGTTTGGAAGCAAGAAAGAGAAGACCTCACTCCCGGTTGGGGTTTTTTTAATCAGATAAGGGCTGAATATAGCTGGGCAAGCCATTAAAACGGATAACTATTACGTTGTATGTCTAAATGGCTTTTGAATATGGACCTCCTAGTTTAGAGGATTACATCCTTCTTTCTCCAGATACCCATCTTTCCTCTGACCACAGGCAGCAATTCTAGTGCATTCAGTGTCACGGGCAACCAAATTATTGCTCTCTAACACCACATCTGGATGAAGATGGAGATCAAAATCATTTAGGTCCTCTATGTTAGGTCTAAAAGGATTGGTTATTGACTGAGGTTCTATCCTTTTAAGGTATTAACATCTATTCAAGTTCTAACTACTTTGGCTTTATTACTGGAATCTACCTGACCTACAACTGGATAAATCCTCCCACCCCAGAAAGGCAAATAATTAAAACTGGTTAACTCAAGGAAAAAGCCAGAAAATCTAACCACAAAATAACCAAAAAATCAAGGACACCATTAACAATGCAGTGAATCTGCACGATGTTTCAGCACGTGATATGCCAGCAGGAGACCCTGCGTATACTATTGAGGTTTTCAACATCAAAAGAGTTATAACTATTTTCACTTACTTGGCGGTGTATTAACAGCAATCTTTTCAGCAACATGTTGAGGTGGATATCTATGATTTTCTCCTTGTTCTTCACTGCTTCCATACTCTATGACCTCTACATGTCCCAGTGGCACACTCCATTTTAGCAAGTACCTTTGGCTGGCCGATGCAATGTCACTGCTTTCCTGGGAAGAGCTAAAAGAAGCATGATTTTATTATGAATCATCAGAGAGAGGCTAACAAACAAAAAAAGAAAAAGAGGCGATTATGTCTCTGTACAGCTCACTGATGAGGCATCACCTGGAGGCTGTTTCTCAAAAAGGATAGGGAAAGGATAGAAGCAGCCCATAGAGAGGCAAACAAAATGGTGTGGGGTCTACACCAGAAGACTTAAAGAGGAGATTTGAGGTCCTAAAGGAGAGGAGAGATGGGGGGGGGAAGATATGATTATAGTCTTATAAATATCTGAAATATATAAAAAATGTATGAGAGACATTTTCCCATGGAAAGGAAGCTGTCATGACAAGAAACTCCACGGTGGTAGACTCAAGAACATTAGGAAATACTGTTCCCTGTAAAGGGTGGGAAATGCCTGAAATGCAAGAAGTAAATGAAGACAAAAATGGTGGCAGAAATCAAAAGTGTATGGGATAAACACACAGGATCCTTAGTGACAAGAGACTCGAAATGAAGCCCTGGGATAAAATGTGATAATTTTTCTGAATGTGGACAACCTGCCAGATATCATCCTACCCACTTAACCAGGTATCTTCAAAAGATATCCAGTTAAGTAGCAATATCTTATGAAAAAAAGAAAGAAAGGCCTGGGGCACTCCATGAAGTTAGCATGGGGCACATTTAAAACTAATCGGAGAAAGTTCTTTTTTACTCAACACACAATTAAACTCTGGAATTTGTTGCCAGAGGATGTGGTTAGTGCAGTTAGTATAGCTGTGTTTAAAAAAGGATTGGATAAGTTCTTGGAGGAGAAGTCCATTACCTGCTATTAAGTTCACTTAGAGAATAGCCACTGCCATTAGCAATGGTAACATGGAATAGACTTAGTTTTTGGGTACTTGCCAGGTTCTTATGGCCTGTATTGGCCACTGTTGGAAACAGGATGCTGGGCTTGATGGACCCTTGGTCTGACCCAGTATGGCATTTTCTTATGTTCTTATGTAAGCTGTTACTTTCCGAGACTACTCCTTAACTGCTAAATAAATCAAACCTTTCACAGTATGCATGTGATGTTTCTGCTTAAATAACCTTTCCTTAAAAAAAACAAACAAAAAAAAGGAGATGTGCACCATACTGTAAGAGACCTCTAACAAGCTGGTGCTTACACGCAGAGATCTCAGGGCCCAAGTTTATACATTTTGGTATTCATGAGCTGCACACTTTCCCATGATCCAGTAATATATAGCTGTGCACCATACACAGTTTCCGTGGTGCCTGCCTGGAGCATACAGTACTTAACATAAATGAAATGTTTGATGGCAATGATCTTATTTCATTATGGAACAAGAAATGCATTTATTTGTTGTCTTCAATCCTGCCACAGGATTCATATCTGCTTGTCCTCAGTCCGGCAAGAGCTTCTCAGTCATTTGTTTCTCAATATGTCACAAAATGCCACTACAGTTATTTCTAATCAGGCTCAGCCAACATGATCTAGTTGCCTTCTACTCAATGGTAGAAAGAGAAGGCTTACTTGGCTATTGCTGAGGGCCTGTGGTGATAGAAAGGACAAAAAGTTGAGAAGACAGTATTAGCTGAATGATCCTTATCACTGCAAGTAGATACTCACCGTGCATTAACCTTAGCGCACATTAACACATCGTTTAACATGAAGATTCGTCGTTCTTTGGTTTTGATAATCTCTCCTCTCTCATTGTAAACTGTTTCTACCATGTCATCTGATCGTATGAGATACCTGTTTCCACTGCTGAGAAGCTAAATTACAAAAGAAAAAAAAGAAAAACTCTCAGCTAGGTTGCATTACTATTTTGAGTGACAAAAAAGCCACAGATGGGGCCGGTCCATTAGCAGTGGTGAGAAGTCGGAGCTGCTCCAAAATAAGCTAGGTTCAGTTCCTTACTCTGGCTCTTTCCCCCCCTCAGGTTATTTGGCACTGGAAGAGCTGCTCATGGTGGAAAGGCTCCTGAAATGTCTCTACGGTGGAAGCATACGTATGATAAATTGAAAGATAGCCAATAAAAATAAACAAAGGGGGCAACTTTCAAAGGGCTTTTTCTGCGGGTAAGCACCCATTTACCTATGTAGAAAGCACTTTGAAAACTGCCCCTCCTCCCTCCCCCAGTATGGTGAAAAAGAGGTGGGGCCGGACTGGTCTTGGTCATGGGGAGTTTATTTTTAACTCTTTGTCCGTTCTTGCCGGCAGGGAGTTTGCACCTGCAGGTGATTTCAGTTTGAACTGCAGGTGATGGAGAGGTGATGGTCATAGTTATGAAGATAGAGTGATCAAATTTATATAATTGTCAAAAGGAACCTGCAAAGTCTTCACAATTGAAGCACCAAGGTGGTGTATTTTCTCCACTGTGCAGATTTAATCACTGACCTGGTGCTGTCTAGAATATCTTGTAATGACTCCATCTCTATAACTATCATGTTTGTGATTTTTTTTATTTTTTTTTTTTACATATACCCCTATGGTGCAGGGCTATATTTAGAGCAGGGCTTCTCAACCCTGTCTTGGTGACCCCATAATTCGGTCTGTTTTCAGGACAGTCACAATGAGTATGCATGAAACAAATTTGTGTATGCTGGGTCTTCAATGCATATAGATTTGTCTCATCTATATTCACTGTGAGGTCTCCAGGGCAGGTTTGAAGAGCTCTGCTTAGAAAGTTTCCAGCAGGGACAATCACTCCAGGCCCTGATTAGAAAGTAGCCCAGTGTTTTAAAGTCCATCTAGCCTACAAGCCAATCAGATATTTCCAACCCTCCCAGGACCTGTCCTGCCTTGCTATTTCATTTGTGAAAACATTCAGGAACCTTTCTACCATGACTCATTTATTTAGTTTTCCTGTTTTCCCCATTGACTATTTTATTTTAATTTTACTAGTAAAGCCGATATGCGACTCACTAAGAGGAAAGCTAAGCCAAACACTGGTGTTATGATGACATCAAACTACCAACCAAAGAGCAGCACTGGAAGCAGCTCTAGAGAGGACCACATACTACCCTCTAGTCCACAAGAGATTCCAGTAGGATACTGCCCTGGAAGAGATTACAGAGACAAGAGGGAAAATATGAACATCGTACATAAAGGCTCCTACCACAAGAGACAGGAGGGGAGGCTAGGAAGATGATAAACAGAAAGAGTCAGGTTTCATGATACTGAGTATCATGCTTGACAAACTGCTTGAAACAGCTGGCCAACATCAGTTGGACAGAGTCCTCCGGTGTACCAACTGGAATGAGAGATTTTACCACAACTTTGCAAAAGTTTACAATGGGACACATCTGATCACAGCACTGTGCACCGAGGAAACCAGTTCATTAACTGCTGGTGTTATGGCCTGATTTAAAAAAAAAAAAAAATTTAGATGAGAATGCTCTCTAGATCTAGCATTACCACAACCAAATACCTCCATGGTTCTCAGCTCTGTCCCTGGGGCCCAACCTCGCCCCGCCTCCCATATATACACACAAACATAAGATCCATTTTTCAAGATGCCAAAATATACAAATTAATCCAATTTACAGATCAAATGCCCTGCAAACAGAGGACAATTTTCAAAAGCCATTTACTTGTGTAAATGGCTACTTACATGGGTCAAAAGGGCTTTCTGAAAACTTCCCACAGCGTATGTATATTCCACAACACGTGGATTTTTACCCACACTCCCGTGCAGGCATTCCCAGGGCGGGATTAGGTCAGAGAGGAAACAACTCATGTAGTTTTACATTTTCAGAACTATGAGCATTGTTTTTCCCAGAAAAATATTTGCAGATGAAACAGGTGCAAATTTCTGTAGATACTTTTTCCTTTGTTAATTTTCAAAGGGATGCAGAGTTGCTTAAATGTATTAGGTGGTCTCCTAGGACAGCAGGATGTTAGTCCTCACACACATGGGTGACATTATTGGATGGAGTGCGGCATGGAAAGCTTATGTCAAAGTTTCTGGAACTTTGATTGTGCACACTGAGCATGCCCAGCATGCCCTAAATCACACGTCTATACGGGGTTCCTCTTCAGTCTCATAATATAGAATTTTGATTAAGAAAATAAAATAAAAAGCGGGTTTCGTGAGGACTAATATCCTGCTGTCCTAGGAGAACACCTGTTACAGGTAAGCAACTCTGCTTTCACCTAGGACAAGCAGGATGGTAGTCCTCACACATGGGTGAATACTTAGCTACAGGCTGCTCCCCAACATAAAAGGGGACCAACAGACACAAACCAGGTGCCAATGGGCACAATTAACAGTGCTGTTGGTAACAGAGGGGGAGACAGCCTGAACCCAAACAATGGGCCCTAGGCAGGAAGAGTTGGGTTCTACACCTCAAAGAGACTCCGAAGGACAGCCTGGCCAAACCTACTGTCACGTCGGCCACTCCTATCCAGGCAATAGTGAGATGTGAATGTGTGGAGAGAGCTCCACATTGCAGCCATGCAGATCTCCTTCATGGGAACTGCTTGCAAGTGGGCCACCAACGTTGCCATGGCTCTGACAGAATAAGCCTTGACATAACTCCTAAGATGCAGACCCACCTGGGCATAACAGAAGGAGATACAATCTGCTAGCAATTGGATAGTGTCTGTTTGGCAACGGCAACTCCCAACCTATTCAAGTCAAAATAAATAAAAAGTTGGTTGGACTATGGGCTTCTGTCCACTCCAGACAGAAGGCTAAGGCTCGCTTGCAATCCAAATTGTGCAGTGCTTGTTCGCCTTGGTGTGAAAGGGGCCTGAGAAAAATGTTGGCAGGACAATTGACTGGTTAAGATGGAAATACATCACCACCTTAGGCAGGAACTTAGGGTGTATATGCAAAACCACCATGTCATGATAAAATGTGGATAAGTCACTAAGGCCTGGAGCTCACTGACCCTGCACACTGAAGTGACCGCCATCAAAAATATAACCTTCCAGGTCAGGGACTTAAGGTCACAGGAGCACAACAGCTAAAAAGGAGCTTTCAACAGTGAGCTAGCACCACATTGTGTTAGGATCCTGCCTGCAGCTGCCCCACAGGCAGTCCCCTACCTTCCTTTAATTAGGCTGTTACTGATGCAGTCCTCTGCGGCTATCGACTGTCCCTCGCGGCAGGCTGAGCCGCCCGATGCCACCTTTCATCTCCCTGGCTGGAGCCGCCACCGGGGTCCTCGGTTTGAGCGGCAGGGAAGCTGTCTCAGCTGCTGCCTGTTTCCACCATTTCGCGGCAGGGAGCCGCTTCCTGTCAGGCCTTCCATGCGGCAGGGACGCCACTGATGTCCTCTGGCTTTCAGCTTCCTCACAGGCGCGGGCACGCGCCTCTCCTAGTCATTTAAAGGGCCAGCAGCAGGAAAAGCCCTGCGGTCCTCAGTAGTGACATCATCAGCCTTTGCCTGGATCAGTCCTATAAAAGGGCTCTGCTTCTTTCCCTCAGGGCCTTCGGATCCGGTCTTCACAGCATTGTGGTCTTCTCTCTGATCCAGGTCCTCCGTGGTCTTCCTGTGCCTTGATGGATCTTTGTTCCGTGTTCTTTGTGTTCCTGAACTTTGTCACCTTGATGTTCCTGGTCTTGTCCCTCGTCGGAGCTCCCTCATTGCTTGTTCTATATGTCCAGATGTTCCGTGTCCAGATGTCCGGATGTTCAGTGTCCTGAGGTACCATGTTCCACGTTCCTGATGTCTGATGTTCCTGTCCTGACTCTGTCTGTCTCATCTTCAGCTCTTCGTCCAGGTCCCAGGTCCCTCGTCTGTTCACCTTTCCTGCGTGCCACCGTCGTGGTCTGTGACCAGCCCATGGGGGGCTGTGTAGGGCACCTCATGGTACAAGGCCTTCTCGTCTGCAGCGCAAGCTTCCGGAAGGCTTCTATTTTTAATGCCAAGCTTCTGAATCCAGAGTCTAGATTCCTGTCCCGGTCTTCAGAGTTCCTTGTGCCTGCTTCCATCCATGCCAAAGACTCTGCCAGAACCTTCTCCGCTTCAGTGTAGTCCGTAACCAGCCACAGACAGCTGTGTAGGGCATGCCCCCATGCAGGCCTCTCCTGAATCTTCGCTATGTCCTGAATTCAAGTTCCACTGCCTTGTCTGGAGTCTGCTTTGCTTTCAATGTGGTCCGCATCCAGCCATGGGCGGCTGTGTAGGGCATGCTGCGATGCAGCACTCACCCAGTACTTTCTCCTGAATCCTCATCTGAGACCTGCTAGCAACCTGTATCCTTGTCAGAGTCCTCCGAGTATCCTGAATCCTAGTCTGAGTCCTCCGAGTATCCTGAGTCATCCAAGTCCTCGTCTGAGTCTTCTGAGTATCCTAGTCTACATCTGAGTCCTCCAAGTATCCTGAGTCTTCATCTGAGTCTTCTTTGTTCCTGGCCTCAGCCTCTGTCTGGCCTCATGCACTCATCGTTCCCAAGTGGCGGGTCCGGAAGGGCTATCGAGTGGCCGGAGGGCTACTCTCGAGACCAGCATTGCGTTGCTGGGTTTCATTGGTGAGTGTAGGTCCAGTGGAGGCCTGAGCCTGCCTTGTTCCTGTTCTGGATATTCCTCGCCTTGTCTTCAATCCAGCCTTGCTCCTGCTCCGCCCGTACCCAAAAACTAAGTCTATTCCATGTTACCATTGCAGGAGGCCTTAAGGGAGGCTTCAACTGAAGCAGGCCCCGCATGAATCGTCCAACTATAGATTTTACAGAGATGGATGTATCATCTACATCTTGGCTGTATGCACCAACTGCACTGAGATGAACTTTAACGGAGTTGGTCTTTAAGCCAGCCTCTGATAGGTGTAGGAGGTAGTCAAACAGCTTTTCTGTGGGGTAGGAGAACAGATCTAGGACTTTCTGCTCATACCACACAGAAAACCTCCTCTACTTCTGTCCGTAGGACTTTCTAGTGGAAGGCTTTCTGGAAGCCAGCAGACATCCTCACAGAGATCGAATGATTGCAGAATTAACCTCTCAACACCCAGGCTGTGAGAGACAGGGCCTGGAGGTTGGGGTGCCACAGCCTACCCTGATCTTGTGTGATGAGATTGGTCTCTGGATGGACAACTCCTGAAGGAGTGGAAACCAGATCTGTCTCGGCCAATGAGGGGCTATGAGGATCATAGCCCCTTGTTCCTCATGAAGCTTCAAGAGCGTCTGTCACCAGAGGAATCAGAGGATACATGAACAAAAGACCCTTGCCCAGAGCGGGAAAAGGCATCTGAGGCTGGCTTGCTGTCTGACTTGTACAGGAAGCAGAACTGAGTTTCCTTCCTGTTGCAGGGGAACGCAAACAAGTCCACATCTGGGTTCCCCCAGAGGCGGAAGATCCGATTCGCCACCCCCTGGTCCAGAGACCACTTGTGGGGTCTAAAGACACAACTCAATCTGTCCATCACATTCTCCATGCCAGCTAGATACATGGCCTAAGTATCATCCCATTTGGATAGGCCCCAGGACCAGATCTTGACTGCTTCCTGACACAGGAGGTACAACCTCGTGCCTGTTTATTGACATACAATAATCGCTACTTGGTTGTTTGTTTGGATCAGGACAGTCTATCTCTGAAAGCCCACAACGCATACCTGATCAGAGCCCCTGAGTGTGAAACCCTTCTACATAAGCTCCCCACCCCAAGGTGGAAACATCTGTGGTAAGGACAATTTGGGTAGGGGGATTTTGCAAAGATATTCCCCATTGCAAATTCACAAGTACCCACCACCAGGACAAAGATTCCTGGAGAGACGGAGTGATTCAGGTGTGAGCCTGGAAGCTCTGCGTGGCCTGGTGCCACTGCAACCTCAGGGTCCATTGGGCTCTGTGCATGTGTAAGTGTGCCAAGGGAGAAACATGGACGGTTGCGGCCATGTAGCCCAACAGCCTCAACATGTGCTGAGCTGAAACCTGCTGGCTCTGCTGAATCACTGCTGCTAAGGATGCCAAGGTGACCGCCCTGGATTGCGGCAGGAAGGCTCTTGCCTGAGCCATATCTAGCAGGGCGCCTATGAAGTCCAATCAAGGTGATCGGCTGAGGTGGGACTTCAGGTAGTTGATGACAAACCCAAGTGACTCCCACACCCTAATGGTCAAACACATGGACCAAGTGGCCACTGGCGAAGGGGTGCTCTTATCCAGGCAGTTGTCCAAGTAAGGGAAAACATGCACTCGCAGCCTGTGGAGGTACGCTCCATCACAGCCAGGCATTTTGTGAAGACACGTGGGGCTGATGCTAGCCTGAAAAGCAACACTCTGTTCTGGAAGTGCTGTTTTCCTACCACAAATCTGATATACTTCCAGTGACTTGAGAACATCTCTATGTGAGCGTATGCATCCTTTAAATAGAGGGAGCACAGCCAGTCCCCTTTTTTACAGGAGAGGAATCAGGGTGCCCAGGGGAACCATCTTGAACTTTTCTTTTATTTTGAAACCTGTTCAAGGCCTCAGCTCTAGGATGGGACGGAGTTCCCCTCTTTAGAATCAGGAAGTACCAGGAGTAGAATCCCTGCCCTCTTTGCCTTCGTGGGACAGGTTCCTCCTGATGCACTATTGGCCCCCAAAACAGGCAGAGGACAATTTGGCAGGACACCCAATAGGTTCAACTGGTACACTTGACAAACGATGGACAAAACCCACTGGTCAAAGGTTATACTGGGTCACTGATCCATAAAGAATCATAGCCTGCCCCTGACTGGGGGGTCCAGCATCTTGGGTAAGGATGGCTGGCTCATGCTCCCTATGGTCCCATTAAAACCCTGTCCTGGGATTTGGATGGGGCACTGGAGCTCACCCTCTGCGAACGGGAATGTGAGGCCGGAGGATAGTACTTCCTCTGGTGGTAGAAAGACTTCCTCTGACCATGCCTCGCAGATTTCCTGGCTGAGGAGGGCAGGTCCGATGTGCTAATGGAGAGTTGCTGAAGGGTCTCATGGTGATCCCACAACTGAGCCACCATGTCCCTCATCTTATCTCCAAAGAGATTCTCTCCTATACACAGCAAGTCAACGAGTCTTTCCTGTACCCCTGGTTGGAGATCAGAGTCCCGCAGCCATGCCACGATGTGGGCACCTATTCCGACTGCAGAGACTCTCAATGCTGTCTTGAAAACATTGTATTTTGAACGAACCTCATGTTTTTCCACACTCCAGGCCCTGACATACCAGCGATAAAGTGGTGTCTTGCTGCTTTTGAGGCACTCACTCTGCCACCTCCTGCACCTGCTTAGGTTGTGCAAGTATTAGCTCATGTAGAGCTGGTAGGAGGCAATGCGGGCAATGAGCATGGCCCCTTGGAATACTTTCCTCCCAAGAATATCCATCTCTCTGTGATCCTTCCCCAGGGGCGCCAAGGCATCGGTCCGAGAGCCCTTGGCTCTCTTGAGAGTGGATTCAACCACCACAGATTGGTGTGACAGCTGACGCTTCTCTAATCCAGTAACCTGTGAAGGTCAAGTCCCCCGGTGGAGACTTCCTTTTCTCCTCTGGAGGAGACTGTTCTGAAAGGAGACCGCAGAGGAAGATTCCACAGTTTCATCCCCCCAGGGATCATTCGTAGTCTCATCCTCACTGTAACCCACAGCGGTTGGGGCCCTAGGTGCTCGGCCTTTGTCCAGAGGCATGGGCACCGATGGCACCAGTGCCAGCCCCGGCAAAGCTGGATGGGTGGCTACAGACCTCTGTGTTCCTGTTGGTCTCGATGGCGCTTCCTCTTCAGAGAAGCCGGTAATGAGCACTGTATCAGTCAGGGAAAAGCATCGATGCCCCACTGGGCATCAATGGCATCCAGGGAACCAAAGCCAGTTGGGTTGGTAACACACTGATGAGCACATTGAGCCATTCCAGCAGCGGTTCCAAGCAGGAACAGTGCGGGCATCGCCACCTTCTGTGCTACCAGCTCAATGCCCTGCAGTGCCTGCTCCACCACCAGCTGGACTCTCTGCTCCAACTCCTCCTTGAAAGTTGAAAATGCCAACTGGGAGGCAGGAGGGGTGGCCAGATCTTCCTTGGATCCCTTAGGTGGATCGGCAACTGGTACCAGGACCAGTGGAGACCATCACAGACCCCCGCATTGATGAAGGATGGGCATTCCTTGCTATGGGGTCACTTCGGGGACATCACACCTTCCCGAGCCCGGCACTGTGCATCGAAGGTGACCAGTGCCAATGCTTCCTCAGCTTCCCTCGGTGTTCAGCCTGCTCTTTCCCCAGTGCCAAGGTCAATGATGAACCCAAAGTCCTTGACCTGGAAGAGACAGACAAGGGCCAGTCCTCGGTGCCTCTATATGCTGGCGGCATCGATGGAACCGACAGCCCCACTGATGTCGATGGCTCAGGGTCCACTGGTGTGGCTCCAAGGTCCATTGGTGCAGATGCCGCCGATGCCAACATCAATGGCTCGAAGTTCCTCGACCCGAAGAGTTTCTCCATCTTATCAAGTCAAGCGTGACATCCCTTAGGGGTCATCTGGGCGCACATGTGGAAACCCTGGATGACATGCGATGCCCCCAGACAGAGAACACACCCCTCATTGGGGTCCATAATGGACATGGTCCTCAGACACTGGGGGCATTGCCAGAAAACAGAAGAGGCCATGACAAACAAAAAGAAGGGAAATAACAAGAACGGTGATGCGAGCAGTCGAAGCTGGCGGGCACGAAGGCACTGCCACCATAGGGGGGGATGGAAGTGAAAGTAAACTTACCGAACCCTCTGAAAAACTTGACAAAGGAGCCTAAGGAGGGAACAGAGAGGGACCCAATGTCAATGAAGCGTGCAAAAAAAAATGAAAAGAATTGGTGAAAAGTTTTCCAAGGCAATTTTTGAAGAAAAAGCCAAGAGCTCACTTAATCTGCGAGGCAAGAGATCCACAGAAAAAAGGAGACTGAAGAGGGACCCCGCATGGATGCGTGGTTTCGGGTATGCTGGGCATGCTAAGTGTGCACAGTCAAAGTTCCAGAAACTTTGACATACGTTTTCCATGCCGAGCTCCATCCGATGATGTCATCCATGTATGTGTGTGAGGACCACCATCCTTGCTTGTCCTAGGAGAAAGAATGTGCATACTTTCCTTTTGAAATCTAGTGCACAAATCCGTGGATAAATGTGCCCATGGATGTTGCTCCTGCCCGCACACTTTTGAAAGCTACCTCCCAATCTAATTAATACTTTTTAGGACTATCCTAAAAACCAGGTTCCTTTAGAGTGGGCCCCAATAATGGATCTTAATAACTTCCATCAAACACCCCTGGAAAAATCTAAACATCCAGGGATGATGTTATTTTACTCTTAAAATCTGTTTTAATTTCGGGAATTGACCAATCAAAAGGTTAATGACACAGCAACTCTCTGAATCCTTGGGCATTTTTGCATGAATTTATTATATACCTAATAATTTGCATTAGGTAACTCTTTGCATAAAGGATTATATGTCTGATCCTGTCACCATTTAGCATTAGAAGACGGGCCTGAAACACTCCTGCAGTACAGTGTACAAGTTCTACTGTACTGCAGTAAAAAGCAACATGAACATATGTGTGCTGTAACAACAAAATATCTCATATTTGCCAAAACCAGATTCCTAACTTGCTGATATAAAATGGAGTACTTGCCATGATGAGATCATACCTATTGGGTAATGTTTACTGACCTCCAGTGGTGAAATACAGAATCAGAATAATCTAGAAAAATAACATCCTTTTCATGTCTTACCTAAAGCTAGCGTGATTACATATCAGGCTTGTAAAGATGTTAAAAAAATAAAACACTGGAATGCAGAATATTACCACACAATAACACAAAAAGGGTAAACAGTGCATCATTCATATCCATTCAAGCTTTTTTCCTTTCCAACCTTGTTTAAATATCGTTCATTCATTGCTTTTGCTATTTGTTTAATTTCACAGCGTTGATCTGCATCTCTTTTCCTTTCATTCAGTTTCTCTGCCAGTGTTTCCAGCTCCGTTAGAGCCATCTGAAGGGGCAGTCTGTCAGGATGTCCTTTAGTAGTATTCTTCAACATATCCTACAGAAAATTGCACAGAATTAACTTCAGCAAAATAATGAAAAGTGACTGAAAGCAGCCATTCCATTGCATCACAGGTAGAACATGTGCTGAAGATGAAAACTTAGTAAAATCATAGGAGTTTCTGATGTGCATTATTTTGTTTATGGAAATCACATAATTTTTTCGCAATACACATCCACTGAGGTATGCTTCCATGTAGTGTTATTAGCACTATGCTCTATTAACACCAGCATGATACATTAACCCCATAACACCATATGATGATCCTTGCTAAAGTACTACATTTATAATTAACTAACAATCTAACCTAAAAGGCAAATGTGTTTCCACTCATACAGCAACAGAAGTACTGGCTTTCTTCAAGCCTATCAACTGTAAAATACTAGCAAAAACATTTTTAGATAACATAGTTGGCAGTGAACACAAATGAAACCTTTATGTTTCCCTTTACAATCTATCTTAAAACAAAGAAGACAGCCTAGCTGCTGATAGCTTATCTAGAAATAGCAAGCCCTAGACTCACAGGACACTGGTTCAAGGCCCCAGTGTGCCTAACAGACAGTGACATCTAGTGATTAGAATAATTATCACACTTGGTTCTAATATGCAGTTCTGCAATCACCAGAGGAAGACACAAAACACAGAGAAATTCAAAGAGAAGGAGAAGGGTTGTTCATGGTGACCTTCTATATGGGACAGACTTACCCATCTGCAGACTAGACATCCTGTCCAGAGATGTGTGCTGCCTGCCAGCAGCCTGAGACATTACAGAAAGGTTGCTGAAACTCATAAAACCCTCTGACTACTACTCCATGCTGCTTGCTTATCCATACAGGCACCAAGGATACTACAAGGAATGATCCTGAGCAGATTAGAAACGACTACTTGGCAATGAGAGAATGGTAAAAGGAGCATGGGTCCTGTGTCTTATCCTTCTAGCCAAGGGTAAAGGCATGGCAAGGGACAGACTCATCCTGGTAACAAATAGATGGCTGTGTGGATAGTGCCAATGACAAGGCTTTGATTTCTTGGACCATGATCTGATATTCATTTCGAAGGCCTGCCGATAAAAGATGGGATACTCTCTCCATTTCTTGACAAGTTTATCTTTGTTCACAAACTCGCCAACTTAAGTTAGGAGGGCTGTAATCTAGGTTCATCAGCAGACACTGACAAAAGCTTACAGGTAAGCAGGACATACAAAAACTGTAATGAAGTCATGGGAGTTTCCAGAAATGCTTCTGTATCAATCCAAAAAATAAGTGTGCTCTGTTGTGATTCTGTTTGTTTTTTGTTACCTGTTTTAACCATTGCTGTTCCGCATTAAGAGATCTGCAAATGAATTTAAGCATGTATTAAATGTGAATGTAACCCCTGGGCTGAGGTCCTCCCTGAGGAATCCACCAGGTCACCCTCCAGTTCACAGGCTTCAGATATTCACATTCCCCTAGCAGTTCTTCAGCCCCTCTCTCTCTCTGCTCTGAGTTTCCAAGATTTCCCTGTTGGGGGAGGTGAGATGTCTTTCTAAGGCCTTCAGCACTGTTAAGGCAATCTTTTATATAAAGCAGTAACAATCATACTGGAAGCTGATTGTCGTTTCCAACTTAACTTTACTGGCAATTGTTGGTGGAATAGTAAAAATGACCATTCACAACTCCTCTTGCAAGCCAATCCATTTACATTTTTACCTCTTCAATAAATCTGCAACTTTGTAACTCGTAATGGATCTTTTGGTCCATTCCTGGATCCTGAGCCAACTGTAAAGGTAATTTAGAAGTTCCCTCCCAGATTTCAACTATTCAGGTTTCTCTAATCCAATTCAGATGATCCACTTAAAGTCCCATAAAACATTTCTTTGTCCAGATGAACAGAATGCACTTCTTACTTCCCAGTTCAATGTCCTCTCTTCACCATCCAGATAATACTATACTAGTTAATAACACTGAATGAGTGTTACCGGTTTTCTCTAAAGTGCCAACTTCTCCTCCTCCCAGAAATGAACGATTTATTCCTTCAGTAACCTTCAAAGGTCAATAGGTCTCTTAGAGTGAGAGGGTCCCTACTCTCCTTTGAGATGGTAGCACTGAGTCCTTGGGAACTCAAGCATAGGGTAAAAATAAGCCAGTTTCCAAAAGGTAAACCATAATGAGGGAAAAAGGGTGGATAGAACTTCTTCCCCGCAAACAAAAAGGGTCAAAATCTGGAATCATGAAAAGGCAGAAAGGCATCTTTTTGTCTAGTCCACATTCCAAGTTTTTGGTTTTTTTTTTTTTGTTTTTTTTTTTAATAAGGAACACACATGTCCTCTTCCCAAAAACAAATAAGGAACCCAAATGTCCTCTTCCCAAAAACAAATGAAAGCAAGGAGCAAGCATGCTGCCTCTGGAAAGCACAACTCAAAAACCACAACTACACAATGGTGCTTTAGGTTTCTATAGGCCAGGATTCCACCATTAAATTCTCTCACAAGGGGGCGTTATAACCCAACTATATCTACTTCTGTTCTCTATCCACTTATTTACTTGGTATGTTCCTTTAAACAGAGACTCAGTAGAGCTCTCTTAATGAATAAATAAATACAGGAAACAATGCATTATGTGCAGTTCCTGGTTGCCCCATCTCAAAAAAGATAGATGGAACTAAAAGAGGTAAAGAGAAAGGCACCAAAAAGCTAAACAGATTAGGCTCTTCAACTTGGAGATGAGACAACAGAGGGGATATGACAAAGACTAGGAGACAGGAAACGAAGTTACAAGATGATACATTTAAGACAAACAGGAGAAAATATATTTTTTTTTACTCAATTCATTATTAAACTCGAATTCATTGCCAGAGGATGTGGTGAAAGCTGTTAGTGTAGCTGGGTTTAAAAAAGGTTTGGACAAGTGCCTGGAAGTAAGTCCATAAACTATTACTAAGGTGGACTTGGGAAAATCCACTGCTTATCCTTGGAATGAGCAGCATGGTATAGATTAACATTTTGGGATCCCGCCAAGTATTTGCAACTTGGATTGGCTACTGGAAACAAGATACTGGGCTTGATGGATCTTGGTCTGACCCAGTATGGTAAATCTTAAGTTCTTAAATGAAAATTTGCTGTATCTCAAAAGCAGCTGCAACCATGTTGTATCAACTGTTGTCAAAAACTTCAGCTTGTGCCACATCAATACATCCAATTATGAGCATTGCAAAAACAACTTAAGAGAGACTCTAGTGAGATAGACTGTGCCAAACCTCAGGCCATACTTAGTCACAATATAATAGAGACATATATTTTAACATTTCCTCTGGTTTTGAATGTAAGGAAAAAACATTTGCTGTCTGAAAGGAAAGGATATACAGAAACAAAAAACTGACCAAAGGCAGGAATGGAGTCATAAAAAGGGGAGAAAAAAAATCTTACAACTTCCCTGTTTCTTGGTTCTATTGCTGCCTTTGTAGATGTTCTCTGTGGTACATCTATCACAGAAACAACAATACCTACCATAAATTTAAAATCAAGAGCAAACAAAAATCAGAGCTCACAATCGTTAAATTCTATCACATCAAAAAAGAAGACAGGAAAAGTTCTTCCATTAGGCAGACTAGGCAGTCACCGAGAGTGCCAATATAGAGGGGGGGAGGGAATAGAAGAGGCTGCTGAGAGTGGGGGGCTGGGGAAGAGAGTACTGCTGTGGCGATCAGAGAATGGCACTGCTGGGGGAGAAAGGGACTGATGGGGCTGAGGGAGAAGAGAAGGCATGGCTGGGGGGTGAGAAAGGAGTTGCTGGGGCAGGTGGTAGGGGAATAGAGAGAGGGGGCTGCTGAGAGAAGGGTGACTGGGGAGGACAGCGGGGATAGCTGGGGGAAGAAGGGGCTGCTGGAGTACAGGAAAAGAGAGAGAGAGAGGGATGCTTTGCCAATGCCATTACTGGTAAGTAGGTACGTAAATGAGGGTAGGGGGAATGGGTGGGTTCATCTAGGGCACCTAATCTTGCACTGGCCCAAAGAGGAGATCCTGAACATAATTAAAGAACTATCAGGTCTATCCAGTACCAAGCGGTAGGAAGAGCTGCGTTAGTGCCTGCGGCACCCGCGGTTGCCGCACGCACAGTGCAGCTCACCTACCGCTCGATCCTGAACACTAATTTTATTTAAATGTAAACCGCGTCCGTGAAGCCTTAGGTCCGCGCAACCCATTTTACTGGATAGAGCGCCTATACAGTATCCTGGGTGCGCGGGCCTAAGGCTTCACGCCACGCTGGTATCTGTCATTTCAAATGTCATTTGAAATGACAGATACCAGGGAGGAGGGGAGAAGAGATGACAGCGGCGAAGCAAAAAAAAAAAAAGCGAAAAAACCAAAAGCAAAAAGTAAGTCGCTTCGCCGCTTCACTCTTCCCTCCTCCCGGAGCAGGGCGCGAAAAGCAGCCTTGCTCCGGGAGGAGGGAAGCGGCGAAGCGACTTCTTGCTTTTGGTTTTTTTTTTTTTGCCTTGCCGCTGTGTCTCATCTCCTCCCGGAGCAGGGCGCGAAAAGCAGCCTTGCTCCGGGAGGAGGAGAGAAGAGATGACAGCGGCGAAGCAAAAAAAAAACAAAAGCAATTTTCGGGTTTTTTTTTCAAAAAGCGACAATTTTGGTTTTTTTCCAAAAGCGACTTACTTTTGGGATCTGTCAAGATCCCAAAAGTAAGTCGCTTTTGGACGCCTGCACAACTTACTTTTGCAGCCATCAGCAAACACGATCGTAGCTCCTCCCGACGAAGATGAAGATGGCCACCTGCACGGGGGAAAGCGTGCAATTGGCCGCTGAAGACGTGGCGTCACATCCCGTGACGCCAAACATCATGACGTCACGTCTTCAGCGGCCAATTGCACGCTTTCCCCCGTGCAGGCGGCCATCTTCATCTTCGTCGGGAGGAGCTACGATCGTGTTTGCTGATGGCTGCAAAAGTAAGTTGTGCAGGCGTCCAAAAGCGACTTACTTTTGGGATCTTGACAGATCCCAAAAGTAAGTCGCTTTTGGAAAAAAACCAAAATTGTCGCTTTTTGAAAAAAAAAAAACCAAAATTGCTTTTGTTTTTTTTTTGCTTCGCCGCTGTCATCTCTTCTCTCCTCCTCCCGGAGCAAGGCTGCTTTTCGCGCCCTGCTCCGGGAGGAGAGGAGACACAGCGGCGAAGCAAAAAAAAACCAAAAGCAATTTTGGTTTTTTTTTTCCAAAAGCGAAAAAACCAAAAGCAAAAAGTAAGTCGCTTCGCCATTTCCCTCCTCCCGGAGCAAGGCTGCTTTTCGTGCCCTGCTCCGGGAGGAGGGAAGAGTGAAGCGGCGAAGCGACTTACTTTTTGCTTTTGGTTTTTTCGCTTTTGGAAAAAAAAAACCCAAAATTGCTTTTGGTTTTTTTTTTGCTTCGCCGTTGCTTTGCCGTTGCAGTCTCCGTGGCAGCCCCAGTCCAGACATCGGAGGGGGGCTGCAACGTTTTTTTCGCTTTTTTTTTTTGGCTTCGGGAGCAGGGGAGGGGACTGGGGCTGCCACGGAGACCGGCACCCATGATCGCGGCCGGGGCAGGTGAGCGGGGGCTGGGGGAAAGCTTGCCACCTACCCTTACCCCTGCCTCTACCGCAGGGTCAGGGTAGGCGGTAAGTTTGCAGGTTAAACGCGCGACAAAACGGCAGGGAAAACTAGCGATAGTCGGGGCGCGGGTTACGGGATGCTAGGGAATAGCTAATTCGCTCGTTTGCATGCAATATACATGCCGCGTGCGGAAGGGGTTGCCCGGGGAATTTAGGACGCGGTAGGAGTAGGTTAAAGGGGATTTGGGATCGCAGGAAGGGCTAACGCGGCCGGAAAGTGAGTAAAAAGCGGCTTAGGAGCAGGGTAAACGCGGCCGCACTTTACAGGATAGACCTGTATGTTATAAGCACAGAGGATTCCTGGTTGTAAAGAAGCAATGGAAATGCCAGAGATCAACTGCAGTCAATGGCAATGCACCAGGAATAAACCTGGGCAGATTACATGGACTTTATCTAGAAGGCCCTCATCTACCATCATATTCTACATTAGTGGTTAATGTTCACTTACAAACTGAAAACAGGGCAGAGACAGAGATAAGGGGTGGAATTGCATGATCACAAATATCAGAAGTAAATTTATCAATATTTCACAATATGCAAGGAAAGATAGAGAGATGGAAAGATGTGAGGACAAAGGGAGAGAGAGAAAGTGTAAGAGAGAAAGGAAGGGGAAGAAAGAGAAAAAGAGCAGAGAGGAAAGGAAAGGAAGAAAGGAGAAGGTGAGGGACATAATAGAGTGAGGAAGAAGCAGAGCAGAAAGAAACAGAACAGCACCACCATTCTCATTTTTCTAATATTTACCTGAAGCAAAAGAATAAACTGTGGAAAGCGCTGGATCGGTTTCATCATTAGACCATACAGAGTAATTCGATCAGGGCTGGATTCCTGGCTCTGCTGTAAGGAGAAAATTACAGCGTTTGCAATATTTTAAGGAATTTCTGTTGTATAGTTTTAAGTTTTGAAAACACGCAATGTGAGCTACCTCTTAACTGCCAAATGTCATTAACACAAGAAAATAACACTAAGAGAATTTTTGTGCACTCGCAGCACCTACAAAAGTAGAAAAGCTTGAAAACCGACACAAAGCTTAAGTCAAACTTTGAAATATGAGCTCTATTTCTGGTGAAAGATTTTTTCTGAGAGGTTCCAAAGACAACACATTAACAGGGTCATTCATGAAATTGCATTAGGGCCCTAATGCCCGATAATGCTGCGATAAATAACATGCGTTATTTATCGCAGCGCATGCTGTGTATGCATATTTGCAAAATTTATTCAGATGGGCGGATTAAATAAAAATGAGTTGTGTTATTCATGTTTTCACAGGCAATAATGCTGGAAATTCTTCCCTAACTCCTCCCCCCCTCCCCCGTCTTAGTCCCTGCCCTGCCACCACCCCCCCCTGCTTACCGCCCCATGTTTCCTCCGTCCACAAGATATGCTATTAATCGCCTAAGAAATCTACAGCCGAGATCAATCTAGCTGTTTATGTCTCGCTACTCTATTGTTTTTCATTGTTTCTCATTGACTATTTTATCACTCTCCAGTTGTTATCGTTTAAAAATCTTTCCTGTCCTCCAGCTCCCATGTTTTCGCTCCCTGTTTAATGTAACTTTACCTTCTATATAGTTGTTAATTGGTTCCCCCTCTTCTATTGTAAACCGGTACAATAAGACCTCGTCTTGAGTATCGGTATAGTAAAAGAATTTAAATAAATAAATAGCTACCCCTTTTTCCTAACGTTATGACCTGCGACAGCTGTGCATTATGCCTGAAAACTGGATTTCTCGCAAATTCCGTTTCAGGGAGAGGGGAGGGGGGAGGGGGGAGAGGGAGGGAGGGAGAGAGAGAGAGAGAGAGAGCGCCTCTGGGGTGGCACACAAAGTAGTCAACTATTTATATAACTGTCGGGCCGATGCAGTAAAGTGCGCTCAGGCCGAGCGCACCGTTAGCCCCCATTTGGATGCGCATTTTTGATGCGCTATTTTTACCCCTTATACAGAAAGGGTTAATAGTGCGTGGAAAACGCATGTCCAAACCCCCCCCCCCCCGAAACTAATAGCGCCCGCAACATGCAAATGCATAATGATGAGCCTATTAGTTAGTCCCGCGCGATACGGAAAGTAAAATGTGCAGCCAAGCTGCATATTTTACTGGCAGGCGTTTATTTCGGCCGGCACCTGGAAAATGTACAAAAAAGCATAAAAAACTGGTTTTCTGTACACCCTCCGGAGGCCCCAAAGATGATAAAAAAAAAAAAAAATCTGCCCGCAGGTTGGAAAATGGATGCTCGATTTTGCCGGCGTCTGTTTTCCGAACCCGTGGCTGTCAGCGGGTTCGACAACCGACGCCAATAAAATTAAGCGTCGGCTGTCAAACCCGCTGACAGCCGCCGCTTCTGTCAATAAGGAGGCATTAGGGACACGCATACCTGGGCTTCCTGAATTGCACACCCAGGAGAGTGGCCTGGGTGCGCGCCGGGAGAGTGGCCACTCGCCAGCTCTCCCGCAAAGTTTTCTGCATCGGCCCGTACAGGAGGGCCAGCTAGTAACTTGAGGTGAGGTTTTGGTGGTGGTCTAGGATTTTGGGACCAGTTTTATATACACATTGAGACGTACGAATAGCCCAGTAGACATCAGTGAAGATTTGATGTGATTCAGAGTGAGGAAAGGTACACAAAGATTAGATTTCTGCAGTGTTCTCACCCTAGCTTGATAGTACCCTGATGTGCATCAAGCTAGGGCAAGACAGCATTGTAGAAATCTTATCTTTGTGTATCTTTTCTCACTCCACATCACATCTCCACTGATGTGTACTGTGCTGTTCATACATCTCACTGTGCATGTAAAACTGGCCCCAAAATCCTATACCACTACCAAAACCTCACCTCAAATAACTAGATGACCCGCTTATAGTGATATAAATAGTTGACTTATAGTGATATAAATAGTTGACTTAAAACTAATCGGAGAAAGTTCTTTTTTACTCAACGCACAATTAAACTCTGGAATTTGTTGCCAGAGGATGTGGTTAGTGCAGTTAGTGTAGCTGTGTTTAAAAAAGGATTGGATAAGTTCTTGGAGGAGAAGTCCATTACCTGCTATTAAGTTCACTTAGAGAATAGCCACTGCCATTAGCAATGGTAACATGGAATAGACTTAGTTTTTGGGTACTTGCCAGGTTCTTATGGCCTGGATTGGCCACTGTTGGAAACAGGATGCTGGGCTTGATGGACCCTTGGTCTGACCCAGTATGGCATGTTCTTATGTTCTTATGAAAGACATAAAGAGTCTCTCTCTCAGGTGAGGGAAGGTCAACCCGGTGGCAAGTGCTAAATGCTATCCCCTGCCGTGTGGAAAGATGCCCAGGTCATTGCTTAAGGGTTACACCTGGTGGCTGGATTCAGGGCCCATGATTACAGGGCTCCAGAAGAAGCACTGTATTTATTTATTTATTTTATTATTTTTATATACCGACATTCGATCTCAATTGAAATATCACACCGGTTTACATTCAGGTACTGTAGGTATTTCTCTGTCCCCAGAGGGCTTACAATCTAAGTTTTTGTACCTGAGGCAATGTAGGTAAAGTGACTTGCCCAAGGTCACAAGGAGCGACAGCAGGACTCAAACCTTGGTCTCCTGGTTCACAGTCCACTGCTCTAACCACTAGGCTATTCCTCCTCCCTACTCCCTCCCCACTGTATATTCCTCCTCCCCACTGTATATTCCTCCTCCCTACTCCCTCCCCACTGTATATTCCTCCTCCCTACTGTATATTCCTCCTCCCCTACTCCCTCCCCACTGTATATTCCTCCTCCCTCTACTGTATATTCCTCCTCCCTACTGTATATTCCTCCTCCCTACTCCCTCCCCACTGAATATGACTGCCAGGCCTGATCGGTCACTGGAATGACCAGACTAGATTGATGGGGAGGGGAGGTATGAAATAGGGCAAAAAATCCCCGGGGAGCGGCAAATGAAGGCTCATGGCATTAGATCCCAGCCCTGGAACTGAAGATACACAGGAGCAAACTACTGGGCCAAAAAAGAAAAAGAAAAGTGAGGAAATGCAACACAGCTAATACTGGAATGACAGAAGCCTGAAGTGTCTGAGTGGGAGGAGTCCTGATTAACACAATCCACAATGTGTTTTTGAAACGCAAAAAAACAAATGATCCTTGTCTGGATATGACTTTTGAGGGAATGCCAAACTCTCACAACTTAGAGTCAGTTTGAAAGAGGTACACAACATCAAAAAATGATTATGCCCTTTTTCATTATTGGATCCGTGTTCTTGCAGTTTTTTTTTAAGTTTTTTTTTAAGTATAAACAACAAAGCTTGTTTAAGGTCCATATATATACAGTTATTAATGAATGACTGAATGCATGAATTTATTAAATTATTTCTCTGTAAAGGAGGGATCAATTCTACAGGCTTTTAACGTATCTACAACTTAACCATTATTAAACAAACAAAAAAAGTCACTGCAAGGTTGTAAACCAGTTGTGAATGTTCCCTATTTGTCTAAACTATTAGAGAAAGCAGTCTTACTTCATATCCACAAGTATATGGAAGATGGTATTATAAGAACATAAGAAAATGCCATACTGGGTCAGACCAAGGGTCCATCAAGCCCAGCATCCTGTTTCCAACAGTGGCCAATCCAGGCCATAAGAACCTGGCAAGTACCCAAAAACTAAGTCTATTCCATGTTACCATTGCTAATGGCAGTGGCTATTCTCTAAGTGAACTTAATAGCAGGTAATGGACTTCTCCTCCAAGAACTTATCCAAACCTTTTTTAAACACAGCTATACTAACTGCACTAACCACATCCTCTGGCAACAAATTCCAGAGTTTAATTGTGCGTTGAGTAAAAAAGAACTTTCTCCGATTAGTTTTAAATGTGCCCCATGCTAACTTCATGGAATGCCCCCTAGTCTTTCTACTATCCGAAAGAATAAATAACCGATTCACATCTACCCGTTCTAGACCTCTCATGATTTTAAACACCTCTATCATATCCCCCCCTCAGTCGTCTTTGACACCTCTCAATCTGGATTCTGATATTTTCATAGGATTGTAATGCTTCCTTCCACCTTGGCTCTCTTGGATTTAACTGTGGCTTCCGACACCACTGACCTTACCATTTTAGTGTCACACCTCCCAGCGAGAATTTGGCTGTACAGTCCTAATTTAAGCTACCTCCTTTTTATCTGAAAGATCCCAGTTGTCACCAGGGATTCTTGCTTCTCAGCCTGGTATCCTGTTAATTATGGAGTTCCTCACGGTGCATTTCCACCTTTATTATTTAATATTTATCTGGAGCCACTTGCAAAAATCATACAAAATTTTGGGGATAGCTTTCACATTTTTCAGGATGATATTCCAATCTAATTTTCTTTGGGTCCAAACTGATCTTTAGCCTTGGTGAAGTTAAATAAATTGTATAAAAAGTAGTCCAAAAATGAGTACCCAACCACAGTTTTAACACACACATAATCAAAACTTTTTTAATCTGGGAAAACAGAATTCAGATGCCAAAACTCCTCCAAAAAAAAAAAAATGAATAAAAAAAAAAAAGAGATTCAGTTCATTACTAACACAAGTTAAATATGTTTTGTGCCATTAGACATTCATAATACTTTCAGTTTCCATGCAAGGTTATAGAGGACATTTAGAATAATAACTATTTTAAAAAACACATTTGCAGCACACACTTTAGTTATAGAGTGTTTTGACACAGAGTGAAAGAAAAATTTAAGAAAAAAAATGTGGAGATTTTTCTGACTAATGATTTTGCACTATAACTAAATTAGGGGCAGTAAGCCCACAATTTGGTATCTGAAGTCTTTTCCTTCCAAATTAAAGCTTTGATTATGTGTGTGTGGTGTTAAAACTGTGGCTGGGTATTCATTTTTTGACTATTTTTATAATTTGTAACCAGGTACCCTATGCCCTCTTTCTTCTGAAGTTGAATAAAGGTCTGAGTAATACTGAAAACTGGATGTGTGTTAACAAACCTAAGGTTAACCTGTTTAAGACAGAAGTTCTTTGGATAAGAAAAAACAATTTAGTATTTTCACATCCTTCTATGTCTTGGTACGGCACTGTAATTCCAACCAAAGACCAAGTAAAGAGACTGGTGGTAGAAAGGAATTCACTATGTGATCTTTAATATTTTTGCCCTGGGGGTATGCGATCAAAGATGGGTTAGATAAATTGGATATATTTTTAAAACTTCCCAATGTTTATGAATTAATGTGGCAATTAATGAGAAAATGTTAGAAAAACATATCAAAACTATGTTATCCACAAACAATAAGGTGTAACTAAAACCCGCAATAATAAAAAATTTACAACCTTACTTCAATTTTAGAAATGGGCATGAACTATGTAAGCATGAAAAAATAAAAAAACTCTTTTTATGCAATGTTTAAACACTAAAAATTATATATGATGAGATTGGTGGTTTCATATAATTTCAACTGTACCACCCAGGTGATCAGTATAACATGGATAGTATAATCATGAACCACCCTAAAGTGATCAATTTTGGGAAAGTTATTTTGAAAAAATATTAAGTGAAAAAAAAATTATAATTTGCATTAATAGTTATTTTTCCTTATTTCTTAAAGCTGCATGTGAAAAACATATCATACAGGTCAAATCTGAGCTCGCCATTTCTTTATTATTTAGCAAGAGTCAAGACCTCGCCAATTGCCACAATAATTCATAAACATTGGGAAGTGTTAAAAATATATCCAGTTTTATCTAACCCACCTTTGTTCGCATATACCCGGGGCAAAAATATTAAAGATCACATAGTGAATTCCTTTCTACCACCAATCTCCTCTTTAGAAGATGTGTCTCCACATGGTCATCGAGCTTGTGGTCACTGTATGTTTGGTGCCCAAACCCTACCTCGATCAGGTAAAAGGGTGTCACATTATGGAGCCACAGATTACAGCTCTTTTGTGGGGTATTTTATTATTTGCCTGTGTGACAGTGAAAATCAGACTTACAGAACATAAAAGTTGCATTTCTACACAAAAGATACAAGCACCATTGGTTTCACATAGTTTAGAGATGGGACACACTTTCTAGGACTTATGATGGAGAATCTTTGAACACATCATTCCCTCCATCTATGGAGATGACCGGGAATGCAGTCTGTATTATAGAGAACAACACTGGATCTTCTTTTTAGACACCATAGTGCCTCGATTGACTGGTATTCTCTTATCTGAATAAACTGTTGCTGAAATATTTAATAGCGAGAATTTGAGATATATATATATATATATATATATACACCGTGGGGCGGATTTTCAGAGCCCTGCTCGCGTAAATCCGCCCAAAACCAGGCGGATTTACGCGAGCAGGGCCCTGCGCGCCGGGAAGCCCTATTTTACATAGGCCTCCCGGCGCGCGCAGAGCCCCGGGACTCGCGTACGTCCCGGGGTTCTCGGAGGGGGGCGTGTCGGGGGGCGGGGCCGGAGCGCGCGGCGTTGCGGGGGGCGTGTCGGCAGCGTTTTGGGGGCGGGTACGGGGCGTGGCTACGGCCCGGGGGCGTGGCCGCGCCCTCCGTACCCGCCCCCAGGTCGCGGCCCGGCGCGCAGCAGGCCCGCTGGCGCGCGGGGATTTACGTCTCCCTCCGGTAGGCGTAAATCCCCCCGACAAAGGTAAGGCGGGGGTGTAGACAGGGCCGGGTGGGTGGGTTAGGTAGGGGAAGGGAGGGTAAGGTGAGGGGAGGGCAAAGGAAAAGTTCCCTCCGAGGCCGCTCCGATTTCGGAGCGGCCTAGGAGGGAACGGGGGGAGGCAGCGCGGCTCGGCGCGCGCAGGCTATACAAAATCGATAGCCTTGCGCGCGCCGATCCAGGATTTTAGTGGATACGCGCGGCTCCGCGCGTATCTACTAAAATCCAGCGTACTTTTGCTTGAGTCTGATGCGCAAGCAAAAGTAGGCTGATCGCGCTTCTTTAAAATCTACCCCCGTGTTTCTCCGACAATAAGACAGGTCTTATATTTAATTTTTGCCCCGAAAAAAAGGTTAGGGCTTATTTTCAGGGATGTCTTATTTTTTTTCCATGATTGGTGAATGAGGACAAGGCTAAGCCCGCCTCCTCTTTCATTCACCAATCAGATTCAATTTTCGGCCGAACCTTTCAGTTTGGCCTTTGTTATTGGCTCGCCGCAGGAAATTTCGTTTTCTCGCGGTTCGGGCCGATTTTATTTCGTTTGCCCCCCCGAAACGAAGCCCAAAACCCGGGGGGGGGGGGTTTGTAAAAAACAAAACCCCCCACCAAATTTAATTAATTGCAACCCATGGTAGGATCAATGGGCCGTCCATTGCTCCTACCATGTGACAGAGGCCGGCCAATGGCACCTATAGCCTGTCACATGGAAAGGGCAAAGGGCCATTGGTGCCATTTTGATTACTGGCAGCCGACGGCCCGAGAGCAGGAGATCGCTCCCAAGACCCCCACTGGACCACCAATGAATTTTGGCAAGTTTTCTTTGGGGGGGGGGGGGTTTGCAAATAATTAAATTTGGAGGGTTGGGTGGGTTTGGGGGGGGGATTTGTTTATTTGTTTTTTTTTTTTTACATGCCCCTGTCTGCCCCCCCCCCCAGGGACTTTCAGTAAGTCTTTGGGGGGGGTCAGGCAAGTCTTGGGGTGCAACCATGCCACGCTGGTACACCTATGACTAGGGCTTATTTTTGGAGTAGGGCTTATATTTCAAGCCCTACTCCAAAATCCTGAAAATCAAGCTAGGGCTTATTTTCAGAGTAGGGTTTATTATCGGGGAAACGGTAAGAGCTACGATCTGAGGTCATTTACGGTCTGGATTTTGGCACTAAGATAGACATGAACCCCGGTTTGACAGAGTAAGAATTGTTTGTTCTGTATGATGTGGTTTCAGCATTATATTGTATTAACAATATTAATTTGCATTTCAGAATAAATGACAGTTCTGCATGATCTATTAATGAATCATAATACAGCATGTCCCTAATGCAGATTTCTGATTGAAACACAAACCCATGTTGGGGTTATCTTGCTTGCATATGAGGTTATATAAAACAATTCACTAAAATATGATAAAAATGACAGGAATTGAAATAAGATAAGTATCAGTTTTTATGTGCAAAAGGCTAAAAAATAAAAAAACCCCATACAATCTGACTGATATTTTCTTGTCAACTGAGATAATGCTTAGGGGTAGATTTTAAAAGAAGCGCGATCAGCCTACTTTTGCTTGCGCATCAGACTCAAGCAAAAGTACGCTGGATTTTAGTAGATACGCGCGGAGCCGCGCGTATCCACTAAAATCCTGGATCGGCGCGCGCAAGGCTATCGATTTTGTATAGCCTGCGCGCGCCGAGCCGCGCTGCCTCCCCCCGTTCCCTCCAAGGCCGCTCCGAAATCGGAGCGGCCTCGGAGGGAACTTTCCTTTGCCCTCCCCTCACCTTACCCTCCCTTCCCCTACCTAACCCACCCACCCGGCCCTGTCTACACCCCCCCCCTTACCTTTGTCGGGGATTTACGCCTCCCGGAGGGAGACGTAAATCCCCGCGCGCCAGCGGGCCTGCTGCGCGCCGGGCCGCGACCTGGGGGCGGGTACGGAGGGCGAGGCCACGCCCCGGGCCGTAGCCACGCCCCCGTACCCGCCCCCAAAACGCTGCCGACACGCCCCCGCAACGCCGCGCGCTCCGGCCCCGCCCCCCGACACGCCCCCCTCCGAGAACCCGGGACGTACGCGAGTCCCGGGGCTCTGCGCGCGCCGGGAGGCCTATGTAAAATAGGCTTCCCGGCGCGCAGGGCCCTGCTCGCGTAAATCCGCCCGGTTTTGGGCGGATTTACGCGAGCAGGGCTCTGAAAATCCGCCCCTCTGTGTTTAAGGACTATTATATTACCATACAACCAGAGAATTCATTCTTTTATGATTGTATGTAAGAATTCCACAAAAAATGACAAGGTGTTTGCAATTAGTCCAGAATGCTGCTGCTATGCTTCTGGTTGGAATAAACTGCAGAGCGCATAAGGCCCCTGTCTTGACATCTCTCCCCTGGCTGCCTGTTTGTGAAGGATAAGGTTTAACACCATAATCTTGTCTTTCAAATTTTTAATGAGATGGGCTGGGCTACCTTGAATGCTGGTTTCAGTATGTACCAGGCCATTGGTTGCTTTCACAGAATAAAAATTTGTTGGAAATCTGGTTTTTTAAAGTTATTAGATTTTCTGCAATAAGAAACAATGTGAGTTCTTGTACCCTCTCTGATTGGTAGAATAAATTACTATAAGAATTTTTCTTAATAAAAGGATTCTTTAAAAACACATTTGTTTGCATATGCTTAATGAATCATGACACTTCTTGTCGCTTTTGCTGCATTGATTTATTGCGAAGATAATTTAGTCAAATCAATTTGTTGTTTATGATTAGGTACATTTTATTTCATATGTCTTTTTTTGTATTTTGCTAAATTATTGCATACTGTAAATCATTCTGGGTATTTATAAAATGAATTAAATAAATTTATTAAATGTTTCTTAAATTAATAGAAAACCACTTTCTGCTGATTCCACAGAAAGCCTCTAGAATTGTTTTTGAGAAAAATAGTGGGAAAAGCCATTAAAATATCTTTCAACAAAAATTCAGCTTGTTTGTTTTGATTTGATTATTGCTTCACAGTCAAACTTTCAAAGTGGGTTAGCACTGGGCAACACTTCAGAGGTTTTCCTATGTGCTGATTAAAACGTCACTTCTCTGTGCTAAATTCTAACATGCTTCAAGCAGTGCAATGCACTTCTTGGCAAGAATCTGACACCATGTGTGTGTCTTATGCGTTTAACAAAGTCCCTCATGAAAGGCTTCTAAGAAAACTAAAAAGTCATGGAATAGGAGGCGATGTCCGTTCGTGAATTACAAACTGGTTAAAAGACAGGAAACACAGAATAGGATTAAATGGTCAATGCTCTCAGTGGAAAGGGTAAACAGTGGAGTGCCTCAGGGTGCTTTTCTATATATTTATAAATGATCTGGAAAGGAGCATGACGAGTAAGGTAATCACATTTGCAGATGATACATTGCAGGAGGACCTTGGAGACTGGAAGATTGGGCATCCAAATGGCAGATGAAATTTAATGTGGACAAGTGCAAGGTGTTGCATGTAGAGAAAAATAACCCATGCTGTAGTTACACGATGATAGGTTCCATAGTGGGAATTACCATTCAGGAAAAAGATCTAGGTATCATAGTGGATAATTTATTGAAATCGTCAGCTCAGTGTGCTGCAGCAGTCAAAAAAGCAAACAGAATGTTAGGAATTATTAGGAAGGGATGGGTGAATAAAAAGGAAAATGTCATAATGCCTCTGTATAGCTCCATGGTGAGACCACACCTTGAATACTGTGTACAATTCTGGTCGCCACATCTCAAAAATGATATAGTTGTACTGGAGAAGGTTCAGGGAAGGGCGACCAAAATGATGAAGGGGATGGAACAGCTCCCCTAAGAGGAAAGGCTAAAAAGGTTAGGACTTTTCAGCTTGGAGAAGAGACCATGAGAGGTCTAGGATGGGTAAATGTGAATCAGTTATTTACTCTTTCAGATAATAGAAGGACTAGGGAGCACATCATTAAGTTAGCAAGTAGCAAATTTAAAACCATTTAATTAATTATTTTTCATTCAATGCACAATTATGCTCTGGAATTTGTTGCCAGAGGTTATTGTTAGGGCAGTTAGTGTACCTGGGTTTAAAAAAGGTTTGGATAAGTTCTTGGAGGAGAAGTCCATTAACTGCTATTAATCTAGTTGACTTAGGGAATAGCCACTGCTATTACTGGCATCAGTAGCATGGGATCTACTTAGTGTTTGGGTACTTGCCAGGTACTTACTTGTAGCCTGGATTGGCCACTTTTGGAAACAGGATGTTGGGCTTGATGGACCCGTGGTCTGACCCAGTATGGCAATTTCTTATGTTCTTATGATTTTTTGGCATTCCTTCTAATGTAAACCAAACAGAATCAACATGCTCAATGCTCTTCCCAGCACAACTGGAGAATAGAAGAAACCACTGCATGTACAAGATGTGTAAAATTATGGAGTTTAGAGTTTGCAAGGTCAGGTCTTATCTCTATTGGCAGGCCTAATGTGCACAATGCAAGGTGTTGCATATAGGGAAAAATAACCCTTGCTGTAGTTATACGATGTTAGGTTCCACCCAGGAAAAAGATCTAGGCATCATAGTGGATAATACTTTGAAATAGTCAGCTCAGTGTGCTGCAGCAGTCAAAAAAGCAAACAGAATGTTAGGAATTATTAGTAAGGGAATGGTTAATAAAATGGAAAATGTCATAATGCCTCTGTATCGCTCCATGGTGAGACCGCACCTTGAATACTGTGTACAATTCTTGTCGCCGCATCTCAAAAAAGATATAGTTGCGATGGAGAAGGTACAGAGAAAGGCAACCAAAATGATAAAGGGAATGGAACAGCTCCCTTATGAGGAAAGGCTGAAGAGGTTAGGGCTGTTCAGCTTGGAGAAGAAACGGCTGAGGGGGGATATGATAGAGGTCTTTAAGATCATGAGAGGTCTTTAACGAGTAGATGTGAATCGGTTATTTACACTTTCGGATAATAAAAGGACCAGGAGGCATTCCATGAAGTTAGCAAGTAGCACATTTAAGATTAATCGGAGAAAATTATTAATCAAGTTTACTTAGGTAATAGCCACTGCTATTAATTGCATCAGTAGTATGGGATCTCAGATGAAGAGGGGCACTGCTCCAGGTTCTTGCCAGGTTCTTGTAGCCTGGTTTGGCCTCTGTTGGAAACTGGATGCTGGGCTTGATGGACCCTTGGTCTGACCCAGCATGTCAATTTCTTATGTTCTTATTTTGAAGACACTGTATTAACTGAACTTTCAAAATTTTGCTACCTCTAGAATGAATTTGCCCCTTTTTCTTAAACAGGAATGATGTTGAGCAGTGCCCCTCTTCATCTGAGAATTTAATTTTACTAAAGGTACTGAATTATGATGAAACCACAATCTTCCTTATTTAAGACTGCAGAAATTGCAGAAAATGTCCCTAATATATGACGATTCAATTCTTAGATATATAAAATTTAGAAATCAATGTGAACATACAAAGTGTAGATGATACCATTTTATTTGAATAACTCAGTTATGACTAGTTTTTGAGACCTAAGCTCCCTTCAGCAGCTTAACTGCAGATGAAGAGAGTGTAGCTCTTGAAAGCTAGTCACAAATGTATTGTCAGTCAATAAAAAGATATTACCTACAGCTTGTTTGCTGACCTTTACTTCTACATATCTGAGTGGACTAACATGGCAAGCATACTACTTCTTTCAAGAAATAAAACTTCAAATGTGCCAAATAACTGCTTAGAGAGCTCATTTCATATTAGCATTCAACACAGAGCAACATTCTTCCTAGGCATGAAGGAAGAGACCAGTACAGTAAGTACCTTACTAAGAAGCAACCTCATGTAAGGATGCATTTTAGGTCACTCACAGTTCACAGACTGTCACCCTTCACCTATTCTAGTACTGCATGTGAGCTGTGTTATATTTATAACAAAAACACTTATTTCAGATGTACAGTAGCAATCTCACCTTCAAAAATTCAAGAAAAGCAGGTTTAGTGGCACATGTTTTCTTGAGAACCCCGACTGCTGTACTAAAGTTATTTACATATTCGCTGTATGCATCCAGCACCATAGATTTAGAAAACTGAAATGCAGAAAAGATGGATTAAAGATTTTCAAATCAAGTCCTCCTCCCCTCCCTCCTCTCCCCCCCCACCCCCTACCTAAATTGAACCCACTTGTATATAGACTCCTGTAAGTAACTTACTTAAGCCTTTATATATAGTCCTGTAAATAGCCCGTTACAGTTTTAATGCTTTAATTTCAATGCCTTCTGCTCTATGTATATTCCTCCCCGTTTCCCCTCCCTGTTGATTGTAATTTCAGTCTATTAGTTACAATGTGAACCGGTATGATGTATGCATACTAATACCGGTATATAAAAGTTTCAAATAAATAAATAAATAAATAAATAAATAAGTCTATACACCTGAAAACAAAAGACTTCCAGAAATGGAAGAAGCATTTTGTGGTCAGTGTATAGCATATGACTCTTAGGGCCTAATATAGTAGATGAAAGCAAATACAAACTGATTGGTCCATCTAATATCAGTTTATATCACTTCTACCAATGCACACTGCTGAGAATATATCCCGGTTATAGCAGTGCACACTGCTGAGGACATATCCTGGTTATAGCAGTGCACACTGCTGAGGACATATCCCAGTTATACAAGTGCACACTGCTGAGGATAGATGTGTGACTGCTCTAGGGACATTGCTCCTTATCAAAGTCATTTTTTGCTGTCTATCTCTTTGGTTCTCTACTATCTTGGGTGGATAAACCTACAAAACCCCACTCTTAATCCAACAGCCCTCACCCGTGTTCTCCCACCAAGCTTTGTAACAATGCAAAGCCTTAAGCCAATAATCTGGTGCATGGATTCCTTAAGGTCTGTACCATGAATATATTTGGATCACAGATAAAATATAAATAACTCAAACCGGAAGCTTAACAACACAAGTCTCACATCTGCCAAATCCCTGAACCATGTAAATGGTGAATTATCTGAAGATATTCAGCATACAAAATATTTTCTTCTTGCTGAAAAAAAGGAGACATTCTGGCATGCTCACAGGATTTCTTTTTCTTTAACTCTGCCCTGTGAAGATTTAGCCCTGACCAGAATTTTTTGCACACCTCCCAATTTTGCACAATAAAGACCTAAGTGCTTTAAAATCCTGGTATTATTTCATAGCATTTCAAATACATTTTTTAGATGTTGGCAGTCTACATTAAATATCATGCATGAAATGTGGATGTGTTCCCCTATGTTTCTGCAAGTCGAGAAGAGCCACATTTTGAAATGGAATAGTTTATCCTCCAGTTTTTGCACAATTATACATTGTTTAGAGGTAAAATAAAAATAAATCCTCTCCAGATTGAAATGAACTAAAGACCTGCTCTTGAGATCAGTGAATGTTTCCTATTTCAAAGCGATCTGCAGAGCAGAGCTGCCGGTATGCTGGCGCTGCCGCTTCAGAGTCAGGGCTCTTCAACAATGGACACACAACCTACATTCCTTTAGTCACCACAGTATCTGTTACAGACAGAGCTGGAGGCAGCACTCAGAATGTGTGAGGGGGTGTATGCAAATACAAATATATATGCATTCACACACATGAAAAATTAGTTGAAAAAAGTATACTTTCACGGATTGTTTTTTCTTTTTCTTTAGAATGTAATTGGAATGTTCTGAAACCAATCAATGGACACCAGCAAAAATAACTGTTTCCAGATTCTCTCTGGCTTTCACAACTCCATCCCCCTTTTCTTTTATGATGGAAAACTGATATGGAAATGAATGTTGCCTATTTCTGTGTTTCTCTGCCAAGTCTCCCACTAAAGTCTGCACTGAATATTACTGCAAAAGTGAATTTTACTACATAGTCAGTAAACTATTTTTGCACATTCTTAATTCTGAGCTACAGCCAAACAGAGGGGGCAGCTGGACCCTGATCTCTCACGCGACAGAACATCACAGAACCTTATTCACTAGCCCTTCAACCTTTTTTAAAATCCATGGGCTACAGCGTTTCACGTGTTATGATATACATTTAATCCACTGGCTCACTTACAGAGGCAACAAAGACATCGCCAATCATTTCGGCAGAGTCCCACTCAGACACCCGGCTGGCCAGCGCAATCTGGAATAACGAATGGCACTGAAGAATTTCTTTAACTCGATAAAAAACCATTTTTACTTTTCTTTCACTTAACAGCCTGGGTTCCATGTCCGCCAACGGCTTCTCGTATTGCTGAGGAACAAGGAAGATAAAATGAAATCCATTCATCAACAGCAGACAAAGAACTCTGGTGCAGCATACACAGGAACCGCACCTTAAAAACTGACATGCTGGGTCAGACCAAGATCTACGGTGACCTGTCCAGATTGCAAGTATCTGGCAGATCCCAAAAAGTAGATCTACTTCTTCTTACTCATTCCCAAGGATAGCAATAGCTTTCTTTAGTCTACCTGGCTAATAATGTGTTTGGACTTTTCCTCCAGGAACTTGTCCAAACCTCTTTTAAACCCCACAATTCTACTTGCCTTGATCACGTCCTCTGGTAACAGACTCTACAACTTGCTAGTGCACAGAGTGAAAAAAGTACTTTCTACAATCTATTTTGAATCTGATGGTTATTTGATTCATAGAGTGTCCCCTTGTTTTAGCATTATTTGAAGGGGTAAATACCTTCCTTTATTTACCTGTTCCACCCCACTCGTGATTTTATAAACTTCCATCATGTCCCCTTCTCAGCCATTTTCTTTTCCATGCTGAAGAGTCCTAGCCTGCATAGGTTCTCATCATAGGAGAGATGCCCTTCCCCTTTATCATTTTTGTCAAGCTTCTCTGCTCCTTTTCCAATTCCACTATGACTTTTTTGAGATGGGGCGACTAGAAATGCCATAATACTTAATGTGCATTCGCCCCTTGGCTTGATATAAAGGCAATGTGATATTTTCTGTTTTATTCTCCATTCCTTTTTGGATCATTCCTAATATTCTGTTTGCTTCTTTGACCACTGCCTCACACTAAGCAGAAGATCTCAAAGTATTGTCCACAAGGACTATAAGGTCCTTTTTTCCTGGGTATCAATTCCAAATACAGACCCCAGCACCCAGCATTGTGTACCTGTAATTGGGGATTTTTTTTAACCTATTTGCATCACTTCACACTTTTCTACATTAAATTTCATCTGCAATTCAGTTGCCCAGTCTCGCAAGATCCACTGTTGTTGGGTTTTTTTTTTGTTTTGGTTTTTTTGTTTGTTTTTTGTTTGTTTTTTTTAACCCTGAATAATTTTTTGTCATCTGCAAATTTGATTACCTCACTCATCGTCTCCTTTTCTAGTTCATTTATGAATATGTTAAACATCACAAGTCCCAGGACTACACCCCCTCCCCCCCCCCAACCCGGTACTCCACTAACAACCTTTCTCCATTTGAAAATCTGACCATTCTAAATCACTAATTGACTCTTATTTGGAAGAATTTCCTCTTACCTGGAGAGGAGGTTATCTATATAACAAAAAAGTAATTGGGGTGAGTGGGAGATGAGTGGGAGATGAGTGAGAATCAAACTAGTGACTGGTTACCCAGCAACCAGTATTCATCTTTTCAGATCATGCATGTGACCTTTGCAAACTCACAACTCTTTAACACTTGCAAACGAATACTAGCCTTAAAAAGTAACACAATATATGCAGCCAGTAATACTTTAATCCTTTAATAATTAAAAAAATAAAAAAAAAAGATTTTAAGTGTTTTTCCCCAACAAGCCCAATTTACCACCGCAGATGAAGGTTCTGTAGTCAGCATTTCCCTCTGGACTGAGATTTTCTGAGTGTTTGCTTTTCTATATAACTGTGATTCTAAAGCAATTGCCTCAAAACCTGTCTCTTCTGAGGGATTCTCATTAACTGGACTTCTTAGCTAATCTCCCTTCCTGTTTCCAATAACACCGTTTCCCATTAAAAATTAGAAACTAGTTGTCTAGGAACCAGTGCTCTCACCTTTTTCAGATCAAGTAAACAACCTTCGCAAACTCACAATTCTAATACAAACACTAACCTTTACTAACTCAGAAAATTAATCGAAGGTATATTCTCCCTAAACATATACAATTCTTAACACCTGCGAACAAATACTAGTCTTAAAAACTAACACACAACATAGACAGCCAGTAACAGTTTAATCCTTTCAGAGTTCTGAGACAAGTACAGTAATACAAAGCCACTCAAAAATCAGACCATAATTTACTTTCAATACAGCTAGACCACAGACTGATTCTTGGCATTTGAAGTGCTGAATGAGGCTACATTTCAAGAATATTTCACTTCACTGTAGGAACACACTGGTCAGCCTCACACAGAGATATTTTGAAACTACCTTATGATACGCTTCTGAAATGTACATATTTCCAAATAAGCCTTGTTGAAAGTAGATACCAAAATATTTATCAGACAAATGCAATGGAGCTTTGTCAGTTGGAATAGGTTTGAGTGTCATGTCTAAATCTTTTAACTAATTCTCTCATGCTAAGAGTGCTCCAAATCAAGTGATCAACTAGACACAAAGAGCCCACGACTCCGTTAGAGAGTAGGGCACAATGGGAGCGGGGAAGGCAAAGCGAGTTGGGAGTGGGGAGGCAGGGTTGGAGGGGGGGCCTGGGCTGGCAGGCAGTGCCTGGCTAGAAAAGGGGAAGCACAGCGGGTGTGGCCCCCCTTTTCTGCTAGGCACCGCTGGCTGGATTCGGATTTTACGTAATAGCATCAGCTAGGGGCATGGCGGTGGCCATTTTGGATGACTGCAGCAGCCACCTAGTATTGCATATAAAAGTAATAGCATGGTGGCGGCCATGTTGGGTTATGGCAGCAGCCTTTTTTTGTACTGCATATTAAAGTATGAGCATGGCAATGGCCGTGTTGGGTTATGGCAGCTGCCATCTGGTGTTGCATATTAAAGTAGAAGCATGGAGGCAGCCATGCTGGGGTATGGCATATTAAATAGGCACTTAGATGTTACATTGGACAGCCACTTGGAATAATAGCAACAGCCATGTGGGCAAAAAAAAAAATAGTCAATTTAGACTTCTTAGGGGGGAGGATAAAAGGAGGGTTTACTTATGTTAGGTGTGACTTTTGCTTGGCTTTGATAAAAATTTACAGCACCATCCATTATTCTGGTAAGGCAATCTGCCAAGAATTATGGCAACTAATAGAAAAGATCGGCGCTATCACGGGGCGAGTGCAGCAAATCAGATACCTGCACAAGAGACATCTGATGAGGTGGCAACCTCAAATCGGAAAACAAGGGTCCGAAATAGGAGCAGAACTCCAAATGCAAGATGGCCGTCAGAGACACCACGCCAGAGACAGCAGAGGGCAGCCATTCCTAGACGCCATCAGGATGGAGACACCGTGACAGCAGCAGACCAAATTGACATTGAGTAACTGTTGTTGGAGATTCGTGAACAAGCAGCCACGCATGGGACAGAGTGGATTAGGCAATGCATGACGGGAACGGAGCCCCTTGCATCACGCAGAAAAAATGCTAGAACTCCTGGGCAAGTACTACAGCCATCTTCACGCGGTAAAAGCTCTGTTACCTCCGTGCAAGAGCTTTCCGCGGTGGCAACTTCACAACAGGGAAGCTCAGTGAGGCAAGAGAGCTCGACGGCGTCAGCATTGCGACAGGGGAGAGCAACTGCCGTTTGTCAGAGAAGCGAAAGGCCCCAGCTGTCAACGAAAACACTGGGCCTGGGCGGCGGCAGGATCCTCTCGCAGGGAAAGCTCTAGTTCCCCTATTCCAGAAGCATTAACACATGCGGAGGCGAGAAGCGGGCCAAACCATCAAGACGTGGGAAGAGGTAAGCCCCCTATTTCCTGGACTGACATTGACACTGGTTCTTCACTGAGCTGTAGCGACAATGAAATAGAATTCGCTAGGGCGATACACACTGCTTTCAAAGCATTCAAAAGAAAGCGTACGTCAGGTCTCCGCGGTTCGGCCACAACGGTATGGGACACTAACCCTTCCATTGACGTGGCTGCCCCTAATGCAGACACTATTGCTGCTCCAACGGCAGACACACTCTCCCCGTTGACAGGGTACCCATGTACAGGAATTATCACCCCAGATGTGGGACCTAAGGTCCCACATCTGGGGTGATAATTCCCCCCAGTTGAGGAAGAAGTATTGTGTGGGGTAACTTCTCTGGTGCACAGCATTCCCCTGCCAATTAAGAATAAGATATGGAAGCAAGAGCTCATTGATATATTCTCCTTACTGATAACAGATGTGGATACTGAGTCAGATAGTCGTGAAAAAGGAGGGGCGGGAGAAACAAAAGATAAGCGACCTAGAACTGCTAAGAATATTCACAATTGGGTTAGGGCGTTCCACATTTTTATCAGCGTCATTGTTGAGCGCGAGCCTGAGCAGTTTCCATTTCTGATTAGGTATATCAAATCTATAATGAAAGCCCAGAAGCGAGGCGGATGGGCTTGGTTAAATTACAACATCAGGTTTAGGAAGAGCATGGCACAGGATAGCTCTGTTTCATGGAAGCATAGGTTGTTGGACTTATGGTTAGACGAGCTGATGTTGCATAAGTCCACATGGCAGGATAGATCCTTGGCCTTCCCAGGCCCAGCTCGAGACAGGAGTGTTTTTCAATTCGGCGGGAGGCATGACTTGTGCAGACAATTCAACGCCGGCCACTGCACATGGGCGAACTGCAAATTTAAACACCTTTGCTCCACCTGTGCGCATGGGGCTCATCCCGCTACACAATGTTGGAATGGCAGAGAATGCAGATCTATACAGCAGATGCCCAGCGTCCGCCCTGCTGAGTTCGTCGCTGGCCCCAATGCCGGTCAGCGTTAGTGCTATGCGTCCCTGGCTGCAATGTTACCTGTTCCTGGAAAAAGCTGTACAGATGGCTAATGGTTTCACGTACGGTTTCAGAATTCCATGTGAATATGATACCTCGCACACTTCTGACCCCCCACCACGCAACGCTCATTCCCTAGCCTTACACGAGGAAGAAGCTGCAAAGAAAATCCATTCAGAATTGGCTCTGGGTCGGTTAGCGGGCCCATTTGCCTCCCCTCCATTTCCTAATATGGTTATTTCCCCACTTGGCATGGTCCCCAAAAAAGAGCCGGGCCACTTCTGGCTCATACACAATCTTTCATTTCCCCCTGGTTATTCGGTCAATGATCAGATAGATCCCCTCCTATGCTCGGTGTCTTACACCTCTTTGGACTCCGCCATTCATATTAACAAAAATGCAGGAGGCCGAGTGCAGATGGCAAAGGTGGACAGAGTCCGCATTCCGCCTTCTGCTGGTGCACCCAGAGTCCTTCCGTTTACTTGGTTTTCACTTTAGAGGTCAATTCTATTTTGACTGTTGTATCCCGATGGGCTGCTCGATTTCCTGCACATATTTTGAGCTGTTTAGTTCCTTTTTGCAATGGGTCGTCGAGCAGCAGTCAGGTTCTCGACAGCTGGTTCACTACCTGAACGATTTCCTGCTGGTTGGGCGAGATGGCACGGATTGCAACAACTTGCTGAATATGGCACAAGCGGTCGCAAGACAGTTTGGCATTCCCTTGGCAGAGGAAAAAACCGAAGGACCCGCTAAGAAAATAACATTCCTTGGGATAGAGTTAGATGCAGAAGCACACTTCTCACAACTCCCCATAGAAAAAGTATGCAAGTTGCGCGAGGCTATTAGGGAGCTGCGCGGTGTGAAAAAAGCCAACTTGCGACAATTCCAGACCCTTATTAGTTTGCTCTGCTTTGTATCGAGAGTCATACCAATGGGCAGGGCTTTTCTGCGCAGGCTTTCCTTAGCAACCACGGGGGTGCTCAAAAAGCATCATCGCATGCAGGTCACTAGCGCGATCAAGCAGGATTTAGTTATCTGGGAGATATTTTTGAATGATTTTAACGGTGTCACATTTTGGCAAGATTCACCTAGGCAAAATAGTGAACTGAAGCTATATATGGATGCTTTGGGAGGCATTGGCTTTGGCATCTATTTCAAAGGGGCATGGTGCGCTGGCCACCCAGTTGGTTACAGCACAAGATCGCCAAGGACTTGACTTTCCTTGAGCTGTTCCCAATCATAGTCGCCATCAAGATTTGGGGAAATTTGCTCGTTAGGTCCCATATTGTATTTAGATCGGACAATATGGCAGTGGTTCAGGTGATTAATGTACTTTTCGCGTGTACTTTTTAGTCTAATGTGCTCATACGGCAACTAGTTCTCACGTGCTTGCGCTTTAATATAACCTGCCGCGCTGCGCACATTCCCGGTGTTCATAATTACTTTGCTGACTCTCTCTCCCGATTCCAATTGACTGCATTCAGATGCCACGCTCCGATGGCAGAGCGTTTTCCAACCCCCATACCCAAAGAGGTCTGGCAACTTGGCCCCCCCAGTTTTGGAACTTAATGTTGGGATCCTTATCGGAAAATCCAAGGCGCAGCTATAGACAGAGCTTCATGGGAACAGGAGCAAAAAAGGGCAGCATTTGGCCCATCCCTGTGGCCTCCCTCTTGAGATACATATTACACTGCAAGAGCCAAGGAAAATCTAGGGCTGCAGTGGCCAATCGCTTAGCTGGCTTATCATTCTTTTCCAGAGTATTAGGATTCCCCAGTTGCGCCTCACTATTCCCAATAAAGAAGTCTATGGTGGGTTGGCAAAGGGAGGCTGGCAAGACAAAGGATTCTAGGAGGCCCATAACATGTGCTCTTCTTAGACGAATAATTGGGGCCTTAGAAGTCGTCTGCTCGGATACCTTCGAAGCTAATCTATTTAGATGTGCGTTCCCCCTATCATTTTATGTGGCACTGCGTGTTAGCGAGCATTCAGCGTATAGGCCATCTGCCTCGGCTTTACAGCGAGAAGATTCTGTTCTGGAGGATAGGAAACTTTGCATGTGCATCCGCAGGTAAAAAACCGACCGAGTGGGCGTCGGGTCCAAGATTATCCTCTGAGAATGGTCTGGGGAGGGCATTTGCCCGTACTTACTTCAGCGCCCGCCTTGCAGCAGACAATTACTGGTCATTCGGATGGTAGCTCGCTGACCAGGTACCAATATAGCAGGGTTCTACACAAGGCGCTGCAAGAGGTAGGAGTCAGAGTTGCAGGTTACTCGTTCCGTATAGGGGCGGCAACCATGGCCGCGATGTTAGGATTGCAGGGCAGTGAAATAATGGCAATCAGCAGATGGCGTTCAGGGAGGTTTAGCTGTTACATGAGACCGAATGAGTATTTTACTAATAGTATTTAACATATCACATCTGATGTGCTGACAGATCGGGGTCCAAGGATGTGCTTCATATGGATTATAGGTCACTCTTATGTGCATTGGGCGCATAGGAGGGCCCTCCATCGGCCAGCGAGAGGACACTTGGGCATGGCGGCACATCGAATATCGTTGATCTGGAAAGGGATCCAGAGGATGAGGCGGGACCAGTTGATGTAGACTGTGCTTGAACTACAAAAATACAACCCCTACCCCTCTGCTATAATCATACATTTGGGGGGTAATGACCTGCCTCACACCAGGAACGTTCAACTGACGCAAAAAATACAAAGAGATCTGGTCACGCAGTCGGTAAATGTTTGGTCCTATATCACCCCCTGAAGGATCTGGAGAGGTGAGCGATCGCACCACTCTATAGAAAAAGTTAGGAAGAAAATTAATAAATGGATTTGTAAATTCTTGTCCACAGTCCAGGGTATATGTGTTAAGCATAATTTAATTGATGAGAGCCCCGGTTTGTTCAGACCTGATGGAGCACATCATTCCGATATAGGATGGGACATTTTCAACACTGATCTGCAAGATGGAATTGAGGCTATCTTGCCAATAATAATGGCCTCAGCAGACAGAGTGGGGGGGGGGGGTTTCCAGTAAGCAGATTTGCTATAAGAGAACCGTGGCGTGGTGACCAGCAAAAGTGACCCCCCCCCCCTGCATATGGGTTACATAGGGCGCAGGCAGGGGGGGCCAGCAGTCCAGGAGCAATAGAGCCGGCGGCTCTGAATGGGACAGCGGCCCAACAAGTCCAGCACAGACCCTCGATGCTTCGACGGCCAAGAGGGGAGAGCGAGAAGAGGAGTACTGAGGCGCTTAGTCCAAACGACCTTGACTTCTACGGTCGGGTCACCGGCAACGATGCTGTGGCTTCGACGGCCAGGTGTCAGTGGCAGTTGCTCGGCTTCTACAGCCGGGGGTGTGCACGCATGTCAGCCGTAATTATGGGCCTAGCACTTGGTAGGGGGGGGGGGGGGGGGGCACTGCTCACCAAGAGTTAACATATTAATTGAGGTTAGTAAGGTTTTACAATGTTATAATGTTATGCAAATTGTTGCTGTAGTGTATTTGGGCTGCGGCCATTAATTTATCCATCCAATAAAACTGTTATCGAATATAAGCTGTGTGAGCCTTATTTGAATGAATTAAGTTTCTTTAAAGGGGGGGGGGAGGGGAGGAACACGTGAGAGGGAGGTGAGTAGACGTAGCCTTTCCACTGCCCCACATTGTGACCAGAGCCTCCATTATCGTCAGACTGTTTGGCACAACACATTTGAGTCCATCAATCATAATGTTAACTTACATGGATTTCTACCAAAAACAAAAATCCCAAGAATTTTGCATTGAAATAGAGCACAGGTGGCCCTGAGGCAAAATAAAGGATTAGGAACCAGGAGACCAGGGTTCATATCCTGCGTCACCCATCAACACTTGTTTTGACCTTAGGCAAGTGATTTGTTTTTCACTGCCTTAAGTCAGCGATTGGTGGCAGGGATTTACTTCTATTTAATTCTTTGTAACGCACCTTGGTTTAAACACTATACAAATGGCAAAATAACAACAGAATCCTGATATGCTCTACAATCAGATTTTCTGCAGAAGCATGTCAGCCAGCAATCACCTTTCTTTTTGTTAGCATATGGAACAGCTTGATAGCTTTTGAAGGAATGGGAATGGGAAAAAGGAACAGCCCACTTAAAGATGAATAAATTAATGCTCAGGAAATCAAAGCGAGCCACTCCCAGTCACACCCGGTAAGTGGCAGGAATGTTTCATTTTTAGTCCCCAAGTTCAAGCTGCCCTACTTACATTATAGTCATGCAGACTCTATAAAATAGCCAGTCACCCCTGTCTTTATCAACAAAAAGCACGGAGGAAAGGGTTGAATAGCTCATTTTGTTACTACGTACCTCTAGAATTCGTCTGAGAGCGTCCACATAATTCTTCTCACTATCAACGATAGCACCCAGAATATACCTTCTAACAACCTATAAAAATAAAAATGATTAGAATTAGAAAATAACAGTTACCTACTGACAGAAAGCATCAGTCTATTGAGCATAACCATCTTCGAACCAGCGATCTGTTGTAGTGATGTAGAGGCTGTAGAGGGAAACCCTATGTGCCTTTTCCGTGAGATTAAATACACTAGAGAAGAGAAATGTATTTCTTCCAAGTCGTTACGACTCCATGGTAAACTATTCTACCTTACTATTCAATTGTTTCACATACCAATACCAGGCACTAGAAGATAAATTAACCTTTTACTAGCTTCTTCTGTTTAGACCATTATTGTATCCTTACAGCGACAAAACCACACACAAAGAAAGAATTGAAAACCAAAAGAGAATTTCACAAAAGAAATGCTGTGACCTGTTGGGAGATGGATAGGAAGAGAAGGCAAGAGGAAACTGAGAAAGCCAGGTTACTACCTTCTGAGTAGGCTGGCATGTGTCTTCTACAACAATTAAGAGAAAACATTGTTTTAATATCAAAATAAAAAGATATGAAGCAAGTTTTACATAAGGAAAGTAATTCTGAAAGCCATTTCCGTGAGTAACACAAGTGGCTAAACTTGCACCAACAGTGATACTTCATGAGTTACTTTACTCACAGTGAGGTGTTCTCAGTGATAACATGCGTTACTTTTGAATTTTCAAAAGTACAGATGTATTTTTCTCTGGAAAACTACCTACAGAATTTACCAGATGTCAATGTGTGCAGGTAGTTTTCCTAAGATGATTTTCAATGTGAAATTATGTGCATACATTCACTTTGAAAATTGGATCAAAATTCATGGGTAAAAAGTATCCATGCATTTGCACCAATGCAGGCAGTAGAAAACTATGCCTAAGGAGGGTGATTTTCCACACCCACTTCTGCAAGTAAATAGCTACCAGGCTGCAGAAACGGGGATTGCGTGGGTACAATTATGTGAGTAGTGGCATTTCGTACATGATTTTACCCGCAGTGAAGGCAAGTGTTCCCAGGTGTGGGAATTTGGAGGGGCTTGCTTTTCCCTGGAAAATATAACAGCACAGAAGGCAGATGCAAAGTTAAGCAGGTGCTTTTCCTTAAGAAATTTTAAAAGATAAAGCATTCCATAGGTACAAGTAGTAGTTTGGAAAATAGCTCCCCCCCCCCTCCCAGTGGAGGCAATTTTCTGTGTGTTTTGGGGAAAACTCTGCATCTTCTTTTTACTCACGGTCTTGGCACCAATTTGCAACGTGAACGTACGTGCATCCTTGTACCTTGAAAAATGCCAGGGGTGCAAAGCATGTTTGGACATTTACACCGGCTATTTCGTAGGGGTAGATTTTTGCTTCAAAAGTACAGGTGAAGATTTGAAAATGCCATCTATGTGCATACTTTCCATTCTGACCCCAAAACCTCTCCCCAGCTCTCCCCCCTGCAAGGAACACTTCCTCTCAACGTGGCTTAAAAGTGCATGCGTTGTGGATGATTTTCCGGTTTGCTCTTGTGATGTTCTTGACAGGACAACTGCTCCTGTGTAGAGTCAACTTTAGTCTTCCACTTTTTTCCTTTTGTAGAATGTCTGTCTGACGGCTCATGGAGAGAGCCCAAAATGTTTAAAAATTGTCTTGTAGCTCTATCCAGAAAGGATGAACATTAACTGTTCTTTTCCCCAAGTCCTCTGAAATTTCTTTTGATCGAGGTAACGAGTTCCTGCTAGCTTTTCTGGTGAAGACCAAACTCAAAACCTTTTGGACCTTTATAGAGGACAGGGGCCCAAACCCAGTCATGCAGATTTAGCTTGCAGGGTGGTCTTTTGTTATTTAAGGAGCTGATTCTAATGTAGTGAATTACCATTTCACGCACTCTGATTCTGAGTAGCTCTTATCCTTCCAGCTTTGTATCTTGTTGCTACTCAAGCAAAACAGAATTGTTTAATTTATACCCTTTTACTTATTTATTTTTACAAAATGTGTAGCCTGCTAATCCGCAGACCTTCGCAAGCACTGGACCTCTGCACTGAACATGTACATTTCAGACTAATGTCTTTTTACCCAGTACAGGAGGTCTGAATACCGCAATACACTGAACCTCCTCATTCTTCAGCAGTGTCATTTTCTGTGCACCATAAAAAGCTTTCTTCACTTTTTACTGTATGCACTGCTGCTGGAAACAATATTTAAAATGCAAAGACAAGTTCCCCACTTTAGGAACAGGATGATGCCTAGCAGCAGCAGTACAAACAGGGCACAGAAATCCATGGCAGTTGTAAACTTACACAGAACACAAGACTCAACCACCTTAATGCACTAAAAAAAAAAAAAAAGTCAAATTTACCTGTTGCTGGGATAATCCTTCAGGCATAGGACTCATAATTGCTTCTGTATGCTTGCAGTCAACATCAATAAATAAACTGAGCTCCTCATCTTCAAAAGAGGCTGATTTGCGATCTATAAATGAGTGAAGCATGTAAGAATTTTTAGAAGGTTTCTGGAAATTGGCAGAAACCATTCTGACATTTCTAGTTTATTACTTCTCTTCTTCTCTGAGATTTACCTTCACTTCCTTTTATTACTTTTACAAAGGACAGGATTTATTTTTGACTATGAGGTTTCCTCTTATTCTTTTGGGTTTCCAGATCATTTGGAACTGGCATCTACTGAACTACAGCAAAAATAAAAAAAAGTATGATGCTGTACAGTCCAACGACAAGGAACAAAAGTGAAAATACAAAATAAAAAGAGTCCTCCAGACAAATTTTCATACAAAGAAAACATTGTTTTTCTTTATATAAAAATTTGACTGGAGGACTCTCTCTTTTGTATCTATTGGACTACAACACCATGAGCCTTCTTTCACAACTGCATTAGGAGTCCCTCCACTCCTTCACCACAAACTGCGGCTCCCATCAGAACCCAGCTAACATGCAAACAAAGCCTGGCCAGTGGCTGGATGAGACTCTCCTTTTCCCCGTGACTGCTCCAGGCGGCTTCTGATACCATTAACCACAAGTCCATGATCTGTAGACTCAAAGAAATTGGCCTTCAAAATACCACTCTTTCTTGGTTTGAATCTTATCTAGCCAAGAGATCATTCAAGGTAAAAATAGGTACAGCAGAATCAGACAAGATTATGCTAACGTCAGGAACACCTCCGGGATCTTCCCTTTCTCCTACTTTGTTTAACATTTACATGGCCCCACTATGCAGGCTTCTAGCTTGTTGAGGATTAGTTCATTTTGTATTTGCTGATGATGTGCAGATCCTCCTACCAATTACAGTTTCACTACATAACACTTTGAAACTTTGGGACATCTATTTCAACTCTATGAAACAGCTTCTTACCCATATGTCACTATCTCTAAATGACTCAAAAACTGAGATTATTTACATTTGCAATAAAATGACTGAAAAAATTACATTAGATATCAATTCAAACCTGCCCTCTGCTAATATCAAGCAGGAAGATACGGATCTGGGCATCATATTTGATAGTGAACTGAATTTAAAGGCTTATATAAAATCCATAGTAAAAGATGGCTTTTATAAATTACAGATTTTAAAGAAACTAAAACCTCTTTTACATCATAGCGATTTTCGTACGGTTCTCCAAGCTCTGCTTTTGTCTAAGTTAGATTACTGTAATGCCCTTCTCTTGAGTCTCCCGGCTTCATCTATTCGCCCTCTGCAGTTGCTGCAGAATGCGGCTGCGCGCCTATTGACAAATGTCAAGAAGTTTGATCACATTACTCCCATTTTGAAGGAGTTACATCGGCTCCCTATCCAGGCCAGAATCCATCATAAATGTCTAACTCTTATTCATAAAACCGTTTATGGTGACAATTCAGAATGGTTAAATGCATCTCTCCATATGCACACTCCCGCTCGAAATCTGAGATCTTTCAGGCAAGGCTCTACTTACAGTTCCATCACCTAAACTGGCACATCTAAACGCAGTCAGGGAAAGGGCACTCTCATTGGCTGGACCAAAACTTTGGAATTCCCTCCCATCCAATATACGATTAGAAGTTAACATTCAGATTTTTAAGAAACAGGTAAAAATGTTTGAGCAGGTTTTTATTAACACAGATTAACATCTACAGTGACTCCCCCCTGGGAATTTTATAGCTCTAGTTTAAGAATATTTATTATTTTACTTTATAAGAGAGTATTATCAGGTAGGGTTTTATTATATTTAAATTGTATTTTATTATTTTGTTATGTTTTTAGTCAAGATTTTCTAGTCTAGATTGTTATTAAAAGCTATATATTTATTGGATAAATGGGGTTTATTTTAATTATGTTTCATTTTTAATCTCATTTTAATTTAAATTTAATTTCATTTTATTACAAGTTTTTGGGATAAAGTGTTAATGACATCCAACTTTTATGTAAACCGACGTGAAGTGCATACGATATGTTCGGTATAAAAAATGCCTAAATAAATAAAAAATACCCATTTCCCCAGTTCATTCCCAGCTCTTAACCCCCCCCTCCCCCAGTTCCTACCTCCCCCCCCAGTTAGATAACCTCCATTTTACCCTATTAGCCCTGACCCTTCAAGCCCTGCTGACTGGCCCTGATTTTATTTCAAAACTTTCATGCCATCCATAGCAGAAGTAAAGTTAGGCGGTAGGGGACCCTGGCCCACGCTTGTGCACGTAAGTACTTACACGCATACTTCAGGTTACAGACCCGGGATGTCAATGCCTCGCCCATTTTTTGACTTCCCGATTTGCGTGCGTATCAGGAGATACATGCGTACTCGGGTGCCTCTTAAAATCTGCGTAACGCACGTAGGCCGGAGATACTCGCAGATCTTCCGGCTTTGGTATGCATAGGGCTTTAAAAATCTGCGTGATAATCCTTAATAGCTATTCCTCTCAATTAACAATGCTAATCCCAGACTTCCAGTCAACACCCCCCCTCCCCCCTTATCTGACAAAAATGTTTCCAAACGAGCAGGATGCTGAAAAATAAACTTATTCTTCTAATATGTAATCAAGCAGCTGAAAGGGAATTTTATTAAAAATCCTGCACCTAGAGCTACAACTCTTGGATTTAGCTTCCTCTTCAATTGGGATAAACTTGCCCACAGAAAAGGAAATCCTTATTTTAAAATATTTTTTAAGCACCACATTTTTATCCTGTTCTAAGCTGAAAGATATAAAAAAGGGTAGCCTCTAAAAAGGTCAAATTAGGACTATCCTCCTGCACTACCTCCATTCCATCCTCCTGTCCCTCACCCCTCCTTCTAAACTGGGGGGACATAATCTATTGATGATGTAAAAGTATATTAAAAAATATATTATGTCCCCCATTTTAGTATGCTTTTACATCAAAATATGGCCGAGCCATTGAAAATTACTTACATATTATCTCAATAATCACATTGCTGTCTTCTTTGTCACTGGATATAATTTTTCATTTTTATACGGCATTCAGGGATCAATCCAGCAGTTTAGTCTTGTGACTATCCCCTGCGGAGATTTTATCTGATAGTTTGGTCTTAGGTTTTCTTCCATTCTTTAAAACTCCCTTTCCTTGAGGGATAAAAGCCAGCAAAATGTTGAACTGGTCCCATTATGTACTATGAGGTCCATATTTGAATGTATCAGTCCAGCTATATTTGGGAGTTTTGAATTTCTGTTCTAAAGTTAGCAGGATAACAAAAAAAAAAAAAGTACCCGAGTAGCAGCTTATCTCCCCTCCCCCTCCCAAGTCCCAGGATGAAAAAAATGTAGGTGTCGGCTGGGAATTGGCCCTTCAGCTGTCCATGAAAGCCAATTAGTGAAAGAGTGCAGTGACTCCATTGATAAGTGTTGGTGGCTGTGGTCAGAGCTGTTGGCACCTCTGCATTAAGAGAGTGAGTGGAGGTAAAGCAGAATTGCTAACCTGTAACAGGTGTTCTCCGAGGACAAGCAGGATGGTAGTCCTCACACATGGGTGATATCATCAGACTGAGCTCCGACATGGAAAACTTATGACAAAGTTTCTAGAACTTTGACTTGCCACAATGGGCATGCCCAGCATGCCTTATACCACACTTCCACACAGGGTCCCTCTTCAGTCTTTTAACATCAAAATTAGGAGAAACCCAACTCTGAGGGGTGGCGGGTGGGTTTCGTGAGGTCTAACATCCTGCAGTCCTCGGAGAACACCTTTACGGGTAAGCAACTCTGCTTTCTCGGAGGACAAGCAGGATGGTAGTCCTCACACAAGGGTGAATCCCTAGCTACAGGCTGCTCCCAAACACAAAAGGGGACCATCAGACACCCAAAACAGAGAGTATTCCTCCCACTCTGCATCTGGGAAGCTTTTAGGGGTTCCACCTTGGGGGGGGGGGGGAAGCAGGAGGGAGGGGATTTAAACAATTATTATTTGAAGGTAGAGGAGGAGGAATGGGATCATCCCCACTTAACATGATATTCTGAGAGATTTAACCCAATATTTTTTTTTTAAGAGAGATTTGGGGAGCAAAGAAAGGAGGTGGGAAAACCGGCCATAGCTCATTTTTAATTGTTTATATATTCAGTAAGCGAGTGAGTAGCAAAGTCACCCGGATAATTTTAATTTGGTAACTTTGGCTAAGTAGATTCAGCAGGAGACTCGCCCACCTGCCTATCTGGGTCATTCATCAAAATGTGTTAGGGCCCAAATGGGTCTAATGCAAGCGATAAATATCCCAATGCAAGTTAGCATGCAAATTTTACATTTATTGTGCAAATGAGAGGAGTTAATGCAAACTGGGGTCTCATATCACATTCTGCGGTAGATTAACAAAGAATAATGCAGCATTATCGGAGGGAGAGAGACAGAGCGCGAAAGAGCACTGTAATAGGGAGAATAGGACTCTCTATATATATCTAGCTCTGTAGATGGGCACATTCAACTCAGGGCAGGTTTGGCAGGTGTGTCACATGCACAGTTAGAGGAATGAACTGCAAATTTGAAATCACTGAAGAATTTCTATCATTTGAACCATTGAAAGCTACAAGAGGAGTTGATTTGTAACTGGTTAACGTTAACTGGTAACCTGTCACTCACCAGACAGCTGAATAAGAAACTCTAAAAGCCTATGTCTGTCACTGAAAATGGATTTAAAATAATACATCTAGAATATTGTATGAAATATAGTATTTATCAACTTAGACCACCAACAAAATAATGTCAAACAGGGTCATACGATTCTATTCAGAAGTACAAAAGCCTCAAGCAAACTTGTATAGAAAAAAAAAGTCACCTTTAGCATTTCACATATTTTCTCTTGCTATGACAGACACTGGAAAAATTCTGATTTTTTTTCTTTTTTGGTCTTCCTTTGTATGGCAGGAGCTGGAATTGGCTCTGCAATACTCTGAGAGTCAAGTGCTGCTTTTCAGCGAACACACAGCAAAAAGCCAAAGAGCATCACTTAAAGAAATCTTGGAAAAGCAACATCTACCTCTCTTTGCCACACGAGGTCTCCGCAGCACTTGAGGAGACCCGGAAAAAAAGTACCTCAGAAGCGCAGGAGGCCGTATCTCGCTCAGAGGGAAGCTGCACGGGAAGGAGCCAGGACAGCGGCTTTGCAGGGCCCGAATACCTACCCTGCAAAATGAAAGACTTTGTTCTGATGTAGGAACGGCCTTTCTTCACCGCAGCTTTCGTCTTTTCAAGTCCATCCTTTGTGCCTTCCTTCGCAGCCTTCATCAGCCTCTGCATCTGCAAGGCAGGCAGCATCAATGTCCTACTCGGGAGACTGCTAAAAACTCATTTTCATCTATACATCACTTAGGCTGTTTGTGTTATGTGATTAATAAATGTAAATGTAAAATGTAAAGTTTGCATTCTTTGTGGATTTAAATATTAACCCAAAATGTGATCTAAAGAGGGGAATGCTCCTTGGGAAATGAAATGCTGGTTAGTATCTTCTTGGTTAAGTAACTAGTTAAGTACTTGATTTATTAAGGCTTTTCCTCGACAGACACAGAAGAGGAAAAAAGCCTTAGTGGACAGGGCCCTGGGCACAGAATTTTCAGTGCCTTCCACCCCCAGTGTCCTGCGTGGCACAGGCGCCCGCCCCCCCCCCCCAGGGATTTGCCTACCTTTCTAACAGGAATCTCAGCCTTGTTAGTAAACCAGGGTTTAAATGTTAGATTTTTAAAACTAAATGCCCGGTGTTTTGACACTATAGTCTAAAAAGACAGCTCATCTCAGAATTTAAGGCACATTACCTTTAGCTCATGCTTGTGTTTTAATTGCTGAATCTCTACTGTTCCCACCGTATTGGTCACCAAATCTTTCATCTTCTTCTCATAGTGCTCCTTCAACCGAGTTAGGTCTTGAGAGAGCTGAACCAAGAGATTACAAACGCTTACTGTAAAGATTGCACCATAAAATTAAGAGCTACACATCTGGCCAAGCCCTCTCCCCCCTCAGTACTCAGCTTGCTGCTTGGCATTACTGCACTGAAAATTAAATTATAAAAAGGTGGAAAGAATCTGTGCATTGCTTAGTTGAAAGCTCTGAGGCACACAGATATGCTATACTGTATAATAGTACACAAATCAAAACATTTGCAGGCCAATATTCAAAGAAAGCAAAATATCTGACCTTGGCCTAGCCAGATAAGTAGCATTTTAACACTTATCCATTTTACTTACCCAGATAAGTAGCGGTTCTTGTAACTAAGAGCTAGATTCATCAAAATGCTATGTTTATAGCAAAAAAAGCAGCCACATTACAAAAAGGGGCATGGCTAGGAAAATCTGCAGCCTGCCACATCGCACCAGAAAATTAAGTCACACGGCGTTGCAGCATCAGATGCCGCGATTTCGCCGTGCTAATACCTTTTTCTCCCATAGCACCCAGAAGAAAGGTGCAGGTGTTTCCAGGAAAATTTCCTGCACTAACAATCGCACACAGTGCTACCAGCCCCTAATTTCCCTTAACCCCGGCCAAACTCCTCCCACTTTACTAGAAAATTAAAGTTTGCATATGCAATTTGCGATGCACAGTATGGCGTAATCGTGTGCATTAACGCCGTAATGCGCACGATAATGTCTTATCACAAATTGATGAATGACCCCCTTAGCTGGCTACTGGAGAAGTCAAAATTTATCTGAATATGTGGCACAAATCATACATAAGTATTTGTGCTCCTAATTTTAAGCATTTACACATGTAGAGTTCACTCATGTATTATTCTTAGCACTTGTTGGCTTTATGCGTGTAAATCAACAAATTTTCTAATATGCACGCAAGAAGGAAATTACCAGTTTCGCCAGTCCACCAGTTTGCCCGCCAGTCCACCAGTTTGCCCAGTCTATCTGTAGATCATCAAGACCCTCCTGGGTCTTCAGGCTGCACCCCCTACAGTTTATCCAGACTCCTCACCCAATCAATATTTAGCTATAAAGAATTTTGTTCTCACTTAACACCAATAATTAGCAGGAATAAATATGCACAGGCAACAGCCATATGTTTATTTATTTAAAAGATTTTATATACCGTCGTTCGTGTTTACACTACAACGGTGTACAAGAACCTTAAATCATTCAAAAAAAATACATCGCTTGGAATAACAATTAGCAAACTTTAAAAGAGGCATAAAGCAATTAACAATTAACATTGTGACAAAGCAGGTATGGTTGATTCTAAAAATTTATGATTTGTCTGTAGGTAATCCACAAAGGCTTGCTCAAAGAGCCACGTATTTATACCTTTCTTGAATTTTTTAAACTCTGTCTCCAATCGTAATTCTGCTGGCATGGTATTCCATACACTTGGCCCTGCAATGGAAATAACTCTGTTCTAGGCTAAGGCCAAGTGGGCTGTGTTTAAGTGTGTTGCTTTCGCTGCTTATAAAACAGCAAGTTAAGTATAAATGTTGGACCTGCCTCAGAAGGAATGCTCCTAGCCCATCCTTTTTTTATACGAGCAGATTAGCGCATCATTACTTGCGTATATTTGAGGTTTATAAAACAGCATTTACGTGAACATGTGCTATTTACGTGCACATAGGAAAATTGGTTCTTACCTGCTGATTTTCTTTCCTGTAGTACCACAGATCAGTGCAGACTCCTGGATTTTGCATCCCTGCCAGCAGATGAAGACAGAGAAAGTTTTACTGATGCTGCTACATAACCCTGAGTGCCACCTGTAGTTCCTTAGTATTGACACGTACCCAAGCTTAAAAACTATATACCAAAATATAAGAAAACTCACTAACGAATTCTCAACATTTTTTTTTTGATAAACAAGTCTGTATTTCATACCAAGAAAATAGAATGAATGAACATCTCTCCACCTCCACAGATTGGGCGGGTTCTGGACTGATCTGTGTTACTAAAGGAATGAAAATTAGCAGATAAGAACCAATTTTCCTTTCCTTGTACGTAATCAGATCAGTCCAGACTCCTGGGATGTACCAAAGCTCCCTAATTAGGGTGGCACCTGGAGAGTCCCGCTCGCAAAACATTCTCTCAAAAGACCAGGACACTGGATCCCACACATCCAAATAGTAGTGCCTTGCAAAAGTGTGCAATGACTTCCATGTCGCTGCCCTGCAAATTTCTTGCGGAGAAACCTGCTGAGCCTCCACCCACGAGACCGCCTGAGAGCGCCTTGAGTGGGCTTGCAAACCCTCAGGAACCAGATGACCCTTAGCTATGTATGTCGACCCAATGGTTTCCTTGAGCCACTGCCCAATAGTGGCCTTAGATGCTGGAGAACCTCTTTTTGAACTGCTCCACAAAACAAAGAGGTGATCCGACCTCCTAAAGTCATTCGTTACTTTGAGATACCTCAACAAAGTTCTCCGCACATCCAAGAGCTTAAGCTCCCTTGCATGAGGTATAGAGGAGTCCATCTCAGGAAAAACTGGAAGCTCCACAGTCTGATTCACATACAAAGCCGAGACCACCTAAGGTAAAAAAAACAGAAGGTACCGTCCGCAATGACACCCCCGAGTCCGATATCTGAAGGAAAGAATCACCGCAAGACAAAGCCTGTAACTCAGAAATTCTCCTAGCTGAATATATTGCTACCAGGAAAATGACCTTAAATCCTTAAAAGTTGCTCTCCTGAATGGTTTGAAGGGAGCCTCACACAAACCCCTGAGGACGAGATTAAGATTCCAGGATGGACGCACTCTCCTTACCGGTGGGCACAAATTCTTTGGCCCCCCCCCCCGAGGAACCAAACTACATCCAGAAGAGAAGACAGGGAATAACCTTCTACTTTACCTCAAAGACATCCTAAAGCAGCCACCTGAACCCTAAGAGAGTTAAAGGCCAAACCCTTGACCAAACCCTCTTGAAGAAAGGACAAAATGAGACACTGTAGCTCTTAGAGCTTGCATCCTGTTAGTGATACATCAGGTCTCAAAAACTTTCCAGACCCGCACATATGAAAGAAGTAGCCTGTAGCAGAGTAGCAATAACTGTTTTGGGATACCTCCTGCATCTCAATTGCTGCCTCTCAAAAGTCATGCTGCCAGACAAAAAAAGTGTGCATTCTGGTCTGAAAATATGGGCTCCTGACAAAGGAGATCTGCTAGGTGGCAAATGTGTAGCAGACTGTCCACAGTCAAGTTGACTAAATCCACGAACCAAGGCCACCAGAACCACTCTGAGCCATCAAAATTACTTCACCTGGATGTCTCTCTATCCACCATAACACCTTGCCTTCTAGAGGCCAAGGAGGAAAAACGTAAAGTAGAACCTTCCGAGGCCAAGGAACCACCAGAGAATCAACGCCCTCAGCCCTGTGCTCCCTTCTACGACTGAAAAATCAAAATGCCTTGGCATTTTGATGAGTCACCATCAGATCCACCTGGGGACAGTCTCACTTCTCGCGGATGAGCTGCCTCGCTGTCTCCAATAGATCCCACTCTCCCAGATCTAACAATCTACGACTCAGAAAATCCGCTTGGACGTTGTGGACCCCCACGATGTACGATGCCGCTATCCTCTTCAAGTTTTGCTTTGCCCAAAGAATTAACTCTTGAGTCTCCTGGGCCACTGCCCAACTTTTGGTTCCTCTCTGCCAATTGATGTAGGCTACCGTCATCACATTGTCCAACAGAACCCCTCACCGACCAGCTTCTCACCAATGGCAGAAAGGCAAGCATAGGAATAAGCACTGCTCTGGTCAGTAACCAACTGATAGACCAAGAAGCCTCCTTCTTGGACCAGCAGCCCTGAGTTGACTGCTGCTGACAAACCGCTCCCCAACCAGACAGACTGGCATCGGTAGTAAGAATCGCTCAATTCAGAACTTTCAGCTCCACACCACGGACCAGATTGGAATGAAGGAGCCAGCAAGACAGGCTATCCCTTTCCAATGCCCTTGAGCAGCAAGGGAAGATAAAACCCCTCCAAGAGTGGGTTCCACCAAGCTAAAAGAGCTCTCTGCAGGGACCTCATATGTGCAAATGCCTATGGCACTAACTTTAAGATTGAAGCGATTAAGCCCAGAACCTGCAAATTATCCCAGACCTTCGGCACCGCCAGCCTCAAGAGACAAATTTGCCCCTGCAGTTTCTGCACATGCGCCTCTGTAAGAAGCACCTTGCCACTCCAAGCTCCAAGATACTCCAGGGACTACAATGGAACCAGGTGACTCTTTGCCAAGTTCACTACCCAGCCGAGAGACTTGAGTGTCTGGATCACCTTCTGAACAGACTGATGACAAAGGTCCTCCAACTTCACCCTGATAAACCAGTTGTCTAGATAAGGGTGCACCAGAACTCCTTCCCGACACAAAGCTGCCACCACCACCACCATAATTTTGGGGAAGGTGCATGGCACCATAGCCAACCCGAAGGGAAGACCCTGAAACTGAAAATGCTGCCCCAGAACCATGAACCACAGAAACCTTTATGGTCTGGGAGGATGAATATGTGCAGATAAGCTTCTGTCAAATCTAGAGAAGCCAGAAACTTGTCCTTGCGCACCGCCACTATAACCGACCTCGGGACGTCGCTATTCGGAAATGCGGAACCTTCAGCGCTGCATTTACCCTCTTTAAGTCCAGAATTGGGTGAAAGATGCTTCCTTCTTTGAAACGACATGCCTCACTCCTCATGGGGGACCAGCATTACCGCCCCTAGCTTCTGCAACCGGTCCAGTTTCTCGCGAACCAAAAATTGCTTGTCTAAGGGCCCGCAAGGGGAAACTAGAAACAAGTCTCGGATGGGACAAGCAAATTCTAATGCATAGCCGCTTCTTACTATACTGAAAACCTACTGATTCTTGGTAATTTTGGCCCATTCCCTATAAAATCACACCAAGTGACCTCCTATGACAGGAATGATAGAGTGGACCAGCCTCGGTTCATTGCAAGGTCTTAGCCCCAGCTGTGCCACCACCCTGTGGGGTCCCGGAAGGGTCTATGGCATAAACCCCCTCGAAAGGACTGACCTCAGGATTATCCCCTGAGAGAGAATTGCTTCTGTGGACCTGGAGCTCCCCTTACCAGGCGAGACCTCCTATAATCCTGAAAATGGGACAGAGCCTGAAAGAACCTCTTGCCCTTAGGCTTATCCTCTGGCAACCTGTGCACCTTATTTTCACCCAGATTCTTCATCAACTGCTCCAGGTCCTCGCCAAACAAGAGCTGGCCCTTGAAATGCAGAGACCCCAATTGAGACTTGGACGACATATCTGCTGACAAGTTACGCAACCATAACAACCTTCTGGCCGATACTGCAGACATCATAATTCTAGACGAGGTTCTTACTAGGTCATACAGAGCACCTGCTCCATAAGCCACTGCAATCTCTAAGCGCTCAGCCTTGATCGCCTCCTCGCCTGACTTTGCCTGATTGTCCTGTAGCTGCTGCGCCCAGCGCAGACAAGCCCTCTGCATAAAACTGGTACAAATGGCCTCTTGTAAGCTCAGGGCCGACACCTCAAAAATCCTCTTGAGATACACGTCCAGTTTTCGATACTGAACGTCTTTCAAACCCGTGGACCCTGCAACCGAAACAGTCATTTCCTTAATAACCACCAATACTGAAGCATCGACCTTAGGAAGGGACAGGAGCTCCAACATCTACTCAGGCAAAGGATATATCTTTGCCATAGCCCTCCCCACCCTCAAGCTGGCGTCGGGAAAACCCCACTTCTGATCTACCAGCTTCTTCACAGACTTGTGGTATGGGAAGGCTTTTGCTGGACTCCTCTGCCCATCCAGAACCGGATCAGCCCCTGCGGAACCTTAACACCGAGCTCCTCAAGAACCTGAGGAATCAAAGGCCCTAGCACCTCCTTACGAAAAAGACGGACCACCTTAGGATAATCTTCAGAAACCAGAATCTCTTCAGGATCATCTACCAGATCTGTGCCACTCGTATCTGGATCAACCGCCTGATCATGCACCGAAGGCATCCCTGGCCCTTTAGGAGCATCTTCAGAGTCTTCTGATTCATCCACCATGACTCCTAAAGATGGAGAAGGGCCCAACAAACGTTGGATGGGAGAAGTTCATTTCCTCATTACTGAACAGGTCTGGAACTCTCAGCCAGACCCTCAGAAGGCTGGGCCCGGGTCCCCGAACTGGACACAGCTGCCCCTTGCTTAGCTAAATAGGTCTCATGTAAAAGCAATACAAAATCACTGGAAAAAGGCCTGGAGGCGCCAGTCAAAAGTTGAGGACCCAGGAATCGGCAGAATGGGAACATCTTCCTCATCTGCGCCCCCTTTTCCTCCCTGGAATCCGAACATGACAGGGATAGCCATGGAGGAAAATCCTCCTCACCCCTACCGGCATGGCAAAGGCTGCATGAGACTTCAAAATGGCCGCTGTTCCCGCACTGGAGAAAGGAGCCTCGACCCAGTACGAACCCCAACATGCATGAGGGATGGGGAGGGAGCCAGCCTCTGCTTTTTCATGGCCGCCAGGCCATCGGAGGATCCCTTACTGCCCGATGAACAGTCCAAGCACAGGTCGACAAGATTCAGCCACTACCGCACCAAGCTGCGCACCATTACACCCATGGTGGGAAGCTTACCTTAAAAGCAGCCAACACTCTTGCAGACTCTACAACTGCAAAAACAAACACCCAGCCAAACAGCAAAGGCAGGAATTCATCTCTACTTTACTTTTTTTTTTTCCTCTTATAACTCTAACAAACTTTATAATATTTCCCTGCTAGGCTGGAACACAGAGCTGCAAAAAAGACAGACTGAAAACAGCTTCCATGAGCCTGTAGCCACCTCAGCAGCCTCATGAAGGGGAGGCATCTGGACCACCAGATTTAACATCCCACAGAAGCAAGGAGTGAGCGTACAAAAGGGTCACCAACCCCCAGCTCACCCACATCAACCAAAAGGAATGGTCCCCCCAGGACCTAAAAACCCCTTGGGAGGAAGGCTCTTAAACCAATTATAGTTCCCTGACTGCAGAACTGCAGGTTTTGCAACATCTACCATCTGCTGAAGACAGAGAAATACTGGGGAACTGCAGGTGGCACTCGGGGTTATGTAGCAGTGTCAATAAAACTTTCTCTGTCTCCATCTGCTGGCAGGGATGCAAAACCCAGGAGTCTAGACTGATCTGGGTATGTACAGGGAACTGCTAAATTGTGCATACGCAACTCTTTTGAAAATTCACCTTTTAGGTCCCTAAATAAAGCACCTAGCACTGCAAATTAGCACTGAGCCTAACAATTGCCCATGTTTTAGGTTTCTAAATGTAGGCAATGTTTAGGCACTCAGTGTGTGTGTGTGGGGGGGGGGGGGGGGATGGAGGAGATTGTATTTATGCCAATCTATGCTCTTAATTCCTTAAGGCCCCAATGTAATAAGGTGTACTAAGCTGTGCGCACATGTCAGTGCATGGTTGTATTTTACTCCCAAAATAGTAACAAGATTTACATACAAAATATGTGTCTGAGTAAAAACATAAGCAGAGCTTAGTGCTCCTCCATGCAAATCCTCCATTTAATCAAGGTATTTGCTAATTCACCCTGAAGCAGAGAGGTGCAGAGGATTAACTCATGTTTTCTTAATGCTGGCAACGTTTGCTATTTAGCTGTGGAGTATAGTTTCTGGGCCTTGTACTAATCTATGGGGCTGAACCTGGAGTTCATGGTCCTGCACTCGGCATTTGTACATATAAAACACGACATATAGATTTTGGGCAGACAATGTATGGGGTGAATTTTGAAAACATTTATGTGCATAAAATTAGCATATATGCATGCAAGTAGCTTGCACTCGTGGACATGCTATTTTATATACATCAAGAGTATGCGCATATTTTGGTCTCGAGCGCACATTTATATGCAAAGATGTGGGGTGGTGTTGGACCGCTCCAGGTTGGGGCCAAAAGATTCACGTGCAAGTTGCTGTCAACTTATTTGCATAACACCCACTAATTAACCTGGTCAAATGATATCTGACTCATCTATTGTTTATTATTGGTTGGGAGGTAGGTCTGGGTGAAGAACTAGGAGTGTCTCGATGACCTAGAAATGGACTGGGTGAGCTGGTGGAGGTTTCAGCAAGTGGGCGATTTCAATTATATTGGTTAGAGCTGTGGGCTGCAAAACAAGGGAAGCCAGGGTTCAAATCCCACTGCTGCTCCTTGTGACATTGAGCAAATCACTTCACCCTCCATTGCCTCGGGGACAAACTTACACCTAGATACACTAAGCCGTGTATTTTTTTGTTCATGGGAAGGGTCCCACTATCGCGGGGGGAGGTGTGGCTGCAATAGTGGGACCCCTCCCCTGAAAGAATATCACAATTGTATAGCGCGTTGTTTTGTCTCACGGCAAAACAAAGCGAGGCAAATCAATGCGGCATTGGCCCTTTAGGCGCGATGGTGGCCCCAATCTCATGGGACCACCATCACCTTAAAAAGCCGATGTCTAAAAAATAAAAAGTGAATTTTAGAAGCACAGCAGGCACAGTAATTTGGGGTTGTGCGCGCCGAGCGGATTTTATAAGTTGCCCAGTCACACGCGTTATCTCCCGAAGCGTGCACATCTCAAAAAGGTCTTAAAAAATGGGTGGGGTGTGGGCATTTCAGGGCATGTACCAGAGATGGGTGCGTAAATACATATAGGCCTAGGCACGCACCCAGAACCCCTGCCATGCAAGTTTACTTAGGCTATGGAGGAGGTGTAAGTTATAAAATAAAGAAAACTAGACAGGTCTGCATGGTTTTAAAGGTCAGGGCTAACTGGGGGGGCGTGAAGGCTATTAAACTAGGGGGGTTTAGAAGACCTTTCTTAACTGGGCAAACTGGGAACGAACTGGTAAAACTGGGAATGGTGTCAGTGCGTGCCGCTTTTAAAATTCCTCAACTCACGTGGTATGCGCCCACTTAAAATTCAGCGCATATGTGCGCATAGCCAGGCTATTTTATAACATGCACGCATGTACGAACACAAGTTATAAAATAGCTGCGTCCGTGTGCACGGGCTGACGTATGTGCACAAATGTTCTTCCGCGTGCACGTTTGAAAGTTACCGTCTAAATGTACCCAAAAAAAAGAAAATGTACGTGGGAGGGTCAAAGTTGACCCCCTGTTCACCCCGGGGCCACTTCATCCACCAAACTTTAAAAAAATTAAAAGCGTTTGCGTGATGACAGCTCCCAACCCAGTCCAAATAAAATTAAAATTACCCCCTTTCCTTATAAATAGCTGGCACCGGCCCACCTCTCCTCCAATGGCCAAACCAAATCATTGGGGACATAGTGACCCCCGATATCTCCCCCTCCCCCTTATGTACCAAAAAGTCATTGGTGTCCAGAGGCACTGACACCCCCCCCCCCAACCCAACCCAAACCTCAACAAGTTACAGGACCCTGCGATGCAGCCTAGGGCACCCTCAAGCCCCAGGCCTGGTTGGTGCTATTTTTCAAACTGGCGCTGACTTGGCCTTGCCCCTGTCACATTAAAGTTAACTGGCTATATTCAGATAATACAGTCATTTAAATAGAGAGCATGTTTAAAAAAAAAAAAGGAGCCAAGTGTGCTTGCCAGCCTGATCCTCCACCCCCAGCCAAATGAGACAAATGCTGGGTCTGCCGGCTCCATCTCCCCTCCCCAAAGATTTTGCAAACATTAATATTGAAAGGGGCAATTTGCTGCCCCCACCCCCCCCCCCAACCTCCTGGTTTAGCCCGGACCCCCAAAAAACATACACACCTCCTCCTCCCTTCCACCTCCATTACACCAACCCTAATGCTCCCACCCCACCAGGCACCTTCCAAAATCCTCTGTGCCGCCAACATCGCGGTACATTCACAGCACGATCCCAGCTTCTCTCTGAGAGCAGTGCTTCAAGCAGTACATTACATGACCTCTTCAATTCATGTGCCACCCTGCTCCAAAAAACCCCAGAGCAGCAACGCCGGAAGCCGTGGGGATAGCAGTACAAGTGTACAGTGGGGCAGAGGGTTTTGCAGGATGTTGGGGTGAATTGGGAGGGTTGGGGTTGGGGTGCCAAGGAGAAGGGAAGAGGATGCTGCCAAAGATCTTTTTTTTTTTGATCACACGGGGTGGAGAGGTGGCAACTGACCTCCATTTTACATTAATGCATGTAAAATCCTTGAGGGTCTTAGCGGGGAGGAGGAGGTGGGAAATCAGGTCAGCAGGCCCAATATTTGTGGGGGGGGGGGGTTGAGGAAGGGGTTCAGGCTATGAGGTCTGCTCAGTACCTTTATTTTTTTTATTTTTAATTTACATGCTTGCCAGATAACTGGCTATGTTTTTCTACTATAGCTGGTTAAGGTAACTATCAGGGCATATGGACCCAGATAACTTTGAAATCTCGCTAGGGATATTCAAACATAGCCGGTTAGGTTTCAAAGTTATGCGGGCAGGCAAATCCGGATAGCTAACCAAGGATATTCAGCGGTATGTTTGTTCCACTGAATATCACTAATAACTTCTCTGGCTAACATCCATTTTCTGGGTTTTCAATATTGATCTGAATGTGCACGAACTATTTGTTATGCTTTGTTCACATTAAAAGGTGAATTTTAAAAGAGTTGCACATGTAAAAATGAGCACGTGCAGGAGGTGCATATTTGCATGCTATTTTATAAACCTCAAACAATCATGTGCAAGTAATGGTGCATGAATGCATTTGTTGATATAAAAAAGTGGAGGGCTAGGTGCAGGCCAGGTGCACTCAGGATCAGGGCCAACTTTCACACACAAGTGCTATTTTAAAACCTGTGACCGGGATGCACGTACACCTGTTACCTGTGCATATTTATGCCTGCTAATTATCAGGTGAAAATCAGAATAGAATTCTTTATAAGCAAATATACTGACTGGGTGAGGGGTCTGGGTAAACTGGGGGGAGTGCAGGCTGAAGAATTAATGACCCAGAAATAGTCCGGACAAACTGGTGAACTGACTGGTAAATTTGGTAACTTCCTTCACACACGCATATTATAAAATTGGATGATTTACACATATAAAAGCTGACAAGTGCTAAGGAAAATATTTGTGTTATATTTCCTCGGATAAATGACTAAAATTAGGAGAACACAGCAGATGGCCATCACTTATCCAGATAATTTTTAACTTATCCGACTGAGTGGTGGCAAAGCTTCCACTTATCTGGATTAGTCTTAAAGGGCCTGAATTACTAAAGCTTTTCTTCCATTCTGCATCTATAGGAAAAATGCTTAGTAAATGAGGCCCAAAAAGCACTACATAACCAAATAAGCATGAAAGCCAGCGAAGTCTTCAAACACTAGTTATCTGTCCATCTTACTTATCCAGCAATCTTACATAGCCGGATAAGTCTTAAACAGACCACTTAGCCGAATATTTGTTGCCACATAGCCACGTATGCGGCTATGTTTACTAGGGATGTGAATCGTTTTTTGACGATTTAAAAAAATTGTCAGATATTTTTTAAATCGTCAAAAATCGTTAGAGTCGTGATACAATAGAAATTCCCCCGATTTATCGTGAAAAAGCGTAAATCGGGGGAGTGGGAGGGCGGGAAAACCGGCACACCAAAACAACCCCTAAACCCACCCCGACCCTTTAAAACAAATCCCCCACCCTCCCAAACCCCCCCAAAATGTTTTAAATTACCTGGTGGTCCAGTGGGGGGGTCCTGGCGCGATCTCCCGCTCTTGGGCCATCGGCGCCATTTTGGCTGCCACTAATATAAATGGCGCCGATGGCCCGATAAAAAAAAAAAACCCACCCGACCCTTAAAATGACCCCCTTAGCCTCCCCCCCACAAAAAAAAAACCTTTTAAAATTACCTGGTGGTCCAGCGGGAGCGCGGAGAGCGATCTCTCGCTCTCAGGCCATCGGCTGCGTTAATAAAAATGGCGCCGATGGCCCTTTGCCCTTACCATGTGACAGGGCAAAGGTAGCGCCGGCGCCATTTTGAATATTGGCAATATGGCCTGAGTGCAGGAGATCGCTCCCGGACCCCCGCTGGACCCCCAGGGACTTTTGGCCAGCTTGGGGGGGGCCTCCTGACCCCCACAAGACTTGCCAAAAGTCCAGCGGGGGTCCGGGAGCGACCTCCTGCACTCGGGCCGTATTGCCAGTATTCAAAATGGCGTCGGCGCTACCTTTGCCCTGTCACATGGTAAGGGCAAAAGGCCATCGGCGCCATTTTTATTAACGCAGCCGATGGCCTGAGAGCGGGAGATCCCTCCCCGCGCTCCCGCTGGACCACCAGGTAATTTTAAAACCTTTTTTGGGGGTTCGGGAGGGTTTTTTGATTATCGGATTGGGCGCAGCCGATAATCAGAACTCAAATCGGGCTGGGTGATAAAAATTTTAAGATTTGGATCGGAACCGGAACCAATCAGATTCCGGTTCCGATTCACATCTCTAATGTTTACTATACATGCTGTATATTTTTTGATTCGCGAACATGTTTTTGGTTAGACTTGCGTGTATTTTATGCAGTGTGTATGCTTCTGCATGCACGATACAAAATGCATGTACATTTGTGAGCGTAACCATATAGCTGCATAAATGGGTGTGATCATGCATGTTTTAAAGTTATCCTCCGTATGAGATTTATGCACACAAAACATGGTTTGTCTGCATTAAACGTGACTTGTGTGCACTATTCTTTTTTTTCCTGCACATTTAGATTTATGTGCGATGCATTTACATTTTATTAGCTTAACACACTGAGATTTTTTAGCGAGCGCATTAAGAAAATGTGCGATGCAATACGGCACATATTTTTTACCTCTGATTTATTACCTCAGGCCCTAAGTTAGGCATTTGGATCTTTTGAATATTGGCTGATTAACGTGATAAATTTACTTTAAACATGCATACATATCACATTTTATAACTTTAATAAGGCAACACACAACACCTTTTGCATAAATGTCCACTGCACTTTGGAGAGACATTTTTGCTTGTATAATTTTATCTTTGTATTTTTGTACCTTCCTGAAATTTCAGAAAATTTAGAAGTCAATACTCAAAGGTATTTAGCTGGATAACTTTTGAATATCTTAATCACTTATCCATAGGCCAGAACTTGTTCTTTTTGTTTGTTTGTTTTTTAAAAGGTGTCAGCACTTATGCAGATATATTCTTTGGGGCTATTTTCAAAAGGTTTATGTGCTTAAAACCCGGTTTTACGCGCATAAGTGGGCTTTTGAAAATTCTATAGTATATGCTACTTTTATGCATGTAAATCCTTGAAAATTACTTCCCTTCGAATATAGCCGCAGAAGCTTAAAATTAACTGGGTACAGTGACCTGGATTCACAACTGATTAGATTTAAAGTTATCCCATATATGCAGCTATATGGATATGCTCATAAATGCACATATATTCTTGGGGAAAAAAGATGTGCCACTTCCAAACTGTCCAAGCAAAGTGACTCATGGGAGTGGGGGGAGGGTTAAGGAAGCAGGTCTGGGTTAACTTAACTTTCATTCTAAGATTATCCGCTGAAAGGTTGAGAGACTTACTCAAGGTCACACAGGGCGTGGTAGAGAGTGAGATCATTCCAGGGCATTCAGTGCTTTAACCCCTACATCACACTGCTGGCCTTTCCATAAGTGCTTCTTTAGCTTGCATCCCACTGAAAGTCTTTGCAGTAGCACTGCTGCAACGTTTGGTCATCTGTCTTCCACTTTACCAACTTTTTTTTTTTTTTTTAATTTCTGCGTTTAGAAAAAGAATAGAATGCTGCACGTTACTTACATGCCTTTTCTTGCTACCTCGCAGAAAAGAGTTGGGAATGCCATTTTTGTTCTCTGAATCACTTTGCTCTTCATAGCTTTCAAATTCACTGGAACTCCACACGTAATCCAAGGAGCCGTTTCCACCCTCTTCACCATTCTCAACATCATCATAAATCATCTCCTCTGGATCTTAAACATATATAAATATATATATAATTTTTTTTTTATAAAAATAAATAAAGACACTTGATTTCACAATGTCCTTTGTTCCAAACAAACTTATCCTTGCATTTTGAACTTTACATGCAAATCATCTTGAATATCCTGTGGAAGACAACTATACCCTTATGTAGAGCTTTATCATCTGTGTTGGTGATAGGTACTAGCTTTTTTTTTTTTTCTTATGCTGTCACCAGATCAGTTCATTTATGATTTCTAGTGCATAATGCATCAAGGAAAGGGATTCACAAGCAGGAAAGTCATTGCCCTCGTTCATTTTCTCAGATGACTTCTCAAAGTGCTCTATTGACTAAACAGCATTAAGTACACGTGGTAAGGTACATTTAATATGCATTTAGGGAGTAATATTTAATAATGGACCTAAATTTGATGGACATTATGAATATGAGTTACACCAGTTTTCAAAAGCGGACTTATGCTTAACGTCTTCTCTGAAAACTATCCCAGCAAAACTACACAAACAATGACACCTATTTGGTATGCAAAATTTTGCTTAAAGAATTTGAGGATAACTTTCAAACAACTGTGCAATGTGGCATGTACGTGCATATATGGCCAGGCACAGTTTTACCACAGTATTTTATGCGCAAATACATGCAAACACTGAATGCAAATATTTCAATATAACGTGCATATTTTTTTCCACATTTTTTAAAAATATACATGCATATATTTTTTGACCTACAATAAAGAGGGACTTACTCTCATAAATCAGGATTTACACGTGTAAATTGGCGTATTTTAAAACATATGCATAAGTGACATTTTACCAATTACTCCACCAGTTTGCCTAGTCCTTCTCCACGTCATCAAGACCCTCCTGGCTCTTAAGCCTGAACTTCCCCCAGTTCACTCAGACTTCCCACTCAGCCAATACACAATGGGCTAGATTTTAAAAGCCCTGCGCACGTACATCCTGCCGGATTTACAGATTTACGTGCGCAGGGCACTCGCGCGCCCGCGCGCCTATTTTGCATAGGCCACCGGCGCGCGCAAAGCCCCGCGATGTGCGTAAGTCCCAGGGCTTCGTAAAAGGGGCGGGAGGGGGCGTGTCCGGGGCATGTCCTGGGGGCATGGCGACTGTTCGGGGGCAGGCCGGGAAGGCGGTCCTGAGTACCCCGGCATTGCGGCCTGTGCCGGGGGATGCTGAGGCGGTGCGCGCAAGTTACGCCTGCTTCAAGCAGGCGTAACTTGCACAACAAAAGGTAGGGGGGGGATTTAGGTAGGGCTGGGGGTGGGGTAGATAGGGGAAGGGAAGTGAAGGTGGGGGGACGCGGAAGGAAAGTTCCCTCCGAGGCTGCTCTGATTTTGGAGCGGCCTCGGAGGGAAAGGAGGCAGGCTGCGCGGCTCGGCACGCGCAGGCTGCCGATTTTGCGCAGCCTTGCGAGCGCTGACCCCAGATTTTATAAGATACGCGCGTATCTTATAAAATCCGGCGTACTTTTGTTCGCGACGGTTGAGCGAACAAAAGTACGCACGCATGTACTTATTTAGGATCTACCTCAGCAAACACATTTTATATCACTTACGCAAGATAACTAGCAGATGCACGCTACGCTCGCAAGTGTCTTTTAAAATAGCAATTTACACTTGTAAAATGTTGGCCCACACCCAGAATGCCCCTAGACCGCCCCATTTTTATGCATATGTGCAAATGAAGGCAAAATTATAGGCATATGTTTATGATTTATAAAATAGCATGATGCGAGTAGATGTTACTTACATTTTTCAAAGGGTTTAGACCCCTAACGTTTGGAGTTAGGATCCTGAATTGGCTCTTTTCAAAATTTAAAAGGCCTGAGTGCCTAAATTTATGCTCCAAATTCATGGGTGGCTACAGGGATGGAGTTCGGGTGGGGGAGAAAGTCACATGGCGGGGGCAAAGTCAGGTTGGTATCATTTTGTAAAAACAGCGCTGACCGGACCAGGTGCAAGGGTGCAACTGGCCCCAACTCGGGATCTATTTTAAGGTGGGGGGGGTCTGGAGGGGGGTGGGGGTGAGAAGATGAACTTTGTTTTAGGGGTTGGGGGTGGATTGGTGTCACCATGATTGTGTTGGGGGGTGGAGTGTGAGATTTGGGGGCGCCACCACTGCCACATGCATACTTTTCACTTTTTTTTTTTCTCTTTGGAGGAGTCGAGGCCACTTCCAGGTGGAGATGGGGGTTAGCACTGATTCCCACTCAACCTCCCCATTTCGCCACTTTTCTCTTTTTTTCTGCCGCTTTAAATGTGCAGTGGGAATCTTGGGACCTGCGTTAGTCCCGGCCTCCCGCCGCACATCTAACGCTTTTCAAGGCGGTGTTATTTTTATCACAGCTGACCACCTGCTTGGTCAGCCGCAATAAAATATTTGCTTCAAATTGACAAGTGATGACCTTTGCATGCATTTGCATTATTCATGCACGCAAAGGCGTTCATGCAAAGAAGGTCACTGTAATTGGAGAGGGTAGCTGGGCGGGAAGATATAAAAATATTGTGAATATCTCGCAATATAACGCAAGTTAGAGCCCTAACGCGGCTTTATGAATCACCCGGCTAGGGTCCTAAGTTAAGCTTTGCCTTATAGTGGCCTGGATTTTTACAGTAATGCTATTCACAGTAAATTGAAATGAGCTAATTAGCATAATTTTGTATGTTAAATCAACTCTTAAATTTTTATACAAACATTTGTGATGGCTACACCAAATTACGGTATGTAAAATCAGTAAATAAATAAATAAATAACAGTAATGCTGGTGTTTTCCCATTAACGTAAAATGTGTTAATATATGTTAAGCACTAATGCAGATATTTAATGTGCATTACTATTTACTAAATAAGCCCCTAAGAGGCAAATATAAAATCCTTCCTTTGGAATATTTATTTATGCATTTATAAATCACAGTCACAGTTATGCAACTAAAAACAGTCACAAAATCACAATATTTGAATAAACTTGAATATGTATGTATGCATTTATTTAATTTTCAGATTCTTATATTCTGCTAGCCCTTAAATATCATGTTCAGTGCAGATTGCAATATATGTCAATATTTTCCCATAAAACCACAAACCTGTAGCAGAGTCTGAATTTTCTCTTGGAACATCGTCATAAATTACTTCATCAGGATCTAAACGGACAAGTACCGACATATTTAGAAAAAGGTATTTCAATCTCGTAAAAAAAACCAACAAAAAACTTAGCTCTACTCTGAAGAACAAATATCCATATTGAAATATTTTTCAGGTTAGCCCAAGTGATCCTGGTTCTTGAAGACGACATTTGGCTATTTCTTAAATTCTAGTGCAGTGAGAACTCTGTAGTCCCTCCATCAGAAATTCAGAGCTACAAAAATGTATCAGGAATAGTGTTTAAAAATCCATGGTGGGCCTAAAGTCTCCCTCCGAAAACTGAATCACTGGGTGGCTCTTGGGTTGTGGACCATTTGCCATCACTGTTCAAGGCAGCTAAAGAGTCCAAGGTTGATGTAACAATTAACCAAAATTTGAAAAAAACAAGTTCTTGTTGGTAGCTGCAGTGACCAACCTGAAAAAATAATCTTCCAGATAGATAGCTGCATTAGGCTATGGTAGCAAAAACAACACAGAGGCTGGTGGCACCTTACAGAATACCTGATTTTTTTTTTTAGGCACAGGCTTTCAAGGAAAAGAGTCTGACGAAGTGAGATCTTGCCCTGCCTCTGCCTTAATAAATCTGTTAAGTCTATAAAGTGCTAATAGCCTCTGCACTCTTTCTGAAAAATAATATTGCAGTACATACAATTATTCTTCACAAACAGAGAATTATTTTGAAAACCTTAGTCTTAATTTCAATGTTTTGCTAATTCAATCTTTTGTCTATACATGTAAGAATTTAAAATCATGCTAAAGATGTTAGTAATGAAGTCAATATTTAGAGAGCTGGCGAGTGGGTAAGATATCCAAGCAAAGTCATGCATGTACCTTTTCCAGCATATTCAGTGGGATATGCACGCATTAATATGCCCAGATAAAGAGAATTGCTTACCTGTAACAGGTGTTGTCCTAGGACAGCAGGATTTTAGTCCTCACACATGGGTGACACAATCGGATGGAGTCCGGATGGAGAATTAATGATTTGAGATTCACTCATATACATTAAAGATCGACTACATACAGGTAAGATCATATACTGTCATTTATTTTATTTCCTTTTGTTGTACTATTCACCACTCCAGTTGTAAGTGTTCTTAAAGAGTCTTTCATTCTATATGTTACCACTTTATATGTATTTATGATTTCAATAATTTTATTTTGTATGTCCTATACTGTTTAGTTATATTTGTTATTTGTGTGTTTCAGCCCCTGAGGCAGCCCAATTGTGGGGCGAAACTCGGCCTGAGTCGGGCTCACTATATAAAGAATATGTCTCCATGCAATTAAAGTTTCTAATCGGACAACCGTTGGCATCTAATCCATTTTGTTGCACTCACAGCTTTCTTAGATAGCCTACTCTATCTATAAAAGCTTCAAATAAATAAATAAATACTCTCCTGTTTTGTTGGAGAATTTGGTGGGACACCTAATAAATTCAATCAGTACCCTTGATGGATGATGGACAGAACCCACTGGTCCGAGATTACACTGGGCCACTGGTCCGGAAAGAACCACAGCCTGCTCCTGACCGGGGAGGTCCAGCATCTCAGGTACGAGTGGCTAGCAAATGCTCTCTATGATCCAGCCAAAACCCCATCCTAGAATTTGGCTGGGGCACCAGTTGGGGCTTGGGAGTTTGCTGCTGCCTCGGACGGCTGCAAGAGCCCCCCCCCCCGTGAACGTGAGTGAGGGATTGGAGGATAGTACTTCCTCTGGCAATAGAAAGACCTCCTCTGACCCTACCTCGCAGACCTCCTGGCTGAGGAGGGCAAGTATGAAGTGCTGGCGGAGAGATGCTGGAGGGTTTCATGATGATTCCGCATCCCTCACTTTATCTCCAAAGAGATTCTCTCTTGTACATGGCAGGTCAGTGAGACGGTCCTGTACCTCTGGTCAGAGATACGAGGCCTGCAGCCATGCCATTCTGCGAGCGCTAATTCCTGCTGCAGAGACTCTCGCTGCCATCTTGAAAACATTGTAGGTGGAGTTTCCCGAACTCCGGGCCCTGATTCACCAGCTCCAAAAGGTATCTTGCTTAGCTACATCTTGCACCTGCTTCCAGAGGTTGTAAGAGTATTGGCTCATATTGAGCTAGTAGGAGGCAAAGTGGGCGATAAACAATGCCCCCTGAAAGACCTTCCTACCAAGAGCATCAAGCGCCCTGTGATCTCTCCCTGGGGGCACAGAGGCATGGGTCCGAGAACTCCTGGCTTTCTTGAGGGCTGATTCGACCACTTCCGATTGTTGTGCCAGCTGATGCTTTGCAAATCCAGTAGCCTGCTGGATGAGGTAAACTCCTTCAGCCTTCCTGTTGACAGGAGGAAGTGTGAGGGAGTGTTCCCAAATCCTCAACAGCAACTCCTTAAAGATGCCATGTTCCGGGACCACCACAATCTCCTTAGGAGCCTCCACAAACTGGAGGATTTCCAGCATTTTTATGCCTGGCATCCTCCTCTGTCATCAACTGAAACTGGATGGCTTCTGGCATTGTCCTCACAAAACCTGCGAAGGTCAGGTCCTTAGGCAGAGACTCCTTAGCTTCTCTGGAGGAGACAGCTCTGAGGGAAGACCTTCCAAGTCCTCCGAGGAGGATTCCAAAGTGTCATCCCCCCATGGGTCATAGGGGGCCTCCTCCTCACTGACATCTGCAGAGAAGGGGGCTCTAGGTGCTCGGCCGTCCAGGAGCCTAGGTAAACCTGGTTGGGGGACTGCCGGCCATGGTGTTCCTGCCGGCCTCGATGGAGCTTCCTCTTTGGAGGAACTGGCAACGAGCACTGCATTGGTCAGGGGAAGCATCGGTGCCCTGCCGGCATCGATAGTTCCCGGGAACCAGCACCCGGTGGGTCAGTATCGCAACAATAAGCACATTGAGATGCTCCAGCAGTAGTTCCAATAGAGAGAGCACAGGTTTTGGTGCCGATACTAATACAACCTGGGAGGCAGGAGGGGTGGCCAGATCTTCCTTGGATTCCCGAGGTGGATCGGTGACTGATACCAGGACCAGTGGAGAACATTATAGACCCCCAGCATCCATGGAGGATAGGTACTCCTCACTGTGGGGTCACTTCAGGGGCATCACAGCAAGAGCCGGCACCAACCCGGGCTTGGCACCATGTGTCTATGACAACCGGTGCCGAGGTTTCCTCAGCTTCCCTCTGTGCTCAGCCCGGTCTTTCCCCTGGTGCCGAGGTCAAAGACAATGAACCCAATGTCCTCGACCTGGAGGAAACCGACTGACTGGTCTCAAGCACCCCTATCCGCTGACAACATCGACGAGCAGACGGCCCCACCAATGTCAATGGCTTGGTGTTCATTGGTGCAGCTCCATGGTCCTTTGGTGTTGATGCCACAGATGCAGATGCCTCGGACTTTCTCACCCCAAAGAGCTTCTCCATCTTTTCAAGGAGAGAGCGACATCCCTTTGGGATCATTTGGTCGCAGAGACGACACCTCCAAACTGCATGCGATGCTCCCAGGCAGAGGATGCACACATCGTGCAGGTCCCGTGCTGGTCCTCGGGCACTGAGGGCATTGGTAGAAAGGAACTTAGAGGTGAACCAACAACCGAGACACCGCCACTATGGGGAATGGAACAAAAAGAAATGTACCAAACTGACGAAAAACCTAAGAGACCAGAGGGAACCGGAGAGGGATCTGGATGCGAAAACCCCCCAAAAATATTGTTTATAAAGTTTTCCTTCACTTTATTATTATTTTTTTTTTTTTAAAGAAAAGAGCACGAGCTCAGAAAACTGCAAGACAGCAGCTCCGCCAAAAAAAAAAGAGACTGAAGAGGGACCCCCCCCCATGTGAACTAGAGTATGCTGAGCATGCTCAGTATGTCCAGTCAAAGTTCTAGAAACTTTGACATAGGTTTTCCATGCCACCTATCAGATGATGTCACCTATTTGTGAGGACTACCATCCTGCTTGTCCTAGAAGAAAATTATGTGTATAATCTTACCAGAGAACTTTAGGACAGGTATTTTTCCAACCAGACATGTGGGTAATTTTAGCCGGAGAGCACTTAATATCTGTGTGCACCAGCTAAAGTTTTCCCACCCTTGGAATGCCACGAGGGCCTCTTCTTTTTATCTGGATAAATTTTGTGCACACAATAAGTTGTGCACAACAACAATTTTCTGCTTGGTGGGGGAGGCGAGGAGGGAGGATATTTTAATCTTTGCTTTTTTCTAACTCCAAATGTTGGCCAGGCAAAGCCTTTGAATATCAAGCTCCATGTATATTAGCAGCCAAGGGTCAATTCTTTCTCTTATGTCAAAGTCAAAGCAAAGCAAAGTCTAACAGGTTGTGGTACAAAACAATGAAACAACCACTTGGTTTCATACAGCCTGAAAGTAAAGAGGATGACAGAGAGGAGAAACAGGCATTACCAGTTCAGCAATCTTTATCCACTGAACATTTCATGCACCATTTGTCATTGGTCAACAGGTTCAAGAAAACACTTGCTAAAGGACAGCTATACCAGAGTTCTTAAAACTGCAATACCTACTTTCCATCCATTCTGTATTTGCTGGATCTGCAACCCACTTGGCTAATGCGTCATCTTCCTTACTGACCGGATTGTCTTCACTTTAAAAGAAAGAACAGGCCTCAAAAATAAGCATTTCAATGAAAAATACTTCATCTTTTATAATATAATTAATTATCTAGGTACTCTATCTCCTCTCAAATCAGAAAATCAGATAATCATCTCCCCGCTGAGTTTTCCTTTAAATCTTCAGGGTCATTGGAGATAGCAGTCTCAATCAACTTGCTCTACACTATTCATGATTCTGGAAACCTCTATCATGCCTCCCCTCAGTAGCCTCTTCTAAACCGTCCTAGCCTGTTTCGCTTTTCTTCACAAGGGAGCTGTTCCAGCCCCTTAATCTTTTCTATCATCTTTCAATGCACTTTTTCTAGTTCTGCTATATCTTTTTTTTTTGAGGTGTGATGACCAGAATGGCAGGTGAGGGAGCATCATGGATCGAAATATATTTGCCATTTTGTTTTCAGTTCTTTTCCGAATTATTTCCTATTTGCATTTTAGCTGCTGCTGCACACTGAGCTGAGGATTTCCAAGTGCTGTCCATAATGACATCACAATCCTTTCCCTAATGTGGAACTCAGCATTGTGTACCTATAATCAAGATTATTTTCCCCTGTGTGCATCACTTTGCACTTGTCTACAATAAATTTCATCTTCTATACAGATGCCCAGGTCTCAAGCCTCACAAGATCCTCCTGTAATTCCTCACTTGGATACTACAAGACTGAAATTCAATACTGAATTGCTATATTTGAAAGTAAAATGCCAAATTCCTTATTTTATAATGATTTCCTGCATATAAATCTCAACACAATTCCATACTGAGCTATCCATCCATCCCCATACCAAAGTAAAAAAGTGCATTAAATCCTATTGGGGGAAATAATTTGCAGCCAAATGGACATGCATTGTTTTATTTTGGTTTTTTTTAACAATATAGCATGCACTAAAAGGTAAAAATATACATGGGAAAACCAAACTGATACAAATGACATAAAAGCAAAACAAAACCACAACAGAAATCAATATTTTTTCCATGCATATCCCTATTACAGGCAGCGTAAGCCAGCAGTTAGTCACACACCTATTTTGAGGCTCATCTGAGTTCATAAAATTCAAATGACAGTCTGCAGACCCTTCTTGCATACCTGCTAAAAAAAAAAAAAAAAGAAAAAAAGCCATAATTAAGCAATAACCTCATTATTCTCTCTCTTAATTCCATGGTCATTTTATATTTGCTCTAGTAGTGATTATTGTGATTTTGGCAGTAACTCTTTTACTTAAATCTTCACCATACCCCCCAAAAAAAACCCTCCAATAATAAAAGTGAATTTATTTCAGGGATCATTTCAGACCTCTCATCTGCTTAATATATTCACTTGAAAAGGCTGACTCAGACCATTTGACTGGATCATTCACTTCCAGAGAGTAAATAACCCACACATGTACAGATAGGAATAGTCTCCCTCTTAATAGGTGACTTAAGCTGAAATCTTTCTAATCTGTGCAAAGGTACAAAATCACAGAGCAGACTAGTTTCACTTTTTGATAACCCAATCACCCTTTTTTTTCACCGTTTCAGAAAGACCAAGTCTTTGCGTTATGGCAATCCCACCTTCCTCAAAACCACCAGTCCTCTTTGTATTTATTCATCTTATTTCTTAAAAAAAACCCAACATTAAGCACTTTTAGCCAGTTATTCTCATACCCCTGTCCCTGCTTGTTGTATACTGCAAGCATCCCTAGTCCCTGAAGAGGCATCTTGGCCAATTCTAATGTGTAACGGATTATTCCATGTATGTCTGCTTTCCCCTCACCGGCACTTTGAATGCTGATGTACAGGACTGTGAAAGAAACCTACCTCTATGCAACAAAGGAAAGAGTTACAATGTAAGGGCCGGATTTTAAATGCCCTGCGCGCCTATTTTGCATAGGCCGCCGGCGCGCGCAGAGCCCCGGGACGCGCAAAGTCCCGGGGCTTCGTAAAAGGGGCGTGGCGCCGGCCCGGGGGCGTGGTCGAGGCCTCCGGACCAGCCCCCGGGTCGGGTGATGGCGCGCCAGCAGCCCGCTGGCACGCACAGATTTACGTCTGCTTTCAGCAGGCGTAAATCTGCCAACAAAGGTAAGGGGGGGTTTAGATAGGGCCGGGAGGGTGGGTTAGGTAGGAGAAGGGAGGGGAAGGTGGGGGGAGGGTGAAGGAAAGTTCCCTCCAAGGCCGCTCCGAATTTGGAGCGGCCTCGGAGGGAACAGGCAGCACGCGCTGGGCTTGGCGCGCGCAGGTTGCACAAATGTGCACCCCCTTACGCGCGCCGACCCCGGATTTTATAAGATACGCGCGGCTACACGAGTATCTTATAAAATCCAGCGTACTTTTGTTCGCGCCTGGTTCGCGAACAAAAGTACGCGCTCGCGCAAAATTATAAAATCTACCCCTAAGTCATTTATTACGTGTTCCTCAAAGAGGCCTTGGAGATACTGAGTGATAATGAATGTCAAATTACAAATGCATGCAATGGTGGTTATGTGTGTAAGTGTCTGTGAGATGCAGAAAAGAAATGAGAGGAATACATAGCTCATTCCTCCTGTAGATCTCATAGATACATCCAGAATGAAAAATCGGGACTTACTGGCATCCAGACATAAAACATAGGCACATAATACACCAAAATATCAACTATCTGAAACGGGCGCTTCAATTTGTGCTGCTCTTTAGAATTAATAAGATATAGAAAACAAAATCTCTCTATTTATGTAAAAGGAAACAACTGCTTCTAGAAATAAACCAGAGGAAAATAATGTGAATTTTTTTTTTTGCCTTTCACAGTCCAAAAAGCAGATTGCAATTTCTTAGGGACATGGACATTTATCCCCTTCTTGTTTATTTTGTGTCCTGCAATTTCCACCTGCCTGATCTCCCTTTTCATTCAGTACTGTGTAGAAAAAATGAATAATGATCTTCTGTTTGCATTAAAATGTCCTATACTGACACGGAAATACAGATTAATATAACTTGAGGAAAACAATACCTTCTTCTTCAATAGAGACACTGCGTATTATTATAGGAGTCGAATATGCTGGCAGAATTAATGGCAAGTTTGATGGAACTGCATAGCCACACGGCACAGGAACAGAATATCCACTTGGTACCCTGGGACTTGTATCTTCATCCTGAGAAGTTCCATCCTGACCCAAGGGAAGATCCATGTCTTGGATGGGTGCAATATCTATGACTGAATATGGATTTACTTTGGTTGGAGTTGCTCCCGTGCTAGGCTGTGCTGTTGGAACTTTTTTGGGTAATATCTGTATTTTCATTCACTTGACAAATGTAAAAAAAAAAAAAAAAAAAGATTTTATTTTTTTTAGAACCACAAGTATACCACCGTGCAGGCAGTAAAAACATGCAGCTGAGCATTAATCCCTGGTGGAGATATACCTGTTTGCAGTTAATGGGAATGCTGATATTATTCTGAAGCAAATGTAGAGAATTAATGCACTGTGTTCAACTAATCTGAGAATTGGGTGGAGGATGGATTAGCTATTTGGCAGGGTGGACTGCAGTGTTTTTTCAGATTTATATTTTAGTAATTTATTCTTTTTTAATGTATATATGTATTGCATTACTGCTGATCTGTTATGTATTGAGAGTATGGTGTGAGTTCAGTGTAATAGATGGGTTATTTTTTCTTTATCATTTCTATATTGAATCGTTTAGATTTGTATTTGCATGGTTTATATTTTTTGGATTGTATTTTATAAAATTTATTGCACTGCATTTTTAAGAAACACATTGCAAGTCACTTTGGTCAATTTTTGTGATTTGAAAAGGCAAGATATTAAATGTTAAGAGAAAAAGAAATCAGGTGGCTGGAATCAAACTAAATGTTCTACTCACTTTATAACAATTTTGTTACTAAACATGAAATCCAGCGCACAGACGTACATTGGTGCGTATCTGCCGACACGTGCCCAGGGACGTGGCAATTTTCTAATTGGCGCGTGTACACATGTGCACGTTAAAAGATAGCCTGGGAGTGCGCATGTGTGTGCCCAATTTTAAGTGAGCGTGCACCTAGCTGTATAAATCCCGCTTCAACTGCATAAGTCAGGAGATTTTAAAAGGAGCGTGCATCCACGCCATTGCCTGTTTCACCAATTCGTCCACTAGTTCTCTCAGTTAAGAGCTAGGTCTCCCAACCCCTCTAGTTTAATAGCCTACACTCCCCCCATTTAGGCTAGACTCTTAAAACCCCACAGATATGGCTCTTTTTTTTTTTTAAACATATACCTCCTCCATAGCAGAAATAAGCATATGCGGCACTGGATCTGGACCTGGACACACACCCAGGTGCTTAAATTTATGCGCACATCTGTTGGCCCCCATCCCAAAATGCCCATAGCCCGCCCAGACTCCGCCCAGACCACATCTGCTTGGCACGCACCAGCCTGACGTGTGTGCGCACACCTCCCAATTTTGGTGCACGCTGGGCTTATGAAAATTACCTCCTTCAAGGTGAATTTTAAAGGAGTTTACGTAAATGTAACATATTATCGTAGTGATTTTCAAAAGCCACATACGTGATACATTCTATGCACAATTCAACGGCATATATTGTAGCAATTTTCAAAAGCCCACTTACTCAAGTAAAACCCAGGCTTACGCACATAAATGGTTTTTAAAATCAGGCCCAATTTCAAAATTGCTCGCTTCTGCCTATTTACACATGTATATGGACGCATGCAAAGTTGCTATTGTATTGTATAACCAACACAGAAAGATTATAAAATACAAGTACATATGCACACACAAATGCTTGCCTATGTAAAAAACCATGAGCCACTCAAGTTCTGACTTATCCGGATAATTGCCTATTTATCCAGCTAAGTAGTGGCATGTAGCTGGATAAGTCCGATAAGCACTACTAAGAAAACAAGCAGCGCTTTTCAGACGTATCCAGCTATGTAGGCCTGCTGCTACCTGGCAGGGCTAGTAAAAAATGAAATTAGGGCTTTCTGAAGACAGGAGAGAAATCTCTGTTGGCCAACTAGGGTGGTGATATCATCAACCCCCATAAAGGTAGTTTTTTAAGTTTATTTTTCTTGACTGACTGCCATTTAAATTATTGGGTATTATGTGATGTGTCTGCTATTTTGAATTTTTATTGGGATTTGGAGAATTATTAATATTTTTTATGAGTTTTTAATTGTTGGATGTTATTCTGTTCATCAGCTGTTTTGAAAAATGTTACTACTATACTTTTACAATTATTTCTGTGTGGGGATCTATAGCAGTTTGGCTTGTTCTGTTTTCCTAATAGGAGGTGTATTAGTGTTTAGGTCCTGGTTAAATATTTGTAGTGGTGCCTTTTCATAAGTAGGGTTGTTACTGTTGAGTGTGTTCCATAATGCAGGTGTAACTTTGTGTGGATTAGTGTGTAATCATTATTGCAGATCATGGGAGTATGTTAGATGCTATATTTCTGTTTCCAATTCTCCAGTTTTGCACTACATGCAGTGCGTTTTTTGTTTTTTTCTTTTGGGGAGGGGGAGGTTCCATTCCAGTTTCTGTCTCCACATTTATAATTTGTGATCTTTCTGTACTTGGTGAAGGTCAGTTCTGGGTGTGTAACCGAGGTGAGGTATTTTACTAGCAAGTACGCATTTGTATCAATCTTACTTGTGTTTTCTCAATAGGACATGCATTAGTGGTAAATTACTGTCTTTTCATAAGGAGGGCTATTGCTCCTGGTGGTAGAGGGAGTTTGTTTTGCTGTTACTGAGATGACACCAGAGCCAGAATATCTTTATTGTATGGTGAGTTGTAAGGGTAATGCCCTAAGTCTGCTCTGTACCCATTGTTGGAGGTTGAAGGGGATTCCTGTAAATGCAGAGTGTGTGTTTACATTTAGCCCCGTGACTGTCATATGTTCAGTGTGTCATGCATGTGAGAACCATTTGTCAGGTGTGTCCCGACCAATAAAAGGTTGACAGCCACTGACATACATTATAAAACCTTGACAGTGGATGTGGATTTTATATCTGTAAAATTACACATTCCATGAAGGTGGATTCTGATACTATGTCCATAAAGAAATATTTTCATTATCTGAATAATAAACGTCTATTGCAAACTTATGTTGGAGTGTGGTGAATCTTTAATTTTGTTCTTCCAAAATAACTGATATAAATACATGGGGAGGAACATTTTTTAACTAACTCACAAAGCAGTAACATTTCTGTGTGCATCGCACATGCAGACTTTAGCGATCATTTTCAAAATGAACTGACACGTGTAAGAGCACATCTAAACTAATGAAAAACAGAGGCCTATATTTGTTAAATAAACAAGGAAAATGGCATATCTTCGAACATGTTTTACTGTGCATCTATGGTTACCACTATGTAGTGATATAAAACAGTACCAATCAGTGACATACACTGAGGAAATGTGGATTTGTTATAAGAATTCTTTGTATCATTAAAACAATACAAAGCTACATCAAGAATGATCAATAAACCAAGAAGATAAAAAAAAAAAAAAAAAAGAGCATGTCAGTGCCGTGCACCACCATGGTCTGAGACAGCTCCTGAGACAGACAGACTGACACATGCCCACATCAAAATTAACTGTGCTTTTCCTTCTTTTGAAGCAAACCAATAAGGAAATTGATGACACACTGATATCAAAAGGTGAGTTTTAAAAGCCTGACATGTGCCAAACCCGGGAGAATCACAAATATATTGTCGAGGCGCACACTGAGACTGCGCATATCTCCCGCTGCACGCACAAATGAAAAGTTCCAAAAAAGGGGCGGGGATTGGCCATGGTCTGCGCGGGGCACGGGCTTTCCTGGATTTCTCAATGAAACCAGTGTATAAATACTTACGCGCACAAGCGTGCGTCGTGGTCCCCTATCGCGTAACTACTTCTGCTATGGATGGCGTGTAAGTCATAAAACAAAAACATTAGGCATGTCAGCAGGGTTTTACCTGTCGCAGTTAACAGGGGAAAAGGGAGGCTACTAAACCAGGGAGTTTGGAAGTCTTAACCCTTGCCTGGGTGAACTGGGAACAAGCTGGTAAAACTGGCAATGGCATGGACGCACACCCCTTTTAAAATCCCCCCACTTATGCGGTGGAAGAGGACTTGCGTGCACATGCGCGTGCCCGCTTAAAATTGCACGCACATATGTGCATGATCAGCCTATTTTATAGCTTACAAACATATACATGCTTATGTTATAAAATAGCCATGTCTCTGGGCGCAAGCCAGCAAACATATATACAGGTGCGCCCGCACCCCTGTTTAAAAGTTATCGGCCCAGTGAATATTGCGTCAAACATTAAATAACATTTAATTACAATATTTACAGTCCACCTATACTATAAATAAGCAGAGTACAAAACATATCTAATACATAAATATAAAAACATAATTAAAACAATCTAAAATTTTAAAATATCATAATGAGATTAATTCAATATTGTTGAAAAAGCTTCTAAAAATAATAGTACCAATGCTAATGAGAGAAAATAATATACAGAGGTGCTAATCTCAAATATTATCGCAGAAGCACAGAGTGCCAAATTAAAACCAGTTACACCAGCCGTCCTCAAATCCAGACTCTGAGAGGAAATAAAAAAGTCTTGTTTTCAGGATTTCCAAAATGAATATGCAGGAGATAGAGTTCCATAAAATGGAGGAAATGCATGCAAATCTATTTCATGTATATTTATTATCAAAACCCTGAACTCCAGATTGGTTTTAAACCTGCAAGTACTGGATTTAAAGACTCCTGCCTTAAACCACACTTTTGATACCAATGGAAGATCTTTGGCTATCTCTGACTGGCTTTACAAAACCCATATATTTCTAGTGATTCTTGTAGCACCTGAGTCTGTCTACTAAGGAATAAAAAAATCCTAAAATTCTTATCACACCGAATAAAATAACCCTTTGTTTGTTTTTGACAGACAATACCTGTGGAGCATCCCTTTTTTATCCCTATGTCATTCGCAGAATCGGAAGGAGGTGGCACGTGAGATTGCCTGTCTGCTTCTGGAATTTCATCGCCGCTGTCAAAATCAAATTGCTCTCCTTCTTCAGCATCAATGCCGTCTTTAAACTCCCCTTCCAAAACTGAAGACAAAGACAAAGCACGGATTTACTATTGATACATGAAGCTCAAGGATACAGCGCTCAAAACTGCAAACTCAGCAAGGAAACCAGCTGGCAATGCACATTAACATGAAACCAAGTGCACTATTTTTTATTTTTTTTTACACAAACCCTTGATCGAAGTAATTAATGTGTCAACATTAAGTGCTTTAGTTCTAAATTATGTAGCTAGCAACCATTTCAGAAACACAAAATCTCAACAGGCAGGCATCGGCTCAAGCACAACATGCTCCAGGGTAGGGATTTTGGTGGAACAAGTTCAATAAAGAAATGATATCCTCCTCCCTCATTCATTACCACCCCGCTGCAGCCCACAATAGCTCTTTCCATAATAGGATGGATCAGGTCACTTCAGCCATTAAGAGCTCTGACTTAATTGCTTAATTGATGAATTTGTGTTATATTAATACAGAACAGCTCTGCAAAAAAGCCACGCGTTACTTTTTATGCAAGTGTTACTTGCCATGTGAAAATTATAGTAAAGGAAAATATTTTATTTTCATACTGACACTGGGTGTCCGAGTAGATTCAAAATTGATAGAAAAGTACAAACAGGAGTGCGAGACATTGCTATAACATACAATGCACAGAGAGCGATGCTTTGTCGTGGCACTGCTTCCTCCGCCACACTACAACAAAATCTACCTCGTTTGGTCCTTAGCTGAAACAGTCATTCATTCATTCATGCTCCAATCACCTCTTGCCCATCCATCAGCTTTTAAAAAGGTACTGAGGATACGTATGGTCTTTGAATTCTCTCTAAAATAGTATTTCTGCAGTACACCATGTGCACTCCACTAACCGTGCTTGTACATAGTCAGAACCTGCAAGAGGGTCTGTGTGAGGCTATTACATCTCACTTTTCTGATCGTGGTAAGAAACTGTATTGAGAACCAAACAGAAGAAATAACTTATTCACCAGGTATTATAAAACATACAAAAAGGATTTTTTGAGAACCTTTTGGACTTGCGCTGTGGGGATATATGCTGTCAAGTCACTAATTTAACATGAAAAAATGATGACAGGTGCAAGAGAATTTCAGTTAAGCTCGACTCCTGAACACCTGACTGGTGTCACTCATTTATAGGAACAAAAATAACTTTTTGGGTTGTTTGGAAATTTTTTATATGTTAAGAAACTGTACTGCTCAGGAAGATACCACCGAAGTGAAAGGATCAGCAAAAGCACAGAAACTTCCTAAGTCACAGGACATCACTGTGTTTTGACTAAATTTAATGCTACAGGAAATTTACATGTGTAATATCTTGTTTGTTGGCATTATATCATTATTATTACTATTATTAATAGCCTACATTTTTTTTTTTTTGCAATGTGTCCAGATAATTATGACTGACGTCCATGCCTTAGAGTGAAGCTGAGAGTGCTACAGACACCATGTTAAAGCCTCTGCCTTCAAATGGCAGCTAGTGAAAGTAAGAGAAAGGAATTTGATCTAATTAGGGAGTAACCCTGCCAGCTTGTACTTTTACTTGCTACCTACAGAGAAGGACATAATGAGGAGAACTGCTGCATACTCCTCTATGAGAATGCAACCCCCCACATCGCAGAGGGGTCACCTTCCCAGGCCTACAGAGTACTGGACTGCTTTAACCAGGGTGGGAGAGAAGTCCTGGGGCTTAATGGAATGGGAGCAGGACACTCCTGAAAGGCCACTGAGAAGAAGTTACAAAAAAAAATTCAGTCCACTCCAAGACTGTGAACCTGGAAGATGTAGTAGGCCAGATTGACAAACTAAAGAGTAGCAAATCACCTGGACCAGATGGTATGCATCCTAGGGTACTGAAGGAACTAAAAAATGAAGTTTCTGATCTATTAGTTAAAATTTGTAACTTATCATTAAAATCATCCATTGTACCTGAGGGTGGCCAATGTAACCCCAATATTTAGAAAAGGCTCCAGGGGCGATCCGGGTAACTATAGACCAGTGAGCCTGACTTCAGTACCAGGAAAAATAGTGGAAACTATTCTCAAGATCAAAATCATAGAGCATATAGAAAGACATGGTTTAATGGAACACAGTCAACATGGATTTACCCAATGGAAGTCTTGCCTAACAAATATGCTTCATTTTTTTGAAGGGGTTAATAAATATGTGGATAAAGGTGAACCGATAGATGTAGTGTATTTGGCTTTTCAGAAGGCGTTTGACAAAGTCCCTCATGAGAGAGGCTTTTAAGAAAACTAAAACATCATGGGATAGGAGGCGATGTCCTTTCATGGATTACAAACTGGTTAAAAGACAGGAAACAGAGAGTAGGATTAAATGGTCAATTTTCTCAGTGGAAAAGGGTAAACAGCGGAGTGCCTCAGTGATCTGTACTTGGACCGGTGCTTTTCAATCTACCTTATAAATGGGCTCTGACCGACGGCCCGCAAATGCGCAGTAGAGAGCAGCTCTACCGCGCATGTGCGGGCGAGCACGTCGGTCAGAGCCGTGCGTGCCCGAAAAAAAAAAATGGCGGTGGGGCCGCAGGAGTGGGAGGAGCAGTAACGGCGGCAGCAGCGACGAAAAAATGGCGGTGGGGCCGCAGGAGCGGCGGCGGCCGCGAAGCAGGAGTGGGAGGAGCAGGAGCGGCGGCAGCCGCAATGACGAGCAGGAGCAGGAGGAGAAGCAGCGGCGCCGCGCGCGCGCGGGGAGTGACAGCCCCCCGAGATCTGCCGGCAGGAGCGGGAGGAGGAGAAGTAGCGGCGCCGCGCGCGCGCGGGAGGGACACCCCCCCCCCCCCCGAGATCTGCCGGTTGTGGATGATCTTAAAGGGGAGGGGATTGAGAGAGGGGGAGTGACTGAGGAGAGGGAGGGGAAGGTGAGAGAGAGGGGGGGAGGGAGGTGTGAGAGAGGGAGGTGAGAGAGAGGGGGAGGGAGGTGTGAGAGAGGGATGTGGGTGTGAGGGAGGGAAGGTGAGGGGGTGAGAGAGGGAGGGAGGGAAGGTGGGAAGGTGAGGGGGTGAGAGAGGGAGGGAGGGGAGGGAAGGTGAGGGAGGGAGGGAAGGGGAGAGGGAGGAGAGGGAGGGAGGGAAGGTGAGGGAGGAAGGGGAGAGGGAGGAGAGGAGAGGGAGGGCAAGGTGAGAGAGAGGGAAGTGAGAGGGAGGGGGGAGAGAGTGAAGGAGGAGGGAGAATGAGGGGGAGGGAGTGGGAAGGAAACGGACCGAGCCCGTTGTTACGGGCTTAACGGCTAGTATATATATAAATGATCTGGAAAGGAATACGACGAGTGAGGTTATCAAATTTGCGGATGATACAAAATTATTCTGAGTAGTTAAATCACAAGCAGATTGTGATACATTACAGGAGGACCTTGCAAGACTGGAAGATTGGGCATCCAAATGGCAGATTAAATTTAATGTGGACAAGTGCAAGGTGTGCATACAAGGAAAAATAACCCTTGCTGTTGTTACACGATGTTAGGTTCCATATTAGGAGCTCACACCCAGGAAAAAGATCTAGGCATCATAGTGGATAATACTTTAAAACTGTCGGCTCAGTGTGCAGTAGCAGTCAAAAAAGCAAACAGAATGTTAGGAATTATTAGGAAAGGAATTTATTTATTTATTTATTATTTTTGTATATACTGACATTCGATCTGAGATATCACATCAGTTTACATTCAGGTACTGTAGGTATTTCCCTATCCCCAGAGGGCTTATAATCTAAGAGGTAGATCTTAAATAAGTACGCGCGCGTACTTGTGTTCAAGCAACCGGCGCGAACAAAAGTACGCCGGATTTTATAAGATACGCGCGTAGCCACGTGTATCTTATAAAATCCGGGGCCGGCGCGCACAAGGCTGCACAAAATCAGCAGCTTGCGCGCGCCGAGCCGCGCAGCCTGCCTCCGTTCCCTCCGAGGCCGCTCCGAGGGAACGGCCCTACCTAAATCCCCCCCCCCTACCTTTGTTGTGCACGTTAGACCTGCTTGAAGCAGGCGTAACTTGCTCGCGCCACCTCGGCATCCCCCGGCACAGGCCGCAGTGCTGGGGGACTCGGGACTGCCCTCCTGGCTCGCCCCCGAACCATCGCCAAGCCCCCGGACCCACCCCAGACCACCCCTGACCCTGGACATGCCCCCAGGACACGCCCTCGGACTGCCACCACGCCCCGGACATTCCCCCTCCCGCCCCTTTTACGAAGCCTCGGGACTTACGCGCGTCCCGGAGCTTTGTATGCTCCGACGACCTATCCAAAATAGGCGCGCCGGCGCGCAAGTGCTCTGCGCGCGTAAATCCCTAAGCTTGTACCTGAGGCAATGGAGGGTAAAGTGACTTGCCCAACGTCACAAGGAGCGACAGCGGGACTCGAACCCTGGTCTCCTGGTTCGTAGCCCACTGCTCTAACCACTAGGAAACTATCATAATGCCTCTATATCTATATCGCTCCTTGGTGAGACTGCACCTTGAATACTGTGTACAATTCTGGTCGCCGCATCTCAAAAAATATATAGTTACGATGGAGAAGGTAAAGAGAAGGGCAACCAAAATGATGGTTTATGGTTTATTGGTTTCTTCTATACCGCCGCCTTGGCGTTAGCCTTCACAGCGGTTTACAATTTAAACATTAAGAAATACAATAAATACATCCAATAAAAGATAACAGCTAAAATTTTAAAAAGCACATTAATAAGGTGTTAAGAGTAGAGATTAAAATTATTAAAATAATAGAGCTATTCCTTGATGTATTATTCAGGGCTAAAAAGTTAAGACAAAATAAAAAGAACAACATAAATATAATATCACAAAAACAACATAGATATAATATCACAAAAATCGGTTCTGATAAAGGGGATGGAACAGCTCCCCTATGAGAATAGGCTGAAGAGGTTAGGGCGGTTCAGCTTGGAGAAGAGATGGCTGAGGGGGGATATGATAGAGGTCTTTAAGATCATGAGAGGTTTTGAACGAGTAGATGTGAATCGGTTATTTATACTTTCGAATAATAGAATGACTAGGGGGAATTCCATGAAGTTAGCAAGTAGCAGATTTAAGACTAATCGAAGAAAATTCTTTTTCAGAAGTCCATTAACAGCTATTAAACAAGTTTACTTAGGGAATAGCCACTGCTATTAATTGCATCAGTAGCATGGGATCTTCTTAGTGTTTGGGTAATTGCCAGGTTCTTGTGGCCTGGTTTGGCCTCTGTTGGAAACAGGATGATGGGCTTGATGGACCCTTGGTCTGATCCAGCATGGCAATTTCTTATGTTCTTATGACTGTTGCTCCAAAGTTTACCCAAAAAGGTAGCAAATTTTCAGCAAGTACAACAAAACCCAAGTCCAAAAATAAAATACAGAGGTTGAAAAAGATTCCAAAAATTACTTTCATGTTCATAGTTCGCCTCTTCAAGTACTGTAACTCTGCTCCTTCTCCCACAGATGTCTTGTGGACTCCAAAGGAAAATTTACAGAGATCCTCTTAAACTTGCTCACATGCGATAGGCTGGCCCACAGCCACGTGCTCCACGTGGACAGATATACCTGGTAAGTTTCACTTTACACAGAAGGGTTTTCCTCCTTCCACAGAAAATTAATGCACTAGAAAGTCAGACCAGAACAACTTCTCCTTGTTGTTCCTCCTTGTCTCACAACCCCTTCACACTTTTATTCTTCCTTAATCTAACCAAACTCCACTCTCTCCCTTGTGCCTCTTCATGCCTTGTGGGAGAGCATTTTTATGGACCTCCACCTGATACATCCCCTTGGGGGTGAATAACCGTCACTCACCAATTCCATTCCCCTTGGACCTCCCATTACTAGAAGATTCCCGCTGAAGCCCATATCAACAAATTCTATCCATTAGTAAGGCCTAAGCTGCCTTTCAAGAATATCAAAAGGTCCAAGAGAGAGGCTGAGCATCTGCTGTACCTCACGTCCCCTGCAAAAGCTTCCAGAGAACTCCTGCTAAGAAGAGATGTCTGTAAAGAGTAGCGCCACAGCCCTTCCAGTCTTCTTCCCTAGAGGGTAAAAGGAATGATCAGAGACTCAAAATACCTTCCAGAGGAGGTGGTGAAAACAAAAACAGTGAAAGATTTCAAAGGGACATGGGATATACACTGTGGTTCCCTAAAGGCTAGAGGATGGAAATGAGGAAAAGAGCACATGGGGGTAACTTGCTGGTGCGGCAGTTACTACCCTTAACCAGTAAGCCTTCATACTGTTGATGCAACTCATTATTGCACTCTGCTTTAACACAGGGGGAAAAGAGGAAATGGGGAATTAGCTTTGGACAGCAACCAAAGACACTGAATTTTACGGTCTGGGAAAACAAATAAGCAGGAGGGTAATTTGCTGATGCAACTGTTACTACCCTTAACCAATAAGCCTTATACTTGTGATGTAACTCCAACATTGCTTTCTGCTTCAACAACAAGAGATAAGAAATAATGGAGAATTGGACTCAGTCAGAAACCAACAAGGGCCCTGACCTTAACGGTTTGGGAAACTAAGTATGGGGGTAACTTGTACAGCATGGCAGATGCCACCCCCTGATGCTACCATTATAGGGGAAGTCTGTATGGCATAGCTGATGCTACTGTAGGGCAATATCTCCTGTTTACCAATGATTCACCAATTATGAATTATAATAGCCATGTACAGGATCATTTCTGACAGGCCCAGTCCCTGCTACAGCAAGATATGGGCTTTTACCCAGGTAAACTTTAAACTGCATTACATCAGTGGAAACTAGAGGCCTTGTTCTTATGCAGTACAAGATGCCTTATCAGAGAGGCCTGTTTGCCAGTCCTGTGCAAATAAAGAAACCAGACGGAAGAGACAATACGACTTAAGATCCTAAGCAAGTGGCAGGGACATTCAAAAAGAGCAGCCTGAGACAATGCTGACACAGCTTGGTATGCCGACGTGGCAGTTTCTTCCCCAAAGAAAGCAAATGTTGCTTACCTGATGTAACAGGTGTTCTCACAGGACAGCAGGATGTTAGTCCTCACAAATGGGTGACATCGAGGATGGAGCCCACCACGGAAAACTTCTGTCAAAGTTTAAACAGAACTTTGACTGGCCCCTACTGGGCATGCCCAGCAAGGCACTGACCCTGCAGCCAGCAGGGGTCTCCCTTCAGTCTGATTTTCAAAGCTACAGGCAGTGCCTAGAAAGTAAGAATAAAACGAATCCCAACACCGCGGGGAGGCGGGCGGGTTTCGTGAGGACTAACATCCTGCTGTCCTGTGAGAACACCTGTTACATCAGGTAAGCAACATTTGCTTTCTCACAGGACAAGCAGGATGGTTGTCCTCACAAATGGGTGAGTACCGAGCTGAGGATGTCCCGACTTGCACCAAATGTACCCAACGGTGTGCAGCAGGCACAATAAGTGAGGAGAAATTTGGGAAAGGGCATCCGCACCCAACCGGGTAGGTGGAAGGGTGTTGGTACATCAGGTTGGAAAAAAGGTTACGCAAGACAGACTGGCCGAAGATGGAGTCCTGTCTTCCAGCCTTGTCCAAACAATAATGGGCTGCAAAGGTATGGAGAGAACTCCAGGTTGCAGCTTTGCAGATGTCAGGAAGCGGCACCGATCGAAGGTGTGCCACTGACGTCGCCATGGCCCTCACAGAGTGTGCTTTAACACGGTCTTGAAAAGGAATGCCAGCTTGCTCATAGCAAAAAGAAATGCAGTCCGCCAACCAGGAAGAAAGAGCCTGCTTACCCACAGGTTGTCCCAACTTATTAGGATGGAAAGAGACGAATAATTGAGTGCTCTTCCTATGGGAAACTGTACGGTCTAGGTAAAAAGCTAGAGCTCATTTACAGTCTAGGGTATGCAGGGTCTGCTCTCCAGAGTTGGAGTGGGGCCTGGGAAAAAAGATAGGTAGTATGATGGATTGATTGATATGAAACTCCGAAACTACCTTAGGTAAAAATTTAGGGTGAGTGCGGAGTACCGCGCGGTCCTGCAGGAGCTTAGTGTAAGGCGGATAGGTAACTAGGGCCTGTAATTCACTAACCCTGCGAGCTGAAGTAATAGCCAAAAGGAATAACACTTTCCAAGTGAGATATTTAAAGTCACAGGAGTGCAGAGGTTCGAAAGGAGGTTTCATAAGACGACCAAGAACCAGGTTAAGGTCCCAGGATGGGGCCGGAGGACGCAAGGGCGGCTTTAGATGGAGCAAGCCCTTAAGAAAGCGTGATACTAGGGGTTGTACTGAAATAGGATTACCCCCAATACCGTTATGGAAGGCGGCTACCGCACTGACATGCATTCTGATAGAAGAGGTTTTAAGACCTGATTCAGAGAGATGCCATAAATAGTCCAAGAATTTGGAGATTGGACAGGAAAGGGGATCAAGGGACTGAGAAGTGCACCATGATGTGTACCTTTTCCATTTGTATGAGTAAGACTTTCTTGTGGAAGGCTTTCGTGAAGCTATCAGGACCCGAGAAATGGAATCTGAAAGGTTGAAAGGCTGAAGGACTAACCTTTCAACATCCATGCCGTCAGGGACAAGACTTGGAGGTTGGGATGGAGGAGGCATCCGTCGTTTTGAGTGAGCAGATGCGGGTCCTTTCCCAGAGGAATGTGCCTGCGGATGGAGAGATCCTGGAGTATTGGAAACCATACTTGGCGTGGCCAGTAAGGTGCTATCAGGATCATGGTTCCTCCGTCCTGGAGTAGCTTCACGAGAGTCTTTGACACAAGAGGGAGTGGAGGGAATGCATAGAGCAGACCGGTTGTCCACTTGAGGGAGAATGCATCCCTCGGCCGAGAGTGCTGGCTCCGAATGAGAGAGCAGTAATCGTCCACTTTGTGGTTCTGAGGGGACGCAAAGAGGTCTATGCGGGGAGAACCCCACTTGTGAAACAGAGAGGTCGCTACCAGAGGATCGAGTGACCACTCGTGTGGTTGGAAGACACGGCTCAGCTGGTCTGCCAATACATTGTCTACTCCCGGCAGGTAAGTGGCCCTGAGGTACATGGAGTGGGAGAGGGCTTCCGCCCAGATCTGCGCAGCTTCCTGACACAGAAGGAAGGAGCCTGTGCCTCCCTGCTTGTTTATGTACCACATGGCCACTTGGTTGTCCGTCTGGATTAAGATTATCTGATGAAAGAGATGATCTTTGAAAGTGCGGAGCGCATAGCGGATTGCTCGAAGTTCCAGGAAATTGATCTGGTGTTCGGCTTCCTCTTTGGACCATAACCCTTGGGTTTGAAAGTCGTCCACATGGGCTCCCCAACCGATGTGAGAAGCGTCGGTGGTTAGGATTACTTGCGGATCCGGTGGAAGAAAGGGTAAGCCCTGAAGGAGGTTGACCTGAGTCATCCACCAGGTTAAGGATAGGCGCAGCGCTTGTGTGACTGTGACTATGGAGGACAGAGGCTGAAAAACTTGAATCCATTGGTGTCGTAGAGTCCATTGTGTTACTCTCATGGCTAGTCGGGTCATGGGAGTGACTTGAACCGAGGATGCCATGTGCCCTAGGAGAATGAGGAACTGGCGAGCCGTGGCAGTGTTCTGAGACTGGAGCTGGCGAGCCAGGGACATTAGGGTGTGGACCCTCTGAAGAGGAAGGTAAGCCTTTGCCTGTAAGGTGTCCAAGTCTGCCCCAATGAAGGATAAGGTTTGAGACGGGACTAAGCAAGATTTCTCGTAATTGACAAGAAACCCTAAGGAAAGGAGTGTTTGAATTGTCAATTTTAGGGAGGATTGAGCTATCTGTTGGGTGGAGGCCCTGATTAGCCAATCGTCCAGGTAGGGGTAGACGTGGACACCTTCCTTCCTTAGGAATGCTGCTACCACTACGAGACATTTGGTAAAGACTCGTGGGGCAGAAGCTAGACCGAAAGGGAGGACACGGTATTGATAATGGTCGTGGCCTACTAGAAACCGCAGATATTTGCGATGGGATTGTGTGATCGCAATGTGGGTATAAGCGTCCTTGAGGTCGAGAGAGCACAGCCAATCCCCTCTTTGTAGCAGAGGGAACAGCGCGCCTAGGGTTACCATTTTGAACTTCTCTTTTTGAAGGTATTTGTTGAGGGCTCGAAGGTCCAAAATGGGACGTAGTCCCCCTGATTTCTTTGGTATTAGGAAGTATCTGGAATAGAATCCCTTGCCTCGTTGAGAGGGAGGAACGGGTTCTATAGCATTTGATTGCAGAAGAAGGGATACTTCCTGTTGTAATTGAGCCAAATGGGTGGATAGACTCCACGCTTGAAGAGGCGGGGAGTCTGCCGGAAGAGTTATGAAGTTGAGGTGGTAACCCTGTGCGATAATTGTTAGCACCCACTGATCTGAGGTGATCTGCAACCAAGGTTGTAGAAAATGGTACAGTCGACCTCCTACAGGGATGTCCGGAAGAGGGGTTTGGCATGTGTTCTCTACAGGGGAGTCAAAGGCCAGCCGCAGGCCCAGGAGGAGGGGCTACAGTAGGCCTTTGTTTCCTAGGCTGACGCGGCTGAGGCCTAGTAGAGGATCGAGCTGGACGAGGCCTGGCCGATGGAGGGTAATAACGGCGTGGTCGAAAGAATGACTTCTTAGAGTCTTTCTTTTGCGGTTGCTTGGAGGTCAGCTCAGGTGGGACAGATGAGAGTTGTTTCAACGTCTCATGGTGGTCTTTTAACTCCGCCACAATCTGCTGAATTTGCTCTCCAAACAAATTATCGCCTAAGCAGGGTAAATCAGCAAGACGATCCTGAACCTCTGGGCGAAGGTTGGATGATTTTAACCAAGCCCAACGTCTGGCTGAGATGGCTGTGGCTGAAACTTTTGTGGAAGCATCGAATATGTCGTAGGCAGTCCTAATCTCGTGCTTCCCTGCCTCAAATCCCTTGTGAAGAAGGGCTTGAAGCTGCGGTTGGTATTGGTCTGGCAACGTGTCAGCATAGTCTTGCATCTGCTTAAGGATGGCTCTGTTGTACTGAGTCATGTAAAGTTGATATGAAGCTATGCGTGAAATCAACATAGCTCCATGATAGACTTTCCGTCCAACACTATCTAGGAACTTGTTGTCCCTGGTAGGTGGGGTAGAAGAGTGTGGCTTAAGACGCTTGGCCTTCTTCTGCGCGGACTCAACCACAACAGAGCGATGATCCAGTTGAGGTTTTTGGAAACCTGATGCTGACTGGACAAGGTAGGTGGAGTCAGCTTTTTTGTTAACTGGGGACACTGATGAAGGAGATTCCCAGTTTTTCTTGAGCAGATCCAAAAACACCTGGTGTATAGGGATGGAAGCGATGATTTTTGGAGCATCCAGAAATTGAAGGAGTTCCATCATCTGGTGTCTGTCATCAGCTTCAGATTGTAGTTGAAAAGGTACAACTTCTGACATCTCTTTCACAAAATTAATGAAAGATAGATCCTCAGGAGGAGATCTTTTTCTACTCTCTGTAGGAGATGGTGGCGAAGGCAAATCTGTGTCAGAAGATGTATCATCATCATCACCCCAGGTATCATAGGGATCAAGTGGGGCTTGTAGCCCTGATGGACCTGGCTGAGGCTCTGAAGGCATCGATGGAAACCGAGGTGGAATCGGTGCCGTAGGTGGAACCAGAAATGGCATCGATGGCTTCGGTGCTGCCGATGGAATCGGTGCCTGGCGTGGAATGGATGGAACCGAAGGATATATCGGTGGAGATATACCAGAAGGCACCGATGGAACCACCCCGGAAGGGGGAATCCGGAACGGTGTTTCTCCTGCCGATGAAAATCCAGTCGGAGACGGTGGTGTTGTCGATGGTACTGGAATCACCGATGGAAGGGCCGTCATGAGCGCCTCCATGCGGCTCAGTAGCGGTGCTAGCGCTTGTATCAACGGCTCGGTGGTCGGTTCCCTCCTCGGTGGCGAAGCCGGTGCCGGTGTCGGTGTCGGGGGCGGCACTGGAACCGGTGCCGGAGACGGTGCCGATGGAGGTTGCAATTTTTTCATCGCTTTCTCGATGGCCTCCTGGACCAGCCGGTCCAGTTCTGCCCGGAGACCAGGGGTAACCATACCCGGCTCGACGGGAGAGGGAGGCTGAGGCAGGGCCGGAGGGACCACCGTAACCGGTGGGATCACGGCCCCCGCACCCCGGGAGGGTGAGGGTTTCCTCGATGCCGGCGAACGAGACGTGGAGGGTGTCCGGTCTGTTCGCGGCTTCTTTGTCGGTGGCTCGGCTTGAGCAGAGGTCGATGGCTGTGGATCCTCGACAGGCCGAGACTTGTGCCGTCGATGGCGGTGCTTTTCCTTCCGATCCCCTCGCCCATCCGGGGAAGGGACGGGAGTCGACGGCCGAGAAGCGATCGATGGCGGACGGTCACCGGAGGGTTGACGATGATGGTACAACTTCGACGGTGCCGGTTCCGATGACGTCGATGCTATCGATGGCGTTGGGGTGGGTGCATGGAAGAGGAGCCCCATCTTCTCCATCCTGGCTTTGCGACCCTTGGGTGTCATTAAGGCACATTTGGTGCAAGTCAGGACATCATGCTCACTACCCAAACACATTACACAAACCCTGTGGGGGTCTGTGATGGACATAGTCCGGGTACAATCCGGACAACGGCGGAACCCCGTTGCCATGGCCTGAAGCCAAAATTTAGGCTGGGGATCGGTAAGTGCCAACAGGCCTCAAGGGCCAAAATCAACGGTAGTCGATGGAAAAAGGCAAAAAACTTACCGGGTTCCGTAAGATGACTAAAAATTTGTCGAAGGGAGACCCCTGAGGGGCAAATTTTCTTAGGAAATTAACTTCCAAATTCCTGTCAGGAACGTGGTTAGAGAGCTCCTTTCACCGCATGGCAACTGCTGCGCGGAAAAAAGAAGACTGAAGGGAGACCCCTGCTGGCTGCAGGGTCAGTGCCTTGCTGGGCATGCCCAGTAGGGGCCAGTCAAAGTTCTGTTTAAACTTTGACAGAAGTTTTCCGTGGTGGGCTCCATCCTCGATGTCACCCATTTGTGAGGACAACCATCCTGCTTGTCCTGTGAGAAATGGCAATATCCCTCCCGAAGTCATGAAAAGGGGGAGAAAAGACCTGCAATGCGGCAAGAGACCCTCCACCCACCACGAAGGTATGCATGAGCTTATGCATAATTATCAGTGGAGAAGTATGAGACAGGGTCCAGAAAAGGAGAAAGGAGGCAGAGTGACCCAGAAACAAAAAAGGCAGCAGGTACAGGGGAAGAGGGGGGACCAAATCCTGAACGCAAACCCGGGGAGAAAACCTTGAGAGCGTGAACCTGTGCTGAGGTGTCCGGAAAGGCAAAGGAGGGTCCGAAGCCAACCAGATCTCCCTGCCCTTTCTTTAGGGAAAACTGGTGTTTAGTAGCCAGGATGTTGAAGATAGAAATTATTATTATTTTCTAAATGCTTTGTCCTGCCAAATCTGATAAATAGAAGTCTATTTCACTGTCTTTTAATTGACTTAGGATCGCAGGGAAGGTGGAAGGGCAGCTTGCATTGTCTTGTAGCAGACAGATCCTTGCACCCACCCAACCAGACTACACCACCATAAGCTTGCTGGGCAGACTGGATGGACAGTTTGGTCCTTTTCTGCCATCATTTCTATGTTTCTATATTATAAATTGTCTTGAAAAGATCCTTTAACTGGACAGTGTTCAGGACTGCTAAGCAGACTCTTGCTAGAGTTCTGTCACCAGGTCATATTTGCATGTCCAGCCTTAGAGAGAGACTTCAGAGCACAGCCCTGTGGCTGTATTGCTCTACCCAAAGTGAGTGACCTACCAAGAATGATAAAACAACTTTCCTTTTGTTTTGAAAGCTGAAGTGTAGCCATTTCCTTGCCCGTTTCCCCTCAGTTATAAAGCTATGTTTCTCTGATATAAACCCAACTTTGAACTGTTTGCTGGTGTGGCTGAGCTGTCCTGCCATTTCACCCACCCATCTCCCACACCGATCTACTGCCACATTCAATTTACATTTTCCTTTCAAAGTCCTACATTCCTGTCCCCTCCCCTGTCCATTCACTTGAGAATCCTCATTTCTCATTACACCCCCCCTTCTGCAGCCTATATTCAGCACAGGCACTTCTTCCTTCTTTCTGTCGCCTCAGCGTGTTCAGGCCTCCATGCCTCTTCCTATGCTGGTCCCATTTAATATCACGGCTAAGCCGTTTAGACAAATACATTTTCAGTTACCCATCTAAATGGCTTTTGAATATTAGCCTCTTTTACAGCTACCAGACTACTGGGCATTTAAACAAAACTGCAAAACTGTAGTCTACAGAGTACACAACATTTCTAAAAGTATTCTTTATCTCCAGCAGTTATTTGTGAGGAATGAAATGCATTTGCCATCTCCATCCATCACTGAACATCCCCCCAAATACATTTTTGCTGGTAGTGTATACCCAGAGTACATGATGAGTGCATATTTGTGAGTGAGCATGGGTGTGGGTGTGTGTGTGAGAGGGGGGGGCGCTGTTTGTGCGATGGAATTGTTTATTTTGGAGCATGTAAGAAATTATTTGTATATTAAGAGTTTTGGGGTGGAACTATTTGTATAGAAAAATGTGCGCATATGTCTGTGTGGGATGGGTGTTTGTGGGGAGTGTATGCATGGAGCAGTTTGTGGTATGGGTAGGAAGTGATGGAGGACAAAAGGTCATCTAGCTAAGACAAAAGAGGAGAAGACTGAATAGTTCAGATGATTCTAAAAGGAGGCAGCTTGAAGAAGAATACGCATCACAAAGGATGAACCAGACAAAGGGAATACTGGCTCACTAACCTTCGAACAGAGCAAAGAACCTTCAGCCTGTGCCATTGTTGAAAGCCACCCATATGTGAGATCAGGGAATGGAAGCGAGTAGCTTGACAAAGGAAAGACTCTCTCCATGTGGACAAAGCATGAACAGTTTCCACCAGATATCAACCAAGGAACAGATCTCCAGGGTTGACTATTTGACCATTCAGAAACCAATAGCTTAAGGTCATCCCCTAAATCAGACAACAAGGCGTTAACATGCTCCGATTGTGCCATCTGATCCTGCTTTGGAAGGGGAGGGGCTGTAAGTGTTACCTAGCCACTAACCTGAACTAGCCTGTCTGAATCTGCTTCTTTCCTCCCTGGTCTTATGACTGGTTACACCAGCACAATCCCAATGAACAGAACCATGTAACCACTTATAAAAATGTTTGTTACTTTCCATCCCAGACTGCAAAGCAAAATAATCCTTGGTCAACTACTGAAGAGTGATGAGTCATTTTCTATATCAGAGCAAGTGATTCTCCACGGAGGTCTTTGCTGTACACATCTGGTTCTGAACCTGAACAAACGGTTTAGGTCAGATTGGTGCTACTTTGCCAACAGGGTGGATATGGTAGTTTTGGGTGTATGTAAGCATATGGTGGGGTATATGTTTGTATGTATGTATGTATGTATGTGCTTGTGCATGTGATGGATTTGATATGTGTTTAGGGGAGTGTGTGTGTGTGTGTCATGGGGTGGATGTATAGGAGAGAGATATGGAAGGTGCTACAGTGTGGGAAAGGTAGGTGATTTTGAGGCTGTTTGCAGAGGCTGGATGTGTGTGGGGGCAGTGGGTGCATGCAGGGAGGTGGATGTGTGTGAGGTGTATGTATGAATTGTTTATTTTTTTTTTATTTTTGAGGGGTGTTCAAACAGGGGATGCGGTAGATGTATTTCCAAGAAACGATGGTAATGGGAGAGAGGATGTGTGCGCATGGAGTGGGTGTGAAAGGGGAGTAGAATATGTGTGTGGGAGGGTTGTGCGTCAGCTGTCCTCTCCTCCTGCTGCTCACCTGAGTAAATTTTTCGTCTGCATAACCATGGACCCTTATGCAGAACTTTTCTGTGATGCACAAAATTTTCCACAGCCAAGACATTTATATCCATAAGTATGCACAAAAACGCAGATTTAAATTTGCAGATGAGCAAATCATCGGGTGCACAAAACATTTCTAAAGTACTTTACTGTAAGGAATGCCTAAAAAGTGACTTTTCAGACCAAGCAGGGGTTGTTAAGTCTCATGAATTTTAATGGCTGCGTATGACCAGCTCCAACATGCATGGCTTCTTTCATGCAACCCCACCCCCACCCCAGCCCACAGTTCTTAACCATTTCTATTGCTATAATACAAATTCTTTCCTGGCCTTCCAGTTCCTCTGAAGGCGAAAGCATGCTGATCTAGCATGGTCAGGCAATAACAAGACTTTTCATGCAAGCTATTTTTAGGCACAAAGTCAAACAAAATGGTATTTATACCTTAACATACTGTTCTTCATAAAACAGATTTATTTCCACTTTGGGTTATGCTAGATGTACTAAACATTTTGCCCATAAATGCAAAATAATTCATACACCTTATCTGGGAAGATATTAAAATTTGCTATAAAAGAAAAAATGGTTCAATAAGAATTCATTAGACCAGTAATTCTCAACCACTGTGTCGGGACACACCAGTATGTCGTGGCTCCCGGTGTCCCACTTGTGCTTCCCTTCTCCCCAGGGGCGGGGCTGAAGAGCAGAGAGACCCTGGCCGGCCGGCGGAGGCTGGAAAGACATTGTGCGCTGCTGAAGGACAGGCCAGCGGTGGCTGATAAGCGGAGGCCAGGCTTATTGGGCCAAACAATGAGAAGAGGCTCCATGTGAGCTTGTGCGTGTATGAGGCAGCTTTGTGTGTGTGTGTGTGTGTGTGTGTGTGTGTGTGTGGTAGAATGGATGCCAGGGTGCATGAATGGCAGCTTTATGTGTGCATGTGATAGAATGGGAGCAAGAGCATTTGTGTGTGATTGAGAGTTTATATGAAAGTGAGAGAGCAAGTGTGTGACTGAGAGACAGACTGGTCAGGGAGATGACTGGTGTGTATGTGTGTGTGTGTGTGTGTGAGAGAGAGCAGAGACTGGTCAGGGAGGTGACTGGTGTCTGTGAGAGAGACAGACTGGTCAGTGTGGTGACTGGTGTGTGTGTGTGGGAGAGACAGAGACTGGTCAGGGAGAGGACTGGTGTGTGTGTGGGAGAGACAGAGACTGGTCAGGGAGGTGACTGGTGTCTGTGAGAGAGACAGACTGGTCAGTGTGGTGACTGGTGTGTGTGTGTGGGAGAGACAGAGACTGGTCAGGGAGAGGACTGGTGTGTGTGTGGGAGAGACAGAGACTGATCAGGGAGGTGACTGGTGTGCGTGTGTGTGAGGAAGGGAGGTTACTGGTCTGTGTGAGACAGAGACTGTGTGTGAGTTGTGGGCCCTAAGGAAGAGGACTGTGAGGACAGAGCTTCAGCAGCCCTTTCTGCTTCTGGTGAATGCTACTGGCTTGCAAGGGAAAGGAGAAGTAGGGGAGTTGCTGGAGAGGGTAAGTAAAGGTGGCTTTTTAAGTTTATTTTTCTTGATTGACTGCCATTTTAATTATTAGGTATTATGTGATGTGTCTGCTGTTAGAAATATTTTATTGACATTTGGACAATTTTTAATCATTTTTATGCATTTTTAATTGTTGGATGTTATTCTGTTCATCAGCTGTTGTAACATTTATTAGTATAGTTTTACAATTATTTCTGAGTGGGAATCTATAGCAGATTGGCTTGCTCTGTTTTCCTAATAGGAGGTGTATTAGTGTTTAGGTCCTGGTTAAATATTTGTAGTGTTGCCTTTTCATAGGTAGGGTTGTTACTGTTTGAGTGTGTTCCATAATACAGGTTTTACTTTGTGCGGGTTAGTTTGTGTGCATTATTATGTTAGGTGCTATATTTCTCTTTCCATTTCTCTAGGTTTGCACTGCATGCAGAGTGGCTGTTTTGGTTTTCCATTCCAGTTTGTCTCCATATTTATAATTTGTGGTCTTTCTGTACTTGAAGGTCAGTTCTTCTGGGTGTGTGTCCAAGGTGAGGTATTTTACTAGCACAGTGGTTCTCAACCGGTGTCGCAACGCACCAGTGTGTCGCCAAGCATACTTTCCGGTCCCCCAAGGACCCAGCTCCCCGTACCCGAGCGAAATAGCCCTGGCGGAACGCGGCAGGACAGCTGGAGTCAGCGGCACAGGCATGCTTTCTTCTTCCCGCCCCCCCGCCATGGCCCGGAAGTGGTGAGCAGCAGGTGCGGGCACAGCAAGAACAGACCATGCTAGTGCGCGCAGCATCGGCCCGAAAAAGAGAAGAGAGGCACAGCTTGAAGAATGAACAGCACAGCTCGGAGTAAAACGAGGAACAACATCAACCCCCACTGCCGATGGGAATACTTTCTCCGCGAGGGCTGAAAGTGAAGGAAGTTGCTGCTGCCTTTATGGTTGGAAGTGGAGGAGGCTGCTACTGCCGCTAGGTCAGGGGGGGGGGAGGGGGGAGAGAGTGAGTGAATGAGCAAGCATATGTCTTTGAGATCGTGTGTGTGTGTGTGTGCGTGTGTGTGTGTGTGTGTGCGAGATTGCATGTATGTGAATGATTGAGAGCCTGTATATGTGAAAAAGTATGTGTATGATTGAAAACCTGTTTGTGTGAAAGAGTGTGTGTGTGAGGGATTAAGATCCTTTGTGTGTGAGAGAGATCATGTGTATGTATGATTAAGAGCCTGTGTGGATAAGTAAGAGACAGCATGTGTGTCTGTGTGTGACTGAGAGCTGGTTTAGGTGAGGGAACATGTGAATATGTGATTGAGAGCCTGTGTGTAAATGAGAGAAAGAGAGAGCGCATGTGTGTAAGCATGTGAATGAGAGTCTGTGTGTAAGAGAAAAAGACAGCATCTTTGTGTGTGTTTGAAAGCCTGTGTAAGTGTTAAACGACAGATAGCATGTGTGTAAATGTGTAATTAAGAGCCTATATAAGTGAGAGAGAAAAAGTGATTGAGAGCCAGTGTGAGAGAGAGAGAGGAGAAAGTTGCAAGCAAACCATCCCTCCCTCCTGCTAATTCAAAACAATCTCAGGGCACCTGGATATCAAATGTTCCCAGGTGTGCAGAGCAAAACATTTTTTGTATCCTTATTTTTCATTATTGGGCCTTTGTTTCTGCTATTTTGAAATATTTTATTAGTATCTAGAAATTTTTGATATGAGTTTTTAATTATTGGATATTCCATTCATCAGCTATTTTGAAATCTGTTCTTTTTGTTAGTATAGTTTTACTGCTACTGATTTTATATTTCTTGATTTGTTTTATAAGGATGGGTGATGTTTATTTTTTTCCTTTGTTATTTCTTTATTTATTTATTTAAGAGCTTTTATATACCAATAACCGTTTGCACATCGTATCGGTTTACAAGAAACAATGATTATATATCATAACATAACGTTTACATAGAACAATTGGTAGAATATATACTTAACAATTTGTAGGATATATAGTTAACAGAACAAGGTTAGATAATTGTCTAAGTCAGCCTGACAACAGATAAGGTATTATGGGGTGGGGATGGATGAAAAGGGGTAGTAATTGTATTTACTAGAGAAATAATTAAATTAACATGATATTGTGGGTAGGAGCGGCGTGTAAACTTATGTGTGGAAAAACTATGTACAAGTGGTAGCATATATGTTTAACAGCAAATTAATTAAAATAATTAAGTTACACTGCATACAGTCTCTCTGGTTTGTTGCAGTTTCCAGTTCTTTTTTTGTCTGCTTGTTTCTAGTTATGTTTTATGATCTCTTTATTCTTTGTTACTTGAGGGTCTGCACTTGTGACTGAGGTGAGGTATTCTGCTGGCATGTAGATTCTGTGTAGGGCTCTATAGTAGCTTGGCTTGTTCCGTTTTCCTAATAGACGTTGTATTGGTGTCTTAAGGCCTGGTGTAATATTTCAGTGTTGCATTTTCTTAGGTAAGGTGTTTGCTGTTTAGGTACTGGAAATTGGTGCTGTTTTGGTATGGGATGTTTACTATTTATGCTATTTCTGTTCAGACAGAATATGTATCTTTACTGGGCCTTTATTTTTTTATTTCCACCATGAATTATAATGAGCAGTGTGTCACACATGTGAGCGTGGTCTGTCAGGTGTGTCACGATGGGAAAAAGGTTGAGAACTACTACTCTATACTATACCTGAGCCACAAAACTAACAGAATCATCTCCCGCCTGTCGACTTTAGTCTTGCAAAAATGGTCTCTAGTGCCTGCCATACCTTGTTGTCCATCACATGAAAGAGTCATCTGGGCCCCCATCATGTTCCCAACGTAGTCTTGTCCAGTGCCTGCTACATGGTGTCCCGGGCCTTCCCACAGCACAATTCCCACCAGCCAAGTCTGCAACTTGACCATTTTGGGTCCACCTCCCTGAGAGCAATGCCTCCCCCTCTTATGAGATACCAGTGCCTCAAGGATGTTCCTTGACTCTTTGCTGTCACTGAAACCTTGTTTTAACCCTGTGGCTTAGGTGCCCTGCCCCAGTTGAGATAGACCACCATAACTATTCATACAAAAGAACATCAAATACAAAAGAACATCAAATACAAAAGAACATCAAAATAGATTGAGACAGAGAAATATCAACCAGATAGCAATCAGCAGCTGCCATCAAGAAAAAGGAAATGTAATCATTTGTTAGTCTATTTTTCTGGTTGGGTGGGAAAGCTGTCTTACAGGAATGAGAATAGTGCTGTCTCCGTCTTTCATTCCTCTAACCTCTGTCTCTGTCCCCTCCCTCCCAGCCTTGTTGTTAGTGAATTTATCTCCCCAGGGATCAAATGAGACACTGGAGGTGAAAAATCCAGGGGGGGGGGGGGGCGGAGGAGAAAGGAAGAGTGGAGAGGGGTGCCGGGAGCACAGCACCATGTGAAGTGCAGCTCTCGTGCAGCTTGGCCCAGGTCTTTATAAATACTTCCTCATCAGCTCACTGAGTGTAACTCTCAAAACATCAGTCACAAATATATGAACTTAGTCCACTTAAAATGGTATCACCAATAACTTGTTTAACTTTCTTTCTATATATCCAGTATCTATGTGGACTTATACAGTAACCATGCAACTTTACTGTAGCACAATTAAATGATTCAGAATATCCACAGTTGCCTTTAAGGTGAATGTCCGGCACTTAGATTACACCAAGGCTCCAATAAGTGACAAAGAAAACAGACAAGGAGCAAAATGATTATTCATCTTAAACTGCTGTTTAGTAAACTGAGGTAGAGGGAAAACACCATCCATAATGGCACAGTAATTCAGTCAAATAAAGGATTTAATCTTGCATCATGTCTGTTCCCACTATCCAATGCACTGACAATAGCACTAGCCAGCTAACTTTTCTACCCTGGCCAAACCCATCCCTGAAGACACTCGCTTTATGAGCAGCTAAATTTAGTATCTAGTGAAATTAAGCGACAAAATTTAGCTGCTCAGCCATGTAAATTTTTCAAAGGGGCCAATATAGCCTAATTCTCAAAATAAGGCCACTAGAACCTTTGCAAAAATGACCCATCTGTGTTTAATGGCAAAACCTTTGATCTCAGGGTGGACTAACAATGAAGATACTTCAAAAGAGCTTGCATGCTTCTTCTAATGCTTTAAAAGGCCCAACTCCTTTGATGTATAATGACATTTTAATGAAAGGCTCATGTATGTAAAAGAACTTAGTTAAAGCATTGTACAAGGGGGAAAAAAGATAGCCATTTCTCTAAGATCAGAGATATTTTCCATGAAAATGTTCCCTAATGCAACCATAAACCCACTCACATTTAAGACAAGGAGCCTATTTACTAAAAGGCAATAGAATTAACAAATAAGTTTGATGTGCACTAACGACTGTTAAAGCTCACATCCAACACAGGTCATCATCAACCTGCAGAAACATATTGCACATGTAAATGAATCAGCTGAAAAACTGTATGCTGGTTGACTCACTGTGTATTAACGCCGGATAGTACATCAAGCCTTAATACTCAAGTGTTTTAACTTTTCCATCAGTGGCCTGCATTCATACAAACGCCCAGATAGCCCTGACCTCTCCTCACAAAGTCAAAATGAACCCAAAGTCATAGGCCATTCTGCAGTCCCAGAGATCCCAAAATCCCCTAGAACTGGGCTCCTACTTGGCCTCCCCCAGAAGACAGAGTCCCAACCTCCTCCCTGGACCTCTCCCCCACCCCTCTGAAGCAGATGGGTAACCCCCAAAAAATGTTGATGGCCCTCATCAACACCCCAGACACCATTTACAGAGCTAGCAGGCATTTGAGATTCTTTGCCACCAGAAGGGAGCTGGTTTCCCCTCTGCAGGCACAGAAGCAAATTCAAAATATTACCATGGACCCTCTAACTCAAACACAAAAGCATGATATTAGGAATGTGCTCTGACTGGCTCAAGCCTGAAAATGAGCTCATGACTATAGGAAGAGGGCTGCACTTGGGCCCATGTGACTTCAGAGCACAGGCTCACAAGCCCAATCATCATTCGGAGGTGGCAGGAGAGACTTCCCTGCACTCACCAATGCTTTTGCTTTGGGCTAATTAGCACAGTGAACTTGATATGCAGATCACAGCCTGCAGTACCATGGTCTTGCAGGACACAATCTGCATATCATTAGTCTGTACATCAGATGTTAAAGCCTAATATAGTAAATGAAGTTAAAACCAGAATGTACCTTGTATTATCCAGCTATGCTGATTTTAATGCCAGTTAGTATCAGAAGCCAGGATGTAGCATTTCCTATGAAAAACGTCACAATCATAATTCAGCTGCCTCTCCGTCAAGAAGAGGAGCCATTTCTGGCTTGCTAATCCAAGATACTTGGTAAGGTTCGTAAAAACATTCATATTAACAAAACAAACTAAACAATGCAATGATCACGATGTAAAGCAATATCTAAGTTTCCTACTACTTCTAGAAGACTCCAGAAAATGACTGCAGATCTTACATAATCATGTAAAGTCACCTCCAAAAGCTTGTGTGAAAAGATAGGTTTCCAAAAATTTCTTGAAAGATTTGACACATGGTTCTAATCATATGTTGTCAGGTTAAGTATACAGGGAAAGAAGAGGCAAGCCAACCTCACAGAACTATGGACAATGAAGAAGCAGAGGCTGAACGGAAACAATGAAATCAGATTACAATTGTGCAGTTACAGGGCTGGTGGTAGCTTTTTTGCTGCCCTGTGCGAACAATTGACACCATCCCTGCCCCCCCCCCCCCCCCGAACTCATGACTGGTGCACCTTATAGCTTTGCACAACACCCCCCACCCCATTCCACAAGCACAGTTAAAGAGTTTTGTATTTATATTTTACATGAAAAATATCAAAGTACAATATTCTGAGGTAAAAATATCACTTACATTATATTTACATGCATTGCTGTGAAGCCAACCAGAAATCCCTGCAAAAAAGTCATTTGGAACCCATGTGCTATTAGGCCTATTGTGATGTATGTTGGGTGTGTACTTGACCCACTGAAAGCCTGAATACACTAATACTCTTCCTATTAGAAAAATGCCTCACCTCAGTCACACATGCAGAACATGAACAGACCCTCACCAAATACAGAATAGAGCAACCATAAAATAGAAATACAAATGTGCAGATAAAAACTGAACTGGAAACCGCAAGAATCCAGACTCTCTATGCAGTGCAACAATGAAAAAACAGAACCATCACCATTCCTCAAACTTCAAACAATAAAATCAAGAAATAAAATAAATATATGATCAAAATACTAAAAACATACTAATAATGTTTCAAAAAAGTTGATGAATAAAAGATCAAATAATTAAAAACTCATAGTTTATTGTTAATGTCCAAACAGCAATAAAATATTTCAAAACAGCAGACACAGCAAATAACACCTGAAAAATAAAACTAAAAAGAATTTTAAATTTCACGCTCTCCATAACTAGGAAAGTTTGATTTCCAGATGCCCTGAAATTGTCATGGATTATCAGGCAGAGAGTAACTGGGGTAGTTGTGCACACACATGCTTCCCTCTCATACACACACGCTCTCTCTCAAACACACACATGCCTTCTCTCATTCCCCCACATACATACATCATACTCTCTCTCACTCTCCCACACACAAGCATACATGCTCTCTCTCGTTCACTTCCCTTGACTTAGCAGGCAGCAGCAGCAGTCTCCTTCTTCAGCCCCCGTGGCAAAAAGAATGACTTCCAGCCACGAGGCATTGGATTACTTCCGGCAAGGCGTGCTCTTCTTCCTCCTCAGCAGCATGGCCTCACCGAAATCGAAGGTGTGGTTAGCCCTGCCTTAGAAAGTGGAAAATCAGTGCAGCCCTGCTGGCAACGCTACTGATTCTGGCAGGGCCGTGCTGCTTCTCCACTTACTAAGGCAGCACTGGCCACACCGTCAATTTTAGCGGGGCTGCGCTGCTTTTTCTTGGCAGCACGGACCTTTTTCATCTGCCGCCGGTGGGATCGGGTCCACTGGCAACACCACGGGCCTCCTCTTCTTCTGCCACCAGTGGGATTGGGTCCATTGGCAGCAACACGGGCCTCTTCTGCTGCCAGTGACATCGGGTCCACTGGTGGCACCGCAGACCTCCTTCTTCCACCACCAGTGGGATCAGGTCCACCGGTGGAGCATGGGCCTCTCCCTGCGCCCGACACCGCCCCACCGGATGTGCCTCCCTATGCAACTGCATGGTTTGCACACCTGGTGGTGCCGGGCCTGTACAGTTATTATATAAAACCTGACATGGTCATGTTATGTTACAGCTGCCTGCATCAGGGGTTAAAAGTCACAAAATCTTTCCAGAAAATACATTTATATAGATGTGTGATCCAACATAGCCATCAATATAATTGTGCAATATTAGTCTATAATTGGTTTTATATATATATACGAATACATGCACATATATATATATATATATATATATGCACACACACACACACACACATTATATATATATATATATATATATATATATATATTTATATTTTATTATTATTTTTTTTTAATAGGCACATATAATTGATTGATGTTTGTGTTTACATTTCAAACCCTTGAACAAAAGTGCTATTTTCCATTGTCTTTAAATTGAAGGACGTTTTATTTTTGCTAGCTTTGTTCAGCTTCCACTCCTTTGTTGTCAGGTAAAGTATTCCGTATCTTAGGTCCAGCTATTTAAAAAGGGTTTTTTTGTGTTTCATCTAAATTAATTAGTCATGGAGAGGTGACATCTAACAAATTGCGACCAACTGATTTTAATTTCTTTGAAGCCTATAGAATTTTTAACAAAGCACTGATACATTGGGGAGCATCATGACTCAGTGCTTTGTGAATAAGCAAGAGAATAATACATTTGATTCTTGATTGTGTTACTAAGCAATGTAACGAATGCAAAACAGATGTAATATGTTTTGTACACTTTGTGCCAATTAGTACTCGAGCAACTGAATTTTGTACTTCTCTTAATACATAGCCAGGCATACCAATATAAAAAGAGTTCAATAATCTAGACCAGATACAAAGAGTACTTGAAACTGTCCAAAAGCAGTTATGATATTAAAAAGGTTTTAGTCATATGAGTATTCGCAATTTGAAGAAAGACCCCCTCACCATAGCTTTTACTTCTGCTCAGTGTGAACGATTAGATTCAAGAAGCATTCCCAAGTTCCTTACTGTGGATGAGATCAGGATTTCCCAATTCTCAAACTGGAAACATGAAAGAAAATCAGAGCTTGGAAACCTGCTCAGCAAAATTATGTCTGTTTTGTCAAGGTTCAAAGCTAGTCTATTTGTAAAATTCCATTTAATTGTTTTAAAGACACCGTGAAATATGGAGAAGAAATTGGAAGAAAAACTGAATGCCATCTGCGTAAATCCGGTATCCTACAATGAAAACGGCAAGGAGATGACAAACTGGAATCCAAATAAATATTGAATCATGACGCTGGAACCTCGTGGAACGCTCATCTTTAATGGGAGCCAATTAGATACTGCAGGCCCAATTCTCAACTGTTGATAACACCCAGATAAATAGGATGCGGAGCAAAAACAGTTGAGGTAATGCCTAGGTTGGTTAAACAATCAAGGAGAAGTTGATTTATAGTGTCAAACGCAGAAGAAATATGGAGTAAAAGTAAACTGTAGCTCCTTCAAAGTCCGGATGGAAAAAGTCTATACTTGAAAGCACTAAAATGTCCCTACTACAGGATGGATGAAAACCAAACTGATAGTTTTCTAACAGCATGGTCATCCAAAAAGGCTTGCAACTGTTTTTGCACTACTACTACTGTTTGTAATTTAATTTAATTTACATATTTATAGTTTGCTTTACATTGCCTCAGGTAACATCAAAGCAGATTACAATATAAGAGCAACAGTTCTCCCACAAAATAAGACAGACCCCTTCCCTGAGACCACTCCACACAACACAAAACTTTTGTATGTAATTTAACAAGCAACTTAAAAGAGATTATAGCATAAAAGAAGACCCCCCCCCCGAAATAGCTTTACAATACCAAAACCTACCTCCCCACCATACCATTTCAATAAACTCCCATCTCTTTCAACCTACCTGCTTCCCATTAATTAAGCCCCCGCGTTCACCAATCCTATCACCTATACACCCCTACTGCCAAAAAAACACCAGCTTTTTACATTTTACAAAAGATCATAGATTCTGAAAGATTCCTGATTGAAGGCAATCCATTCCAGAGAGAGGGGGTGCTAAGCCAGAAAAGCACTGTGCCTTAGTTGTGGTCTTCATTATCATTTTAGCTGAAGGGATCTCCGAGCACAACTTATGGGAGGAACGTAAGGACCTTAATGGGATATGTTGCTTGATCTTATTGGTAAAATAGGAGGGGCCCTATCTCAGCTATTACACAAAAAACCCATGTAACCCTACCTCAGTGTGCCTGTCCTGCATGGGTGGTGCCATAAAATAATTTGTTAACTCTTTGAGGCTGGAATCTCTCCTGGCTAGCGCTGGCCTGGCTCTCTCTCATCCTCAAAGCTAGGATCTTTTGTTGGTAGTGGTGGGGAAGGGGTGTTTACTTCCAAGACCCAGAGTGCTAGGGGTGACACTTTTTACCTTTGTCTTTGTCCCTGGAAGAGGGGGCACTGTTTCCTCAATGTGGGTTCTGAATGTGCCAATATCCACCTGAGAGTCACTTAGGGTCCAAAACTAAACTACCATTGCAAAAGGTCAGATGAAAATGGCACAATTTTAACTTAATTTTCAGCACCACAGGGTTTCTTTGTCTTTTACAGTCTCTCTTCACTTTGGGGCGGATTTTCAGAGCCCTGCTCGCGTAAATCCGCCCAAAACCGGGCGGATTTACGCGAGCAGGGCCCTGCGCGCCGGGAAGCCTATTTTACATAGGCCTCCCGGCGCGCGCAGAGCCCCGGGACTCGCGTAAGTCCCGGGGTTCTCCGAGGGGGGCGTGTCGGGGGCGGGCCCGGTCGTCGCGGCGTTTCGGGGGCGTGTCGGCAGCGTTTTGGGGGCGGGTACGGGGGCGTGGCTACGGCCCGGGGCGGTCCGGGGGCGTGGCCGCGCCCTCCGTACCCGCCCCCAGGTCGCGGCCCGGCGCGCAGGAGGCCCGCTCGCGCGCGGGGATTTACACCTCCCTCCGGGAGGCGTAAATCCCCCGACAAAGGTAAGGGGGGGTTTTAGACAGGGCCGGGTGGGTGGGTTAGGTAGGGGAAGGGAGGGGAAGGTGAGGGGAGGGCAAAGGAAAGTTCCCTCCGAGGCCGCTCCGATTTCGGAGCGGCCTTGGAGGGAACGGGGGTAGGCTGCGCGGCTCGGCGCGCGCCGGCTATACAAAATCCATAGCCTTGCGCGCGCCGATCCAGGTTTTTAGCAGATACGCGCGGCTCCGCGCGTATCTACTAAAATCCAGCGTACTTTTGTTTGCGCCTGGAGCGCAAACAAAAGTAGGCTATTCACGCGCCTTTTAAAATCCGCCCCTATCTGTGCAGGACTATCTTATACCAGGGCAAGGGAACTTCTACCCTCCAGGGCTAAGAAAATAAGAGTCCCCAGGAGAGCAGTGTATCCCATAGATGGGCAGAACACCCCTTCCAAACTGGCAAAAACAGAAAGTCACCATCTCTGCAGAGAGAGCCAAAATCTCTCTCTCCCCAGGGTGATGACTCATGTTGGCTGTCCTCAGTGTTCTTAATTATTTCTTTATTCACAGTTAGCTAGGTTTCAGTATTCTTTTGGTTCAGACGAATCCTTGATGGGACGAATACAGGTTAAAAAAGCAGCTCAGGTTGTTCCTTCTGATGGGCAGCCAAAACTTCCTCCCAGATTTTCTTACAAAATTGCACAGGATTTCACCAGGTTTCTTAAAAATTAAAGTCTTTTCAAAGGCCCCAAAATAGTCCTGGGATGCAGACCTTCCCCACCATGGAGTACACAATAAAGTCAGATTCCTGACCCAACTGACAGAGTCCAAAAATCCAAACTAGGAAAACCTGCAATCACCCCCACTAACTTCAAAAACAATTCGCACTGCCCCAGAGCCCTTTGTGCAGCACTGCTCTAAAACCTCTCAAAGGGGCCATTCCAGCTCCCTCAAAAGAGGGGCTATATTGAATGGCTCCTCCCCTCCTTCACTAACCTGCACTGCATTAACACTACAGGGAATACCCAGGGATTACTGCTAACGGAACTGGAGTGTCTGTTACAAACAGAATAATTACCTTAAAGTGTATTTAACTGGCAACCAGCAGCCAAATGAAAGGACATCATCAATGGGATCACTCTTTCCCAACGGTGACTATGGGTAATAAATCCAGCAGCCATATGCTGCATGGATTTGTAACTGGCTGTTTGTAATATTGTGCGAGTGATCCTTGGCTTACAGAGGGGGGGCTGGAGGACAGAGCAGTCTGGACCTTTTCTTCACAGGATAATTTTACTATCAGTTTACTCTCCATTGCCTCAGGTAGAAACTTACAGGGTCATTTATCAAATAGCGTTATGGCGTTTTCGCATGCGTTAAGCACCTTTAACACATGTGAAAACCCCTTAATGCATGCGAAAACGCCTTTAACGTATGGTGCAATGCAAATCAGAAAAAGAGGAGGAGTTAGGGGTGGAAGTGAGCTGGGTTCACTGTTTTGGGGAGGGAGGGAGAGAGAGAGAAAGAATAGCCATAATGTCCTCACACTAGATAGGTATTTATATCTTTATGGGAGGCCCATCTAGTAACCTGAGGTAAAGTTTAGGTATTAGTGTAGGGGTTAGGGGTCACTTTGACATTCAAAGTTATACATACGAACAGAACAGTGCTCTTTTGTGAAGATTTGATGACCTTCGGAGTGAAGAAACTCACCCAAAGATGAGATTTGTGCAATGTTCTCTCAACCTAGCTTGATGGACTCTCGACCTGGGCAACATAGGTATTAGCGCAAATTGTGATAAATTGCCTATTATCATAAAAAACACACCCCTTTTCTATCACATGCGATATTTAGTGCATTTTGATAAATCCAGGCCTTAGATTGTAAGCCCTTTGGGGATAGGGGAAAAACCTACAGTACCTGAATGTAATCCCCTATGAAGCGCTGAAAAATGTGCAAAAAGCGGAATATAAATCTAAATTAAAAAAAAAAAAAAAATTTACAGCACAACAGGAACAGGCAAAGAAAAGGTTTGTTTACCTTGGCAGATTTAAATCAAAAGTTACAGCAATCACAAATAGACAGTCTAAGCATAGGAGCTGCCTTCTCTTCCTGTTCCTCCCTGGGCCTGAGCTTTTATTCCTCTCTCCATGGAAACGACCTGTCTTGTCTTCCCTCCAGGGTGTCCCGTAAGGTGGACCAGGCTAGATAGCTGGAGTCGGTCATTTAAGATGCTCTGAGGGGCTCTCCTACATACCCTTTCAAACTGATTCAAACTTTTCAGGAGTTCCCCATAAACTGAATTGCAATAGTCTACATAAGACATAACTATTGCCTGCATCACAATTCTCAAATCTTGATTGCATAAAAATGGACTAACCTGTTTCACCAAACAGAGGTCTAGATTCACAAACCACAATTTGGCTACGAGCTGCGTTAAACAGCGTTTAACACGCAATAAACATTGCATATCGCGCAATGTTAAGGCCTGAAACCTGCCCCTATAACAATGAGCTGCTTTGCACAGCATTTGCATGCATGAGTTTTGCAAATCTATACAAAGTAGCTCATACATACCTAATCCTATGCTAACAACATAACATGGCTGACTTATCGCGTTTCAGGAAGGCGTAGCTATTTTCCCCACAGGAGCATCTGGATACTAGTGCGGTCCCTGATGCTCCCAAAGGAAAATTTAAAGAACTCTGGGGATCTTTTGAGACTCCACCCGCTGCCCCCCCTCAAAAAAATAAAATAAATAAAATTTTTAAAACTGTTCGGTGACTGTCTGCCTCCTTCCCTTTTTCATAAAATGGCCCTGACACAAGGGAAAAAAACACAGTTTCTAAAATCCTCCCCTGCAGCAGCAGTCCCATCCCCTTCTCTGGGTCCAAATAAGAGGTCTAGTGGTCCCCAAGCCCCTTCCCCCATTCAAGAAAATAAGACTGAGGATCTGGGGGAGGCAGCTAACCTCCTACCTAGTAAAAAGTCTTGTTATTCTATAGTGGGGTCCCAGAACTCTCCCAGCCCTGGGCCCAGCCGACATCGTTTTCCAAAATGGCGTCAACCTGTCTTTACCCCATCACATGATGGGGCAAATTCCGAGGACTGGACCTTTGCTACTAAACACCAACGAGTCTTACAGGTAGAAAAGTGGGGTGGGGGACTGGGGTGCCCACTCTAGACCTCCAGGGCCCCTTTTTCTGGCAGACAGTGGGGGCCATTAGACACCAGGGATTTTCTACGAATTGGACTCGGGTGAAGGGGAAGGTGAGGACTGCTCCTGGGGGAAAGATTTTGGAAGGGGAATTTCCTTGCATTGGGGGCAATTTTGATGAAAAAGGAGAAGGGTTTGAGAGGGGGCAGACAGTCACCACATGGTTTGAAAAATATTTTTTTGTAGGGGGTGCAGGACGCTTGGAAGGCTGGTGGGGGAGTCTTGCCTAAGACCCCTGGGGGTGAATTGTAAGATTTGGTTAGACAGGAGATTTGGGCCACTTGACCCCTTAATGCAATGGCAGCCCTGGTTGAGGTGGGCTGCTATTGCGAGAATAGGCCCCCATTCCGTGGCAGGAATTTTTGTCACGCATTTGTCCCATGATAAAAAAAAAAAAAAAATCACGCAAATCGTGCCATGATATTTTGTTGAGAAGAGGCTCAATAACACGAGATTGGGCTGGGTCCACCGGGCAGCCTGCAGTCTCACTGCCTCAGCTCTTCCTTCCCTTACCCTCACTTTTCACCCCTTCTTTCCCTCCCACTAGATAGTGCCCCTCTTCTCATACTACCTTAGTTCTTCCCCATCCCTGTCCCTCTAGATCAGAGCTTTCCAAACTTTTCATGTTGGTGACACACTTTTTAGACAAACATAATTTCGGGACACAGTAATTCAGTCTACTAGCAAACCAGAGGTTAAAGGTTAAATGAACGAAATGTATTTGGACAATTTATGTATGTTTCCTTAAATATATACATAATAAAATGTTTCACGACACAACCTATCTTGTGAAAACCTTTCATTTATATTAAAAATATATAATATTCCATGATTAATGTTATTGTTATAATTTATGAATAACAATAATAAAACAAAGTTATTGTGTTATTCAATTTACCTCTTTAATGAGATATATGAGCTTGATGGGATGAACACAGCTTTTGAATATTTGGTGTTAATAAAGTCCAAAGGGTCTTCTGCGTAATTTTAAAAAGCTGGCCAGTTTCACACTATAAAATTGATAGCCTCATTCAACTAATTATATATGGCTATGAGAGAGTGAAGTCTGGAATTTATAGGAAGGGACAGAATGTCAATATAAATCCTGCACCTCCAGTTCTGTAACTCTGTGCATCCACTGAAATTCCCCCAAACAATGGAGCTTGAATGTTTCCCTTACAGCTCATCATACTGAAAGATATTTTCAAATGCTGGTGTCACCTCACAGTAACAGCAGCACAAACACCTTCCACTGCCAGGCACATTGTGAACTAAAATAAAACCTCGTAAAAAAGACACTCAAAATCTATACTGCAATCCCATTGTAACATAACAGTAATAACACCAAGGACTCAAACAACAATAACCCTACCTGTGAAAAAGCAAGGGTAAATATTACACTGGGTCCTAGAATACCAATACACCACCTACTGAGGAAACAAAACAAACCAGATTGCTATAGATCCCTATGCTAGCAGAATCTCTCATAATGGTCACACACACAGAGCAGAGACAGACCCTCACCAAATACAGAATACAAAATAAAGGAGCACAAATTAGACAAAAACTGAAATGGAAACCCCAAGAAGCCAGACTGTGTATTAACAATGGAAAAATAGAACCACCATTCCTCATAAAACAAATAAAATCAAGAAACAAAGCATCAGTTATAATAGTAAAAACCATACTAATAAAAGAATATTTTAAAACTACTGATAAATAGAATTTCTATTAATTAAAATCATACATTTTTTACAATTTCCCAAACACCAATAAAATATTTCAAAACAGCACATATATCAAATAACACCCAATAATTAAAACTAATAAGGATTTTAAAAAGCCCCTGCTGTCCATACGTGGGAGCTCTTGATTTCCAGTCACCCTGATATTGTCCAGGATTAGGAGGTTATCCTCTCTCACACAGACTCACATGTCCATTCTCTCTCACACATACACTGTCACATACATACACATTCATGCTTTTATACCCACCATAACCTCTCGCTCTCACAGACACTGACACACTCTCAGGCTCTAAGACACTCTCTCCCCCTCCACACACACACCCCCACACAAACTCTTACTCCCCTGGATTTTCTCATACACACTCTCTCTGGCTCCCTCACGTACACACAAACACACACACCCAGACAAGCTTCCAGTCATTCTCACACACTGAAACTGACCCCCAGGCAGGCTCCCATTCATTTTCACACCACTCCCTCACCATCCCCCAGGCATGCACACATTCATTCTCACACACACAGACCCCCAGGCAGGCACCAATTCATTCTCACACACACACACATATACTACACACTGGCCGGCACCTATTCTCACAAATACAAACCCCAGGAAGACACCCATACATTCTCATACACAGACACACCCTCAGGCAGGCACCCATGCATTCACACACATACACCCCTAGGCAGACTCCCATTCATACACATGCACACTAAAGGCAGACCCCCTCTCTTTCTTTTGCAAGCAACCTCAGAGCCTCTCTCATTCCTCTGCTGCCACTGTCACTGATGCCGCATGGCTATTGGGGAGGCGCTGATTGCTGCTATTGGCACTGAAGCCCATTCTGTGCAGGCCCCGTGGGTTTCCACTTCCTCCATGTTGATCTTGTACATTGTGAGATCCGCATAGAGAAAGTGCTACTCTTGCACATTACCAAAGATTACAAGTGCCAATCAGTAAAAAGTAATGTATTTCTTTTTTTTTTTACCTTTGCTGTCTGAACTTAGTTTTCTAATCGGTTGGTCACAGGCTTTTTTGTTCCACCTCCCCTTTCTTATTTTTTTGCCAATTCCTTTCATATTGTCTTTTTTTCTATTTCTTTTCTCTCCATCTGTCTTCTTCCCTCAAACATTGTCAGGTTCTCATTCTCATATGCTTTCTCTCTCTCTCTCTCTCACACACACACACACACACACACACACACACACACACAGGCTCTCACTCTCACATGCTCTCTCTCATACAATCATTCATACAGTCTCTCTCTTGCAAATGCTGTCTGACTCTCACACACCCAGGCTCTCTCTCACTCCCTCATGCTGTCTTGCTCAAGCACAGGCTCTCACTATCACATGCTGTCTCTCGCACACACATACAGGTTCTCACATGCTGTCTCTGCAAACATTCAGGTCCTCACTCCCACACCCAATCTCACTCCCACACCCAATCTCTCAACGCACCTCATACACGCAACCCAATCTCTCAACGCACCTCATACATGCACACACTCTACGGGCCCTCAGCCTCTCTCTTACCTCTGGGCCTCCTCTTCACGGGTCGCTGCAGGACGGGCTCTGCAGCGGCCCTGATCTTTTCGGACCGATCCGCGGTGGGGGCCTTCTCCTCTTCTCACACGCTGTAACGACGCTGCTCCTCTTCTGCACGCGGCTGATGCTCCTCCCCCTTTCTGCCCGTGCGGCTCCGGCACGTTTCCTCGTGATCTTGTTCTTCAGGCCATGGTGAGGTGAGCTCCACCACGGCCATGCCGATCTTCCTGCTGTGTGTCCGCAGCACACAGCACAGCGATTCTTTACTGCTCAGCCGCCAGTGGGATGAGGTCCACCGGCGGCCGCATTGGCTCCCACTTGCCCAGGGGTCAGGAACCTTTTTGGCTGAGAGAGCCATAAACGCCACATATTTTAAAATGTAATTCCATGAGAGCCATACAATATGTTTAAAACTAAGTACAAGTAAATGTGTGCATTTTATGTAAGATCACACTTTTAAAGTACAATAAGTCTCTGAAAATATTACACCAGGCCTTAAGACACCAACACATCTCCTATTAGGAAAACGGACCAAGTCAGGCTGCTATAGAGTCCTACACAGAAACTACACGCCAGCAGAAAACCTCACCTGAATCACGTGCTGTCCCTCACCTAACATAGAATAAAGAGACCAAAACACATAACAAGAAGCATGCAGAAAAAACTGAATTGGAAACTGCAACAAGCCAGAGTCTCTGTATGCAGTGTAACAAAGGAAAAAAGAAACATCACCCATCCTTATAAAACAAATCAAGAAATATAAAATCATCAGCAGTAAAACTGTACTAACAAAAAGAACATATTTCGAAACAGCTGATGAGTGGAATATCCAATAATTAAAAACGCATATAAAACATTTCCAGATACCAACAAAATATTTCAAAACAGCAGACACAAAGACCCAGTAATGAAAAATAATAAGGATACAAACATTTTTTTGCTCTGCATACCTGGGAACGTATGATATCCAGGTGTCCTGAGATTGTTCTGAATTAGCAGGAGGCGGGGTGGTTTGCTTGGAACTTTCTCCTCTCTCAGTCACATACCAGCGCTCTCTCTCACACTGGCTCTCAATGACACACCTATACACACATGCTCTCAGTACTCACATATACACTCTCTCTCTCCCCCATCCCCCCGGGGTGGGGGAGAGAGAGAGTGAATGCTCGCTCATTCACTCTCTCTCTCCCCCACCCCGGGAACTCGCGGCAGCAGCAGCAGCCTCCTCCCAACGCTAACCTCTTCATTTTCAGCCCTCACGGAGGCGGAGTCCCATCGGCCGCGGTTGAACCTCTTCATTTTCCTCCGAGCCGCGCTGCAGTCTTCTTTTCTTCGGGCCGATGCCGAGCGCACTAGCGTGGCCTCTTCTTGCCGCGCACGCACCCGCTACTCTCCACTTCCTCTTCCGGGGGGGGGGGGGGGGGGGCGGGAAGAAGAGAGCACGCCGGTGCCGCTGACTCCAGCTGTCCTGCCGCGTTCCGCCCGGGCGGAGGAGGACCGGGGAGCAGCTGGGTCAGCGGGAAAGTGTGGCGATACTTGTCTGCGAGCCAGATGCAGCCCCCAAAAGAGCCATATCTGGCTCGGAGCCATGGGTTCCCGGCCCCTGCACTTGCCGGTGTGTCACGTGCACCGGGCTTGCGCGACACACCGGCACACCTCAGGCGACACAGTAAAGTGTCGCGACACACACTTTGGAAAGCTCTGCTCTAGATCTTCTTCTCCCTCTTCTCACACCTTAGTGAGTCATTACCTCATCTTTTTCCCCGGTGCAGTTTATTACAGACAGGATTTTCATATCTTGGAACTCTCCAGATTGGCCCAGAGTCTCCGGAATTCTAAAGGAATTGCCAGGTCTCCGGGCCATCATCAGAAAACTCCAGGTTCTGCTGCAGAAGCACACCCTGGGAAAAAAAAAAGTCACCAGGCGTGCAGCTGAAGGGAGATCTATTGAGGGCTGCACTGCACAACCCAGAAGGAGGAGGAGGAGTGTGGGTTCCGCGCCGGAAGGAAGAGACCCGTCAAGTCATATACACGAAGAGGAGGAGCATGGGCTCCACACCAGAATGAAGATGAGCTGCGAGTGAACACATGCAGAAGAACAAGGAGCGCTTCACTCCCCCCACCCCTGAAAAAGTAAGAGATCCATTGCCAATGCAGCTGCAAGGAGGAGGCGTGTAAGAAAGAGGAGGAGCTATGGTGGGCCCATGCAAGGGAAGTTGCTTGAAGGAGATCTGTCCACCCTGGAAGAGGAGGCTGCTATCATTGGTAGGTTTGGGGTGAGGGCGAAGGAGGGGAGTGAGTGCATGTGTGTGAGAGTGCATGTATGTGTGTGGAAGAAGAAGTGAATGTGCATGTGTGTGTCTGAGAGTGCATGTATGCATATGATAGAGGGAGAGAAGTGTGTGTGTGTGTGTGTGTGTGTATGTGTGTGTGTGTGTGTGTGTGTGAAAATGGGAGAGCACTGAGTACATGTAGGTGGAAGAAGGAGAGGTTAGTGTGCATGTGTGTGTAGAAAAGGAAGAGAAGTGAGTGTGCATGTATATGAGAAAGTGCATGTATGTGTGTGAGTGAACATGTGTATGTGCTATTGTGAGAAAGTTTGTGCGCATGCTGCTACCGCCCCCAACTCCTCCCCCAGCCCCCCACCCTGCCGACAATCTCAGGGTGACAGGATAAAAAGTTCCCAGGTTTGGGGATTCTCTCTCCTTCCTGCGCAAGCTGGCAGCAGAAGCAGCATTTGAGACACACCATCTCCTATAATCACGGGCCCAATTTTGTGGAAGAAGCTGCAAAATCTTACTGTTCAGTCTTGTGGAAGAAGCTGCCAAAATCTTGCTGTTCCTCTCACAAGACTGACCCCATAGCACCTTATTCTTCCATCAAATCTAGTGTTATAAACTCAGAGCGCATAAAACTTTGTACCTCCTCAGACCGAGGCCTAATAGGCTGTTTAAGTTCTAAACTTAACACAACCAATAGAAAGTGACTCATGTCAAAAAATCTTTGAGACATTTCAGTCTAATGGCACAATAGTAGTGCTGGGCATGCATTGACCACTAAAATAGAGATTTTAAAAAAGTACATTTTTTAAAAAGTGGATTAAAAATTGTTTGGCAGTTTACAGACATCAAAGATCGATACATATTTCACTCACTCTTCCTCTGGAAGCACACTTTGTTCTGATTTTGCTCTGGACTTTGTTTATTGATACACTGCATTGTCTAATGATAGTTCCAAACCCATTGCCAAAAACGAAACTAGCTTGCCAAGTATGATTCTTGGTTTGAGTTCTGGAACTTCACCCTGCTTAGGTCTGGATCTATTGCAGCTGGTCTAACAGCAGTTCACAGTCTTGAGGTAAAGGATGCCAAGTCTTAGACAATGATGATACTTATTAGCCTGCAAGAGATGCTCTGGAAGTAGGGCCAACTATCCTATATTTAGAAGGCCACTCTGTCACTTTGGCTATAAAACGGCTTTATTTCACATCTATCTAGCAAAGCATTAATTTAATCAACTACGGTATATTGCAATGGGGCTCATTCCGCCAAATATCTACAATTGCATATAAGTAAAAAAAAGAAAAAGACCAAAATACAAAATGCACTACCCCAGTAGTGCAAGAAAAAAAAATGGCCGTATACCAAAATAAGTCACAAAAAAACAAAAATTACCTTTCCTGATAAAAGTTCCTGAAGAAGTGAAACAGACTTCGGTGATTTTATTACATAATAAATTCCTTTTAGGATACACACTGGGTGGTGTGCTTGGCTATTTATTGTAGAGAGCTAATTTTCAACAGTGTGCATAACTCAGCATGTGCATGCAGAAGTTGGTGCATCTATAGTTATGCTTGCAATTTACAAACTGTGCAGCAGGAGCTGTACAGTTTATAAAATACCATGTACCTCCACCCCAAAAGTATGCGTCTGTGTCAGTATGCACACACATGTAATGGAGCAGTGCGTATAGTTTCTGCAAATATTTTATAAAAGTACAAGCATATAATTTGCATGCACAATAGTTGTAGCATGTGCATGATAGCCCTCAGTTTAATTACAGAGGCAGATATCTTCTAAAGTTGGTTGATGTATGCTCGGATCTCGCTTATGAAAATACTTACTTGTGCACTTACTTCCTCACCTACACTAGTTGACTAGACCTTCACCCACACTCTCCAGAGCCCCCACCCATCCAAAAGCTGCAAACAAAAGAGTAATCTTTAATTTCCACGACTTGATTAACAGGTATAAAAGAATGCATGCAAGTTTGCTGATGTATACATGTACTTCTTTTATATAAAAACCATGTATGCCTACTTTCAAACCCTGCCCTGAAATGCCCTCTATGTATGCACATAATTTTCCGCATGGCAGTGACAGTACACACATACACCTGACCTTCTGAAAAATGTACTTACCATGCCAAGAGGTTGCTAAAGTGCATATAATCCAATTTTACATACACAACCCCCGCCCAAGTCTGAAAATTCACTTCTACATGTCCCCTAGTTTGTCTACATGTTCTTTAAAGTAGCATTTCAAAGTTGTGCACTGTATCCACTGGATCATCTCAAAAGACAGCCATGCCCTCCTCTTTCAGTGAACTGTACAGTGAAGTACCTTTCTGAACCTAAGGCAGAAGGAAATAGGTGAGGGGAGAGACAGAGGCAGCTTGGGGAGGAGTTAGAGGGGACACATAGCCAGAAGACAGGTATAAAAATGTATACTGCCTTCCTCTCCACATCTTTTGGCATAAGAGGCTGTCATAGTAATGAACTAGTCAGTGAGAATGCAGAGGCGCAGTGTACAGGTTGTGGCAATTTATAAGGTGAGGATGGGGGATCATGAAAGCAAAAAAATATAAAGGACAATCAGTAAGTAAAAGCAGCATGGGAAACAGTAAACAAAATAATACAGTAGCATGGTAAGTGTGAATTTTGGTACCAAGTGTTTAGAGAACTTTACAACATGACCTTGAACATCTGAAGCAGCTGCAATGTAATTGTGCAGCAAACTACATCTTGCTGGAGAACTTGAGAGAAGATTGCCCATTATGAGGCTTACGTTTGGCAGCTAGCACTTATTTATACTATAATTTTACCTATCCTATAATTTTATATAGCTAAAAACAAATTTCAGCCTCTTTGATAGTGAAGGAAGTCTAGAAAGTATTTAAGTTGTGAAAAAAAAACCTGTTTAGCAGATTAAATGTAGAAAAGTCCAAGTTTGTCTCAACTAAGTAATCAAATGAAGTGATTAGTTTCTGGTTCTGGTAATGGTATCTTGTAGCATGTTCCCGCTTGCTAATGCGGGCACTAAACCAGGTCTCAAATTCACCTTCCAAATTTGGAGCTGAAGGGTAAATATCTGAAAACATCTGGGTTTTTGCAATTGCAACTGCTGTAAAATGGGATATTCGGGAAATATTTGGAGTGGTGATAGAAATATTCATCGGCTGAAGGATGACACTTGGGAGGAGGAGGAGGAGCAGCAGGAGGAGCCACCTCCACAAATCCTCCATTAACACTCTTCCACCCATCCGCAGATCTGCCCATAAAAATATAATCAACCCCAGAGTGGCGCACCATTTCCTCCCCCTCCCAGAACTATTGTACCTTTGGTTCTGTTCCAAGCTGGCATCCACATTACAATCAGAGATAGCTTATGACATTCAATGTTTTAGCCCCAAGATTGAGGAAAAGTAAGACAATCCATAGCTGTTCCACTCTATCGCTTGGTAAAAGACAAAAACGAAGATATGTAAAAAAGGTCCCTATATAATCTCAATCAATAAAGGCAACTTACCGTTCTATTTTTTTTTCACTTGCTGTCCAAAGATAATCTGCAACAATCTTCCTTATGTAAAAACATTGCCTACCTTTTTATCTACAAAGGCTGCATTAAAAGGGCCAGTGCCAATATTCCCATTGAAGATGGCAATACTCACCTATCAAAAATGGCACAACCTTGCCCAGTACCTATTATTCACAATAGGGCTGCCTGGAGTTCAGAGCTAATAGTTCACTCCCTTTCTCAACATTCAGAGCATCAGTGCTTACAATGAACCACAGATTCCCTCCGCAGTATGCATATGAAAACATGTACTACTGCCATGCATCACCGGTAGAGCCATTCAGAATTATACTCATAGCACTAAGCAGCTTTACTAAAAACTCTGAACTCAGTGTCAAACACTAATAATATAAAAAAAGAGAGGCCGTTTCCATCCATCTCACAAGCTCCATTGCTTCTTCAATCACATTTTACCTTGTATCACATACAGCACTACACTTAAAGCCAGAAACTGATGCCACACAAGAACTATATTTCAGCTGAGCCCTAGCAAGCAGGTGCCAAGTGTATGGTGTGCCAATATTGTCCTTGCACAGCTGAAGAGGATGTGAGATTGTGCGTGTGTGTGTGACTTTGGCATTTTTGTCTTTTCCTGTGTTCTAGATAGTACTCTCCTAAAAAATGAAACACTTACATGGAGCAGATGAGCCTCTATTTCTCACTGCCCCTGCCCTTCTATGGCAGGTTACTTTGTATCACACTACTGGCAATATGAGAATCATAGAACTGGCAGGGTGCACTGCTGATTCTTCCTTATAAGAGAAAGATCTCATTTTACATATGAGCAGTCAGTGTTCCACCTAAATGGGCAATGTAGCTGTTAAACCACGGAGGAGAATGTAGAATGGATACAAAGAATAGTTTCAGGGGGTTTTTTTGATACTAGTTAGCTTTGCATTAGTTAGAGGATTATGCCCAATAACTTCCTAAATATATAAAGAGGATCTCACTCGTGAAAACACAGTACCAACATTCTAACTATATTTAAAATGTATGAACTACATCAAGTAAAAATATATGACCATTATTGGGACCCTTACGTTTCAATTTATTTATAAATGATCTGGAATGAAATACGACTAGTGAGGTAATCAAATTTGCGGATGATACAAAATTGTTCAGAGTAGTTAAATCACAAGCAGATTGTGATAAATTGCAGGAAGACCTTGTGAGACTGGAAAATTGGGCATCGAAATGGCAGATGAAATTTAATGTGGATAAGTGCAAGGTGATGCATATAGAGAAAAATAACCCATGCTATAGTTACACAATGTTAGGCCCCATATTAGGTGCTACCACCCAAGAAAGAGATCTAGGCGTCATAGTGGATAATACATTGAAATTGTCGGTTCAGTGTGCTGCAGCAGTCAAAAAAGCAAACAAAATGTTGGGAATTATTAGAAAGGGAATGATGAATAAAACGGAAAATGTCATAATGTCTCTGTATCGCTCCAAGGTGACACCGCACCTTGAATACTGTGTACAATTCTGGTTGCCACATCTCAAAAAAAGATATAATTGCGATGGAGAAGGTACAGAGAAGGGCGACCAAAATGATAAGGGAAATGGAACAGCTCCCCTATGAGGAAAGACTAAAGAGGTTAGGACTTTTCAGCTTGGAGAAGAGACCTCTGAGGGGGGGATATGATAGAGGTGTTTAAAATCATGAGAGGTCTAGAACGGGTAGGTGTGAATCGGTTATTTGCTCTTTCAGATAATAGAAAGACTAGGGGGCACTCCATGAAGTTAGCATGTGGCACATTTAAAACTAATCAGAGAAAGTTCTTTTTCACTCAACGCACAAACTGGAATTTGTTGCCAGAGGATGTGGTTAGTGCAGTTAGTATAGCTGTGTTTAAAAAAGGATTTGATAAGTTCTTGGAGGAGAAGTCCATTACCTGCTATTAATTAAGTTGACTTAGATAAGAACCACTGCTATTACTAGCAACGGTAACATGGAATAGACTTAGTTTTTGGGTACTTGCCAGGTTCTTATGGCCTGGATTGGCCACTGTTAGAAACAGGATGCTGGGCTTGATGGACCCTTGGTCTGACCCAGTATGGCATGTTCTTATATACTGGCACTTTGCCCAAGAAAAGTCTTGTCTCATGTCTTTCTTAGTACACTGTAGATAATCATTGGTCATAGAAGTTGGGCTCATATGGTAATCTCCACTCTTATGTTTTTCAAGCAAATTATTGTTGCAGTTAAGCAGAGTTGCTTACCTGTAACAGGTGTTCTCCTAGGACAGCAGGATGTTAGTCCTCTCACATGAATGACATCATTGGATGGAGCCCAGCATGGAAAACTTATGTCAAAGTTTCTAGAACTTTGACTAGCTCTTATTGAATAAACCTTGACATGACCCCCAAGTTGCAACCCAGCCTGAGTATAGGAGAAAGAAATGCAATGTGCTAGCCAGTTGGACAGGGTCTGCTTAGCACACCAGTATGCCTTAATCCTCATGTCCATGATGGGTCCCTCTCCAGTCTCATAACACAGAATTACAATAGATAAAATTAACAAAAATAGGAGAAACCCAACTCTGCGGGGTGGCAGGCAGGTTTTGTGAGGACTAACATCCTGCTATCATAGGAGAACACATGTTACAGGTAAGCAACTCTGCTTTCTCCTAAGACAAGCAGGATGGTAGTCCTCACACATGGGTGAATCCCTAGCTCACGCTGTCCCCAAGCAACAAACAAAACCAACAGGCACCGAAACATATGCCAATGGGCACAATAACAGTGGTGCTGTTGGTAGCAGAGGGAGACAGCCTGAACCCAAACAATGGGCGCAAGGCAGGAAGAGATTCCAGAGGACAGGCTGGCCGAAGCTGCTATCATGTTGGCAGTCCCTGTCCAGACAGCAGTGAAAGGCAAAAGTGTGGAGGGAACTCCATGTCGCAGCCTTCAGATCTTGTCCAAGGGGACTGCTCTCAAGTGGGCCACTGAAGTTGCAATGGCTCTAACTGAATAAGCCTTGACATGACCCCCAAGTTGCAACCCAGCCTGAGTATAGGAGAAAGAAATCCAATGTGCTAGCCAGCTGGACAGGTCTTCTTAGCAACCGCAACTCCCATCTTTTCTTGTCAAAAGAGATGAAGAGTTATGTAGATTGGCTATGGCCTGCTGTTCACGCCAAGAAAAAGGCTAAGGCTCTCTTACAATCCAGACTTAGCAGAGCCTGTTCTCCCTGGTGCGAATGAGGCTTGGGAAAAAGGTGGGCAGGATGATTGACTGGCTAAGATGGAAATCTGTCACCACCTTCGGCAAGAACTTAGGGTGCTTGCACAGAACTACCCTATCATGGAAGAGTTTTGTGTAAGGTGGATACATCACTAGGGCCTGAAGCTCGCTGACTCTGTGCGCTGAAGTGACCGTGAACAAAAAGATGACCTTCCAGGTCAGGTACTTCAGCTCACAGAAGCACAGTGGCTCGAAAGGAGCTTTGATAACTCAAGCCAACACCACAATGAGGTCCCAGGACACAGAAAGAGGCCACAGGGGAGGCTTCACCTGAGGGAGACCCCGCATAAAGTTACCCACATGGGCAAACCATCCACCCTCTGGTGGTAAGCACAGATAGCACTCACGTGCACCCTAACAGAGTTGGTTTTTAAGCCAGCATCCGAAAGGTGCAGAAGGTAGTCAAGTAGTTTCAGTATGGAGCAGGAGAATGGGTCTAAGCCATTATGCTCACACCACACGGAAAATCTCCTTCACTTCAGGCCATAAGACTTACTAGTGGAAGGCTTCCTGGAAGCTATCAAGACCAGAGACACATCATCAGACAGGTCAAGGGGGTGTTGAACTAACCTCTCAACATCCAGGCCATCAGGGACAAGGCCCTGAGGTTGGAATGGTGGAGCCTGCCCTGATCCCGTGTGATGAGGTCTGGGGAAGTCTCCAGACTGATTGGTTCCCGGAGGGAAAGATCCCGCAAGAGCGGGAATCAGATTTGTCCCGGTCAATGAGGGGCTATGAGGATCATGGTCCTCCCGTCCTGTCAGAGCTTCAAGAGAGTCTTCGTCACTAGAGGAAGTGGAGGATATGAATATAGAAGGCCCTTGCCCCAATGGTGGGCAAAGGCATCCAAGGCTGGCTGTACAGGGAACAGAACTGGTCCACCTTCCTGTTGTAGGGGGATGCGAAGAGATCCACATCTGGGGTGCCTCAAAGACAGAAGAGCCGATCTGCCACCTCTTAATTCAGGGACCATTCATGGGGTTGGAAGGCCCGACTTAGCTTGTCTGCCACCACATTCTCCATCTCAGCTAGACACATGGTTCAGAGCACTATACCCTGGGATACAGCCCATAACCAGTTCTGAACCACTTCTTGGCACAGGAGTAATGACCTCATTCCCCCCTGCTTGTTGATGTACCACATCGCCATCTGCATCGGACCGTTTTGCTGACCAAAAAATCTCTGAACACCCAGAGCGTGAATCGAATCGCAAGAAGCTCCAGGAAGCTGATCTGACCCTGTGTTTCCTGGGCAGACCAAAGACCCTGGGTATGGAGGCCCTCGACATGGGCACCCCACCCCAGGGTGGATGCATCCATAGTGAGCACAATCTGGGTCGGAAGACTGAAAATGAACCCCTTGCTCCAAATTGGGCAGACTTTCCCACCACAACAAGGAGTAGAATAGTGACATGGATATGAACATGGAGATCCTGGGCGGTCTACTGCCACTGGGACCGCAAAGTCCCTTGAGCTCTGCGCATATGCAAGTGAGCGAAGGGAGTAACATGGACGGTTGCAGCCATGTGACCCAGGAGTTGTAGTATGTGGTGAGCCAAGACTTGCTGGCTCTGTTGGACCACTCCTGCCAGGGACGCCAGCACGAGAGCCCAATTTACCTCTAAGACCCACGCACGGGCACATGTGCGCACATTTGCTGGGTCACGCACATGGCTGCAGCCATTTTAAAACATATGCACGTATACGTGTTTTAAAATCGGCTATTCATGTATACATGAGCACAATTTCATATTGATGTGTGCACGTGCACGCAAATGCCACCTTGCTCGCGTAAGTGGAGGGAATTTTACTAGACGCGCGTCAATGCAATTACCTCTTTTCCCAGTTTACCCCCGTAAAGGAGAGGACTTGCTAACTTGCCTCCCTTTTACCCTATTAGCCCTGACCCTAAAACCCCACTGACTACCCTATTTTTCTTTATTTTACAAACTTTCACACCGTCCATAGCAGAAGTAAGGTTACGCAGTAGGGGACCCTGGTGCATGCTTATATGCATAAAGACTTCATGGGACAGACCCAGCTTGCCCTTGCCCCACCCATACCATGCCCTCACCCCACCCCTTTTTGTGAAAAATATTTTTGTGCGCGTACCAGGAGATACATGCATACTTGCACAGTTTTTAAAAACCGCACAGCAAGCACCAGGCGTAGCTCCCGCCTTTGGCGTGCGTAGGGCTTTTAAAATCGACCAGTTATTGAGCAATCCATCAAGCCACAATAGGGCTCTAACATGCATTAAATAGCATATATTTCGCAATATACACTGTTTATCATGCGATATACATGATTCTTTGCATTGCCCTGCCCAGATTCCCTCCCCTATTACAATGAGCAGCTTTGCGTGCTATTTGCATGCATGAATTTAATAAACCCAAGCAAAGCAACTCATTAATAGGCAATTTCATGTTAATAACTTTTAAATCGGCCATGATAAATTATCAGCTGTGATAAATGACCACATCCTCCCTGGGAAATGGTAATCTGATATAGGGGACCCTAATGCAGGTCCTGAGACTCGCATGTTAGATTTAAAAGGCCATTCTGAAAATAAATAAATAAATAAGTGCTGCAGTAAAAAAGACAAAGTTGAGTGGGGGTCAAGGCTGACCCACTGTTCACTCTGGGATGCAACTGAAGGCAGCCCCAACTACCAAAAGTAAAAAAAATTAGTAAAGTAGCTCACGTGACGATGGCCCCCCACCCCCAAAAAAAAAAAAACTCAACCCTGTCTTTATTAAATAAAATGTCCCCTATTGCCATGCGCCTACACCAATGTCTAAATCTAGTCATTGGGGGTAGAGTGACCCTCCCAACCCCCAAGTGTACAAAGAAGACACTGGTGTCCAATGGCACCCCCAAACCTTAACAAGATGAGCAAGATCCTGCGATGGGGCCCATAGTGCTCCCTAGCCCCAGATCTGGTCGACACCAATTTTCAAAATGGCACAGACCTGACCTTGCCCAAGTAACATGACTAGAGCAAGGTCTGGGGACTGGACCTAGGTCACATGGGTCACATGAGTGGGGCAAGTTCAGGCTGGAGCGCTTTTGAAAAAATGGCATCAACTGTGTCCAGGGCCCATTGCAGAATCCTGTTCAACTAGAGGTTTGGAGGTACAGGAGGAGAAGGGTAGAGGTTGGTGCCACTGGATACAATGTCTTCTTTGTACATTTGAAGGGAAGGGTGGTATTTGGGGGTCACTATTACCTCAACAATTATTTTTGAACATTGGGGTGGAAGGAGGTGGGGGACCATAGCAGCCCTTATTTCTTTGGAAAGGGGGGGTGGGAGATATTTTATTTACAGAAGACAGGGTTGGGGGCTTAGAGGGGGCCATCATCTCACAAGCTACTTTATTTATTTTTACTTTGGGTGGACGTGACACCTCAGGGTGAGCAGGGGTTCAGCTTTGAACCCCACTCAACTTTTTCTTATTGGCGCGGGACTTTTTTGTTTTTGTCAGCATGGCCCTTTAAGGCAATGGCAGTCCCTTGAGATTGGGGCTGCAAGACAAAACAAAGCAGCGATAAGAGTTGCGATGTTTTTTGGGGGGGAGGAGCCCACTATCGCATTGCCACTCCCCCGCCCCCCCCCCCCCCCATAATAGTGGGACCCCTTCCCGTGAAAAAAAACATTACTGCTTTCTGCATCTAGGCCTTAGATTGTAAGCCCTCTGGGGACAGGGAAATTTTGTACTTGAATGTAATCTGCTTTAAAGTGCTGAAAAGTGGAATATAAATAAATAAGATGGACCTATGGTCTTACCCAGCATGGCACTTCTTACCTTCTGATGCCAAGAAAGCAACTATGCATGTCGAAAAAGGGATAATGATATTCATTAAGCTTGTAACGAAACTGATAAAGAATTACATGCAGGAACAGGTTTATAAACCCAGATAAATGTGGTTTATTCAGTTGTTTTGGTCTCTCAACTGATGTTTCTGAACATATGATTGCAAATATTTTTATTTGCCAGCTTTGCAGTAAACTTAGTAGATGACAACAGAAAAAGAGAACCAGCCCATCCAGTCTTCCCATTTATTCCTGTTCACTTTACAAGGCTATATCCCAGCTGCCCGCCACCCTAAAGCATATGCACGTGTAAGATCTCTCTCCATATTCAGAGCAGTTTTTGTCATCTTTCTCGTTTGTATTCTACCATTTTAGGCAAATGAGAATACAAAATTCCCAGCTTAGTTCATATCTAGCATCTTCCTTTATCATGTCTAACTACAAACCTTTTAATAATTTAGTTACCAATATAAGCCTGGCCATTGCCTGGACATCCAGGCTCTTAGATTTCCTGTGTAGTATGCCATAAAGACCCAGCTATGGGGCTTCTAATTACTGTACTTGCAGTCTGCCAGGCAGATCCAGTTAAAAGCTAATTCAATCATCACAGCCCATCTTCTAATGTTTCACATTACTCACTTCGCCATTCATTTTGGCAGACCCCAACACTCATTGCTGAATTATTTCAGCTAGGTCAAACTACAACTCTTCACCTTTTTTGCTACCAAGAATCCTCTATGCTTATATCTCATAGCTTCTTTAAGTCTGTTACTATCTTGGCTTCCACCACCCCACTTCAAGAAGGTGTTTCACACATCTACCATCCTTTCTATCCAAAAGATTTTTCCTGATTTTGCTCCTGAAGCTACTCCCTATTATGACCACTTGTTTTAAAATTTCCCTTCCATTGAAACAGATTTGATTCTTGTGTGTTAATACCTTTCAGGTATTTGAATGCCCCTTATCTCCCCTCTTATCTAGAAACATGGACAAATTACAGCTGTAAGAACCAAAAGGTTGGAGGAAGAGGGTGTTTGAACGAGCCCTTAGCAAAAACCCAATATGACATTTCAAATTTCACTAGTGTGACTCAAAATTTGGGTAGTAGTTCCCAAATGGGAATGGGGTGAATTTGCGGCATCAACTTTTGTATCTTTGCAATGGCAGTAGTTTTCAAGTTGCAGTTTTAATAATACCCACAATGTCCCTTTAAGCATAGAGAATATGTTGCCCATTGTTGCGTCAGTAGTCACCTGGATGTTCCAAGCTGCTGTCTGACGTACAGAAGAAAGCTGCTTTCTGATTGGATATTACTGAGATCCAGAGAGAAAACTACAAGTGGAAAGTGAGCACTTTTTTTCGGCTTAAAGAAACTATTTCAAGTTATTACAGAAATTGTAGATTTCAAGTTTGTGGTCTGTTTAAGCAGATGTGCAGACAATATGGGGTAGATTTTCAAAGGGATATGCACATAACCCCCGAAAACCTACCCCTGCGTGCACAGAGTCTATTTTGCATAGGCTCGGGGGCATGTGCAAGCCCCGGGACATGCGTATGTCCCGGAGCTTTCGAATATGGGCGGATCGGGGGCTGGGCCGGGGGCATGGCAGCTATTCGGGGGTGGGGGTGTTCCCAAGTCCTCCGGCACATCGGCCGTGCCGGAGGTTTGTGTGCTGGCAGCCCGCCGGCAGGCATAACTCCATCGAATAAGGTGCGGGGAGGGGGATCCAAAAAAAAGGTTCCCTCCAAGGCCGCTCCGATTTCGGAGCGGCCTTGGAGGGAACGGGGAAAGCCATCGGGGCTCCCCTTGGGCTCAGCGCGTGCAAGGTGCACAAGTGTGCACCCCCTTGTGCGTGCCGACCCTGGATTTTATAACACATGCGCAGCAGCGCGCACAAGTTATAAAATCAGGTGTACATTTGTGTGCGTCGCGTGTAAAATTTCAAATCAGCCCCTATATGTACTCTATAACCCTTGGCAGAATCTGCTTTAGCGGGAAGCTGTAATACCGTGAGTGGTCTTTGACTTGCCAGAGGAGGACAGATTCAGTCTGGACTTGGGCTATCCTTTTTTAGTTTTGTTTTTTTTTTTTAAATACAATAAAAAAAAAGTGCAAAACACACATCTGCTTACCTTCACACAGCTGTAAGCAGAAATGCAGCAGTTCACACACAGATCTTTTAGCAAAATTCCTATTTTCTCCTAATCTAGTCTGGGGCTTCCAAGCTTCTCTGGGACTTGCCTTCTTAACATTCTCCCCAGGGGGAAATGTCCTGCAGCCAGGATTCCATTATGGGCTGTCTTAAGGTGGAACAGGGTAAATGCCTGGTCCTGGACTTTTAAGGAAGATCTAACACACACTCCTTTACAGAAGCCTTCCGGGGTTCTCAACTTTTTATATCAAATGGTACTGCAGTGTCATTTGAATATCATCTGAAGGCTTTCTTATTTCAACTCTGTCTCAGTCAAACTATCCAGCACTATCCTCTGTCTTTCCTTGAGAGAGGTGTTACAAACCAGTGTCTCATTTTGTTGGTAGTTCATAAATGCCAGTTCAGTGTCAATTCTGATGACGTTGCAAAAGAAGTTACAAAGCACAGTAGAGAGGTTAGGGACATTGTGTTACCCAGGAACACATTATCATTTCCGCTATAAAAAGGATTTAAAAAAAAAAAAAAAAAAAAAAAAAGCTAATGTATGGCAGTCAGTTAAAAACTACTTATGGCTGAAACAGCTGGCACCCACAGCTACAGCTGGGCTTGACTTCCGGCACTGCCAAAGGGAGAAAGGACACAAATTTTCAACGCTGGAAGGCAGGATTAGCTAGGAGTGCTCACTGACTGGATAAAGAACCTTGAAACTATAATATTTATGAACAAGGGCAGTTCAACAGAAAATGACCTTTTAACCAACATAAAAAAGTACAAATCAAGAATACCAACTTTTTAGCCATAATGCAGATAATCATTTTGTGATGTCCTACTTTTGATTCTGAAAAATGTACTAACACAACTATAAAAATGACTCTCCCAAAGATGAACACTAAACTACCATATTACATACCCTTCAAAGAAGAAGCTTAGCATGAAATTTAATGTGGGCAAGTGCAAGGTGATGCACACAGAGAAAAATAATCCATACTCTAATTACACGATATTAGGTTGCATATTAGGAGTTATCACCCAGGAAAAAGATCTAGGCATCATTGAAATAATCGGCTCAGTGCACTGCAGCAGACACAAAAGCAAACAGAAAGCAGAGTTGCTTACCTGTAATAGGTGCTCTCCCAGGACAGCAGGATGTCAGTCCCCACACATGGGTGACATCATCAGATGGGTTTCTAGAACTTTGACAGGGCACATGGAGTTTTCCCAGCATGCCCTAAACCATGTCCATGCGTGGTCCCTCTCCATTCTTATAACATAGAATTATTATATAAATGAAAATTAAGAGAAACCCCAACTCCGCAGGGTGGCAGGTGGGTTTTGTGAGGACTACCATCCTGCTGTCCTCGGAGAACAGCTGTTACAGGTAAGCAACTCTGCTTTCTCCTAGGACAAGCAGGATGATAGTCCTCACACATGAGCGAATCCCTAGCTACAGGCTGCTCCCCACTAAAAATGGGACCCACAGACACCCAACCAGGTGTCAACTGGCACAGCAACAAAGATGCTGTTGGTAACAGCATGAGGAGACAGCTTGAACCCAAACAACAGGTCCAAGATGGGGAGAGTTGGGTTCTACACCTCAAACAGGCTCCGAAGGACAGACTGGCCGTACCTACTGTCACGTTGGCCATCCCTATCCTATTAAGGGAATCTGAGGATTTGTGTATAGAAGACCCTTGCCCCAATAACAGGCAAGGATATAGAGGCTGGTTTGCCATCTGACCTGAACAGGGAACAGAACCGAGGCACCTTCCTGTTGCAAGGGACACAAACAGATCTACATCCAGGCTCCTCTAGAAGTGGAATATTCAATTTGCTACCCCCTGGTCCAGGGACCACTCGTGAGTCTAAAATCTTGACTCAGACTGTCGGCTACTATGTTCTCTGTCCCGGCCAGGTACAAGGCCCTGAGAACTATCCCATGGGACAGGGCCCAGAACCAGATCTGGATGTTCATGGCACAGGAAGTATGATCCCATGCCTCCCTGCTTGTTGACATACCACATAGCTACCTGGTTGTCGGTTTGGATCAGGACAACTTTGTTGAACAGCCAATCTCTGAAAGCCTCTAGCACGTACCTGATCACCCAGAGCTCCAGGAAATTGATTTGGCAACAGCTTTCCTAGGCAATCCAGAGACCCTGGTTGCTAAACCCATCTACGTGAGCTCCCCAGCCCAAGGTGGATGCATCCATGCTTAGGATAATTTAAGTAGGAAGACTTTGAAAAAATATTCCCTGTTCCAGGTTTGAAACTACCCGCCATCAGGACGAGTCCCGGAGAGACAGGGTGACTCAGGTGTGGTCCTGGACGTTCTGCATGGCCTGGCACCATTGCAACCTCAGGGTTCATTGGGCTCTGAGCATATGTAATCATATCAAGAGAGCGACATGGACGGTTGCACCCATCTGGCACAACAGTCTCAACAGGTGCCAGGCTGACACCTGCTAGCTCTGCTGAATCTCTGCTGCGAAGGTCATCAAACTGATGACCGTTTGATGAGGCAGGAAGGCCTTGGCCTGTGCCTTGTCTAGTAGAGTTCCTATGAAGTGCAATTGAGGTGACGGGCTGATATGGGACTTCGGGTAGTTGATGACGAACCCTAGCAACTCCAATACCCAGATGGTCAAGCGAACAGACCTGACGGTACCTGCCTGAGATGTGCTCTTGTCCAGCCAATCATTCACATAGGGGAAAACATGCACTCCCAGCCTGTGGAGGTACGCTGCCACCATGGCCAGGCATATTGTGAAAACTTGTAGGGCTGACACTAGCTTGAACGACAACACCCAGTACTGGAAGTGCTGTTTTCTCACCACTATTCGGAGTTACTTCTTGTGACTGGGGAAGATCTCGATGTAAGTGTATACGTCCTTTAGATAGAGGGAGAATAGCCAGTCACCTTTTAGCAAAAGGGGGTTCAAGGTGTCCAGGGAAACCATCTTGAACTTTTCATTTTTTTAGAAATTTGTTCAAGGCCTTTAGGTCTAGGATGGGACTGAGTCCTCCGTTCTCTTTGGAATCAGGAAGTACAAGAAGTAGAATCCCTGCCCTCTTTGCCCTGGTGGGACAGGCTCAACCATTCTGGCCAATAAGACGGAGGAGAGCTCTGTTAGTAGAAACTCCTGATACACTATCGTCCCTCAAAATGGGCATGAAGGGCAATCTTGAAGGGACACCCAATAGATTCAATTGGTATCCTTCATGGATGATGGACAGAACCCACTGGTATGAGATTATACTGGGCTACTGATTTGCAAAGAACTGCAGCCTGCCCCTGACTGGAGGGTCCAACATCCTGGGTACGAGTGACTGGCATGCGCTATGACCTACTCAAATTCCCATTCCTCGATTTGACCGAGACACTGGCTGGGGATTGGGGACTCTCTGCTGCATAGGATGGCCACAGGAGCCCTGATGGTGTTGACCGGAGTACGGTGCCGGAGGATAGTATTTCCTCTGAATGAAAGAAAGACTTCCTCTGCCCCATTCTTGCCGGCCTCCTAGAAGAGGAGGACAGGTCCAGAGTGATGGCGGAGAATTATTGAAGGGTTTTCTGGTAGTCCAAGAGCTGGGCCTCTGTATCCCTCACCCTCTCTTCGAAGAGATTTTCACCAGTACCCAGTACTTCAGCAAGTTGTTCCTGTATTTCTGGTAGGTGATCAGAGGCCCACAGCCATGCCATTCTGCAGGCATCAATTCTGCTGCAGAGACCCTCAATGTCATCTCGAAAATATCATAAATCACTCAGACCTCATGTTTTCTGCACTCCAGGCCCTTATGCACCACTGAAATAAGTGCTTGCTGCTACTGAGGCAGTTGCTCAGCCACCTCCTACACCTGCTTCCAGATGTTCTATGAGTACTGGCTCATGTAGAGCTGATAGGAAGCATTGTGGGCAATAAGCATGGCCCCTTGAAAGACTCCTCTCAAGAGCATCCATCGGTCTGTGGTTCTTCCTCAGGGGCACCATGGAATGGGTCCGAATGGAGGGGCAACTGTCACTTATTGAATCTGGGAGCCTTCTGAACTAGGGAGATCTTGTCAGCCTTCTTTATTCATGGGAGGCACTGTGGGGAGGTGTTGCCAAATCCTCAACAGCAGCTCCTTAAGGATATTGTGTACCGGGACTGCCATGAACTCCTTAGGAAGTTCCACGAATTGGAGGATCTCAAATATTTTGTGCCTGGCATCTCATCCTCCTCCATCAGTAACAGAAACAGGATGTCTAGCCGAAGTCAACGGCCCTTTGGAGTCATCTGTTCACATACGTGGCAATCCTGGACGTCATGTGATGCCCTCAGGCAGAGGACATATATTTTGTGAAGGTCCGTAATGGACATGTTCCTCGGGCACCAGGAGCATCGCCGAAAATCGGACATGGCCATGATGGGACAAAACTAAAAAGCCACAAAATCAAAATCGATGGCGGTGGGCAGCGATTGCCGGTGGGCACCAAAGAACCGTTGCCACAGGGAAATTGACCACAAAAGGAAATTTACCAGAAGTGTCAAAAACCCTGATTAGGAGCACTACGGGGAAGTACCGAGAGGGACCCAGCATCGTAAAAAGAAAGGAAAAAAACCACGAAAACCGTGAGAAAAAAGTTTTCCAACAGGCCAAAAACAGCCAAAGTGAGCTTACTCCAACGTGATGCTTACAGCTCTGAGGAAAAAGACTGAAGAGGGACCCTGTGTGGACACATGGTTTAGAGCATGCTGGGCATGCTCAGTTTGCCAAGTCAAAGTTGTAGAAATTTTGACATAGGAATTCCATGTTGGGGTTCCATCTGATGTCACCTATGTTTAAGAACTACCATCCTGCTTGTCCTCGGAGAATGTTAAGAATTATTAGGAAAGGAATGGTGAATAAAAAACTGTTTGCAATTCTGGTCATCTCATCTCAAAAAAGATACAATTCCACTGGAGAAAGTACAGAGAAGGGCATCCAAAATAAAGGGGATGGAACAGTTCCTCTATGAGGAAAGACTAGAGAGGTTAGGGCTATTCAACTTGAAGAGTCGGCTGAGGGGGGATATGATAGAGGTCTATAAAATCATGAAAAGACTAGAATGGGTAAATGTGAATCGGTTATTTAGTCTTTCAGATAATATAAGGATCAGGGAGCACTCCATGAAATTAGCAATTAGCATATTTAAAACAAATAAAAGAAAATTATTTCACTCAATGCACAATTAAGCTGTGAAATTCGTTGCCAGAGGATGTGATTAGGGCAGTTAGTGTAGCTGGGTTTAAAAAAAGGTTTGGATAAGTTCCTGGAGAAGTCCATAAACGGCTATTAATCAAGTTGACTTATGGAATAGCTTCTGCTAATACTGGCATGGGATCTATGTTTGGGTACTTGCCAGGTACCTGTAACTTGGATTGGCCACTGTTGGAAACAGGGTACTGGGCTAGATGGACCCTCGGTTTGACCCAATATGGCAACTTATGTTCTTATTTCAATTACAATTTTATTACTCCACCATTAAAAGCTACTCTAATACAAGGGCTTCCCCATGCTAGGTATACAGCAGTTCTCTGATAAATTCCAACAGAAGATTTAAAAACTGTCAAGATCCTAACACTGAAACACATAGTGAAAATAATTTACGTTTGTTCTCCTTCAGAGGATGCTAAAGACTTGGGAAGCATTTCTATTATAAAGACACATTTATTGAAGCACTGCTTTAAAGGAATGGGAACTGCCCTAACAGTGAAAATAGAGAGACCACAGCATTGTCTTACTTCTATTTCAAGTAGGATCAAGTCTTTTTTTTTTTTTTTAGATTAAAATTATATCTCTCAGGACTTTTATGCATGACAAATAAGATTTTGTTAAAAACAAATATGTCCCTAAAACTATTTACTACCTTAAAAGTGATACCATTTAAGGGACTAACAGACTGTAGGAGATAAACTTTTGAGACCACACAAGCATCTTCTTCAGATAAGAGTATAGGACTAGAAGAAAGCTTTTATATCTAGAGCATGTTGTATGGTGGCAATTCTCTCAATGTAGGTAACCAGCAGAAAATAGAGAAGCAACAGCTGGACGTAGCACAACCCACAACAGCTACAGTACTCTCCAAGACTTATACAACTACTGGAACTGCATACAACCTTAATTACAAACTTAAAAAATGAATGAGTACAATAATTATATACAAGACTGTTTTGTGCACTTAAATTCAATCTTGAACTCTAGTACTCTCTGTTTTATTGCCTGTGCTGCCAAATGACAAACTGCATCTGGTACCACACCCTTCCAATTACTCTTGCGATCCATGAATTAACAAAAAAAAATAAAATAATACTGCAGCCCTGTTGTAAAAAGCAGAGAACCATCATTTTTTTCTGAATTATATTATATAAATTAAGAGCTCCTCAGCAGGAAGAAGGAGAATTAATGATATTTTTTATATCCAGATACCATATTGAAACCTACACAACTGACAAAAAAGCATCCTACACCGCAAGGCTATTATGTCACTTCGAAAGAAAAGTATCGCCCAACCTATATTCTCTAGTTAAAAGAAAAATAGAGAGGGCCATATTGAGTAAGTTAACAAGCAGAAAAGTTATCTGGGTAAAGTTACCTGGATAACATTAACCAAATATGCAACAGATCTTACCTGGATAAGTATTCTGTGGGATACACTCAGATAAAAATATCCAAATAACTTTATTTAACCAACCAAACTTACCTACTTATCTTGGTCTGGGCAGCACTGATATTCAAGCACTGCTCAAAGTGAAAATGATTTCTAGTAACACCCCCAGAGCTGCCTCTTTTCACCTGGATACATTTTTTATGTGAGAACTGAGTTGCCTGGACAAAATTTAGCCAAGGAGCAGGGAGAAAAATTCAAATCTCAGGTTTTGTGCTTATGAAAGGGTATACAGGAGAAAGACCCAGAACACCTTTAAAAGGACTGGTTCCAAAGATCTAGCCCAATCCACCCTGAGCCCTACAGCAGTAGGGAATCCCAGTCTGGGGTGGTTCTCTAAGGAGAGGGAATAACTAGCGAGACCCAGGAGGGGGAGAGCAAGCTCCATGGAAGAGAAGGCAGCCTAGGGAACACCAACACTGCTGAACTGTGAATTATATTACTGATTTGTTTTGAGAACTGCTAAAGTAAGCAGAGCTACTTCATTAATAAAAATTTCATGAGAGAACAGCCAGAGTCGAGCTGAGCCTGTTTTCTAGACAGCCCAAGACCACTCACAATGCTACATATGATGTCAGTTCAGGAATTTCTGTACTAAGCTTGGCACAAGCAAAGAACCGTGCCAAGAAGAAAAAAGAAAAGAAAAAAAAAAAAAAGAGAGGCAATTTTTTTTTCCTTTTCCCTGGGGCCTCGCTGCAGCAGCAGCTGCCAAGAAAATTAATTCACAGTAGGCTAAAGAGGCTAGCTCTACCTGGAGAGAGAGAGAGAGATATAGTAAGTCAAAGCCAAACAGGAAAGTTTATTTTTGTTTATTCCTGAGGGATAAGGGAGTTTGTTTTCTGGTTATTCCAGAAGAGGGCAGAGCCTACCAAGAAAATCCTGCATTACCAGAGCCCAGTAAGCTAACATGCAGGCCGATACAGTAAAGCGCGGCCGCAGTTACCCCGTTTCTAACCCGCTGTGTACTCACAATTTTGCCTAAGTCTAACCCGCGATTCACTATCTGTTTTTACCGATCCTTACCGCTTCTTTAACTCGACTCGTATCCCTTTCCGCCCACGGCATGTATATGTATGTAAATGATCCGATTAGCTATTCCCTCCCATACAGTAAAGTGCGCCCCGACTATCACCTTTTTAACCTATCTTGCCGCGTCTTTAACCTACTAATTGACCGCTTACTCTGACCCTTGCGTTAGTGTGGTTCACTGGTTGCTCAGCATATTCAGTTTAAAGCTTTAACCTTGGTATTTAAGGCTCAGCATGATCCCATACATTCCATTGCACTGTCTGTATTCACAAGAATGTAATTATCTGATTCTACCACCAAAAGCCACCCAGTCCCAAACCAACCCAATCCACAGAAAAAAAATGCTTCTCGCACTTAGCCGCCCAGTCCCAAACCAAACCAACCCAATCCAATCCAAGCCCAAGCAGAGAGAAACAAAATTTCACAGTCCCAAACTTTCCCCCAGCCCCCGCACACGACGTGTGCGCATGTGCCTTTGCTGCCTTGAGCGCCCATATTGGACCTACAGGGGTGCACGTATTCATCTTCGCCGGCGAGGCTGCTGATGCCGCTCTCTCACGCCGCCCTTCTACTGCTGCTGCTCGGGGCTTGCATGGCCGCGGCCAGGGCAGGTGAGCGGGGGCTGGGGGAAAGTTTGGGACTGTGAAATTTCGTCTTTCTCTGCTGGGGCTTGGATTGGGTTGGTTTGGGACTGGGCGGCTAAGTGCGAGAAGCATTTTTTTTCTGTGGATTGGGTTGGTTTGGGACTGGACGGCTAAATTTAGTCTCTCTCTGCTGGGGCTTGGATTGGGTTGGTTTGGGACTGTAGGAGAGCCATCCACTTCCTGGTACCTGTCATTTCAAATGTCATTTGAAATGACAGGTACCAGCGCACCCAGGATGCTGTATAGCGCCTATACAGTAAAATGGATTGTGCTTCATGGATGCGCGTTGGACGTGGCTTGCATTTGCATGCCATTTAAATACAGTATTGAGTGGTAGGTGATCTGAACTGTGCATGCGGCAAACGTGGGTGCACCAGGCACTAACGCACCTCTTTCTACTGCCCCTTACTGTATCGGCCCGATGGAGAGAGTAATGCAAACCCTTGGTGAAGGGCAGCAGCAAAGCCAGAGAGGGGTTCAAACCCTACTCGAAATGTTGAGCCAGAAAAAGTATATATAACCACTCAGAATAGCTGAAAAGCAGAAACTTCAAAACATACAAAAATCCAGCTATATATGGAACTCAAGAATGACTTGCTTGTGCAACCGTCATACGTGGCCTCAGTGAAATGATGGCTTATAGAGTCAAGCCCGTGTAGCACTGGGCTTGAATAATCATAGGTTGCTGCAAGAGTAATAGAACAAATACTGTGTAAATACGACAGATATTTGCACTTATCGGTATCCACCAGGATAGCAAGTAGAATTTCATATCCTGAAGAGCACGCTCCAACACGGCAGTGTTTCAGAGTGTTCAACTCCTTCCTCAGGGAACTTCAGGAGGGTAATATTCTGATATGACTCTGTGTGGAGAAACAATAAATGAGTTCTGAAGAATGCCTGTGGGCTAATAATACAACAATTGGCAAAAGTCTGGAAGCATGAACACTTACTGTACAATAGTAATTATGGTCAGTGAAATGGCGGTGAGAACCACTGGCTGTAGTCGCTGAAAAAAGCAAAATATACTCAATGTGGCTTTCTCATACTAATAGAGGCGGTTGACGATGTTAATCAAAACCTGCAAAAGTCCAGCATCGTAGGTATCTATTATAGCCACTCAGTGCGCTAGATAATATAGTTGCAAATGTGAAACAGGAGGAACTTACGTGCTTCCGTGGAGAGCAGCCTTGCCGAGGTTGTGTACCGCTAGGATGACAGAAAACCGCGGGAGAAAACGCCGGTTTTAAAGGGGACCTGCCGACTAGGTAGGTGATAACAGGAAATGACGAACATGGCTCCAAATTTGGTGATGACCATATAAGGGTAATGATGTCTATGGGAAACACTCAGGCGGATCAAATCCATAAATGGGCAATGACGTCATATATGCGGCCATTTTGAAAACAGAAAAAATGAAACAGCCTATGAAGGGAATCCGTGTTACCTCAAGAGAACCTCTGAATTTTATTGTCCCCATATAGGGTTGTGGATTCCACTCGTATGCGGGGTACAGGGAAAATGGCTTAACAACACCAGGGATCTGCACTCAGGGACCAAAACAGGGAAACCACCTCTTCAGTGCTGTTACGTGGTCAGCAGAAGTCGCTATGTTAGAAATATAGTGTATGACTAATGAGAAATGCTTGAATGATTGTGAGTGCAAAGAAGACCTGGTATGCAACTGATAGGGAAGATTAAATAATTATGGGTGCGGTAACAAGCCATATCGGATGAAAATAAATGTTAAAAGCGGTGCAAGCTAGAAAAACAAAAGGAAAACACCTCATATCAACATCATGATTGAAGTGGTATTAAATAAGGGAAAACCATTCAACTTTTTCATTAAGTCCAAAAGGTTCAGTGGAATGTAGTTGAAAAATCCAACGATTTTCTTTGAAATTGAGCTGTGAAATTCTGTCACCTCCTCTCCAATGCGCGGGAATGTGTTCAAGAATGGCCCATTTGTAATCATCAAATGTATGTGTATGTGTCAAGCTATGTTGTACTAGAGGAGCTTTGATATCCTTATTGTTAATTTTGCTGCGGTGCTCAACTAGTCTGGTGCGGATCCTGCGCCGTGTGCGTCCTATGTAGATTTTGTTACAGGGACACTGTAGTACATAAATAACAAATTCTGTATTGCAATTGACGTTGTGTTTGTACGTAACCTGCACTCCTGTTTGGGGATCAATCCAGTGGGAGCCAGTCATAGCTTGATCGCAACAGGAACATTTCCCGCATGTGGTAAGTTGTCCTTGGAGGAAGCCACATTGGAGGTGTGGGGATGCTCTGACCACCTTTTGTTTGATATTATAACCTCGAGTGTATGCGAACATAGGTGGATCGCGAAACAATGAATGGGGGCTAAGAACATGCCAATTGTTCATGATAGCTTGTTTAATTTGACTAGTGAGCTCTGTGTATGGCAAAACACAGATGTTTATATTGTAAGAGCTGGGTTCTGTCAGAAAAAGTGGCTCTTTTGTAGGCTCTGCGTATGACTTGAGCAGGATATCCTCTTTCCAAAAACCTGTTATGCAGGTGTCCAGCTTGTGTGTGAAAGTCTTCAATGTCTGAACACAATCTGCGGAGTCTGAAAAATTGTCCAACTGGTAAGCCCTCTTTGAATTTTCTAGGGTGGTGACTCTGAAAACGAAGGTAATTGTTGCGATCTGTTGATTTTCTGAACAGCGTTGTGCTTATGCCTTGAGAATCCTTTATGATCTGAATGTCTAAAAATGCGAGTGAATGCTGATTATAGACAATACTGAATTTCAAATGTGGATCTATCTGATTTAACCATTGATGAAACTGTAACAGGGATGTTTCCGTGTGGGTCCAAATAAAAAAGATATCGTCTATGTATCGTGACCATAATTGCACGAATTGAAATTGTGGAGACGAATAGACATGTGCTTCCTCGAATTTAGTCACCTACAGATTGGCGACGTCTGGTGCTATGGGTGAACCCATAGCCACTCCATGTGTTTGGAGATAGAACTGCTGGTCAAAGGAGAAAAAATTATTGTAAAGAATGATTTCTGTTAATTCTACCAAAAATTCTGATGGGATGCGATGCGGTCTCATCCTATCTTCTACTATCTTACGAACAAGTGTGAGAGCGTCTGATTAAAACTGAGATCAAACGCAACAAAGTCACTAAATTCAGACGACACAAAAGTGACTATGATAATGGCAGCATTTACACATGGCTCAACAAGAAGGATGATAAGGACCCCGCTCCTAAAAAAGTTGCGTTCGCTTCATCAGAAGATTCCTCAAGCGGATCGGAAGACCACCAAGGGTCCCGTACATCACGCGCACCTGCTTTTTTAGAAAAACGCCGGTACCCATCTCGTCCTCCAAGACCCTACGGCAGAAAAACCCGTCAACAACTTCCACCCGAAGAAGATGCTCAGTGGCACAAACCGTTCACACGGTCACAAAATCAGGACAATCGTCGATAATTAATTTATCGGATCACCGGTTGACGACAGCAGAGGAACACGTGTTAAATCGAGGGTTATCTTATGTCCCCACCAACAGTCATGACTCTTTAGCTTGCCGTATCCAGTTATATAAATTTTTCAGACTTCTCATGATCAAACAGTACTTTTCCAAAAATCCGCAACAGACATCATTTGATCTTTCCATTGTAAAGAAAAAATCCCGTTGGATACCACCGGGTTCGGTAGACGAACAAATCAAGGCCTTTCAAACTCTCGTCCTTCAGGAAGTATCCGATATAGAATCTAGACAACATCATACTTTTTTCAATCTTTCTTCTACAGAAAATCAGGCCCTTAAATCATTAGCCTCCAATCCTAAGATAATCATCAAACCCGCTGACAAAGGCGGAGCCACCGTCATTTTAGATCAACAAGACTATCGCACAGAAATGTTACGTCAACTAGATGACCAGAAATATTATAGGTTATTGCAAGAAGATCCTACTCCTTTATTATCTTCTAAGATTGGTAGCTTGCTCCAGATAGCACACGAACAAGGCTATCTCACCACCAAAGAATATAATTTTCTTAAAGTGGACCACCCCCGTATTCCCGTCATCTACGGGGTCCCTAAAATTCATAAGACGTTAGTGCATCCACCATGCCGGCCCATAGCCAATGGCTCCATTTTGGAACCCCTAGCCAAATTCATGGACATTTTTCTCCGAGTTCCTGTTAAAAATGCTATTTCATACATACAAGACACTTCAGACATGCTGAATAAACTGTCTACAGTGAGTCATATTCCTAGTAGCCATTTTCTTGTTAGTTTAGACATCGAGGCACTATACACAAATATTCCTCAATCAGACACTCTCACACTTGTTCGTAAGATAGTAGAAGATAGGATGAGACCGCATCGCATCCCATCAGAATTTTTGGTAGAATTAACAGAAATCATTCTTTACAATAATTTTTTCTCCTTTGACCAGCAGTTCTATCTCCAAACACATGGAGTGGCTATGGGTTCACCCATAGCACCAGACGTCGCCAATCTGTACGTGACTAAATTCGAGGAAGCACATGTCTATTCGTCTCCACAATTTCAATTCGTGCAATTATGGTCACGATACATAGACGATATCTTTTTTATTTGGACCCACACGGAAACATCCCTGTTACAGTTTCATCAATGGTTAAATCAGATAGATCCACATTTGAAATTCAGTATTGTCTATAATCAGCATTCACTCGCATTTTTAGACATTCAGATCATAAAGGATTCTCAAGGCATAAGCACAACGCTGTTCAGAAAATCAACAGATCGCAGCAATTACCTTCGTTTTCAGAGTCACCACCCTAGAAAATTCAAAGAGGGCTTACCAGTTGGACAATTTTTCAGACTCCGCAGATTGTGTTCAGACATTGAAGACTTTCACACACAAGCTGGACACCTGCATAACAGGTTTTTGGAAAGAGGATATCCTGCTCAAGTCATACGCAGAGCCTACAAAAGAGCCACTTTTTCTGACAGAACCCAGCTCTTACAATATAAACATCGTGATCAATCTTCTAATGTCATCTGTGTTTTGCCATACACAGAGCTCACTAGTCACATTAAACAAGCTATCATGAACAATTGGCATGTTCTTAGCCCCCATTCATTGTTTCGCGATCCACCTATGTTCGCATACACTCAAGGTTATAATATCAAACAAAAGGTGGTCAGAGCATCCCCACACCTCCAATGTGGCTTCCTCCAAGGACAACTTACCACATGCGGGAAATGTTCCTGTTGCGATCAAGCTATGACTGGCTCCCACTGGATTGATCCCCAAACAGGAGTGCAGGTTAAGTACAAACACAACGTCAATTGCAATACAGAATTTGTTATTTATGTACTACAGTGTCCCTGTAACAAAATCTACATAGGACGCACACGGCGCAGGATCCGCACCAGACTAGTTGAGCACCGCAGCAAAATTAACAATAAGGATATCAAAGCTCCTCTAGTACAACATAGCTTGACACATACACATACATTTGATGATTACAAATGGGCCATTCTTGAACACATTCCCGCGCATTGGAGAGGAGGTGACAGAATTTCACAGCTCAATTTCAAAGAAAATCGTTGGATTTTTCAACTATATTCCACTGAACCTTTTGGACTTAATGAAAAAGTTGAATGGTTTTCCCTTATTTAATACCACTTCAATCATGATGTTGATATGAGGTGTTTTCCTTTTGTTTTTCCAGCTTGCACCGCTTTTAACATTTATTTTCATCCGATATGGCTTGTTACCGCACCCATAATTATTTAATCTTCCCTATCAGTTGCATACCAGGTCTTCTTTGCACTCACAATCATTCAAGCATTTCTCATTAGTCATACACTATATTTCTAACATAGCGACTTCTGCTGACCACGTAACAGCACTGAAGAGGTGGTTTCCCTGTTTTGGTCCCTGAGTGCAGATCCCTGGTGTTGTTAAGCCATTTTCCCTGTACCCCGCATACGAGTGGAATCCACAACCCTATATGGGGACAATAAAATTCAGAGGTTCTCTTGAGGTAACACGGATTCCCTTCATAGGCTGTTTCATTTTTTCTGTTTTCAAAATGGCCGCATATATGACGTCATTGCCCATTTATGGATTTGATCCGCCTGAGTGTTTCCCATAGACGTCATTACCCTTATATGGTCATCACCAAATTTGAGCCATGTTCGTCATTTCCTGTTATCACCTACCTAGTCGGCAGGTCCCCTTTAAAACCGGCGTTTCTCCCGCGGTTTTCTGTCATCCTAGCAGTACACAACCTCGGCAAGGCTGCTCTCCACGGAAGCACGTAAGTTCCTCCTGTTTCACATTTGCAACTATATTATCTAGCGCACTGAGTGGCTATAATAGATACCTACGATGCTGGACTTTTGCAGGTTTTGATTAACATCGTCAACCGCCTCTATTAGTATGAGAAAGCCACATTGAGTATATTTTGCTTTTTTCAGCAACTACAGCCAGTGGTTCTCACCGCCATTTCACTGACCATAATTACTATTGTACAGTAAGTGTTCATGCTTCCAGACTTTTGCCAATTGTTGTATTATTAGCCCACAGGCATTCTTCAGAACTCATTTATTGTTTCTCCACACAGAGTCATATCAGAATATTACCCTCCTGAAGTTCCCTGAGGAAGGAGTTGAACACTCTGAAACACTGCCGTGTTGGAGCGTGCTCTTCAGGACATGAAATTCTACTTGCTATCCTGGTGGATACCGATAAGTGCAAATATCTGTCGTATTTACACAGTATTTGTTCTATTACTCTTGCAGCAACCTATGATTATTCAAGCCCAGTGCTACACGGGCTTGACTCTATAAGCCATCATTTCACTGAGGCCACGTATGACGGTTGCACAAGCAAGTCATTCTTGAGTTCCATATATAGCTGGATTTTTGTATGTTTTGGAGCCAGAAAAAGTGGCATAGGCACAATTGGTTCAAATAATACAAACCGCTACATCACGGACAAGCCCTTTGCCTCCTGTTTTATTTAAAATGAAAGCAAGTGAAAACTGAGATGTATTCATAAAAATATTTTGAAAAAACCGCCTGCATGAGTGCCTGGCCAGAAGCCACCTGAATCACATACCTCTCAAACTTATTTGCCAGCAAAACGCAAGTAGCCTTTTAGGCTGCCAACCCTGATGGGAGAACCAACTATTCAAAGTCAAAACCACCATCCCCGAAAGAGCGGGTTATACGGTGGAAACCTACCAGCAACAGTCCCAAAGAAGTACCATATAATCTGGGGAAACTCCATGCAGCTTTTTTCACCAGCTACAAGATGCTGGATGGAAGTGGCTACAGCCAAAGGCAAAAATAGGCCTCAAGGTAGCCAATCAGATCCTCCTTAGCAGTTTCTGGATGGGTTAGACTGACCCATGCAGAATTGTATGTGTCGTCACCCAGGGCTCATTCTGGAGAAAGTGCTGGAAGTGGTGTACGCCTTCCATCAGGCTCAACTGATTCCAGAATTGGTGTAGAGGCTGAAAAGACAACCTACCCAAGCTCCCTGTCATAGCAATGAGACTACAGGACACCAGAAACAGTCCCAGGAGCAGGACAGCTCTGCTTCCATCCTCAGGTCACAGCCACTAGGCTCCTCAGCTTGTTTCAACTGTGAAAGGAGGGGTCATTTGGTTAGAGATTGACAACAAGGAGGCAAGGCCATGGACATCAACCTGTTAACTCAGCCAGCACTAGACGCTAAAGCATACATTGACAAGGGAGGACCTTCAAAACAGGGAAGACTGCGGAGACTGAGGAGAAAAGGAATCTAGATACCTGCCAACCTGAGTAGCAAGGGTCTGGACACTTTCTCCTTTTGCTCACTTTGTGCTAGAAAAGGAAGACTGTTGCCCCCAATGATAAGTCCTTTGTAGGAAGTGGTAAAGTTAAAGTGGATCAGGCCCTGCAGGCATGCTCCTACAAAGTGGCAAAAGATCATGCTGCCAAGGATTGTCCATGATTTGAGGATCTAGAATGGGAGCACAAGCTAGCAAAGATCCACAAGGGAAAGCATAAATCGAACAAAGGAAAGAAATGACAAACACTTTATGGGAATTGCTAGAGTTAAGGTGGAGCAAGTTTGGCAAGCGTGCTCCCACTGTGGAGCGGAAGAACATGTCATTAAGGACTGCCCTCAACTTAAGGAAGAAGAATGGGAGCATAATGGGTGCATACTTTTGTAAGAGACAAAGCTATAATTTGGTAGATGGTCCATGGTCCATGTCATGATCCCAGTTGAGCTGAATGAGATTCCCGCCCAAGCTTTGGTGCGACAAGACACTCATTAGGAAGGAGCTAGCTCAGAGACTGTATGTCAACAATAAAAAGTAGGTGAGAATTGCTTGTATATATGAGGATTAGAAACAGTACTCCACCTGTCAGGTGGTATGGACAACTACAGCAGGGCAAACTACTGTAGAGATGGGAGTGCTTCCTGAGTTCTCCTCCCAGTTGTTCTGGAGCATGATTTTCCCCAAATCTCTGTGGGTCCAGATTAACATTGGGTTCATCAATTGTAAAGAATACCCATTTCCAGAGACCTCATGCTGGAGAAGCCCAGAATTAGACTGGAAAAACTACAAAACACCCAAAACCCGATGGCAATGATGCCAAAGGAAGATGGAGTATTCCAGCTACCCAGAAGACAGAGTAGAGGAACTTACTGTGATAAAGGGGAAACAGGCAACTTGAGAAACCTTGACTAGTTTCCAGAATGAGCAAGGAAGGGTTAGACAGACACCAGCATAGAATGGCGAAGGATCTATTTTCCAAAGAGTATACCCCTAGTAAAGGAAGTGCTAAATCTGAGGTTTGAGATGGGGGGAGGGTATGTGAAGGGGTATATAGGAGAAAACCCCAGAACACTTAAAGGACCAGCTCCAGCAATCTGGCCCAGTCCAACTTAAGCCCAAGGAATCCTGGTCCAGGATATTTCCCTAGGGAAAAGTAATAATTAGCGAGGCCTAGGAGGCCCCAGGGAAGAGAAAAAGGGGGAGAGAGAGGTGTTGGTGGTGGCTTAGGGTTTATGGGCCAGTTTTGCATGTAGAGTGAGATGTATGAACAGCACAGTACACCTTGGTGAAGATTTGACACCATTTGGAGTAAGGAAAATCTCACAAAGATGAAATTTTGTACTATGTTATCTCTCACCCTAGATGAACTGGTACCATCAAGCTTGGGTGAGATAACATTGTAGGGATGTGCATTCATTTTTTGACGATTCCCTAAATCGTCATGGATTGGCAACAGCGAAAACCAATTGCTTTTCCCCAAATTTTCGGGGAAAATTGGTTTTCGCGTTAGCGCACACTAACAAAAACAGTAAATTTTTGTTACTTTGCTACTTTTTTGTTATTTTTTTTTTTGTAAGCCGAAAACCGATTTTTCATTAAACAAAAAAAACGCTGATCCACAGGAAAATCTCGCCACCCGAACCCGAAAGCAAAAGCGATCGGGCACCTGATGCATATCTCTATAACATAGTACCCGCTACTGGTAATCTCTAATGTAACATTAAAATCTGCCCCGTACCTGAAAATGTGTTTTTAAAAACGTTTATTCAGGCCAATATAATACGTCCAAATAATATAAAGCCAACGTCTTAAGCACAATACAATGACATTACATCATTGTTAATTTTCCCCCAACCTTCTCCCATCCCCCACTAGCAACCACAGAATATTCATTCACATTCCTTATCAATAAAATCAAGTCCACACTTATTACAGTTTTAGAGAATTTAGTATCCAATTCTCATGGTCAAGGAACAAATAAATGGTTCCCATACTTTCAGAAATCTCTTCTCTCTAAGCATTGCAGAACTAATAGCAGACATTTTTTCAGACTCAATAAAACCTGAATCTGTATTCTCCACACTGAAAGAGCTGGTGAAGACCTCTATGTAATGGATCAGTTTACATCTTTTTGCAATTAGGAAAACTTTCCTTACACAAAGTACCAAAGAGGAGCTGCTTAGAGGAAGATATTCATCTTCTAACAAATACAGTTCTAAACAGGCTAAAAAAGTTTGAGGGAGTACATAATAGAGGTCTACAAGATCATGAACGGGAAAGTTCTTTATGCTGTAAAAAAAAAAAAAAAAAATACTAGCACCAAGGTGTATCCAATGAAACTGTATGCTAGGAGGTTTTATGATGAACAGAAGGAAATATTTCTCTAGTCAGCAGACAATTAAATTGTAGAATCAGATGATGTTATTGTAGTCACAAAAAGCAGTGTAGCAGGGTTCTAGAAGGATCTGGATGCATTCTTGGAAGACAAGTACATAAAACAGATTTTAGAGATTGGCTGGAGGCCATTTTGTTTCACACTTTTTCATCTGGTGACTCTGAGGACACTATCAGACAGAATGCTTGGCCATTCTTATGTTTTTATGAAGCATAGTGACTGAGAGGTTCATATGCCCTTTTAGAAAGCACCATGTGCTATCTCTGGCAAATGTGCCATGGGTTCACCATCCCTGAACTAGAGGTTTGGTGACCTTGAAAATAAGAGGACTGACCTGAATGTTCAGTGGTAGTGCTGCTGAATTCAATTCTTGGGTCAAATCTTGTGGTCTTTGGGCTGGTTGGGGATGATGCTGAGGCACTGTACACAGCCCCTAAAGCAGTGGTTCTCAACCCTGTCCTGGGGACCCCCCAGCCAGTCGGGTTTTCATGATATCCACAATGAATATGCATGAGAGAAAATTTGCATGTTATGGAGGCAGTGTATGCAAATTTTCTCTCATGCATATTCATTGTGGATATCATGAAAACCCGACTGGCTGGGGGGTCCCCAGGACAGGGTTGAGAACCACTGCCCTAAAGGGAGAGTGTCCCATTCATTGCACAATAATTACATCTAGTGGCCAGAAGTAGGACCCGTGATGGCAGGATTCTGGAAGGAGCCCTGATGCAAGAACCATTGCTGCAATGACTGGACAAGATGAGTTGGGAGGAGGGTATAAAATAGAGTAAAATGCCCATATGGTTGCAAATTAAGGCTCATGGTGCCACATCCCACCTCCTGTATCAAATAAGCTGACAGCCCAAAGGAATGGGAGAAAACTGCAAATTAAAAAAAAATGATAAGATCACATATGTCAGGGGTGGCCAAATCAGGTCCTAAAGAGCCACAAACAGACCAGGTTTTCAGGATATCCACAATGAATATGCATGAGATATATTTACATACAACGGTAGCAAATATCATGATATCCTGTGGATATCCTGAAAACCTGGCCTGTTTGTGGTTCTTGAAGGCTAGAGTTGGCCATCCCAAACATACAATATCTGATATAATGTCTCTATATAACATTTAAAAACCCAAAACACATTCTTTCAAAATCATAAGAGCAAACTGTACTTAAGGGGTTTTTTTCCTGGTTGTGACAAAAGAAAAAATACTCAGTAAGTTCTAAGCAGAAATCTCAGATGTCAAATACTGTAAACACTCTAGTAAGACATATAAATTGCAACAAAAATTTTGTATCAGAGAATAACTATCATTTACCATTTCATTTTTATAAACAAAGGAGCCAGAGATTTTGCTGACATAATATGATTTTGGTTAAAAATGTATAACTGCATTGTAGTAATCTAAACATTACCTCCACCCCACATATATCAATTAACCCATTCCACCAATATGTATTACTTGAATATATCAGAGGCAATTTTCGGTTTAACTTATGTGTTAGTCAAATATTATCTGGTGTTAGCGCAACTGAATTATTCTAATGTGTTCTGTGGTCCTCCTTTTTAGCCTCAAGCACAAACTACAAATGGTCCAAGTTGAGGGAATTCAAAAAGAGATCATGCTACTCCATCACAGTACACTCTACATTGGCTTCCTGTAGTGGCAAGAACAAAGGTGAAGAATATAAGAACATAAAACTTGCCATACTGTGTCAGACCAAGGGTCCATCAAGCCCAGTATCCTGTTTCCAACAGTGGCCAAGCCAGGTTGAAAATTCCTGACATGATCCCAAGGGGTAGACACATTCCAGGCTGCTTATCCCAAGAATAAGCAGTGGATTTCTGTAACTCTACCTTAATAATTGTTAATGGAATTTTCCTCTAGAAACTTGTCCAAACCTTTTTTTTTTTTTTTTAATGCAGATACACTAATAGCTTTCACCACACTTCTGGCAACAAATTTCAGAGCTTAATTATGCATTGAATAAAAAAATATTTTCTCTAATAGGTTTTAAACATTTTACCTAGTAACTTCATTGTGTCCCCTAGTCTTTGTACTTTTCAAGAGAGTAAATTATTGATTAACGTTTACTCATTCCATTCATTTTATAGACCTCTATCATTTCTCCCCTCAGCCATCTCTTCTACAAGCTGGAGTCCTAACCTCTTTAGCCTTTCCTCATAGGGGAATTGTTCCATCCCCTTTATCATTTTGGTTTCCCTTCTCTGTACTTTTTCTAATTCTGCTATATCTTTCTTGAGATGTGGTGACCAGAACTGCACACAATACTCAAGATGAGGTCGCACCAAGGAACAATACAAAGGCATTATGATATTCTGTTTTATTATCCATTCCTTTCCTAATAATCCCTAGCATTCTTTTGCTTTCTTGGCTGCTGCTGCACACTGAGCAGAACATTTCAATGTATTTTCCAGGATGACACCTAGATCCTTTTCCTGAGTGGTGACTCCTAATATGGAACCTTGCATTTTGTAGCTATAATTTAGGTTACTCTTCCCCAAGTGCATCACTTTGCCCTTGTCCACATTGAATTTCATTTGCATGCCCAGTCTCCAAGTTCTGCAAGGTCCTCTTGCAATTTCTCACAATTCTCTTGCGATTAACAACTTTGAATAATTTTGTATCATCTGCAAATCTAATCACCTCACTTGCTCCCATTTCTAGGTCATTTATAAATATATTAAAAAGCAGTGGTCCCAGATGAGATCCCTGGGTCACTCCACTATTCACATTTTTTCATTGGGAAAATGTACCAATTAGCCCTACTCTCTGTTTTCTATATTTTAACTAGTTGGTAATCCACATTCCCCCTATCCCATGACTTTTTAATTTTCCAAGATGTCTCTCTTGAGGGAAATCCAGATACACTATAATCAACTGGCTCACCTTTATCCATGCCCTCAAAAAAATGTAGCAAGTTTATGAGGCAAGACTTCCCTTGCCTAAATCCATATTGGCTTTGTCCCACTAAACTATGCTTATCTAATGTTCAGCAATTTTATTCTTTATGATGGTAGAAACTATTTTTCCTGGTACAGAGATCGGACTCACTGGTCTGTAGTTTCCTGGATCACACCTTGATCCCTTTGTAAAAATTGGTGTTACAATGGCAACCCTCTAGTCTTCAGGTACTGTAGATTATGCTATTGATAGTTTACAAATTTCCAATAGCAGGTCCGCAATTTCATTTCTCAGTTCTTTCAGCACTCTGGGTTGTATACCATCTCGTCCAGATGATTTGCTACTCTTTAGTTTGTCAGTTCTCCCTAGTACATGTTCCAGATTCACTGAGATTTGTTTCAGTTCCTCTGAATCATCACCTTTGAATATAATTTCTAGCATGGGTATATCTCTTACATCTTCCTCAGTGAATACCAAAGGAAAGAAATCATTTAGCCTCTCTGGTATGGCTTTATCATCCCTTGATCATCGAATCATCCAGCTGACTCCCTCACAGGATTTTTACCTCAAATGTACCTGAAAAAGTTGAGTTTTTGCTTCCATGGCAAGTTTTTTTTCAAATTCTCTTTGCCTTCCTTAACAATGCTTTGCATGTGACTTGCCAGTGCTTATGCTGTTTTGTGTTTTCTTCGTTCGGATCCCTTTTCCATTTCTTGAAAGACGTTTAGATATTATAGCCTCTCTCACGTCACCTTTCAACCATGCTGATAATTGTTTAGCCTTCTTTCCACCTTTTTAATGTGTGGAAAACATCTGATCTGCGCTTCCAAGATGGTATATTTAAACATCCATACCGGATTGAAACTCTTAACCTTTGCAGTTGCTTCTTTCAGTTTTTTCCTAACCATTTTCCTCATTTTATCACGGTCACCTTTTTAAAGTTAAATGCTGTCCTGGTAGATTTCTTTTTTGCGCTCTCTCCAGTTATTAAGTCAAATTTCACAATGTTGTGTTCACTATTGCCAGGTGGCTCCAACACTGTTACCTCTCGCACCAATCCTTTGTTCTACCAAGGACTAGGTCTAAAATAATTTCTCCTCTTGTTTGGTTCTTATACCCGCTGCTCCATGAAACAATCATTTATTTCATCTAGGAATTTTACTTCTCTAGAGTGTCCTGATGTAACATTCACCCAGTTAATACTGGGATAATTGAAAGCACTCATTTTTACTATGCTGTGGATTTTGTTAACTTTCCAAATTTCTAATAGCATTTCATTCAGGCCGATACAGTACAGTGCGCTCTGGCGGAACGCACTGTTAGCCTGCGTTTGGACGCGCGTTTGACGTGCTAGCTTTACCCCTTATTTAGTAAGGGGTCGAAAATGCGCAAATGTATGTGGATGGCCCTATTAGTTATTCCCGCGTGATTCAGCAAGTAAAATGTGCAGCCAAGCCGCACGTTTTACTTTCAGAAATTAGCGCCTACCCAAAAGTAGGCGTTAATTTCTCTTGGCACCGGGAAAGTGTACAGAAAAGCAGTAAAAACTGCTTTTCTGTACACCCTCTGACTTAATATCATGGCGATATTAAGTCGGAGGTCCCAAAAGTTTAAAAATAATTTAAAAAAAAATTTTTTTAATCAGCTCGCGGCTTGAAAACTGGACGCTTAATTTTGCCGGTGTCCAGTTTCCAAACCCGGGGCTGTCAGCGGGTTTGAGAACTGACGCCAGCAAAATTGAGCATTGGTTGTTCAAACTCGCTGACAGCCGCCGCTCCTGTCAAAAAAAGAGGCGCTATGGATGCACTAGTGTCCCTAGCGCCTCTTTTTACCACGGGCCCTCATTTAAATACTGAATCGCGCGCACAGGACAGTGGCCTGTGCGCGCGTGCCGGGAAAGCAGGCGCTCACCCGCTCTCCTGCGACTTTACTGAATCGGCCTGATTGTCTGTTAGTTCATTCTCCAAAATGTTGATGTTAACATTTTGGAGAGTACGAGGGAATACGCCAGGTTACTAGTTAAACAAAAAATAAATGGTAGACTCCAAGCCTGGAGCTTCTGTTGAGCCAACAAGCTTTACTGGTTATTCCTTCTACACAAGAAGTGAGTGGCTCAAATGAGAGCCAGGGTGTTTTCAGTGGAACATCAAACACAAAAAACAAATAACAAGAGATAACGTTTAAAACATACAGTAACCCATACAACTCTAGTAGTGCCACCCACCAGGGTCCTTCCCCTCCATACTTTCCAGGATCCTTTAGATGTAAAAGCACACTATTTAGTTGTTTGAGACTGTGCTAGAGTGGGTTCCTTTGTTTGTAGTTGAATAATGGTTTGTTTGAAGTGTGACTCAAAGAATTTGTTTGATGGGACTGTTGGAATACAAATTAACAGGAAGTTCAATAAATAAAATAAAAATAACTGCCTGCCTTTGTATCCATGAGCTTTGCACTAGCTGTGTGTATGTGTATAAAATTTATAAGGAAAATAACACAATTAGATTTGAAAAATACAATCAGTAAGCATTATTTTCCAATCCTACGCCAAGCACCTCCTCTCCCATTCAATCCAACTAAATGTGTGCGCACTATGAAACCCCACGCACATTCTTTAGCCTCTCTGAGAAGACCTATTTTCAGACTGCCAATTAACCTAAGTAAATGACTGGAAATTGCTTTTTGTGTATCCAACAGGATGCTTCAAAACAACCTTCCTTCTCAATCACAAATGGGCATCAGAAAAGCCTTAAAGCATGTAGTAGAAAACAGCTTTCTGGACAAGAGACTATTCATCACTACAATTCATATTCTGTTTTCGCTGCCCTCCCTCCCCATACTTGGCTAATGTTTTTATCGTCTGTTGCAGCTATGTGATGCCGAAAACAGATGGTACACCCAAACAATTCAGCTTCAGCCAAAGGCCAGCTGCCTTCACTGGAGATGCTCGAGTCAGGAAACGCACTTACTCAAAATGGGCTTTGTGGCCCCTGGTGTCGCCTTCCTCAAAATGAAACATGGGCTTTGTTCCTTCCTTGAGCAGGTTCACCACAAGGCAAGATGTGCTGAATGATCCCTAGGACCATTATTGCAAGGCTTCAGTTCCACTGCTTTTTACTGTCATTTGCAATTTCAGCTTTGAACACAATTCTTCCCTTCAGGTCTGTCTATGCGCTACAGTCAGAGAAAAAAACTGACTGCAAAAGACTAGACTAAGCAAAAATAAGATCCAAATGCACTTTAAAAGCTAGACAGCAAGGTATAGGTTAGAATGTAGACAAACGCTAAGGAAAGTGACACCAACATTAGATTGGACACCTTTGAGCTGAAATAATAATGAAAGACAGAAAAAATATATAAAGATTGACTAAATATATATAGTCAAAGGCCAAAACAACAGTGCACAAAATCTATGTTAAAGGTTCCCAATATGCAGGCAATTGTACTGTGGGAAAAAGAGAGTGGAATCATTATTTTGAATGAATGATTTTAGAAACATTGTGCACCATGGGCCGGGATTTTTAGAACACCTACACGCGCCGGGCCAATTTTCAAAGGCCCGCCACGCATGTAAGTCTCAGGGTTGCTGAAAGGAGCGGTGTAGGTGGTGGGGCGGGGCTAGAGGTGCCCGGCACAGCAACTCGAAGCAGGCGCAAAGGTAGGTTAAGAGTTTTGTGGGGGGTTGGGAAGTTCCCTCCCAGTCCGCTCCTTAATTGGGAGCGGACTGGGAGGGAACTGGGGAAGGCCCCGATGTGTTGCTGCGCGTATCTGCAAAAATGCTCCCCCCCCACCCGGCGTGCGCCGACCCGGCATTTTATAACATACGCGCGCATGTTATAAATTGCGTGTCCATGTATGCGCGCAGAGTAGCCGCGTGCGCAAGTTTTTAAAATCTACCCCTATCTGCACATTTTGCTTGGACCTAGTATTCATAGTGTGCAGAACATTTTCAAGGTTTAAAAAAAAACCAAAAACACCTTGAGACAGTACTTGGACCCTACAGTAGCATGATAAAATATTTTGTTAAAAAAACTTTACAATGTTGTTTTGTTTATGCTCCTGTCATTTTATTATATATGACAAACCCAAAAATCTATGCACCTCAGAATATGCTACAAGACAACTTGTGCAATGACAATAGTATACCAACTCAAATATAAAAGTGTCCGTGAATATTTTCTTTATGCTCATAATGTATTCAATGCTTGAGAGCAATAACTCTCCTATAATGCTATAAATGACTTATAATGACAGAGTTTACTAACAACAAATTTTAAAGGAAGAAGTGGAATGTTTCATAAATTTATTAAGGCATTACTTGGTTTGTAATGCCTTTAAGTTATTTTAAATCATGAACTTTCCACCTCCAACCTTTTTTTTAAAATTTTGTTAAATTTATGAGTGCGCTGTGAAATCTCTTGGAGATTGATTGCTGTGGTTGCATGTCTAAGTTGAATTCATAATACCGACTTATATGAGAAACATTTCAAAAAAGCCCACCCGACAAGGCCTTGTTTCTGACCGAACCCGGTCTTTCTTCAGGGGATGTAAACGGACTTAGCAAATAGTCGGAATTACTTATCTGAAGACGATTTACTGCCGACTCTCGCTGGTGATTAAACTGCTCCTACGGTATCCGTATGATGACTTTCTCGGATCAACTTGATTTCAGATGTTATATAGACTGGTGAGCTCTTAAGTCCAAAACTTTAAACGGATACAGGGCTTGCAAACATCAGCGGGATGCAACGCGAATCTCCACTCTATTAACTGTTCATCCAGTTGAACAGTTCATCCAGTTGAACAGTTAATAGAGTGGAGATTCGCGTTGCATCCCGCTGATGTTTGCAAGCCCTGTATCCGTTTAAAGTTTTGGACTTAAGAGCTCACCAGTCTATATAACATCTGAAATCAAGTTGATCCGAGAAAGTCATCATACGGATACCGTAGGAGCAGTTTAATCACCAGCGAGAGTCGGCAGTAAATCGTCTTCAGATAAGTAATTCCGACTATTTGCTAAGTCCGTTTACATCCCCTGAAGAAAGACCGGGTTCGGTCAGAAACAAGGCCGACTATTTGCGGTTCGGTCAGAAACAAGGCCTTGTCGGGTGGACGTTTTTGAAATGTTTCTCATATAAGTCGGTATTATGAATTCAACTTAAGACATGCAACCACAGCAATCAATCTCCAAGAGATTTCACAGCACACTCATAAATTTAACAAAATTTTTAAAAACAGGTTGGAGGTGGAGAGTTTATGATTAAAACAACTTAAAGGCATTGCAACCCAGTAATGCCTTAATAAATTTATGAAACATTCCACTTCTTCCTTTAAAATTTTGTTGTTAGTAAACTCTATCATTATAAGTCATTTATAGCATTATAGGAGAGTTGTTGCTCTCAAGCATTGAATACATTATGGCATAAAGAAAATATTCATGGACACTTTATATTTGAGTTTGGTATACTATTTTTATTATATAAGCATTTCTGAACAATAACAAAGTTTGTATATTTTTGTATATTTAATACGTTTGCATGAGTTCACATTAGTGAATATATATGACACTATATAATTTAGGCTTTAAATGAAATAAAAATGGTATGTGGGTACCTAAAATGGTATATCTGTCAGAGAACCCTAAAATAGGGTCACACACACCACTAATGTTTTAAATGATTTGAAAGATGATTAATGTTGCACGTTTTATTGCACAGTGGCAAAGAATATCAAAATTATTCAAAACATATTTCAAAAAATAAAATTGGCACAATCACACACAATATATTTATCAATTGCCCTAGTCAATCATTCCTCATTCACACTGCTTCTAAATTCTCTGTATTGTTATGAATTTATAACATGTAGAGATATTAACCTAAAACATTGTCAAAATATATACAAAGTGCTTGTAATGAAACAATGACACACTTGCAATAGAGCTGGACATCAAGAAAGATATTTTGTGAATTGCAAATGAGTCACATGGAAGATACCTTCATTAAAAATGGAATACAGCCAAATCTCAGTCCACAAGAAAGGATACTTTGTAATTGTTTCCCAGGATTGTTGTTCCAATGATGTTTCTGTAGTCTCTATTCTACTTCTGCTATACCCTGTATTCTCTCAGTCCCTCCAAAGGCCTCTGTTTCGCTGTCCAAGCTTCTTCGGGGGAAAATATTGTTCATAACTATTCTTGCGCCGATACCATGTACTGTATTTAGTGAAGAGGACGCGACCTCTTATTGTTGATTCTTTATATGCAGCTTTGTCAATAATCATCTGTAAATTTCCACTGTCTTCTTAGTATATTGGAAACCTTTTCAAGTCTCTTTGCTGGAACTGGATTTGGAGCAGACTTCCATGCCTCTTTGCAGTACAGACTCTGTGATGTTGGTGTCAATTTGTACAAGCACTTTGTATATATTTTGACAATGTTTTATGTTAATATCTCTACATGTTATAAATTCATAACAATACAGAGAATTTAGAAGCAGTGTGAATGAGGAATGATTGACTAGGGCAATTGATAAATATAGTGTGTGTTATTGTGCCAATTTTATTTTTTGAAGTATGTTTTGAATAATTTTGATATTCTTTGCTACTGTGCAATAAAACTTGCAACATTAATCATCTTTCAAATCATTTAACACAGTGGTGTTTCTTACCCTATTTTAGGGCTCTCTGATGGAGAGAGTTGAAGAGGGAGAGAGAGAGAGAGAGATCTATATCCCCAGTGCATTCTATGCCTTCACACCTTATACATTTTTCATATTCTGCTACCTAAAAAATAAAATAAAATGAATTAAAGTAAGGTTGGTTTCATTGATCTACACAACATACTCTACACTTTCATCATGAAAGAACAATTGTAGAAATATTCTAAAACTAATTAAGAACAAAATATCTTCTCTCCTCTTGACTCAATGCTTGGTGGAAGCCCCCGCTGGCAGCAATAGGATAAGTATTTACCAACTTTGCACAGCAGGATGGCACAGTTTGTGCCCAGTTTCCTTGGCAGAAGAGCTCAAGCTGTTTCAAGGTGGCCAGGGATCCTCTGTGGTCTGCATTCTTCCTACAAATTTTCTGTTCTGTGCTTTCACTGGGCCACTCCAGGATATTCACTTTCTTCTAGCTGAGCCACTCCACTGTTTATGCTTTCTGTTTAGCTAATCATTGTCCTGCTGACAAGTGAATCTCTCCCCAGTTGCAAGTCTGTGTCACACTGGAACAGGTTTTCCTTCCAGGATCTGGATATTGGTTTTCTACCATCCATCTTTACCTCAATCTTCACAAATCTTCCTGTCCCCTCTGCTTCAAAAAAGCCCCACAATATACAGTAATGCTGCCAACCACCATGCTTTACTATAGGGATGGTGTGAGCAGGGTGAGGTGTTTGTTTTGTGCCACACATTTCACTTAACATTGAGACCAAAAAGTTTCACTTTGGTCTCATCATACCAATAAACCTTTCCCCACATGCACACAGTGTTCTGAGCATTTCTTTGCAAATGCTATTTTAGCACATTATGTGACTTTTCTTCAGTAGTGTGGAGAAATCTCGAAACTGGTGAACAATCAGCATTTTCCCTAGACCCAGCCAGAGACCTCTGTGGTTCTTTTGAAGTAACCTTAGGCCTCACATTGATCTTTCAGGGCAGTTTCCTTAGCTCATGGCTACTGACTTTGGAAGGACAGCCTGAATGCAGCAGTGTTTTGATGGGGCCAAACTGTTTGCACTTTACAATTGTAGCCGGTCCCCTGTCTGGGTGATTAGCTGCAACCAAGGGTGCTACAGGGCTGGGTCCAAGTTCAGATGGGGGCGGAGAGAATCTATTTTCCTGGGCTCCTGGCTTAGTCAGTCATTATCTCAGTCACAGACTCGTACTCTTATCTGAAAGATCTCCACCAGGTGCAAAAAGTTCCAATGCAGTAACAAGGAAGACTAAAGCAATAAAATGGGTAAGAGACAAAAATCAAACCAGTCAATATACTGGGTTAAAGGAGAAAAAAATGAAACAAATCTAGGGATGGTCTTCAGCTTCTCCAATTCACCAAGACATAGAATGCACTGGGGATATAGATCTCTCTCTCTCTCCGTCAGAGAGCCCTAAAATAGGGTAAGAAACACCACTGTGTTAAATGATTTGAAAGATGATTAATGTTGCAAGTTTTATTTTACAATGGCAAAGAATATCAAAATTATTAAAATATTTCAAAAAATAAAATTGGCACAATAACACACAATATATTTATCAATTGCCCTAGCCTGCTGAAAAACTGAGCATGCTAGTGGGGATATCTACGGTATATCCCACACAAGCCTACCCCCAAAAAGGTTGGGGTTATGGCCAGGGAGTGAATGCTGAATAACAGTAACTCCCTCCCACTGCCCATTGCTGGACAAATACTAGGGATAATGTTAGTGACTGGCATAGCCCCGTCACATACTGATAAGACCTGACACCGCCCCAAGGGATATTCTAACACTGAAATTTTCTTATAGCCTTACCACAATCTGTACCTTTCAATAACATTATCCCAGAGTTCTTCAGCATGTTTTGACCTTTAATTCAAATTCACTTCATACAACAGAAAAAATCTGATACTGCATCCAAGAATATGTGAATCAATTAAATTACCATGATCAGTCATAGGAAGGCTCTATTTAACTTATTATGGGCCTTGTTAAGGCAGTATTTTGAACAATGATTAATTTGGGCTTGTTGTCACAAAAGGTGTGAAGACAACACATAATTAAGCTCTGGAATTTATTGTCAGAGGATGAGGTGAAAGCCATTAGTGTAGCTGCGTTTAAAAATAGTTTGGACAAGTTCCTGGAGGAAAAGTCCATAAACCAATATGAAGGAGAAGTTGCAGATAGCCACTGCTTATTCTTGGGATAAGCAGCTTGGAATCTATCTATCCCTTGGGATCCTGCCAGGTACATGTGACTTGGATTGGCCATTATATTGAGCTTGGTCTGATCCAGTATGGCAAGTCTTATGTTATGTAAGGTAATTTGTTTTTTTTAATTCTTTATTACTTCTAGAATATTTCTGTAATTGTTCTCCTACTTTTAATACATTTTTATTTTTTAGACAGAAGAATGGGAAAGATGTACAAGAGCATAAAGACTAACTCCTGGGGAAATTCTGCACAGTGCAGAATTTGCACTGAATTCCCCTCCCATGAAAAATTCTGCATTTTCCAGCAGAATCTGGTGCAAGGACCAGGACAGAGTAACAACTGTAGCACTGGCATAGGCCTGTGTGGGCCTGGAGACGGAAGCTCCAGCACCACCAATGGTTTCAACCCGCACAGGTCCAGAAAAGAGGCTGCTGCATTGATGACAGGGTGGGTGGGCCCAGAGAGGAATCGGCAGCATTGGCCTCTGCAAGCCCAGACAGTAGATTATAGTGGCAGCAGCTTGTATGCGCCCGGAGAAGAGACTGCAGCAGCCTGTGAGGATCTGGAGAGAAGGCTGTAGCAGTGTCAACCTGCATAGACCCAGAGAATATATAGGCTAAGTTAGCCTCATGAACTTATCTGGCAATCTTGCTGAGGCGCACAGCTCAGTGAATTAAGCAGATAAGAAACCTAAAGCTGAGTTTTGAAAACTTTATGTAAAGGACTATTATACCTTTCAAAATCATTGACAGGGCTAGATGAAAAATCAATGACTACTTTATCCAGTACCTCCCCTCTTCCTTCTCTCCTTCCACTAGTATTCTCTCTTCTCCTCTCCCACTTTCTGCTTCTCCCCCTAGTATCTCCCCTCCCTCCCAGAATCTTCCTTGTATTTTCAACCTTGCTCTCTCTCAGGCTGATGCAATATCAAGTGCTCCGGCCAGCAAGCCGCTATATGCGCTAAATATTTGCCCAATGCTATCTTGATTAGCACATTCATAATATGCAGGTACAACAGCACATAGGAAATAGCACCCATTGGGGCAGACTTTCAAACCTGCGCGCAGGCGTACATCTGCACGCGCTACTCGGGTGGCACCACTTGTAACCGCCCGATTTTATAACATGCGCGCATGTTATTAAAATCAGGGGTTGCGCACGCAAGAGGTTGGACAATTGTGCAACTTGTGCGTGCCAAGCCCGAGCCAAGCCGCACTACCTTCCCCTGTTCCCTCCCAGGCCGCTCTGAAATCAGAGCGGCCTCGGAGGGAACTTCCCTCCCACCCCACCTTCCCTTCGCCCCCTAACTTTTTCTTTGTTTTTCTTTTATTTCCAAACTTACGTGAGCCCCCGCCCCCGGACCGCCCCTTTTTGCAAGCCCCGGAACTTACACGCATCCCAGGGCTTTACGCGTGTTGCCGGGGCTTGCAAAAATAGGCCCGACGCGCATAACCCTTTGGAAAATCCGGCCCATTGCATTTTAAATTGCATGTAAATGAGCCAATTAGCATTACTCCCCTTGCAGTACCACGCACCCAAAACTAGTGCATCCATAACAGGTTTGTTAACAATTGAAATTTAGCGCCCATGCCCATCCCTAGCGTTATTGTGGTGATGCTAAATCGGGTAACAGATGTTCCTGAAGGTTCCATGCGATTTCTACCATTTCAACAATGGATTATGTTTCATTTCCTTGTCCTGCTCACTTTTCTCTTGCGAGGTGCAAGCAAGAATAAGGAATTACAGGCAAAGGAAAGCGATTATTAGGCAAACAATCCAGAGAACATAAGCCTAACTGGACCAGGTGGTAGCACAGGTAGGCAAATAGCTCCGTTAAACTTGGGACGCTGTATGCTGGCAAATAGATGCCCAAGTCCTGGACGTTCAGGCAAGGAGTGAGTAGGACCCCGGACATCCAATATGTGCCTGTACCCGCGCGCTCTCACGTTCTGGTCGCCTGGGAAAGTAGCGCCCATGGTTTGTACAGATGCACAAATAATGCACGGCCTTCGATTAAATGTTGGATTTCCTGTTTATACTATCGACATGTGCCTATTCTTTGCCTTTCTGTTCAGGTTTGTAGGAGTTGGCTGGGGAAGAAGTTATTTACATCGATTAGTGCGTCAGTACCATCCCTACATGTTATCTTGAATTGCGAGAGCAATGATGACTTGGACTGGACCACTGCTGAAACTGCTGGGCTTGATGGCCCTTGGTCTGACCGCCCAGAGTCATCCGTAGATCCTGCCAGGATCGTATCATTCGGCCAAGGACAACTCATCTTTCGCTGCCCATGACAGATGTGGTGCTAAGATACTGGCTCAGCTCTAGGGCATTTTAACCCTTTATGAGTACGTGCGCAGTGACCTTGACCCACAACCATGGCAACCATGCTGTGCCTGGCCTGGTGAAACTTCTCTGCGCTTTGCAGTTCTTTTGCCATTGGAAGTTTCCAAAGCATTGTTGGTATCGCTTCCGGGATGGATCAGTCCTCAGTCTCCCGTAACTTAGGACAAAAGCCCTTGAGGGTGATGATGAAATGGATAATGCAGTACAACTGGTTAAAAAAAAGACAGGAAACAGAGAGCAGGACTAAGTGGTCAATTTTCTCTGTGGAAAAGGGTAAACAGTAGAGTGTCTCAGGGATCTCTACTTGAACCAGTGCTTTTCAATATATTCATAAATGATCTGGAAAGGAATACAAGTGAGGTAATCAAATCTGCAGATGATATAAAATTATTCACAGTAGTTAAATCACAAGCAGATTATGATAAACTGTAGGAGGATCTTGCGAGACTGGAAGATTGGGCATCCAAATGACAGATGACATTTAATGTGGGCAAGTGCAAGGTGTTGCACATAGGGAAAAATAACTCAAACTGTAGTTACACAATGTTAGGTTCCATATTAGGAACTACCACCCAGGAAAAAGATCTAGGCATCATAGTGGATAATACATTGAAATCATCAGCTCAGTGTGCTGCGGCAGTCAAAAAAGCAAACAGAATGTTAGGAATTATTAGGAAGGGAATGGGTAATAAAATGGGAAATGTCATAATGTCTCTGTATCGCTCCATGGTGAGATTGCACCTTGAGTATTGTGTACAATTCTGGTTATCACATCTCAAAAAAGATATAGTTGCACAAGAGAAGGCACAGAGAAGGGCGACCAACATGATAAAGGGGATGGAACAGCTCCCCTATGAGGAAAGGCTAAAGAGGTTAGGGCTGTTCAGCTTGGAGAAAGACAGCTGAGGGGGGATATGATAGAGGTGGTTTAAAATCATGAGAGGTGTAGATATGAATGGTTATTTACTCTTTGGACAATAGAAGGACTAGGGGGTACTCCATGAGGTTAGCAAGTAGCACATTTAAAACCAATCGGAGAACATTCTTTCACTCAATGCACAATTATGTTCTGGAATTTGCTGCCAAAGGATGTGGTCAGTGCAGTTAGTGTAGCTGGGTTTAAAAAAAGTTTAGATAAATTCTTGGAGAAGTCCTTTAACTGCTTTTAATCAAGTTGACTTAGGGAATAGCCACTGCTATTACTGGCATCAGTAGAATGGGTTCCACTTAGTTTTTTGGGTAACTTGCCAGGGTCTTATGGCCTGGATTGGCCACTGTTTGGAGACAGGATGCTGGCTTGGTCTGACCCAGTATGGCAATTATGTTTCTTATCCCAAGGACCCAATGAAACTTGCAGAAGATCCAAACTTAGTTTCTTCGAAATAGCCAGGATGCCCAATGTGTTGAGTGGGATAGACTGTACTCATATTGCACTGACCCCAAAGTGGGAATAATAGAATGCATTCCGCAATCGCAAGCAATTCCATTCCATGAATGTGCAGGTTGTATGTGATGCACACCTTTGAATACAGAATGCAATGTCAGGATTTCCTGGGAGCTGCCATGATTTCTACATCCATGACCATTTGTCGCCTAGAACCCATTTCCCACAAGGAAGATGCAGTGATGGCTGGCTGCTTGGTAAATAACACTTGCTTTAATCTGGGTTTATAGACAGACAGGTGGAATGGCGGCATGCAGGGCCCAGCACGAGAACATTGGTCCATTGTTAAAAAAAAAAAAAAATGTATGTTGCTGTGTACGGTTTATTTATTTCTGGACCACTATATTGTTAGGGAGGTGTGGTAGGGGTAAAATGAGTATATGCCATATGGATTGATGGCTGTATTTGGTGGTGTCTCTACTGTTTTTAAAGCAATATTTATTTCCCCTTTTATAGGAGATAGTAGCTATGGCCATAAGCCGTGGTTGGTAACTCCGCTCCCCACACACAGCGGCCAAAAGGCATTATCACGAGACGCATACCAACACAAGAAATGTCATTGAGCATACATTCGCCGTACTGAAAAGCAGATTCAGATGTTTGGACCGGTTTGGTAGTGTCCTGCAGTACAGTGTGGCAAAGGTTGCAAGCATAGTTATGGCCTACTGCATACTCCATAGCATTGCTTTGCGCTTTGGGATGGAAGCAGAGGCTGCAGAACATTTGCCACCAGATCCACCTGTAGAACTGGCAGCTGAGGTGGACAACACAGTGACAGGCTCCGAGGTTCTCCAAAGGAAAAATAGCTGATTATTTCTCATGTAAATTGTTAGCTATGAAACCAATAACCCCTTTCCACTTTTGAATATATTGATCCAGTAATAGCTGTAAAAATAAATAGCTCTAGTGAATTAATTGATCCAGTTTTAGCCATAAATTAATTGAAGATCTTTAACTGAGTCAGCCTGTGGATGTATGTATCTGTGATCCCTAAGTCCTTAACAGCCTTGCAAGCATAGGCATCCCTCACACAAGCTAACAGCAACTCCCATCGCTGGCATGCATCCCCTCGACCTGTTGCCAACTCACATTGCTGGCGTGAGAAAATCTTAATCCTGTTTTGTGTTTCGTTTCAGGAGCTGTAATCGGAGGCCGATGGATGGACCCACAACCCAACATTTTTTCGATGTGTTTTTGTCCAATTTTTTCTAATTGTACAAATAAATTTGCTTGCATTTCTATAATGGACTATGTTCTCAGGATTAATGTACGTGTTATTCGTACATCCATTCCCGTACCCTTTCACAAGCTCCCAGCATTGGTATTCCTCTCCTTGCAGCCTCTCACCATGTATGGAAACCATTTGTGTGTGGTGGAACATGATGAAACATGTCGCCATCCATTGCTCCTACCATGTGACAGGGGCCGACCAATGGCACCGGTAGCCCCTGTGACATCGTAAGGGCAAAGGCTATCGGTGCCATTTTGATTACTGGCAGTCGACGGCCCGAGTGCAGGAGATCGCTCCAGGACCCCCGCTGGACCACCAGGGACTTTTGGCAAGTCTTGGGGGGGGACGGGACTCCTGACCTCCCCTGTGGTTTGTTGAATTGCCTAATTCGTGATAAACGAATGCACATCTCTAGCAGTTACTACCACGAGAAACTTGCTGGGCAGACTGGATGGACCATCTGGTCTTTTTCTGCCAATGTTACTATGTAACAGAAAGCAGAATGGAAACTACAGGGAAATTAGTCTTACCTCAGTGATGAAAAAATGAATGGAAACTCTACTAAAGGAAAGGCCAGAGAAGTATCTGGAATCCAGCCTAAATATGTATACCCTTAAGGGAAAGAGAAAACGGAGGGGGGTGGGGAGTGGGAATATGATAGAGACATTCAAATACTTCAAAGGTATAAATCAGGCACAGGAAGCAAACCTTTTCCAGAGGAAAGAATGCTTTAGATCAAGGAGGTCACAGCATGAAGTTCTAGACATAGATCAGGGGGCACTTATAGATAAATTAACGGTTTATTGGGGCATAAACTTTTGTGGACAAAAGTCCACTTCATCAGATGCATTTGATAAGAACATAAGAATATGCCATACTGGGTCAGACCAAGAGTCCATCAAGCCCAGCATCCTGTTTCCAACAGTGGCCAATCCAGGCCGTAAGAACCTGGCACGTACCCAGAAACTAAGTCTATTCCATGTTACCATTGCTAATGGCAGTGGCTATTCTCTAGGTGAATTTAATAGCAGATAATGGACTTCTCCTCCAAGAACTTATCCAATCCCTTTTTTAAACACAGCTATACTAACTAGGGATGTGAATCGTTTTTTGACGATTTAAAACAATCGTCAAAAATACAATAGCAATTCCCCCGATTTATCGTCAAAAAATCGTAAATCAGGGGAGGAGGGAGGGCGGGAAAACCGGCACACCAAAACAACCCTAAAACCCACCCGACCCTTTAAAACAAATCCCCCACCCTCCCGAACCCTCCCAAAATGTTTTAAATTACCTGGGGTCCAGTGGGGGGGGTCCCGGCGCGATCTCCCGCTCTCGGGCCACGGCTGTGTTAATAGAAATAGCGCCAGTGGCCCTTTGCCCTTCCCATATGACAGGGCAAAGGTAGCGCCGGCGCCATTTTGGTTCCTGTCACCCGACATCACGAGTGCAGGAGATCGCTCCCGGAGCAAATAATAATAAATTATAATCCTCTTAGATACCACCTGAATTGTCTGTTGAGGATTGTGCTTGTTGAGCTGTGGCAGCTATGGCCATGAGGGAGTGCAGGTACTGAGCAGTGCATGAGCGCTCTCTTTGCAAAGCCACTCAGCACTGGAAACCACAGCTGCTGGGAGACAGCAGGACTGGCAGCCCAGACAGGAGACGCCAACAGTAGACACCAAGGTTGCTGGCCCGGAAGTCAGAAAGACTGGGTCCAGCTGGCAGAAGTCTCCCGCAGCCGCAGATGTAGGAGGGGGGCAAAGGGATACATGCTGGGCATTACAGTGCTGGGGTTGGCTAAGGAGGTAAAAGGAACAAGCGCTGGGGGGTCAGTCTGGAGAGGCAAATATAAGAACATAAGAACATAAGAAAATGCCCATACTGGGTCAGACCAAGGGTCCATCAAGCCCAGCATCCTGTTTCCAACAGTGGCCAATCCAGGCCATAAGAACCTGGCAAGTACCCAAAAACTAAGTCTATTCCATGTAACCATTGCTAATGGCAGTGGCTATTCTCTAAGTGAACTTAATAGCAGTAATGGACTTCTCCTCAAGAACTTATCCAATCCTTTTTTAAACACAGCTATACTAACTGCACGAACCACATTCTCTGGCAACAAATTCCAGAGTTTAATTGTGCGTTGAGTAAAAAAGAACTTTCTCCGATTAGTTTTAAATGTGCCCCATGCTAACTTCATGGAGTGTCCCCTAGTCCTTCTACTATCCGAAAGAGTAAATAACCGATTCACATACTACCCGTTCTAGACCTCTCATGATTTTAAACACCTCTATCATATCCCCCCTCAGTCGTCTCTTCTCCAAGCTGAAAAGTCCTAACCTCTTTAGTCTTTCCTCATAGGGGAGTTGTTCCATTCCCCTTATCATTTTGGTAGCCCTTCTCTGTACCTTCTCCATCGCAATTATATCTTTTTTTGAGATGCGGCGACCAGAATTGTACACAGTATTCAAGGTGCGGTCTCACCATGGAGTGATACAGAGGCATTATGACATTTTCCGTTTTATTCATCATTCCTTTTCTAATAATTCCCAACATTCTGTTTGCTTTTTTGACTGCCGCAGCACACTGAACCGACGATTTCAATGTGTTATCCACTATGACACCTAGATCTCTTTCTTGGGTTGTAGCACCTAATATGGAACCCAACATCGTGTAATTATAGCATGGGTTATTTTTCCCTATATGCATCACCTTGCACTTATCCACATTAAATTTCATCTGCCATTTGGATGCCCAATTTTCCAGTCTCACAAGGTCTTCCTGCAATTTATCACAATCTGCTTGTGATTTAACTACTCTGCACAATTTTGTGTCATCTGCAAATTTGATTATCTCACTCGTCGTATTTCTTTCCAGATCATTTATAAATATATTGAACAGTAAGGGTCCCAACACAGAACCCTGAGGTACTCCACTGTCCACTCCCTTCCACTGAGAAAATTGCCCATTTAATCCTACTCTCTGTTTCCGTCTTTTAGCCAGTTTGCAATCCACGAAAGGACATCGCCACCTATCCCATGACTTTTTACTTTTCCTAGAAGCCTCTCATGAGGAACTTTGTCAAACGCCTTCTGAAAATCCAAGTATACTATATCTACCGGTTCACCTTTATCCACATGTTTATTAACTCCTTCAAAAAAGTGAAGCAGATTTGTGAGGCAAGACTTGCCCTGGGTAAAGCCATGCTGACTTTGTTCCATTAAACCATGTCTTTCTATATGTTCTGTGATTTTGATGTTTATAACACTTTCCACTATTTTTCCTGGCACTGAAGTCAGGCTAACCGGTCTGTAGTTTCCCGGATCGCCCCTGGAGCCCTTTTTAAATATTGGGGTTACATTTGCTATCCTCCAGTCTTCAGGTACAATGGATGATTTTAATGATAAGTTACAAATTTTTACTAATAGGTCTGAAATTTCATTTTTTAGTTCCTTCAGAACTCTGGGGTGTATACCATCCGGTCCAGGTGATTTACTACTCTTCAGTTTGTCAATCAGGCCTACCACATCTTCTAGGTTCACTGTGATTTGATTCAGTCCATCTGAATCATTACCCATGAAAACCTTCTCCATTACGGGTACCTCCCCAACATCCTCTTCAGTAAACACCGAAGCAAAGAAATCATTTAATCTTTCCGCGATGGCCTTATCTTCTCTAAGTGCCCCTTTAACCCCTCGATCATCTAACGGTCCAACTGACTCCCTCACAGGCTTTCTGCTTCGGATATATTTAAAAAAGTTTTTACTGTGAGTTTTTGCCTCTACAGCCAACTTCTTTTCAAATTCTCTCTTAGCCTGTCTTATCAATGTCTTACATTTAACTTGCCAATGTTTATGCTTTATCCTATTTTCTTCTGTTGGATCCTTCTTCCAATTTTTGAATGAAGATCTTTTGGCTAAAATAGCTTCTTTCACCTCCCCTTTTAACCATGCCGGTAATCGTTTTGCCTTCTTTCCACCTTTCTTAATGTGTGGAATTTTCAGCAGGTGGTAGCTAATCGTTTTGCCTTCTTTCCACCTTTCTTAATGTGTGGAATTTTCAGCAGGTGGTAGCTAATAGATAGATGACCAAAACTAAAATAAATAAATAAATAAATAAATAAATAAAATAAAAGTTCCCATATCATAAAATATGAAATGGGATGGCAATGTACTGTTGTGTGACATCTCATTAAAAGATGCAATCCTGTCATTAGCAAGTATTACAGCAGAAAATCAGTTCCAGTAATTTTATACAAAGAAAGTCTTAGATCAATACTATGAAGGAAAATGTGTAAGGATAAGAAGCAAAGTTGCTTACCCGTAACAGATGTTCTCTGAGGACAGCAAGATGTCAGTCCTCACAAGTAGCTGGGCTCCATCGGATGATGTCACCCACTTGTGAGGACTGCTATCTTGCTTGATCTCAAAGAACAAGATTTCCACTAGTCATTCATACTTGTTTTACTGATTTTGTACTCCTTTATCCAGTTCAGAGCCAGCACGGAGTCTCTAAATGAATATGATAGTACAAAAAATGGTCCTGGAATTAATGAAAGCACAAGACAAATACAGAGGATCCTTGGCTGTGGTGAATCAAAAAAGATAAAGCTATAGATCATGGAAAGTCTACAGTTTTACAGTAGGTATGAGAAATAGGCCCTGTGGTCTTCATCTGCCACTAAAGCCTAGGTGTAGCAAAAAAACATAGAGAAGTAAAGGACAATTCAGCACCTTAGGAATAAAGGCCAACATCAGAAAATGTAAGCAAAATACTGAGGAGGAGAAATAACAACACACTTCAGCAGTGAAAAATATAAAATGACTCCCAGTCAAATAAAAGATGGAAATTCCACTAAGTGGGGGCTGATTTGCATCCAAACAGATCATCATCAGGATATAAATACTTCTGCTACAGCCTGATTTAATGCACATAATTTGTTAATTAAAAAACAAAATCATTAACTTAATGGTATTTTTGGCCCCAGCAGCTTCCTCCTGCTTTTTTAGGACTCTAGCTCAATCAGAGCTGGCATCTACTGGGCAACAGTGCCATAAACTTTCATTTGCCACAACCCAAAGTATTTCCCCCATATTTTTACAGCACTCCATGTGTCTAGTAATGCTTTATAAATGATAAAACAGTAGTAAAAGTTATTATTCTGCCCTCATTGCATGCCACTGTATGTAGGCTATGGACAGCTAAATCTAAGTCGATTCAATACATGAAGACAGGCTCATTTTCAAATTTCCAGAACATTTATTAATAGGTAACAGGAACCTGAACTTGCTGATGATCAAATGGAACTTAGAATAACTGACAAAGTCTCTGAGCTGTTACAGTTATGATGAGTCCTTCTTAGAGTACATCTGCTGAATTACTGGGCAAAATGCAATGCCTTGTGAAGACTCTGAAAAGACAGCCAGAGGAGACTGAGCTGCAAGCCTCTCTGAGCTGCTGACACAAGACGGAGGCAATTTCCCAGCATACTTAGCTGCTTGCCCAATCAGAGCAAAGTTTGCAACTTCTAAGCTGAGAAAAATAGTGAACGGTGATGGTTTTCTCTGCAACCAGCAGGTGGCAGCATAAACACTGTGAAAAAGAGTTTAAGCACAGAGAACACTGAAAAGCAGAGAACAGCAACATATAATAAAGTACGGTTATGACGGAGCATTTATAATCTTGCCTATCTTAGCCACTGCAACAATAGACCTTTGCCAAGAGCCACAGATTGTGATTCCCTTCAGGGCTTGCTTTGTGCACACTTTAGTTCCAGCCAGCAGGTATCACCATTGAGCAATGGCTGAAATGCCCTCCCCTACTAGGGACTGTGAACACTGCCTCCACAGCATGTCCGGCCGACCAAGGCAGCAAAGGCCAGGCCTGAGAATCAAACCTGGCTTTTCTCCACATAGAAGAAGTGCACAGTACTCACCGCTAAGCTACCAGGCCTGTCCAAAAGTGCAATGATTTCAATTAAAGTGTGGCCAAGATAAAACAAGACAAATTGATAACAATGCCAGCACAAACTCTTCACTCGATTTGGCCCTGTCAGTTAGACTCGGTAAAAAATATATTTGAACAACTCAACAAGTATGTGGACAAACAGCCCAGGTTCCAAGAGTCCAAGAACAATTTCTAAATTAAAGTCACAATGAAATATAGTTACCTTCAGGTGGAGGAGGAGGGAATTCTTCTGTATCCATCCCACCTACTAAGATTTTCTTTTCAGGAGTAAAGACAAGCCTGCAAGGAAAAAACCAAACAGTGTAAATAATTCATGTTTTTAAAGTGTGATAAACAAAATGCCCTAATAAACAGTCTCAAAGTCTGGCTATTGAATGCCAGATATCCAGCAGAGAAAGCAGAGCTCTGTGGGAATACATATCCAATAGTGTAGGCCTCCCCAACCTCGGCATTAACTCTACTGCATTTGGCATGTCAACCATCCTCATGGAAATCACTACCTCATCAGTCACCAGAGGGGTTAAATAACCTGTTAGTACTAAATTATACGTTTCCCTGATTATTACACTATTCTTTTAACAAGCAAGGCCAACTACTGTCATAACAGCACACATGCACAAAGGTAACCTCCAACTCATTGTGTCACTCTTCCTTCCCACATTTGCCACTTCTTTCACTCCCCTTTCCTGGCCTCCCCTCTCCCCCCACCCCCTGTTTGAATTTTGACAATTATGACATAGAACACAAAGGGGGTAACCTGCACTGAGCGGCAGTTACTACCATAAGCCATATGCTGGGCAGATAGATAAAGACCAAATGGTCCACCCAGCCAACATTGTTATGTAGGTTACTATTATGAAATCATAAAAGCATTGCCAATTTGAATTTGCTTTAAACATTCATGGAATTATATTTGACATCTGAGAAACACGAGTCAAATCAATTGTGGATGCTGTACAATGCCTGCAGAAAGGAATCCATTATGTACAAAAGCAGCAACTCTGCCTTGCCATTCAGAGATTTATTGAGAAGAGACAAACTCCTCAGTGTACTGCAATACCTAAACAAGAGTTTAGAGAAGTTTATTTACAATAAATGCAGATGCAGAAACCTTTTTAACGTTGTATAATTTTTTTTTCTATTTTGGTATTTTATTCATAGCATACTCAACATAACTGTTTCAGGATACGTTGACATATTACTGATTTTAGTAATTTCCTTATCATAGTTAAATCCCTTTATGCTAGTCCTCATTTTACACCAGGAAGGTAATTTAAGGTTCTGCACTCTTGTTTATTTAATTAAACATTAAAATAACAAACAATTATATTTACAAAGCATCAAACACAAGAATATACAAAACTGGTTTCTGGTGCAGTTAAGCACCTTAAGGAAAACTTGAGAAAATATGCTGGGCCCAGGATGGTGCAGGACCTGGCTCAGTTCAGGAATCTGTGTGCAGTCCTGCCTGCTGGTACTGACCCGGCTGGCTTCTGGTGAGTTGTATCGTGCTGGTACCGAACCGGCTACCCATTGCCCTCTGTTTTGAGTTTTATTGCCTTTGCTCTTGCAGGTGTGAAAGATATTCAGTCTTGTGCTTTTAGACTGTCTTTGGGGTAGATATTCAAAAGCCATTGAGTTGGATAACTGAAAGGTTCTGCATCTAAATGGCCAAACTGCGATTTTAAAACTCTTATCTGGCTATATTCTAGCCAGGTAAGTCATGGAGTTGCGGGGATGGTCAGTAGGTGTTTCCGAGAGGAGTGGAATTAGTTGATTAACTTAAATTTGATAACTCTGGTTGCACTGTAGGGCAGGTCTAAAGTTTGATGGATATACTTATCTGGCTAACTTTAAGATAGCCAGATATATTCAGCGGTGCAGCTGCGCTCCTGAATATCCCAGTTAGCCAGATAGGTGTATCCGGCTAAACTTAACTAGCTGCTCAGCGGCTGAATATTGACCCTTTTTTGTTTTTAATTATGTTCAGACTGATTTAATCTTTTTATTTCTGATTTTTTTTCTTTAAGTATTTTTTTCAGTTTTATTTGCATTTTATTGGAATGTGAACAGTTTTAATCTATTCTTTGAGAGGCTGTATATTAAATATAAATAAGCTAAACTAAACTTCTTAGGGTCTCAGCTTACATTTCAAGTGCAGGCCCTGATCATGGCAGGTTCCATTCTGATGACGTCTGTGGCATGCTAACTCCTCCCAGCTGGCAACAAGGCTAAATCCATCTCCCCCCCCCCCCAAAATGTTTTTTTAAAAACCCAGATTATTCTCTTTTAGAGGCTGGAGTCCAACTGGGGAGGCTGGCATCATCCAGAATCTCCATCAGGTCCTACACAGCACACAGTTCTCATGGTCTCAGGATCAACAACTTGTTTATATTATTTTAATGTTTAATTAAACACGCGTGCAGAACCTTAAATTACCTTCCTGGTGTAGAATGAGGACTAGCATAAAGGGATTTAACTATGATAAGGAAATTACTAAAATCAGTAATATGTCAACGGATCCTGAAACAGTTATGTGGAGTTTGCTATGAATAAAATACCAAAATAGAAAAAAAAAAAATTATACAACTTTAAAAAAGTTTCTGCACCTGCATTTGTATTTATTGTAAATAAACTTCTCTAAACTCTTGTTTAGGTATTGCAGTACACTGAGGAGTTTGTCTCTTCTCAGTAACAATCTCTGAATTGCAAGGCAGAGTTGCTGCTTTTGTACATAACGGATTCCTTTCTGCAGGCATTGTACAGCATCCACAATCTGATTAGATTTTCCCTTAGGAGAGAAGGGTGATTCCCTGTAATGCAGCACAGAGCGGTGACAGCAAAAGAGCTGCCAAAGGTTAACTAATATTTATTAGTCAAGTGCTTACACTATTCCAGTCCAGATGACATGGAAATAGCCATGGTGTTGTGTAGTCCGTTTTCAGGAAACGGAATTTCTTCTGTGTCACACTCCGCATTACCACTGAGTTAAGTTCTTAATCTTTCAGAGAAAAGGGTGCCTATGAAAGAGTAAAGAAAGAGGAGGACCCTATGTGCAGAGTGGTCCCAAGTAATGCAGAGTGAACACTGAGCCACTAGGCAAAACCTCACCCCTCTATCACCCATCCCACCGAGTCCTGTCAGCATTCCCTGCTAAATTCTTGTATGTTTATGAAAATGAGGGCATGATTCTCACTTGCTTGTGCCTATCCATCAGTCTGATCTGCTAGAAAGCTAATATGCTGCACTGACACCAAAGATCATCCAAACCCAAGTTTGTTTGAGCTCCTCAGAGGACCACGAGTTCAGGGTCGGGGGGGGAGAGAGGATATCAGAGCTGTTTCTCATTAGAGGCGCACAGACAAAAACAAAAGTACCTCGTGCAATGCTATAGCTGCCCAGTATATGAATCAATACATGAGTAACTTTTTGGACAACATCCATCCCTGTTTATTCTCTGCATGTTTTCAGCGTTTCACAGCCTTTTCAAGCCCACAGAGCACAGTGACATTAACCAAAATGTTGTGTGGCACCCCAACGTTCACGGGGCAGGCAGAGAGGGCACGGAGGGGGGCTCGTTTGGTCGGAAGAAGAGTTGGAGAAGCAAAGGGAAAGAGGGGGGCTGAGACACACATGACCCCCATGATAAGAGAGCGGCTCCCCCTATATACAGATAGAAGAGAAGTTGGTGTGGTGCTGGCAGCCAGCCCAGTTCTTTGGCTGCTGCTACATGTGGCTGCCAGAGCTCCCACCGCTCAGAATGAGCCACATCTAGTGCTCAGGGCGCACTCTGCCCGTCTCACTCAGCCTAGGAATCGGAGGCTGGAAGGACTCAAAGGAAGCTCGGGAGAAGGAAAGATGTAGAGATACTGCGTTCTCTGCTTACAGCACACAAAACCAGGTCCGGCTCTCCGGGCTGCCCATTACGTTTTCACACCCCAGGGCTCATGCTGCAGCTAGGCGAGAGAGGCATGCATTAATTACACACGTTCTCAGAAAGGAGTTCCTACATACGTAGGAGCCACTGCTGATGACGTGTGCTACAACTGTGAGGCGCTGAGAGCAGAGCCCAGGTGCTGCCCTGGGTCTGAGCATCGGGCAGGGATGACACTTTTCTGGCACACCTGACCAGGTCTGAAGGCACGCTGGCTGGGAAACATTAACCGACGAACAGGAATCCATAATTTGTATTTTAATATTTTTCAAGCCTACTTGAAAAGCATAGTGTTTTCATTTTAAAAAAAAAGTTTTAAACTTGTTCTTTTAGTAAAAATATACACAGAGCATTCAGTTTATTTTAAATATTAAATTCTATTTAGAAAAAAAAAAAAAAAAAAGGTAACGCACAACACTGATAGAAACAATCATCACCATCCCAAGAGTATGAAAACATGAGTTTGGGTCATGTAGCTCCACAGCAGCCGCGTTTCCACAGTTACAGTTAAATACACAGCAGAGAATCCCGGTCGCATGACTAAATGTAAGGCAGCAGGGTGAAGAAGCCACAATAAGCATGAGATAGGATTTGTGTACAATGGAGGTAGTGCATATTTACTATGACTATCCCGAAACCCAGGCCCATTTGTGGCTCTCGAGGACTGGAGTTGGCCACCCCTGCTCTATGTAAAGTCCCATAGTGAGGTACATGGGCTTACAGCACAGATGATCTCTTATGAATGTCAGCATTAATAATCTCAACTTCAGACTAAAGCAATAAGCATGCTGGAATCTGAGATGGTTTCTAATATAGCCTTTACTGAAAGGTTGTGCCGTGATTAAGAGAATCTTTACAGTTTTTAATGTTCTCATGATTTGTTAACAGTATTCTCTTAATATATTTTTTACTTCTCTTTCTCCAGTTTTTCAGTTCTGAATGTAGGTCATTTGTTATTCTCCATAGTATAGGGCATTTAAGAATATAAGACATGCCATACTGGGTCAGGCCAACAGTCCATCAGGCCCAGTATCCTGTTTCCAACAGTGGCCAATCCAAGTCACAAGTACCCAATACTTAAATCTCAAGCTACTATTGCTTATTAATTAATAGCAGTTTATGAATTTTTCTTCTAGGAACTTATCCAAACCTTTTTTAAACCCAGTTACACTAACTGGCATAACGACATCCTCTAGCAATGAATTCCAGAGCTTAACTATGCACAGAGTGAAAAAGAATTTCCTTCGATTTATTTTAAATGAGCTACTTGCTAACTTCATGGACTGCCCCCTAGTCCTATTATCTGAAACAGTAAATAACCAATTTACATTAACCTGTTCAAGTCCTTTCATGATTTTGTAGACCTCTATCATATTCCCCCTCAGTCGTCTAAACAGCTCTAACTTCCTTAGCCTTTCTTCATAGGACAGCTGTTCCATGACACTTAGCATTTTGGTCGCCCTTTTCTGCACTCTCTCCAATGTAACTATCTTTTTGAGATGTGGTGACCAGAATTGCACACAGTATTTAAGATGCGGTCTCACCATGAGGCAATACAGGGGCATTATGACATTTGCCATTCCTTTCTTTATAATTCCTAACATTGTTTGCTTTTTTGACCATTACAGCACACTAGCTAACTATTTCAATGTATTATCCACTATGATGCCTAGAACTCTTTCCTGGGTGGTAACTCCTAAGACAGAACCTAACATTGTGTAACTACAGCAAGGGTTATTTTTCCCTATATGCATCACTTTGCACTTAAATATCATCTGCCATATGGAAGCCCAATCTTCCAGTCTCACACGGTCCTCCTGCAATTTATCACAATCTGCTTGAGATTTAACTACTCTGCATAATTTTGTGTCATCTGCAAATTTGATCACCTTACTCATTGTACCCTTTTCCGGATCATTTATAAAATATATTAAAAAGCACCGGTCCAAGTACAGATCCCTGAGGCACTCCACTGTTTACCTTTCTCCACTGTGAAAACTGACCATTAATCCTACTCTGTTTCCTGTCTTTTAACAAGCTTGAAATCCACAAAAGGACATCGCCTCCTATCCCATAACTTTTTAGTTTTCTTAGAAGCCTCTCATGTGGGACTTTGTAAACGCCTTCTGAAAATCCAAATACACCACATCTACTGGTTCACCTTTGTCCACAAGTTACCTCCCTCTCAAATAGTTGGTAATATAAATGTCCAGTCCAACCTAAATGTCTCCCAGTTAATGGTGACAATTCTCCTACCTCCTCCAGATGTTCTTTCAACCACTACTACCTTCCCTCAAGCACCTAAATAGTACCTCTTGAACACCTTTCCTCCAAACATCTTCTATAGATGGAATGAACCCTTGTAGGGGGTCCATGACTTCCCCCCTCTCTTTGGATAATTGTAAGTCATCCCTGCTCAAGGATGCAGATGATCCTGGGCTTCTTCCCAGTGAAGTAACCCCCCCTTTTGGATGTTTAACCAAAACTAAAAACTGAGGCCCTAGAGAAGGGGAAACCCAGCAAAACTCAAAAGAAAAATTCCAAAATAAGAGACCAACACAACCGAGACAAGGAGGGTGGGGAAACAAATCTCCCATATCAGATTTTTAAAAAAGTCCATAACTCCTCCATATCTGAATCAGGACCCAATCCCTGAGTTCAGAGGCTTTACCTCTCAAACAAAATGAGACAGCCATAGAATGCTTTTCCTAAGAGGGAATCACAAAACTTCTACCAGGTAAAATGGTGGCAGTGACTAATAGCATAGGAGCTTTCTATTTACCCTCTCCCACATGGGGGAACCAAGCACCCACCTTACTACCATCCTGTTCCTCCCAAGGCAAAAGTGGATCAGTCCATTCTAGTAGACAGCCTTTAGGTCTCCACATGCATAAATAGTGAATTTGAGTCAAACTAAGCAAAAACGGGGAATACTTCCACCGAACAGCAAAGCTACTGGGAGTTGCTAGCAGCAGCGGCTCTCATGTCCTTACTTCAGTTTTCTAACGGCACAAAGTTACATTCTGGTGACATTACTATAGCCTGCTGTTCACCAGCAACACTGACCCAGGCTGGAAAAGGAGCACAAATGCCAGACAGCACTTGTGGGTCAGGACCACACAACACAGAGCCATAGCAGGTAGCGTCTCGAGCCACAATCCTAGAGCCTGAGGTCTGCCAACAGAATCTTCAAACTCCTCTTAACTGATTGGGCAAAATAAAACTCAACCATACTGTTTCAGTACCATTACATTTACTGAACTGCAAGTTCATTTACTGCTTTTGAAATTAAATTCTTACCAGTTACAAGTCATGGAGGGACTATCCTGTAGTTCTGGCATTTCCTGGGCTGGTACCATCCAGAACTAACAAGAGAAGCCTAAACCTCCTGGGCTTGTCCATTCAGCAACGATGGAAGAACCTTAAGCTTCAAGGTCAGTGTTAATTTGTGTGTTCATATTTCTGATTTATTTGGAAGGATATTGCCAAAACACAATGATTATAAATGAGTCACACAACTAAGCTCCAAGCCATGTCTGAAGCTGTGGAAGGCCAGCCAGAACAGGGAATATGTTTTGGATCTGTAATCCTGGGCAGGCAGGAAACAAGATTGAAATCCTGAACTCTGCCAAAATCTGGAATGCTTGAAAAATTATTGCGTTTGTAAGAACAAGAGTTGCAAACAACATTGTCAGGATGCAATGAGGAAGAGAGTCATTTGAATCTCCTCAGGCTCATATGCCCTACGAGGGAATCACCTTGTACCATGAAGGTAGCTCATCTGCGGCACCTGGAAGTGGCCCTGCAGCAGGCACTGCACCCATCACAGATTTATATTTTAATAATTGAAAATGACAGTATTGTCAGCAAAGCCAGAGAGGATGCCAAGCCATTGAGATGCCCTCCAGCATGCTGCAAGTCAGCTGATGCACAGCGTTCACTGACTCCATCAACACCATCCCAAATCCAATACAGAGTAGGGCAATGACAGCAAAGAGAAGAATCCAGATCACTGCTACTCTCTGGTATAGCTGGCTCTGCACAAGCTTCAGTATGAAGCTGCAGACAGTGATACCACTACCATCTCCAGCATCATAGAGCTGGTATCCTACAGTGCCACTGCCAACCTGAAGATGACTGAATGCAGCAACAAGACAGCCAGAATGAAAGAATAGATAGTGAGGAGCAAAGTGAAGCAAACGTGAATATGGACCCTTCTTCCCTTGCCATATCACTGTGTTGACAGTGCAGGGCCATCATGCCAGCACAGAGTCTTGATTTGCTAATTTTTTGCTGCCCCCAGCTGCGACCATGTCTCCTACAAGGATCCTAGGTGTCGGGTCAATCCGTTCCATCACTGAGACAGCTAATCACAAGGATGCACTTTTGCAATGGAAACTGCAGTGTAGCATGCAGGCAGGGTTTCTAGTGCCTTGAAAATGCTGAAGAGGTGACCTGGTAAAAGATCCAAGAAACAGGTTTGATGAAAAAGAGCAAAGTTAGAGCTTCCCCTGGGTTACTGTGGAACCCATGCTCTTCTAGCAGAGCAGGACACATGGAGGGACTAGCCACACAAGACGGTTGACAACAGTAGAGTACCAGTAACTCTGACTTGGGCAAAATCAAACCTGGGCTCCAAAATATTCTCTCAGAATCCACCAGCCTTTCCAGATGCAAGTACAGCCAGAGATCCTTCTCCATCACCAACACCATAGCATAGTTCTTGTAGCAGGGAAGAGCCTTGCTACCTTCTTACTAAACTGACTTCAGTGTACAAGTGACAGATCACAAGTCTCTGTGCCTTCAGTTTCTGCTAGGCTCCCAGAGATTTTTTTTTAACAGAATATTTGGTAGGAAATGTGTTTGTTTTACTGTCTAATTGTTTTGTTTGTTGATACCGCCCTTTTATCAAGGATTGCACTTTCTAATAACAAAATGGGGCAATAGATCTTAAAAGAGAGCTTTCAAGAGTTGAAGACGACAATAATAGAAATGAAGTTGACAGAGCTTTATGGCAAGGGTGGCCAACTCCGGTCAAGTCAAGAGCTCCAAACAGATCTGATTTGCAGGATATAAACAATGAACATGCATGGGCGATTTGCATACACTGCCTCCCTGTATGCAACTGTATGTCATGTGCATTCATTTTGGATATCCTGAAGACCTGGCTTGTTTGTGACTCTTGAGGACTGGAGCTGACCACCCCTGCTTTATGGACGAAAAATAAAGGGATTCATGCAAGGGAGCTGGTTTGGCCACAGAGGCGCAAGGAGTGAACATAAAAGACAATAGATAGGCAGGCAAAGAAACTGGAACAGATGACAGAGGGTACAAAAAGGACGTCAGCAAGAGACATGGCACTGGAAAAATGGTAGAGCCAAACTACAGTAAGAAGTGAATGTAACAGTTTACTAGGATTCTGTAGGATACTGAAAGCCAAATGAACAGTTTCACGACAGCAGAGCTATACTGACAAAAAAAAAAAAATTCTTGGTCTGCATTTACTATGGATGACTGTATTCACTGGGATCAAATGCTTATTTTAAAAAGTAGGGTGTTTCTATGCGAGCTTTATATCTTGGATGACTAATTTTGAGTCTTGTTCAGCCACAGAACTCCCTGTTGGTTCATAAACCTTGTTAAAACTTGCTGTCTAATTCTTTTAGTAATACTCGCAAGATACAACTTTATATATCTAAAGTGGAAAATTACACATAATGTAAAAGAAAATGTAAAACTGCAAAACCCAGCACATTTTCCCGAAATAAGCTGGTATCAATTTGAATGCTTATTTTTAATTAAAACATAATACATAGAGCATTATCAATGATCAAGGGTAAGGACCAACAACTTCAAGCAATACATCTTAAATAAATATGCAGTTGAAGACTACAGAAAGGAATCATTAAATACAAAAACCAAACATTTTATTGAAAAATGACCAGGCACAAATTGCATACACTTCTAAATATTCAGAAAAAATCTCTCTCAATATTATTGAACATAAGAATATAAACATGCCATACTGGGTCATACCAAGGGTCCATCAAGCCCAGCTTCCTGTTTCAAACAGTGGCAATCCAGGCCATAAGAACCTAGCAAGTACCCAAAAACTAAGTCTATTCCATGTTACCGGTTGCTAGTAATAGCAGTGGCTATTTTCTAAATCAACTTAATTAATAGCAGGTAATGGACTTCTCCTCCAAGAACTTATCCAATCCTTTTTTAAACACAGCTATACTAACTGCACTAACCACATCCTCTGGCAACAAATTCCAGAGTTTAATTGTGCGTTGAGTGAAGAAGAACTTTCTCCAATGGAGTGCCCCCTAGTCTATCTATTATCTGAAAGAGTAAATAACCAATTCACATCTACCTGTTCTAGACCTCTCATGATTTTAAACACCTCTATCATATCCCCCCTCAGCTGTCTCTTCTCCAAACTGAAAAGTCCTAACCTCTTTAGTCTTTCCTCATAGGGGAGCTGTTCCATTCCTCTTATCATTTTGGTCGCCCTTCTCTGTATCTTCTCCATCACAACTATATCTTTTTTCAGATGCGGCGACCAGAATTGTACACAGTATTCAAGGTGCAGTCTCACCATGGAGCGATACAGGGGCATTATGACATTTTCCGTTTTATTCACCATTCCCTTTCTAATAATTCCCAACATTGTTTGCTTTTTTGACTGCCGCAGCACACTGAACCAACAATTTCAATGTGTTATCCACTATGATGCCTAGATCTCTTTCTTGGGTGGTAGCACCTAATATGGAACCTAACATTGTGTAACTATAGCATGGGTTATTTTTCCCTATATGCATCACCTTGCACTTATCCACATTAAATTTCATCTGCCAATTCAATGCCCAATTTTCCAGTCTCAGAAGGTCTTCCTGCAATTTATCACAATCTGCTTGTGATTTAACTACTCTGAACAATTTTGTATCATCTGCAAATTTGATTATCTTACTCGTCGTATTTCTTTCCAGATCATTTATAAATATATTGAAAAGTAAGGGTCCCAATACAGATCTGCCCACTCCCTTCCACTGAGAAAATTGTCCATTTAATCCTATTCTCTGTTTCCTGTCTTTTAGCCAGTTTGTAAAAGCTCCATGTGGAAGTAATCACAACACAACATATATTCACACAACTCACACCATTCATACTACCATAAAATACATGGTACAAAGCCAAAGCTACACAATCAAGAACCGTGAATATCTTCAACCGGCTCACTGTTATGTTAATAAAGAGACTATGAACACCACGTAATAACGCTGGTGTAAAAAATCTTGAATATCCTCACAGACTCCCTGGCATTCACTTCTGGAGAGTCAGCATTATACCCCGACAATGGGCCCAGCTGTTTTTGCCTGTGCAGCTTTTTCAGGAGGGAGGGGGAATAAATAAAACCTCACCCTCCATCAGACATTACTCCAATCACCAATGGAAAAACAACTACTGCAGTAGGTCTTCACTCACACAATATATACTGCAGATCATAGGTCTTTGCATTAATACACAACTCTCCATATACCGGACTAACCACAGTTTCTCTCACATCAATGGAATACGCACTACTATATGGAACATGCCCAGTGAAAGCGACCCAGCACACTTGCATGGTACAAAATAAACTTGGCCAGCTGAAAAATCCTATATACCCGAAAGTCAACTACACCTTATTTATTTATTTTTAAGATGTGAGCACATAAAACATTGTAGTATTGTCTCTAGTTATGGGAGTTCTGGATTACTGCTATGTTTTGTTAGTAGATCTACCAGTTCATCTCACTTGGAAACTGCAGTTAATCCAGAAGAGTGCAGCCCAGTTAGTGTGTATGGGAAGTCTTAGATGGGAAAGTGTTTCACCATTACTTTCCTCATTACACTGGTTGCTGATGATAATTTCAATCTTGCTTTCTCAGTTAACTCTGACTTTTCATTGTATAAGAACATAAGAAATTTCCATGCTGGATCAAACCAAGGGTCCATCAAGCCCAGCATCCTGTTTCCAACAGAGGCCAATCCAGGCCACAAGAACCTGGCAATTACCTAAACACTAAGAAGATCCCATGCTACTGATACAATTATTAATAGCAGTGGCTATTCCCTAAGTAAACTTGATTAATAGCCGTTAATGGACTTCTCCTCCAAGAACTTATCCAAACCTGTTTTGAACCCAGCTACACTAACTGCACTAATCACATCCTCTGGCAACAAATTCCAGAGCTTTATTGTGCGTTGAGTGAAAAAGAATTTAGGGCCAATGGCCCTAAATATTTGTCAATTTGACAAACTGGCCTGATATAAAAATCTAGATGAGTGTTCAGATCTTCCCAGGGTTTTCACTTGGTGACATCCTAGGGATAAAGCTAGTCACAGTTCAAAATTAGCATTTATGGTTACAGCACCTTAGGCCTTGAATTCAGTTCCATTTCTGGTAAGGAGTGAATTGAATTACTTGAAATTTCAAAAGTTGGTTGAGCCCCATCTATTTCCTATTAAGGATTAATGAGAAAGTCTGTATACAGCTGATAATGTAAAAAATATAGCTGACCTGGGGAAAGAAGGCTGGAAGTGTAGTGAGGTGGTGGGATATGAGAGAATAATGGAGGGGTGGTAGGCAGTAAAAAGGTTTGTTGTTTGCGTTTTCTGTCTAGTTTTATTATGAAGGTGAGATTGTAAACCACTTTAATTGTAACTGTTTATATGGTATATACATTTTATTTTAGCAAGCTGATAGATTATTGTTTACAGTGATTTTAGTCTTGTTTATTAGTATTTCTAATATGCTTTTAGGATTTTGATTTTGGGGTTTTATTGATTTGTGTTTTACTTATTTACTGAAGAGGGATTATTGTTTTTCCTGGGGTTTGTTATATTGGGTATTATGTGTTGCTATTTGTAATGATGGGTATCATTATGTTGCTATGGATTAATAACATTTGTCATTTTATTGTATTTTTATATTTTGTTTAATGTATATAATTAGTATATTTGCACTTTGTCACAGTTCACCCACAAAAGACCCCAAGGAAAATAAAAAGCTGAATTCAGGGTTACCCCCTAGACTCTTAACTTTAGGCATTAGCATCATTAACAGTCTCAAAAATCTTGCCTACTCCCCAAATCTGTTTTTCCACTTATTTAACAGGTTATTATCTTGTATCTAAAATATAATTCTGGTCAAATAGGCATTCAAAAAACTCACTGCCTAATCCAACTCATTCTCATTGAGAATTTGGAACTGGAAATTGATGTAAACATACCCTGTGATACCCAGTTCCTGAAAAAGCTCTACCAGAGGTCTCACGAGGATATTAAAATGCAGTGGTGACAGACAGGAGCCCTGAGGTACTCCCATTCTCACCATCTCTGGCTGTGAGCACTCCTCCCCAACCTGTACCATCTGCAATCTGTTACATACAAAGTTAAAAAAATTAAAATAAAGAAAAAAAAAAACAATCCACAACTGTACTTCTCAAACCCACCTATCAAAATCTCTCATTTAAAAGCAATGATCCACATATCAAAAGCACTAGAGAGATCCAATAGATTTAACAAAACTGAATTCCCTATGTCCAAGTGTCACAGATCATTATCATACAGAGACAGTAATACAGATTCCATACTATGCTTAAAACAAAAAAAGCTGTATGTCTGCCATTCTAAAACATATGAAATCCAAGTCACCATGGACTTCTCAAAAATTTTACATAAGAAAGTTAAGAGAGCAATTGGTCTGTAACTTTCACACCAAGTAAGAACCAACCAGTATTTTTTTTTTTAACAAAAGGATTAATCACTGACCTCTTAAGATTCTCTTGGAGCCAACCCTCCTACAATGAAGAATTAAACAATGTAAGACAACCATTCCAATCCCAACCTACTAAAGATTTAATTACTCAGAGGGACAAGGGTCTAAGGAGCTACCATTCCACTTAGCATCCTGTTTCAAACTCCTGGTTCTCTCAGAATCAATTCCAAAGTAGAGATTTTATCCCTAAAAAAGAATTACAAATGGAGCAATTTGGCATCCCTGGTGAACTCAATTTTCTTTTGACCCAAAAGCATCTTTACTACTTGAAAAATTTCTCTACGTGCAAAATCTTTTGATTTTCTAGGAACAGGGGTCGGGAACCCATGGCTCGCGAGCCAGATATGGCTCTTTTGAGGGCTGCATCTGGCTCGCAGACAAGTGTCGCCATACTTCGCGGTTCCCCGCTGACCCAGCTGCTCCCCGGTCCTCCGCCGCCCGGGCTTAAAATGCTGTCAGCCCGGGCGGAACGCGGCAGGACAGCTGGAGTCAGCGGCACCGGCGTGCTCTCTTCTCCCCCCCCCCCCCCCGCGGCCCGGAAGAGGAAGTGGAGAGCATCGGGTGCCTGCGCGGGAAGAAGAGACCACACTAGCGTGGTCTCTTCCGCGCAGGCACCCGATGCTCACCACTTCCTCTTCCGGGCCGCGGGGGGGAGGAGAAGAGAGCACGCCGACTGGAGTCATCCGGGTGCCTGCGCGGGAGTCATCGGGTGTCAGCCGGGTGCCAGCGCTGGAGTCATCGGGTGCCTGCGCGGGTCTTCCCGCGCAGGCACCTGATGCTCTCCACTTCCTCTTCCGGGCCGCGGGAAGAAGAGAGCACGCCGGTGCTCTCTTCTTCCCGCGGCCCGGAAGAGGAAGTGGAGAGCATCGGGTGCCTGCGCGGGAAGACCCGCGCAGGCACGCTAGTGTCCGACGGGAAGAAGACTGCAGCGCGGCTCGGAGGAAAATGAAAATCTTCAACCGCGGCCGATGGGACTCCGCCTTCGCCTCCGCGAGGGCTGAAAATGAAGGAGGTTAGCGTTGGGAGGTGGCTGCTGCTGCCGCGAGTTCCCGGGGGGGGGGGGGGGAAGGGGGAGAGAGAGAGTGAATGAATGAGCGAGCAAGCATGTGTGTTTGAGATCCTGTGTGTGTGAGTGAGAGATTGCATGTATGTGAATGATTGAGAGCCTGTATATGTGAAAGAGAGTATGTCTGTGATTGAGATCCTGCCTGTGAGAGAGAGAGCATGAATGTAAGTTTACCATTGGGAACCTGTATGTGTAAGTTTGTAATTGAAAACCTGTTTGTTTGAAAGAGTATGTGTGTATGATTGAGATCCTTTGTGTGTGAGAGAGATCATGTGTATGTATGATTAAGAGCCTGTGTGTATAAGTAAGAGAGAGATCATGTGTGTCTGTGTCTGATTGACAGCTGGTTTAGGTGATGGAGCATGTGAGTATGTGATTGAGAGCCTGTGTTTAAATGAGAGAGAGAGACCATGTGTGTCTGTGTGATTGAGAGCTGATTTAGGTGAGGGAGCATGTGAGTATGTGATTGAGAGCCTGTGTTTAAATGAGAGAGAGAGACCATGTGTGTATGTGTGTGATTGAGAGCTGATTTAGGTGAGGGAGCATGTGAGTATGTGATTGAGAGCCTGTGTGTAAATGAGAGAAAGAGAGGACATGTTTGTAAGCATGTGAATGAGAGTCTGTGTGTGAGAGAAAAAGACAGCATGTATTTATGTGATTGAAAGCCTGTGTGTGTGTAAGCGTGAAAAGATAGACAGCATGTGTGTAAATGTGTAATTAAGAGCCTATATAAGTGAGAGAGAAAAAACATTTGTATATGTGAGTGACTGAGAGCATGTGTGTATAGGTGTGTCATTGAGAGCCAGTGTGAGAGAGAGCGCTGGTATGTGACTGAGAGAGGAGAAAGTTCCAAGCAAACCACCCCACCTCCTGCTAATTCAGAACAATCTCAGGACACCTGGATATCAAACGTTCCCAGGTATGCAGAGCAAAAAAATTTTTGTATCCTTATTATTTTTCATTACTGGATCTTTGTGTCTGCTATTTTGAAATATTTTGTTGGTATCTGGAAATGTTTTATATGAGTTTTTAATTATTGGATATTCCACTCATCAGCTGTTTCAAAATATGTTCTTTTTGTTAGTACAGTTTTACTGCTGATGATTTTATATTTCTTGATTTGTTTTATAAGGATGTGTGATGTTTCTTTTTTCCTTTGTTACACTGCATACAGAGACTCTGGCTTGTTGCAGTTTCCAATTCAGTTTTTGTCTGCATGCTTCTTGTTATGCGTTTTGTTCTCTTTATTCTATGTGAGGTGAGGGACAGCACGTGATTCAGGTGAGGTTTTCTGCTGGCGTGTAGTTTCTGTGTAGGACTCTATAGCAGCCTGACTTGGTCCGTTTTCCTAATAGGAGATGTATTGGTGTCTTAAGGCCTGGTGTAATATTTTCAGAGACTTATTGTACTTTAAAAGTGTGATCTTACATAAAATGCACACATTTACTTGTATTTAGTTTTAAACATATTGTATGGCTCTCATGGAATTACATTTTAAAATATGTGGCGTTTATGGCTCTCTCAGCCAAAAAGGTTCCTGACCCCTGTTCTAGAACATGAAAACGCCTCTCTCTTCCTTGCCATAATGACTCGAGGCTGGTGACACCTTAAGACTAAACAATTTATTGAGGCATGAGCTTTCAAGGACAGAGTCCACTTCTTCGGATGTATGAAGTGGAGAGATGGGTAAAATATATGGGGATGGGGGTGGGGGTGGGGGAGATACAGAACAAAGGCAGCTTTGAATAGAATTTTTGATGTTTGCATAATAATTGATAATGGATTGTCAATATTTCTCTTATGTATTTCTTGTATGTATTCCTTTTTGCAAACACCAGTTTTACTGTACAAGAGTGTATTCTTGGGAAGTTTTCAGAAAATTTGAAAATAAAGAATTAGACAGGTGAAGAGAGAATTTGAAATATATCCAAAGCAAGAAACCTGTGAGGGAGTTGGCTGGACCGTTAGATGCCCAAGGGGGTTAAAGGGGTTCTTAGGGAAGATAAGGCCATTGCATAAAAACTAAGGGGTAGATTTTCTAAATCTACACGCGCGTGAACAAAAGTACGCCGGATTTTATAAGATACGCTCGTAGCCGTGCGTATCTTATAAAATCCAGGGTCGGAGCGCGCAAGGGGGTGCACATTTGTGCAACTTACACGCGCCGAGCCCAGCGCGCGCCGAGCCCAGCGCGCGCTGCCCGTTCCCTCCGCCTCCCCCCACCTTCCCCTCCCTAAGCCACCCCACCCCCCCCGGCCCTATCTAAACCCCCCCCACCTTTGTCGCAGAAGTTACGCCTGCTCAAAGCAGGCGTAACTTTGCACACACCGGGCCGGCTGCCTGGCGCCATGTTCCAGTCCGGGGGCTGGTCCGGAGGCCCCGCCCCCGGGCCGAAACCACACCCTTGGCACCTCCCCTGGATGACACGCTGATCGCGTCTCGCCCCCCCCGACAAGCCCACCCCAAGAAAGCCCCAGGACTTACGCGTGTCCCAGGGCTTTGCGCGCGCCGGAAGCCTATGCAATATAGGCTCGGCGCGCACAGGGCCATTTTAGAAGGGTTAAGCGCGTACCTTCTGCGTGTAACCCTTTTAAAATCTGGCCCTAAATCAATTCTTTGCTTCTGTATTTACTAATGAGGATGTTGGGGAGATACCAATTCCGGAGATGGTTTTCACGGGTGATGAGTCAGATGAACTTAACCAAATCACTGTGAATCTGGAAGATGTAGTAGGCCAGATTGACAAACTAAAGAGTAGCAAATCACCTGGACTGGATGGTATGCATCCTATGGTTCTGCAGGAACTCAAAAATGAAATTTCAGATCTATTAGTTAAAATTTGTAACCTATCATTAAAATCATCCATTGTATCTGAAGACTGGCCAATGTAACACCAATATTTAAAAAGGCCTCCAGGGGCGATTCAGGAAACTATAGAGTGAGCCTGGCTTCAGTGCCGGGAAAAATAGTGGATCAGAATCACAGAGCATATAGAAAGGCATGGTTTAATGGAACACAGTCAACATGGATTTACCCAAGGGAAGTCTTGCCTCACAAATCTGCTTCATTTTTTTGAAGGGGTAAATAAACATGTGGATAAAGGTGAACCGGTAGATGTAGTGAATTTGGATTTTCAGAAAGCGTCTGACAAAGTCCCTCATGAGAGGCTTCTGAGAAAACTAAAAAGTCATGGGATAGGAGGCTACAAACTGGTTAAAAGGAAACAGATTAGGATTAAATGGTCAATTTTCTCAGTGGAAAAGGGTAAACAGTAGAGTGCCTAAGAAATCTGTACTTTGACTGGTGCTTTTCAGTATATATATATAAATGATCGGGAAAGGAATAAGACGAGTGAGGTCATCAAATTTGCAGATGATACAAAATTATTCAGAGTAGTTAAATCTCAAGCAGATTGTGATACATTGCAGGAGGACCTTGCGAGACTGGAAGATTGGGCATCCAAATGGCAGATGAAATTTAATGTGGACAAGTGCAAGGCGTTGCATATAGGGAAAAATAACCCTTGCTGTAGTTACACAATGTTAGGTTCCATATTAGGAGCTACCACCCAGGAAAAAGATCTAGGCACCATAGTGGATAATATAAAATCGTCGGCTCAGTGTGCTGAGCCAGTCAAAAAAGCAAACATAATGTTAGGAATTATTAGGAAGGGAATGGTTAATAAAACAGAAAATGTCATAATGCCTCTGTATCGCTCCATGGTGAGACCACACCTTGAATACTGTGTAATTCTAGTCACCGCATCTCAAAAAATATATAGTTGCGATGAAGGTGGTACAGAGAAGGGCGACCAAAATGATAAAGGGAATGGAACAGCTAACAGCTCCCCTATGAGGAAAGGCTGAAGAAGTTAGGGCTGTTCAACTTGGAGAAGAGACGGCTGAGGGGGGATATGATAGAGGTCTTTAAAATCATGAGAGGTCTTGAACGAGAAGATATGAATCGGTTATTTACACTTTCAGATAATAGAAGGACTAGGGGGCACTCCAAGAAGTTAGCAAGTAGCACATTTAAGCTCTGGAATTTCTTGTCAAAGGATGTGATTAGTGTAGCTGGGTTTAAAAAAGGTTTGGATAAGTTCTTGGAGGAGAAGTCCATTAACTGCTATTAATCAAGTTGAGTTAGGGAATGGCCTCTGCTATTTCTGGCATCAGTAGCATTGGATCTTCTTAGTGTTTGGCTACTTGCCAAGTTCTTGTGGCCTGATTTGGCCTCTGTTGGAAATGGGATGCTGGGCTTGACCCAGCATGACAATTTCTTATGTTCAGGAGAAAAAAAAAAAGATAGAAGAAGCAAGCCACTTGTCTCCAAAAGTTTGTTGATTGAAGAAAAGGTGCAGTTTTTTCCTCCTTCCCCAAAGGTTCATACTGGAAGTAATTTTAAAAAAGGTTTTACACATTTAAATTGGCTTTTGAAAATTGTTATGATATATGCCACTTTTACGCTTACAACTCCTTTGAAAATTCACTCCATTATGCATATACAGGGCTCTAAAGACATTTCATTGTATTGGTGCTTCTGTTACTTAAATAAAAGTAACAGTTGTTGATGAGTCTATCTGTGGGACAGGATTCCCCATTCTGAGGCAGTAAATCTTTCTATGGGGGAAGTGGACCCAGATACAAGTTCTCTGTCTAATCAAAGATCTTCATAGGATCAGCAAGAAGTGAGTGTCAGGTGCCTAATCCAGAGGTAACCTACAGTGTGGCAAGAATAAAGGAGGGGACTGCCCAGCCAGTGCTCTGATCTAGGAGTCCGAAGTCAAAAGGTGTGCAGGAGAAAGATTTGAGCACTGTACGCAGGGAGTCCACCATCCATCCAATGGAGCCTAGACCCAAAGTGTTGCACACAAGGGCCTTGGCAATCTGTTGCGCTCAAGGCCTTGGCAACCTACTGCACTGGGACGAGTGGAGTGTGTCCTTGGACCTCGGCGAACCTCAAGAGGAGCTCCGAGGAAGCGCCGAGGGAGGCGAGACGGAGCCTTGTCTGGGTGGAGACCAGAAGCCCAGGTCCCTGTCGACCTGCATGACACCTCTGGGAGGCCAACCATGCAAGGTTGGTCTCTAAGTAGTACTCAGACCACTCCAAGCCCTTTCGGACCTGCCGCTGGGTAACGGCAGAGGTGGCAGGCTGGACAGGAGGCGAAGGCGGAGATGACGAAGACTCAGGATTCTGGAGAAGACAACAGAAGGGTTAAAACTCGGAGAAGGTATCCGGTCATGACTCGTAGCAGCATCCATCCTGGACTGAGCTTCGGGGACCCGGTGTGATCGACGCACCTGACAGGTCATTTGAAGGAAGACGGAACTTCTGACCCGGCGTGGAAGACTAATCTGAAGGTCAACCAAAGTTGGACAGAAGATGGCTCACTAGGAGGTAAAATCTGGAACCAGGACATCAGAGGACAACAGAGGACGAGTACATCTGGACAGGTTAAAACGTCAGGCCTCCACGGCGAAGGCTCAGGATATCCTCTTCGGAATTCCAGGGCACTCAATGAAGGGCACAGAGGAAGAGTGAGGCAAGGACATCAAGCGGACTCCGGACCATGGACGTGGAAGATCCTCAGCCCGATGGAAGGAGTTATCCCACCAAGCGCCCTACAAACGCCAGCTGGGATGGTCGCGGACCACACAGGGATGGGACAGTGCGGAGCTTTGGCAGACGCAGGACAAAGCGGACATCAGATCCTCACAAAAGAAACATCTGGATTTCGGAAGCATGGACATCAGGACATGGCAAAGGACATCCAGTGAAGAGACCATGAACAAACAACGAGGGATCCCATGAAGAGAAGTGTATGCCAGGCAGGAGCAGAGAGCAAGGAGTCCTAAGGAGGACTAGCCCTTTGCCAAGGCAAGGAAGAACTGAACACAGGCCCTTCTTTAGGGCTGAACGAGGTGACGCCCAGAGAGGAGCTCAAGGTGGAGCCCAGGGCATATCCGGCTGCGGGCCCTTTAAATAATGAAGAGAGACGCTGCCGTCCCTTGCTCCTACCATGTGACAGGGGGCTGTCCAATGGCACCGGTAGCCCCTGTGACACAGTAAGGGCAAAGGCTATCGGCGCTATTTTGAATACTGGCAGCCGAAGTGCAGGAGATCACTCCTGGACCCCCGCTGGACTACCAGGGACTTTTGGCAAGTCTTGAGGGGTCAGGAGGGGGGGGGGGGGTTGTAGTTAGTTTTTTGGGTTTTTTTATATTCACTCCATAAGACGCACAGACATTTTCCCCCACTTTTGGGGGAAAAAAATGCATCTTATGGAGTGAAAAATACGGTATGTCTTTTTTGACCCCAAACAATTGCAAGACTTCCTATTGGGTCATCCCCAAGACGTTCCCGAAGTGTGACCAACTTGTAGTAAAAGGTTGCTCAGCTATCTATATATAGTATATAATGAATAATGTTGTTTGATATTCGTTCTGAAATTCCTATATTTAGGTGTATAATCTGGAGAAATATTTTCATATGGATGATATATAAATTCATATACCAGAATATGTACAGAATTCTATCAGAAGTAATTCATGTAAGATTGTGAAATTTGGAAAATTAAAAATTAAAAAGAAATAGTCTCATTCACTTTCACTCCAACTGTAAAACAACTCTACAATTTCTTCATCTATACAACATTTTCACCAGGAAAGCATTCCTCTGTCCACTTGATGCTTGGCTCATGCACTTGTTAATTCCCACATTGAGTACTGAAGGCTTTTTGCTGGCTGACATCCCAGCTTAGGAGAGCTTAAACTCCTTCAGAATGCAGCTGTTAGAGAGATTAGGAAACCAAGGGCAATGCGACCATATCCCCCTCTGGTTGGCCAGTCACGACACTTCCAGTAAAAACATTAAGGGGTAGATTTTCAAAGGGTTGCGCGCGTAAGATACACGTGCAACCCCCGAAAACCTACCCCTGCCTCCCCCTGCGCGAGCTGAGCCTATCTTGCACGCAAGCCCCAGGATGTGCATATGTCCCGGGGCTTCGAGAAATGGGCGGTCCGGGGGCAGGTCCAGGTGCCCCGACACAGCGGCCTGTGTCGGGGCCTGGCCAGCCAGCGCATGCAAGTTACGCCTTTCTCAAAGGTGGGGGGGGCCCGGAAAAAAGCTCCCTCCGAGGCCGCTCCGAAATCGGAGCGGCCTCGGAGGGATCGGAGGCAGGCTGCTTGGCTCGGCGCGCGCAGGTTGTACAATTGTGCACCCCCCTGCACGCGCCGACCCTGGATTTTATAACATGCGCGCGGCAGGCACACATGTTATAAAATCGCGCGTAGATTTGTTCTCGCCGGGTTGCGCGAACAAATCTACGTCCGCGCGTATGTTTTAAGATCTGCCCCTAAGATTTTAAAATCTTATCACCTGCAGGAGTCGGACCCTCCTTACTACAGTTGGTAAACTGCATGTCCTACTTTACCCCAGTGAATTTATAGATTTATGGTCCTGCCTTCCTTTCGGAAACAAACTACGAATTTATAGGCAACAGAGTAAAACCAGGACTGGCTCAACCTGTTCTTTTTAACATAGAGCTTGCTTGCATCCCTACCCATTATCTTTCACCTCCTGCCTACTATCACAACATGGTTCTCTACACCTCGTATCTCGATTACTGTAACAGGTCCATCTGTCGGCTGTTCAGAGAACCTGGCTTAGATGAAAGAGTAGCTTGTGCCAGTATGAAATAGGTATTCAACTACTATCAAGTTTTCAAAGTCTAGGCTTACTGCCTCTCTAGCAGGCCGATTCAGTAAAGTCCGCGGGAGAGTGGGCAAACGCCCGCTCTCCTGGCGCACACACAGGCCACTCGCCTGGGCGTGCGATGCAGTATTTAAATTAGGTCCAGCGGTAGAAACAGGCAAAAGGAGGCGCGTGTCCCTAGCACCTCCTTTTGGCCCGGAGCGGCGGCTGTCAGTGGGTTTGACAGCAGACGCTCAATTTTGCCAGCGTCTGTTCTCGAGCCCGCTGACAGTTACGGGCTCGGAAACCGGACGCCAGCAAAATTGAGCGTCCGGTTTTCGACCCGACAGCCGCCGGCCGACTTCAAATTTTTTTTTCTTTTTACTTTTTTTTACCCTTCGGGACCTCAGACTTAATATCGCCATGATATTAAATCGGAGGGTGCACAGAAAAGCAGTTTTTACTGCTTTTCTGTGCACTTTCCCGGTGCCCAAAGAAATTAGCGCCTACCTTTGGGTAGGCACTAATTTCTGAAAGTAAAATGTGTGGCTTGGCTGAACATTTTACTTACTGAATCGCGCGAGCATACCTAATAGGGTCGTCAACATGCATTTGCATGTTGAGGGCGCTATTAGGTTCGGCGGGTTGGACACGCGTTTTCCGCCCCTTACTGAATAAGGGGTAAAGGAAAACGCGCGTCCAATGACAGGTTAACAGTGCGCTCCGTCGGAGCGCACTGTACTGTATCGGCCTGTAGGGTAGCAGGCCTCTTTCACTTAGCTCCTCTCATGTATTTCCTGAGTCTAACACGCTCTATTCTCAATATCTCTCTCAGTGCTACTGGCAATTTTTTCTTCCCCCTTTAAATGTAACCCTATGGAAAAACCTACTGAAAAAGGTCACTTGATTCTCCCTATATCCACCTTTACTGCATCAGAGTAACCATGTATATTACCAGTAAAACCACACACTTAAGAGATAATTTTAAAAGGAATTACACATATAAATGTAATATACTATCAGAGCTAGTTTAAAAAGCCATTTACGCACAAATTGCACTTACATGTGAATATCCTATGGACAATTCAATGGCATATTGTAGCAATTTTCAAAAGCCCACTTATACAGGTAAAGTGCATTTATATGTTTAAAACCCAATTTTAAGAGTGTAAATGCTTTTTAAAATTAGGACCTTAGCATCTGGAATAAAAAGCTTGTTACAATGATTTTCAGAGTTCCTAATCTCCATGGGAGATGGACTTTAATTCTCCCCACCTTAAGGAAACACAAATGTAAGACACTAAAACTGGCTCCCTTTTAAAAAGTTTATTTTAATTCTTCACAACCATTACTGCATTTCATATTCCTTCGGTGACAATCTTTAAAGCTTACACAAACATATACTGAACATTCTTTCAATTCCCCACATGTTCTCTCTAGCAATTTGCTGATACAGATACATTCCTTCAATGTTTTAACTCTACAAGCAGAAAGAGACTGAATATTGGTCAGTAGGATTCCCAACAATCACAAAATTCTCTAACATACTTGCCCCATTCCACTTACCTACAGAGAGAAATATAATGTTTAAGTCTATTTATCACCTTTCGATACCCCGAGAGTGATCATACCTTTACTCTTTAAAAGTACTCCCAGCATAATATCTCAAGAATGAATCACAGGGTATTACTTCCTTGTTGCTAATTCCTGCCTAGGCTCAGTGCTCTACAATTAAAACACAAGAAACCAGTGTTATTGAGACTTCCCCCTCAAACTCTTACTAGGAGGTTTTCCTTTAGGGCAAAGCCATTATCAAACTTTTAAGCCCAGCCGTATTCTCTGCATTCCTTACCACCACAAACCTGCAATTGCCACAAACTGTCCGAGGGCTCTCGCTCTCTCTCTTAGTATCCCTTCTCAGTCAGTATCCTCCTGAAGAGCTAACCAGTTTTGGTGTCTGAATCAACTGGAAGGCATGCTATCAATTAAGTTGCCCCAGCCTTTATTTTTAATTAAGTCAAGGTGGTTCTCTCTCTCAGCAGTCTCACTGAACCAGTTAAGTCAGCTTTGCTTAAACCCAATTGGTTCTCCTAAATTCCTCTATACCAAGAGGTTTAGCTTTTATTCATTTGCCAGCTAGTTTTTAGAATTGAGTTGCTACCAGTCAGTGCAATTCAATTTTTCCCCTTTCTCCCCCTACTTTTCCTCCCAGAATCTAACTCAAACATTTCTGTATCCTTTATCTAGGATCCTAATTAATACAACATTGCCTTAAAAACAACAGTAAGTTCACTTTTAGTGTCATCCTTGCTTTAGACCTGACTCCGATTCTTCCTCCTCAGAGGACTGCTCCATAGTTTAACTAGGAGAGTTCCCTAGACCTCTGCAGTCCTGAACTCCTCTCCTCAGGTTGCTTCAGCTCCACCTCTCATATAGCTCCTATCAGCCAAATGGTGTGATTCTGCTGAGTTACTGTGATTCAGCTTTTCTGTGCACAGCTTCTCGCCACACTAGCTGCAGAGGTAGCTGGGGATTGTAGTCTTAGCCTCTGTATGTCCTACTTCACTCCCAGATTCTGCTGCCTTATACTTTCATATTTTCTGTCTTGCGCACAGACTAATACCATTCCTCCTACATCACCACAGCTCCCTCTCTCTGCCCAAGTCCTCCACAATTCTGCCACCCAACTACTTTCTCTGTGGCCTTCCCCTCTCTCCTCGTGTGTCACCTCACAGCTCTACTGTGGTTTCTGGTTAAGTACTGCCACCATTTCAAAATGCTTATACTGGCTCTCAAATACATTTGTGATCTTGCTCCTTCTGTCCTGCCCACAAGCTCCATCCCTCTAATATTATGACTACTTATTTTTATAGTGCTACACAACACTGTACAGATATACAAAAAAAAGAGACAGTGCCGACTTCATGAATCACCAATTATGCCTTACTGCACCCCTGGTCAAAGAGGCTCCTTCCCACTTTTGTATCTTTTCATTTTGTGCTCTTTATCTATGGCAACAGCATCTTACTTCCTCTACTTTCAAGAGTAAATTGAAAAACCCTTTAATCTCACCTTCAATCGAATGACCAAGTTACTGCAGTGACGTCTGGTGGCAGGTGCAGTTGTGTCACATACTGTGCTAATTTTAGTGATGCTCTCTTGTCAATTAGGTGTCACCAAGAAAACAATTTTCTCAGGCTCAAGGCTGTGTGACTAGATTCAAATTTCCCAGTTAATTTTTCACAAAAATCACAACAGCTGGCAAAGATTTACAATGGATATGTTAATAGTTTAAGCTGCAGAGTCACTACCAATTTTTGAAGAGCAGCAAGGTGAAAGAACAGCTGAGTGTTGAGGGGCTCTAAATAGGGAAGAGAAACATTTGAAAAACTCTCCTCTTTTCTAACGCCATCCATTCATTTCATAGCTTTATATAAAAAACTTTGAAAACAAACATTGCTCTAGTAATGCACACAGCAATGCACCTGGATATGCCACACGTCAACATCTTTAGTTCGTTTTGCACTGATCAGACGAAAGGCGATGAACCCTTCAGGAATTACCGTAGTCTAAAACAGCGTCAACTGCGGCTTGATTGTTAACCTTTACTTCTACATGTCAGTGTGGACTAAGATACTAATCACGTTACTTAAGTCAACATTTTGTAAAACAGTTTTCATGTCACTGTGGTATCTGTTTAACTGATCCATACTTCTCTCATTCACCTAATAGCAATTCTCCACGATGCTTTCTCATTGCTAGGGAGGGGATGAGGGTGGAGCGAGGACAGAGAACTGCACCTAAATAAAGTGGAGAATGGAGGAGGAGAGGGGCACTGCCCCAGGGGTGGGTGTGGCATGTGTGCACTTGCCAGAAAAAAAAAATGCTCATGGTCTCCCCCCCCCCCCACAAAAAAAAAAAAAAAAAAATTGTTGGGGCCGAATACAAAAAGCACATAGCAAGGGCATGTTTAAAGTGGCTAATAAGTCCTGGAAGAAATTGCTGCGTAGAAATATGAAACTATTACAGCCAAAAAATATAAATGACTTGGGGAAATTTCATAACTCTATAAACCTGCAGAATACATTATGTATCCCAGATGCTGTAACTGCATTCTTCTTCTTTTTTTTTCTTTTTTTTTAAATGATACAACAAACATGTTGTACTATATGGTGGCATTATCCTCAGAGATGAGTTAATATGTTCTCTAAATGGAAATTATGTTTTAAAAAATTATTACGAGTTCCATAAAAATCTGTGGACACCAAAACATTCATATGAAAACATTTCCTAAGGTCTGAACGGTGTACTTGAGTAAGCCTAGCTGGTAAAGTGATGTCCCATCCCTTCTGGATCGCAGCTGTAGTTTTATATTCCCATGCCAGAGAATTCACCTACTCAATGTTTGATGCTATCCTGTTTCTCTGAGGATTTGCAAGTGCTGCTGTAACCCACATTTTCAGGCAAGGCTTGTATTTTATTTCTCCCGGGCTTCCTTATTCTCTGGTCATATCATCTCACTCGATTATTCATGGTCCTGCCCACCTTCTGATGTCACCTCGTCACTGCCTTTAAAAGACTTGATGCCGGAAGGGCATGTGCACAGAGCACAACTAATTCGAGAAAATTCTTTCACAATGCACAATTAAACTCTGGAATTTGTTGCCAGGGGATGTGGTTATGCAGTTAGTGTAGCTGGGTTTAAAAAAGGTTTGGATAAGTTCATGGAGGAGAAGTTCATTACCTGCTATTAATCAATCAATCAAGTTAACTTAGAAAATAGCTACTGCTAACATTAGTAGCGTGGGATATACTTAGTTTTTGGGTACTTGCCAGGTACTTGTAGTCTGGATTGGCCACTGTTGGATACATGATGCTGGGCTAGATGGACCCTTGGTTTGACTCAGTTTGGCATTTTTTTATGTTCGTACAAAACTTTTACAACCAAAAGCAGACTTTTACAAAAGCAGACTTTTACAACCAAAAGCAGACTGTGATACATTACAGGAGGACCTTGCAAGACTGGAAGATTGGGCATCCAAATGGCAGATGAAATTTAATGTGGACAAGTGCAAGGTGTTGCATATAGGGAAAAATAACCCTAGCTGTAGTTACACGATGTTAGGTTCCATATTAGGAGCTACCACCCAAGAAAGAGATCTAGGTGTCATAGTAGATAATACATTGAAATCGTCAGCTCAGTGTGCTGCAGCAGTCAAAAAAGCAAATAAAATGTTAGGAATTATTAGGAAGGGAATGGTTAATAAAACGGAAAATGTCATAATGCCTCTATATCGCTCCATGGTAAGACCACACCTTGAATACTGTGTACAATTCTGGTCGCCGTATCTCAAAAAAGATATAGTTGCAATGAAGAAGGTACAGAGAAGGGCAACCAAAATGATAAAGGGGATGGAACAGCTCCCCTATGAGGAAAGGCTGAAGAGGTTAGGGCTGTTCAGCTTGGAGAAGAGACGGCTGAGGGGGGATATCATAGAGGTCTTTAAGATCATGACAGGTCTTGAACGAGTAGATGTGACTCGGTTATTTACACTTTCGAATAATAGAAGGACTAGGGGGCATTCCATGAAGTTAGCAAGTAGCACATTTAAGACTAATCGGAGAAAATTCTTTTTCACTCAACGCACAATAAATCTCTGGAATTTGTTGCCAGAGGATGTGGTTAGTGCAGTTAGTGTAGCTGGGTTCAAAAAAGGTTTGGATAAGTTCTTGGAAGAGAAGTCCATTAACTGCTATTAATCAAGTTTACTTAGGGAATAGTCACTGCTATTAATTGCATCAGTAGCATGGGATCTTCTAGGTGTTTGGGTAATTGCCAGGTTCTTGTGGCCTGGTTTGGCCTCTGTTGGAAACAGGATGCTGGGCTTGATGGACCCTTGGTCTGACCCAGCATGGCAATTTCTTATGTTCTTATGTAAAGTACAAACAATCCTACTCAAAGGTGCTAAAAATACATTAAAAGGTAAAAGGGATAAGGAGGAACCTTGAGGGACGCCCTGATCTAATATCCTCACCACTGACCTTATACCTTGAAAGAAAACAAACTGTTTTCTATTTGTTAAAAATTCTTCAAACCATCTTAAAACAGATCCTCTTAATCCAACTTCTCTACAATGTTGCAATAAAATAGCATAATCAACAAGATCAAATGCACTAGTAAGATCTAATAGAACTAGTAATATCATTTCTCCTTTAACTAATCTGGGTAACACTTCCTCAGTTACTGAAATCTGAATGGTCTCTCTACTTAGTCCTCTCATGAAACCTTCTTGTGCACTGTGCAACCCATGTGAATTTTCAATGTATTCAGACAACTGCTTAGTCACCACTTTTTCCACAATTTTAGCTATATATATAGCAAATTGGAGTCTGGCCTATAGCTTCTTCCCCCTTCAATTTAGGCAACACTACAGCGGTTTTAAATCTCCCTGGTACTTATCCCTTCTCCAATGAGTCATTAACCAGCAACCTCAACCAAGGCAATGCCTTATCTGAAGCCTCTCTCAGCAACCATGAGATGGAATTGGACGGATCAAGAAGGGCATTAGCAGGTTTCACCTGACCCATAACTGATATCAATTCCACTGAAGATATTGTCCCAAAGTTTTCTAAACCCCCCCCCTTTCCTCATTTCCAATTTGTACTTGTTCTGTGCTATCTATTTTAACTGTAGTTTGTTTCTTCCCCCACTTCACTAACAAACTCCTCCTGCAAACCACCAATCAGCAAAGTACTTTCTACTGAAAATAGGATGCAAACATCTCAAAATCCAGCAAATCTTCATAAACTAAATTGTTTATCTTTCTTTTCTCCTAATAGTGTACTACCCTAAAGAGTATTCTCTGATTGTAATTCAAAGAATGTACCATCCCTGTGTAATATCTTTTGTGCCACTACTATTCCCTTGAACTGCTATTCATATTCAGGTTATAACTATTTGATATGTCTGAAGATGTATGTACAACTTTGTATTTAATAAGTATATCTGTTTTATATGTTGATTTCAAATATTTATGTCTTTGAACATATAAAAAACTTTGAGTGTCTTATCGTAATCCACACTGGACAGTATTTTTTTTATTGGAAGAGGAGGAATATTAAGATGTTTTAATAAATAATAACTATATAAATAAATGATAGAGAATTCTTTATACTAAATGGTTTCTGTTATACTGCTATACAAGAATCCTTGCCCTCATCACCACGGGAGGATTTGCCAGGTCTTGGAAACTAAGCAGGATCAGACCTGGATAGGAAGCCTTGAAGAAAGGCCAAGTGCTGTGGGCTGCAGAAGACAATGGCAACCTATTGCATGTCACAGTCATTGTAGTGAGGGTCAGAGGAACTTTCCTTGTTTGACAGTTGTGTATTTCATGGACTGTCAAGATAAGATTCTGAATCTTGCCCTCTGGTAATGTCATTATTCCCCCCCCCCCCTTTCCTCACTCCCCCAACTGCAAAAATTGGCTTCCAATGTGAAGGATCTAGGGACATGTTTTCCCAATTTATAAACCAGGTTTGAAATTACCGAGTTTCATTGCAGTACTGCTCGTAACTGAATGATGTCTAAATAAGGACAGACAAAAGTGTTCTGTTCTTAATGAACAGAATGAGGTCTGAGAGGAATGAGGACTTTGGTAAATACTCTGGGACCAGAGGAGAGTTCAAATCACAAAGCTTGATAATGGTCACCTAATAACGCAAACTACTGGAATAAGCTTCTTATAAATCTAGGCTACAAAGAAAATTGCCTGGTCTTTTGACTTTAATTCTAGTTCAGAGAAATCCCATTCTGAAATGCTTTGTAACTTCAAATTTGTTTCATCTTTTCAACACTGGACAATGGCCAGCAGATTTTTTGTGGGCACAGAAAATTGTGAATATGTGCCAAGAAGCCTTTTCTTTGTTGAAACTGATCTTATCACTTGAAATATTTTTTGAACTTGGCAGTTTTCTCATGCTCCTTTGGGTCTCTAGCTCAAATCTGAATCAGAGCTGGGATCCTAGTCTGAGCTTTCATTTGCATTCAGCCAGGGATTTTTCCCCTATTTTAAATCGCACTCCACCCAACATAGCAAGTCTTTGTGAGATAGTCTCTTGTACTGAGACTATGCACCAGAGCTCCTTCCAGAACCTGTAATCTGCCACTAGGAGCCACCCTAGAGCAATGACCATGTCGCCCCTTCCCCATTCACCAGAGGCTATGAATACTGGCCCTGCAGTACCTTGAATCCCAGACAACCTGTGCAGCTGAAGATCTGACTTGGAGAATCAAACTGGGGACCTTCTGCATGCCACTAAAGCCAGCAGGTCAGCCCATCACTTGGAAAGCTTAATAAATGATGAACAGAATTTTGAAGGTCATTTGACTGTCCTTTGGAATTGCAGCCTGGATTAAGGAAATGGATTGCAATGTCTGAAACGCTATAAGGACATGAAGCTGTATAATTTCCAAATATCCATCTATCTGAACCTAAGCTTTTCCAGGTAAAAACTTCTACCTAAAATGCACGCTTCAAAAAAAAAAAATTGATCCCTTCTGTCAATGGCTTGCTGGCTTTTTCTTAGAGAGCCACAGAAGCCTTTACCTTAGGTTTCATAAGCTGTTTTCTTCACATCTGGAAATTCAGAAGGAGAAAGGCACATGTAGTTAGGGCCAGTGCAACGGCCTTAGGAGCCCTAGCCAAACCTCATAGCCTTGCACCACCACTCCTAACCTTCCCCCCCCCCACCCCCCCAGATTGCACACACAATTAAAAATGGATGTATTTATAGAAGAATATTTCAAAACAGCTAATAAATAAAACATCCAATAACCTAACTGTATTGGGTTTTCTATATAACAGTTTGATGTTGTGCCTCAGCTGATCTTTGCTTATATATTTTCAGGGGGCAGGTGGGGGGGGGGAACGATATATAAAATGGAAACTGCTACTATGGCTGTACCTCTTTTGTAGTTTAACAAGCTTCAGAATTATGTATGTTAAATGTTTATTTTACCTTTGCAATAAAAACTCGTATACATTTTTTCCCCAATAAATGAATTCAAAACAACACTTAACAATTAAAATTAATAAGTATAAAATAACATCCCTACTGTCTTTACCTGATGCCCTAATATTGTTGTGGATTAGCAGGGGCAAAAAAAATAGGGTTTATTACTCAAAGAGTCTCCTCTCTCTCTCTCACACACACATGCACATGCTCACTTCCCCCTCCCTCCTTGGAAGCAGAAGCGGCGGCAGCAGTAGCCTTCCCTTCAGCCCCCGGGCCTCTTCCTCTTTCTTCAGCTGCTGGGCTAATGCCGCTCTGCTTCGTGCTCCTGACAGCCTGCAGCGGATACTGCTCTTCAGGCTCTTTCGGTCCCCGGGCCGCACTGCTTCTGCCCCTATGTGCCAGAGCCTGGGGCAATGCGGCTGCTGCTGCTCCTCCTCCACCTGCTTCTCCGGCCCTAGACCGCACTGCTACCGCTCCTAAGTGCTGTGGGCCCCGGGAAATTTATTTATTTATTTTTAACTTTTCTATACAGACGTTTGTGTAAAAAAATACAAATTACACCGGTTTACAAAGAAACAGATTGTCGCATGGGAGCTTTACAAAGAACACGGGTAACAAATAACTGGGGTACAGGGAACTAAATATCTGTAAATAAAAACAACCTGGGAGTATAAATAAATTAATTTGATATCTGCATAAACACAATAAATAAATATCAGAACAAGAAGTAAATGGGTGAACAGTTAACATCACGCGGAGCAGAACATTGTACATTAAATTGAATACCAGATCGGAATGAACTGATTATACTTATGGGAATTAGTCATAAAGGATGAGCTCAAGTGGTTGGATCAATGGTGAGGTAAAGAAAAAGGGAAGTAATTAAAGGAATGGACCTAACATTCGTGAAATGAGCGAGTGTCATATTTCAGGAAATGCTTGGCTGAAAAGCCACGTTTTGAGTTTTTTCTTAAATGACAGTGGGCATGGTTCTTGGCGGAGGTCCGGGGGGAGGGCGTTCCATTGTGGGGGACCTGCTGTAGATAAGGCACGTTTCCTTAAAGAGGTTTTTGCTGGAGGGACGTACAAGGTGCCTTTATATGCTCTTCTAACAGGTCTGGAGGATGTATGTGGACGAAGTTGGATGCTAAGATCAAGGGGGGTGAGGTTGTGTATGGCTTTGTGAATTATTGTGAGGACTTTGAAGAGGATTCTGAATTTGATGGGCAGCCAATGGAGGTTCTGAAGGATGGGAGTGATGTGTTCTCTTTTGTTAGTGTTGGTTAGAATCCTAGCGGCAGAGTTCTGCAACATCTGTAGAGGTTTGATGGTGTTAGCAGGGAGATCGAGAAGCAGAGAGTTACAATAGTCGATTTTTGAAAGGATGATGGACTGAAGCACCATGCGGTAGTCCTGGAAGTGGAGAAGTGGTTTCAGCTTTTTTAGGACTTGTAATTTGAAGAAGCATTCCTTTGTGGTGTTGTTTACAAATTATTTTAGATTTAGATGGTTGTCCAGAAAAACACCCAGATCTCTCACATAAGAGGAATGATTTAAATTAGAGAATTGAGAAGAGATTGGTGAGTTAAGAAGAACGTTGTTGTCATCCTGGGAGATGATAAGAATCTCCGTCTTGTTGGTGTTGAGGACTAGGTTGAGGCTGGTGAGAAGGAGGTTGATTGATTGAAGGCAGCTATTCCAGAGGCTCAGGGTTTTGTGGAGAGATTCCGTGATCGGGATAAGAATTTGTTCATCATCAGCATAGATATAATGAGTTATCTTTAGGTTTGTAAGTAAGTGGCAAAGCGGGAGAAGGTAAATGTTGAAAAGAGTTGGTGAAAGGGATGATCCTTGAGGGACTCCAAGGTTGGAGCAGACTGGATGAGATTCTTTGTTGTTAATTCTGACCTTGAAGAACCTGTTACAAAGGAAGGATTTGAACCAATAGAGTGCCGTTCCAGTGATGCCTATGTCTATGAGGCGGTCTAAGAGAATTGCATGGTTCACCGTGTCGAAGGCCACAGATAGATCTAGGAGAGCAAAAAGATAGGGTTGTCTTTTTTCAAGGTTCAGGAGGATGGTGTCAGTAAGCGAGATTAGGAGGGATTCTGTGTTTAAAGATTTGTGGAAACCAAACTGAGTTGGGGCGAGTATCTTATGTTCATCCAGGTATTCTGCTGTTGCTGCTCCTCGCCCTGGTTCTCCCGGCCCCAGGCTGCACCGCTCCAGTTCTTGAGTGTGGCACAGGCATGGGAGGTGGGGGGAAATGCTGCTGCTTCCTGCGATCAGGGAGCACTGCTCCTCCTATTGCTTCTTCCGAACCAGCCTCACCGATCTGCAGTTGCTGCTCCTCCTCCTCCTTTCAGGCTCCCAGGCTGTGCTGCTCCTGTTCCTGGGCACCTCGTGGCCAGAGGCCGATACTGCTACTTTTGACAGCTGTGGTGTGGCCTCTCCTTCCCGCCTGCGTGGCCCATGCCACACCAGGTCCTGTTCCAGGCCGCAGAGGTGGAAAGAAGCCTCTGCTTCTTTCCACCTCTGCGGCCTGGAACCACCGCCCTCCGACCTGTGGCATTCTAGGCGGCTGCCTAGAATGCCACAGGTCGGAGGGCGGAGGGCGGAGGGCTGCCTAGAATGCTACCACCGCCCTCCGACCTGTGGCATTCTAGGCGGCTGCCTAGTCCTCATAATGCTTCCAACTGCCCTGCGTGCAGTCTCACCAACCCAAAAGCCAAAAGTAAAACCGGACGGGAAACCCCGATGTCCCTGGTCAGCTCTGCTTAAGCCAAACAGATGGAAAAGACTGGAGCCCTGATGGGGGAAGAGCCTTGGCCTGAAATTACCAAAGACTCGTCCATAACCCTTGGTGCAGACTGGGTAAGATTGAAGTGGACCAATGCATTCCAGGCTATACTGGAACTCACTGGACATACCATCTGTAGCCACAAAGAGTAAAGACATCATTTAATTCTAGGGAAGGCCATACTGCGGAATGGACTGAACATTTTTCAAGGTGACATAACTGAAATGGCAATGAAAAATTCACTGATTAGCCAGGGAATTATCCTTCCTAGGGGAAAAAAAAAAGTGAGTTCTGTTCTTCTGCCATAAAATTTATTTACTAAATATTTAAAAATGTAAAAATGTCAACAAGGTCACAAAGACATAAATGGGTAGCAAGCACTTAAGGCTGAAATGATACAGAATTGCTGGCCCCTACAGCATTTCCCTTAACATTTCACATCTTGCTTGATGTGTAGCCACTTTTCACAATACCTAAACCATGAGTCCTACTGGCAGAGCGTGCTGCATGGTGTTACTGGATTTGGAGAGCCACAGACTGCATGCGCGCTGATAAAAAAAAAAAAAAGCAAGCAACAACGGATTAACTTTTCTCTCTTTCAGGCTGGAACTCTACCATCCCAAACAGAATGCTTTCCCTGCCACCACCACCACCACCACAGATGTTCACAAGATTAGGTATTCCTGCTCCTTCTTCCCATAATATGCAGAACAATGAAACAATGTTGTGCAATTACTGCTCCAGTAGCATCGTCAGATTCACTGCAGCAGCGGATAACATTGGAAACATTTTAAGTCATTCTTTCTGAAAAGATCCCAATACAATGGGCTGATTGGGCGTAAGCATACCACGGAGGTCTGAAAAGGGAGGGAGGGAAGACAGCTACCACAATAGCAGCAGCTCTTATCAGGAATGGATTTAAGTTTTTGTCAACCCTAGGAACTGCTGGTGCCATGCATTCACCCCCCCCCACCCCCCCACTAAGGGTGGCCTATCCTCCTAACCTCATCTCTCACCACCCCCTCATCCCTGAGTTCCTATTCCCGGCCACCAACATCCCTCCCCCCACCCCAAATACAGCTGAACCTCCAGCTTGAAAACTACTCTACTACTATCCTGCAGGGGACATTGTTCTTTCCCTCCCCCTCTGAAATCTAGTCAGGAGAAGAGAGGTGGGGCTGATGGTCAGGTACCTCTAGCGACTCCTGCTGCCGCTAGCTCCTCGCCCTCCCATGCCAGACAGATCAGCTGTTTGACTATGCAGCTGAGGCACCCACAGCAACAGGTGCCAGTTAGAAGGCCTGACTGTGGATTCTGTCCTCCTCTGTCATTATGCCTCTCACCTTGGTGGCTTCAGCAGGCCGCAGAGAACAGTGGCGGCAGCAGTGCTTCAGCCCTGCCCAGGCTGGCTCAGAGGGAAGGGTCATTTGGATCTGAGCCGCATCGGGAGGAGTAGTGCGGGGCCCACAACCCCAGTTCACCCCCCTCAAAAGGATGACCCTGTTGGCCGCCAGGTAGGGGTGGGGGGAGAAAGGGGCAGTGGAGAGGGCAGGGCAGGTGAACAGAGAGGTTGGCAGTGGAGCCACGTCAGGCAGTGTGAATTGAGAGGGGTGGATGTTCTTAGTAACTGTGGCTCCAGCGGCTCTGTTTGGCCACAGGATCGGATCAGTGGCAGAGGATGGTTAGGGCTCTCCTTGACTTGCTGAAGGCCCTGCTGGGCAAGTCATGGGTGACTGTAGATCTCCTTGGCTCCCCGATCTGCTGGGAAAGCAGAGGTTCTTCCTCTGATGCAGTGGACAAATATCAGAGTGGCGGCAGAGGCTCCCTCTCTGCTTCTACCCCTTGCCCCAGATATCAGCCGCCTATAGACAAATCCAGGCCTGGTCCCTATCAGCCTGCCAGCGGCAGTGCGGGTACACCTCCGAAGAGGTCCTAAAGCTGGAAATGGTTACCTGGCTGCCCAAGCCTGACTGGGAATCAGGGGGCATGGCAGAGACCGCCCAGGGCAACAAGGGATAAAAACACTAACAAACAAACGAAAATAACTTTGGAATCATATTGCACTCTTCTTGTACAGGAATCAGAGATTGATTCCCAAGCCAGGCTTCTATTCCTTACACTGGCCAAGGCAGGGGATGCTGTGGAGGGAGCTCTCAGAATCCAAAAATATGGGAATCCCATCCATCGTGCCTGATGGCCAGAGTTGGGAGGGGGGGGGGGCAGAGGGACCCTTGGAAGCTGTGATCCCTGATCAAGGATTGGGGGTTGTGATAGCTGGTATCATGCTCGCTACCTCTTCAGCACTCCAACGATGTTCTTGGACCACAGGATCCTCTGACACAGCTCCCGGCATCATGTTGCTTCCAAGGCAGCAATTCCTGAGCTTTTATCTAGGCTTTTGATCTAGGACTTCCTATGTTGCTGGCTGATGATAACATCACTGCCTGGATATATAAGGAAACTTTTTGGCCCCAGTCAGCATCTCAGCAATTGGTCTTCTTGTGCTTTGTCGCTGATTCATATCTGTTTGTCTGTACACCGCCCAATTCCGACTTCTGCTCACTCTTGGATTCTGCCTGAATGCCACCTGCCCTGACCTCTGCCAGGCCTCCAGATCTTGCCCTGTCAGTGCTCCAGTTTCCAGACCTACCCATCCACAGTCACCTGTACAGGCCTGGCCTGTGCTTGCACGGCTCAGGCTGGGCCAACTGAGGAGCAGCACAAGGGCTCACCTCCCCCCCCCCCCCCCCCATACCATGAAAGTTGGACTGGACAGGAGAGGGATTAAAACTGCAGCAAACCCCAAGGAGTTGCGAATGGTACCATAACCTGACAGAGGCCTCTTCCAATTGAACTGAAGCACAAACAAGCAGGAGGAAACTGCCAGACAAAAGCAGCCTTATTCTATTCTAGCAGCATGTGCGAGAGATTTTCAAGGACAAAAAGGTCAGGATAGCCTTTTGCTTCCACTTACTTAAATTTGGATCACATTTCCAATCTGGGATAGTTTATGAATATTGAAACTACATAAAATATTGACTGAGAAGTAGAAATATTGGATTTGTATAATATTTGTCATCCAGACAGGATCCCACTGTTCTTTACATTGTAAATTTCAGAAACACTTAGAATTAACAATTCTAGCACCTGACTAGCAAGAGATCTTTCTAAAGGGTAGCACAAGGAATAGTACTAGTATGTTTGCCCAACTGCAGTTGGGTGAGTAAATGCCCTTAACCCAGTTCTCAAAGTGCACTCGTTCAATCTGATTTTCAAGATATTCCCAATGAACAACCAAAAAAGAAGTATCTGCATACAGTGGAAGCAGTGCACGTAAATATGTCCCAAGCACATTCATTGGGAATATCCTGAAAACCAAGCCTGTCGGATGGTCCCTCAGGACCAAGGTGAGAACCAAAGAGATAAGGTACAGGCAGAAAGAGTGACCGGAGTAAGTGGCAGCAGGACATGTCCAGTTACCAGGATGTTTGTATCTCGAATCACTGTACTGCACCTCGGGTTTGATTTGCCCAAAATTGGAGCCTAGAAAAATATTAAAGACAAAGGATATTTGGTAGTTTTACTGAATGAAAATAACTGAATTCTATTTAAAAAGCAGCTCAAAGGCCTTGCATATCTTGGATGAAGACATGTAAGCCTCAGACATGTGGGGTGGGGTGGGAGGAGTTTAGGCAATCCCCACTCTGATTTGCATACTGCTTTACCAGCTTCATTACAATATGGACGAACCTCATTACTCTTTTTTCAGATAGGCAGCCACTCTCCTGATGTCATCATTTAGGAACTGGATGGAGTAGAGATAATAAGCTCAGCATATTCCCACCGAGATGCTAGTTCAAACTAAAAGAACCCAGAAATGCTTGCCAGTCTTCAAAAACTGCATGGTCTCAAATACGTTCAGAACCACTTACATAATGCTACTCCATGAGATTCAATTAAAAAAAAACCAAAAACAAGAAAAAAATAACATTTGAAATACTAACAATATAATAATTGGTAAAACAATTTTACGTTTATAATGATGCAAAAGACACTATTCTACAGAATTTACAGAAGACTTACATATATGTGTAACCCCTTGGCTGAAGTCCACTTTAGGAGTTCACAGAAACACAGTAATTCTTGGGATCTAGCTATTATTACTTCCCATATAGTCCATTTAGCCCCAGGTTCTCCAGAATTCCCTGCAGGGGAAGGGAAAATACTCTCCTAAGCTTTGGGTATTGATCTTGCACAGTCTCTGTAGCCATTAGTGATAATCACACTGGTAAGGTAACTATTGATAGATGGATTCTTCACACAGTCCACAACACAAACATTACAGAGGGTAAATCTGTGACTCTGCAGTTCTGTCCACGGGTCAGTTTTACTCCAATGGGATTTCTTCCCTGGTGGGATATCGAATCAAATTCAGTTCCCAATTTACAATACCATTGATCAGATATCTTGGTATTCAAGTCTCATATTCCCCCTGGTTCTTTCACTCCTTGTTGTACCTGATGGGTACCATACACCGGATATTCGGGAAAGGGATCAATTTTTATTTATTTACAAAATGTATAGCTCACACTCTACAAAATGTTTGAGGGGGGTCACAAAAGCTAAGCATCCATAAAATATAATCAACATAAGCCAAAAACAATACTAAAACAAACGACTGATGCTAACAACATGTAAAAATCCTGCTACAAAGTGTTAAACTAAAAACTTAATTAGGCCTTGGCTCCTAAAGCACTGTCACTAAAGGCTTCATAAAAAAGAAAGAGATATGTTTTTAATGTCTTTTTTAAAAAGACTTATAACATACAAATGTGTTCCAAAACGCAGGTCTGACAACTGAAAAAGCTTTCTCTCTCACTGACAGCATCAAGGCATATGAATCTCACAGAGGGATTTCCAATAGATTTTTACTTGTAGATCTGAACATCCGAGTGGGTTGGTAAATCCGCAGTGTGGCATTAAACAATGGTATGGACTGATTTTGCAAACGGCTTCTCCTTTTCATCTCCTGGACATTGGCTAAATGGTACAATTTTCCTTCCAAACCATGAGTGAGTGACTGATTCTCTCAGAGGGAGAGGATCAGAACTATCTAATAATACAAGACTGGTCACCAAATCCAAAATAAAAGGAAGGGTGGGTTGAAAACTTCCTTCACCTGAATCCAAAAAATGGTATAAAAGTGCCTCCTCAAAAAAATATAAAAACACACACAACTCCTTAACCCTTCTCCATGACACCAATGTATAGGGTCTAAGGTAGTGATGGGCAAACTCCAGTCCTGGAGGGCCGTAAACAGGCCAGGTTTTCAGGATATCCACAATGAATATGCATGAGAAAGATTTGCATGCACTGCCTCTACTGTATGCAAATCTATCTCATGCATCTTCATTGTGGATATCCTGAAAACCTGCCCTGTTTGTGGCACTCGAGGACTGGAGCTCGCCATCACTGATCTAGGGGTTCTTCTTCCTTCATAAAACAAGAAACACTTCTACATCCTCCAAAAACAAATGACAAACCCCCACCCTCACTAGGGGCCGGTATAGTTCAATTTGTTTATAAATAATTTAGAAGACAGAGTAACAAAATTTGCAGAGGATACCAAACTCTATAGGGCTCTTACAACACAAGCTCATAATGTAAGACTACTGGAGGATCTAGAGAAATTGGGAATTTGGGCAACCAAATGGCAAATGAAATTTAATTCAGACAAATGCAGAGGCACATTGGGAGAGAAAAAAATCCCAAACTACCAGTACATGCTGCTGGAGTCTTCTCTGGAAAGCTCCTAAACAACAAAGGGATCTTGGAATTACTGTGGACCAGATGCTGAAACCACTGGCACAGTGTGCAGCAGCAGCAGCCAAAAAACTGTATGTTAGGAATAATTTGGAAGGTATATATGACAAATCTAAAGATATTATCATACCTCTGTTTAGAGCTGTGGTGTGACCACACCTCGAGTACTGGGTGCAGTTCTGGACACCCCCCATCTCAAAAAAAGATGTGGTGGAGCTCAAGCAGGTACAAAGAAGGGTAACCAGAATGGTGAGAGGATTGGGGCATCTCTCATATGAAGAAAGGATAAAACATGTTGGTTTCATTCATGAAGCCAGGAACGCCCATGCCCCGCCCCTGTTTTGGACTTTTTCTTTTGTGCGCGTGCCGAGAAATATGCGCATACTCGGGCAGCTTTTAAAATCCACTCGGCCTGTGCCAGTCCAACATATTTATGAATCTCTGAGTTTTGGCACACGTCCGGCTTTAAAAATTCACCTGCAAGGGTTTTTTAGCTTGGAAAAAAATAAGAATTGGGGTGGGGGACATGATAGAGGTCTACAAGATTTTGAATGGAAAACAACAAACCACAAACAAGCAGTTGTTTCTGCAGTGCAATAATACCAGGGACCAGAGGGCATCCAATGAAATTTGAAGCTAGCCGTTTCAAGACCAAACACAAGAAAGTTATTTCTTTGGTCAGAACTGTCGAATCAGCTGCCGCCAAATGTAGTCAGAGCATGCGGCACAGTAACATTCAAGAGGGTCTGGCTACATTCCTAGAAGACCAAGGGCACAAATGGATAATAGAGACCGGGTGTAGGCCAAGTGGCTTCACACTTTTATAGATCTACAGGGAACACTTAAGATGAAATCTAGTTTTCATCTGGTGGCTCAGGGCCACTGTAAGAGACAGGATGCTGGGCTAGATGGACCACTGGTCTGATCCAGCTTGGCTATTCTTAACATTTGCAGAGCTACCACACACCCGACTATGAAACACAAAAGCCATCCTATATACAAAAAGTTGGTATAAACTCCCATCTCATCCCTTTAACCACTGAGCCTACCAGGAAACCCCAGAAGGTAAAGGTTTATTTATACTTTCTTTGCTATACATAAGTGTTCGATTATTGGATTTCTAGTTTGCAAGGTCAGTTCCTGGGTGAACTGTTTTTCATTAAAATGTGAATGTACTGAAAGATCTGAGAGTAAAATGTTAACTACAAGTGTTGGGAATGAAGGAATGTGTGAAATGTGTGTACAGCAGAGACCTGATTATACAGCAGTGTTACACAAGCCAGTGTTGGTGAGTCATATTTGCTACTATGGCTCAGGAATATGCAGTTCTGTATATCTTCATATCACTACAGTCCTTGAGAATACATACTGTACAGGCACAGATGTGTGTGCTGTGTTTGAGGATGCGTTTTAAAAAGTTGCCTGCATGTAAGAAGGACGTACAGTGGAGGGTGAATATGTGGAATAATAATGTGAATGTAAGTTCTGGGGGGGGTTTTGCCTCATGGCTGATATAGGTTTGGAACTAGGTACTGCTGCAGCTGTACAACCTTCACTACTTTCTAAGGGAGCAGGATTTATCTTTTCTTTTTATTTATTTTTTTTGACAATGTTAACCTATTCGTAGAAAAACAAGAAAGCTAGTTATAATAAACTCACTTCAGATAGCACCCCTCAAAACATTTTAGCATCTTCCCCAAATATTAATGCTCATCTCCAAATTGATTTGGTGTACCTTATTAGTTAGAATCTCACGTATAACATGCACACTATCTCCAACACCCTCCTCTAAACCTATAATTTATTTACCGGTACATTTTATGGCTCACCTTTCTTTGCACACACCTGCAAGAGAGTCACAAAGAAATTTTTTGATAGGTATATCTGTATGCTGAGTGAAAAGTATCAAGTTCCTATGTGCTCCTTTTTCTGAGTGCCATGAATATCAATTTTGTGAACCAGCACATTATAAATATTGCCTTTTTTTTATGACAGTTGCTAATTGGCTTTTAAACACATAGGGGCCTTCCTAGTTATGTGTCTGTTTTGCTAACCACACACAAACCTACTCAGGCATTATGCTCTTTGCAACTAGATTATAGTCCCACCCCCCCTTCTAAAACCAGGCTCAAGTGCACATGATATACATGTCTAAGTTACATGGCACCAACATTATGGAATTCACTTCCTAAGAAATTAAGGCAAGAATTCAAGTTCTGAAATTCCAAAAGGAAGTAGAGACATGCTTGTTTAACCAAGCATTTCATTAGCTGGTTGTTAACATTTTATAGTCACTGTTCATTTGTTATTGTGCTTCTGGTCCTCTGACTCCTAAATCTAGAAGCTACTATGATGATGAATGTTATTGTTGGTTATTTTTTTTAGCTTATTTATAATCATGTGTGTATGTTATTTTGCTCGGGTGGAAGATTCTGACTTTTTTGATGTATTCTTTAATTTCGTAAATGGATAATTTTTCATGACTCTAGTTTTGTAATCTATTAGCTAGGTGTTTTTTTTCCAGCATACACTTATTCATTTCCCTAATTCACTAGTGAGTTTTATTATATTCATCGTTTTTAGTTATTTGCTTGCTAATTTGCTTTATGTATTCTTTTATTTATGTATGTAAGATGATGCTGTAATTATATTGATGTGAAATTGTCCTTATTTTATTGTTCACTGCTTTAATGATAGTTTTATTACAAGAAAATTGCAGTATATTAAGTAATTAAAAACACTCACGAGGCAAAAAAAAGAATTTGGGGCAAATTGAAGCTCATTTACTAAATGGCATTAATAAGCAGGTTTTTCCATTAAAAACATTAAAGTGTAAAATACTTAAATGAGCTACTAAAGTTCAAAATGTATGCAAATTAACTCATTCAAATGTAGTATGACTTGCATTAACACATCCCTCTGCATTAATGCAGCATTTAATACATTTTAAACAGACCTCTCGAGGAAAAGTTTAAAATGCGTTAAAATGTGCATTTTTAATGCACAGAAATGCAGCGCTTTGAAGGTGCTATTCAGTTACAGAGTACTATTCAAAACCATTTCTGTGATAAAACAAGTATTCCTAATCAACTATTTCAAGGCTGAATTTAAAGGAGGAAGAGGCCTGCTACAACTAAAGTCAGAGATTTGGAGAGAGCATGCAGAAGACGCTGCCTGAAAGCCTGGGCTATTACACTGCTGGTTATAAATTTTATACCCACCATAGCACCCAAGTATGCAGATTAAAAAATGGCCCTTGACCAAAAAGCATCTGACAGGATAGTCCAGAAAATGTTAAGTAAACTTAAAAGATTTTATTTCCCCCTAGGGAGAACATAATTGGTTAATTAAAATCTATTTACTCTCCAAAACAGCTTGTAGCAGTACCAGTCCACTGGCTATTACAGGAGCTACAGAGACGAATTTGGCAGACACCTTTGTCAGTATGACCACAGCCTCATTAACTGGAGAGGAATGCAAAAGGCACTCAAGGAGGGTAGTTTCACATTGTGTGGCTAATACCTGAGAATCTCAACAAATATCTTAGAGGCCTAGATACTGAAAGGTTTCCACCTATTTTTGTCTATATGAAATATGCTTAGGGGACAATTTTCAGAAAGTTGCCAAGTGGCAACCCAGCTGACTACATTATGGATGGCTACGGCATGCATCTTTGAGATCTAACACTAGAATAAATATTCTGCTATAATAAGAGGCTCTTGTTATATCACTTAATGAAAGTTTAAAGTGACCATCATATAGTATCTCTGGTGCAAGTGGCTTATAGGTGAAGCCTTTAAAGCACGAGGACTAGTTCAATCATCGGTCACTTGTTGTCCTAGCTGTGGCTGTAAATATCTCTAGGTAAGTGCACATTATATGCCTTTTAATTGTGCACTACCTAGAGATATTTACAGCCACAGCTGGCTAGTCCTCGTGCTTTAAAGGCTTCACCTATAAGCCACTTGCACCAGAGACACTATATGATGGTCACTTTAAACTTTCATTAAGTGATATAACAAGAGCCTCTTATTATAGCAGAATATTTATTCTAGTGTTGAATTCTTTGTTTCTGCTCTCTTTGGGTTTTATTTCACTTCTTTGAGATCTAAGGCAGATAACCCGTTGTTGGCCTCTTAATTGAGGTAGGATGGTACCTAAGGAATTCATCTTGAACTCTTCCTTCTTTGAGTCAAGGCACAGATCATGAGATAACTCTGCCTTTTCTTCTTTTTTTTTTTTTTGGTTTAGGCAACAACCTCTGCACCGAAGAGTGCTTCACCTTCACTGCTGAGGTGGAAGCTTGCAGAGACTCAAGAAAATCTCCTAACATGTAGCTTCTTGATCTTCTCATCCTTGGAGACATGTGGGCCCATGCCACATAGCCAGGTACATCATAGGAAGGCCCAAGATACCATACATATCAGTCATGCTGATCTGACAGAGTCATTTTAGAGGAGCAATGGGGGCATTTTTTTGAAGCCCATTTTGTTGTCTGCCATCTTAAAAAGGACCAATGCTAATCTAACTCAATTTTGAAAGTCAAAAGGAAAATAATTAAAAAAACAAAAACTCTTTCTTGAGGAGATGAATGAAAATAAAGAAATTAAAATAATATAAAAAGAGAGAACGAGAAAAACCCCTTAAGGGAAAAACAAAAATGTGACAAATGGCATTTAGAGAGAAAGAGCCAAGTACCACTCTTTCGCGTGAGTGGAAGAAAAAAAATCTGAGAAGACTCAAGAGGTGGCAACACAGGAGCATCTGCACATGCTCAGAAAGAGCTGCTTGATCTGAGCTCTGAAAACATCTTCCATATCGGCGCCGGATGATATTGTCCACTCGTGTTGCTGATCCTTGTCCTGCTTGTCCATGGGAAATGCAAGGTACACATGGCACCCGTATTTCAGGATGACTGCACATTAAAAGCCATGCTAAACCGTGAGACAGCATATTCCCAGAGCAAAAAGTGTGCAGTGCTCAGTAACATAAGGGGTGACGAAATCCTGATCACCAAGATGTCTGCATTTCACAACTGGCACCTGCTGCTGTGGCCTGGGGCAGTCGCCGGACTACCTCCCTGGCTGGCACCCATTATTTATTCTAAACATGTTTCCAGGTCTAATAATCTCTCACATCTGTCAGCGCTCTTACCTGGGGGCACTCATGCTGTGAAAACAATGCATGGAGCACCAATGCTGCAAAAAAAAAAACAAAAAAAAACTGAACAGATTAAGCTAAACAAAAAAAAGGGGTTGAAGTTTTTGTGTCTGTTACCGTGTGTCTCTCATATGCGCAGCTGATTTTTCAGATTAAAGTAGACAGGCATAAAGCTAGGAAATGTAAGATAACACTGATCACCCAAGTGAGAGGAAAATAAGGGAGGAAAAAATAAGCTTAATATGGCATCAAAATTACTTCAAAAATTCAGCACTTTGGTACTTACTGGTGTTTCATAAATTCTTCCTAAACACTAAGAAGCTCTTACAGAAAAAAATACATTCTGTTTCCATACATCTACGTAAGGATTCACCATAATCCGAGACATAACAAGCACTTTCTGTTGATGTGGGAGCTTTTTTGCTCCTTCTGTGCCCAGCGAGTCAAAAGGTCAAACACCACAATGAAATCAATCACTGGCAAAGCACTAAAGGTTGGGGGAGGGGTGGACGCATCTGCATTTTCGCAACTTATACCCAGAACTCAAAAATGTTCTTCCATTTATGGTAGTACAAACTTTTTACAGTAATACAAAGAAAAAAAAAACAACACTGGCGTAAGGTGATTAAGGACAACATTTCAAGCCTGCATAATTTTAAAAAGTAATCAAATCACTCCTGAAAAGTGGAAATGAAGTTCCTCTGATGGTGATTTCTTTTTTTTTTTTTCTTTCAACAGAAACCATTTTTGGTTACCAAAATCTGTCCCCCGTTGGTCATCCAAAGCTGGGACATATGTGCTCTCAAATGCTCCTGAATAGCAACATATCTGGGTAATTATCCGTTTAGGGCACCTATGATTGGATTAAGCGGAAAATTTTTAAAACTGTAAATAAAATAGTAACGCTGATCTTGTTGCAATTACAACCTGTGATGAATCCAGTTTTCCCCAGGAGTAACATAGCTACTGTGCTCTGCACTATGCGAGTTTACACAGGATCAAAATGTTGGAAGCGAAGACGTGCGACCCTATTAATTCATTTCTTTTCATGCAATGTTTTCCCCTAGCACAGAGGTAGGCAATTCAGGTCTTCAAGGACAGACCACAGACAACTGGTTTTCAAGACCTTCACAATGAATATTCAATAGCTATATTTGCAAACCCCCCAGTTAATTTTCATGTTTTGGTTACCCTGAGAAACCAAACCTGCCTGTAGCTGTCACGGATCAGAGCTCTCTCCACCTTCATGAACCAAAATGTACTTTTTTTTTTTTTTTACTAAAATGATTCCTCTATGATTGTCCAGGATCAGCTCCCAAGCAACTTTGTACTGTTTGCTCAGCCCTGTTAGAGAGCACAGGATTCTCAGAAGGACCAAGAGGATGGAGCAGCTGATAGCAAGCCCTCCATAATTACTTCACCTCCCAGAGATACAAAATGCAATTAAGTGTAATATTATATGCCCGTGTCCAAAACACTTCGGTAGAGCCAGCTTTCTGAGCTGTCATGCTGAACTGCTCCTTTTAAAAAAAAGACAAGCACTTTCTGTAAAATAATCTATCTGGGGAAGTGAAATGCAATATGCCAGCATCAATAAATTTGTCTAACAGAATGATCAGAGACGACTTTATAATCTGAAAAGGAAAAAAATAAATAAATAATGGAGATGTCCAATGGAAAGGGTATAGCAAGGTCACCCTGCCAGAGACAAAAATAACGCTAGGTTTAGCTTATTGCATGCGGGAGCATGTTTAGCCTTCAGACTGCCATATTTTGTTTAATTTGCATTCACAACACTTTAAGGGATCACTGTACATTTTTTAAAGGAATATGGCTGCAAACAAACCCTGCACTAGCTCAGCAAAAGGGGCTGTGATTTTGGAAACAATCTCTTTTTAGGAATTCTTTACTGAAACAAAATGGAAGAACATCTTATGGGCAGCTTATATCTGTCCATTTGTCCATCTAGCCATGATCCAATATGAGCAGAAAACTGGAGAAATTTGAGATGTCAGTGGTAGGACGCTAAGAGGAGGTGAAAATGCTACTTTGAGCAGCAGGACAGGATTTGGAGACTTTGATTAGAGGGGCAGAGGAAGACGTTCCAATAAGCAGCAGATACAGGGGAAGAGATGAGCTGGAGTTACAGAACACCTTTGCAGACGTTGAATAGCCTATGAGTGTTCCTTTCCAATCTTATTAGAACTTTAACATGATCCTCCATGAGAAGCAGAAACCTGGCTTCTGACTGTGCTGCAGGAACTGCATTCCTGCAGTTAATACTCAGTTTCTCCAGAGTTCTCCTTTTCTGCATCTATCTCCACTTTCTCTGCTCTTCCTCCTCCTCCTGCCTTCCTGGTTATTTTCTTCATCTCCCAACCTGCCTCTCTTTCCAGCTTTTTTCTGTACTATCAACACCCTGCCTCTTGCCCTCTTCGCTACCCTCACTTTATCTTGCATTCTCCTTTTTTCTACCCTCATATCTGCTCTCTCCACCCCTTTCCTCACTAGCTTCCTCCTGCTGTTGATAATGAGGGAGAAGCACACCACAGAGTTCCTCCAGGGGCTGCAGCTTCTTTTAACAGTTGAGTACCACACTGTCTGCCGCCACTACAACCACCAGTCACCGTCTGAACCTGACCACCACCATGTAGGCATTTACCGACACCATGTCCTCATTCCATGTTGCCTCCTTTACATGCCACCAATACCACTTAGGCTGCCTTCTCCTCCCACCATGCACAAACGGGAAGTGGAATGTTTTCATCAGCAGATCTCACTGTACACTCACTTCCTGTTTGTGCTACTTCTCAGCCATATCAAACACTGCTCACTCTTCCCCACACCTCAGAGATTTTGACTGGTAGCGTGAATGACTAAGGCCTGGATTTATCAAAATGCGATAAGTATCACATGCGATAGCAAAAGGGGCATGTTTTATGCTAATAAACAGTTTATCACAATTTGCACTAATACCTATGCGAAGAGCTAAGTTAACGCACTTTGCGATACATGCCAGACTTGCATACAACCACTGGGGGACAGAGAGAGAGGGAGAGAGATAGTTGCGACCGTCGCTGGCCGATGGCTTCACTCCGCCTACCTTTCTTTGTCTGCAACTCCTCCTCCTCTTGATGGATGCCTAGCTGCCGCGGCATCCGTCTGCCATCTGGACCGGCTTGGGCGCTGCCTCCTGCCATGCTCTCCAGGTACCTTAGGGCGCGCACGCTGCACGGCCCTCATTCTTATTTCCTCATTGGCGCGTTCCTCACACTGCCCGGATATTTAAGCCTACAGTTTATTGCTAGCCATTGAGTTAGCAAGGGGGATTCTTATAGATGGGATTCACTCTCCGTACCCAGCTACTCTGCCTCTCCAACTTCTATTGGACTCTTTCTGCTAATGGGGTACCTGCTGCTCGGGGGTCTCTTTGCTTCTTTCAGGTTGCCATCAGGTAACCGGTACTTGCTCCTCGAGGGCCCATGTTCCCTGACCCGCTGCCTGCATCCATCTCCTTTCCTACTTGGAGGAATTCGCTACAGACACCATCAGTGAGTACTACTATCATCTACTCCTCAAAGCTGCCTCCCTGGAACCAGGTACTCGCTCCTCGAGGGCCTGTCTCCGTTCCAGTGCCATCTCTTACGTGGAACCGCTGTGTGAGTACTTTGCCAACAAGTCTCTCTACCTCCAAGGATCTGGTACTCGCTCCTCGAGGGCCAGCTCTCCCTATCTCGGGGCTTCTCCATACTTGGGACTCTGTGAATGTTCTATTGTACTCACTTTCTCAGTTCTCTCCACTACAGCACTGCTACCGGAGAAACCGCTATTCCAGCGCCCTGGTGAATCCTAGCCCAGCCAGGCTACATCTTCTACTCACTACTGACATCGCTGGTGCCTTCTCAAACTGTCTAAATAAAGAACTATCTGTGTTTGTGTGTCCAGAGCTGAGCCTGACCTGTGGCCCCTCACGGGACTTCCCCCCGTGGGCGTGGTCAGCTGCCAAGGGTCCACCCAAAACCTCACTAACTATAACAGGGAGAAAGAGTAGCCATAATGCCCTCACACTAGATAGGTATTTATATCCCTATGGGAGGCCCACCTAGTAACTGGAGGTGAGGTTTGGGTATTAGTGTAGGGGGTTAGGGGCCACTTTGACATTCAACGTGAGACGTACGAACAGAACAGTGGTCTCTTGTGTGGATTTAATGACCTTCGGAGAGAGGAAACTCACCCAAGATGAGATTTGTGCATTGTTCTCTCCACCTAGCTTGATGTTACCCAGGTAGAGAGTCCTAAACCTCACCTCGAATTACTAGGTGGGCCTCCCATAGGGATATAAATACCTATCTAGAGAGAGGGCATTATGGCTAGGTGCTCTCTCTCTCCCCCCCCCCCCCCCCCCCCCCCCCCCCGATGGCTAGGCTGGTGCTCCGGGAGCTTCAAACCTACTGAAACAGGCCTTTTAGGAGACATTGCGAAATGCGCTAACACCTTACCGCCCCGTAACGCAAGCTATTGCATGGCTTAATGCTACTGAAAAAGGTGTAGCTAAAATCGGCGTTAAGTCCGTGCGATAGGATTTGGTAAACCCAGCCCACTCCCGCCCCTAACTCCTCCTCTTTTTCGGATTTGCATCGCACCATAGAATATGGTGCTATCGCATGCGTTAAGGGCTTATCACATGCATTAACGGGACTTTTCGCAAGCGATAAGCCCTTAATGCATGCGAAAACGCCTTAGCGCATTTTGATAAATGACCCCCTAAGACAGGAACGGGGGTGAATAGATGAGAGGAAGCCAATGCATATGTCCCCTGAAAAATGCAGAAATGCCAAGCACTAAGAAATATCTAGGGTAGCAATAAAGTGAGGCCAGGTAATTATGAGTGATAGAATATGACTGCAAATACAGACTGGGAGCCCCATATCGTCTGTCCAATTTCCTTCCTATTACAATGCTTTGGACCCCAACTGATCTCTGGCCAAGTTGCTCAGCACAAGAATGCCAAATTCAAAACATAATGCATTGAACTAAGCCGGTTGCTTTCATCATTCAGAACAAATTAAATCATCCTCTCTTCTACTCTTGCAGAGTTCTAGCTCAGACACAGATCATCCCTTAGCGAGTTAGAAATTATGTTTTCAGGATGGCTTGCAAAAACAAAATTCAGAGGACAAAATGGCAGAGATTCTGTATGATCTCAAAAAGAGAAAGATCAAGGCAGATGTAATATATAATACGACAAACCATTCCTAAGAGCTCTGAAGAAATCTACCTCCGGAAAAGGATTCTCTGTACTTGAATTTGCTCAAGATCTTAGCATAATTTATGGAGTACAGCATACAGCCATGTGCCAAAATTCAGGCACCACCGGTCAAATTTTAGGTTTTAATACATCTCTAACGGGCCGATTCAGTAAAGTCCGCGGGAGAGCGGACGAACGCCCACTCGCCTGTGCGCGTGATTCTGTATTTAAATTAGGTCCGGTGGTAGAAACGGGCAAAAGGAGACGCTAGGGACACTAGCACGACCCTAGCACCTCCTTTTGGCCCGAAGCTGCGGCTGTCAGCTGGTTTGACAGCTGACGCTCAATTTTGCTGGCGTCAGTTCTCGAGCCTGCTGACAGCCACGGGCTCGGAAACTAGACACCGGCAAAATTGAGCGTCTGGTTTTCGACCCGACAGCCACCAGCCGACTTCAAAATTTTTTTTTTACCCTTCGGGACCTCCGACTTAATATCGCCATGATATTAAGTCGGAGGGTGCACAGACAAGCAGTTTTTACTGCTTGTCTGTGCACTTTCCCGGTGCCTGAAGAAATTAGCGCCTATCTTTGGGTAGGCGCTAATTTCTGAAAGTAAAATGTGCGGCTTGGCTGAACATTTTACTTACTGAATTGCGCGTGAATACCTAATAGGGCCATCAACATGCATTTGCATGTTGAGGGCGCTATTAGGTTCGGCGGGTTGGACGCGCGTTTTCCGCCCCTTACTGAATAAGGGGTAAGGGAAAACGCGCATCCAATGGCAGGTTAACAGTGCGCTCCATACTGTATAGGCCCGTAAGTAAACAGAAGCTGACACAAGCTCAACAAGGTACAAAGTTAAACAAAATATTTTTCTGCTATTTTTAATGCAAAATTGCTATTTGCTGATTTTAACAGACTGAAACCACACCCCAAAGCCCCAGCAACTGCCCACCTACAAACTCAGTCATATCAACACACTTTTATATGCACAACCCTGCCATGCATAATGCACTTCCCATGCCAGAACCCCCAAACTCAACCATACGCATCCTTCCCCCACCCACATGTACTAACCTTACACATTCCAACTTACACCCTTTTCCCTACATATATATACACACACACACACACACACCCCCATACGTCCTAGATCCCCTATGCACACAGCCCCACACCTCATCCAACATACACACAATCCCCACACGCATACAACTCTCCACCATGAAACACCACCCTCACATTCCCCAAACACCACACAACCCCCTGCAAACCTCTCCCACCCATATAACCACACACCAGCCCAACCCACTCTCCCCAGGCATAGCCATTCCTCGAAGATACACACAGCCCTACACCCCCGCCCCCATACACAAACTCATTACCTTCAAAACACACTCCTCCATCACTCAAACTTCCCCCATACACGCACACACCCACAATCCACCACACTCACCCGATCTATAAATCTGCTGGAAAGCATTTGCATATTTATTCTGAAACATTTATAGACCACTTATAACAAGCCAGTCATGCTAAGCGGGTTACAACACAAATGCATGATTTCCCTATGTGATTCAGTAAGCTACATTATCCATATCCCAAATAAATCTAGAAATAAAGGTCATCAAACAAGCTGTAGATGATATAATTTTAATAACATACTAAGACAGTACCTGACAGCAGATAAAGCCCAAAAAGGCCTATCTAGTCTGCCCAACAGGGATTTTATGTACATTTTCTCAATAGTAGATCAAATTCTCACATGGCACCCAACTCCATGCAGGTTTTCCCCATATCATCCGGGGAGCACAATGTAGCCATATCATTGCTACCCTGGACTGCAACAGTCAGTCAGTAAAGGTTGTTCATCAGTGCCTTCATTACCATTCTCTTTCCATTAGGGATCCTCTGGATTTATCCCATGCTTTCTCCCCCCCCCCCCCCCCCCCCAGTCTGTCATTATCCTTATCACTACCTCCTCTGGGAGGGCTTTCTAGGCATACAAGACCCCCTCCATGAAAAAAATACCTCCCAGCATCGTTCCTGAATCTACCCCCCCTGGAGCTTCATACCGTGACCCCTAGTTTGACAGCTTCCTTGCCACTGAAAAAGCTTGGTTTCCTGTGCATTAATACCTTGCAGGTTTTTAAATGTCTGCATCATATTCCCCCTGCATCGCCTCTCTATATCCTTTCAAAGATTTGGCCTCCAAAACTGAACAATACTCCAGGTGAGGCCTCAACAATGAATTACTACTTCTCTTTTTCTACTGGTTATACCTTTCCCTATGCATCCCAGCATCCTCCCAGCTCTGGCCACCAACTTGCCACACTGTTTTGCTACCTTGAGCTCATCTGACAGCATCATCTCAAGGTCCCTCTCCTGGTCCGTGCACCTCAGCTCTTCACCACCTAGCACGTTATCGTTCCCATTGATTTCTGCACCCCCAAGCGCAAGACTCTGCATGTTTTGGCATTGAATCTTAACTGCCAAGTATTAGACTATTCCTCAAGCTTTCCTAGATCACTTTTCATTCTGTCTGCTCCTCCAGGAGTGTCCACTCTGTTGCAGATCTTAATGTCATCTGCAAAAAGGCAAATTATGTTTCCCTTCAACTCCTCCTCGACTTCACTAACAAAGATTTTGAACAGAACCAGCCCTAGGACCAACCCCTGATGCACTCAGATAATCTTTCTCTCCTCAGTGAATTCCATGTCTTCTGTCACTCAACCAGGCTGTCACCAGGCTGTCACTCCCAGGCTATTCAGTTTATTAATGAACCTCTTGTATGGGACAGTATCAAAAGCTTTGCTGAAATCCTAGTAAACCATATCTAGGGCATGTCCTTGATTTAATTCTCTAGTCACCCAATCAAAGAAATCAATGAGATTTGTCTGACACAATCAGTGTGTGGCAAAACCATGCTGACTTGGATCCTGCAATCCACAGGATTATAGGTAGTCCACTATCTTTTCCTTCAGAAGAGTCCCCATCAATTTTCCCAACACATCTAACACGCATCTACCTAGCTTTTAACAGCTACACTCTATTAACAAGGTCAGTGCAGACAGGTCTGGAGCTCTATGAAGCTTCTGAACATTCCTACACGGAATATTCCTGGGGGAATTCCGTACCCCCAAACATAAAAATTCTGCCCATAATATTATAAAATTCTGCATCATTTTTTGTCAAAATGATACAATATGGTTATTTTTTTTCAGTAAATAAAAAGATTATTGCTCATATGAAGACTTTAATTTTTTAACATAAACCCCCCCCCCCAAGTATTATAATAATCATTTCCATCATGCTCTTCCCTCTCCCTCCAGCTATCTCCTCCAGTCTATTCACCCTTACTCCCCACTCCAAACAGCTTCTCTCCATCACCACTTTCCACCAGGTTCTCCTATCTTCCTTCACAACCAACCTCCTACACCACCAGTCCTCTCCCTCACCCTGCTACACCCCAACCTTCCCACTTATCCTCTTACCCACAGACTTCTCAGCACCCTCTCTCCCCCTAGCTTCCCCCTCAGCCTTATCTTTCCCCTTATTCTCTCCCTGACCCCAACCTTCCTGCTCCCCTCTTCCCTACCCCTATCCTTTCCTCTTCACCACTTCCCCCTACACCCATCCTTCCCCCCACCCCATCTTCCCCCACCCCCCCCCAACTTCTTCTCACCCTTAACCCCCCAAGACCTCCTCCTCTTACCCCATCAGCCTTCCATCTCTCTCCTACCCCCTAAGCCTATCTCTCTTTCTCTTACTCCCTCCAACCAGGGTTAGACCTGTTTTACTGATATCCTGTTTTTAGCTTAAAAACTGCAGTAATGTACCATCAGGATTCTGTCATTGTGTCATTTGGCATGTTGGAAGCTTTAGTTTATCTTTCGCTTTTGTGCTATGATGTATTTATTATTTTGTAGCCCACATCAAACTATGGATAAGAGCAGGATATAATTTTTTTAATAAACAAATACACTTCTCTTTCTCCTCCGTCCCCTTGCGCTGCCTGGTTTGGAATCATGATTGCTAAAGTTTCATAATTCTGAATCTGGTGCCACTGTTTCTATCTCTCACGTCCACAGATCAATATTGCCCCCATGTTTGCCTCTATCCTTGCCTTCTACTAGCTGGTATTGCTCATACTGCTTCTATCCCCTGTTCCTGCAGCTGCTTCTTCCTTCCACTCATGTAGGTCAGTGATGCAGATGTCTTCCTCTTCTAGCCCACAAAGAAAGATGGGGCCACTGCCTCTGCTTTTCTCCCACCTTGACAGCCAACCGCACAGTGAAATTCTGCACACAAACTTGAAATGTTGAGGAGCAGAGGAATTATGTTCCAAATGAACACAAATCAGTCAGTTTGTAAGTTGTAAGAAAAATTAACTGGGTGAGAAGTTGGTTGAGAAACAGGACTTAAAGTGAACAGCACAGCGCCATAGGGATCAGTGCTAGGCTAACTTCTATTCAATATTGCTAAAAGCAATTGTAGAAGGGTTAAAAGGGATGTGCCTATTTAGAGACTATATGAAAATCTGCAAGAGAGCAGATATGCCAAGAGGAAAGATTAAAGATGTCTTTTAAAAAAAACTGAAGGAATGATCAAGGATTGGGAAGTACACATTAATCCAATAGAGAAAAACTGAAAAATCATGTATGTAGTGTGGCGAAATCCAAAACCTAAATCCCATTTTGGAGGTGAAGAACTAGCAATCATCAAACAGAAAAGAAACACAGAAACATAGAAATGACGGCAGAAGAAGACCAAACGGCCCATCCAGTCTGCCCAGCAAGCTACGCACTTTATCCATTTTTTTTTTTATTTTTTTTTATCTTCCCCCCCTTTTTTTCTCCCCCTCCCCCGTCACTATTGGCTTCCAGCACCCTCCGGCCCCAATTCCCTTCCACCCCACCACCAATGCAGAGAGCAGCGCCGTATCCGCATCCCAATGAACATCCAGCATTCCCATTTCTGATGACCTCAAGGTAGCCAGCTGGGCCTTCCTTGTGGCTCAGGTAGTAAGTCTTCTGCTCTTCGGAGGGGGGGAAAGACAATTGTGGTCATTGCTTAAGGATGATATCTGATGGCTGGATTCAAGACCCATGATTGCAGGAAGAAGCCCTGATACATGGTCCCTGTCTTATCATTGCAATGACAGACTACGTTTGTATATTTGCATGTATGTGGATGTGGTCGGGAGGAAGGATTGAAAAACAGGGGGAAAAATACCCAGGTAGTTGTGAATAGAGGCTCATGGTACCAGATCCAAGCCCTAATTCCAACTGAGCTGGAGGAAAAACTGCTGGGTCAAAACGAGAAAAGGTAGCTAGTCAGTGTGTCAAAGCAGCTGGGCAAGCTATTAAAATACTTAGATGCAAATCTCAAAAATACCACCCACAAACTCAGAAATTGCCAGTGGTATTCTTGTGAGGTATACAGGAGAGATAGGAGGAACATTTATTTTATATGTGGGACTGCGAGCCAGTGCACGCTCACAATCCCATGCACAGTATAATATTCCTATCGGATCTTCTCATGAGCACTGCCAAGAGATAAGGAAAATGGTGTGATGGAGTCAGTGAGAAATGAGCAATGTCATAGTGGCAGCAATAACAATAGCAGTGTGAGGTGGAGGGAGGAGTGATGACCATGGCGGCAGCAGCAGCAGCATTGGACTGCAGTGGAAATGCAGAGATGTGGCAATATTTCTTGAAAGTTGTTTGGATGCATAAAGAAAAGTATCACTAATAAACAGAGGGAAGTAATATTACCTCTGTACAGACCTTTGGTGAAAGCCCACCTTAAGTACTAACCAGATCTACCCAAAAGACTTAGATAACGCTCCTGAAAAAGTTGTAGCTAAAATCGGTGTTTCAGCCGTGCAACAGGGCTTCGCCAAACGGTAAATCCAGCCCACTCCCGCCCCCAACTCCTCCTCTTTTTTGGATCTACATCGCACGCGTTAAAGGTGTTTTCGCATGCGATAAGCCCTTAGCACATGCAAAAACGCCTTAACGCATTTTGATAACTGAGGGGGGAATGTCAGCAAATACTGTTTGCTGGGAGTGTGGATGACATCTGGAAATGCCTTCCAGTGGAGGCTAAAAGAACCAAAACAGTAGCAAAAGTACAAGCATGGATGGGATAGGCATAAAATGGATTTTAATGGCAGGGAAGGAAGGCAGAAGACCACATATGGAGTAAGACCTGTGACAGCACTATAGGCAGCCTTGAATGGACCAAGTGGTCCTTATTTGCCGACATCTTCCATATCCAATTTAACTAATACAGTAAATACACTACTTTAGTTCTCAGAAATAATCCCCTGAAACCTATTTTATGTATGAAAATGTTAAAACGCTGTGATTTGCTTTCATTTCATTAATCAAAAAGCTGGAAAATTAGCTCTTCTAATTACGTGAAGGAAAAACAGGCAGAAAAGGGTCTAGGCCTGTATGGAGTAGGTATACATTTGCCAATTAGGCTGCAGATGCAACGCCCAAACCTCACATATTCAGCATCATCAGGCCCTAGGAATGTAGGACGGGACTCAATCACACCCTCGATTTAACAGCATGAAAATCAAGTTTTTTCTTTTAAGGAGGAGTAATCGGACAAATCATTCCTTTCTGGTATTTTAGAAAGTGATGCATATCGTCAGTCCTGCCGTTACAATATACACAACTAATAAAGAACTACATTTAAAAGCGAAAACACAGTCACCCGAGTGCAAATAAACAGAATACTTCCCAGAAATATTTTGCAAAAACAGGAGCGTGTGGATGGCACGGAACGCAGAAACATCGCAGTGTTGCTGCGTTCAGAATAAAATGAGTGACTGCAGGCTCCTTGGAAATGGTCATTTTCGGCTCATTCTTAGACTGGAAAATAAATCAACAATGCTTGCTTCACTGGAACCAGGATCGGGCCATTTCACCGCCTGACTCCATCGTGCATCTCTTCGCATGAAGCGAGGCGAGCCCCAGCGCTCCCGACACGTCACTGCAAACTTTTCTCCAGCAGACATGCAGCCTCCCTCCCAAATCCGTAACGGACAGCAAGAAAAGCACCGAACCCGCTCCATGCGGCTGCCACTCACCATCACTCTCTCCACAGCACTGGTCCCCAGCTGCCCTTTCGATGAGCAAGTCTCCTCCTTCCCCTTCCAGCCTCCTCGTTTCCCTGCTAGCCGCACTTGCCCCACTGACTCGCGCTCCCCTTCCCAGCCGGCGCCGCAGTCCACACGCACAGCCTAGGAGCGCGCGGACAGACGCGCAACCCCACCTCCTCGGGCTCAGCCCTCCTGTCAAATCGCCGCGCGGGCCATAGTGGTGACGTCACACTAACCTGGCTCGGCCGTGAGGCGCGAGCTTCGTTTTCACGCGCTCTCCGTCTCACTCGCGCTCTCGATTGCGCCTGCAGCTGCACATTCCTCGGCGGGCACGTGACAAATCCTCTTCCCTCACCCCCCCCCCCCCCCGCCTGCGCTCCCCGGCGCAGCTGTAAGAGTGGAATGCTGAGGGGCCGAGCTTTAAATTCGGGCGCGCGCCTTGATGGTCTTCCAGGGGTGATGCGTTTGCGAAAAGTTTGCCAGAAGTGTGCCGCATTATGAGCCTAATTTACTACGAATTTTTCCCTAGTCTGTCTATGAGGAAAATAAAACATAGTGAATGAGATCCTATTTTTGTTACAGAAACCATTAGGGTATGAAGAAATAAATAATGCTCAGCATAATACCTCTCCTCGGTCAGAAATGGAAAAAAAAACCAAAAAACAGACAGACCCTAAATACATTCAGAATAGTGATCATAGAACAGAAAGATATAGACAAAAATGTCAAGAAGCCAGACTCTATATGTAATGCCATACTGAGGAGAAATAAAAACAGAAATGTATCTCCTCTTGTGCTGTGCAAAATACAAATACATCAGAGATACACATTTCCCAAAGCTGACAGAGAAAATCAAAGAATGAGCAGGAAAAACTTTATAATCCTGAAGGGAAAAAAAAGAAAAAACAACCATAGCAGCAAAATATGTGGTATCCTGTCACCAGGCATGTCACCAGAAATGAAATCTGGCCAGGAACAATATGGACTAGAACCAAAACCTGTGAGATGCCCTCAACACTGTACCTGTAACCTGATTTCTTATTATTTTGTAATTTGTTTCTTTTATTTTAATCATTCTATATATCACTTTGGCAATATATGTAAAATTCTCATGACAATAAAGTTATCTGTATCTGAATAATGTTCCTTTGCAAAATAACTGGTTCCATCCAGGTGTGCTTGCTGCTGCAAAGCCTGAAGTTAGGTTAGCAAAGAGTGGCAGTGAGGTGACTAATCAGTATTAGTGGGACTAAGTAAATTAGAATAAAAGAAAAAAATGGAAGCCCCCTTGAAAAGATGTTGTTTATTTAACCCTTTCACTGAAAAGGTGTCTGCAGCATCCATGGTCATAAAAATGTGTTAAGGTTTAAAATGTTTAAACCACAATAATGTATTTTTCTTTTTCATATGGGCTACAACCATATACTTTTTGTTTACTAGGACAAGGGTGTTTTGATGTAAACATTTTGGGTTAGATTTTAAAAGGTTGCGCGCAGGCGTACATGTGCACATGTACGCCCGATTTTATAACATGCACGCGCAGGCGTACGAATGTTATAAAACCCTGGGTCGGCGCGCGCAAGGGTAGCATGCCGCACAAGGGTCGCACTGCCTTCCCCCGTTCCCCTAGCCTGACCGTCCCACCCCTTCCCCTAACCTTCCCCCCTCCCCAGCCCTACTCTAACCCCCCCTGACCTTTATTTTACCTTTTGTGCCTGCCTCTGGGCAGGCGCAAGTTGCACGCCAGCTGACTGCCTGCGCGCAATCCCCGGCACAGCAGCAAATATGGCTGCTGTGCCAGGAGCCTGATCCCACCCACACCCCGCCCCTTTAGTAAAGCCCTGGAATTTACATGCGTCCTGGGGCTTTACACGGGTCACCAGGCCTTTTGAAAATAGGCCTGGCGTGCCTAAGGCAGGTTACACGCGTAAATCTTCCGGATTTATGCGTGTAACCTTTTTAAAATCCAGCCCTTTGTACCTATTTGGTCACATTGACCTATAAATCCTCTATAACTGGAGAAAATATGTTAACCTGCAGGTTTGTTTATAATGCTCCATTTCAAGGGGGAGTATGTATAAAAGGAAATAGGTAGCCTTGACACAATCTATTACCTATCACTTACCTCTGCAAATTCAGTGCCTCTGTGAATTCAAGTTAATACATGCAGAACTTATATTTCCTGACACTATACAAAATATGTATCTCAGCAATAAGTTTTTCATTTCCAAATGTTTCTTACTATAATGCTTTTTGAGCTAGAACAAAAAATGTGGAACTGCTGTTATTTCACATATTGATGCTCCTGGTCAAGGAGGTTTGGAACAAAAACATCTTTACACAAGGGCAGAGTTCAGGAAGCAGATGCAACCTACCTCCCCTCAATTGTAAGGGACAACTGGCAAAACCAACTGAATCAGCTTGTACAGGTTAGAAACAGAAGGAGACAGGACTGGGAGAGGGTGAGTAGGAGTGTTTGCTCAACAAGTCAAACCCAAGGGGGTGTCCTCAGCAGGACTGCTTTTATGTATGAGCATAACAGGGGGCCCATTACATGAGGACGCAGGGCTCTGCCCTGGTGACTCTATTGGCCAGTTCTCTCAATTTCAGCAAACAAAGACCCACTACTTTCAGCTCAAGACCCTCCAATCCTAAGCAGCATGCAAGAAACAGGAGAAAAACTAAAACAAAAAAAGTCATGGGATATATAGAAACATAGAAACATAGAAATGATGGCAGGAAAAGACCAACTGGCCCATCTAGTCTGCCCAGCAAGCTCCCACACTTATTTTCCCATACTTATCTGTTTCACCAACCACCAAGTTCAGGGCCCTTGTTGGTAACTGTTTGATTCACATTTCCTGCCACCCCCTGCCATTGATGCAGAGAGTAATGTTGGAGTTGCATCAAAGGTGAGCATAAGGCTTAATGGTTAAGGGTTGTAACCGCCACATCAAGCAAGTTACCCCGATGCTTGGTTACCCAGACTGCACAGATCAATGCCTTGTTGGATGTTGTCTGATAGGATAGAAGGAGATGTCCTTTTATGGAATTACAAACTGGGTTAAAAGACAGATCGGTGCTTTTTAACATATAAATGATCTGGAAAGAGGTTCAATGAGTGAGGTAATCAAATTTGCAGATGACACAAAATTATTCAGAATAGTTAAATCATAAGAAGATTGTGATAAATTGCAGGAGGATCATGCGAGATTGGAAGACTTGGCATCCATATGGCAGATGAAATGTAATGAGGTCAAGTACAAGGTGATGCATATAGGGAAAAATAACCTATGCTGTAGCTACACAATCTTAGGTTCCATTTTAAGAGTTACCACCCAGGAAAAAGATCTGGGTGTCATAGTGGATAATACTTTAAAATCGTAGGCTCAGTGTGCTGTGATAGTCAAAAAAGCAAACAGAATGTTAGGAATTATTAGGAAGGGAATGGTGAATAAAACGGAGGATGTCATAATGCCTCTGTATCGCTCAATGGTTAGACCGCATCTTGAATACTGTGTGCAATTCTGGTTGCTGCATCTCAAAAAAGTTATAGTTACTCTGGAGAAAGTACAGAGAAGGGCAACCAAAAATGATAAAGCGGATGGAATGGCTCCATTATGAGGAAAAGCTAAAGAGGTTTTGGCTATTCAGTTTGGAGAAGAGATGGCTGTGGGAGGATATGATAAAGGTCTACAAAATCATGAAAAGACTTGAACAGGTAAATGTGAAACGGTTTTTACTGTTTTGTATAATACAAGGACTAGAGGGCACTCCATGAAGTTAGCAAGTACCACATTTAACACAAATCAGAGAAAAATCTTTTTCACTCAATGCACAATCAAGCTCTGGAATTCATTGCCAGAGAATGTGGTTAAGACAATTAGTATAGCTGGGTTTAAAAAAAAGGTTTGGATAAGTTAGTGGAGAAGAAGTTCATAAACTGCTATTAATCAATAGGGAATAGTCACTGCTTGTTGGCGGCATTAATAGCATGGGATCTATTTAATGTTTGGGAACTTGCCAGGTACTTGTGACTTGGATTGGCCACTGTAAGAGACAGGATACTGAGCTTGATGGCATATCTTATGTTCATATGTAAATAGTAATAATAGTTGTAGCAAATAAGCAGACTGATCACAGTGCAAAGAGCCTTTTGCTCCCTAATCCAGACTTTCCTCTTCTCACGTTCCTCCTCCCTCCTTTCCTGTCTGCAAGGAACACGAAGTGGGGGGTAGCTGGAGTGGATAGCAGAATGAAAAAGAATTCCATTTTTGCCTGCATATTTCTTTTTCTAATTTATGATTATTTATCCTATATTTGGTGAGGATCTGTGTTCTATGTGTGTGTGACTGAGGTAAGATATTCTGCTGGCTTGTAGGTTCTGTGTGGGAAACTGTTGCAGTCCAGCTTTTTCTGTTTCAAATAGGAAGTGTAGTGGTGTTTTAAGACCTGGTGGATTGTTGCTGAGTTCGGAAAATTAGTGCTATTTTAGTATGGCAGGTTTACTATATGGTTCTGAGGTTTGTTTTTTTTTCCAGAGTTTTGTGTTACTGAACAAAGTGCCTGGTAATAGACTTTGAGTCACTGTTTCTAAACTAACAATATAATTTGAAGTTGTTTTCCTATGGGGAGTAGCTCAGCTAGCTATTTCAGAGATTACGTTCAATTAATATGGCATGAATTTCTTTTAACTAATATATTTAGATATTTATTGGGATTTCTTTTTTTGTAGTCTATCCCACAAAATCACTTAAGAACATGAGAATTGCCATATTGGGTCAGATCAAGGATCCATCAAGTTCAGTATCCTGTTTCTAACAGTGGCCAATCCTGGTCACAAGTACCTTGCCAGATTGAAGCAATAGATAGATCCTATGCTTCTAATGCCCAGAGATAAGAAGTGGCTTCCCCCAAGTCTACCTGGTTAATAACTATGGATTTCTCCTCCAATAACTTGTCCAAATCTTTTTTAACCCCAGCTAAGCTAACTGCCTTAACCACACTCACCCAGCAATGAATTCCAGAGCTTAATTGTGTGATGAATGAAAAATAATTTTCTCCAATTTGTTTTACTTATTAACTTCGTGGAGTGTCCTCTAATCTTTGTAATTTTTGAAAGAGTAAACAACTGATTTACATTTACCCATTTTATTCTACTCAAAATTATATAGACCTTTATCAAATCTGCCCTTAGCCATCTCTTCTCCAAGCTACACAGCTCTAACTTCTTTAGACTTTCCTTATAGGGGAATCATGCTATCCCCTTTATCATTGTGGTTCCCTTTCTCTGTACCTGTTCCAGTTCAACTATATCTTTTTTGAGATGCTGCAACCTGAATTGCACACAGTACTCTAGGTGTGGTCTCACCATGCAACAATATAGAGGTATTATGGCATTCTCTCTTTTTTCTCTGTTCCTTTCCTAATACTTCCTAACATTCTGTTTGCTTTTTTGAGTGCTTACACACACTGAGCTGATGATTTCAAAGTATTGTCCACAATGATGTCTAGATCCTTTCCTGGGTGGTAACTCCTAATATGGAACCTAACATTGTGTAACTGTTACGGTTGTGGATCCCTGGGCCGAGGGGGACTTGGCGCCACCTATGGGGAGGAGCCCCACAGGTTCCCACCATCGGCTGTCGAGGCTTGAGAGTGACTGAGACCCCGAGGAGCCTTCACCACTACCAGCTAGAGATGTGAATCAGAACCGGAATCGGTTCCGATTCACATGTGGTTTTTTTTCATCGGGCCCGATCGCGGTTTTGTTTATCGGCTGTGCCTGAGCCGATAAACAAAAAAACCAACCCTGACCCTTTAAAACTAATCCCTTAGCTTCCCCCACCCTCCTGACCCCCCAAAAAAACTTTTTACAGGTACCTGGTGGTCCAGTGGGGGTCCTTGGAGTGATCTCCCGCTCCCGGGCTGTCAGTTGCCACTAATCAAAATGGCGCCGATGGCCCTTTGCCCTTACCATGTGACAGGGCATCCGTGCCATTGGCCGGACCCTGTCACATGGTAGGAGCAGTGGATGGCCGGCACCATTTTGATTACTGGCAGCCGATGGCCCGAGTGCAGGAGATCACTCCCGGACCCCCGCTGGACCACCACGGGCTTTTGGCAAGTCTTGGGGGACCCTCCTGACCCCCACAAGACTTGCCAAAAGTCCAGCGGGGGTCCGGGAGTGACCTCCTGCACTCGGACCGTCAGCTGCCAGTATTCAAAATGGCGCCGATAGCCTTTGCCCTTACTATGTCACAGGGGCTACCAGTGCCATTGGTCAGCCCCTGTCACATGGTAGGAGCACAAGATGGCGCCTTGATGGGGGCAGGCCTTGCCTTGATATAGGCTGGGACCGGAAATGTGGAGCTGGGGCATCGCCCATCGCTGTCCCTTTAAATCTAGGGAAAGAGGCACGAGCGGGCTTCTAAGGCAGCCAGGGGAGAGAAGTTCGACCTGCCGGGCCGCGTCAGGGAGACCATGCCGGCAGCGGATAGACGGTCCATGAGGGAGCGCGTCTGCTGCGGCTCCCCGCCGCCACAAGGATCCTGGGAGCGAGGGGATTGCCGGCGCGACACCGGTGAGTGGAGGGGGCCAGCCGCGGGCCTCCATGGCCAGTGCCCATAACAGTAACTATAGTGTGAGTTACATTTCTTAGGTGCATCACTTTGCACTTGTCCACATTAAATTTCATCTGCCATTTGGATGCCTAGTCTCCTAAGGTCTTCTTGCAATTTCTCACCATCCACTTGTGATTTAACAATGCAAAATAATTTTCTGTCATCTGCAAATTTGATGACCTCGCTCATTGTTCCTTTTGCATATCATTTATAAATATATTAAAAACTAAAGCACTAGTCCCAGTACAGATCCCTGAGGCATTCCCCTGTTCACTTTTCTCCACTGAGAAAACTGATCATTTAGTCCTACTCTCTGTTTCCTATTTTTTAACCAGTTTTCAATCCACAGTAGGACTTTGCTTCATTTCCATTAACTTTTTCATTTTCTCAGGAGTCTCTTATGAGGGTCTTTGTCAATAGTAAACTGAAAATCCAAATACACTATATCCACTGAATCTCCATTTTCCACATTTTTATTAACCCCTTAAAAAATGCAGCAGATTGATGAGGCAAGATTCCTCTTGTGTAAATCCATGCTGGCTGTGTCCCAGTAAACCATGTTTTTGTATATGTTCTGTGATTTTGTTCTTTTGAATAGGGATGTGCATTCGTTTGCAACGAAATAGGAAATATAGACGATATTTCCTATTTTGTTGTGTTTTGGGAGGTCCCAAAACGATAGGAAAACTCAGAAAATTTCATGTGGTTTTCTAATCGTTTTTTTGGGGGGGAGAAAGGGCATATAAAAAAAAAAACCCAAACCCACCCCAACCCTTCAGATTTAATTAATTACAATCCCCCACCCTCCTGTTCCCCCCAAAACTTGCCTAAAGTCCCTGGAGGTCCAGCGGGGGTCCCTGGAGCGATCTCCCGTTCTCGGGCCGTTGGCTGCCAGTAAACAAAATGGCGCCGGTGGCCCTTTAGCATGTGACAGAGGCTATCGGTGCCATTGGCCGGCCCCTGTTACATGGTAGGAGCAATGGACGGCCCGCGCCGTTTTTTAAGATGGCGTCGGCCATCCATTGCTCCTACCATGTGACAGAGGCCGGCCAATGGCACCGATAGTCCCTGTCACATGGTAAGGGCAAAGGGCCACCGGCGCCATTAATATCCACCAAGTCTCTGAGATGCAATTATGTCTACTCTTCATTCAGCGCTATACATTCTAACATTCCCATCTTATTTTTTTTAGACTTCTGGTATTAGCATATAGACATTTCAAGGCACTTTATTTATTTATTTATTTATTTGAAAGTATTTATGTCCCGCCCCTCCAAAGTATGTACAGCTTTCCTAGCAGTTAATGGGGATAATTTGATATCTTTTAACTCAATTTGTTCTATACTTAAAGGCACATGGGCTACCTTTGTTTTCATTAGAACCTCTATTGGGATGCTCTTATTTCCCTGTTTCTTTAGTATCCTTTGAAGATACCTCCCTGCAAATCATGCGTCACTGAGCAACTGTTGACTTTACCCCTTGTTCTAGTTTAAAAGCCGATCTATACATTTTTTAAAGGTTAGCACCAGCAGCATGGTTCCACCCTGGTTAAGTTGGAACCCATCCTTTCAGAATAGGCTCCCCTTTCCCGAAAATGTTACCCAGTTTGTAAAAAACGAAAACTGTCTTCCCTGTACCATTATCTCATCCACACATTGAGACTCCAGAGCACTGCCTACCTCAAGTTCCTCTACATGGAACAGGGAGCATTTCAGAGAATGCTAGCCTGGAGGTTCTGGATTTCAGCTTTCTACCCAACAGTCTAAATTCCACTTCCAGAAACTCCATCCCACACCTTCCTATGTCATTGGTGCAAACATGTATCATGACAGCTGTGTTCTCCCCAGCAGTTTCCAACATCCTGTCTATATGACCGTATGAGGTCCTCTACCTTTGCATCAGACAGGTAAGTTATCATGTGATCCTTCTAACTAACCATCCAGCTTTGTACATTCCTAATAACTGAATCACCAACTATGATGGCTAACCTAAACCTTCTCTTGGTGCGAGAGAATAATGCATTCCCTGGAAAGCAGGCTCTAGCTACAGGATCATGTTCTGTTACTTTCCGTCTAGGTGATCTTGCTGCCAGACTGGAGTATTGTGTGATTTTCCAGGATTGTTCTGGGAAGGTTCATCATGGAAACATAGTTGTTGAATTTAATTATCAAAATTGCAGGGGGGGGGGGGGAGGGGGCATTTATAGGCCTGAAAGTTAATTGGAGTGGAATGTGCAAGACTGAAGGACTAGGGAAGCAGTTCCAAAACCTGTCCTGATGGTCCCCCAACCAGTCAGGTTTTCAGGATATCTGTAATGAAAAATCTTGTGTGGGAGAAGGATGAGGGCAGCCTCAGGGTCTATGGGCACATGATGACTCGCAGGCCCAATTGCTGATATCAGATTAAGTTTCTGCTGCTCTTCAAGGATGCCATAGAGGATCTGAGTTCAACAGCTACCCTGGATCAAATCGTCCCCATAGCAATATCCTGGAAGTGATATTACATGGTTTCCGGAAGGAACAATAACTGGCACCGGAGGTATTGATGCTAGTGAAGTGCTTGCAGCTGCAACTGCAAATTCATCTCAAACCCTTCATCCAGCTGAATTCATACATGCTAGCCACCATGTATGACCCACGGGTGAAAGGGAGTATCACTCTCCACTCTGATGCTCTGACTTACTGGAAGGAGAACTGGTGATAGGGTGCAGGAATACAAGCATGAGAGGTGGAGGGATGTTGTAGATGCAGCGGAGGAAAGAGTGGGTTCTCCATGCAGTACTGTCTGCATCAGCAGTATAATGTGATATTAAAATTAACAATGGTTGATAGTTGATTTTAATATCACATGAAGTGTCTCCTCTTTTTAGAATGGGATTGTGGAGAAAGTAAAATGGACTTTTGAGGAGCAAGGGTTGGTGAAGGAGTCCTTTTTCACTAAGCGGTCAATTTTAAAAGCATTGCTCATGCAAAAATGCCCACATAGGCGCATATGTGGGTCATATGCGAGCAATGCAGATTTTAAAAGCCATGATTTACATTCTTATATACCCGTGCATGTACCAAAAAGAAGGGGGCGTTCCGAGGTGCGTCCAGCTGTTTTGCGCATAGCTACATATTTTAAAACTGGAGGGTGCAGCGAGCGGTAGCTTGCTATCCGCAAATTGCTGCTGCTCCTGATGAGGAGAACGTCTTTTAGATCTCATGTTTTAGGGCTTATACGTCAGGGTGAGGGGGTCTGAGACAACTGGGGGGCATGCAGGATGAAGAACCAGTGGGGGTCTGGAAGTCCTCGATATTGACTGGGCAAACTGGTGGACAAATTGGAAGTTAAAAATGAAAAAGAATATTAAATAGAGACTAAAATATGGACTAAAGCAGACTGATAATTATGGCCCCAAACCCATGGATTGTGCAAAGTTACCAATATATGATAGTCCTCTAGTTGAATCTGAGTTAATCAACGAGTTCTGGAAAGTGGTATACATAGAACCAAAAAAAAAAAAAAAAGTCAGATTCTCACATTCCCAATCCTTGCAAAGTAATTCCTTTATCGTGCCCACAGTACCTATCTTGATGTAGGGGCAGCCTTTGAATTCCTTTTATATTAATGAAAATCAATAAAATACTCTCAGTTCTTCCCTAGGCATGAGCCCTGTCATTCCTCTGGTGTCCTTTCACTTGTTTACTAACTCTGCCACAGCCACATGCACAAGTCAGATAGCACTGGTTTCTTGGGGAGGATGTAATAAAACCCACACCAAAACCGGTGCAAAAGGTTAGTGTCAAATTTTAATACCGCGTGTATTAAAAACACGTGGCTCTGCTCGATGCTATAAACTAATGGTATGCAAATCAAACTAGCACTACAAATCTGCAGTAATCCCAAAAAGAGCGCCAAAACAGGTGTTAAAACCGACATGTGGAAAGTCACAGTAAAAACGGCAGTAACAACCGGTTCTAGTTTGAAAAGTGCTGCAGCATTCCCTATTGGTTGATAGAAGCGACTTAAGCTCGTCTGAGATGTGATTGGTGGTGCACAGATGTCCATTTGTTTTCTTGGATACTCTTCCTTGCATGGAAATAAAAGGCAGCCTCTTCCAGAGCCATTTTGTCAATGGCTTTAGGCGAGTTTTGGACTAGGCATTGAAGATTTTCTTGGTGGAGGAGCGGTGGGGTTCTTGGTTGGTGCTTTGCGATTGCTGAGTGGGGTCTTTTGTGCTGCTTGTTTTTCCCTTGCTGTTTCCCCAGCCTTTTGTCTTTTGTTCTTGAGTGAATCTTTAGAGTGCATCTGATTGTTGGTCTGCGATTGTCTTTTTTGTCCACTTTGATGTTTAGGTTCCTGAAAGAGTGGAGTGGGTGTTCATGGCTATGGAGAGTGTTATGCCCGTCGGTCGCAGATGGCTGCGATTGCTCTTGCTCACTTCTTTCTTCACAGCATTGACTCCGTTAGGAAGACTTGCGGCCTCCGCCAGCTATCGCCAGCCTGCCTACTGCTCCCAGGCCTCCCTGGATGGCACGGATGCTGACGACCGCCATCTTGCCCTCGGAATCCCTTAGCACACGCGCACGCACATGGGCCAGTCTTAAAAACGTCATGGCGGGAACCTCGGGGGCGTCCCCTCCGGATGATGTCATTCCTCCAGGACACTTAAGCCGGCTGGCTCTGCCTACCGACGACTTGGCAATGAATTCCCTCATTGCTGAATCCGCTTTGCTCACTATGGACTTCCCATTCCTGTTGCTGCCTCTCCGGCGTGAGACTTTCTGGGTACCCGCTCCTCGGGGCCCTTTCCTCGTCTCTGGCACTCCTCAGAGGGCCTAACGCCTTGGACTGCTACCTGCCCCGGGGTTTCTCTTGGAACCTTCGCAACTGTGAGTACCTCTGCTCTGCAGACTACTACCATACCATCTGTAGTGAAGAATCCTCTTCGGTGTACCCCGCACTGCGGACCACTGCCGTACCATCTCTAGTGAGGAACCCTCATCAGTGTACCCCGTGCTGCGGACCACTACCGTGTCATTGCTAAGTGAGGAACCCTCATCGGTGTACACCGCGCTGCGGACCACTACCGTATCACCTCTACTGAGGAACCCTCACCGGCGTACCCTGCTTCATGGACCACTACCGTATCATCTCTACTGAGGAGCCTCATCGGTGCTGTACCCCGCTCTGCGGACCATTGCCATGTCTTCACTACACAGGTATTCCCTTTGGGTATACCCCATTGCACAGACTCTGGGACTTTCTCCTGCACTTCCCGCTCCACAGGCAGTGCCTCTCTATTTCTTAATAAAGACTCTAACCCAGGGGTCAGGAACCTTTTTGGCTGAGAGAGCCATAAACGCCACATATTTTAAAATGTAATTCCATGAGAGCCATACAATATGTTTAAAACTAAATACAAGTAAATATGTGCATTTTATGTAAGATCACACTTTTAAAGTACAATAAGTCTCTGAAAATATTACACCAGGCCTTAAGACACCAATACATCTCCTATTAGGAAAACGGACCAAGTCAGGCTGCTATAGAGTCCTACACAGAAACTACACGCCAGCAGAAAACCTCACCTGAATCACGTGCTGTCCCTCACCTAACATAGAATAAAGAGACCAAAACGCATAACAAGAAGCATGCAGACAAAAACTGAATTGGAAACTGCAACAAGCCAGAGTCTCTGTATGCAGTGTAACAAAGGAAAAAAGAAACATCACACATCCTTATAAAACAAATCAAGAAATATAAAATCATCAGCAGTAAAACTGTACTAACAAAAAGAACATATTTCGAAACAGCTGATGAGTGGAATATCCAATAATTAAAAACTCATATAAAACATTTCCAGATACCAACAAAATATTTCAAAATAGCAGACACAAAGATCCAGTAATGAAAAATAATAAGGATACAAAAATTTTTTTGCTCTGCATACCTGGGAACGTTTGATATCCAGGTGTCCTGAGATTGTTCTGAATTAGCAGGAGGTGGGGTGGTTTGCTTGGAACTTTCTCCTCTCTCAGTCACATACCAGCGCTCTCTCTCACACTGGCTCTCAATGACACACCTATACACACATGCTCTCAGTCACTCACATATACAAATGTTTTTTCTCTCTCACTTATATAGGCTCTTAATTACACATTTACACACATGCTGTCTATCTTTTCACGCTTACACACACACAGGCTTTCAATCACATAAATACATGCTGTCTTTTTCTCTCACACACAGACTCTCATTCACATGCTTACAAACATGTCCTCTCTTTCTCTCATTTACACACAGGCTCTCAATCACATACTCACATGCTCCCTCACCTAAATCAGCTCTCAATCACACACAGACACACATGGTCGCTCTCTCTCATTTAAACACAGGCTCTCAATCACATACTCACATGCTCCATCACCTAAACCAGCTGTCAATCAGACACAGACACACATGATCTCTCTCTTACTTATACACACAGGCTCTTAATCATACATACACATGATCTCTCTCACACACAAAGGATCTCAATCATACACACATACTCTTTCAAACAAACAGGTTTTCAATTACAAACTTACACATACAGGTTCCCAATGGTAAACTTACATTCATGCTCTCTCTCTCACAGGCAGGATCTCAATCACAGACATACTCTCTTTCACATATACAGGCTCTCAATCATTCACATACATGCAATCTCTCACTCACACACACAGGATCTCAAACACACATGCTTGCTCGCTCATTCATTCACTCTCTCTCTCCCCCCCCCCCCCCCCGGGAACTCGCGGCAGCAGCAGCCACCTCCCAACGCTAACCTCCTTCATTTTCAGCCCTCGCGGAGGCGAAGGCGGAGTCCCATCGGCCGCGGTTGAAGATTTTCATTTTCCTCCGAGCCGCGCTGCAGTCTTCTTCCCGCGCAGGCACCCGATGCTCTCCACTTCCTCTTCCGGGCCGCGGGAAGAAGAGAGCACCGGCGTGCTCTCTTCTTCCCGCGGCCCGGAAGAGGAATTGGAGAGCATCGGGTGCCTGCGCGGGAAGACCCGCGCAGGCACCCGATGACTCCAGCGCTGGCACCCGGCTGACACCCGATGACTCCCGCGCAGGCACCCGGATGACTCCAGTCGGCGTGCTCTCTTCTCCTCCCCCCCGCGGCCCGGAAGAGGAAGTGGTGAGCATCGGGTGCCTGCGCGGAAGAAGAGACCACGCTAGTGTGGTCTCTTCTTCCCGCGCAGGCACCCGATGCTCTCCACTTCCTCTTCCGGGCCGCGGGGGGGGGGGGGGAGGAGAAGAAAGCCCGCCGGTGCCGCTGACTCCAGCTGTCCTGCCGCGTTCCGCCCGGGCTGACAGCATTTTAAGCCCGGGCGGCGGAGGACCGGGGAGCAGCTGGGTCAGCGGGGAACCGCGAAGTATGGCGACACGTGTCTGCGAGCCAGATGCAGCCCTCAAAAGAGCCATATCTGGCTCGCGAGCCATGGGTTCCCGACCCCTGCTCTAACCTATAGCTGTGTCTGACATCAACTGACACCTCGCCTCCCGGTGGTGAGGCTCACAGGGCTTCTCACTGTGGGCGGTTCCATCTCTCACCTCAGCCCAGGGCCCACATATCTACAAATCCTAACAGAGAGAATGAAGCCTGACAGAAGGAGTGAGAGAGGGAGAGTAGATGAATGTGACAGTTGGGCAAGTGGTTACAGAGAGGATAGGAGGAGTGTGGTGCTTGTGTGGGTGGAGGGTAGCCAGGGAAGGGAGATGGAGTGGGAGGAGAATGGCGTGTGTGAGCAAGAGGGGGCAGTTAGAGGGGGGAGAAAAGGAAGCAAGCGGAGGGTTCAGAGCAGGAGAAGGGGGAAGGGAGGAGGGGAAGGCATAGTGGGAGTAGTGTAAGGGAGGTAGAGACCCACCCCCAGTCATCATTTGGGAGAGACAAGCAGGCGAGAACCAGCAGCCAGCTGCTGGAGATCAAACAGCAACAATGCAAGGTGAACTTCACAGAGGAAGAAAAGGATCTTCTGGTATAACAGGTCTGTACTGTCTTCTTAGGGCTGCATGGTGGGAGAGGCTCTATTTTCCAGTGGTGTGGCTCTGGCTCCGCCTCACTCAGATGCCTCATTGGAGCCGATGCTTGCCATGCCACTGATGCTGCTCTCCTCTCCTCCCATGTGTCTTTGCCCTGGTGGGCACTGGATGGTCATCCTTGCGGGCTTGCATTTCTTACTTTTGTTTTTCTTTACTTTCTTTTTTTTTTGCTGATAGGTGCATCATCAGCGCTTGTTGTTGCAGTATGCAGAAATGGTGGTCATGCTTCTGCTCTTCCTTCTGGCACAGATGCTTCTTCCACTCTGATACCTTGTTTCTATGTTGATGCTTCTCCCCCTCACCTCTGCCATCACTCAAACCACCACAGATGATTGTCTCTTCTCTTCCCATATCTACCCTCTAACATTTCAAAGCCCTATTTTTGCTGGTTCTCCGGTGGGGTGCTGGATAGAGATGTGAATCGTGTGATCGATCGTCTTAACGATCAATTTCGGCTGGGAGGGGGAGGGAATCAGATCGTCGCCGTTTGGGTTTTTTAAATATCGTGAAAATCGTGTAAATCGAAAACCGGCACACTAAAACATCCCTAAAACCCACCCCGACCCTTTAAAATAAATCCCCCACCCTCCCGAACCCCCCCAAAATGCCTTAAATTACCTGGGGTCCAGAGGAAGGGTCCCGGTGTGATCTTTTACTCTCGGACCTCCGGTGCTTGTAGAAATGTCGCCGGCGCTACCTTTGCCTTGTCATATGACAGGTCAAAGGTAGCGCCGGCGCCATTTTGTTTTTTGTCCCCCGAGGTCAGGAGCGTAGGAGATCGCTCCCGGACCCCCGCTGGACCCCCAGGGACTTTTGGCCAGCTTGGGGGGGCCTCCTGACCCCCACAAAACTTGCCAAAAGTCCAGCGGGGGTCCGGAACGACCTCCTGCAGTCAAATTGTGTTGTCTACGGCCGGCGCCATTTTGCGCCGCCATTTTGCGCAAAATGGCGCCGGCCGTAGACAACACGATTCGACTGCAGGAGGTCGTTCCGGACCCCCGCTGGACTTTTGGCAAGTCTTGTGGGGGGCAGGAGGCCCCCCCAAGCTGGCCAAAAGTCCCTGGGGGTCCAGCGGGGGTCCGGGAGTGATCTCCTGCCGCGAATCGTTTTTCCGTACGGAAAAACCAAAGGTAGCGCCGGCGCCATTTCTACAAGCACCGGAGGTCCGAGAGTAAAAGATCACACCGGGACCCTTCCTCTGGACCCCAGGTAATTTAAGGCATTTTGGGGGGGTTCGGGAGGGTGGAGGATTTATTTTAAAGGGTTGGGTGGGTTTTAGGGTTGTTTTAGTGTGCCGGTTTTCCCGCCCTCCCCCTTCCCCTCCCCCTTCCCCCGATTTAAGATTTTTTGACGATAAATCGGGGGAATTGTTATTGTATCGCGGCTCTAACGATTTTTGACGATTTAAAATATATCGGACGATATTTTAAATCGTCAAAAAACGATTCACATCCCTAGTGCTGGACAGCTTGAGACTTGCATTTCTCACTTTTTTCTCTGTCCCCTTTCTTTTGCAGGTGGGTACATCATTGGCACTCATCGCTGCAGTAGGCAAAAATTGTATTTACACTCTTGCATGTCCTTCCAAAGCAGATGCTTCACCCATTCAGACGCTTCTTCTCTACATGGACACTTATCCCAGTTGAACACCTTGTTTGAGCCATTATGCACTGAGCTTCCGATGCTGGTCTCTTCTCCTCCTGTATCTATGCTTTGACATTCTTGAGTACTATTCTTACTGGTTCCACAGTGGGCACTGGATGGTACATCTCTAGGCTTCTGATTTGCATTTCTCACTTTTGTTTTTCTTTGCCTTTCTTATTGCAGATGGGCGCATCATCGTCAGCACTCATCACTGCAGTCTGAAGAATTAGAGTTTCCACCCCTGCACATTCATCGCTGCTGCTTTGTTGAAACAGTGCATCATTGTTCTACAACTCTTTCTACAACTCTTTCTTCGGACGAGGGCTACTTTATTCGCTTTGGCAAGCTGTCAGCATGGGTCTTTCAAATGTTTCTCCAATTTATGGATCTGTTGATTGCATTTATGGACTTTTGCGGCATACCCTACTTTACATTCTATGCTCTGTTTCTCAGGTTGTCAACGTGGCTCTTCAAATGTTACTGGACTCTAGCTGAATATGCAACCTTGCATTTTATGGAGTTGCTTTAAAGACAATCTTTCATTTTTACCTCTGCAATTACTTTTGAAGTGAAATAAACAATCTTAAAATGTTACATGTGTAGTGTTTTTTTTATTTATGGTTGGAAAATGGGTCACAGGCATCACAGGCTGTGCCTGCTTGGGCTAGGGATTTCCACTCTAGTGTGGAAATCCCTGGCCCAGGGATGCAGGGCCTGTCATGGGCATCACAGTCTGTACCTGCTTGGGCCAGGGATTTCCACACTGGTGTGGAAAACTGGCCCATGAATGACAGGTCTATGATAAAATGGAATTACACCAATGAAAGAAGGAGACCAGTCAGTCATTAAAAATGTTATTTTATTAAAATAATATTAAAATTCAGAGCATATTAAAAATTCAACATGTGTTGACGGTTTAGATTAGAATAGAAGGCAATCTCATGTCGTTCCAAATGATGCAGATGCAATTTGGATTAAGAGATTTAGATTTTTTTTTCATTCACGCATCTGCGTCACTACATTCATTCATTAAGTAAGGAAGATCTAGCTATGAATGTGGTGGATAAAGTAGATAACTTCTTTCATATTGATGTAGGAAACTTTCTCTCTCCAGTATTAATGGGGAAGTGCAGAGGCTGGATCAGGAAGTTTGGGTCATTGTCCTTTAGGATCCTTGGAGATTAGAAAGTGGGTTTAATTTGTCTCCAAAAAAACTTGCTAACTTGCATTAAGGAAGTGAAGAGTATATCTACCAATAACTATTTAAGGGAAATGCAGTTCAAATTTTTGCGTAGAGCCTTTATTTCCCAATTGATAGCCTTTAAGGCTCATCTTACCCACACAGAGACTTGTTTAAAATGCACATTGGATAGAGGGTCAATTACCCTTGCTTTTTAGAGCTGCCCTGTAATTTTTGCTTTTGGAAAAAGATCACATTTTATGTTAACAATTTATTAGGTTGTGACATTCCTTTGAATCCAGAACTAGTATTGTTTGAGGTGGAATTACAATAGAGAAGGTAAAGAGAAGGGTGACCAAAATGATAAAGGGGATGGAACAGCTCCCCTATGAGGAAAGACTAAAGAGGTTAGGACTTTTCAGCTTGAATAAGAGATGGCTGAGGGGGGATATGATAAAGGTCTTTAAAATAATGAGAGGTCTTGAACCAGTAGATGTGAATTGGTTATTTACACTTTCAGATAATAGAATGACTAGGGGACACTCCATTAAGTTAGCAAGTAGCACATTTAAGACTAATCAGAGAAAATAATTTTTCACTCATTGCACAATTAAGCTCTGGAATTTGTTGCCAGAGGATGTGGTTAGTGTAGTTAGTGTAGCTGGATTAAAAAGTTTTGGTTAAGTTCTTGGAGGAGAAGTCCATAACTGCTATTAATCAAGTTGACTTATGGAATAGCCTTTGCTATTACTGGCATCAGTAGCATGGGATCTTCTTAGTGTTTGGGTATTTGCCAGGATCTTGAAACAGGATGCTGGGCTTGATGGACCCTTGGTCTGACCCAATATGGCAATTTCTTATGTTCTTATGTTTGAAAAGATGGTAAGAGGCTTCTTGTCAAGAAATTATTGGCACACGGCAAATGCTCTATTTTGTTGGTTTGGAGGGAAATATTCCCTCTATCCTTCTGACAATGGTGTAGTGCGGTTCATATTATGATATTTATGGAATCATTGGCTGCACATACATCTTTTAAGTCCAAGACACGATTTTTGAAGGTTTGGGACATCTATCTTCAAAGCCTTTCAAGTAGAGCTAGGAGTTTAATCCTGAATACTTTGAAGGGAGACTAATATACCATGGAGAGTTTGACCATAGTTATAGTCAAGAATTTTCTCAATCAGGTCAGCATGAGAATAAGTAGATAGAAGGTGGGAATGGGGCGAAATTGAGGTGGGGTAAGAAGAGGGGACCCCGTCTTTATGGAAGAGGTCAGGTGTACAAGAGTAAGACATTTGATCTATTTGGTGATGATGTCTGTTTTAATTTGACTTGGGTGGGTAATGGGGGAGAAAATTGATAAAAGTTTGCATCAAAATATTTCTTTCATGAATTGTGATACAGTTGAAATGTAAGTGTTGCGCCAGGAGGTGGACCCTTGGCCTAGTGCAGGATTGGTAGGCTCCCTGGTCGGACCCAGAGAGCGCCTGCCACCAGGAGGCAGAGCACAAGAGGAGACAGAGGCTAGCTGGAGCTTCACCACTAGCAACCCTAGGTACCCCCGGGTTGAGCCCTTGGGACCAGGGCCGCCTGGTCTTAGGTGGGCCTCGCAGGATCTCCTTGATAGGAAGTTCAGGGGTGTGCCCACCACAATCAAGGGTGCGCGGTCGATTCTTAGGCCAGATGTCCTGGGTGCCTGAGAAGGCCAGAAGAGAGTCTCTGAATGTATAGCAAGGATCAAGGCCAGATTCAAGGAAGCATGGTCAGCCAATGCAAGGGTCAGAGCCAGTAATCAGTCCGTGGATAGTCATGCAAAGCAGAGGTCAGTTACCAGTAGTCAGTCCGTGGGTAGTCAGCCAAAGCAGAGGTCAAGTACCAGGAGGCAGTCAGATGTGGTCGAGTTCAGACAGAGGTCAGTTCCAGGCAGCGTGCAGACGTGGTCATAGAAGCAGGAGGAAGGTCAGAGGCAGGCAGCGATCAAACCTAGTCAAGGGAAGCCGAGGTCAGTACCGAGAAGATAGTCCGAAAGGTACCACCTGGGGAGATGAGGAAACAGAGGGACGCTGGAACAGGAGGACGCTGGAGCAGAAGGACGCTGGAACAGGACTGGAACGAGACTGGAACAAAGGCTGGCATGAGACTGGAACAAAGACTGGAACGAGACTGGAATGCAGAGGCAAACTAGAGATCACAAGGATTGACCCGATTGCCGAGGCGAGGAAGTCAGGGCAGGAGCTTCCTGATATAGGTCCCTCAATCAGGGCACGCCGCGGAGCTGGGACCCGCCCCTGGCTCTATAAGGTGCTGGGCAGTTCCCGAGCACGCGCGCCTAGGGGCAGGGCCAATGCCACGGAGGACGTCCAGCCCCACCGTGAGTCCTGGTTGGATGATAAAGGCCCGGCGACCGCCGCTGTGGGATGCCGAGGCCTAGCCGTGCTTGCCACCGCTGCAGGGGAGGACGACCCTGGACTCCCGGAAGAGCTGGAGAGGTGAGCAGGCCCGTGCGCGGGCCGAGCTCTGACGGGACGCGTAACAGTAAGTTTGACTGTATTATTACCAATATAATGTATACTTTTGTGCTTAGGCAGTTTTCTTCTCATTCATACTGATTGTTACAGTAATAAAGATATTTAAACTAAAAAACATATTAAAAAATTTGGTAGATGGCCACAGTGTGTATTTCTGCTGGCATTCATATTTCTTAGAGTTCACGCCAATAAGAGAAGAGACAAATATGGAATTAGAATCTCTTCTACATAATTCTCCCTGCCCCTGTCAACCCCACCCCCACCACCACAGTGTGTATAAATGTACCTCCAAAATAGTCTGCTATGACAGAGGTTCCCAAACATGTTCTGGGGGACTCCCAGCCAGTCAGGTTTTCAAGATATCCATAATGAATATGCATGCAATAAAATTTGCTATATATCCACGCCTAGCCATATAGGTTATAACCAGCTAAGTTAGACTTACTCTATGGCACGTCTAACTTATCTAGTTAACTTATGCAGCTAACGCTGAATATCGGCAGTTAGCCGCATAACTTATACGGCTAACTTCCTCCATTCCGATTCATCCACTACATGCCCATAACTTATGCAACCTCCCTTTTAGCCGTATAAGTGACTTATGCAGCTAAGTGGCAGTCATTGAATGTTGGTGCATATTCAGCGGCAGCTACTTAGCCAGATAAATAGACTTGTCTGACTAAATAGCGCTGAAAGCACTTTTCATTTGACTCTGGCCCCAGGTCCAGATTCATGTCTAGATGAATGCCATCCTGGAGGGCGATGTTATGGCGCATACAGCACACCATAACAATAAGCACTACTTTCTCTAGTGAATACTGCAGTGCTCCTACAGAGCAGTGAAGGCAGTGGAACTGGCCTTTCAAAAGGCCAAATGTACATTCTATGACCATCTTGGTTTTCATGTACCTTATTATAATGGATTTCTGCCACTCTATGTGGTGCAGACAGGGGCATGAGCAACCATACCCTGCAGCCATAACCAGCATCTTCTGCAAAATATTGAAAATAGATCAAGCCATTAACTTGTTGAGTGCAAGGCACCAAAATAAAACGTGCTATTGACTTGTTGATACCCACACCATAGTTCAGCAAACACTTTCAGTACTCACCCCAAAGAGCTTACACGTACCCACTCCAGACAGCTAACATTTATTTATTTATTTATACAAACTTCTATTCCGCTGATCCGCAAATCTCAACAGAGAACAAAAAACATGTAAAATAAAATCGGACAAACAATAACAATATTAAGCAGCACTAGCAATTGAGGAGCAAAAGCTACCAGAAACCTGAATGCCAAGATAAACAAATAAGATTTTAGCAGCTTCCTGATGTGACCTGACCCTCCAGTCTGTCACTGGATGCCTTAGTTTCATTTCCTTTTGCTTAAACATCTTGAGCTATCCATCTGCTCTTGCCCTACTCCCACCTAGGAGAGCTGGGATTGGTTACTCATGCCCTTTATAACCAGCCATTTTACATTTTTTTAACTTTATTTTTATTGAAAATTTGATTTAATTTGAATACAAGCATATTTGATAAGAAAACATAAGGATACATTCAAATTATAAGTACAAAAAAAAGTTAACCAAATATTCAGTATCCTCATTATGTATCACAATATGATAGGGGAGGATAAGGAAAATGGTTCTAGGGCAAAAACCATATTTCTTAAAGAAAGCATTAGAAAATATGGATATAAGCATCCTAAACAAGCAACCTTCTCTGAATAGACTAAACCATTAAGAGGAAGAGGGAGGCATAGTGAGTCAGGCATTGATAAAATCTCTCTAGTGCGAGGGGGTAAAAGAAAATATAACACACTGAATTCAAAACTACTAGACATTTACACGGATGTCTAATAATACAAGAGGCCCCCAGTGAAATAACTTCAGGACACATGGAAAGAAACACCCTCCTACTTTCTAATGCAGATTTAGCTAAGTCTGGAAAGATCCACACTCTCACCCTTAAACAAAACATCAGAATGAGAGAAAAACAATCAAAGAATATTATTTCTATCTTGCAAAAACACAAATTATAGTAATAAAGTAACCTTAGAATAGGACTGAGCATTAGAGTTTTCAAGAAAATCAGATATTTATTTATTTATTTATTTATTTTTTGGTTTTTTATACCGATCTTCCTACATTAGATGCAAATCAAACCGGTTTACAAAGAACAGAAACTTGCCAGACGGCCTTACATGGAACAATGAACATTTAAGCAACTTTAAGTAATAGTCAATGAGAAGAAAAACTAAATATACAATTTAAATTACATAGTAATCAAGGTAGATAAGAATTGGTTTGGATTACATAGTAATGAAGGTCATAAGTGATAAAAGTCTAGTAAATGTATAATTCCAAATTTGTTGTTCTTGTACTAGGCTTAGTTAGGGATCAGGTATGTATAAAAAGGAGTGGGGAAAAGCGGAAGACATAAATGGAATGAAATAGAATAAAAATAATAACATAAAATAAATAAAATAAAATAATAAAAATAAATAAATAAATAAATAAAATAAAATAAAATAAAAGGGAAAGTCAAAAGAGTGAGTAAGGGTCTCTTCAGAGGGAACCAGAATAAATGAAAAGACTAAGATTAATAACAGATCAAACCATATAAGGGAGAGAAATAAACAGAGAAGTGAAGTCAGAGATGTAGAGAAGGCTTAAGCTAACAAGACGGTTCTGGAAAGGCAAGCTTGAATAACCAAGTTTTAAGTTTTTTCTTAAAGGAGATAGGGCAAAACTCTTGTCGGAGGTCAGGAGGGAGAGTGTTCCAGTTAGAGGGACCAGCGGTAGAAAAGGCCCTTTTTCTTAGAGATGTTTTAGCTTGAGGGACGAAGAGGGTATTAAGGTAAGCTCTTCTCAAAGGTCTGGTGGAGTATTTAGGGCGAATCTGGAAAGTGAGATCGAGTGGGGCAAGATTATGTAAGTTTTTGTGTATGATGGTTAGTACTTTGTATATAATTCTATATTTGATGGGGAGCCAGTGGAGGTGATACAGGATTGGAGTGATGTGATCCCTCTTTTTTGTATTTGTCAAAATCCTGGCAGCTGAATTCTGTAACATCTGTAGTGGCTTTATGGTTACAGCAGGGAGTCCGAGCAATAAAGAGTTACAGTAATCGATTTTAGTGAGTAAGATTGATTGAAGAACCAAACGGAAATCATAGAAATGTAGAAGGGGTTTAAGTTTTTTAAGGACTTGTAATTTGAAAAAGCCTTCTTTAGTTGTATTGTTAACAAATCTTTTAAAGTTGAACTGGTTGTCTAATAGGGTGCCTAAATCTCTTACGTACAAAGAATTTTTGAAATAATCAGGTATTGATGAAGGGAAGGTAGGGAGAGAGTGGTTATCAATCTGAGGTTGAGCATTAGGGAGAGATGTTGTTTCACTGATAAAGGGATTTGCATCATGAGAGATGATTAGGAATTCCGTCTTGTCTTTGTTGATGACTAGGTTAATCTTGAATAGGAGAGAGCTGATTTCCTGAAAGCAACTGTCCCAAAAGGTGATGGTTTTTTGTAAAGACTCCTTGATGGGGATGATAATTTGGATATCATCCGCGTATATGTAATGCTTGATTTTCATCTTAGTGAGGAGGAGGCAGAGAGGAAGTAAAAAAATGTTAAAAAGGGTTGGTGAAAGGGCAGAGCCTTGTGGAACACCCAATTTGGAACTGATTGAATGTGATTGATTATTATTGATTTTCACCTTGAAAGATCTATTATGAAGGAAAGAGCGGAACCAATCTAAGGCAGAGCCCGAAATGCCAATATCCTTGAGTCTGTCTAGTAGAATTGAATGATTAACCGTATCAAAGGCAGCCGAAAGATCAAGTAGAATCAGGAGGTGCGATTGTTTTTTGTCCATGTTCACAATGATGGAGTCTGTGAGCGAGATCAGAAGTGATTCTGTGTTTAGAGATTTACGAAAGCCATATTGTGATGGTGATAGAATCTTGTGGTCCTCCAGGAATTCTGTGAGTTGTTTATTAACTATTTTCTCCATGATCTTGGCAATGAAAGGCAGGTTGGCAATGGGGCGGAAATTTGCTGGGTCAGAATTTGATAAGTTGGGTTTTTTTAGGAGAGGTTTCAAAATGGCTTGTTTCAGAGAATCAGAAACTAGTCCTTGGGTTAATGAACAGTTGATGATTTTTGCAATGGGCTTGGCAATGGTATTTGGAATTGAAATGAGGAGGTTAGATGGGATGGAATCTAGAGGATGAGATGAGGGTTTAAGTTTTTTCAAAATATTTTCCACTTCAAGAGAGGAGGTGGTTTCAAAGGAGTCTAACTTAGCAGTTGTCTGTGGTAATGGTGTCGTCTGATGAAGATTAGGAGGGTTGGTTGTAGTAAACTGTTTGGTGAGATTAGTAATTTTGTTTTCGAAGAAGTTGGCCAATTCGTTAGCTTTGATGAGAGCGATGTCATCAGGAATAGATGGTGGCAAAGGTTTTGTGAGGGCCGAGATGTAGGAAAAGAGAGCTTTAGAATCGAAAATGAAGTGGTGAATTTTTTTTGCGAAAAATTCTCTCTTAGTTTTGAAGATGGAGTTCCTGTAGGTATTGAGGGTGGACTTGTAGCTTGCTAAAGTTGAGGGAGATGGATTTCTACGCCAAATATGTTCTTTATTTCTGAGGAGTAGTTTGATAGCTTTCAGTTCAGGTGTGAACCAAGGTTTTCTGTTGTCTTGGGCCTTGTGAATCACCTTAGTGGTAAGGGGGCAGGTTTGGTCTGCGACTTTGTTGATAATAGAATGCCAAGAATTGATGGCAGAGTTCGCATTTGAGAGGTCTAGCTGATGTAGTTCCTTTTCAAGATGATTAGTTAGGACTTCTGTGGAGCAGGGTTTTCTGAAATGAACCGTGGTTTTAGGGAAGGATGGGGGAAGCGTGTTTGCTATCTCGAGGGTTGTGTTAATAATTTGGTGGTCCGACCAGGGAACTGGATTACATGTCGGAGAAGATGCGAGAGAGATACCTTCATTAATGAAAATCAAGTCCAAGGTGTGGCCTGCTTTATGAGTTGGGTTGTTAATGATTTGTATGAAACCCATGTTCTGAAGCGAGGATAAGAAAATTTCACAGTTGTGAGAACGTATAGCCGAATCAACGTGGAGATTGAAGTCACCCATTATTAAAGCAGGAGAGTCATAGTTGATGTGTTTGGCAATGTATTCAATAATGGGAGATGGTTCAGCCTCAAGTATTCCGGGTGGAGCATAGATTAGGCATATTTGTAGTTCTTTTGATTTGAAGTATGCACATTCTATATTAGCAATTAGGCTTGAGTGTTGTAAGGTTATTTTTAGGCCTTTTTTAGCTGCAAGTAGCAGGCCACCACCTCTTTTCTTCGGTCTGGGAATCGAGAAGAGGTCATATGATTGTGTGGGGAGTTGGTTAATGATTACTGAGTCTGTGGATTTTAACCAAGTCTCTGTGATGGATATATTAACTCTGTTAGAATAATCTCTATCCGAAGTCTTCTTAATTAAAGGTAAATAGAAAATCTTCTGCATAAGAGGAAAAGCAGATCCAGGAATTTGCAAGATATCTTTCATATAGATTTTAAACATTTCCAAAGGGGAAATCAGTGGGCTCTGAGGAAAATTTACAATCCATAGATTTAGACCTTTTGAAACATTTTCCAAGTTCTCAAGTCTACGAGATACAGATATACATTCAGAAATTTTCTTAACTGGAAGAGCTTTAACCTTGGAAACAGAATCTTCAAGATTAAGTATCTTAGATTCACACTGCTGCAGCCGACAATCCTGACTCAAAATTTTGGAATGAATGTCTAGAGTAATAGATATAAATGATGAAACAGACTGTTCGATGAAGGCCATGATGCCCCACAAATTGTCCAGAGCACCAAATTAGGCTTCTGAACAGATCTGACCTGAAGTAAATTGATAGCAGATTGGACCTCCTGTGACTCAGCTCCATAGGCCCCAGACACCAGAGAGACCATACCAGATGACCGCACTTCAAGGGAAACATCTCCGTTAAACCTCCCAGGCACCCGGAGAGAAAAAGCTGACTCTGAAAGGTCCCACCACGTCTCCTCACTATTGTCAGAACTGCAAACTCATTGATGCAAGAACGGCATCAAGACTTTATTTGTGTGCACGGGATCTCCAGGAAGCCTAGGCGTGGACCGTGCCACCAGGCTGAGTGAAGTCTAGAGTGTGGTTAGAGTCAGATTAGAGCAGACACAAAACAGGAAAGATGTATATTTTTGTCCCTCCCTGGTAAGACCTCCCTGCCTAACCAGTGCCCCATTCTGGAGGGGGAGGGGATGCACTGTGTACAACCTGTCAGTGGATCCTAGGTATTTAGTTTCAGTAAAGATGTAATTTTGGCCTCAATACTTTTGGATCTTGCACTGCTTGACTGAAGACCAGTGAGCCCATTCACTCCCTGAATGTGGCAAGAACCTGTGACAGGCTTAGCTGTGTGAGAAGTTTGAAGGCTGGAAGAACTGTACCACAGAAGGGACTGTGTTACACTCTGCTCCTTTTGGGAAGGACTTCCATGCTGGCGGTACTCAGAGGCAGGGGTGCCTCAAGGCAATCTGCTGCCTGAGGTGAAGGATGAAATGGCGTGCCCCCTCTCCCCCAAAGGCCTGGTGCAGGTGAAATCACTGAAGGCCAGAGCAGAGGGAAGGCAATGGAGGGTGAAGTGACTTGCCCAAGGTCACAAGGAATGGCAATAGGATTTGCACCCTGGCATTCCTTGTTTGCATTCCTTGTTTGCAGTGGGCTGCAAACAAGGAATGTATATCTGTATATCAGTTTTTGGACCTGTTATTTTTTTGTTCTCAGTCTTTGGCATCTGCACTAAGGGACACCAGAGAAATGTTTAATGGGGCGGGGTGGGGTGGTCCAACCCTGTGGGTCTATAAATAGGACCCTATTGCCTGCTTCCTACCCTTCTCCAGGATCTGCTCCCTGGGAGTGTGAGAGGTTGGTGAATGTTGAGAAGAAGGATCCAACAGAAGAAAATAAGATAAAGCATAAGCACTGGCAAGTTAAATGTAAGACATTGATAAGACAGGCCAAGAGAGAATTTGAAAAGAAGTTAGCAGAAGAGGCTAAAACTCACATTAAAAACTTTTTAAAATATATCCGAAGCAGAAAGCCTGTTAGGGAGTCAGCTGGACCGTTAGATGATCGAGGAGTTAAAGGGGCACTTAGAGAAGATAAGGCCATAAAGGAAAGATTAAATAATTTCTTTGCTTTGGTGTTTACTGAAGAGGATATAATGATTCTGATGAACTGAACCAAATTACGGTGAACCTAGAAGATGTGGTAGGCCTGATTGACAAACTGAAGAGTAGTAAATCACCTGGACCAGATGGTATACACCCCAGGGTTCTGAAAGAACTAAAAAATGAAATTTAAGATGTATTAGTTAAAATGTGTAACCAATCATTAAAATCATCCATTGTACCTGAAGACTGGAGGGTCGCTAGTGTAACCCCAATATTTAAAAAGGGCTCCAGGGTGATCCGGGAAACTACAGACCAGTTAGCCTGACTACACCTCAGGGATCTGTACTTGAACAGGTGCTTTTCAATATATATATAAATGATCTGGAAAGGAATACGACGAGTGAGGTTATCAAATTTGTGGATGATACAAAATTATTCAGAGTAGTTAAGTCACAAGTGGATTGTGATACATTATAGGAGGACCTTGCAAGACTGGAGGATTGGGCATCCAAATGGCAGATGAAATTTAATGTGGACAAGTGCAAGGTGTTGCATATAGGGAAAAATAACCCTTGCTGTAGTTACACGATGTTAGGTTCCATATTAGGAGCTACCACCCAGGAAAGAGATCTAGGCGTCATGGTGGATAATACATTGAAATCGTCGGTTCAGTGTGCTGTGGCAGTCAAAAAAGCAAACAGAATGTTAGGAATTATTAGGAAGGGAATGGTTAATAAAATGGAAAATGTCATAATGCCTCTGTATTGCTCCATGGTGAGACCGCACCATGAATACTGTATAAAATCTGGTCGCCATATCTCAAAAAAGATATATTTGCGATGGGGAGGGTACAGAGAAGGGAGACCAAAATGATAAAAGGGGTGGAATGTCTCCCCTATCAGGAAAGGTTAAAGAGGTTTGGGCTGTTCAGCTTGGAGAAGAGAAAGTTGATGGGGGATGCCATTCCAAGCATGGTCTAGCTTCTTGGTACCTTGCATTTTCTTGCCACTAGCTCTTTCCAGAATATACTGTCTGTAGTAGCAAGTATGGAGCAGTCAACATTTTCAAAGCAGTTCAGACAGGTACTGAGGGCCCTGATGAAATGAGTCAGGGAGCACATTTAATAACCACAGTAGCTTACGGAGTGGTAGGAGATAAAGCATGCTTTCTTTGATACTATTGTAAATCCGGATAGGATTGTGAACCCTTAGCCCGAGGCGGAGTTGGCGCTACAAGAGATAAACCCCCACAGGTCTCCATCGTTGAGAGGTGAGGCCGGAGTGATGCAGGGGCCAACAGGAGCTTCGCCACTGTCAACCCATGTTCCCTGCGGGTTGAGCCCTTGGGTGTCAGGGCCAGCTGGTCTTAGGTGGACCCCTGTGATGACGGGTGCAATAAGCGTGAGCATCTGGAGATGAGGCAAAATCCGGCCAAGACCATAGAAAGGAGTCCAGAGAATACCACAGTCCAGTTCCAAGAGATGCAGAGAGAAGCAGGGAGAATCCGTTCTGAGGTCAGGGGCTGGCAGCGAAGAGCGAGAAGAGGTCCAGTCCAGGGTCAAGTAGCCAGGAGATCTGTCCGAGGGCAAGAAGGAATGGAGGTAGGGAAAGGCAGGCTGGAACAGGAACAGGCAGGCACAGGAACAGGAAGGCTGTATCAGGAACAGGCAGGCTGGAACAGGGCGATCCAAGAACGCAGAACCGGAACGCTAAACTAGAATGCTGAGCGAGGAAACCTGATTGCAAAGTTGTTTGGAGGATGTCTGCCACCAGGTTATAAAGGGCCTGAGACCTGATTTCATCCAAGGGGGCTGGCAGCATTTTCCTGCTGCAGGCACTTTAAATTCCCTCCGGCAGTGCGCGTGCCTAAGAGGAGGGCCAGAAGAGGACTGCATCGGCGGTGTCCTGCGCACTGGAAGGCCTGGGCCGGTGCCGGCAACATGGAAGGCCTGCCGACCGCGTGGGAAGGAGCCGGAAGGTGAGGCCTGAGCCCCGCTGCTGGTGAGTATAACAGATACATAGTAGCTGGCATGTTGAATGTAATGGGTGCAATCAATTACACTCATGATAAAAACATAAGAACACAAGAAATTGCCATACTGAGTCAGACCAAGGGTCTATCAAGCCCAGCATCCTGTTTCCAACAGTGGCCAAACCAGGGTTCAAGTATCTGGCAAGTACCCAAACACTAAGTAGATCCCATGCTACTGATGCCAGTAATAGCAGTGGTTATGGTTATTCCTTAAGTCAACTTGATTAAAAGTAGTTAATGGACTTCTCCTCCAAGAGCTTATCCAAATCTTTTTTAAACCCAGCTACATTAACTGCACTAACCACATCTTCTGGTAACAAATTCCAGAGCTTAATTGTGCATTGAGTGAAAAAGAATTTTCTCTGATTAGTTTTAAATGTGCTACTTTCTAACTTCATGGATTCAAATTTGCCCGTTCTAGACCTCTCATGATTTTAAAGACTTATATTCCTGCCTGACTCAGGTGTTACTTTTCCCGTAATAAAAAACAAGTACTGAAATGTCTCTGTAGGCGTGGCTTGTGCTCTACATTACCCTACAAAAGCTAATACCCTCTTTTGCATGTGATTTGCATAAACCCACACTAAGCATACTATGGATTCTCACAGCGTGTACAATCCAGAAAAATTCTGGATGGTTGGCAACCCTACTAGTGGCCCAGACGATTGTATGCTGCTCCCAGTGTGTGTGTAGATTGTAGGTGCATCTCATGAGGTGAGAGGCTATAATAACTTAGACAGGACAAGGATCTGGGTGTGAAAATAAGAGTTTACTGTAATCATAAATTAAAGTCCATTGTCCAGAAGTGTGAATTTACATACATCTGATAGATGATACATAAATGATTTTCCTCTGTAGGTAGGTGTCCTTTATTCAGACTTCTGGGTAGAGCCCATGGTAATACTTAATGTGCAAACTTTCTCAGCGGCTATCTGGGAATCCTAGTGGAGGGGTCCCCAACTTTACTGCAAAAATCCTATCTTACTTCATCTTCTTCCTTGGACACCCAGCCCGTCCTGGTCCCATAAGTGTGGAGATCTGGTTGTGATCTCCCGATCTTGTTCTTCCATCCTTACTTGCTGTTTTCTAGGGGACATTTTATGGGGAAAAGTCAGTAGGATCCGGCTAGGGACTGAGTGGTATGGATGTTCATTAATATAGTGTTCTAACACAGGGATAGTGACATCTAGTTGTCAGACTGGGGGGGGGGGGGGTCTGCCGTACTCTCCCCGCTAAAAAAAAATTGTCTGAGGAAGGACATTTACTTACAAACAATTTCCTCAAAGAGACACAAATATAATGTAAGAAGATGTTATATCATCTCACTACTAGGGGTTATGACCAGCATAGGCAAGAGATATTGTGTCTTACATTAAAAATCAAAACACTTATGAAAATACTTTACATTACTTTATTTATTTATTTATTTATTTATTTATTTATTTATTTATTTAGAGGTTTTATATACCGTTGTTCCCTGTGAAAATCACTAGATCACCACGGTTTATAGTGTTGACAATCACTAATTACACACCACGTATCACAAATTATTGATTACAGCAATATCATAAGAGCAATTTCATAACAGCAATATCATTCACAATTATTAGTGACTAGACAAAGAGGAACAACATGTACTGATTGTTCGTAGAGGGGTAGTACTCGGGTTAGGAATGAAGGGGATAGTAAAAACTTTACATACACAACCATTGGGCCCATTGTTTACTGTAAAATGGAATAGTGGTTATTGAGAACTGGGAGCCATCTATCCTCCTCTTAAATGATCAGTAAGGATTTACATTATTTGGGTGCATGATCACAGGGCGATGAGAAAGCCCACAACATCTAAGGGTGGTGGAAGCACCCACTGGTTGCCAGTAATGGCAGTATTTTCTAATTTCTTTCTAATTACCATTCTCCATCCACGTCTGGTGTACTGAACATATTGTGTATTTTTTTTTTTTATTTTTTTTTTAAGATGGAGCCTGCCAGTATACTAGTGCCTACACCACATGTAGGCACTAGTATCACTATTTGCTATGTACTACTATTTGCTATGTACCACTATTTGATTTTTCCCTTCCATTGTTTCCACTATTACCCCTCCTCCCCCCCCCCCCCTGGTTAAATAAGTTTATTGTAAAACACTGTTGCATATTTTCGTTAACAAGTTTATTGTAATGATTATTGTAAATGTTTATTGTAAAGCATATTTTTGTTGCATATTTTCATTAACAAGTTTATTGTAAAGTTTATTGATTATTGTAAATGTTTTTTTTGTAAAGCACTGTTGCATATGTTTGTTCTAGTTTGCACAGCTGCAATGTTTCTGTTATCTGTGAACCGATGTGAGGTTACTAAACAAATGTTGGTATATAAAAACTGCAAATAAATAAAAATAAATGTAGATCCTGCCTAGGCCTTGGATCCATGGATGCTAAAATGAATACTATGCTTCCAAGTGATGTGTATTATGTTGTGTCTTTATTATTGGAGAAGTGGATATTGCAATGCAATATTATATTACTGTATTTTACTGTAAAATCTATGGAAGAGTTTGTGCCCAGATTTTAGGCTAAGAGGGAGGGGGTGTAACCAAGAGCCATTCTTCACTTACCACTATACCCAGGGAAGCATTAGCTAGAATAGGTTAGTGGATGGTGGAGGACCCATTCAGATTCCAGTCCCTCCCTTTGAGGGGCCTGGGAATGCCCATCCCCCTAGGAGGCTTTATAACAGGTCTCTCCTGAGAGTCTGGAGGTTTTGTAGAGTTAGGAGGTAGTGAGGAGCTTACCTTTTTTTTTTGCTTTTCAGGCCCAGTCAGAGGAACAGGCTAACCCAGCTTGGGATTGCTGACTAGGGTCAGGAGGGTGGTCTATATGTAATTGGGATACTCCTTCGGGTTGTTTTCAGGATTTTGAGATTTTTCATGATAGAAGCCTCACTGGACACCTGGGCCTTTTTGGACTCAGGGCAGGTCTTCCCTATCCCTGGGATGCCCAGGGATAGGGAAGACCTGCCCCAAAAGTGATGGTGACCTATTGTGGGGAGAAACTCCGGTGTTATATTCGGTTAAGGGAAGAGACTATTAAGCTAGACATCCAGGAGGAAGACTTTTGGCTGCCCCTTCCTACCTGCAGTGGAACAGGGTATGAAAAACCTGCATTTAGGGATCCCTCCCATAAGGGATTCAGAGGAGAGTCAAAGACTGAGACAAACTAAAGAGTGGAAGAACTGCTAACCATGTGTACAAAAACTGTAAAGATCCTAGAGGACACCAATCTGAAGACTACAGCCCCTGGGGAGAGAAGAGAGATTATTCTCTGTGCAAGGACAGGATTTTTGGCCATCCATGGATGGGAGTTTTCCTGCCCAGCTTAAAGTTTACCCTGCCCACCAGTACCTCCATCTCACCTAAACCAGGAGGGTGGTTGGATCCCTTGCCCATGCAAAGATTCCTGCAAAGATAGAGGTAAAGACCGTAACTGAGGAGAGAAAAGACTGTGGTGCTGAAGCATATTTATTGTGCCAGCCGCAGCTATCTTATATAGTTAATTTAAGTTTAGACACTAACCAAGTGCATCCAGCATCTTTATTTGGGCACACAGCACACAGAAAGAAAAGTGACCTCTCTCCCAGGGATAACCAAGAGGAAGTTAGCCACCCTGGCACTGGGACCCGAAAGGACACCTTTCTTCCCCCCAGGCAACAGGATTCACACCTTGGGGAAGGGGCATCAGAGAAGAGCTGCTCCAAAAAACTTACAAATACATCTATGGCCCCACCCGTGCAGGACAGGCACCCTGGGGTGGGGTTACAAATGCTAGCATGTTTTCCTTATCTTTTCAACCTATTTGGCCTCTTTTTCTCCTTACCCTTAGTTATCTTCCTAATAAAAAGGTCAGTTGCCCTTACAATAGCTCCTTTTAGTTTTGCCTGTGCTCCTCTCCTTTCATAGATTTTCTCATCCAGCTAATGATTCATTGAGGTACTCCCTCATTTTTATCAAAGTTAGTTTTCCTGAAGTCTAGGACCTTTGCCTGCATTTTGAATATCAGTTTCTTCGAAATTTAATGACAAAATCATGTTATCATCTCTTTTTACAATGGCACCCTCTCCACATTAAGTCAACCTTTGTTTATCAGCCCCCCTCAATCATATTTTGAGTTACCCTGACCAACCTTGAGATTTGAAATTCCTGCCCTGCCAAACAGGCTAAATTTTACCCAGGAAATTTTTTTTATCAGGGTGAAATGTATCTGAGTAGAAAGAGGGAGAGCGGGAGTGTTCCGGGGTGGAGCTTAAGTTTAGCTGGATAGCACCGATACTAAGCACTGCTCGGCTAAATTTATGCAGGTTAAGTCTAGTCAGAAAAAAATGCTGTTCCTTAGGTGAGCACATCCAGCAGCAGACTTAACTGGGTAAGTCCCATTGTATATTTTGGCCAGGTAACCACCCAGGTAGCATGCAGATGCCTGCACCACTGACATTTGACCCCATGGAGCCTAATTTCTGAGACATATGTGTCTGCATGTGTACATGGATCCCTCCAGCAATGCCTCTTTCAGAATCCGCCCGGAGCTCTGACATGTCCTGAAATATTGCTGTGGATAAGACACCAAACAAAAACATTACTAGGGATGCACACACACAAATATATACACTGATATCATAAATATTAAGCCTTCGTCCCTTCAGAAAGCATGCTAAATACTGTATGCATTCTTGAAAAGAAAAAAAAACAACAACAGAGGATATTAAAAAATTAATAGGGTTGGTAAATTGGGAATTGGAAAATCACTTACATTTGTTGACAACCATGACACAGCAACAGTGATATACAAATTACAATAACAGACTTCATGCACCCTGCTGAGCCAGTCCCTGAGGTGTAGTTAGAGGTTCTGCATTAGGCTGGCATGTGTTAGCCCCTGAGGGTATTAACGCTGGCTGGTACATCAAAACAATTATTATTCCCTCACTTGCATGCCCAATTGTGTAACTGTTGGGAACTCTGCAGTTAATGTGCATATGTTAAAGGCAGTAGAATAGGGGTGGCAGCAATTAAGGCTAACGCTCATTAGTACATTGGCCCCTTAATGGTTATTTATCTCTGCAGATTAACTCCCTGGATAGCCCACATTAACCTACATTAGGACAATGCTCCCGGAAGAGAATTTTGTGTTTTGTATTTTGCTTTGTGAATCAGTTAACTTGAGATGTGCTTTGAACTTGAAGAACTGTACTTCTGCCAGAGTGTGCTTGCTCTGCTTCGGGTTTTTTTTTTTTTTCCCCCCCATCAGATAAACTCAGAAACTGTTTTTCACTGCCCTCTTGCGTTCGATTTGAGTTTTTCAAGATGGGGACAAGCAGAGAGGCTGCAGATTTTTTTGAAAACCCTGAATTATGTTTATGCATCTCTCCTTACTGTGTCGCGTCACTGAAAAGAGAAGGGGGGGGGGGGATGGGGGACTCTGGCTGGGCTTCGTTCCCAAGCACGGAGATGATTAACTTCGAGGCTCTTGTGGCTGCTCTCACTTGGACTTGGAACAAAATAGTCTCCACAGTCAGACTGGTTTTCTTTAAGAATGCTTTTTCAATCGGGTATACAGTATAGGTTCTTATTGTTGAATCTTTTAGAGTGAGACCCAGGCAGGAACTTTAACCTGGTCAGTCTTGGGGTTCAGGACAAGAGTCCTAACCCTCAGACCAGCTGGGGACCTGAAGCAAGAGGAGGCAAGCAGAGAAGGCTGCTTCAGGTACCCCATACCCCAGGTCACACCTCTAGGTATCAGCTAATGATTCTTTGAGGTACTCCCTCATTTTATCAATGTTAGTTTTCCTGAAGTCTAGGACCTTTGCCTGCATTTTGAACATCAGTTTCTTCGAAATTTAATGACATCATGTTATCATCTCTTTTTACAATGGCACCCTCTCCACATTAAGCTAACCTTTGTTTATCAGCCCCCTCAATCAAATTTTGAGTTACCCTGACCAACCTTGAGATTTGAAATTCCTGCCCTGCCAACAGGCTAAATTTACCCAGGGGTTCAGTCATAAATGGTTGCAGAACAGGAAGTTGTTTGCAACCATCCGAAGGCTGACTCATCCTCTTGCTATCAAAGCTCCTACATGCCAGACCCTGACTTTCCAGACTTTTTGTGTCAGAAATTACAGTTCTAGTCTTTCAGTTCCTTCCTGCAGTTCTACCAGTTCTAGTATTTGTTAGTTCTACTACTACTTGTGATCTGTTTCCAGACTGGAACCTGACCTGCAATTCCAGCCTGCTCCTGGAACTTGTTCCAGCCTTGTAACCTACCTGCTGCTACTTAGCCTGTAGCAAAGCTCTGGATCCAGTTCCACTCTAGCTCTTGTTATTTGCAGGCTCCAAGATCCAGGCCTCTTATCTATATGAGTGAAACTATTGACCTCTGGCCGTTTCCAAACCTGGTCCAGCCCTCATGCCAATGCTTGGGTCTCAGCCCCCACCTGAGCCCTGTAGGTACCTAAAGGGCAGAAACCTGACAGTTTTCTATGTACGCATTCACAAGCCACAATAACAAGATTCCCTTGAAGGATCGCCTACTGGATAGACGCTGAGAGATTGTATGTCTCTTAGGACCCCAGGTAATTGAAATCCTGGTGGCTGGACTGCTCCCCTGCATGACAATCTCCTTCTCCTTTTCTTTTTGTTGCTGTACCAGGCTGGCACCGACTCCTCTCCTTCCCAATTGTGAAGTACAATTTGAGCACCAGATTACACTAACTAGGAAAACCAGCATAAAACTCCTTCGCCTTGAAGAACCACAGTGGACTGCTGTGTAGGTCCCTTCTGGCAACTCAAACTGGAACTCTGTTTAGCCCAGACAGAACTCTCTCCTTCCCTGAGAAAATCCTACGGGTGGCTGCAAATGAAGGCTGATGGTGCCAGAATCCTTTCACGGTCCGCTCCGCTAATGGCAGAGAGGAAGTACCACATATCGGCAAAGGGGATACCTCAGAAATGCCAGGCACCCTGGAGCAGATGTTTGTCTGCTTGAAGCAGTTGACATTCCCCATGGGTTGGACTTTTGGGTGCAGGTGGCCGGTAGGACTTACCAGACAGAAGCAGGAACCAGAAAGGAGCAAAGGTCCGTGTCCAAAGTACTAACAAGGAGTGAAGATGGAAGCAGGAAGTGACCAGGCGACCATGATCAAGGCGGGAACTCTGAGGACTGTTGGCAGGGCCGGTGCAGAGATATCAGGCACTCTAGGCGAAACTTACAGCTTGCTGCCCTCCACACCCTCCCCACAAACAATTCAAATGCATTTATAATAATTGATTTTACATGAACAAGAATATTTAAAGAACAGTCACTTACAGAATGTATATTATATTTATATGCAGTGCTTTAAATTCTGCAAAAAAAGTCAAAAAGACACTTAGAATTGGTTTTAGGTCTATTCAGGGGTGGATTGGCCTATCGGGTTTCGGGCATGTCTCAGTGGACCGGACAAGGCAGTCACATGATGCTGGTGTTGACTGCAGCGGCCCTAATCCCACAATGCCGCTGCAATTAACACAGCAGCTGTTCTGGCGGAACAGGAGCCTCCACTGAGGTTTTGTGTTTTTCTTTGCCTGCGGCTACAGCCGCGGATCCATGGACCTGCATTTTTATTTTTCTTTCCCGCAGCATCGCTGATTGATGTGAGGTCAGTCCCTGCCCCTCCCCTCGCCACTGTGGTGGAAGGAAACACTCCCAAGGCCTTCCCTCACACCACCCCATCACTTTCTTTGCCTTGCAAGGCAGCTGACAGACCTCCCACTGCTGCTTCACCACAGCTAAAGGTCGTTGACTGATATCTGCCGACGGTCCCTCTAAAATAATCCACACCGCTGCATTGGGCCTTTCTGTCCACCTCTTCTCACAGCAGGGCCATCAGCTGGTAGCCCTGCCTGGATCCCTCCTGCCCATCAGTGTAAGTAATTTTTTTTTTTTACATTTTCAGAGGTGGTGAGGAAAAGAGAGAGTGGGAGTGTGCAAGGGAGCATGCATGTGTGTGTATGTATCAGAGGGTGCAAGGCAGCATGTGTATGTGTGTATGCATCAGCGTGTGTGATTGAGCATGTGTGTGTGTGTTTGTCTATTTGAGCCAGTGGATGTGATTGACATTTGTGTGTATGTGTCAGCATCAGCAAAGGGAGTATGCGTGTTTATGTGTCAGTGGGTGCAAGGGACTGTGTGCATGTGTCAGCAGGTGTATGTGTGTGTGTGTGTAGGTGTGTAAGCATGTGTGTAAGGGAACAAAAAGTCTGTGCACTCCCTCACCCCCACTAATCCAGAACAATCTTAGGGTGACTGGAAAATATAAAAAGCTGGGGATTTTTAAAATTCTTGATTTTAATTATTGGGTGCTATCTGATATCTGCTGTTTTAACATATTTATTAGTTTTTGAGAAATATGATTTTAATTATTGGATGTTCAGCTATTTCGTAATATTTCTTTTTATTAGTATAGCTTTACTTTTGATGATTTATAGTTCTTGATTTAATTGTTTGATATTTTATGAAGAATGGTGATGTTTCTCTTTTTTCTATTGTTGGTTGCCCTGTATACAGGAGCTGGCTTGTTGCAGTTTCCAATTCAGATTTTGTCTGCACATTTCTATTTATATTTTATGGTCTCTTTATTCTGTATTTGGTGAGGGTAGATCTGGTTCTGCATGTGTGACAGAGGTCAGGTATTCTGCTAGCATGTACTTTCTGTGCACGATTTATAGTAGCTTAACTGGTTCTGGTTTCTAAAGTGGTGTGTTAGGACCTGGTATAATATTTGTAGCATTGACTTTTCACAGGTAGGGTTGTCACTATTTGAATGCTGGTTCTTATTGCTGTTTTGGTATTGGAGTTTTACTATATTTTAATTTAATTCAGTTTACCCAAGGCTTTCTGATAGTCGAGCTCACACCCAACATCTATTACAATAAGCTTAATGCTATATAGGATCCAAATGTTTATTTTGCGGGGTTTTCTGGTTGGCACCACAGCAGTGCATGTAAATATAATGTACATGCTGTAAGTTATACTTTTACCTCATACGACACGTTAAATGTCCTTTGTAATGTAAAAACAGTTATAAATGCATAATTTTTAATTGTGTGTGGGGAAGGAGGGGCTGGGGGTAGAAGGCTGTAAGTTTTACCTATGATGCCTAATACCCTTGCATCAGCCCTGGCTGTACTGGATCCACGTGGGAAAGCAGGATTCTGGAGCTGTTCCACTTTGTGTCCTGTGGTTCTCTCCAGTCTCGGTCAGGGTTTCATTTTTCTTTTTAAGCCCTGGAGGAACAGACATTCTTTTGATCTTCCCACCCCTTCCTTGGAATAGGTAGGCACTCCAGCAGCAGACTCTGTAGCACTCAGTCAATGGGAATGCACTGGAATGGTGGCAGGGGCACGGAGATGTGAAGGCAAGCTATAGTTACAAAAAGGAATGGGGTGAGCCAAGAGGAAGTGCATGTGCAGTGCTGGGGAGGCTTCTGTGGGCTGGTCTTTCCCTTCTGAAAGGGTTAGCTAGCTGTAGAACCAGTGAGTCTCCTGGATTGGGGGTGTCAAGAAGTGTAAGGGTGGGAATGAGAAAGGGAGAGAGCTGCTGCAGCCTGGGGAAGAGCTGGCAGCAAGCATAACCTTTTTAAATAATGCTGTGGCAGTCGTGGACCGAGGGCACTCATGTGAGCCTATGAGCAGCAGTACAATGATGGAATGAGAATATCAGAGAAATAAAGAGAGAGAGAGTGTATGTATATGGGTGTCTTTTTCTCTGACACAGAAAGACACCCTTACACACTCTTTCTCTCATAGAGTGTGGGAGTGGATGTCTTCATGTTAGAGAGACAGACACAAAGTAGGTGTCTGAAAGAATGCGTGTGAGTGTTTGTGTCTGAGAGTCTGTGTATGTATTTGACACTGGCTGGCAATGAGGTTGTCACATTACTTGTCAACTAGTTCAAGAGATGATTGGTTGGCAAGAGACTTTAATATCAGACCATGAAACTAAGATATATATGAGAGATGTAACTAGAGTTGGGGACAGATGGCAACTGATTGCATGGATAGAAGAATGCCTGAAGCTCTGTTTGCTCACCCCTGGTCTAGGGTGTGTTCTACTACTTAGGCCTGGATTCTCTAAGGTCGCAGACCTTAGATATTCTAGTGGTAACGGGGGGCAGGGGTGGCGAAGCGGGGGGCGGTCCTGCGATAGCTGGCAGCGATCACACCTCCGCGGTGCGATCGCTGCTAGCTTTCACGAAAATGGCGGCGATAAGGAATCTTACCTTTCGCCGCTAGCGATGTGTCCGCAGCGTCGGCCCCAGTGCCGCCCCGACTCCTCCCCAAGCTAGCTATCGCACGCGAAAATGTCTGGTTAAGTTGCTCAGTTATTTGTTCTGTATTATCATAAGAGCAAGAAAGATCTGGGATAGAAACTATCAAGAATTAAAGGGATCAATGTTTAAGAGATGCTCAATGCCTGTATTACATTCCTAAATTTTAAGCACCTCAATTGAAAATTCACCAAACTTTAGGCCTCCAAATCATTTGCCTAGATTTAGGGTCCTATATTAGATGCCTAGTGCCAAGTACTTAACATTGTTTCCCTGCCCTAACTTCAGCCCTGTAATTATCTACTTTTTAGGCTCTTTGATTTAGGTGATAAGCCCTAGATAGTTATCAAAGTGTCGGATTTAGGCTCCTAACTCCCTAAATTAGATGCCTAAATCCTTTGAAAACTGACTCCAAAGTAAAAATGCTCATGGTATTTCATATTTTGGTTCTCTTTTAGTGCTGTTTTTAGTGACCTTGCAGTAGCATCTTGCGTGATCTTTCCTCATCGTGTATATTTGTGCAAATATGGTATCTTTTCCCTCTCATCAGGCTCCGTCCCGGACATGCTCAAACAAGCTATCGTTAAACCCCTTCTTAAAAAACCTTCTCTTGACCCCAAAGACCCAGCCAACTTCTGTCCCATTTCAAACCTTCCTTTTATTTCAAAGATAATGGAGCGGTTAGTCAATTCCTAACTCTCTGAGTACCTTGAAAACAATAGGATCTTGCATCCAGCCCAGTTCGGCTTTCGTAAGCACCTTAACACTGAAACCCTCCTAACTCACCCTCTCTGACCACATTATCAGAGGCATGGATCAAGGCAACTGCTACCTGCTGGCACTACTGGACATATCCGCTGCCTTTGACACAATTAACCACACCTTCCTCCTAAACCGGTTGTCTCAAAGAGGCATATCCGGTCTAGTCCTACTATGGTTCAAATCCTATTTATGCAACAGAAAATTCACTGTCAAAATAGGCAATTCAGAATCTGCACTTACTCCTTATCCCAAGGTGTCCCGCAAGATTCCTCCCTATCCTCCACCTTGTTCAATATATACCTCACTCCCCTCTGTCATTTCTTAACAAGCCTCAGCCTTAAATTCCACCTTTATGCAGATGATGTTCAAATCATCATCCCTATTCACGAATCCTTATCCGATGCACTGAAACACTGGGAAAAGTGCCTCGCCTCCATAAACAAGTTCCTCACAAACCTTCACCTAGCACTAAACACAACAAAACCAAACTCCTCCTCATAACACAACATCATACCTCTAGAGCCTCGATTTCTAATGACCCGGCCTTTAATGCTTTCTCCTCCCAGTCATATGTTAGAGACCTCGGGGTACTCCTGGACCAGCAGCTAAACCTAAAAAAATACGTCAATTCTATTCTTAAAGAGGGCTTCTACAAACTTAATGTCCTAAAGAAGCTCAAACCTCTCCTCCACTATCACGACTTCTGGACCGTCATTCAGACCACCCTCTCCTCCAAGTTTGATTATTGTAACTCACGTTTACTTGGCCTCCCGCAAACCACTATAAAACCCTTACAAATGCTCCAGAATTCAGTAGCCAGGGTTATCACTAACACACGAAACTCCGCCCATATCACCCCCATACTGAAAGACCTTCATTGGCTCCCCATCCCATCCCGCATTCTCTTTAAAACCTTATCTATAATTCACAAATCCATATACTGCCATAATTCCAACTGGCTTGATGAACCTCTCCTTACTCACTCGGACTGACCCACCAGGGCCATCAATAAAGACACCCTCCAAATACCCTCAATCAAAAAGGCCCATCTCACCACCACAAGAGAACATGCCTTCTCTATCGCTGGTCCTAAACACTGGAATACCCTCCCGACTGTGATCCGGCTTGAACCGTGCTCCTCCAAATTTAGAAAAAAACTGAAAACTTGGCTGTTTAGGCAAGCCTTCCCTGAATAGTCGCAGCACTCAGCACTTATTGCAACCTATACCCACCCAGAGTCTCCCCCTTTTTATGAACCCATGCGGTTTATTCCTGCACTCCCTTGCCATTTCTTGTTACCCCTTCAATTTTTCACACCTTAACCTATCTCACCAGGCTGGGGTCACTGCAGAAGTATATATGCTGTAATGTCAGAATGGCAGGGGAGCATAACCCACTGGTCCTGAGTCTATCTGTCTATACACTAGGAAATCCAAGTTTAGTGAGTTCATATTATTCGTATAAACACTATTATTTGTGTTTAGGTAAAATAGAGTAACCAACTATAATACCAATCATAGAATTAGGCCCAGAACTATGGAACGCCACGCCAGAGGAACGTCCAACAATATCGTACAAAAAGAAATTCAAGGGCAAATTAAAATCTTGGCTATTCAATAATACCTTCTACTCAACAGAAACACCCAGTTCTCCATGACTCAGATAACCAAATTAAGTTTTGAACAATACCCCCCCCCCCAGCAAACCCCTATAATCTAGCTATACTTTCATGTTATATGTCTACCATTATAATACTTCTGTTTATTATGAATGCTTGTATACATTGTAACACTCATAATTATGAATGTTTAACCTGTAAACTGTTATGATCTGGTGATTCTCACATGGAATGATGGTATATAAAACATTTAAATAAATAGATTAGGAATACTAAAATGAAAAAATTATCTTTAATAAAAATACACTTTTTTAAGATTTAAAAAAAATTATGTTTCTAACAACTGCTGAAAAGGAAATCACTATGCTGCCTGTGCCCAACCCTACAGCTGCCATCATGTGGTGTGAGACTCAAGGGGGCTGTGCTTCTGGATACTACATCAGGGCATTCCAATTAGTGGCCAAGAAGTTAGAAAAGTGGATAGAGAATCAGGGAAACCAGAGTTCAAATCCCACTTCTACTACTGCTAGTCCCTGATGATCTTGGATGAATCACATTATCTCCTGTTGCCTTAGGCACCCACTTAAATTGTGAGCTCTTTGCCTGAATTCTAAAAAAGTAGCAAGCCACCTTCCTCATTATTTGGAAAGGCAGCTAAATATTTTTATTTAGGCCAGGACAGATATTGTTTTTGTCAAATATCTGAGAAATATCCCCATATATGACAGTTGATTCTCAGCAAATTCCTGCTGTTCATCCTTAAGAGGACAAAATTAATTTGGAAGAATCAAATAGTAAATTCATTCAATTTCTTAGGCAACACTATCACTTATTAATGCATTTATTGTTCTATGTATAATATTCCTTTCCCTCACAACCTGTTGAACATTATAACCTACCTGCTCTATGTAACCATCTGAAACCAATGTAAGCACATAACTCGATAACTGAAATCTGTTTATAACGCCTCCACTTTTTTTTAACACTCTCACTAACCTTTTTTTTTAACACATTGTTAAACATTGAAACTTGTAAACTGTTGTGATGGTGAAACCGAATGACGGTATATAAAACTCGATAAAAAAATAAAATAAATAAATAACTAACTAACTTGCAAACCTGATTTCCACCAACTGAGGACATCTCAATTATATCTACATTAAACCCGAGATTGTGTTCTGCTTCCGACATTCTTGTAGCACATATAGGCCGGTACATATCTTAAGGAATACTACAATACTTGCTATCCACAGTTTATCCTCACATCTACACACAGCATTTCTACAAGTCTGCAAAAAACTGGCCACTGTTATTTGTTCACTGTGCCCCTTTGGCTATGTTGAATGCTGTCAATTTACGTTACAAATAGCATGCTATGTGAACACACAAGATGCAAAAAAGATGGTTTTCCATATTTTTTGTTTTTATTAACTGTTGAAATATAGTATGAGATATATTTGATCTAAATTCATTATACATTTTAGAGGTAATCTCCAGCAGCCTCCTAGAAAAAAATAAATTCTAGTCATGAAATACAAATAGCTCATTTTCTGAGGGCATTAATAAATTATTCAACAGAAATATTTTTCCATAGGTGCAGCATGGGAAATCAGCCTAAGCTACAATGCCTACATGCCGTACATTGTATGAACATAAATATTTTTGGACTGTAGCCCACCTTTCCAAAAGATGCTCAAGGAAGCTTACAGTACTTAAATACATATATGCAAATAGTAATAAAAGTTGGTTTCAATTTTATAAATATGCATTAAGAGTAGCTTTATCCCATACTGTCTCGGAAACAAACAAGAAGTTCCATGCAGAAATAACAAGAGTCTGCTTTCCAGGACATGCATGTGTGCAGGTATATATGACAGGTATACCCTAACATTTCCTGAAAATTTGGTGTGGATAGGGCACCAAACACAAAAAAATTATTGGGGGTAGGGCAGAAAGGGAACACACATACACATGATGATCTCATACACCTGGCTTTCACCCACTCCCCACCAAATAAAAAAAACAATGAAGCATCTCTTTAACCCCTAGAACACTGCTATAAACTAAAGACTTTGTTGTGTTCTGTGGCTGCGGCCGTCCGCGGCCCCCTACCTGAACCGTGACAGCGACCCGCCGCGGCAGCATCAGGGGAAGCTGCTAGAGTTCGGTGCCCGTTGCTCCCACGCACCGGCGCGAGCCTCCGGGGTGGCCGCAGGGCTGGGAGCCGTTCCTGCTCCTCCCTCGCGGCATCGGGCAGCTTTTCCTCCACGGCTGAAATCCAAGATGGCCACCGCCATCTTAGGCACGATGCCGCGCCTCCTTACTAGATTTAAAGGGACCTCGTCCCTTTAATTGCCTACAGTTGTTTCCTATGCACCGGACCAGAGGAAGTATAAAAGGAGACTTCCTCTGCTCATTCCTTGACTTGGCGACGTTCTCTGTCAGCGTTGTTTGGTCTGCGTGCTTCGGTGAGTCTTCTTGTTCTTCGGACCCTTGCTTCCTGGTTCCTGTCTCGTCTCAGTGATTCCTTGGTTCCTGACTGCGGATTGGCAAGCGGTGATTCTTGGTGTGTGACTTCGGACTGGCAAGCGGCGAACCTTGTTGTGTGACCTCGGCCTGGTACGCGACGACCCTCTGGCACTCGACCTTGGACTTCTTCTGGACCTTCATCTCCAAGGGCCCACCTAAGTCCCAGCGGCCCGGGTCCCTACGGGATCCTCCCGGAGGGACCGCGGGCTTCCAGGGGTGAAGCTCCAGTTGGCCCTTGTACCGACCTCACGACTCCTTGACCTCTCAAAGGTCCACCTAAGTCCCAGCGGCCCGGGTCCCTACGGGCTCCTCTCGGGGGGACCACGGGCTTCCAGTGGCGAAGACACAGGTGGCTTCTTTGACGTCACGACTCTTCCTCTGCCTCCACGGTCACCTCAGTCTCCAGTGCCGAGGGTCAGCCGGTCACATCTTCTGTTCCACCTCGCCACCCGACGGGAGAACCTAAGGATCCACTTCCTAAGGTATACCATCCTCCCGTCGGCCCAAGGGTTCACAAGCCTGAGCATAACAGACTTAAGGCTGAGAGTTCTTAGCAGCCCAGCTCTGGAAGCCATTTTAGGGAAGCTTTTTTTGTTTTGCTTTAGATCCTCTTTTTTGTTTTTAATACAAAATAGAAATAAGCTTTGTAGCAGATACACAGTCCTTATAAAGCTTTAATCAAAGTAGTATGGGATAATAATATCAAAGCAGGTTCTTGGTATATTTTCTTTTGCAGGTACATAAGACAGAAAGATTTCAAGGCATAAAAATTAAACGTGATCAAAGGTCATCCTATAATTTCAAACCAACAGACGATCTGACAAGCAAAGGTTAATGCAATTCTTGCTCATTTCCATCTTAAAAGGACCTTTGGTTAGTCCTGCAAGCTTGTGCCATAACATATTTCTTGGTCTAAGACAGGCATTATCTCTCCCCACTACTCTGTTAATTTTGTTTTAACACAGTTGATTTTTGGAGGACTAGCACTTCTTGCCCTGGATTTGAATTTTAGATTTAGTTATTCATCTTTCTAAATCTGCATTCCAGGTGAGTTACAAATTCGAATATAATTAATAGCTCCCTGCCCTAGAGGGCTCACAATCTAAGGGGCCGATGCAATAAAGTGTGCCCAGCCTAGTACACGTTTGGATGCGCTACACTAACACCTGATGCAATAAGGGGATTAGCATGTCTAAAATGTGCACCCGAACAACTGCTTAGCCAACGGTGCACATCACATGTAAATTCCATAGACATGAGGCAATAATATTAGCTATTACCCCCGATGCAGAAAATCCCCCTGGGCCCAATACACACTTGTTACCGCAGCAAACTTAACTCCAGCCCTGGAGCTGGCGTTAAGTCATTCTGCGATTCAAGGGCTCATGTTAACCTGCATAGGTCAGCTGTATGTGGGGGTAAATGGAAAAACAGACTTGTATTAGATGCATGTGTGTATATATTTTAAATATGTACAGCATGAATTGGGCAAGACAACTAAAATATTGGACAATGCTTAAGGTTTGTTTTCTTTAATAGCTCAAAAAAAATGTACAGCATGCCGTTAATGTTCTTAACTTATGTTCTTTTTTTTTCCTTCTCCTAAAAATGTACTTTTGCCTGCCTAACAGTTTATGATTTGAGCAACAGAAATTTGACCATGGGCTCGATTTCCCCATTTTGGGGCTGATGCAGTGGGTGCACAGCCACGCCTCCTGGGCGCTCGATGCTTTTGAGCGCTAGAGACGTACAGTTTATCCCTAGCTCGTCCTTTCTACTGCACCAGCTCCTTTTAAATGTAGCATCGGGCGCCCAGGAGAGGTGGCTGTGTGCGCGAATTATTGCAGCGATCCAGAAGTCGGTACCTGAGGTAATGAAGGGTGAAGTGACTTGCCCAAAGGAGCAGCAGTGGGAGAAGCAGGATTTGAACCCGCTGCTCTAAACACTAAGCTATGCCTCCACACTTTAATGACCAAAGCCATGTTAATACTAACCATGAACAAAAGGCATGCATGTCAGTGTAAAATATGACCGCAAAAAATATTTGAAAGAAGATGCTATTAATATTTTAGGTATATAAAAGTACATCTAAATTGTGTTTCTGAGCATAATTTTCCTTTCCAATGAAATGTCCTCTCGTTATGTTCTCTTCCCTTTGACACCCTTGCCATTCCCAGAGAGATTGGCAGATTGAAAATTCCAGTCCATTGGATTCAGGAGCTGCTGAGTCTTCTTGTATGTCCAATACGGGTTCAGGATGAAGGTAAGCAGGGTCAGTCCAATGAAAAAGAATGCTAAATATGCAATGGGAAAAAACGTCACCAAACGGTCCCAATTCCAAATACATACCCACCACAGGTGGTATGTAAGGACCATGCGGCAGTGGAACAGGTGGATCATTATCCATTGGTTTGCTTTCCAAAACAAGCTTTGACTCCAGCCAGCCTAAAGAGAAGAAGAGAAATATGCATCAAGCCACAGTGTTGGAAGAAATTTGAAATGAACAATTTCAATCGTTTTACAACTCGACAACTTAATAGTTAGGCTTTATCAAAGGGATTATACAAAAAAGGGACTCTCAGCGAAAAAAACCTATGTTTCCACTTTCATCCATACTGGATCATATCTGTGAGGCCACAGGCCACATAAAAAAATAAGCATTAAGCTGGTCCAATAACAGTGCTGCCTTGCAGAAAGTCCCGGATTCAAGCCTTGAGTAGGGTTTTCCACTCCTTAGGTCGGCTGAGAATGCTGCCAACCAGGCATTCACAGTCCCCCAAGAGGGAGGAAGGAGTCCTGTTACCACTCAAGGGTGACACCTAGTGGCTGGATACCGGGCTCTGGAAGAAGCCCTGGTGCATCACTCGCAGCCCAGAACTGTCACCGCAATAATTAGACTAGGCATACTGACAGGGATTATAGAGTAGGGAAAAAAAATCCCCAGTTCATTGCAAATAAAGACTCATAGTGTCAGATCCCAGCCCTGATTCTGAGTCGGAGGCCCAAAAGCGCAGGAGGAACATTGCTGAGGCAAAAAAGAAAAAAATCAAAACTGCGGTTCTCATGTCCCCTTCTTTTCTAGTAGATACATATAGTCTGTTTCTCAAGTCAAAGCTGCTCATCTAAGAAGTGTACTGGGTACATGTTGCTTTTCCCTGTCACTTGTTTCTGCTGTTAGCTCGCTGTGCTCCTCTGAACCCTTGGTATGGAAAGATTTGAGAGTGTCTTTCTGAGGCTACCAGTCAGCACGAACAGGGACCATTCAGGCGCATTAAGATTTGCAACTCACACCCACTCAGCCGACTGGTCAAAATCTCTTTGTGCACTCTTGGTGACAGCACACTGCTTGTGGAACAGGAAGCTCAGGATGTGTTTACTGCTGACTTCACTGGAATGATTATTCATTGTCTGTGCTTTGCATCCTACTTTCTTCCTGCAATTAATAACAGGGCAGCCCAGACACACATGGTTCTATCCCGCCCCCGCCCATCCTGGCCAGACAACGCAACATTACATGCACAAGGAAAACGTGACACATTAGTGGGATGCAAATGGCCGCAGCTGTTTATTAGAATACCCTAACAGGGGAGTCTAAGTCAGGTGCCGAGTCCTGCCATCATTGCCTATTCTCAACCACCGGGCAGGTGCCGATATCTCCAATTCCTTCTGCCCAAGTGGAACTAAGGGGGGGGGGGGGGGGGTCCTCGCTCCCTGTGAGCTCCCCATACCAGCAATGGACTGCCATACTGGAGGAGTCCAGGCAGGCCGCCAGCAGCAGGCCCCACCAGAGCTCCTCTCAAACGTGCCTGGCCAGCGATCCGTCAAGGCCCAATCCCCGAGCCTGACATTCGTCATCTGTGGCCAAGCACCCTAGTGGTGGCCCCAAGGCCCCTCTCTTTCTTACTGGCAACTCCCTGCTTCCTTTTAATGTCTCCAGTGTTATAATAGCCTTTCCTGGACTTGGTCGTCGCCACTGCCGCAGGGATCCCATCATGTGCAGGCCAAGAGGTATCCTTCTGCCCACGCAGGATGGGCTCCCCCCAACCAAACTGCTACGGCACTTGCATCAAACCAGTGAATAACTTCTGCATAGCCTGCAGAAACAAATCATTTCCCGTATTTGACAAATGCACTCTGTCCGGAGCATACAATTCTGCACAATGTACATCCACCCATTCATGCCTCAAATGATAGCCACCCATGCGCTGAATGGAACTGGCTGCCTGCCGACTGAACTTTGCACGGTATCTTCCCCACCATCCAATGCCCAACATCTTTTGCAGGGGTATTATTTCAGACCAACAGCTTTTTGAGGATGGCCACGATGAGGCAAGGTGGCTCAAGTCATCCCTGATCATGTTCAGCAGGGCAAGGCCAGTGCTGTTCCCCAAATCATTGCCACCAAGGTGTATGGTAATGAGGTCTGGCAGTGCCAGACCTGCTCCTCTTGACTGCAGCATGGGCCAAAATTGGTGCCAATACATGCATCCCTGACCCAGCCATTTGATGGTTCAGCCTCTTCCCGACAGCCCAAGGTCGCCCAAATTTCCCACTTGTGGCCCTCTTATGGGCATGCGTGATGAATGAGTGGCCAACGATCCTCGCAGAAAGATGACGGAAGAAAAACTTAAGTCTTGGTACGCACCTGACTTGGTGCCAGTGCAGGGGAACTGTCATCATGCCTAATGAATGATGCAAAAGCTCAGGACTTCCATGGCCCATAGGCTGTATGACAGCCTATGGGAGACCGGCAGTGGCAGCACTAGAAGCGGATCTGATGTGGAATGAGTGAGTGCCAAAACTTCCACTCTGAAGCCCGGATTTCATCAAAGTTTTCTTGAAGACTGCCGAAAACTGGTATCTACTTAATGGTTATTTTTATCTCAGTGAAGTAAAAACAAGCCATTCCTTTTTGGGCATAAGGTTAAGTATAGCATCACGGTTGCAACCGGACATGTTACCAAACCTTTTACTGCTGTCAAGGTGATGACTTGACCACGTGCCTCCTCCACTGCTACTTTGGGCAGGATGCGCCAAAGCAATAACAGGAGGTCATGAGTTAGTGGTCGCCGCGTGTTGTGCCGAGGTAAGGACTCCCTGGCCCAGCCCAGCATTACCCTTTTGACAGTGAAATGCTGTTCTGCACGGTCCGTTTTCAGCTTCGAAAAGAATGCTAAATCGGCTAGGTGTGAACAAGCCATTTTCCAGGACAGACCCTGCTGCTTGGTATGTACTATATCAGGGGTCGGGAACCTTTTTGGCTGAGAGAGCCATGAACGCCACATATTTTAAAATATAATTCCGTGAGAGCCATACTAACTACAACCCCCCACCCTCCTGACCTCCCCAAGACCTGCCAAATTAATTTACTACAACCACCCACCCTCCTGACACCCCCCCCCCCCCCCAAGACCTGCCAAAAGTCCCTGGTGGTCCAGCGGGGGCCCAGGGCTCGCAGACAAATCTTTAATTTTTATTTATTTATTTATTTATTTAAGGTTTTCTATACCGGCATTCATGAAAGCGTTCACATCATGCCGGTTTACATGAAACAGGGGTGTGAAGAACAAACCAAGAACATAACTAAACGTGATGAAGAGATGCAGTTACAATTAACAGGGGCTGTAAACTGGGAGGAGGAAAAATAGAGAGAGAAAGAGGAGGTTAATTATATACAATAGTACAGTATATATACATAATCCGAAATATATAGTTGCTGAGTGGAGTCTTTAATGGTTGGCGTGTTAAGTGGAGTTCGGGAAGGCTTGCCTAAACAGCCATGTCTTAAGTCTTTTCCTAAAGGTTAGGAGGCATGGCTCATTTCTGAGATCTGGTGGGATAGTGTTCCATAATTGTGGGCCTGCTGTGGAGAAGGCTCAGTGTCTTAAGGTACTGTGGTTAGTGGTTTTGGTAGGTGGAACAATGAGGCATCCTTTGTAAGCTTCTCTGGTCGGTCTTGTGGATATGTGTGGACGTAAAGGAATTTGTAGGTCAATTGTAGTGTGATGGTGAATGATTTTGTATATTAAAGGTGATAGATTTGTAAATTACTCTGAAATGAATTGGTAACCAGTGGAGGTCTTTTAGGACTGGGGAGATATGGTCTCTCTTCCTGGTGTTAGTTAGTAGTCTGGCTGCTGCATTTTGGACCATTTGGAGCGGTTTGGTGTAGGAGGAGGGGAGGCCATGTAACGTAGAGTTACAATAGTCTAATTTGGAGAATATGAGAGCTTGGAGGATGGTTCTGAAGTCTTTGGTGTGGAAGAGGGGTCTTATCCTTTTTAAAACATGCAGCTTATAGAAGCAGTCTTTGGTTGTTTTGTTTATGTGGGCTTTGAAGTTTAGTTTATTGTCAATTAGAACACCTAGATCTCTTACTTGAGTAGTTTGTAGGTTGGTTGGAAGACAAGTTGAAGGATTGTTGTTCTCCGGAGAAATGAGTAATAGTTCTGTTTTATTGGAGTTAAGTACCAGATTTAGGCTGTTGAGGTGTGGCTCAAGTACCAGATTTAGGCTGTTGAGATGTGGCTCTTTTGATGGTTGCATCTGGCTTGCAGACAAATCTTTAATAAAAAAGTAAAAATCTAACAAAACCCTCCACCCTCCTGATGCCCCCCAAGACCTCCAAAATTAATTTACTACCACCCCCCCACCCTCCTGACCCCCCCAAGACCTGCCAAAAGTCCCTGGTGGTCCAGCGGGAGTCCAGGAGCGGTCCGGGAGTGATCTCCTGGACTTGGGCTGTCGGCTGCCAGTAGTCAAAATGGCACCGACGGCCCTTTGCCCTTACTATGTCACAGGGGCTACCGCCGCCATTGGTCGACCCCAGTGACATAGTGAGGGCAAAGGGCCGTCGGTGCCATTTTGACTACTGGCAGCCGACAGCCCAAGTCCAGGAGATCGCTCCCGGACCGCTCCTGGACCCCCGCTGGACCACCAGGGACTTTTGGCAGGTCTTGGGGGGGGGGGGGGGTGGTCAGGAGGGTGGGGGGTTGTAGTAAATTAATTTTGGAGGTCTTGGGGGGCGTCAGGAGGGTGGGAGGTTTTGTTAGATTTTTACTTTTTTATTAAAGATTTGTCTGCAAGCCAGATGCAACCATCAAAAGAGCCACATCTGGCTTGCAAGCCATAGGTTCCCAACCCCTGTACTATATAGCTAACCAAGAGATCCTCTGGATTTCAGTAACCGGGCCACATGTTCGCAATAAGGAACGTCTTCACTTTGTTGTAGTTGCAAATGTAAGTGTTCCATGTGGATAAAGTGAGTGATCTTTGCAGCATCTTGTACACTGTCCAGTTCCGAAGGACCATAGCTGTTCTGGGACCTCTCTGCCGATCAGCTCTGCTTGTGGCACCAACTTCCTGAACAGGGACCATTGCAACGAGAGAGAGAATCTGCTATCTCATTGCTCATTCCAGGAACATGCCTCGCCTGTGCCGCAATGTTCATGCACAGGCAGCTTAATACGAACTCCCTCAGCAACTCAGACACCAGGAAGCTCTTGGAAGTCTGTTTGTTTATTGACCGACTACTGCTGCATTGTCACACCATAACAACACCCACTTACAACTAAGCACCTCACGCCAGATGTGTACAGCAACTACGAAGGAAAACAGCTCAAGAAATGCAATATTCCTAGTTATGTCACCTGCTGACCAGTGGTTTGGCCAATGTGCTGCGCACCAAGCTCCTTTGAAATAAACACCAAAACCAATGCTTCCTGATGCGACAGAGTATAGCTGAAGGTCATCGCTACTGACTGGTCTAAGAAGCCACACTGAAGAAAAGTCCTTAAGGAACTTAGACCAAAAGGCTAGGTCTTCCCTAACTGGTCTGCTTATCTGCAAGCAGTGGTGGTCATGAACCAGACCCACAGTGGACCAGAGTAGGCAGTGCAGCAAAATCCTGCCCATAGGAATAATTCATACGGCAAAGGCCAGGCTGCCTATGAGGGACCTCATGTGCCTTAGCGTGACTTTCTTGCTGCGCATGGTGACAGGCACCAAATTGGCCAGTTTCAGTAGCTTGTTGCCTGGGAGTCTGGATTCCATGTGCGTGGAAGCAAGCTCAATCCCTAGGAAGGTAAGTACTGTTACCGGGCTCCGAGATTTGTCCTCTGCCAAAGGAACACCAAAACTGTGCACCAGTTCGTGAAACATTTCAAACAACACATTCAGTTGTGCCGCTTCTTCCTATAAACAAGAAATCATCTAGATAGTGAAGTAGCAATCCTAGTCCAGATGAATCTTCAGTTGCCCAATGTAGGAAGGTACTAAATGTTTCGAAGTAGGCACATGAAATCGAGCATCCCATTGGCAGACATTTGTCGTAATAGAAGTTCCCCTTGAAATGGAAACCAAGTAGTGGAAAACTGCTCTGCTCAGGTGTGCTGGTAATAGCCGAAAAGCCGACTCGATGTCCGCTTTCGCCATGAAGGCAATGCGGCATCAAAGGATGAATACTGTACCGAGCAGTATTCCAAGTGAATATGATCATTAACGGAAGCCCCCACAGGATGAGATAGATTATGAATAAGCTTGTATTTTCCAGGCTCCTTTTTTGGAATGACTGCCAGTGGGGACAACACAAGATGCTCCAAAGGTGGCTCAGAAAAAGGGCCGGCAATCTGCCCCAGCTGAACCTCCTTCCTGAGTTTCTCCCTGACAATGCTGGCCAGACTGCGCGCCAAAGGGGCATTGACCACCTTGACAGATTGCAGCTGACCTATTTGGGGAATAAGAAAACCATCTCAGAAACCAATCAGTAAAGTATTTGCCCTCACTTTATTAGGGTAACGTTCAAACCAGGGAAGCATCACCTGCTATTTAACGGAGGTTGGGGGCAATAACCTGTTCCCACCATTTACTTATCCTTGTGCGAGCATTTGTTTCCTGAGTGGGGTGCTATGCACTGACTGCAGACAGGCTTATATCTGCACTCAGCAGTGGAGTAGGCCCCCTGGTTGTATCTCTAGAAGATGTCGTTAGGGACTTGCATGCATTTGGCTTGCCCGCCATATGCCTGCTCGCTACGAAATGACCATGATCTCACTTTAGAGTCGAAGGCCCTCATCTTTATGAGCCAGAGGCTGACATCCTGTCTTCCCCAAGTTATCACGGACTTGCTGGCCATTCTCTCACGAAAGGCATAATAATGAAGCCATGTGAACTCACTGTGCTCTTTGTAAGTGCCTAAAATAATGTCCAGGTATGTGGACAGGGGCTGTACTGCAGTAGGCTCTGTACATACAACTACAGAAGCTATTCGAGAGAATGCCCGCACCCAGTTAACGATCTCTCTCTGTGTGGCCTTGGCTGCCTCCAGTTCCTTTTTCCTCTCCCACTTAGTCTGGACCCGTTTCCTATGCCCCTCCAGCAACCGGAACAAATCAACTGTCATTAATCTGTCATTAAAGCTCTGTGGTAAAAGCAATCTGATATTATTTAGAATAGTTGTGGGTGGATCCCTGGACCAGTGGCAGGTGACCACGCCCACAGGGGAAATCCCAAGAGGGACCACTGGTCAGGCTTAGTGTAGAAGACAGACATACACTAGTTCCTTTATTAGACAATATAGTAAACCACCAAAGGTGGCAGTAGTGAGCTGGAAGTGCCCGGCTGGGCTGTAGACCCTCAGCTACTGGAACAGCGATCCCCAGGTGGCTGAGCTGTAGAGAAACTAAGAAAGTGAGTAGGCAGTATATGAAGAGTTCTGGAACAAGTCCTTGATGGTAACACTCACACAATAGTCTCTTGAGAGAGCCCAGGAGATGGTATGCATTAGGCCCTCGAGGAGCGAGTACCTGATCCCAGGGAAAGCTCTGAGAGATATATGGAAACTCACTGATGTTGTAAGCAGCGATGACTTCTTAGCAGAAGTGGTATTCAGGAGCAAGTCCAGGACGTGGGCCCTCGAGGAGTGAGTACCGGTTCCGGACTGCAACCTGAAAAGAAAAAGAGAGAGGGAGGCCCCCGAGGAGCGGGTACCTCTAGTGAAGTCCGAGGAAGCAGAGTAGCTGGGTTTGCGGAGAGTGAATCCCATCCGCAGCGACCAGGAGGAAGCGAACCCCTTGCTAACTCGTCTTGTTAGCGAAAACTGAGACCTTAAATATCTGGAGTTGGTGACGTCATCTCAGAGGACGCCCCTGAGGTTCGCGCCAACGCCGATACATCAGTCGGGCCGCGCCGCGCCCTTAGGCATCTGGTCAACATGGCGGCTTGCAGCGTTGAGCCGGTCCGGGAACGCTGGAGGACGACGGCATGGAGACGCCGCAGCAGCTAGCCTTCCATCAACTCCAAAGGGAGTCGCCGAGGTAAGGTGGGCAGAGCGGAGACGACGGGCAGCGACGGACACAACATCAACACCAAGCTAGAAGTTTTTAGTAACCTACATAAGCATATTAATGGACCGGGAATCCACATTGAAAGGCATGTACCTTCAATAATGCATAAAACCATCCGGATCCTCTGGAGGGGTAACCGTTGTCAATGGGCCTCCGATCTGGCCTGTGCTGTGAACCAGGACTTCCATAGAAATGCTTGGAAGATGAGCGGGAAGGCAGCCAGGATGGGTATCTATATCGCGGCTCCTCTCGTAAGCTGCCCATGCTCCTCACACTGGGCTTGTGAGAAGGTGCCAAGGCACATTCTATGTGGCCGACCGGGTTTTGCAGACTTGCTTCCAGTACTGGGGTGGGGAAGAGAGGTGGTACAACATCCAGAGGGAAAACCACCTGGTCATTAATCTTGCTATGGACTGCAGCAGCTTGGTGTTGAGTGCATCAGGACTGCTGCTGCAATTCCCCCGTGCTTTCGCTCCTTGGCCCCCCTTGCTTCATTGAACTATCCAAATTCTTTTGCCTTTCGGAAACCTTCCTATCTTTTCCCCTCCTTTCCTAGACCTTTTCGCATCCACTTTAGCTCCTTGAGGTGGCTCAGATGCCCTACCTCCTCCCCATCGACTTCTAGCTCCCCCTCCAGTCAGAAACGCCAGTGGGCGGGAGGGCCATAGGATGGGCATCTCAATGATGGGGGTGCCTAGAACCTCCGTAGCGCATTGTGCTGGGGCCTGCCAAGCTACAGCCGAGGAGTTGGACCTCAGGGATATCCATATCAAATGTTGGCAGCACCTCAACTTCCAATAAAATGTTTACCTGTTCCAGATTGGCCCAATCCAAATTATTTAAAAAATTTTTTTTATTCAATAATTAAAATGGGTTTTTTTGGAGTATGCAAGATGCAGATAGCGCGATCTCGGTAAACAGGGAATGGTGCAGAAAGACAGGGCAAAATTAAGCAGGCAGCCAAATTAAATAGAGCCTGCCGCCTGCAAAATCCAAATTTTTAAAAAAATATATAATTATACAGTGGGGAAGTGCTGCTTAGCACTACTCGGCTGTGCGATCACGGCGAGGCTCGAACCGTGCTGCGTTGGGGCCAAAGAAGAAAGAGGCTGAAGAAGGGGAGCCTGCGGGTTTTAAATTTCTCGCCAGTCTCCTCCCCCCATCAACATCACGCTGCTCCTCCGGGCCAAATGAGTGGTCTGTGTCGGGGCACGTTATGATGATGTCTCTACGCCCAACACCGGACCAACCGGGAGGAGCGGCATCACAAGATGCGCTGCCCCCCCCCCGACCACGGAGCTCCGCCCAGTGGCACCAGCTGTATACTGCTGGTGCCATTATTACCACCATTGCGGTGGAAAGGGGGATGGGACCCCCCCCTTCCCCCCTGTGCAACACCGGTAAACCTGGAGTAGTGGTGTTGGGGGTGGGGCCACCCATTACTCTCCACAACCAATTTTATCCCGTGTACTGCACACATACAAACTTGGCAGTCACAACAGACACTCATAAGCCATCAAAAAATTGTATTTTTGAACAGTGACTGATCACTGAAAGGAATATGGTAATTCTATGACTCATCCTTCAGACTGCCCTAATTAGTTTTGAATTTCCCAGCAAGTTCTCTCCGGGTGGTCCTGTGTAAATCTGGGCTAAATGTTTGGTGGCCATAAAATTATTTACCTTGCCTTTATGAACAAAAATATATACTCCTTGCTACCAAAATAAATATGGAGTACAATATATGCTGACAGAGTCAAGAAACTCAAACCAGTCTCAACAGCACATAAAAAGCTTCTTTTGTAGCGAGGCCACAGGAGACACTGGGCAGCTAAAGAGCCTCAAAACAATACTGCTGCAAAATTTTTCACAAGAATCTATGCCCGGTGTAATAAACAATCACCACATAGCCAGACTCATACGAGTTTCAACAACATAAAAACTGTCTGTCATGAAGGCGAAAAGAATTACAACTGCCTGTGCTAGTTTAGAGCTCTTCAACATGTGGTAAAAGTGCGTAGGGGCTGGATCCATCTGGAGGCCACAGTAATGTCACCTAACATGCCTAGACTAGGTGAAGCGGCGGGGGGCAATATAATACCGAAAATAACTATATGCTGCAAAGTGCTAGGAAATCCTTGCAAATGCCTACTTTTCCTTGCTTCCTTATTAATATCTTATCTTCCTGCAAGGGGAGCTCCACTCTCTTTAGTGTGAGCTGTCTGACTTCACTTTCCTCACACTGCTGCTGCTCCCCTGCAAGAAGAAAGATAAAGATATTAATAAGAAAAAAAAAAGAACAAACCACGCACAATTCTTTTTGCCTTTGGAGACAGAAAATTCATGCTTTCGAAGCTCATCTGAAGTTGGGGCTGCAGGGCAACTGAATTGTTTGTTATCTGTGACACATTTGAGCTTTTTTAGAAGCAATTTGGTACAATCGTTTTGAATCAGTTTTACTCAGACAAGCAGTGTTTATTGGTGGTGGTGGCTGTTATGGTCTAACATTTTTTGGTGTCTGTACAAGGCACATTTTTACAAGATTTCCTTTGCTTACTATTTTACATACGCTATGAGATTCTGAGATTTCTTCAGTAAGTAGGATAAAACATCTTACAGCTATATTCACCGTAAGTCTGAAAGTACTAAATCAAAGGAGTTTTATTAAACCATAACTAAGATATAGACAATGATTTTATCCAGCCATTGTACATAATGGGGCCTATGCAATAAAACCCACAAAAAACCAAATTTAGTGCAGGCTGACAAAAAATTAAACAGGCTCATTAGGCCACTTCTCTCTCATGCAAAAAGATTTAGCATGCTCATGATAAAATAATGTAAGAAATAGTATGGTCATGCTATTCTCGTATATGCATGAGCGTGTTACTTACTGACAGCACACTAAATAGGATGAGTGTATTTTAGCTCACACCTTGTTTATTCATTGCAGTTCAAGGCGAGTTAAATTCAGGTACAGTAGGAATTGTCCCTGTCCCCAAAGAGCTTACATTTTAAGTTTCTACCTGAGGCCATGGAGGGAGAAGTGACTTGCCCAAGGTCCTCTTGGTTCCTCCTGCTGGTTTCCAAGGGGTATACTACTAAGCCTGTTACCTGGATTTTGCTCAGCGGTGCAGAGGGAAAAAGTGGAGGAGGCACTACAAGTCAGGAGAGCAGCAGAATGGAAAATACTGACATGACAGCACGTTTACAATCATTGGTCAGAGGATGTGGCTGGGGACAGAAGGAAGCATGCAGAGGGGGAGGAGAGGAACCAGAGAGGAATCTGGCCACTCTGACTCAGAAGGGCACCAGCATCTGACTGTTTCCCCCTCTAAACTGTAATAGCTGCACCGCACAGTCTGCTACTGCCTCAGTGCTCCCAGTGATCTTTGACTACACTATGTCAATAACAGCAAAAATCACTGCTGTCCGGTGATCTGTTGCTTAGAAATACATCGGCCGTGTGTAAAGAAAGATGAATTTATTTTTTTAAGTACTCACGTCTGCCCCATTTATTACCTCTCCTCTTCATCATTTTCCCCGTCTACATTTGTCTCCCCTATCTTGCTATTACTCTGTCAAAACTTTCCTTTCTCACATGATGGGGCAAAGATTAGGGGAGGGGGCCTATTGGCTAGTTACCTCCCCCTAGAGGTAGCCCATTCTGCTTTTGTGACTAGCCAGGGAGTTAGGTTGGGGCCCCTTCCCCCCAAAAAAAGTAAAAGCTGTTAAGGACAGACATTTAAATGGCAGCAAAGGAAGAGCATGAGGAAAATGCTGCTTGCCAGACAGACCCAGCTGCTAAGGCTTCTCCCTTTCTTCTACAGTTTTGCAACTAAGGATTCTCTGTGTTTATTCCAAGTGTTGAAGGCTAAGCATAGAGAATCCTTAGTTTAATAAAAAGTGAAGAGATAACAGAATTAGCAGCTGGGTTTCTTTGGCAAGCTGCACTTTTTTCCTCTTCTTCTACTTTCTTGGCAGACATCTGAGGCATGTGTGTGCTGCAGGTTCGGAGCTGGGGAAGGGTGGCACAGGACGGCAGGGCAGACTGGAGTTAGGTTGGGCAGTGCGGTGAGGCTGAAGCAAGGAAAGCAGGCAGGGCTGAAGCTCAGGAACGGAGCGCAGGCTGGAGTGAAGCTCAGGAATGGAGTGTAGGTGAGGCTGGAGCTGCATGGAGATAAGAGTGAACTGGAACACAGGAGCTGTGTGACGTGAGAGTGAACTGGAACACAGGACGAGACTGGAGGTAAGCATGGAACTGGAACAATGACTAGGACACGGACAGACTAAGACAAGACAGAACAGGCCAAGGACACCACAGAATATTCAAATGGGAAGCCCCAAGGGGCAAGGCAGAAAGAGACCTAGAGTTAGGAAGAGACCTAGGGAGGCCTCAGGGCTAGGCTAGAGGTCAGTTAGCATAGAGAGGCCTAATGTCAGGAAGAGGGTTAGGGAAGCCTCTGGGCTAGGCCTGGACAGATTTGAAAGCCAGGAGGCCACAGGACAGAGTCAAGAATCATAAGGCCAAGGGACCGCAGGACAAGTCAAGGCAAAACAGGAATCAGAAGGCCACAATATGAGACAAGAAGTAGTTAGAGCAAAAAGCTGAGGTTAAGTAGGGCAAGAGTTTAGGTGTGGTGCAGGCAGGACAGAGGGGCCTAGATAGCCTAAGGAATATGCTCATGGTGATCCCCTGGTGGAGTGGAGGTAGCATAGCAAGCAAAGGCCAGAAACCAGAGCCGTGCTGGAGAGTACGATTCCAAGCATGGTTCCCTGGGGTCCCCTACTGGAGGCGAGGCTGTGCAGCAGCCAGAAACGCAACAGTGTGTTTGGTCTGGGTTGTTTTCTACTGAAACTCTTCTTTGACTACTTCTTCCCTCTGAAAAGACAAGCAACCCCCCATGTGCCAGGCATCTTTGCACACCCCCTGGAAGCCAGCAGGAGTCACAAGAGAGCTAAGCATGCTCAGTTCAGCACGATCATATTTAGCTTCCCCTTGGTAAATAACAGGTTCACATTAAGTTAAGACTAGTCCAAGGTAGATACTAAATAGCAGCCATTTATTGCATGGGAAGTAAGCATATCAACTTATTTTGCATAAGCACGCTTAAGATCTTTCTTCATTTACATGTGTGGGCTCACAAAGTTTTGTACACTCATGCTAACATTTTCTAGGACTCCTTTAACATACATGGTAAGGCCTTCCTGCGTAGCTTAAAGCCACTAGCTGTAGAGAAAAAGTTTTTTTTTTAAATTAAATGCTATAAAATAATAAAAATCCTAAACATTAAATAAGGTACCTTGTGGAGAGGCAGAGTGCCACGCAAGGCTTCAAAACTCCCTCTGAAATGATTTTACTGATAACACAGCATTATACAGAATTTAAAGTTGTATATTTCCAACCCCTCACCTAGGTTACATAATTGTCACAATTTCTATGATTGTCTTTCTATTTTAAAGAAATAATCTGAATGGCCGTATGGTAATTTGCTCTCAGTCTCCAAGTTAATTAATTCTCATCTCACATGTAAATGTTTTCTTGGAATTTGTGGCCTTAGCAACGTTGTGTTTGTTCTAAGAATATTTTCTATAATCTTAGATGCAATGTTAATTGACCTCATCCTTGTTCTAGTTCAACATATGTTTCTATATTCTTAGATAGAATGTAAACTGGCCTTGTCTCTGTTTTTAGATGGAATGTCAACAAACCTTATATCATTTCAAAATGTTCTACCACATTTTTATCTAGCTTATAGTGCCCATCTGTCTAGATAAACAACTATAAGGTTGTAATGCTTAAGATCTTTCTTTATTTGCATGTGTGGGCTCACCAATATTTGTACACTCATGCTAATATCTTCTGTGACTCCTTTAAGGTGCACGGTAAGGCCTTTCTACATAGCTCACTATTTTTAGCATGCTCATAAGAGGTACATAAAGTGTATGCTAAAGTTATATAATACAGACATTTAAATACCTCTCAGGTATTAATACGCAAGAGATGGGGCTCCTTCAACAGAAAGGAGACTGTGGAACGAGGGGGAAAGAAGGTAGAGTCAAAACGTAATGAAAGGAAATATTTCTTTACAGAGAAAGTAGTGGTTGCATGACACACACTGACACACACACACACACACACACACACTTGCAGTTCTGGTTTTGAGGTAGTGCTGTTTGTGGCCAAATACTTGTACTTTGAAAAGGCACCGGGCTGTGAGCCACCTCAGACCACAGGACCAGGGGCAGGTGGACAAAAAGTCAGGGCCTTAGGACTGGAGGTAGGCATAGGACCGGACAATGGGAACGAAGCCACAGTCGGGACCTTGTGGGCAGATCCGACGGCTGCATTCCACTTTGCCTGGAGGGAGAGAAGCAGCTATGGAAGCACCACGGCACATAGGTAATGGGGTTGGATAGGGAGGCAAGATACGGACATCTTCCGGTGAATTTCACTGGGCGTTAGCTAGTTTCTTAGTATTCTTCACCTGAATTCTCTTCACATCTCTTTACTTCTGAACAAGAAAAAAAACTGATCAATATCAGGTTTACGAAAAGAAGGAAATATACAAAGTAAGAGGACCTTTCTTTACTAAAGGGAAGAGAGATTTTTAAGACCCTCCTTTCTACTGCAGAGAGTAGATCCATTCTCTAATTGGCAATGATCACAGATGGAGGCTCCTGATCCATGAAGCTTTGAGCCCAGGTCTAAGGATTAACTGCACTAGTGGGAGTCTGAAAATTGTTGCCCCTGCCATGCCATCACCCCCCCCCCCCCCCCCAGTCTGATCAAGTGGATAAAAACTGCCCTTGCTGTAATCTGTGCAAAGGAAACATGAATACACACAAGATGAACTGTTAACTGTAAGGCACCATCTGGTGCCAAAAAAATAAATAAATAAAATACAACTGCTAGGCAGAGATTACTAAACTTGTCCTGGGGTCCCCCAGCTTGTTAGATTATCAGGATACCTTCAAGGAATATGCTGGGGATATGCAAATTTCTCTCAAGCATACTCATCACAGATATCCTGAAAGCCCACTAGCTTTGCAAGTCCTTCTGTTAGAGAATACAAATCTGCTGATAATTCTTCAAGGACATGACACATCAGAAAACGGAATAAGGGCTGAACAGTAATGGCAGCTCCTAAAGAAATCTTTTAACTGAGTGAATAAAACACTAATTTTCAATGTGTAAAACAGGCAGATAAAAGCTGTAAATTCATAGAAAAGCCTCACAAAGATCAGGACTGGTTTTTTTTTCTACAAATTGACTTTTCTGCAGAGACCCACTTTAAGTCATTATGTTACATGTATTCTTTTAGGAAGATGATTGGGAGGTCCTGGCAGTTTCCCCTGCTTTTTTAGGTGTCCAGCTGAACTGAAACCAAGGTTGAGATCTGGCACCAGGAGCCTTCATTCACAAATATCTGAGATCTCCCCACTCCCAACTCACTCAGCCTATTCATCACAGTAATCATCCTTGGCTGGGGGCCATGCCCCTGTGCTTCTTCCAGAGCTCTGCAAGCAGAGGCCCTGAATTAACCCTTTAACTATCACTGCTGCAAAATGACTGGGGCTCCCTCTAACATCCCCAGCTGGCCTCGGGAGCAGCCGGCCTAGCCCAGGAACTGAATCCAGGGTCTCTGCATAGCAGTGCTACTGCTGAGCCATTAGGCTGGCCCTTTTTCATTTCTAGAGGCTTCGCCCTTGCACCCCCTGAGAACACCCACGTTTGGAAGAGCAGCACAAATTACATCACATGAAAAGTCAAGCCAAGCATCCACCCTACTGGTTACAGCTGCAGCAGGGAGCACAGCCATGCTATGAGTCGTGAACAGAGGGAAAAGCCCTGCTCAGAGGCTGAGGAAGCAGATGCAAGTTGCGTGCTTGGCTTTTATCCTCCTGGGAGCTGTTCTCACTAAGGCATGAATCCAGGTTTACATTTTTTGCACTCTCAGCGCTCGATGGACTGGTTGAGAATTGTGGTTTTTGCTCTTGGCATGTGAGTGGATCAGGAAATACATGTGGCATTTATGATGTCAAGGTTAATATGGATCACTTAGATCATAAATATTTTCATGTGATGTTGCTTAGACAAATGTAAAAGCAAAAATAGCAATAAAAAGTACTGTTATTTCCAATGTGTATTCTTCAAACGGTGCCTTGGATACAAATGGTCCAGTACAATTAAAAAACAACAAAACAAAAAAACCCACTAGGCAGAATTTTGAGCTCTTTTTCTGTCATGCCGCTTTTGACAGTACTTCATTTCCCTTGCTGCTGCACAAATATAAAGCCAAGGATAAAAGATTTTGTTGATGTCAGATCTTACCTTTAAGAGCATCCAAGAGATACAGGTGAAAGGAGTACTAATCTCTAGCAGTAAAGTCACCATAGGTAAATAATGCCCAATTGTACCGTAAACCACAGCTCCGCAAAAACCAATTAAAGCGAAAAAGTGATGAACAGCTAAGAAAAGATCACACATCCAGAAAATCACATTGGACAGGTGGAGGGCTATGTTTTCAAACAGGAAGAAGCCGCATGCTGTCAGAAGGTTAAACCAAGACCAGGCCTGTTGTCCCAGAATTCTGTCGGCATTCAGGAAGGGGTCTGTCAAAGCCCACACGCCAGCCATGGAGCACTGAACTCCAAACACCGCGCGCGTGACAGCCAGGCTCCAGAAGACTTTCTCCTTAGCTGGCAAGGAGCGGTACGTGGCAGAGAAAAAGGTGGACAGCCAGTGAGATGACACAAATACGCCCACGTAAAAGAACAAGCCAGCCGCTATCAGCTTGGAGCGGACTTCCCAAGAAAAGTAATCCAGGGAAAACATGGCTCCTTCCGGTGCAAGGTCACCGGCACGATTCATTTTCTTCTGTTAAAGTACGTTAAAACAGTACACTGCTAGTCCCGAGTCAGCAAAGCACTGATCTTGCAGGATTTACTGCACCTGCAATACTGCAAGGATGGGATGACATGATCTCTTTCCCCATCTAAAAAAAATATAAGAATATGAATTACTACTGAGCAAAACACCTCACTGTTGAAAGCAACATGCAAAAGTTAAATACGTGGTTACACAAAGCAGAAACGAAACAAATTCGTGCTGCAGGTTTAAGTCAAGAGCGGAAGAGAAAGCGTGAACTGATAAGCAGCGTGACAAACATACTTCCTGAAGCATGGAACCAGACTCCATCTCACCCATCAAAAAAAGGCATGTGTTGCAAAATTCAAAGTAGCAGCAACCAGAGACACACTGTTCGCAGGTTTATAAGCAGATTCTTCTTCAGGCACACGGATGGAGAATTGCTGGACTACAGTTTTACCATTTCTACATACTAGTGGTAAATGATCAAATGACTTAACATTGTTCGATACAAAACCCTGGCTTGTGATGACTCCAAGTTAGCTAGGCCGACAAGAAAAATCAATGGATCCTTTATTCCATTCAATCTAGAGTACTGCCACATAGAACAAACTTCCTAAATGTAGGCAGTAATAGGCCGATGCAATATCGGCTTGCGTTAAATGGGCACTCATGATTGAAGGTCTGCTCCCTTAACGCGCGTCGATCCACCTCTCCCGGGCACCAGATTTAATATTTAAAGCAGGTGCTGCAACAAAAAGAAGGTGCTAGGGGAAATTGTGTGCCCCCTAGTGCATCCTCAGGAGCGGGCGGCCAGGGGAGGTGGCTGTCAGCGGTTAGGAAAATAGATGCTCAATTTTATGAGCATAGCTTTCCTAACCTGTGCACAACCACGGGTTAGGAAAATGGGTGCTGATTAATCTGTTTCCTAACTTGACCACGGTACACTTTTTTTTTTTTTTTAATTCTCCTATTTTGGTTCCTCTGACTTAATATTGCAACGATATTAAGTCAGAGGAACCAAAAAAAGGAATAGAAAAAGCAGTATTTTCTGCTTTTCTGTAATTTTTTTGGGCTCTTCAAGAATTAATGCTTGCTCCGGGCAGGCATTCATTTTTGCAGGTTAAAATGTGCATGTCTGGCGCACACTTTTTTTTTTTTGGAATTGAGGGGAAATAGGTAATAACCGCATCAACATAAATTTACATGTAATGAGTGCTATTACCTACACACTTGATTGGGTGTGTGTTTTGGACACACTAAGAACATAAGAAAATGCCATATTGGGTCAGACCAAGGGTCCATCAAGCCCAGCATCCTGTTTCCAACAGTGGCCAATCCAGGTGTTTTGCATGGGGGTTTATGGACACGTGTCCAAAACACACGTCCAGTCGTGTGTTGAGCCGTGCGTTGTGGCCAGTGCACAGCATTGCATTGGCCTGTATGTAACAGCAGCCATAGACGCTGGTAGTTCAGGGATTAATGAGTATGTGCTCCTAAAGCCTCCTCTCTTTCACTCTTCCTGTTTTACTCCTGGGGGAATTCTGCGCAAAAAAAACTTAAAATTCTGCAAACTTTATATTGGGCCAAAATAACACAATTTACATGACAGTCTTTAAGTAATAACTAACAAGCCGGTGTGTCAATGTAGGTATTTTCTCTTCAGGTGACAGTGAATATAAAATCAAAAAAGGAAAACTATCTCCCCTGATTTTTGCCAAACCTTTTTTTTTTATATAATGACCATTAAGTTATATCTACTTATGTGATGACCTTCATATATGGCATTATCATAAATGTGCTGTATGAAAACACAGTATATTAACTCTGCCGTGATGTATGATCATAGGTCATACTTTTTGTGAAAGTAATGTCCGTGCAATCAAAGTGCTCAAATGAAACAATGTTTTAAATTCTTCATGATTAATTTCTTCGGTTGTTTGATGCTAATGTTTATTCTTAATACTGAAAACATTGGACAAAAGTACTTAGCTGGCAGAACGTGGATAAATCTGACGGTCTGAAATAGGAGAATTTTTCTCCATATTCAAATGCTAGTGCCCGACACGGTCCGTGTTTTGGTAATCCTTCTTCATGGGACGTAACCGGAAATGGGCTGATATTGGCATAGGCAGAGATTGCGGTATATTGTGAATCCACACTGCCCCATGAAGAAGGATTACCGAAACACGGACCGTGTCGGGCACCAGCATTTGTATATGGAGAAAATTTCTCCTGTTTCAGACCGTCAGATTTATCCGCGCTCTGCCAGCTAAGTACATTTGTCCAAAGGTTTCAGTGTTGTAACTTTACAGCGTTCAGTATTAAGAATAAGCATTAGCATCAAACAATTGAAGAAATTAATCATGAAGAACATTGTTTCATTTGAGTACTTTGATTGCACGGACATTACTTTCACAAAAATTATGACCTATGATCATACATCAAAGCAGAGTTAATATACTGTGTTTTCATACAGCACATTTACGATGATGCCATATATGAAGGTCATCACATAAGTAGATATAACTTAATGGTCATTATATAAACACTTTTTTGGCAAAAATCAGGGGAGATAGTTTTCCTTTTTTGAGGAAGCTTGGGGTGAGTACTGAGCATCCTTAGTACCCAAGGAGTAATGGGGAAGACAGAGGGCATTGTTACCAGCCGTAACGTGGCAGTAAAGTCAGATATGAGACAGAAAGCCAAATATGACAGCTGAGCACTAGGTCCATCTCATCTGTCCAATTTAGAAGGCAATTTTCCAAACATCTAGTTATGCAGGTAAATAAGCTCATCTGAAAAATGCCCTCCTCTAGCAGGCTAAAACCAAGGTCCATCGAGTTCAGCATCCTGTCTTTGATAGTGGCCAATCCACTTCACAATACCCAGCAGATCCCAAAAGTTGATCTATTTCTTGCTATGCGCTCCCAGGGATAGCAATAGCTTTTTAGAATGGCTAATAATGTGTTATGGACCTTTCCTCCAGAAACTTGTCCAAACCTCTTTTAAACCCTGTGCTAGGCTGGTTGCCTTGATGACATCCTTTGCCAACAGATTCCAGACTGATTTATTTTAAATCTGCTGGTTGTAAGTTTCAGGAGTGTTCCCTTCTTTTAGTATTATTTGACAGGATAAATAACTATCCTGTATTTATGTATTCCATCCTCCTCATGATTAAATAAACTTCTATTGTGCCCCCTCTCAGTCATCTCTTTTCCATGCTAAAGAGCCCTAACCTGTGCAGCCTCTCATCATAGGTGAGCTGCTCCATTCCATTTATCATTTTTTGTTGCCCTCCTCTGCACCTTTTCTGCAGTTCCTCATACTCCACTCTTGTTTTAACATTGGGAGGTTTAAGTGTGTGTACTTTAAGCTAGCTGACTTTCAAAGAGAAAAGTATGCCGAGTAGTTTCTCTTTGAACATTAATTAAAAAATACATGGGGTAAAAAGTTCCTACTTACTTTGCAACTATACATGGGTTATTCAAATGGCCCCTCTAATTTCTGTTACAATTGGGGTAAATTTACCAAAAGGCAGAGCAGGGATTTGCTATGAGCAGCTGCCCTGCTGTGCGAGCCACTTGTTTTTAGGTCATTAGGTGTGGTGCCGCACCAGTGGGTGGGGGCTACAAGCTTTCCCCATGCCTAAGAGCAGCTAAGGATATAAATTTACAATTTATGGCTGGTAACAATGCCCTCTGTCTTCCCCATTACTCCTTGGGTACTAAGGATGCTCAGTACTCACCGAAGCTTTCTTGAACAGCAACTAGAGAAACATCTCAGAAAACAAAAATGAAAAGACAAAAAAAAAAAAAACCAGACTGGAGAAGGGGAGGGGAAATCAGACATAGAAAGGTTCTACATATTTATTTTATTTAAAGGCATTTATTACCCACCCTTCCTACGTTCAGAGCAGAGAACAGTAAGATCAAACATAATTAGACATAAAAGGGTAGCATAACAATACATAAATCATGCAGTTATAATATCAGCCTATACAATAGTGCAAGATCCTAAGGGGAGGGGGGGGGGGAGTAGAACTAAAACGTCTGAAGGGAAGTTCATACATTGGACAAAACAGTGCAGGTCCTGGGGGGGGGGGGGGGAAGAGAGAGAAGAAAGATCTGAAGAGAAGTTCATACATACATACATAAATCAGTATACAATTATTTCATAGTTCTGACTTGCTGCAATACACAATTATTCATACATTGCAAAAGTACATCCCTCTAAAGGCTCCTCAACTATTCCCAACAGGGTCCTACAAAAGGGGGCTCCTCAATCATTCATCCTTGCCGGTCACTTACCAATGGGACGCCCGCGCTTTCTACAGCAGCGTTACAGTGCTGCAGTGACAGCCCAACTTCCAGCTCCGATCTATTACTATTTGAGTGACCGGAGCCCTCACAAAACCACGATCCACCCCAGGAAGCAAACCCAACCCAAAACGCAGAGACTACATATCCACACACTACAACACCCTCTCCCCCTGCCCCCCGCACCTCCCCATTGAGCTAAAGAACATTAGCACAGGCTGACAGCGGGAGGGGGGGGGGGGGGCACACTAGGCGCATGCGTACCAATACGGCGACGTCACGGTGTGCCTGCTGAACTGTAACCGCTGCTTCCGGTTCCAAGATGACTAATAAGGCCGCGCATGCGCTTTGAGCTTGTAGCTGGGCTTAGCTGGGGCGCGGTGATTGTGGTTTTTCTCGGAGCAAGTTTTGTAACTCGAAAATGGGTTGGGTTCAAAATCCCTTCAGGGTGGTCGAGAGTATTTCATGACTGTTCCGTGCTATATGGTGACTGTGTGTGTACCGCGTTTGCGGAACGATGTTGGGGAAGGAAGCTGCGGGGCGCGAGGTAGAGATAACCGAGGCTGGTTGGGGATGGAAGGCCGAGGCGTTGGTGAAGGACTAGGGTTGCACAAGCTGCTGTGAGAGCAGCAGGGTCGGGAGCCGCTCTGGTGGGTTCTGAGGCGAGCCGGTGCTTGGCTCCTGAAATCACGACGACGACATGAAAACATCTTTATAACTAATGGGCCGATGGCTTGCGGTTGCCATGGGAGTATGAAGCCCAAGTATGCCAATATGGCTCTGAGAATCCACAGCCAATTATCTCAGGTGTAATTCTGAAGGGTGCTGCCCTCCTCCAAATGTTCCAAATACTAGTGCTGAATGAGCTACCCGTTACCAACCCCTCCCCAAAGCAAAGAGTTCAGTACAAAGCATTATGTACTATACATAAGTTAATTCACCACGAAAAAGCAGAATGGCTCAACACAGCACTATGTGTGCACGTACCACATAGAAATCTGAGAACAGCAAACAAAGCACTCCTGACTGTTCCATGTAAAACCAGCAAGACTAACACAAGTCAGAGAGTGAGCATTGTCTTTAGCAGGACCCAACCTGTGGAATTCAATGCCCCTTGAGTTAAGATTACAAAGAAATTGTAAACTCTTTAAAGGAATGTTAAAAACATGGCTTTTTAAACAGGCATTTAACAAAGAGAACAGAGAAAGTAAGTAAAGGCAAGCACCACAAACTAAGCGCTCAGATGCACGATATGCTTAGTTATTATTGTTGACTCAACTTCGCACGTTAACTTTGTAAAGTTAGAATATGACACAGGTTTCAATAGGACATTCCAAACTATCTCCGCATATAGCTGTATATTTGTACAAACTTTGTTACTGAACCATTTTTGGCACATTCATTAAATGTTGATTAATTTATGTTATGATTTGTGCCTTACTGTAAACCATTGTGATGGTAAATAACTTAATGATGGTATATAAAAAAATATTAAATAAAAATACTCATTCTCTAAAAATCTTGCTTGAGTCATTGAACCTCTCAGAGCTTGGGTACTGTCAGTGAAGCAGGTTTTATTTGCTGAACCCTCCTTAAAATTAGCAAGGGCATGCTGGAATTCAATAATATGTTAGCTTTTTTTTATAATTACAAAAGATCTATGAGCTTCCAAGTTTGGCAGTTTGCCTATATATTTGGAAGGTGGACTAATAATAGTACTGGAGTTTTGAAGGGGTTACAACAAGATTTTGAAGACCTTTTATAGCTTGATTATTGGGAGTATGAAGAGATGACTTTATGCATAAGATGTTATCTGCAAAAAAAAAATTTGTGACTGATTCAGTGTGAGCTGTTTGGACATACAGTATGCTTTCGTGATAGACAAGCTTGGATCTGCACTTGAAACACCATGGGAATTTAAATCAAATGTATTATTCATGTCTCATAGTTCAAATCATGGTTTCCTTAGTTTTTAAATGAATAGGATTCACTTAAACTCTACAGTATTGTGATTGCTGTATTAGTCCATCAGGGTATGTAAAAATAAGACTGGCAAACAAGTTTTAGATAATACCTTTTTTTAATTGGACTAATTAAAATTAATCACAAGTCTAAAGTTAGTCCAGTAAAAGGATATCACCTACAACTTGTTTGCTTATATATTCTGTGCAGTTTAAAAAGAAATATCTCCTCTACACTATAATTTATATCTTTGAGGCAGTGTGGTCAAAACAGGTAAAATATGATTTATGCAAATAAAATGTTTTCAGTACTATCAAAAACAAACCTGCTATGTTGAATTATATATATACCAATCAGAAAATATCAATTCACCATCAAAATCTGAAAGAGCACAGTCAATAAGATGATCATCGTGTGCAGAGACACTAGTGACACTCACTTACAGAGTGTATATGGTCTGTCTGTTGATCATGTCTATTATCGCTGGTCATCAAGTAGTCCATTTTTTTATTTTTCTTATATGCAAATAAAAAATAACATCTTGTAAAAGATCTTGTTATGTGTTTCTTCAATTGAAAATTCCTGCTACAGTGTTTCAGTAATCTGCATCAGGGGCATGAAAATCAAATAGAAGCAGTCTTCACCTCTTTAACAAAAAACAAAACGGCAGTAAATAGCTTAGAATCAACACAGATTCACAAGGTACATTTCAGATAATGACCCGAGATACATTGCATCTCCATACAAAATATTATTTGGCAGTAAAGACTAAACCAATATGCAATATATCCCGGATCATCATATGAAATGTACCTTGTGAATCTGTGTTACTGATTCTAAGCTATTTACTGCCATTTAAAAAAAAAAAAAAAAAAAAGAGGTAAAGACTGTTTCTAACTCTGTATGTTTGATTTTCATGCCCCTGATGCAAATTACCGAAACACTGGAGCAATGTCGAGCGGAAGGAATTTTCAATTGAAGAAACATGCAGTAAAAATAAAAATATGAACTACTTGATGACCAGTGATTATAATAGATGTGGTTAAGAGACAGACCATATAAACTCTCCAAGTGAGTGTCACTATTGTCTCTACATGTATTGGTCATCTTGTTCTTTTGACCTTGGTCTTCCAGATTTTGATGGTGAATTGATATTTTCTGAATAAAACATTTTCTGCACAGAAACCATGGCAAAGCATTTTGTATGCATAAAGCATGATTTATGAACAGAAGACACTATGGGGTAGATTTTATAAATGTACGTCCGCGCGTATTTTTGTTCGCGCACCAGGCGCAAACAAAAGCACGCCGGATTTTATAAGATACGTGCGCGCAAGGGGGTGCACATTTGTGCACCTTGCGCGTGCCGAGCTCTGTGTGCACTGCCCGTTCCCTCCGAGGCCGATCCGAAATCGGAGCAGCCTCGGAGGGAACTTTCCTTCGGCCACCTTCCCCTCCCTTCCCCTATCTACACCCCCCCTACCTTTATTGTGAAATTTACGCCTGTGCCGATCAGCCCAGGAGCGATTTCGGAGGCCTCGGCCATGCCCCGAAATGACCCCGGGCCAGAACCACGCCCCCCGGAACGCACGAACGTCACGCTGCCCCCCGACACGCCACCCTAGCAAAGCCCTGGGGCTTGCGCGCAGCACCAAATCTATGCAAAATAGGCTTGGCGCGCAGGGGGGGGGTTTTAAAGGGTTACGCGCATAATTTATGCGCGTAACCCTTTTAAAATCTACCCATATGTGCATAAATTATGGTTTATGCTCCTAAAAGTTGGATCGTTCTTTTTCTCTGAGGCATGAGTGGAAGGCTGTGGTTAAAGCAGGCTTTTTTATAAGTTAAGAAAAGCACTTAGGGCCTCATTTTCTAAAGTATCGCAGGCCTGCGATACTTTAGATGAGGGGCGGGGGGCCGAAACGGGGGGAGGGCCTGCGCTAGCCGGCAGTGATCGCACCGTCGCGGTGCGATTGCTGCCAGTTCCGCACCCAATAGCGCCACCATAGGAGGTGTAGCTATTGGGAGCGAAAACTGACGCGAAAAGGCACTTACCTTTTCGCTGTCCGTGGCGTCGGCGCAGAGTCGGCCCCGGTGACACCCCGACTCCTCCTCTTCCGGGGCCGACTCCGCTCCCATTTTGGTATCGCACGCGAAAAGGGACATTTCGAGTGCGAAACGTCCCTTACTGCGTGCAATACTTTTGGAAAATGAGGCCCTTAGGTAGAAATATATTTTAGATAGGGAGAACTTTCATACAATTATTCAGGCACTTCTTCGGACTACCATTGACTACTGCAATAGTAACATTTTCACCCTATGATTTGATTATTTGATATGGTGCATTTTGTATTTTTGTGTGCCATGTTCCCTGTACGTACCAGGATCAGTCCAGACTGCTGGGTTATGCCTCCCCTCCAGCAGATGGAGTCAGAGAGAAAACTGAAAGCACCCCCTAGATATACTGGTGTGCCACCTGCCATCCTTCAGTATTTCCTCTGTCTCCAGCAGATTGAGGATGGCTTGAAGAAGGGTTTGGCTTACAGTTCTCTGAGGGTTCAAGTAGCGGCTCTGGGTTGTTTGAGGGGAAAGGTTAAAGGATCCTCTCTCGCGTGTCACCCAGATGTAGCCCGATTTTTGTGTGGCGTTCGGAACTTGCGTCCTCCACTAAGAGTCCCTTGTCCTTCTTGGAATTTGAACTTGGTTCTCAAAGGCCTCAACACAGCCCCCTTTGAGCCTCTTAGGCGGGCCTCCTTAAAGGATTTAACACTCAAAACCGTGTTTCTAGTGGCCATTGCGTCCGCCCGTCGGGTGTCGGAGCTACAGGCACTTTCGTGCAGAGTACCGTTCTTGCGTATTTCGGAGGCTGGTGTGTCGTTGCGTACGGTCCCTTCGTTCTTGCCGAAGGTAGTATCGGTCTTTAATGTTAATCAGACGGTGGAATTGCCTTCTTTCTCGGCGACGGAGCTAAAGTCTTCTCAAGGTTCAGATTTGAAACGTTTAGATGTTCGTCGAGTGCTCCTGCAATATTTGGAGGTCACTAATGACTTTAGAAGGTTGGATCACCTGTGTGGCAGGGGCCCAAAAAGGGGCTGCAGGCATCCAAGGCAAATATTGCCCGTTGGTTGAAGAGCTCAATCGCATCCACGTACATTGGTTGTGGTAAGTCTGTTCCTGAAGGGCTCAAGGCCCATTCACTACGTTCTCAGGCGACTTCCTGGGCAGAAAGTCAGCTGGTTTCTAGCCAGGAGATTTGCAGGGCGGCCACGTGGAAGTCGTTGCATACCTTCGCTCGACATTATCGGCTCGATGTTCGAGGGCCATCAGCTGATTCCTTTGGCAGTAGTGTAATTTGAGCGGGATTCTCTGGGTCCCACCCCATTTAAGTCGGCTCGGGTACATCCCAGCAGTCTGGACTGATCCTGGTACGTACAGGGAAAGGAAAATTAGGTTCTTACCTGATAATTTTCATTCCTGTAGTACCAAGGATCAGTCCAGATGCCCGCCCGAGTCTGTGTGTCAAGAGAGTCCGCTCGAACCCTTTTTCTTACCAGCTCTTTTAGCTATCCGGTCTTTTGATACGGTAAGTGGCTATCCATTTCATCTCATTTTGGGGTTGGTTACTTATTGAAGGAAGGTTAGTGTTTGCAGTGTTTGCACATTTTTTTATGCAGAATGTTACTGTTTAACTTTGAAGAATTTTACTACTTGATCTAGCCAGTTGCCATAGTTAATCATTGGCTAAGTTGGCGGAGGAGTTGTTTTACATTTTCTTCTGCTTTGATATCGATTATACTGAAGGATGGCAGGTGGCACACCAGTATATCTAGGGGGTGCTTTCAGTTTTCTCTCTGACTCCATCTGCTGGAGGGGAGGCATAACCCAGCAGTCTGGACTGATCCTTGGTACTACAGGAACGAAAATTATCAGGTAACAACCTAATTTTCCTTTATTGATGATAATTTTAATATATGTTTATAATGTTTGTTAATGAGTATAATCCACATTGAATATATTAGGATTTATGGAATGTAAGATTTTTTAAAAATAACTTGTATGTTAGGTTGCCCAAATGTTATGTTATTTATTTGACATTTTATGCTCCTAAAAGTTGTGTGCATAATACATTACAATCTTTAGTTGGTTCATAAAATGTGTGGACCCAAAATCACATCATGTTTTATGCACATAAATATTGAGTACAAGGCTTGGACATCATAAATTCCAGGTTCAGTCTCCTAGACTTAACACTAGTCACAGAAACTTTACTCCACCTGTGACCAGGAGTTAAATTTCTGGTGTTAAGAAAACCTGAGTAAGCTTACATCTATATTGGGGAGTAATAGTGAATGCCTTGATTGACTTGGGATTTAAATGAAGAAATACTAGCCTGTGTGCATATTTTTGGTGCGCAAAACTCAGAGCTATGTCGGAAGCTGTGTGCACAAAAATATGTGCAGTACAGCATGTTGACGTGCACATAGCCTAGTGCATCTTTTATTTTTTCTGTCGATAAGCAGGCTTATTTAACCATGCTGTCTGGGTGAAGTCATCCGGGCATCACGGGGCAGAGCTGTCTCTAACCTCACAGAGCTTTTTCCCCCCTGTGCGGCTGTGCGGCTCTTCATGTACATCTCATGCAAATTAACTCCGTTTTTTTTTCCGCGTTCTTCACGGACGTGCAGATTAGAGTCTCATTGTTTCCACTGGAAACAATTTAATACAACTAGGGGTCATGATTTGAAACTCCAGGAGGAAGACTTAGAACCAATGTCAAGAAATATTTCTTTACGGAGTGGTTGGTGGATGACTGGAATGCCCTTCCGGAGGAAGTGGTGAAGACTAAAACTGTGAAGGTTTTCAAAGGGGCATGGGATAAACACTGTGGATCCCTAGAGGCCAGAGGATGGGAATGAATGAAAAGGCTTGGGGGTAACCTACACGGTTAACAGAATCATGGGGTTACCTGCATGGAGTGGCAGTTACTACCCTTAACAAAAACATGAGGTAACGTGCACAGAGCGGCAGTTATGACCATGGGAAGCTTGCTGGGCAGACTGGACGGACCATTTTGGTCTTTCTCTGCCGTCATCACTATGTTACCATGTTCTCAGAAGATTTTTTTCAAGGTAGCACTTTAAGTGCTACAATACCTAAATCCCCTGGTTTTAAGTACTGCCAGTGTGGAAAAATCATGTCAATGACCGACGGGCACAATTATTGCTATTTGTGCCTCGGGTCCCGAACATGACCAAGCGGCCTGCAGGGACTGTGGAAGGATGTCCCCCAGAGCCCAGCGCCAGAGAACTGTGAAGATCCTAAGGCTCTGTGAACACATGAGAGCAGATCTATGCAATTGTCTCTGGGCCCGAAGTTCCATCATCCAGCCCCAGTAAGCCAGTTGCCGGTGGGATCCTGAGTTGTCAAAAGTAGCCAAAGGGGTAAAAGTAACAGTGTGCTACCGCAATTATAAATGGAAAAACTGCCACAGAAAGCATCAGGTAAAGAGACGCCAGAGTGATAGGTGCATGAAAAGACGTCAGAGTGTTACACTCTCCTCCTCCAGAGGGGAGGAGCTAGCAATCTGTTATCGCTCACCCCGCCAGGAGGTCGGAGTTAGCAATCTATTCTGCTGTTCTGAAAGGGGGAGGAGTAGCAATCTGTCATGATCTACTCCTCCAGAAGGGAGGAGTTAGCTATCTGTAGAATGTTAGCGAACTGCTGTTAGATGCTCCTGTAAGGGAAGGAGGTAGCAATCTGTTATGGATCAACTCTCCAGGGAAGAGGAGTTGGCAATCTGTACAATGATACTCTTCTGAGGAGAGGAACTAACAATAGGTATATTGTACTTCGCTACTGAGATAGCAATCTATCATGCATCCGCTACGGAGTAGCTATTTGTTATACATAGGCTGCTAACAAATCCCAAAGAAGAGAAAGTAGCTATGTATATAATACTTCCGTAAGCAGTGTTAGTGGTCTGTAGTGGTTAGCTCTCACAAAGTGATAGTAGTGTAAGGAATGACCACTTGGAGGAAATGGTGAATCCCTGGGCCGATGGCAGATGACAGCGCCCCCAGGAGGAGATTCTGAGAGGAACCACTGCCTAGGCTAGAATATGAGGTAAATACAATAGTTCTTTATTAGACTGGAAGATGGACCACCAGTGGTGACAGTAGTGAGTCGATGTGTCTGGCAAGGCTGACGTCCTTCTGATACTGGAATATAATCTCTGGGTCGCTGAGCTGTAGAGAGAGACTAGAAGTAGTGAGTAGAGAGGGTATGCTGGATACAAGATGGTACACTCACAATAGTAGATGTCTGCAATGGTCTCTATGCCACAGAGAGTCTTCCATACATTCAGGAACAGGAGCCATAGGTGAGTACTGGTTCCACTAAACAGTCTGTAATAAGAACTCACAATAGCTGTATATGAAATGGCTTCTAGAGTAGAAGGGTGTCTGTAAAAGATTCTAGTAACATGGGCCCTCGTGGAGCGAGTACCGGTTCCTATCTGCAATCTTGACAATGTAACTCTCGATCTCTGTACCTGTGATAACGTCTTGGACGGAAGGGAGTCTTCAGAGCTATAGGAATGTAGGCCCTTGTGGAGCAAGTACCGATTCCTATGTACAATAGAACTCACTGTGTTCACATCTGCGATCGCTTCCAGGCTATGAGGAGTCTTCTGTGTATCCAGGGACGTAGGCCCTCGAGGAGTGAGTACTAGGTCCCGTCTTGGCAATCTGAAATCAAGAAGAGAGCGGAACCCCCGTGAAGCAGGTACTCCCGGTAAGTTTGAAAAGGCAGAGCAGTGGAGAAGGAATCCCCTCGCTGACTCGGATTGTTGTTGCAAGTATCGTGGACTGCCGAAGCAAGTCCTGTTGGAGTTCCTTGATAACTCGTTTGAGGTTAGCAAACAAAGACCTTTTAAAGTGCAAATGGATGACGTCACTACGGGAGAACGCCCCTGAGGTTCACGTCCTTGCTGAGCGCGCCCTTATGTCATCAGGAACATGGCGGATCGGTAGCGTCAAGCCAGCCTGGGAACACCGGGACCAAGAGGCAGAGAGAAGCCGCGGCTGCTGCTGTCCATCAGAGCCGAAGGGAGTCACTTCCAAGGTAGAGAGGGTGGAGCGAGGGGCAAGAAGAGGCACAAACGCAACACAGAGCAGCAAACTCAGCTAAGCCATCAGACCAATCAACACGGACTCAGTGAGGGAAAGATCGCATCTGAAAACATCGAGCCAACCAACGCATGATAAGGCGTCGAGACCATCGACGCAAGTCCAGGCGTCAGAGAAGTCAATGCAGATGAAAGCGTCGGTCCGCTTGAACCAAAAGATGGTGTCCAGATCGATGCAGGTTAAGATGTCAGAGAAGTCGATGCAAGTGAAAGCATCGAATCCCTCAACTCACAAAAAGGCGCAAATCGAACCTCCACATATTGTTCGACGCAGGTCAAAGTGTCAGGCAGTTGATGCACATTAGGGCATCAGACAAATCGCTCCACAAAACAGACGTGCTATCACAGGCAGTAAGTCCAAAACTAATGCAGACGTACTTCAAGGCTTTGTCCAAGTACATTCTCAAGAGATGTGCGATCACTGAAGTCATTCCCCCATAGAGAAGATAAGCCATCATAACCTAGAACTCTTCTTCATCTGTCAGACTTAGAAACAGAAGAGGAATCTCTGATTCCATATATTGTCTTCTCCTTCCCCAGACTCAGACCACTCAAGAAGTGACTTCTCTTTTAGGGAACATAAATGTTTTTGTTTCCCTTCTCTGCAGGAATCTCTACAGAGTAGACCCAAACGTCTGGTGAAAGAACCTCCAACACCCAGACCTAGAGTCCCGGGTGTGAGAATTCTTTTGGCAGAACTACCCCTACCAGGGGGTAGAGGCTCTAAATCCTACTCATCTCAGGGTTCCAGATCTCACTCTTCATTAAAGTTGTCAGGAGTTAAAGCATCACACAAAGGAGGTACACATACAACAGCTCCTGTTATTTCTTCTTCAGAAACAATGTCTGATTTCACTTCCATCTTGAAGTCCTTTTTTTGCAAACCTCCCTGCAGAACTGCCTTCTCGACCTCATCACCTCCAGTACTATCAGAAGGGAATTGTTTAACTCCATCAGAATATCCTCCATCTCCTCAAACGAAGGTGTCAGCCCACAGCCTCATGGGAGTCTGCTTTTTTCCCCTGAGCCGAACAGTCAGCCTCTGGGCTTACTTCCATCTTCACTGGGGAACATCAACGGAATCCCTTCAGACCCATTGGAGGGTGCCCCTGAGCCTTCTTCACCCCCTGAAGACCTTACATACTTGTTTCTGGAAAGGGTGGGCACACTCCTGAAAGTGGAAACCTGTAAGATCCCTGATCCTAGAGTGGAGACAATGGGCATTTAAAAATTTTTAGAGGTCCCATCAGAACCATCGGTTCTGCCCTCACATACACTGCTGGATTCTGTCATAATGAAGAGTGGGAGTCCCCTCATACCATGCTCACGACACTTAAATTCAGGATGCGTAAGTCCACACACTATTGCATTGTTCAGATTCCACATGCTTCCGTGGTAGTCAAATCAGCTATGAAAAGAGCAAAAAAGATGAGGTTACACTCCAGTATGACCCCCCCCCCGGCAAAGACTGCAAGGTGTTGGATGAGTTTGCTTGCACGATATTTCAAGTTCCATGCTAAATGCGTGTAGCCAGCAACACCAATTTTACATTATGCAATATCTATACGAGTGTGTCCAAAACTTGAAGCCCTTTGTCTCAATGGGGTATGGAGATCAAGTAACACCACAGCCATTAATAGACTTAGAGGAAGGTTTAAGACATCTCCTGAAAACTGTCCATAAGGCCTTTGATACATTGGCTTGGAACTCGGCAGCTTCCATCGCGGCCAGACGTATAGCTTGCCTGCGCTTCAGCGCAATTCGTGGGTATGTCCATGATAAACTAGCCAACTTGCCTTGTAAAGGGGACAACCTAGTTGGAGAGAAGCTGAGAGAAACAGTTTCTCAAATAAAAGAGCAAAACGTGGCAATACAGTCATTAACCTTGCCTGCAGATAACTAGTCTGCTACCAGGAGGTATTATTCCCCATACAAAAGGAACTTCTACTAGCGCAAGCCAACCAGACAATACCATCCATATAGATTGCCTGCCTATCAACAACCAAGGCATCAAATGCAACATTCTCAACAGAGGAACCGACAAGTCAGAGAACCCCAGAAGCAACAGCAGGGTTTTTGAGAAAGGATCTTTCTTATGTTCTTATCAGTCACAACACTCGTCACATGTTGGGGGCAGGATAACATTCTTTCACCAAGCCTTGTCCAAGATCACAACCGATCAGTGGGTTCTCAATATAATTTTCCATGGGTACAAGCTGGATTTTACTCAGCTCCCACTGATACCTCATCTAGTGGCCTTCACTAGAGACCTTTCACAAATTCTCTTCTTACAGCAGGAAGCACAGACTCAAATAAATCAACAAACAATCCATGCTCTCCCACTTTCTAAGATCAATAAGGGCTACTATTCTTAATATCTCCTCATCTCCAAAAAGTTGGGAGGTCACTTCCCGATTTTGGACCTGTATTGTGTCAAGTTTATCAAGAGACAAAAATTCAAGATGACTTCTCTGAACTCAATCATGCTATTAGGAAACTGATGCTGAAGACTCTTGATAGGGGAGGAGTTAGCAATCAGTTATGAATCTGCTCCCGTGGTAGGAGGAGTTAGCAATCTTGTTATGGTCTGCTCCTGTAGAGGGAGGAGTTAGCAATCTTGTTATGACTCGACTCCTGTAGAAGGGAGGAATTAGCAATCTGCTAGAGGCTCCATGAGGAGTTAGCAAACTGTTACCAGCGGAGTGCTTGGAGAGAGCACTCGGCTGTAAGGTAAGTAGATAGGTGGGTCCTTGGGCTGATGGCAGATGGCAGCACCCCCAGGAGAATATCCTGAGAGGGACCACCGGCTAGGCTTGGATATGGAGACAGACACAGATAGTTCTTTTATTAGACAGGTTAGTAGAACCACCAGAGGAGGTAGTAGTGAGCTGATATGCCCGGCAGGGCTGAAGTCCCTCAGGAACTGGAACGATCCCAGGGTTCCTGAGCTATAGAGAAACTATAGAAAGTGAGTAGATAGGGTATGCTGTGTTCATAGCCAGAACAAGATGACAAAGCTCACATAAGGTCTTAAGGAAGCTCAGTAGCTGGAAAGGGTTAGGCCCTCGAGGAGCGAGTACCTGGTTCCAGGGAAAGCTCTGAGAGAGTGATGGTTACTCATAATTGTCTGTAACTGTGATAGCTTCCAGGCAGTAGAGAATCTTCAGTGTGTTCAGGAACATGGGCCGTCGAGGAGCAAGTACCGGTTCCTATATGCAATCTGAAATAGTAACTCACAAGTCTGTATCTGCGATAGCTTCCAGGCAGTAGAGAATCTTCAGTATGTTCAGGAACATGGGCCCTCGAGGAGCGAGTACCGGTTCCTATCTGCAATCTGAAATAGTAACTCACAAATGTCTGTATCTGCGATAGCTTCCAGACAGTAGAGAATCTTCAGAGTGTTTAGGAACATGGGCCCTCGAGGAGCGAGTACTGGTTGCTATCTGCAATCTGAAATAGTAACTCACAATGTCTGTATCTGCGATCGCTTCCAGGCAGTAGAGAATTTTCAGAGTGTTCAGGAACATGGGCCTTCAAGGAGCGAGTACCGGTTCCTATCTGCAAACTGAAATGAAGACAAGAGAGCGAGGCCCCCGAGGAGCGGGTACTCCTGGTAAGTCCGAGGAGGCAGAGTAGCTTGGACAAATCCCGTATGATTCTGAATCCTTGTCCTTGTCCTTGCTAACTTGATTCATTAGCAAATACTGAGACCTTTTATATTGGAAGTGGATGATGTCATCTCAGGGGACGCCCCCGAGATTCGCGCCCTTGCTGGTACATCAATTGGAGCGTGCGCGCGCGCCCTAAGTCATCAGGAACATGACGGATCTTCAGCGTCGTGCCAGTCTGGGAACACCGGAGAGAGACGGCATAAAGACGCCGTGGCAGCTAACCGTCCATCAGACCCGGAGGGAGTCACCACAGAGGTAAAAAGGGCAGAGTGAGGGCGTTGAGCAGTGACGGACACAACAGCTATTTCTTCAACCCAACAACTGATGTATTCTCTGGACCTGAAAGATACATATACTCACATTTCCATCAACCGTTCGTTACCTTTGTTTCCAAGTGGGGAAACAACATTACCAGTACAAGATCCTCCCCTTTGGACTCTCTTCCTCCCCGAGAGTCTTCACAAAATGTCTATCGGTGGTAGTGGCTCATTTATGGAAACACGGAATAAAGATTTTCCCATATCTTGACGACTGGCTCATTGTCTCTCCAAATCCACAAATTCTACGGGATCACTTGATAGAGACAATTAAATGCCTGGGAGGACTGGTATTTATCATAAATTATGAAAAATCCTACCTCGACCCCTGTCAGATTCTTCAGTTCATAGGAGCAAAGATTCACACGCCATTATGTAGGGCATTCCTGCCCAATGACAGGGATCAGATGCTGCGTCTTCTGTGCCTACTTCTTCAGCGACAGACCTACACGACAGTATGCCAAATTCTAAACTTACTGGGACACATGGCAGCAGCAATACATGTGGTCCCTTGTACCCATCTTTACACGAAGTGATTACAATGGGGTTTAAAGTGACAATCAGGCCGATACAGTAAGGACGCGGTAGAAAAAGTGCGGCAGTGCCGGGCGCCCACTCGTTTGCCGCGCGCACAGTTCGGATCACATACGGCTCGATACAGTATTTAAATGGCATGCAAATGCAAGCCGCGTCCAAAGCGCGTCCAAGAAGCGTCCATGAAGCGCAATCCATTTTACTGTGTAGAACGCTATACAGCGCCTATACAGTATCCTGGGTGCGCTGGTACCTGTCATTTAAAATGTCATTTGAAATGACATTTGAAATGACAGGTACCAGGAAGGGGATGGTTCTCCTACGCTCGGGCATCGGGGATTGCCAGTCCTCTCTCCCCCCCCTCCCGAAGCAAGGCGCAGGGCGAAAATCGACTCGACATGTTATTAAAGCAAATCGAAATTGTAACAAAAGTAAACTTACTGCATGCTTCCAGCAGTCCCAGTCCTCTCTCCCCTCCTCCCGAGGCACCCACTGTGGCTCCCCTGCCTCCCGGGGGCAGCCAGCGGCGAAAGCGGCTTCCAGCAGCCCCACCGGCGAAGGTACATGAACGCACGTCCAATTTGGGCGCTCAAGCAATGAAGGCGCATGAGCGCACGCCGTGAACTCAGATGTCCATCCGGACGCTCTGGTCACAGCGTGCGCTCATGCGCCTTCGCTGCTTGAGTGCCCAAATTGGACGTGCGTTCATGCACCTTCGCCGGCGGGGCTGCTGGAAGCCGCTTTCACCGCCGGCTGCCCCTGGGAGACAGGGGAGCCGCGGTGCGCACCTCGGGAGGAGGGGAGAGAGGACTAGGGCTGCAGAAAGCATGCAGTAAGTTTACTTTTGTTACAATTTCGATTTGCTTTAATAACATGTCGAGTCGATTTTCATCCTGCGCCTTGCTTCGGGAGGGGGGGAGAGAGGACTGGCAATCCCCGATGCCCGAGCGTAGGAGAACCAGGCCCGAGCGTAGGAGAACCAGGCCACACCATGTTACTCGCTTGCTCCAACCCACCCACTTATTTGACCAGAGCCTGCCTATTGCTGTCACATCCCTCTAACGCCAGGGTCAGGGTAGGCGGTAAATTAGCAGGTTAAAGATGCAGCAAAACAGTTGGTTAAAAAGGCGATATTCGGGCTGCATGTTACTGTATGGGAGGGAATAGCTAATCCGATCGTTTACATATCATATACATGCCACGGGCGGAAAGGGTTACCCGTTGATTTAAAGAAGCGGGTAAGGATGGGTTAAAAGGGATAGTGAATCGCGGGTTGGACTTATGCGGCCAAATTGTGGGTACAAAGCGGGTTAGCAGGGTAACTGCGGCCGCGCTTTACTGTATCGGCCTGAATGGAATCAACGCAGACAGCTCATGTCAAAGAGGATTTGTGTTACAGCCTCAATGAAAAAGGACATTTCTGGTGGCTAAAGCCCTCAGTATTGACAAGAGGGGTGCCATTCAGTAATCCCACTCACCAGTTAATACAACGGATGCTTCAACAAAAGGTTGGGGAGCCCATCTTCTTCATTTGAAAACACAGGGTCTATGGATCCCAGCAGAAAGTCAGTTACAAATATACCTATTGGAATTGAGAGCAATAAAGAATCCAATGCATATCTTCGTTCCAACGTTGCATGGGAAGTGTGTAATAATTCAAATGGACAACCAAGTAGCCATGTTCTATGTAAACAAAGAAGGAGGGTCAGGTTCTGGGTGAAAAACAAATAAACATGGGGGTAACTTGCATGTGTGGGGATTACTATCCTTAACCATGCTTGATACTTTGGATACAACTCCAACATTGCTCTCTGCTTCAACGGCAAGAGGTAACAGGGAACTGGACTCGGAGAGTAACCAACAAGGGCCCTGACTTTGACGGTTATGGGTTCCATATTAGGTGCTACAACCCAAGAAAGAGATCTAGGCGTCATAATGGATAACACATTGAAATCGTCAGTTCAGTGTGCTGCGGCAGTCAAAAAAGCAAACAGAATGTTGGGAATTATTTGAAAGGGAATGGTGAATAAAACAGAATATGTCATAATGCCTCTGTATCGCTCCATGGTGAGACCGCACCTTGAATACTGTGTACAATTCTGGTCGCCGCATCTCAAAAAAGATATAATTGCGATGGAGAAGGTACAGAGAAGGGCTACCAAAATGATAAGGGGAATGGAACAGCTCCCCTATGAGGAAAGACTAAAGAGTTTAGGACTTTTCAGCTTGGAGAAGAGACGGCTGAGGGGTGATATGATAGAGATGTTTAAAATTATGAGAGGTCTAGAACGGGTAGATGTGAATCGGTTATTTACTCTTTCGGATAGTAGAAAGACTAAGGGGCACTCCATGAAGTTAGCATGGGGCACATTTAAAACTAATCAGAGAAAGTTCTTTTTTACTCAACGCACAATTAAACTCTGGAATTTGTTGCCAGAGGATGTGGTTAGTGCAGTTAGTATGGCGGTGTTTAAAAAAGGATTGGATAAGTTCTTGGAGGAGAAGTCCATTACCTGTATTAAGTTCACTTAGAGAATAGCCACTGCCATTAGCAATGGTAACATGGAATAGACTTAGATTTTGGGTACTTGCCAGGTTCTTATGGCCTGGATTGGCCACTGTTGGAAACAGGATGCTGGGTTGATGGACCCTTGGTCTGACCCAGTATGGCATTTTCTTATGTTTCTTATGAGTGACTTGTATGGCGCAGCAGATGCTACCATGAGCTTGCTGGGCAGACTGGATGGACCGTTTGGTCCTTTTCTGCTGTATTTTTCTATGTTTCTATGTTCCAGGATTTTGTGCAAGGAAGCATTGCAGATTTGGGAATGGGCAGAGAAAAATGGGACAAACCTACAAACATCCTATCTTCCAGGACTGGTGAATATGGAAGTGGACACATTCAACAGAATCTTGCACCTGCATGAATGGTCCCTTGCCCAAGCTGTAGCCAAGAATCTTTTTAACCACTGGGGGACTCCGTGCATAGATCTATTTGCATCGGAGCATAACACAAAACTGAACACCTTTTGCTCAATTCTTCCCAGCAAATGGAGAATATCTCAAGATGTGTTTTTGATTCTGTGGGCCACTAATATCCTGGATGATATAGAAATATATATTGAACAAGGCAAACTTGATACGTGTGCTCCAGGGTGGCCAAGGCAGCTGTGGTATGCCTATCTGGTACAACTTTCCAGTCATCCTCCAATATTCCTGGGGGACAGCACACAGTTATTAACAAAGGAGAGCAGGACGCTTATTCACCCAGTGCTTTCCTCCCTCAAACTGACAGCATGGAGATTGAGTAGGACATTTCCATCTCCCATCTCACATTACTGACATTTTAATAGCATCTAGGAAGCCTTCCACCAGGAGGAATTATGCTTTCAAGTGGAAAATATATTCTGATTAGTGCCACCAATGGGCAATTGACCCTTTCACTTGCTCCCCAGAATGCTTACTGTGGTACTTGCACTCACTTTCCACCTCGGGTTTAGCAGTGACATCCATACGGATACACCTAAGCACAATAGCAGCTTATCATACCACAGGAGAAAACCCCTTAATTTCTTTACATCCCCTGATTTTGCACTTTGAGGTGTCTACTACATATTCACCCACCAGTACTGAAACCTCCTATACCATGAGAGATATAAACATCATCTTGGAAAGCCTAATAAGCTTTGAGCCTATGGAATTCACATCCTTGAAACACTTAACATGGAAAGTACTTTTCCTAGTCACAGTCAGATTGGCAAGGTGAGTGAATGAACTTCAAGTCCTGGTAATCTGTTACCCATACTTATGATTCCACCTTAACAAGGTCTAACTACATACACACCTGACCTTCTTACCTAAGGTAGTATCATCATTCTACTTAAACAATTTCATTGACCTCCTTCTTCCCCAAACCACATGTGAATAGAAGGGAGAAGGCACGTCACGCGCTGGACTGCAGAAGGGCCCTGGCATATTACAAGAGAAAATTCAAGTAGGTAGATATACATCCCAACTTTTCGTTTCTTTTAATCCAAATGATCTGGGGAAAGCAGTAAAGAAAAGGATGCTAACCAATTGGGTAATTTAATGCATTCAGTTCTGTTACGCATCACACTCAATGGTGCTCAGTATATAAAAGTATAAAATAAATAAATGTGATTAAAGCGCATCAGGTCAGGACTACAGTGATCTCATTAGCATACTTGTATAACATCCCTATTCAAGATATTTATAGAGCAGTGACATGGTCATCAATTCATACTTTCACATCCCACTACAGTCTCGATCAACACTCAGTGGCTGACAGTGCATTGGGTTCAACAGTGTTGCATCACGTGCAAAGTACTTAAGGACTGTCCACAAAATGCTCTGGTTGCTATTTGAGACTGAAAATAATTAATTGGCACAAGCAACCCTCAGCTTGGGACTCCCAGACAGCATGACTAAAGCCTGCTTATCGACAGAAAAAAAGCAAGTTTGCTTACTGTAAATGGTGTTTTCCACAGATAGGAAGATTTAACCATGTGAACCCTCCCTCCTCCCTGTATAGCCATCTAAAGTTTTATTCTATATGAATCAGCTTAATCATGAACTGAGGAGTCTTGCACGAGATGTGTGGGAAGAGCCGTGCAGCCCCACAGGGGGGAAAAAGCTATGCGAGCTTAGAGAGACAGCTCCACTCCATGACGCCTGAATGACGTCACCCAGATAGCATGGCTAAATCATCCTGCTATCTACTAAAACACCGTTTACAGTAAGCAGACTTGCTTATATTGGGGCCATAATGAAAGGGAAATCAAGTGCATCTCAATATTTAGGGAGTTCCTAAATCCATATTGAAAATCATTCAAAACATCATTGTCGTGAATAAAGTCTTTTAACTGCATTAATATTACAGATTCCAGAATCTTACTTGCAAATGGCAGTGAAGAGATAGGTTTATAACATGCAAAGTCATTTTTCTTTAATCTTGTTTTGCTTTGTTTTTTTAACAAGAGTCTGACGGCGGTCATTTTTAGTGCAGCATCTTATTCTGATGCTGTAAATAATTTCTATTTGTTTCCTTGGCAGGGAAGGAGGGTGAAAAGTTGTGAAGTAGTGTGTGTTGCTTGTTACAGATAATACTGGCAAACTGAGGTAAGCTCGGGAGTTTATATGAGATGATGTCAGCGAGTCTGTTAATCTTTGTCTCCATCTGCTGTGTAGTAGGCATATCCCATATGTCTGGACTGATCTAACTGAACTTAAGGAAAGGAAATTCAGGTAAGAACAAATTTCTCCATTACATCACCACATTTCTGCTTTAAAAAAATGTATTTATTTCATTTAAACAAACATTCCAAGAATAATATTGTTTAAGCAAAGTCATCAGAATGGAATAACAGTAACAAAAACAAAAATAGCAGGAAACGAAAGAAAAATGTTCTTCCACATTACAGTTCTCCACAAGGAAAGGAAGCATTCCTTTTAAAACAAAATTGGTTTCGATTAATGCCTGTATGTCTTCACTAATTCATAGATCTTAAATAAGTGCAATGAGAGTACTGTGGGTTTTTTTTTTTTACAGACCTGAATTTTGTGTGTCATAATATAGCTCATAATTAAATTAAACACAGTAAAAGGTTGCAGTGGTGTGCTGTAGTGGGATCCTTAAAAGGAAGAGTAACTGCTAAATTTAAAGGATTAATGTTTGTGTTTTCTTATATAGTCTGCCCTATGCAGTACTGTGAATGGTAGAAGCTTTTCTAGTGCTCTACCTAAATTAATGTCAACTTTCATAGTCTTCCTTCTGTCTACACCAATCCACCTCCTTGAATCTTTCACTTTTATGTTGCCCTTCTCTCACCCTTCATTCCTCTTTTTCATGTGTGTCTTTCCCTGTGCGTACCTGGATCAGTCCAGACAGTGGGTTAAGCCTCCTGTCCAGCAGTTGGAGATAGAGAAAAACTAAAAGGGTATCCTTTATCAGGACAGTGCTGACCCTGCATCCCTTCAGTATTTTTCTATCTCCAGCAGATGCAGATGGCAGACCATGCGGCTCCCCTCTAGACAGCTAGATTGGGAAAGTCTACTTTCTCCCTCTTTCTGTCTTATTGGATCAAGCAAGTACTTAATTTCTAGTTTCAGTTTTCAAATAAAAATCTTCAAATTTTCATTTCTGGTAGGGAGCAACAGTGTTTGCCCCTTGCTCTTATTGGGTGCCCCTTGAGATCCTCAGCCTAGCACCTTACCCGGTGGCCTACCTGGCTAGGGGGTGAAACTGGTGATCCAGTCCCTCCCCCGCGCAGACCCAGAGACGAAGCATACCTCAGGTCTGCTGCAGAGAAGTTCATTCCTCTGCTTCTTCAACCTTACCAAGTTTAAAAAGAATAAACCTTCGATTGGGGGAAAGAGCGGGTAGCTGAACTTTCTCTTTCCTGCTCTCAGCCAGACACCGGCGATTCTTGCCATCTCACACGCGGCAGATCTGCCCCTCCCCCTCTCTCCCTCTATGCCTCGATCGGCCTTTTGCCTCGCGTGTGAAGGGAAGGGTTAGGCCGGCCATCATAGTTGGTGATTTGATTATTAAAATGTAGATAGCAGGGTGGCCGGTGGACGTGAGGACCGTCTGGTAACTTGCCTGCCTGGTGCAAAGGTGGCAGACCTCACGCATCACCTAGATAGGATTATAGACAGTGCTGGGGAGGAGCCGGCTGTCGTGGTACATATGGGCACCAACGACATAGGAAAATGTGGGAGAGAGGATCTGGAAGCCAAATTTAGGATTTTAGGGAGGAAGCTGAAATCCAGAAACTCCAGGGTGGCATTCTCTGAAATGCTTTCTGTTTCACGTGTAGGTCCCCAGAGGCAGGCAGAGCTCTAGAGTTTCAATGCATGGATTAGACGATGGTGTAGGGAAGAGGGATTCAGCTTTGTAAGGAACTGGCAAAACTTTTGGGGAAAGGGGAGACTGTTTCGAAAGGATGGGCTCCACCTTAACCAGAGTTGAACCAAGCTGCTGGCACTAACTTTCAAAAAGGAGATAGAGCAGCTTTTAAACTAGAACAAGGGGGAAAGCCGACAGTCACTCAGCAGTTCATGGTTCGGAGAAATGTATCTTTGAAGGATATTAATGAAACAGGAGAGATAGGGCATCCCAACAGAGAGGTTCCATTAAAAGCAAACATAGTCCATGTGCCTATATGTAAAAAATCACTGAAGCTAATGATTTCCAAATTATTCCTAACAACTGAAAAGCAAGTTAATACAAACAAAAAACACACTTTGAAATGTCTGTATGCCAATGCCAGAAGTCTAAGAAGTAAGATGGGAGAGTTAGAGTGTATAGCAGCAAATGATGAGATTGACATAATTGGCATCACAGAGACTTGGTGGAAGGAGGATAACCAATGGGACAGTGCTATATCAGGGTACAAATTATATCACAATGATAGGGAGGATCAACTTGGTGGGGGTGTGGCACTTTATGTCCGGGAGGGTATAGAGTCCAACAGGATAAAGATCATACAAGAGACTAAATGCTCAATAGAATCTATATGGGTAGAAATCCCATGTGTGTTGGGTAAGAGTATAGTGATAGGAGTATACTACTGTCCACCTGGACAAAATGGTCAGACAGATGATAAAATGCTAAGAGAAATCAGGGAAGCTAACCAATAATAATGGGAGATTTCAATTACCCCAATATTGACTAGGTAAATGTAACATCAGGACTTGCTAGAGACATAAAGCTAACCAATAATAATGGGAGATTTCAATTACCCCAATATTGACTAGGTAAATGTAACATCAGGACTTGCTAGAGACATAAAGTTCCTGGATGTAATAAATGACTGCTTCATGGAGCAATTGGTTCAGGAACCAACAAGAGAGGGAGCGATTTTAGATTTAATTCTTAGTGGAATGCAGGATTTGGTGAGAGAGGTAACGGTGGTGGGGCCACTTGGCAACAATGATCCTAACATGATCAAATTTAAACTAATAACTGGAAGTAAATCTACAGCTCTAACACTAAACTTTCAAAAGGGAAACTGATAAAATGAGGAAAATAGAAAAAACTGAAAGGTGCAGCTGCAAAGGTTAAAAGTGTTCAACAGGCATGGACATTGTTTAAAAATACAATCCTAGAGGTGCAATCCATATGTATTTAACACATTAAGAAAGGTGGAAGGAATGCAAAATGATTACCGTCATGGTTAAAAGGTGAGGTGAAAGAGGCTATTTTAGCCAAAAAAACATCCTTCAAAAATTGGAAGAAGGATCTATCTGAAGAAAATAGGATAAAACATAAGCATTGTCAAGTTAAGTGCAAAACATTGATAAGACAGGCGAAGAGAGAATTTGAAATGAAGAAGGCCATAGAGGCAAAAACTCATAAAAACTTTTAAAAATATATCCGAAGCAAGAAACCTGTGAGGGAGTCGGCTGGACCATTAGATGACCAAGGGGATAAAGGGGCTCTTAGAGAAGATAAGGCCATTGCAGAAAGACTAAATTAATTCTTTGCTTCCATGTTTACTAATGAGGATGTTGGGGAGATACCAGTTCCGGAGATGGTTTTCAGGAGTGATGAGTCAGATGAACTGAACAAAATCACTGTGAACCTGGAAGATATAGTAGGCCAGATTGGCAAACTAAAGAGTAGCAAATCACCTGGACCAGATGGTATGTATCCTAGGGTACTGAAAGAACTCAAAAATGAACTTTCTGATCTATTAGTTAAAATTTGTAACCTATCATTAAAATCATCCATTGTACCTGAAGACTGGAGGGTGGCCAGTGTAACCCCAAGATTTAAAAAAGGCTCCAGGGGCGGTCCAGGTAACTATAGACCAGTGAGCCTGACTGGAAACTATTCTCAAGATCAAAATCGTAGAGCATATAGAAAGACATAGTTTAATGGAACACAGTCAACATGGATTTACCCAAGGGAAGTCTTGCCTAACAAATCTTCCATTTTTTTGAAGGGGTTAATAAACATGTGGATAAAGGTGAACCGGTAGATGTATTGTATTTGGATTTTCAGAAGGCATTTGAGAAAGTCCCTCATGAGAGGCTTCTAAGAAAACTAAAAAGTCATGGAATAGGAGGCGATGTCCTTTCGTGGATTACAAACTGGTTAAAAGACAGGAAACAGAGAGTAGGATTAAATGGTCAATTTTCTCAATGGAAAAGGGTAAACAGTGGAGTGCCTCAGGGATCTGTACTTGGACCGTTGCTTTTCAATATATATATATAAATGATCTGGAAAGGAATACGATGAGTGAGGTTATCAAATTTGCAGATGATACAAAATTATTCAGAGTAGTTAAATCACAAGCGGATTGTGATACATTACAGGAGGACCTTGCAAGACTGGAAGATTGGGCATCCAAATGACAGATGAAATTTAATGTGGACAAGTGCAAGATGTTGCATACAGGGAAAAATAACCCTTGCTGAGTTACACGATGTTAGGTTCCATATTAGGAGCTACCACCCAGGAAAATGATCTAGGCATCATAGTGGATAATACTTTAAAATCGCCGGCTCAGCGTGCTGCAGCAGTCAAAAAAGCAAACAGAATGTTAGGAATTATTAGAAAGGGAATGGTTAATAAAATGAAAAATGTCATAATGCCTCTATATTTCTCCAAGGTGAGACTGCACCTTGAATACTGTGTACAGTTCTGATCGCCACATCTCAAAAAAGATATAGTTGTGATGGAGAAGGTACAGAGAAGGGCAACAAAAATGATAAAGGGGATGGAACAACTCCCCTATGAGGAAAGGCTGAAGAGGTTAGGGCTGTTCAGCTTGGTGAAGAGATGGCTGAAGGGGGGGGGGGGGATATGATAGAGGTCTTTAAGATCATGAGAGGTCTTGAACGAGTAGATGTGAATCGGTTATTTACACTTTTGGATAATAGAAGGACTAGGGGGCATTCCATGAAGTTAGCAAGTAGCACATTTAAGACTAATTGGAGAAAATTCTTTTTTCACTCAACGCTCAATTAAGCTCTGGAATTTGTTGCCAGAGGATGTGATTGGTGCTTTTAGTGTAGCTGGGTTCAAAAAAGGTTTGGATAAGTTCTTGGAGGAGAAGTCCATTAATGGCTATTAATCAAGTTTACTTAGGGAATAGCCAAACAAGGCCACAAGAACCTGGCAATTACCCAAACACCAAGAAGATCCCATGCTACTGATTCAATTAATAGCAGTGGCTATTCCTTAAGTAAACTTGATTAATAGCCGTTAATGGACTTCTCCTCCAAGAACTTATCCAAACCTTTTTTGAACCCAGCTACACTAACTGCACTAACCACATCCTCTGGCAACAAATTCCAGAGCTTAATTGTGCGTTGAGTGAAAAAGAATTTTCTCCGATTAGTCTTAAATGTACTACTTGCTAACTTCATGGAATGCCCCCTAGTCCTTCTATTATCCAAAAGTGTAAATAACCAATTCACATCTACTCGTTCAAGACCTCTCATGATTTTAAAGACCTCTATCATATGGGATATATGTTTCATAATCACAATGTCTGCTACCACCTGCTGCCAGTGTGCAAACTGAAGCACCTATTTCCAAAAATATGCGGTGGTGATTCTTGCAGTGTGTATTAATGTGCTATAAATGTCTGAGTCCAGTTGTTTGGTGGATCTTTTTCCCATCGACCCAGTAAACAAAAGGGTGCAGTAAGTTGAATACCTAAATTAGCAAACTTTTACCTTGCACATGCAACCAAAAAGTAGTTTAGATCGGGCAGTCCCACCACATATGTAGATAAGATGCAGGTGTACCACAACCTCTCCAACACAGAGGGGTACAGGATATTTGAGTAGTGAAGAGGTAGTTGGGAAGGCACAGGTGGTAAAAGGTCTAGTTCTATTGCAGACTAAATATTCCTTACTTTTCCCATTTGAAAACCATCTAGGCTTTTTTTCATCACTGTCAAAATGGCAACACAATTTGGTCAAAATCTTGCCCAAATACATTACAGTTTAGTGAATACTGCTTGCTTACTGTAATTTCATGAAAAATTCTGATTTACTGTAAGGGCAAAAAAGTTTCTTTCAAATCTTGAACTGACAACTTGCTGAGAAACAGAATAGAGCCCTACCACCTGAACCACTGGATAGTACTAACAATTCCAGATGCTGCAAAAGAAGAGTCTTGGTAGGGAGCTGGATACAAGCACCAGGATCTATATTCCTGGGATCCAGATTTGATCATTTGGCTTGAAAAGGAATCTGGGAACAACACTTTGTTACACAAAATCAATATCAATGGAGTCAAATAGTTACCCAAGTAGGGAGATAACCAATCAAAGAATGGGAACTATAAACAAATTGTAATTATAACCTAAATGAAGGTGTCAGCAAGCCTGATGTTATGTTTCTTACCGAAACCAACCGGTCTTCACAATTTTTTAAGGCACTATTGAATTTTTTTGAATTTTTCAAAAATTATATTTTTATAAAACTTAAGATGTAGACCATAGTCCAGAGAATATATTCCAAAATCAAACTTTGAAAAGCTTTGAGTAGCACCCAACACGGCCAGTGTCTCGCCAATAGCTTCTTCAGGGGCATATAGAACTTATTGAATGATATCTTAAGGGAACTGGAATATGTGCCTAAAAGTCAAACAACAAAAGGATTCTTTGAAAATACATGCAAAGTTGGTCATTAAAATACAGCAGTACTTATCTTTGTTGTAAGGCTACCATTTAAATCTGGATCAGGCGTCTCAACTGTCTCTTATTGCAAACGGAGGAACCGAAGGCAGACATGGTTCTCTTTTTAGAAGAATTGAAGATTGACACCACTGATCTGAAACTTGTAACCTTGGATGTCAAGGCATATTATACATCTATTCCGCAGGATGAAACAATTGAAGTGGCCAGTACTTTTTTCGAGAAGAGATCTCGACCACATCGTATCCCAAGTGATTTTTTGGTACAACTTTTAGAGATCACCTTGAAAAAGAACTTTTTTGCCTTCAATTCAAAATTTTTCCAGCAGATCTGTGGGACTGCCATGGGGGCTATGAATTATCCAAGAAATACATGTATGTCCATGTCAGAATTGAGGCCAAAAGGAGAAACTGTTTTCAATTTGTAGATCCAGTGTTGTTCTAATCTGAGTAGTTGTTGTTCTTGATTACCTCCATACCAATGCTGGACAACTTGATCTATGGCACAAAAAGTCAAATCAGTGACTTTGGGGGTAATTTTCAAAGGAGTTACGCATGTAAATGTGACATACTATCGTAGCAATTTTCAAAAGCTATTTACTCGAGTAAAGTGCACTTACTTGAGTAAATCCTATGGACAATTCAATGGCATATATTGTAGCAATTTTGAAAAGCCCACTTACTTGAGTAAAGTGTATTTACTCGAGCAAAAACCAGTTTTGCTCGAGTAAATGCTTTTTAAAATCAAACTCATTATGTCCAGCCTGAATATAATGGGAGACTAAGGTTTCATCAATACAATCATTTTTTATGTTAGAACAATGTTCTATCATACAAGTTTTTAACATGCGCTTGGTCTTGCCAATATTCAGAAGATCACATGGGCATTTAATTAAATATACCACCATGGTGGATATACAAGAGGTCTTCTGTTTTAGATAGATCTTAAAGCCAGATTTTAATTCCCAAAAATTATCAATGGTCATAGAGACAGAACAGACCGAACATGTGTGGCATGGTTGATGTGAACCAGTAACTGAATTTGTGAGACTGGGAAAATCTGAAAAATCTGAATGGACCAAGGAGTTTCGTTTTTGGCACGAGAAAAGGTAATACGTGGAGGAGTCTGAAAGACTCCTCCACGTATTACTCAGCGGGGTGAAATGCAGCCCGCGTTGACAAACAGGACCGGCACGGAGTAAATTCGCCGAAAGAAAAAGACGTTTTCAACCACCTGAATTGGCTTTCTGAATATTTTCCCCTGAGGCAGGACAGAAGTCCGAAACATGGCCATGTCGGGTTTGGGTTCCGAGTGCGGATAAGTATCCGTTTTTATTTTTGATTGCAATTGCTAAAAATTTTTGAAAATCAACAAAAAATTACATTTGATTAAAGATTTAGTGACCCCTATGAAAAACGAGCAGTACAGACAATGTCTGCCCGTGAATAGAGGGTCATACATAAGTAGTTGGGCGTATTAGGTGCTATTGTAAATTTAATACCAGGACACTAGTTGCTTTTGGAGTCTGAAAGATGTCATGCATTTGTAAAACATGCCAATATTTCATGATCAATTTCTTTATCAATTTGGCTTCCGGTGAGAAAGGTAAAATGCATGTATATCTCGATGACTCATCAATGGATTTAGGAAGAAAAGGCCAGTCACAGTGTGAAAATTTTGCACGCAAATAAGCTTTGCGAATGCAAGAACATGGATAACCTCTTTGAAGGCAAAAAAGTTCTTTTTCAAGGTGATCTCTAAAAGTTGTACCAAAAAATCACTTGGGATACGATGTGGTCGAGATCTCTTCTCGAAAAAAGTACTGGCCACTTCAATTGTTTCATCCTGCGGAATAGATGTATAATATGCCTTGACATCCAAGGTTACAAGTTTCAGATTAGTGGTGTCAATCTTCAATTCTTCTAAAAAGAGAACCATGTCTGGCTTCGGTTCCTCCGTTTGCAGTAAGAGACAGTTGAGATGCCTGGTCCAGATTGAAATGGTAGCCTTACAACAAAGAAAAGTACTGTTGTGTTTTAATGAACAACTTTGCATGTATTTTCAAAGAATCCTTTTGTTGTTTGACTTTTAGGCACATATTCCAATTCGCTTAAGATATCGTTCAATACGTTCGATATGTCCCTGAAGAAGCTATTGGCGAAACACAGGCCATGTTGGGCGCTACTCAAAGCTTTTCAGTTTGATATTGGAATATATTCTCTGGACTATGGTCTACATCTTAAGCTTTATAAAAATATAATTTTTGAAAAATTCAAAAAAATTCAATAGTGCATTATTGAATTGTGAAGGTGAATAATCGAGAAGACCAGTTGGTTTCGGTAAGAAACATAACATCAGGCTTGCAGACACCTTCATTTAGGCTATAATTACAATTTGTTTATAGTTCCCATTCGTTTGATTGGTTAACATCACTTTGTTCCCAGCAACCTGAGGACAACTTCGCTATTTTGTATGATGAGAAGATCTGTAACTCGATGTAAGTTGCAGTGAAGAACTGCTTTGGCCCAATTGAATTTTACTGTATGGTGAAGTGAACCTTCCATACCTTGACCTTGGAACTGGACTTGGGTGAGTACTGTGAACAGATTGTCTTGTTATGTTTAGATTTATTACTGAGAACTAAGGACTGTCACTGCTCTGTGCCCTGTGAAGTCAAATAGTTCATTTTAAATCCCTGAAGGTGAACCTAACATTTGTTTTAACTCTGCTGCTTAAGAATAAATTCTGTGTTGATCCAGCAAGAAAAGTGTGTTTTCAGTAACTCAGGAATCTGACAGTTAGACTACTCTTTTTGTGGTTAAAAATAGGCTTGAAGGCTAAAACAATTTAATGCATTCAAATTAAAACATATTTATTCTTACATGCCTTCAAGTGTCAACGTTTCATTTCCATGAAAACTTTTAATAGGGCAACATGCATTAGCAATGCATTTGAATAAATAAATACTTCTGCATTATTCCCTCTGGTTCCCACAGCTGGAAAAAATGACCTCATCAATGTGTGACATTCTCATGCCAAAAAAATTACATCTACTAGAACCTTTATACATACAGATTTTTTTTTGGCATTTGAGATGTAAGTTAAGTTATGCAAAAAATAAGATATATTCTGCATCTTAGAATTCCAGCAAGTAATTGATGGTATCATCAGTATGCAATGTACTCCTACACCACCTTCACCGTTGCCCTGGTGATATGCTGAAGAAACACTATACGCATATACCATTTTTACCAATTGTGATTAACCATTCAATCTTAGCTTTCTTGTCTTTCTGCTACACCATTCCAGAACATTGGGGTATGTCCCATTCCCAGCTGATGAAACAGTACTGTTTTCTTTTTAAAATAATTTATTTATACAAACTGCTAGTGTGCTGATCCACAAATCTCAGTGGAATACAAAGTAAAATTGGACAAATAAAAACAAACAATAACAATATCAAGCAGCACTAGCAATTAAGGAGCAAAAGCTACCAGAAAGGTAAGACTCAGAAGTGAATCACATTAGTCAGGGAAGGCCAGGGTAAACAAAGAAGACCTTATCAGTTTCCTAAAATGAAGCAGGTCCTTTTCTGCTTTGATTTCCAGTTGGAATTTTCCTTAGGGCTGGCTTTCCTTGCAATAGAAAAAACATGCTTGCGAGACTCTGATAGCTGTGCTTGTTTGAGAGGGGATTTCTAGTAAATGCTGGGAGGTACAGCGGAAACTACGGGCTGACTAGTATATCCAAATAAAGGAAGATAAGCAAGCTGGGGATAACCCATGAAAGGCCTTAAAGTTCCAGGTGAGAGTTTTGAATTGTGTATACCATATGATGGGCAACCAGTGCAACTCAGTGAGAACTGGAGGAATGTGACTGTAGAGAGAGGAGCCAGAGATTAGACAAGCCACAGAATTTTGGATTAGTTGAAGGACATGAAGGTGAGAGTTGGACAGACCCAAGAACAGACTATTACAGTAATCCAGGGGTGACAAGATTAGGGATTGAATGATGGTGCAAAAATCAGAATAACAGAGAAAAGGCTTCAAAGGGTGTAGCAGGCGAAGCTTGTAATAAGAAGATTGAACCAGAAATCCAATATGAGGCTGTAGAGACAAAGGAATCGAGAACACCCAAATTTCGTGCCATCAATAGAATAGGGATAGTATAGCCTTTGAATAAGAAGATCGAGGGGGCATCTAAAAAAGGAGAGTGGGAAAAGAGCATGATTTCCATTTTCCTGATGTTAAAGGCCAGCATGTTGTCAGTCATCCACTTCTTGATTTTTGTCATGCAGGTGGCTGGCTTATCTATCACCGATGTGACTGTTGGAAGAATACAAACTAAAAGAGACACAAAGTGTGCAGAGAGGAGCAAGGTAAATATTGAAGAGAGTAGAGGAAAAGGAGGATCCCTGGGGAACACCTGTGCTCAAGCATGATTTGGAAGAAAAATTGTCGATGTGACCACTTGGAAAAAATGATTAGAAGGAAGGAGGTAACCAGGAGTGAATGGTGGAGGAAATGCCCAGTGGATTCAGATGTTCCAGCAAAAAAGTATGATTGAGAGTATCAAAAGCTGATGATATATCTAAAAGAATAAGGAAATAACTAATACCAGAGTCAAAGCCCTGCCGAATATTATTGAAACTGGAAAGTAAAAGGGATTCCTTATTATATCGCGGGCGAAAGCCAAACTGAATAAGATAGATGAAATTATTCTCCAGATAGTCCTGCAACTGAGGAAGGACAACTTTCTCTAATATTTTAGCAAGAAGTAGTAGGGAGGAAATTGGCCAGTAGTTAAATGCAACTACAAAATCCAGGTTGACTTTCTCCAGTAAGAGGTGGACCACAGCTGTTTTTAACAAAGAAGGCACTGTACCTTTGAGAAGAGATGTATTAACAAGCTCTGTGATAAAAGGGCTCACCTGAAGGCCCAACACTTTTACCAAGGCTGATGAGCATGAGTTGAATGCACAAAAATTATCCTTCAAATGCTCTAATATAGCAGACACCTCAGAACATGAGACAGTTGCAAAGAGGAGGAGGAGAAATTGACCACCCAGAAGTAATTGTAGCAAAGGTGTTAACTATCTGAGCAGTTTTATTATGGAAAAAAAGACATAAATATTTCACTTAAGGGATATGAAACTCTATAGGGAGGATACTACAGAGGAGCAATAAGTGAATGGACTATCCTGAATAGTTCACGAGGCTGAGAAGCAGCTTTAGAGATCCTAACAGAATACCAGGCATGTTTTGCTTGGTCCAGGCAGTTTTTGTACCCCTCAAGTCTGGAACGATAATCCATGAGGTTAGAATCAATTCTCTCCTTAAGCCAGTGGTGTTCTGCAAACCTAAGCCCACATTTTAAGGACTTTTAATCAGCAGTGTATCTAGAGGCTCTATGCTTTTGACAAATAACCAGAGGTTTCATAGGACCTATGTATTTAGAGCAGAATGGAGAGAGGACTGCCAATGGTCAATCCCTTGACATCATGTACAGGGGTATCAACAAGAGAAGGAAGCCGCTGAGAGCACAATTGATAGACATCAATATGTGGCTAACGTAGAATCCTATGAGGGGCAGTAATCCTGTAAAATGAGGTAGTTGAATGACTTACTGTGCAATGAATTAAAGAATGATCAGTCCAAGGAACACTGATGCCAGAAGCATCATTATTACTACTATATTATGAACATCTCAAAAAAGACATAGCAGAATTAGAAAAGGTATAGAGAAGAGTACCCAAAATGATAAGGGATGGAATTATTCCCCTATGAGGAAAGGTTAAAGAGGTTAGGGCTCTTTAGGTTGGAGAAGAGACGGCTGAGGGGAGATATGATAGAGGTCTATAAAATAATAACTGGAGTGGAATGGGTAAATGTGAATCAGTTGTTTACTCTTTCAGAAAGTACAAAGACTAGGGGACATTCAATGAAGTTACTAAGTGATACATTTAAGATAAATAGGAAAAAATATTAAATTAACACATAATTCAGCTCTGGAATTCATTGTCAGAGGATGTGGTGAAAGATGTTAGTCTAACTAGGTTTAAAAAAAAAAATTAGACAAGTTCCTGGAAAAAAAAGTCCATAAACCATTATTAAGGTTAACTTGGGGAAATCCACTGCTTATCCCTGCTCCAGCTTTTAGTTCTCTGAAGCAAACCATAGAGTCTGAATATATTTGAAATTTTGCCAGTTTTAAAAATGTTTACTCTTAAGAGTTTTTCTGAACCTCTCCCATAGCCAATTCAGGAATTTCTTACCTTCTCATCTCTGTTGATGTCTGTTATGGTGACTGGTGTTTGGGTGGATCCTTGAACACTGTGGCAGCTGACCACGCCCACAGGGGGCAGTCCCGTGAGGGACCATCGTGTCAGGCTAGACTCCAGACAGACAAACACAGATTTTAATCTTTTATTAAACAGTTTGAATGGCCACCAGAGGTGGCAGTAGTGAGTAGTGGTTGTAGAGCCCGGCTGGACACGTCTCACACAGAACGCTGGAACAGCGGATCCTCTGCAGGGCAGTGCTGTAATGGAAGAGACAGAGTTATGAGCACACAATAAGATTAACATACAGAGTCCCAGTGTAGAAATAGGAGAAGCTCCGAGGCAGGGAGAGCAGGCCTTCGAGGAGCGAGTACCTGATCCCTTAGAGCAGAAAGACTCAGTAGCGTTGTATAGGGATGTGCAGAGGGACGCCATATGTTGCATTCGGGATTCGTATTCGTCGGGGGGCAGATACGTTGCATTCGGCAAGGGAGGTCCCCGATATATTCATGTGTTAATTCTTATTCGTTTCTGGGCTAAAATTGAATTAAACTACAACCCCCCTATCCTCCTGACCCCCCAAGACTTACCAAACCTCCCTGGTGGTCCAGCGGGGGGGTCCGGGAGCCATCTCCTGCACTCACACCCTTGGCTGCCGGTATTCAAAATGGCACCGATAGCTTTTGACCTTACTATGTCATGGGGCTACCAGTGCCATTGGTTGGCCCCTGTCACATGGTAGGAGCAATGGATGGCCGGCGCCATCTTGTGCTCCTACCATGTGACAGGAGCTGACCAATGGCACCAGTAGCCCCTGTGACATAGTAAGATCAAAGGCTATCGGTGCCATTTTGAATACCGGCAGCCGAGGGCGTGAGTGCAGGAGATGGTTCCCGGACCTCCCGCTGGACCACCAGGGAGTTTTGGTAAGTCTTGGGGGGGTCAGGAGGGTGAGGGGTTTGTTTAAATTCGCTCCTTTAGACGGCCGAATAATTCAGCGAAGATTTGTTGTATTTGTGGGGAATCACGATATGTTTCGCTTCCCCACGAATACAACGAATATGGCCCTATACTTTGTGGATTACTAATACATGGGAAACAAATGCACACCCCTAGCATTGTACTCACTTAGCAGTAACAGAGATTCCACTAGACGAAAGGGCTGGCACTGGAGCAGAGAGCGGGCCCTCGAGAAGTGAGTACCTGGTTCCAGTGAAGTAGTACTGTGGAAAGAGATGGTATCTGTACTCACTGATGGTAACTGTAAGGTAGCTCTTCCAAGTAGAAGTGTAGAGGTTGCAGGCAGCGACTCAGGGAACATGGGACCTCAAGGAGCGAGTACCGGTTTCCTGATAGCACCTGAAAGAAGCAGAGAGGCCCCCGAGGAGCGGGTACCCCATTAGAGACCCCGAAGGGTAGTAAGAGTTCCAGATAGCGCTGGAAAGACAGAGTAGCGTACAGACGGAGAGCGAGTCCTGTCCATATGAATTCCGTTGCTAACTCAACGAGCTAGCAGATGCTGAAGGCAGATATACCCTGCAGTCATGACGTCAGAACAGGGGGACGCCCCTGAGGTTCGCGCCAATGTAGAGTTAAAGAAGAGGGCAGCGCGCGCGCCCCCTAGATGTACTTTGAAGGAGAATGGAGAGAGGCAGCACCAAAGCCGGTCCGGGGACGCCGGAGAGAATGGCAAACAGATGCCACGGCGGCCATCAGTCCAAGGTGAGAGGGAGGAGCCACAAGTAGAGAGAGGGTAGGCGGGGCGAGCCGTCGAAGACTGGACGCAACAATATCTTTTGTTAATGCCTGAAGAAAACTGTCAAGTAAATTTGAAATGGGCTTTGCGCATAAATTTCGGTGTTTACATGCATGGCTGGGTGTTGCGAGGCAATCTTCCAGTAAGGTAAAATTTCTGGCAGTCTTTGTTAGATCACCCAAAAATAAACTTTCTATTACCATAGCAGCTACAGTCTGTTTTTTTGTACTGAACAGGGCTGGTGGAAGCACTAGGCAAACTAAGCGGCCACCTAGGGTGCCATAGGTTTGAAATCGGCCACCTACTGCTTGCACCGAGCTGCAGCGATTAGGATTCCTTCTTTCCTGGCTCTGCTGCACCAGAATTAAAAAACTCCATAGTATCCTGAAGCAGGAGGAAGCCTTCTCGGTTGAAGAGTGTTGGAGCTGCGGGAGGCTGGGCCATGTGGCTGAATAGAAGAGGTGCAGCAGCAGCAGGTCAATCCATGTGGCTGAAGAGAGGAAGACAGCAGCAGGTTGAGCTGTGTGGCTGAAGAGAGAAACAGCAGCAGCAAATCAGGCCTTGTGGCCAAAGTGGAGCAGGGGCTGAGCTGCATGGCCAAAGAGAATTGGCCCAGCCAAAAGAGGAGCCTCATCCTCTCCACAACGAAGAGAGGATACCGATTGGTACCTATTTCAGGTACTTATCTTGGGATACCGGGTACTCACTCCTCGAGGGCCTGCTCTCCCTAATCTGGTGCCTGCCACTGACCTGCCTGCCAGGACCTTCAACAATACAGCTTTCTGCTTCAGTAAGTACTAACCCTTTCAGTCTGTCTCATCTTCAGCTTCAGCGCTCGGTGTCCACATCCGGGACCTGTTCCTGCTACGCCGCGCTGCCCATCACCTACTCGAGTGTGAGACTGGTCTCCTCTGGTGAGGACCCCTGGATACTTCACTGTTACGTTCACTGTTGCCCCGCTCCCCGGGCAGTACCATCGAGCTGTGCAATAAATACACAAGCCGCGGGTAGGTGGAACTGATGGGAAGGTTGCACAAAGACTGGAGGGATCTGGTAGTGGTCCGCAACCGGGGTAACCCGAGAATCCGGGCCACAAAGGGTAGAAGAGCAGGTTCTTACTCATGCCAGTACTGTGGAAGTAGATGGAAGATCAGGCACCGAGGAGGTCCGGAACAGGAGCAGCAAGGTTGTCCAAGGATGATGCTGGAACCACTGGAACAAGAAACAAATAGTAATGGCTCTCCGAGGAGCGGATAGCCCTGAGTGCGGCAAGGCCTCCAAGGAGCGGGAACCTAGGTTACCCAGAAGGATAGCGAGATGAAGTCCCAGTGTGGCAGAAATAGCAGGACAGGGGGAGGAGCCTGAGGGAGATACCTCTCATCTGAGAGGTTTGGGCTACAGGGCTGCGTTTATTGCTCTTGATTTTGCCATCTGCTTGAATCGTGTTGGAACGCTGAACGAGCCAAGCCACGCCCCGTGATGTCATCGAAAGGGGACGGACTGCTTCGGGTATAAACTGGTCGAGGGGCAAACCCTCACCGGAGGAGCCTGAGGGAGATACCTCTCATCTGAGAGGTTTGGGCTACAGGGCTGCGTTTATTGCTCTTGATTTTGCCATCTGCTTGAATCGTGTTGGAACGCTGAACGAGCCAAGCCACGCCCCGTGACGTCATCGAAAGGGGACGGACTGCTTCGGGTATAAAACTGGTCGAGGGGCAACCCTCACCGGAGGAGCCTGAGGGAGATACCTTTCATCTGAGAGGTTTGGGCTACAGGGCTGCGTTTATTGCTCTTGATTTTGCCATCTGCTTGAATCGTGTTGGAACGCTGAACGAGCCAAGCCACGCCCCGTGACATCATCGAAAGGGGACGGACTGCTTCGGGTATAAAACTGGTCGAGGGGCAACCCTCACCGGAGGAGCCTGAGGGAGATACCTCTCATCTGAGAGGTTTGGGCTACAGGGCTGCGTTTATTGCTCTTGATTTTGCCATCTGCTTGAATCATGTTGGAACGCTGAACGAGCCAAGCCACGCCCCGTGACGTCATCGAAAGGGGACGGACTGCTTCGGGTATAAAACTGATCAAGGGGCGGCGCACAGCCGCCGGCGCGCAGCCGAAGCCGCGCGCCAAAGGGGCGCGCCCCTTATAGAAAAATTTTCTGGTGCTCTTATTATATGGGAAGGAAAAGGAAAGTCAAGACTTGGACATCTTCACCGGCAACACCAGTTTTGAGGGGACCTATGGACTTTCACGTAGCAAGAGGGGTAAGTAACCCTATTCGAGCGGTTATCCCCGAAATATCGTTTTCATCGGGATCTACAGACAGCCCAGGGCCATCGCAGCAACCTCAACCACAAACGGACAGTTCAACCCTTCCAATACAGAGCTCTCCCTCTGGTATTGGAGGAGGGGAAAATCCTGTTTTAAATACTTCTATAAATATTGGTAATATAGAGGAAGGTGGGGTTCAAGGAAGTTCAGGATTCCAGGAGATGGTTCCAGAACATACTGACCCCCAAAATATCACTTTGGGCGATGTTTGGAAGGTTCTGGTTTCATTACAGAAGTTTGTGTCTAGTTCAATGGTTCAAAATAACAAGACAAATATGGAGATAAAAAATGTGTTGGAAATACATAATAATCGTTTGAACCAGCTGGAAGAACAAGGAAAAATTATGACAACTCAGGTTGCCATAATACAGGAAGCTAATAATTCATTTATAAAAGATGGTTTGGTGATTCACCGGCAGATAGGGAACCTAGAAAATTTTAATCGTAATAGAAACTTGAGATTCTTAAATTTTCCTCAAACTAGGTTACTATCTGCGATTGAATTACTAAAAAAATACTTGATAGAGATTTTGGCAATAACAACAATTGATGAAACCAGTATTTCTAAGATTTATTATATTCCTACTACTAGGTTAAGATATCAAGAGGAAGAGGGAGCTATGGACATTGTTCAAAATTCCCCAAATTTGACATCTTTTTTAGAATCATCAGCAGATGATATACCGCAAAGGGCTACCCTTTTAGTTACATTCTGCAGGGAAAGGGACAAATATCAGGTTTTACAAAAATATTTTCAAAATAAAGATTTTTTGTTCTGTGGACAAAAGATCCAAATTTTTCCGGACGTTTCACGTCCTACTCAACTTAGAAGAAAACAATTTTTGGCTTTAAAGCCAAGAGTGTTGTCTCTAGGGGCAACATTCTTATTAAAATTTCCCTGCAAATGTACAATTATTCATCAAAAGAATAAATTTATATTTCAAGATCCCTCTCATCTAGAATCTTTCCTAGTAAATAAAGAACAGGGTTGAGGTAAGAAATGGCTGCAATTAAAAAGTTTTTGCTCCCTATTTATGTAAGATGGCACTTACAGATTACTTTGTTAAAAAAATACCTTTAAATATCCTCCCTTTATGAGGACTAATGGTTGTTGTTAACACATTTTAAGATGTAAGACTTGGAATATGTATAATTTGCTTGTGTTACAAAACTGTTTCCTGATTTTGTGCAAATGGAAATTTGTTTAAAAATCGTAATAAAATATAAATAAAAAAAAAAGAAATAGCAGGACAGGAATTCTTGCTAACTCGTATTGCAAGAAGTCAGCTGAGCTTAAGTATGGTAAGCGTATGACATCATGCAGTGGGAACGCCCCCGAGATTCCTGCCATGACGCGTTTAAGAAGGGGGCAGGCGCGTGCCGTAGGTAACCCTGGATGTAAGATGGCTGCTGGGAGTGGCCACGACATCCCGGGCCCACCATGAGGGTCGGCGTGTGGAAGTGGAGGCCACCATTCTCCCCAGACTCGGAGCTGCATAGAGAAAGGAGGTGAGCAGCAAAGGTTGCAGCCGCCTGCGACCGACAGGCGCAGCAGTGGTGAAGACTAAAACTGTGAAGGATTTCAAAGGGACATGGGATAAACACTGTGGATCCCTAAAAGGCTAGAGGATGGGAATAAATAAAAAAGCTAAACCGGCACGAGCGGCAGTTACTACCCTTAAGAGAAACATGGGGGTAACCTGCACAGAGCGGCAGTTACTACCTTGGGAAGCTTGCTGGGTAGAGTAGATGGACCATTTTGGTCTTTTTCTGCCGTCATTATTATGTTACTGTGTTACTATGAACTGTTTGATGGATGTAGGGAGTTGGGATATACCAATAATTATAGAATAACTAGTGGTTCCTGTATTTTGTAATTTTATTTTTATTTTCTCTCCCCATTATGTGGTATGTGATAATGCAATATTTACCTTTGTATATTTTCAAAGTTTCCTTATATATATTGCAAGTGTTTCCTAAATGCAAGGTATTCTTTTAATACTGGCAAATCTTAATAAATAAATAATTAAAATAAAAAAATGAAGCCCTTTTTGGGTGCTAGAAAATCAAGACCAGATTCCTCGAGGCCCTCAACTTCAACAATCGGTCAACAGTGATGAGTCATGGATCCACTCTTTGATTCAGACGATAGGAATAGATCCATATAACTTTGGTACAATGGGTCTTGGATATGGTGGTGTTTGTGGTAATTCTTTTTATGTATGTTCCTTTTGTAAGCTGCCAAGTGATATGGATTGTTAGTGTCATGGTCTAACAGGCTGGAATCAAGGATCACCCTTGCAGAAATGACACAGGACTACAACGCAGGATTAGAGCTGGTCTTCTGCCAAACCAGCCCCCTCCCCTGCAAACTGAACCCTTGGGTTCTGGAAACTAGTAGGATTTTCCTTCTGGTGAATATTATAGCTGGTGATGGATTTAAGCACAGGTTAGAAGCTGAATACAGACTGGGAACTGGAGACATGCTAGGAGCTGGAGTCAGGCCGATGCTGGGAGCTGGATAGTGGCTGGGAGCTGGATTCAGGTTCTGATGGGGAATTGGATCCAGGCATTCACTAGAACCAAGAGCAACACTTGAAACAAAGGACAAGAGCAAGGCCAGGGCAATAGACAAGGGAATGAACACAGACAAACAAGGGCTTGAAGAGAGGGCAAGGCCTGGACTGGGGTCACGGATTAGCCTGTGTTAGGACTAGGACTGGACAAGGACAGGACTGACAAGGACATGCTACAGCAAACCAGGGCATGAGACAGGGCAAGGAACTCTAGTAGGCCAAAAGGATGCAAGGCAGGACAGATAGGCCCTGAAGACCACTGAGCAATGCAAGAGAGCCTAGAAGGTCCCAGAGCAAGACAGGAAGCCAAAGTAGGCTACAGAGCAAGGCAGGAGGCCTAGCTAGGCCACAAGGCAAAGCAGAAGGCCTGGATAGGCCGCAAGGCAAAGTAGAGTAGCAAGACAAAGTTGGCTAGGTCAAGCAGCTGAGATGACTCTATGAAGAGGCAAGGAACAACTGGACAGGCTGTGTTAAGTAGGGCTGGATATGCTGCATCAGATGATCAGTGAAAAAAGGGCTTTTGCAGCTGTGAGTGAGGCTCGCTGAAGACTTTTGCTGGTGGGGAGGCTGCAAATCAGCTGTAACCATGACAGTATTCTCCCCTTTTAAGAGCCCCCCCCCCCCTCCTCCTGAGTCCTATTTCCCATGGGAGCTGTGGCCATCAGGTACACGTTTTTCTTGAATTACAGGTGGCAGAGTCCAGGTTCTGAAGAGAAACAAAGATGCTTGGAACAGAAGTGCTGAACCGTTGTTTGTCTTTGGGGCAGAGTTCTTGAAACAGTGTCTCTCATGGCAGAGTGCTTGAACCACAGTTTTATTGTTGGAGAAGCACTGAATCACGGTCTCAAGTGCTGGGTGGCTGGACCAGAGTCTCTGCTGCTGGGTCCCTGGGACAGCATCTTTCTGAACTAAGTCACTGGAACAGCATCTTTCTGGTACTGAGCTGGAATGGCTGGGCCGGACTCCTCCCAAAGTGGACTGAGTGGAATGGCCAGGCTGAGCTGCTCCTGGAGCAGACTCCATGGAATGGCTGAGCTGGGCTCCTCCTGGAGTGGAGCAGATGGATCAGGTTCCTCTTGGAGCAGATCATATGACCCTGGCTCCTCCTGGAGCTGATTAGATGGTGTGGGCTCCTCCTGGAGTGGGTCAGGTGATCCGCACTCTCCCCGGAGCAGATCAGATGGCCCATGCTCCTCCCAGAGCAGATCAGGTGAGCTGGACTCCTCTGGAAGTGGATCAGGTAGACCCAGCTTCTCCCAGAGCAAATCAGGTGGACCGAGCTTCTCTCAGAGCAAATCAGATAGACTGAGCTTCTCTCAGAGCAAATCAGATGGACCGGGCTTCTCTCAGAGCAAATCAAGTGGATGAGACTCCCCTATGGCAGATCAAGTGGACCGGAGTTGTCCTGGAGCAGATCGAAAGGAGCAGAATCTTACTGGAGCTGATTAAGTGGACTGGGCTCCTCCTGGAGAAGACTTATTGCAGGGTTTGGATCATCTGCCTGCAGAGACAGTGAGGAGAAAGCTGTAACCAAAGTGTCGGGAACAATGGCTGAAACAACCTGAACCAGATTCAGAGAAGCTGGACTTAATTATAGGATCTGGTTTAATCAGGCAGGATCCTGAGAGGACAGGTGTGGGAAAAGCACACTCTACTTTTCTCAGTCAGGGCTGGCCTCGTTAAGGCTATACTGCAAGCAGCTGATAGTTCAGTCCCGGGAATTCAGCTTCTAACAGCTTCTATCTTCTTCAGCACTTCTGCAGACTGAAACAGTGACACTGGAACAGGTTTACCTTGTGCTTGTATTTGCTCCTGATTATCTTGGCTGTATCCAGAAGCAAATTTTGTCTTTACAAATAAGGATTTAAAATGTTCTTGGTTGGTTTTAGTTGTTCCTTGGTGTGTTGTGGGTTCCAGAGAATCTGGTCTGGGAGCTGGGAAGCTGGTTTTAATGAATCACAGTCAAAGCAGATACCTGTGAACTGAGTGTTTGCAAACTTGCACTTCTTTCAAACCTACTTGACAAGATTAGTTGGTGGGTTCCAGATTTGGAAACCTGGACATACATAGTACAGGACAGCTTCAGGAATGTCTTTCGGTGCTGCAGCTGGAGGATAGTTCCTAGTAAGCAGAATTTGTTTTTACAGGTACAAGTTTAAATTGCTTTGGCAGATTGTGGCTGGATCAGTCGTGATTTTCAATGGAGCTGTGTTTGGTATTTTTTGTGAGGCAAATCTCTTGCTTTTGGGATCTGGTGTTTATAACCTGGGACTCAATTTGTGTTTATTGCAATTAAGACAGGCCTCTGCATACAAAGGATTTATCACTTTGCATTCCACACACCTGGGTTAGAAGAATCACACATGGTACATTCAAGGAATGGTGGTGGGTTGTAACATTGGCACTAGGTACAAAAATAAGTAGTACAAAATTTTTTCTTTGCTCACCAGGCTGGCAGGGAGTCCTGTACCCACTGAATCCGGGCACTGACTGGGAGCTGGATTCAAGTACAGGCTAGGATCTGGATCCACATACTGGCTGGGAGCTTTTGAGCACAGATTTTAGTTGAACCCAGGTACTGACTGGGAGATGGATCCAGGTTCCCTTGGCAAACTGGAGCCAAGCACTGTAACCAAGGGCAACTCTTGAAACAAAGGACAAGGGCAAGGCTGGGGAAATAGACAAGGGACTAAAGACAGGAAAACAATGGCTTGAAGAGACGGCAAGGCCTGGACTGTGGACATGAACTGGGCTTGGTAGGACTAGGATTGGACAAGGACACGCAGCAGAAAACCAGAAAGCCCAACAGGTAAAGGAACCCTAGTAGGCTCGAAGACTGCAAGGCAGGACAAGTATGCCCAGGAGGCCACTGAGCAATGCAGGAAAGCCTAGAAGGCCCCAAAGCAAGGCAGGAAGCCAAGGTAGGCTACAGACCAAGGCAGGAGGCCCAGATAGGTCACAAGGCAAAACAGGAGGCTTGGGTAGGCCACAAGGCAAAGTAAAGTAGGATGACAAGGCTGGCCAGGTCAAGGAACCAAGGTGACTCTATGAAGAGGGAAGGAGGGACTTGATGGTCTAAGTTAAGTAGGGCTGGAACTATTGTGTCAGGTGTTCAGCGAGTAGGTGGCTAGGGCAGCTGTGAGTGAGGCTCACTGAAGACCTCTGCTGGGTGGGAGACTGCATAACAGGCAGAACTGTGACAGGCAGCAGATACATTTTCTAATAAACATGAACATATTCAAAATGGTTATGCTTTTGGGCTATCATATCTGGTAATGGATAGCTTTGATGATGTCAACTTTTATGAATCCCATAAAGAAGATTGCATATAAGCAATGCTAGACAAATTACTCCAACTTCTTGCAATTTGTACAGTTCTTTATCAAAAACAAAGGCTTGGATGCTGTTCAATTTATTTCATCTTCCCAAAGAAGGACAGAACTTATTGACTAATTTGGGATTTCAAAGGAATGAACAAGAGTCTGCAGGTTCCACATTTTTGAATGGAAACTTTTTGTTCAGTTATCTTTTCTGTGCGAAAAGAGGAGTTTTTTTCATCTGTTGATCTCAAAGAAACTTCCATATCCCAATAAGGGTAACTCACCAGAAATATCTTTGCTTCTGTATTACAGGAAAACATTAGTTAAGAGCACTCCCTTTTAGATTAGCTATAGCCCCAAGAATTTTCAGCTAAGTAATGGTGGTAGTACCAACTTATTTAAGGAAGGAAGGAATATTGATTCACCCATATTAATTGGGTCAAAGTGTCTTCAGTAAGATATCAAGGTGAAGTCCAGGGTGGTGGAAATGTTAGAACATCTAGGCTGGATAGTAAATTAATCAAAGAGCAAACTTCATCCATCATAATCAATAACATTTTTAGAAACATATATCAGAATCAAGGAAGGAAATCTGTATCTCACAGAGAAAAGATTTTAAAAGATTATTAACCAAGTCAAGAAGTTTAATGAATTAGAAGTTTAATGGCATCAAGTATAGATTTAGTGTCTTGGGCGAGAGGACACATGAGCCTTTTCCATAGTAGGTTCTATACTATAGAATGCTCTTCCACCTACCTTGCTCAATATAAAAGATCCTTAAAAACTTTTAAAAAGCCGTGAAAACTGCTTCATTTAAGATGGCCTTCCCAGCTACGTAATGCCTCAGATAATATGCCTTCCTTAAGACGGTGATATCAGCTATGACTGAAGTTTCTTAACAATTAAGCTTAATAAATTACTTTCTATAATAACAGCTTCAGCTTCCATAAGCAACTAAATGGGTGATAAGTTCTCACCCATTCAGATTCATATATGGATCTTCAACATACCTTGATCACAACTTTTCTTGTTCACCTAGATAAACAATTATGTCTGTCTATGTATAAGCAGTGCCTATGTGTCTGTATGGGTATGCATTTGTAAATTTTATGTTTTTAGGGACCCTGCCCCGAACTCTGGAGGGAGTGGGAAACAAATGATTTAAAATAAATAAATTAATGAGACCAGAGTGCTATACTGTCACATTGGAGACCTCAATATCATTGTTTTCTTATTCCAATCTTAGTCAAACAAGAGTCTCTAGTGCTAGTCCGACAAAATAAACCTTTTGAGAGGGGAAAGCTTAGAGTCAACAGCCTGGATAATATTGACACCAGATGCAAGTTCAATAGGCTGGGGAGCACACTGTCAAGATCAGTACGTCTAGGACCGCCAGTTTCAAACAGAGGCTACATGGGTGATCAACAGATTAGAGACCAGAGCAATTCCATTAGCATTATTACATTTCCAGCCAGTTCTGTAAGGGAAAGGAGTCAGACTCTTTTGTGACAATGCAATGGCAGTAGCATACGTAAACAAGGTGGGACTAGAAGTCAAGAGTTTTCAGAAGAGAAGGACCTACTCTTGCAATGGGCAGAAAATAATTTGCATCACATTTCTGTACAGCATATTGCAGGAACAAAAAATGTGAAAGCAGACTTTCTAAACAGAAATCTTCTGGATCCAGGAGCATGGGAATTGAGCGATGAAGCTTTTCATATGATAGTACAGAGATGGGGCATGCCACAAATTGACTTAATGGCAAAGAAATACAAAGGTATCATGGTTCTTCAGCCATCGCAGAGTCCAGAACAGAAGGAATCGATGCTCTAGTACAAGCTTGGCCAAAAATAGTGTTAATGTACTTCTTTCCTCCAAGGCCTCTGATAGGGCGAGTTCTATAAAAGATGGAAAAGGAAGGAGCACAAATAATACTAATAGTCCCAGATTGGCCAAGAAGGCCCTGGTATGCGGATATGATGAGACTAATTGTATATTATCCTGTTTGGTTGGCAGGAGTATGTTGTTTCCTCTGACATGGTCCAGTACTAATGGAAGATCCTGCTCCTTTTTGTCTTACAGCATGGCTCATGAAATGAAAAGGTTATTAAAAAAAAAAAAAGGATATTCACTCAGTGGTACAGTATTTACTTTGCTAAAAGCTAGAAAGCAATTTACATCTTTGATATATATATATATGCGAGTGGTATTGTTTTGTAGGGATACTTCCATCTCGCCATGTAAAACCCAGATTCCAGACATATTAGTCTTCTTATAATAAGGTTTAAAGATAAGTCTAGCACACAATCCTCTAAAAATATAGTAAGCAGCAATTGCTTTGCTACAGAGGAAAAATTAAAGGCCTGTCAGTTGCATCAATGCAGTTGTGTGGTTTTAAAAGGTGTAAAAATTAGACCATCATTTAAGCCGGTAATACCACAATATAATCTTAATTTAGCCCTAAAAGCATTAATAACATCTGCTTTTGAGACTTTAATGAAAGTAAGCTATCAAGGATCTAACGCTAAATACCATATGGCAAATCGTAAACAATGCGCTTGTACCCATAAACGCGCATATTGGTGCGTGAGCATAGATACACTGCAATTTTATATTGTGCGCAAATACATGCATATCATTTAAAATACCCCTGCTGCATGAATATGTGCATATAATCTTAAAAGATGATTTGAGTAAATATTCCACTCATATTTCTGCTAGGGCTTTAGCGGCTTTTACACACGTTTGTAGGTGGAGAGAGGTGTGAGAAAAAACCAGTTTTTCCAATTAGTCCACCAGTTTGCCAGTTGATATTGAGGTCTTCAAGACCCTTCTGGTTTTTATCCTATAAGCCCCCCACTTGACTCCGAATTCTCATGCTGTGCTGAAGGCCCTAAAACTCAAGATCTCCAGACCTGCTCTTCATCAGGACCAGCAGTGAAGTTATGCGGATTACACGCCAATGCGCACCATGATCAGCTTTTTAAAATTCGGAGTTATGTGTAAGTCCTGGCCCCGCCCTGCTCTGGAATGCCCAATCCCCGCCCCTTTTCTGCCCCCTTTTTCATAATGTGCCCACAAGTATGTACATGCATACTTCACGGCTTCTTAAAATTTGCGTTGCTTGCATGCAACCTACATATGCACGTATATGGCCATTTTTGCACGAACAATGCTTTTAAAATCTACCTCAGTGTTTTTAGTATATATCGCTCCTGCAGGAAGAATATCTGAAACAAGCCTTTTGTAGAGATCCATTCATAATTTAACAAAGACTCAGTAACTATAACTCCTGTACCATCTTTTTTATTTAAAGCAATTTCACCATTTCATTTAAATTAATCGATTCGCTTACTGGCATTTTCCAGAGAGGATTGTCAAGGGAAAGGAAAATCGTTAAAAATTTATAGATGTACGAAGAGTCCTAATAAAATATTTAGAAGTTACAAATTCATTCCAAAAAATGGATAAATAGTTTGTGTTGCTTGGGAGACAACACAAAGGGGAAGCAGTATCTAAGACAACAATTGTAATATGGTTCAAAAAACCAGTTTCATTGCATACATATTGTAAGGAAAACAAGTTCTGGAAATAAATGCAGTAAATCTAGCAGATATTTGTAAAGCAGCTATCTAGTTGTCATTATGTTTACAAGATTCTTCAGGTTAGATGTTCTTGTAAAATAAGACGCTTCTTATAGGACAAGCATCCTAAAAGTGGAGTTAACGTCCTTCCACTCAGTTTAGTTGGGCTTTTTACTTCCCCAAAATTCTGGACTGGTGTAGCAGAAAGACAAGGAAGAAAAATTTTAACTTACCTGATAACTTTGTATTCATTTATTTCTCGGCTACACCAGTTGAGAAACTGTCCCTATATTAAAGATGGATTTTTCAGAATAGGCTATGACAGACGAACACTGGCATATCAGGTTCTGTTCAGAGTATATGTAGCAGTAGTGATGCCATATATCTATAAAAAAGGAACCAGTACTTGACCTCCATTAGCTGGTAGTTAAATAAAGGAAAGAAATCATGTAAGTTTAATTTTCTCATCTAAATAGTCTTGAGAAACAGAATATTATACAGCAGAAGTGAAATAATATCTGTGGAGTTATTCCTCTTCATGCAATTTTCAGTCAAACTCCTTCCTTCAGTATACATCATTACAATAATATAGTCTGATTATGAAGATCTATTAAAACACCAAAACACCACCAATTTATTATTCACTTCATATTTTCTCTGTTCTTCATTCTTATTTCTACAATGCTCACTGATGTTATTCTTTCTCCTCCAAATTAATATTCCTCTCCATTTTTACTCCATTCTTATTTTCATACTATTTCTTGATGAAATTCTTATTCTTTAGTCTCTTCCATTTATATTCTTCTTTCCATAATGCTTGTTAATGTTTGTTTCTGTTGTTACGAGCGCGTCCTCTGACTGCTGACGAACCGAGGGCTGGGAGGCCTTTGGGTTCTACTACGAGCGCGAGAAGCGCGGTCGCCTCTAAAGCAGGTGTAGTGAGCCCTTGGGCCACGGTGAGACCCAGGGAGGAGCCCCAAGCCACACCGTGGGAGGTGAGCTGGTGCGAGTATGGAGAACCAGGCAAGGTATGGCTGAAGCAAGGACTAGGGAACAAGGTCTGACCCTCAACCGGACCTGCACGCCCACGGCAACCAACAACGCAATGTTGATTGATGAACGGTCCTCCGACTGTTCCAAGCCCTTTAGGACCTGCCGCTGGGTAACGGCATTGGACGGCAGGCAGGACCGAGGATGAGGGCAGACAGAGTCCTTGGAAAACAGAAGACATCACAGACGAGGGTTGAAGCGAAGACAGAGGCGCTGAAACAAGCAGGAATGAGGAGGGATGCAACAATGGCACTGTCCCTCAGGGCGCCCTATGCTGCTAGTACCACTGGTCAGGTCACAGACCACCCTGTCCTACAGCCGCAGGAGCAGGACCAGTGCAGGAAAGGTAAAGCACTGCACAAGCAGTCTGAAGAGGGTTACTGCACTCCTGGCAGTCTGAAGCGGGTTGGAACATCAGGAACTGGATCAGGAACAAACATCTAGGAACATCTGGAACCAACATCAAGGCAACAGGCAAAGACACAGGACAGGGAGCCGTCAAGACACGCGAAGACCACAGAGGACTTGGATCAATGAATCCACACAGACAACTGTGAGGCTCAATCTGAAGGCAAACAGGAACTGAAGTGAAGGTCCTTTTATACTGCTGTATGCAGGTAACTCCCTGGGAGGAGTACACCTGGACCGCCCCTCACTGGCCCTATAACTGAGGAGGAGTGCCGCAGGCCGGCCCCTAGGGAGAGAGCGTGGCCCGAACCAGGAAGCCCACGCAGAGCCAAGCAAGCCTCAGGCAAGCCCCAAGAACATCGAGGCCTCCCAGGCCCTGGAGCCAATCCTGGATAGCTTGCAGGCGAGGCCCTGGCTCAGAGTGGCCTCCAGAGGAAAAGGTAAGATGCCTCTAGTGGCACAGCCACAGGAGGGATCGCAACATCTGTTCCACTAAACTGGTGTTCCTCTTGCATGTCACTTAAATTTGAATAATTCTTCTACATGTAATTCTTACTCCATAGTCTTCTCATACTCCAAAATATGCATAAGTTCAAAGCAGTTGACTAGAAGCACTTAAAAAACTATAGGAAGTCTTATTTATAAAAAAAAAATAATTTAGGCAAGCATTCAGGTTAATTCACCTCTGTCAGTTTTAGCCTTCGGAGTGCGAATAGCAACTAAGTGTTGAATTTTCCTGAATAACTTCTTCATAAAGAATATTTGGTCCTATTCATGCTGTGTTGAAACGATAATCACAGAGGGGTAGATTTTCAAAGGGTTACGCGCGTAACCCCTGAAAACCTACCCCTGCGCGCGCCAAGCCTATTTTGCATAGGTTCGGCGGCGCGAGTATGTCTAGGGGCTTTCAAAAATGGTCGGGCCGGGGGCTTGGGCGTGGCGGTGGTCCGGGGGCGTTCCCAAGTCCTCCGGCACAGCGGCCATGCAGCTGGCCAGTGCCAGAGGCAGGCGTAACTCCATCAAATAAGGTGGGGGGGGGAGGGGGGGATCCAAAAAAGGTTCCCTCCAAGGCCGCTCCGATTTTGGAGCAGCCTTGGAGGGAACGGGGAAAGCCATCGGGGCTCCCCTTGGGCTCGGCGCGTGCAAGGTGCACAAGTGTGCACCCCCTTGTGTGCGCCAACCCCGGATTTTATAACATGCGTACATTTGTGCACACCGGGTAGCGCACACAAGTGTACCCCACAAGCGTAAAATTTTAAATCTGCCCCAATGATGGTAACTTTCAAAGGGCCGTGCAGGCGTCCATATCGCAAAATCTGCCACCTGCGTGCACGATTTTATATCGGCACATGCATGTACGTGCGATTGCCAAATTGCATGCATAAGTTGCGGGTATTTTACAACCTGCATGCGGCAATGCAATCGGACCTATTCCCTGTTCCCCCAGTAAAGAAGCAGACTTCCTAAACCCCCTACCTAACCTTCTTCCCTTTTCCCCTACTAGCCCCTACCCCTAAAACCCCGCTGCCTACCCTAGTTTTTTTTTTTTTTTGTTTTGTTACCCGCAATCCAGAGCAGCAGTAAGTTGCACGAGTCCATCATTTCTGGCGCACTCTTCAGCCAGACAGTGCCTTTCTGCCGTTCTCCCCGGACCGGCTTTGGTGCTGCTTCCCGCCATGCTCCTCTAAGGTACTATAGGGCGTGTGCGCGCGCAAGCCACCCATGATCTTTATTTCCTCATTGGCGCGAACCTCAGGGGCGTGCCCCTGTGATGACGTCACGCTGCCTGGATATTTAAGCCTACAACTTTTGCTAGCTAATTAAGTTAGCAATCCGGAATTCTACAGATGGGATTCACTCTCAGTACCGAAGCTACTCTGCCACTCCAGCGTTATCTGGAACTCTTATTGCTAACGGGGTACCCGCCATTTGGGGGCCTCTTCTGCTTCTTTCAGGTGCTATCAGGAAACCGGTACTCGCTCCTCAAGGGCCCATGTTCCCTGAGTCGCTGCCTGTATCTTCAAACCTTTCTACTTGGAAGACTTCACTAACAGTTTCCATCTGTGAGTACAACTACCATCTATTCCACAGTGCTGCTTCTCTGGAACCAGGTATTCGCTCCTCGAGGGCCTGCCCTCTGTTCCAGTGCCAGACCTCTCGTCTAGTGGAACTGCTGTGTGAGTACAATATCACTGAGTCTCTCTACTCTAAGGGATCAGGTACTCGCTCCTCGAGGGCCTGCTCTCCCTGTCTCAGAGCTTCTATTCTACCTGGAACTCTGTATGTTTCTCACTGTGTATTCATAACTCTCAGTCTATTTCCACTACAGCACAGCCAAGCAGAGGATTCGCTGTCCCAGTGTCCTGTGGGATACTCGCCCAGCCAGGCTCAACATTAACTACTCACTACTGCCACCTTTGGTGGTTTCCCAACTGTTTAAATAAAGATTAAAATCTGTGTTTGTGTGGCCAGAGTCTAGCCTGACACCATGGTCCCTCACTGAGCTGCCCCCGTGGGCGTGGTCAGCTGCCACAGTGTCCAAGGATCCACCCAAACATCAATAACCATAACAATATACTAACCACAAATGTCCAACTCCCCCAATATACCATTCTCATCAGCACTTACACAAGTGGATACTAATAGGATCTATCATGTACACATGCACTAACAGTCCTTCAGTCAGACCTATCATTCATGTACACACGCAACTAAGGTTAGAACAAACCACCAAGGACCCACAAATGTCAAATAAAAAACAATATTTATTTGAAGAAAAAAAAAAGAGTGGGGTGGTAATTGCCCCTTGCTGGGGGAGTCCAGCAACTGGGATAGGGAGCTTTCTCTGGCTCGAATGAGTTGGGGAGTTTTCATTCTGTCTCTGGGGTCACCTCTTCTTTTCTGGCTTCTGTAGGAGGTGGAACATCAGCATGACTAGGTGATGCTAGAAGAAAGAAAAAAAAAGTGTTAGATAGGATGCCTCACAAACAGCAAGTATAAAGCAAGAGAGAAGGCAGAATATACAACTACATCTCCAACAGAGGACACCTCTTCATCTCTAGAGGAAATCCCAGAACATGAAGACAACCACTGGAGACATTCCTAGACTGGAGAATACTGCACTTTGGAGGGACTGCTGCATACTTTGGATATATATTTAAAAAACTTATAGCTTACCTATCTTAATTCTAGGTGGATAACAAAAATATTTATAAATAAGAAAATGATCAACAGAGCTGATAAAATGAACCAACAAAGCAAAATAACTAAAAACAAGACAGGCTAATTAAACAAAAAAAACAAAACACTAGAATGTAATGCCATAATTCTATACTATATAACAAACTAGCTGTATCTCATCAATATTTGATGAAAAACTGTGGTCAGCTTATCACATCAAAAGCATGTACAAATAAATGTGCTTTCAGCAAATTTTGAAATCTACAGGTAAAAATATTGATTTTAAATCCTCATTCAGTGAGTTTCATAAACATGGGCTGGCTATACAAAAATGTTTGGCTCTTGATTCAACAAAGTGGAGCTACTTTATAGAAGGAATCTCTGATAAGTGCTGTGAAGAAGACCTCAAGACACACACTGGCTGATAAATCTAGTAAAGCATTTTGCAGCCAGGTCATGAATGGCCTTAAATACCAGAATTATAAGCTTAAACTTTACTTGGCATCTCAGAGACCTGGTGGAAGGAGGATAACCAAAGGGACACTGTCATATCAAGGTACAAATTATATCACAGTGATAGGATGGTTCAAATTGGTTGAGGGATGGCACTATATCTTAAAAAGGGCATAGAATCAAACAGGATAAGAGTTCTGCAGGAAAGAAAATGCATTGTAGAATCTTTATGGATAGAAATTCCATTTGAGAAAGGGAATAGCAGTGGGGGGTACTACTGTCCACCTGGCCAGAATGAATAGGTAGAAGATGAATTGCTAACAGAAATAAGGAAGCTAACAAACAAATACATTTGAAAAGGAGGGTGCGTGTACCCATAAATGCGCATATTGCGCACACGACCAAGAAAAAATGCTCGATTTTATAATGTACGTGTAAGTACACATGTAAAGAGAGAGAAACACTCTTTTAAAGGGCCAATCTAACACTATAAATAACCCACTGGAAGAGGGGCACTTTCAACTCAGGGTGGGTTTTTTTTTTTTGGGGGGGATGATAGTGTTACAAAGGTCTATAGACCCTTGCGCCCTAGGCAGAGTAATGTATTACAGCCCCCCAAAACCCACCCTGAGTTGAAAGTGCCCTTCTTACAGTGTGAGAAATATAGAGTGTCAGATTCTCTCCACCTCTCCCATTTTTTATGTAAGCAACACTTAAAAATCTACCAGAAAATTAGCAACACAGTAATAATGGATTATTTCAATTATCCCAGTATTGAATGGGTAAATTTCACATCAGGTTATGCTAAGGAGGTAAAGTTTCTAGATGACAGCTTTATGGAGCAACTGGTACAAGAACTAACAAGAAGGGAAGCTATTTTAGATCTAATCCTTAGTTCAACACATGATTTGGTCGAGAGGTAATGGTACTGGGGCCACTTGGCAATAGTAATTATAGCAGGATCAAATTTGACTTGATAATGGGAGGGAGGACACTAAGGAAATTTACTGTAATAGCATTTAACTTTCAAAAGAGAGATTATGATAAAATGAGGAAAATGATTAGTAAAACCTGAAAGGAGCATCTGCAAAAGTTATTTGTTTGCATCAGCCAGGGATGTTGTTTAAAAATACCATCTTGGAAGCCAGACCAGATATATTCCACTAAAGGGGGAAGGAAGGCCAAAAGACTGCTGAAATCGTTAAAAGCTAAGGAGAGAGTGAGAGGCTATTCTAGCTAAAAGAACATTTTTTCCAATGGAAAAGGGATTCAAATGAAGAGGATAGGAAACAGCATAATCACTGGCAAGTTAGATGCAAAGCATTGATAAAGCAAAGACAGAATTTGAAAACAAACTTGTTGTGGAAGCAAAAACTCATAATAAAAAAACTTTATCAGGTATATTTGAAGCAAAAAGCTTTTGAAGGAGTCAGTAGAACCATTAGATGAACAAGGGATAAAAGGAGCACTAAGGGAGGACAAGGTCATAACAAAGGAATTAAATTCTTTGCTTTGGTCTTTACTGAGGAAGATGGAAGGCATATACCCATGCCATAAGTGATATTTTCAGTGTACCTAGAAGATATAATAGGGCAAATTGACAAGTTAAAGTGTAGCAAATCACCTGGACCAGATGGTATACATCTCAGAGTGCTGCAAAAACTGAGAAATGAAATTGCAGATCTACTATTAGTAATCTGTAAAATATCATTAAAATCAGCTACAGTAGCTAAAGATTGGAGGGTGGCCAACATAACACCAGTTTTTAAAAGGGTTTAAGGGGTAATTCAGGAAGGTATAGACTGGTAAGCCTGAGCTCAGTGCTGGGATAAATGGTTGAAACTATTCTAAAGAACAAAATTCCTGAACATGTAGATAGACATAGTTTAATATGGCAAAGTCAACCTGGATGTAGCCAAGGGAAGTCTTGCCTCACCAATCTCCTACATTTTTTGAAGGCATAAATAAATATGGATGAAGGTAAGCCAGTTGATATTAGTGTATCTGGATGCTTAGAAAGTGTTTGATAAAGTAACTTATGAGAGAATCTTGAAGAAATTAAAAAATTATGGGATGGTAGGCAATGTTCTATTGTGGATTGAGAACTGTTTAAAAGATAGAGAGATCTAAATAGTCAATTTTCTCAATGGAGAAAGGTGAATAATGGAATGCTGCAGGTATCGGTCTTGGGACCATTGCTTTAACATACATATAAACGACCTATAGATGAGAACAAGTGAGCTGATCAAAGTTACTGATGATACAAAAATATTAAAAAATGTTAAACCACAAGAGGATTGTGAGAAATTGCAAGAAAATCTTGTGAGACTGGGAGAATGAGCATCCAAATGACAGACAACATTTAATGTGGACAAGTGCAAAGTGATGCATGTAGAGAGCAGTCCACATTATAGCTACCAATGCAAAGTTACATATTGGGAGTCTCCACCCAGGAAAGAGATCTGGGCATCATTGTGGATAAAATGTTGAAATCCTCTGCTCAGTGTGTGGCGATGCCCAAGAAAGCTAGGAATTATTAGGAAAGGAATGGAGAATACCATGATGCCTCTGTATTACTCTATGGTGTGACTGTACTTTGAGTACTGTGTGCAGGTCTGGCCACTACATCTTAAGAAAGATATAGTGGTATTAGAAAAGGTACAAAGAGTGTGACCAAAATGATGAAGGGATGGAATGAGTCCCCTATGAAGAAAGACTAAAGAGATAAGAGCTTTTCAGCTTGTAGAAAAGACAGCAGAGGGGAGATATGATAGAGGTTTATAAAATAATGAGTGGAGTGACTCAGATAAACGTAAATTGGTTGTTTTCTCTTTTAAAAAAGTACAAAGAATAGGGGACACACAATGAAGTTGTTAGGTAAAACATTTAAGACAAATAGAAAAAAATATGTTTTTTTACTCACTGCCTATGTTACGATCCCCCCTGTTGCTGCGCCTCAGGAGGTATCTCACCTTCTCCTCCGGAGGCCGCTCCGAAGCCAGGGCCTCGCCTGTGTACCATCCAGGAATTGCTCCAGGGCCTGGGAGGCCTAGCTGTCCTTGAGGCCTGCCTGTGGCTTGCTTGTGCTCGCTTGGACTTCCTGGTTCCGGCCACGCCCTTCTCCCTAGGGGGCCGGCCCGCAGCACTCCACCTTAGTTATAGGGCCAGCAAGGGGCGGTCCAGGCAAACTCCTCCCAGGGAGTTGAGTTGCCTACATCCTGCAGTATAAAAGGACTTTCACTTCACTTCCTACTTGCCTTCGGATTGGGTTCCACAGTTGCCTGTGACCTCTCTCGATCCAGGTCCTCCATGGTCGTCTTTGCTTCGATGGCTCCCTGTCCTGTCTATGAAGTTGCCTTCGGATTGGGTTCCACAGTTGCCTGTGACCTCTCCCGATCCAGGTCCTCCGTGGTCGTCTTTGCTTCGATGGCTCCCTGTCCTGTCTATGAAGTTGCCTTCGGATTGGGCTCCACAGTTGCATGTGACCTCTCCCGATCCAGGTCCACCATGGTCTCCTGTGTCTTAATGGCTTCGTGTTCAATCTCTTCTTGTTCCTTGTTTCCAGTCCTGATGCCTGTTCCGGATGTTCCTGATGTCTGTTCCAGTTCCTGATCCAGTTCCAGATGTTCCTGCCTTGAGCTGCCAGGAGTGCAGCAAACCTGCTCTGAGCTGCCAGGAGTGCAGCAACCTGCCTTGACTGCCTGGAGTGCAGTAATCCACCGCTTCTTCTTCCCAGTGCTCTCCCGCTCTCAGTGTGGTACGCGACCAGCCTTCCTGGGCTGTGTAGGGCGCGTATGGGACGGGGTGGTCCGCGACTCAGTCCCACGGGTGGGCTGAGTAGGGCGCCCTGAGGGACAGTGCCCATGTCTCCCTTTCCAGCCCTCATCTATGATGTCTCTGCACCAGCCCTTGTCTATGATGTCTCTGCACCAGCTCTTGTCTATGATGTCTGCACCAGCCCTTGTCTAAGATGTCTTCCGTGTACTAAGGACTCTGTCTGCCCTTGTCCTCTGTCCGGCACATCCTCTGTCTGGCCTGCCGCCCAATGCCGTTACCCAGCGGCAGGTCCGAAAGGGCTTGGAACAGTCGGAGGACCGTTCATGAATCAACATTGCATTGTTGGTTGCCATGGGTGTGCAGGTCCGGCTGAGGGTCAGACTCTGCTCCTTATTCCTGCTTCATTACCTGCCTGGCTCTCCATGCCTGCATTGGCTCACCTCCCACGGTCTGGCTTGGGGCTCCTCCCTGGGCCTCGCCGTGGCCCAAGGGCTCACCACCTGCTCTAGAGGCGGCTGCGCTCCTCGCGCCTACAACAGTACCCGAGGGCCTCCAAACCCTTGGCCCGTCAGCGGCGTGGTGGACGCGCCCGTAACAGCCTAATTAAACTCTAAAATTTGATGTGGTAGAAAATGTTAGTGTACCATTATTTTAAAAAGGTTTGGACAAGTTCCTGGAATAAAAGTCCATAAACCATTATTAAGGTGGACTTGGGGATATCCATGCAGTGGATGGATTTAGGATTACGGTGCCCCCTAGGCACTTTTGGTGCTGTCATGTCAAGTCACCCCTCCGAGATATGAAGTAGGGAGCAGAAGGTCTAAGGCACAGCCCCTTAGTTTCCTGTGCTAGCTCAGTGCTAGATCCTGTGGCAAAAATTAAAAAATTCTGAAGCAACTGGCAAATATTTATGTCTTTTATATAACATTATATAAATAAAGTAGTTTTACACTATAAGAATACAATTTATTTTATTTTTAATGCATGAAGAAAGGAGAGGAGAGGAGACTAGCCAGGTAGAGAGTCCATTAAGCTATGTTGAGAGAGCATTGCACAAATCTCATCTTTGGTTGAGTTTCCTCATGCTGAGGGTCATCAAATGTTCAAAAGAGCAATTTTCTGTTCGTACATCTCACATTGAATGTCAAAGTGGCCCTTAACCTCTACACTAATACCTAAACCTCACGTTGAATTACTAGGTGGGCCTCCCATAGAGATATAAATACCTATCTAGTGTCAGGGTATTATGGCTAGTCTCTCTCTCTCACCGAGTAACCACACCTTTTATGGTGTAGTTATTTGGCGCGTTGTTGGCAGTGATTGCAGGACCACCCCCTGTTACCACCGGATTTTCCCCTTAATGTGGAACATAGGGGCCGATTTTAATTCCTACATACGCGGGGTACATTTGTGCGTGCTACCCGGTGTGCACAAATGTACACCCAATTTTATAACATGCGCGCGGTAGCACACGCATGTTATAAAATCCGGGGTCGGCGCGCACAAGGGGGTGAACACGTGCACCTTGCACGCACCGAGCCCAAGGGGAGCCTCAATGGCTTTCCCCGTTCCCTCCAAGGCCGCTCCGAAATCAGAGCGGCCTCGGCGGGAACTTTTTTTTGGATCCCCCAACTTTCCCTCCCTTCCCCTATCTAGCCCACCCCCCCGGCCTTACCTAAATCCCCCCCCTACTTTGTTCGATGGAGTTACACCTGCGTCTCGCAGGCGTAACTTGCGCGTGCCAGCTGGCCAGGTCCCGACACAGGCCGCTATGTCGGGGCACTCAGCCATGCCCCCGGACCGTCATTTTAGCAAGCCCCGGGACATACGCGCATCCCGGGGCTTGTGCGCGCTGCCGAGCCTATGCAAAATAGGCTCGGCGCATGCAGGGGCAGATTTCCTCAGGTTACGCTCATAGCCTTTGAAAATCTGCCCCATACTGTATAACGCATTACGTAATCAAGAGAACATTTATTCAGTGCATGCATAATAGTTTTGAGGTCACAGAAAATTAACCCACACAATTTATTGAGCTTATAGTAAGCGTTATTCATATCATTTACCTGGGAGTGAAAAGAACGCATGGTGTTGAACATAAACCCTAGGTCACTTACTTGATTAGAGATGGTGAATGCACTGTTGTGTATCAGATTGGAATGTCGAGAGAAAGAAACTTAGCCAGATTAATAATTCCTGTTTTATTGCTGTTCAGTGCCAATCTTTGATTAGTCATCAAATCATGAGGTAGTATCAAGTCATCAAGGCAAATAGAAATCTTAGCTAGAGCCTCAGTGACTTTTGGAACAATGGGAACATAAAACTGTATGTCAATCAGCATAAACCCTATACCCAGCATCCAAGTTAGCAAGTAATTGATCATATAGGAAAAATGTACATATTAAATAAAGTGGCAGAAAGTAGAGGATCTTATGGATCCCTAATACTTAAAGGGAATGAGGAAGATTGTGAGCCATCCAAAACCATCATCTGAAATTGATTAGCAAGAAATGACACAAATCAGTACTTGGTCTGATAAATCAAAGACTGGTGAAATATCTAACAAAATCAGAAAGAAAGGAGTTTCAGTGTGAAAACCCTGCTGGAAAACATCCATGGTCAACAAGAGCAAAGTTTCAGTACTTGCACAGCTCGGAATCCAAATTGATACTCAAATGGGTTCTGCTCATGAATAAAATCAAGCTACTTATGTACCATGTTCTATAAAAATTTTCTAAAAAAAAGAAAAAGGCAATGAGAAGATGGGATGATAGTTCAAGACTGGAGACATCCAGCTTTGCTTTTTTTTTTTTTTAAACAGGCTTCACCAAGGCTACTGTAAATGGCCCTGGAATACATCCAGAATTCAATGAAAAGTTGCCAAATGTGGCTAGAAAATTACTAAGATCTTCCCTTAGGACATCTATTACTACATTAGAGAAGGTATTCAATAGGCAGAAGGTGTTATTCGTGGTAACAATAATCTGAGAAATCTCTTCTGAGGAGATGTCATAACAAATTTCCTATCTTCTTGGTTCATTAACAGCATGCTCAGCAAATAACTGCCAGATCCTGAGGAAATTGTGCCACAATGTGGGACATTTTGTCATGAATAATCTAGGCAATCTGGTTGCAATTAAATAGGTGGGTATCCAGAGAATGATTTGAATGACTAAATGTTAATGGATGAACAATATAGAATAATTTTCAGGGTCTATTTGCAACTATCTAAATAGGTGATGAAAAATGATCCTTCTTGATACGGTCTACTAAAGAGTAATTAGAGAAAAGGAGAGTAAGTGAGAAGAAACTGAAATGCAAGGTGATAACACTTACACTAAGAAGCATAAACAAAGATTTTAAAGCTATCTCAGAGCTTGCTAAAATTTTACATATAGGAGCCATGTAAATATGAAAAAAGCAAAGATAAGGTGGATCCCTGAGGAACTCCAATTGAGATAGGAGACCATTTTGATCTGTCATTCCCAATCCTAACCTGTATCATGCAGTCCGACAAGTATGACCTAAAGTTTAGGTCCTAAACCATGGCAGAGCTGTGCCAGAAATTCCATACTCCTGAAGTCTATACAGTAAAACCTGTTGATCAACCGTATCAAAGATTGACAAAATACCTAAAGATGCCAAGATGTAACTGTGACTGGCATTTAATTCTCTCCTAAAGGAGTGAAATAATGAAATCATAAGGATTTCAGAACTCAGTGATTTCCTGAATCAAATTGATATGGATCTACAACTTCATTGTTTTCAAAGAATTTATTTAGTTGTTTCAAGAAGATTCAAAAAGCTTGGACATAAAGGATAAGGAAGAAATGGGTCTAAAGATGGTAGGGTCTGAAGTATCAAGATCTGGTTTCTTCAACAGTGGTCATTTTGGGGCCTTCTATAGAGATGGTTGAATTACACCTAGCAATAGGTGTAATTAGCAATAAATCACTCACCATTTGTGCGAGATTTAGGAGTGCTACTTGATAACCAACTAAACCTAAAAAAATTTGTAAATAATACCTCAAAGGAATGCTTCTTCAAGCTCCAGGTGTTAAGAAAATTGAAACCTCTCCTTCACTTTAGAGATTTCCATCTGGTACTTCAATCGATCATCCTATCCAAAATTGATTATTGTAACTCCCTGCTCCTCGGTCTCCCTTCCACCACCACTAAACCCCTGCAGATGGTTCAGAACGCTGCCGCCAGGATTCTCACCAACGCAAACAAAAGAGAGCACATCACTCCCATCCTTCAGAACCTCCACTGGTTACCCATCAAATCCAGGATTCTCTTCAAAGTTCTCATGATGATCCACAAGGCCATCCACGATATCTCCCCTCTCAATTTAAGCATTCAACTACGTCCCCACACTTCAGATAGACCTATCAGAAGAGCATACAAAGGCACACTGTATGCCCCCCCTGCTAATTCCTCCCTAAGCAAGCGCGCCCTATCTACACCTGGCCCCCCACTTTGGAATGCACTCCCTCCAGACTTACACTTTGAATCTTGCCCTTCGACATTCAAAAATAAACTCAAAACTTGGCTTTTCAGCCAAGCCTTCTCAGACTGATTTATTTGTCCTCGCAGCCAAGCCTTCTTCAACCAAACACTTTTTGGAAGATAACAACCCCCAGATGCCACCCATGGCAAGGTCTCCCACGCCCATGACTGATTCTCTTCAGATCTTATCTTTCCTTTATGGACCCTTTACAGCTTACCTTTAAGGGCTCTTAGATCCTACCCTTAGGGGCCCTTACGTCCTCCTGCTCATTAGCGTGGCCAATTTCTTTCTTTTTGCTATCCAATTCAGCCTTACTGGATTCAGGCCTTTAATTCTACCTATAATGTAATAGAGCTCAAATGAACCCAAATGTAGTCTAATGCATTCCGCTATCTTGCTCTTAGGGTTGTGAGAGTTGTAACGTTGGCAGCTAATTTGTTACTCTGTTAATTTGTTACTCTGAAGGTTGTGAGCGCTTTTAACATGGCAATTTCAATTTGTTCGTTCTCTGTAATTTAATAATTGCACTCATAATTTAAGAAGAGTTTTCAGAGCTTGAAGTTAAGCTATTTATGGTTTTTTTTATTTATTTAACATCTAACATTCGTTTGCTTGTATTTAATTGTATCACACGTTACTTGTATCGCCCCCTGGCATCTTTTCCAGTTTCGATGTAAACCAGTGTGATTTGTATTTTATATAGGAACGTCGGTATAAAAAAGTTAAATACATTTATTTATTTATTTATTTATTTAACATTTTTATATACCGGCATTCATGATACAATCACATCATGCCAGTTTACATAAAACAGGGGTGTACAAAGAACAATTGAGTAACCTATTAGTGTGGAAGGAAGCAGTTACAAATAACAAGGTTCTAGAACTGGGAGAAGAGAAGAAAGGGAGAGGATAACATTAGATGTGGATATTTACAATAGTAATAACATTTTTACATGGGGGAGTGGTTGAACTGGCTGAATAGAATTAATCGGTGTCCTGGAATGCTTTTTTGCACAGCCAGGTCTTAAGTCTTTTCCTGAAGGTTGGGAGGCTGGGTTCTTGTCTAAGGTCAGGTGGGATGGAGTTCCACAAAAGGGGGCCAGCTGTTGAGAAGGCCCGATCTCTTAAAGTGATGTGTCTGGTAGTTTTGGCTGGGGGTACTTGAAGAGATCCTCTGAGTGCGTCTCTAGTTGGTCTGGAGGAGTTATAAATTTGGAATGGGACTTGTAAGTTGAGTGGGGTGTGTTGATGGATAGTTTTGTATATTATGGAAAGAGATTTGTAGAGGATTCTAAAGTGAATAGGCAACCAATGGAGATCTTTTAGGATTGGAGTTATAAATAAATAAATAAATAAATAGCACCTCCCATTTCACAGCAATCCTGTGAATATCCTCCATTAAATCTCTATCCATCTCTTCTGTCTGTGATGGAGGTTTATATATTACACCTCACACCGCCACCAATCAGAAGCCAGAAGTCAGAAATCTCCCCGAGAACTGGAACTGACGAAAAAGAAAAAAGCAAGGTAAGAGCCCTTTAAATTTGGGCTCTCCCTTCCGGCGATTCCCTTTGCCACGGCTCACCTGCTCCACAGCCGGCCTAATCGGCACAGTCGGCGCCGCCCCGTCCTGGGTCCAAGCCCCGCCGACCACTGCTCACAGCCCCAGCCACCCTGCGCCCCAAACCCGCAGGCTATGTGGGACCCTCAGCCGGCCTACCTCACACCACCACCAATCAGAAGCCAGAAGTCAGAAATCTCCCCGAGAACCGGAACTGACGAAAAAGAAAAAAGCAGCAAGGTAAGAGCCCTTTAAATTCGGGCTCTCCCTTCCGGCGTTGCGTGCCGAAGGAGCGCGACAAAGGGGCCTGCCCCTTTGTGCACCCCTTAGTGCAGCACCTTAGGACAGTCTCTAGGAAATAGAACCGAATATCTTCCCCAGAGCACCGGTATCTTCTAGGTTCGCCCCAGTCATCAACAGACTCTTCCTCCTAGTGTCCCTCTGTGCTAAGCTTTCACCAACTGATCCTTTCTCCTTTCCCCCTCGCCATCCTCCTCCAAGTGCTAAGTATGATCTCTTTTGCCATCCCGATCATCCACAATAGCAGGAGAAACATTGTAAAAAAACAGACCTTACCCATACTCCTTCAAAAAAGAGTCATTCCAATCATGATTGGACTCTAACGATTGTACTCTAATGATTGCACTCTAAAGATTTTTGACCATTTAAAAAATATCAACAATTTTTTTAAATCGTCAAAAAACGATTCACATCCCTAATATCTCCTCCACTTCCAAGACAGCATACCGGTTCTTCAGTTCAAGGGAAATCGGAGCTGTGGTGTAGGGTCTAGTAGCCATAGTAATCTGTGTCCAGCTGTCATCTCATAGACTAGTTTTGTTTTCCACTCTGCTTGAGTTGTCCATCTTAGATGCCTTGATAAGCATTTCTTTGATGACGTCCTCATTCTCCTGGATGTTTTTTCAGTCTCGCCACCTCCTCTTTGAGTTTTGAAGATGAATAATTTGTCATTCCTTACATTAAGATACAGTGAGGAGTATTTCAAGGATATTCCCTGTCATCACTCTTGTTTTTTATGGGACTGAAGCCACTGAGTACTTTCATTAACTCCTTGGAATTAGTGTTGATCCTAGACATACTAATGACACAGAAATAATGCCTCACCTACTATTTGACCCTAGTTCTACAGCTTCCTTTCCATTAAAATACTTTTGTTTCCTGTGCATTTATACTTTAAGTATTTAAATGTCTGTATCATATGCCCATTGTGTTGCCTGTCTTCTAGATATATAAGACCATTGCTGCAATGACCATACTAGAAACAGTGGGTAGGTCTAGTAATTGAGAGGTAAATTCCCTGATTAGTTGCAAATGAAGACTCATGGTGTGAGAATCACAGCACAGGCTCTGATTGAGCTGGAATTAAAAAGGAGAAAAGAGGAACTACTGCCCCCCCCCCCCCCCCAAAAAAAAAAGAGTCTGGCAGAATGCAATGATAGAATTAACTAGCAGCTGGGTCTGATTTGTAGACTGTGTACTCTAATAACTAGAAGCACCAGCAAGAATAGCTGGGCAGACTTAGTTGTTTGGTTAGAATATATAACATCAGAAAAAGACCATGTTATTATATAAATAAGTCAATGTGGAGATTGACATATGGACAAGCAATTTTATCTTTTTCACTTGGTTTGCATTGGTATCAGCTTGAACATGCATAGAACAACTTCCCTGCCTGGGGACTAACATCACCCAAGTGAAGTCATATCAGGAAAGAGATAATCAGGCTGAAGCATATTTTAATGAGGCTGATGATGTATTCCGTGGCTTGGAGTCAACAGGTCCAAAATGTTGTCACTGTCATTTGGATACTATGCAGCCTCTGCCCCAGCTTTAAGTGATAATTTATTTTACTCAGCAAGTTTCCTTAATAGCTATTTATTTTGACCCACCTTTCCAGCTTCAAATGGGGTGAATCAAGACCATATTGCTCTTTATATTTGTGTATAACTTGATTTGTGTAACTGGTAAATCACACAGGCCCCTATAGCTAGCTGTTCTCTGAATATGTGGATAGTAGCCTCTCTAAGATTTCAAGTACAATTTTTTTTTTTATAGGATCACATCCAGAAGCACAAGCAATCTGGTGATGGCCCTTCATATGTGTTAGCTTCAAGAATCTCTCTAACAGCAACTACTGCTTCCTTATTAGGAATATTTGTATGCAGCTGGTCAGTATCCATACTGTTCACAGATTGGTCTTTCATGTTCAGTTCATTTAATTTACCAATAAAATCTGTAGTATTTTAAGTAATGTTTGGATTTTCCAAAGTTTTGAATTAGTGGGTAACAGAAGAAGCCATAAATGAAACAATAGGTCTTCCATGAGAACTCTGCAAGCTATCATGTACCTTATTTTAGCTGATGGTTTGCATGTGTTAAAATATCTACTAGAGGATCAGACTGATGGCTCAAGAAGCAAGTGTTACATGCAGATAACCTGGGTTTAAATTTCCAGGCCAGGCGTCTGCATGCCTAAAGAGATGGAAGTTTTCCCCAACCCTCAATAGTAACAGAGTGGATAGATTCAGCATCCAAATTAGCTGGGATCACTGCAATGACTGGACCAGTTTGGAAGGAAAATTAAAAAATAGAGGAAACAACACTCGGTAGCTGCAAATGAAATCTAATGGTGCCAGAGTTCAGTTTCAGTTGAGCTAAAAGTCCAACACAAGCAGGAGAAATATTGTCAGAAGAAAATATCCAATATCTTTTTTTCACTAATCCAGTCATTTCCTAATGCCAGTGCTATAACAGGATCTGTTTCCATTTTATTCTGAATAGTAGGATGTTTGTTCAATTTTTGTAGCAATATTACATACTGAAGTTGTTATAGACTCTTTTCTATAATCTAGTTTAATCATCTTATAGTGGGAATTAATATAAAACCAAATATCACATAACCTGTAATGATGAATTTGTGATTTATTTATCCCTGTGGTTTGGGATATGCAGAGAAAACAAGGACATTCAAAACAAGAATTATTCAGCATGAAAGCACAATTAGTACTGGAAACAAACTTTTTCCAATTGTGGAACATTTTACTAATATAAAACTCTCCATTTCCTCATTGAGATTTCAAGCCATAAAAATGATTAAGCCCACAACATCAGTGGTATAATTGCTTTGTGCTTCCCCAAAGCACTGGGGTAACATGTATGATGCTTTTGTTAAAAAGCAAAACAGCAGAGGCATGACTGCTTTCTGCTTCTAAGAAAGCACTGGGATAACCTACACAGAGTAGCAGTTACAGCTCTAAAAAGCAGTGATATGGTAGTAATCTGCGTGCATGATGTGGTGGTTACAACCAAAAACAGCAGTAGTACAACAGCAGTGAGCTTCCAAGAAAGCTGTGGTGCCTTGTGCAGCCCCTTTTCAGTTATTATCTGGGATGGCAGTGGTCAGACTTGATCCCAAGGCTAGGTACTTATTTCTGCAACCTCAGGGCATAAATTCTGCAAATGGGTGGCAGATGTAGGGAGGGATGTTTTGGGTTATTGTTTCATTGATGGGTTCTGTGAATGTGGTGTGGAAAAAGTCTATGGGCCTAAACTAGACACTCTGAATGGGGTATTTCAACTCAAACTTTACTGCAGATCTTCTACTTGATTCTGGATATATTCATGTCCCAAAGTTATTCTCCAAAATGCTCCTCTATCTGTGAATATGTCCCTTGGTAATGGGGTTGGAATGGTAAGTGTCCTAGGTGGGCTAGTGGTCTAGATGAAGTGGAAGTCCCTTCTCAACAGTACCTGAGGTCCAAGTATACTTCATATTCTCCAAACTCCAAATTTTCTTCTCTTCTCCCAGCGTAGGGATTCCATTCTTCAAGTTAACAAAACTTCTTACTTTCACTTCTTTTCTCCAAATGGTAATGGGAATTTGAGAACTTTCAGGGATGAAAACCCCAATGGGGAAAATAAATTCATATATTTTCCCTACTCTTAGGCAGGAAGGGTGACAGCAAACTTCCTCCCGAAACAGAAATGAAAAATCTCCAAAATTATCACTCACACCAAGGTCACTTCTGTTCATCCACTGGGTGTGAAGTAGAACAGAAGAGCTTCTCTCATCCTAATCTATCCCAGAGTCGGGGGATTTTCCCTTTTTGAGCAAGGACCAGGGAATTCAGAACCCTGTGCTCTCCCCCCAAATAAAATACCCTGAAAATCAAAAAACTCCTCAATGTGAGTACTGAGGCAACCTCTCCAGTCAGGTTGTGGACCAGAGAAGTAGTTTGCTTCCTTCCTATTCTGGAAACACTAGGTTGTAAGGCTCGGCTCACCTGAGAGAGATGACCAATCAAAATTACAATGCTCCTTCATATAAATCTAACACAAAATGCCACTCTTATCTCCCACTCTGCCTGCCTTTGAGCAGACAGGAGCTCACCATTCCAGCCAACTTCACCAGGGTGCTACAGGATATGGTATGCTCCTCTCCTAACTCCTATACCCATGTTATAAACTAGGAACTTCTGGTGGAGGTACCAAAGGGTCATCACATTTAATCCCACCCAAAAAAAATGTGGGTATGGGACACATACCCAGATTTTTTCAAGCAGCAACAAAACACATCACTAATACATTGACACAAATGGAATGCAATAAGATAGAAAAGAGATGTGATTAAAATATGTCTTACTATGTTTGGCCATTTAGAGGAGTACTTGTTGCGCTCCCCAGCTGCTTCCGCAGCGCAGCCAACCCTGCTCACCTCGCTACTCCATCCACTTGCACCGGGCTCACCTCTTCTGCGGCCTCAGCCTGTTCGCGGTGTCCCCAGCCTCCCCACTTGTTTTCGCCCAACCAGGCCTCACAGTGGAGCTCCTGCTGGGGCTCCACGTCTTCCTGCTCCTCGGCCCCACCCTTAGGTGCACGCTGGGACAGCATCACTCCTTTTGAAGACCGTAGCACGGGAAACCCGGGTCCGATGTTCTCCGATGATCTCATTGTCAAGTCGTATATAAGGCAGGGCTCATTCCCCTGATCCCTGCCTTGGCAATCGGGTTGACACTGTGAGTGTTCTAGTTTGCCTCTGTGTTCCAGTCCTGTTCCAGTCTCATTCCAGTTCTGTTCCAGCGTCCCTTGTCTCCTCGTCTCCCCAGGTAGTACCATCGGCCTGTCTTCTCGGTACTGACCTCTGCTTTCCTTGACCACATTGACCGCTGCCTGCCTCTGACCTTCTGCCTGTTTCCATGACCTCATCTGACTGCTGCCTGGAACTGACCTCTGCCTGAACTCGACCATGCTTGACTGCCTTCTGGAACTTGACCCCTGCCTTGGTTGACTAACCATGGACTGATTATCGGCTCTGACCTTGCTTTGGCTGACTACCTAGGATGACGGCTCCCTTGAACCTGGCCGTCATCCTAGCTATACATTCAGAGACACTCTTCTGGCCTTCCCAGGCACCCAGGACTTCCAGCCTATGGGTCGACCATGCACCCTTGCTTGTGGTGGGCACACCTCTGAACTTCCTGTGAAGGAGATCCTGCGAGGCCCACCTATGACCAGGTAGCCCGGGTACTCAAGGGCTCAACCAGGGGGTACCTAGGGTTGCTAGTGGTGAAGCTCCAGCTAGCCTCTGTCTCCTCTTGTGCTCTGCCTCCTGGTGGCAGGCACTCTCTGGGTCCGACCAGGGAGCCTACCAATCCTGCACTAGGCCAAGGGTCCACCTCCTGGCACGACAGCACTAACTCTAAAAGGAGCCCATGTCTAGCATAGTTTGAAACCAAATGCTTTCATATTATAAATTACTGTACAGTTAAAACAGAAAATAGATACATAAATACTTCAAACTCAACACTCCCATTTCTTTACCTTTTTTCCCCAAGGTAAAAAAAAAAAATAAAAATGATAGCTTTCATCTCCTTTGCACATACTTATTAGGGATGTGAATCGTTTTCCATATCGTCTTAACGATAGAAATCGTGTGGCAGGAGAAGAAAATCGTGTTTGGCACGATTATTTCATTGAAAAATCGTTAAAAATCGTTTTTTCCGATTAGTGCGCACTAACTCCCCGTTAGTGCGCACTAACTCAAAATGATACAAATAGACACTTTCCAGGTCACTGAAGGTCAGTTAGGAATGAATATGTGTTCCTATTGGCTGGCAGCCCTCTTATCTATTGATGTTACCAAGGTTTCCACTGAGGTGATGGTTGGGGGGATGGGAAATGGAACTGGAAACTCATGAACACCAACAGAAAATGAAACAAAGTGTTCACACTTCCCAGGTCAGTAAAGGTCACTTAGGAATGAATATGTATTCCTATTGGCTGGCTGTGCTCTTATCTATTGATGTTACCAAGGTTACCACTGAGGTAATGGTTGGGGGGATGTGAAATGGAAACAGTTGGAAGCTTGACATGTGATGATCAGCACTCACGTGACTAGAACTTCTTTGTTTATTATTTTTGTTAGCAGGCACCTGAAATGCTAGTGCATGTTGAATTTGCCAATCACTGTGCATTTTAGAAAGGTGGTCCTGGCTGGAACTGTACACAGTTCAAATATATGTAATTGATTGTTGGTAAGTGTATTTTTTAAGTAGCCACACTGGCACAAGTATGTTTACTTTTCCTCCTACTTAACTCACTAGCTCAGCTTTGTAAGAAGGGCTTCTCTGCTTGAGTGAGGGTCAGGCAGCTCCCCCCTGTCTGTGAAGCCAGCCTCTCACTAGTAATGCAGGGAGGGAGCTGTCTCAGACTTCACCATCCTCCCCCCCCCCTCACCCACACACCATTCACTAGCTGGGACATGGGGGAAGTCAGGAGTGAGGGTCAGGCAGCTCCCCCCTGTCTGTGAAGCCAGCCTCTCACTAGTAATGCAGGGAGGGAGCTGTCTCAGACTTCACCATCCTCCCCCCCCCCCTCACCCACACACCATTCACTAGCTGGGACATGGGGGAAGTCAGGAGTGAGGGTCAGGCAGCTCCCCCCTGTCTGTGAAGCCAGCCTCTCACTAGTAATGCAGGGAGGGAGCTGTCTCAGACTTCACCATCCTCCCCCCCCCTCACCCACACACCATTCACTAGCTGGGACATGGGAAGTCAGGAGTGAGGGTCAGGCAGCTCCCCCCTGTCTGTGAAGCCAGCCTCTCACTAGTAATGCAGGGAGGGAGCTGTCTCAGACTGGTATCAGGGTTAGGGCACTGTGTGCAGGAAGATCACAACACTCCTGGTATTAATAGGGATAGGGCACTGTAAGAGATGACTGTAGTAGATTGAATAAAGATCTGATGTTTCTGCTCTCCTCACACCAAACAAAAACAACACACAAGCAGAGAAGCCCTTCTTACAAAGCTGAGCTAGTGAGTTAAGTAGGAGGAAAAGTAAACATACTTGTGCCAGTGTGGCTACTTAAAAAATACACTTACCAACAATCAATTACATATATTTGAACTGTGTACAGTTCCAGCCAGGACCACCTTTCTAAAATGCACAGTGATTGGCAAATTCAACATGCACTAGCATTTCAGGTGCCTGCTAACAAAAATAATAAACAAACAAGTTCTAGTCACGTGAGTGCTGATCATTACATTACTTTTTTTGTCAAGCTTCCAACTGTTTCCATTTCACATCCCCCCAACCATATTGGTAACATCAATAGATAAGAGCACAGCCAGCCAATAGGAATACATACATACATATTCATTCCTAAGTGACCTTTACTGACCTGGGAAGTGTGAACACTTTGTTTCATTTTCTGTTGGTGTTCGTTAGTTTCCAGTTCCATTTCTCATCCCCCCAACCATCACCTCAGTGGTAACCTTGGTAACATCAATAGATAAGAGGGCAGCCAGCCAATAGGAACACATATTCATTCCTAACTGACCTTCAGTGACCTGGAAAGTGTTTATTTGTATCATTTTCAGTTAGTGCGCACTAAATCGAGTTAGTGCGCACTAACGGGGAGTTAGTGCGCACTAACTCGATTTAGTGCGCACTAACACGATTTAACGATTTTTAACGATAAATCGTTAGAATTTCTATTGTATCGTGTTCTATAACGATTTAAGACGATATAAACATTATCGGACGATAATTTTAATCGTTGAAAAACGATTCACATCCCTACTTATAGACAAGAGCACTTAGATAGTGTTCCTCTTAGGTAATGGAGAAAAAACAATGAACCTACACCCAAAACCAATACCATCCAGCACAGGGATGTGGCATAAGTGACTGTGGAGGTGAATGAGTCCCAGCCAGTAGGCACCTATTCCTGATGATAAACAAAATAGCACCACCAATAATATAAACATCACATTTCCCACTGAAAAATGCTTGGCTAGCATTTCCCCCACACACTTGATTCCTGAGATTCTTGGATTAAGGAACACTGATCTCCTTCATTCCTTGGTATGGGCTCCTCAATAGATCAGGAACAGGATGTCAGGAGATCTTTACAAATGTAACAGAAAAAGTTAAGTGTAAGGTTTGGACTCTGGCTATAGGAATTCTACTTCAAAGAAATCAATCAATATGTTGTCTTTAAAATAAAAGTCCACAACAACAATATTTCACTTTTTGGGTTCAATTCGACTTTAAAATAAAAGCATTACAGATGTGGAGGGCTTTTCTCTGATGTGGTTGCCATATACTACATGGGACTGATTGAAATTGATTAAAAATGCAAGAATCCACCTACCTTGTTCTAGTAATTTCTACTTTGACAGACACAACCTTCAGATATATATCCTTTGCTTTGCTATTGCAACTTTAAAATAAAACCAAGGAACACCATTTCTTACTATTTTTCAAAATTTAATAACTTTTATAGAAGAGTTTTAAATATTTTTTGAAACAAAAAAACAATATGATTTGTGTAGCAGAAACATAGAAATTACTATCTTATATGAGATATATAGAATATTTCATTTTTCTCAAACAAAACTTTTAAGTCCATATGAAGGGTATATAAGAAAGACTTCCAGAGCACCTTAATCTCATCTAAATCAATCCACTTTAAACACTACCCAGAGTGGCAATCTGGGTCATAGGGCATTACTCCAAAGAACGGAATAAAAGCTCAGGTACAGGAGGAACAAGGATGCCCCTTGACAGGAGGGGGAGGAACAAGGATGCCCCTTGACACTATGCTAAAATATTTTATGTTTTTGAGATAAAAACTGTTGACATAAGTAGACATTCACTGTTTTCTTTTTGGAAATAATAACAAGTAGTTTTTTTCATGATTAAGGCCAGAGTGGATTTTCTGTCCTGTAGTACCTTACCTGAAACCAAAGGCCACCCTCAAGTTATCACATATGGAGTTAGTGATGGGATCTTCTGGTCTAAGCCCAACTCAGACTAGGGAGCCACACTACCAAATTTTGGTTTCTAGGCCTGGTTGCAATAGCCTCAAGAGTTGAATCCATTGGGTTAACAGGACTAGCTTTGTCTGTATAGAGAGAGAATTATAGTGAGTCAAAGCTGGACAGGCTAGGTTTTTTTTTCCCTTTTCCCAGGAAAATAAGAAGAGGAGGTTTTTCTTTTATTCTGGTTTTGAACAGGGTGGTACCTACTACACTGAGCACTTACTAACCCAGGTCCTCGCAGTGGGCAGCAACAGCTGGGCCAGAAGCAAGCATTGTAGAAGTATCTTAATCAACAACAAACGTCACTGACACAGATAGCCCAAGCCATGCAAGCTACTACAAATCAGACTACCCTGCTAGCTCCTGTGCTAGCCAATCTGGTCCCAAGAGAGGACTCAGATTGTTTCCTGTTGAACTTTGAACGATCCATATGGCTGGCAGGATGGACAGAGTCCACACTGACTACCTACCAAGTTAATTTGCTGAAAGGCAGCAGTCCGGCTGCCTTCAAAGCTAAAAATCCAGATGGAAGGGCCAGCTAAAGAGAAGTTAAAGCCACCATCCTTGAATGGGATGGGTGTACTCCAGAAGTGTAATGGCAGCAGTTCCAGTGGGGAATCCTCACTCTGGAAAATATCCTGGAAGTGGCTGATGCCTTTCACAAGCCCAGTTGATGCCAAAGCACATCAGGCTACCAGAGAGACCACCACCACCACCGAACCCAAGACACCGCAGTTCAAAAGCAAGACTCCTGCTCTGGACCTCTGAGAAGCAACAGCCCAGTTCCTTGCAATGGCCATGGATCCCAGGCCCACCATCCTGCTTCAGCTTTGGAGGGGGAGAGGCCACTCCACCTGTGAGTGTCATTGGATAGAGGATGAAGCGAAGGATGTTAATTTAATGACTTCAATCTTTTTCAACTTTCTGTACACTCCACACTCACACACTTTCATGGCTCTAGTGGAACAGGATGGCTCCCCTACATAAGCCTTAGTAGACCTAGGAAGCATAAAGACTATGGAGGAACTAGTTGAGAGTACAGATTTACTATGAGAAGACAGTGACTCTCACCTGTATTCATGGAGACCAGTGGCAATATCTCATCAGCCAAGTCTTGTTGAAGACCTCAGTCAGACAAGCCAACGTACAAGTGGAAGTACTTACATGACTCCCATACCTGTAATTCCTTGGTTATGATTGTCCAGACTTGGAGTCTCCCTGGGCCCAGCTTATTATTGAGCCAGCTAGCTGAACCAAAGCTGAAGAGGCATTCCTGGAGATCTCCCAGAGAACCTTGACATATGTGGATACAATTCAAAACTCTGTCTAGCCTTCAAATGGATGAACAAATTAGCCTCTGAATATCTCTCCCAGCTTCTTTTCTCTTACACCCCAGGCCCAAATGGTCTTCTTATCTGCCCCTCCTCTGGCATCCACCAGATTAACTTGTACAAGACTTTGCACATTCAGCTGCTAAGCCCCATTACTGTGGAACATGATACCACTACCCCTTTTCCTTGAAACATCTTACCTTACCTTGTGGAAGAAATTCAAGGCTTGTCTATTCGGCCAGGCCTTCCCCTAGATTCCATAATAGAGACTTCCCTTCTTCTATTAGCCTACCAGAACTCTTGATCATGAGATCACATTTTCAACCTCCATTAAGATTTCTTCTTTAATGACTCCTACTTCCTCTACACTAGATGTCTACTTTACTTTAATGCATCTACATCATTATACCAATTTCACCCCTTGCTCTCTAAACTGTCAAGGAAATGTTTTGCTCCTTCCTAGATGACTACTTATAAGCCAGCTCATGCCTATTCATTTCTGTTTATATGCCTTACCTTTGTGCTCAGTGTTCCTGTACTGATTGAAACTGTAATTTTAATTATAACTTTGAATGTAATTTATCTTGATACTATTGAATGAAAATGTGGAATATCAAGTGTTCATAAATAAATGAATAACGTATCCCCTATGATGGGGCAAGGCACACATAAAGGACTGGAGATATCACTGGCCCCAAACACAATGATTTCCCCTGTTATAGCTGGAGATGGGGCTGGTAAATTACTCAAAGACTGGAACTCATCTTGTGCTCTGTTTTATATTACATCACTGGCTGTGTCTGACTGACATGGCTGATAATATCACTCATATGCACATTAGGATTTTCTTCCTGGATCTTTGACATGTTTTCCTCATCTTCCCAGGTCCATGTTGTGAATGGTGACCATTTTGAAAATTGTTCTGGTTTTTTGTTAAAATTTTCCAAACCACACTAAAGTGGTAAAACATCACTGTTCACTTCCCAGACACTCAGTTTTACTCCACTAATGCCCTTGGACCCCACATTAGGGACATCTTTATGTGACCCCCTGCCTTCTTGGATAATGCTAGAAGAAGGGCTACACTTGCATGGAGTGTCCATTGTTAAAACCCATACTTTAATGAGCATGGGGAGCTTGGATTTTTTTTTTTTTTACACAACAATTTCACTTACCTTGGTAACGGAGGAGATTACAAAATTTGGTTAAAAGACATAGAATGGTGCCTGGGTGTTGACTTATGTATTGGTTTTGTAACAAAGAAAGTTGAAGAAAACAAGGCCTGAAATGGCCAATGAGCAGAGGTAGTGACAGATTTTGGGCATACGTGGGTCAGATAGAGAGATTAGTGGTTGGAAAATGGCTAAGAAATCAGGTAAATGATATGAGGAAGGGGGGAGTTGGTATTGGGATGCATGGAGGAATTTTTATATGCATCTACGAAAAGTAGATGATTCTCAACTGGGAAGATTGGATGGTCCATTTTAATCTTTATCATGGTACTCAAAATTATACGCATGGAGATACCCAATAGAAACATGACAGCAGAAAAAGATCATATGGCCCAACTAGTCTGCCCATCCAAGTCCCATCAGACCCTCAGAGATCCCCTGCATTTATCCCATATCTTTCTTGAATTCAGATACCTTTTTTGCTTCCACCACTTCCATTGGGAGGCCATTCCATGCATCCACTTATTACTCTTGAGTCAACTCTTTCACCCTCATCCCATGACTCCTTGTTCTAGATCCTACTTTCCATTGAAAAAGGCTAGCATCCTGTGCATGGGGAGATATTTAAATGCTTTTATCATATCTCCCCTATCTCGCCTTTCCTCTAGGGTATACATGTTTAGATCTTTAAGTCTATCTCCATATGCTTTAGAACTAAGACGTCCGATCATTTTAGTAGCCACACTCTGGACCAGCTCCAACTGGTTTATATCCTTTTGAAGGTGCAATCTCCACAACTGTACACAGTATTCCAAATGAGTCTCACCAGGAACCTATTTAGGGGCAATTCTATCTTCCTTTTCCTACTGATCATTCCTCTTTCTATGCAGCCAAGCATCGTTCTGGCATTTTTCCTTCACTTTATCCATTTTAAGATCATAAGATGCAATCACTCCCGAATCCTGCTCCTCTTTTGTGCTTAGAAGAATTTTGCCTCCAATATGTACATCTCCCTTAGGTTTTTATATCTTAAATACATTACTCTGCATTTTTTTAGCATTAAATCATAACTGCCAGTCTCTAGACCATTCCTCAAGCTTTGCTAGATTCCTCTTCATGTTTTCTACACCTTCCAGGCTGTCTACCCTATTGGGGGATCATCAGTGAAAAGACACATTTTTCTGGACAATCCTTCCATTTTGCTGCTCATGAAAATGTTGAAAAGAACTGGTCCTTGGACTGATCCTTACTAGTAACACCTCACTCCTCAGAGTAAACTCCATTTACCACTACCCTTTGTCACCTCCCATTCAGCCAGTTTCTAACCGAGTCAGTCATCCTAGGTTCCATAGCAAGGACTCTTAATTTATTTATATATTTCCTGTGTGGAACAGTGTCAAACCACCCTTAAAAACATTTGCTGCAAAATGAAGGCATATTGGATTCATCAACTGAGAACAATAGTACCTAGAGGCTTGAGCAATGATTGGATTCCTTGAACTGATGTAAGACTGGAGCTTTTCCTACATACAAATTAGTCTCTTACCTATGAGCTAAAGTGATACCTTAGCCCATAATTATTTGGGGATAAAATACCTTTTAACTTCCTGGAAGGAATATTGTCATTATATCTAGTAACATCCCAGATAAAAATAAATGTGCTATATAAAGGCAAGGGAAGAGTCTATCTCTTCTTTAAATAAGCACTCCTAATCTTAAAGTTGGGTTGTGTACTAACACTTGTATACATTAAATAAATATGTTAGTTTAATTTCAGGAAAAGAGGATTTATAGCAATTTGTTTGTACCCCAACAGTGAACAGAAACAGAAAACACAGAGAGGGAGAAACTAGTGATCCCTGTCTTTTATACAACTTCAGTATAAAAGGATCAAAGATGCTCTAGATTAAACACTTGCATGTCTAAAGAAGGAAAAAGTGCAGAATAATTTGCAGTGTCAAGACATAAAGGTCCCATCACCATCCAAAGCTACACTAGATTTAGCTGTATAGATTACAACTTTGAGACTCTTGTGAGACCCTTGAACTGAGATAGTTTACACATATGAGAGGAAATATTCTGTATGTTTGGGGCAGAAAATATGTGCCAAAACCTACCCTCTTTGTCTTAATAAAAAATAGGGATACTGAATTACTTTTTGGAGCCATAGCTAGTATTAAGTGACACCAAGCCCGTGAGACAACACTTAGGGGTAGATTTTCAAACCGCGCGATTTGGCCTACTTTTGCTGGCGCATCAGGCGCAAGCAAAAGTACGCTGGATTTTAGTAGATACGCGTGGAGCCGCGCGTATCCGCTAAAATCCGGGATCGGCGCGCGCAAGGCTATGGATTCTGTATAGCCGGCGTGCGCCGAGCCGCGCAGCCTACCTCCATTCCCTCCGAGGCCGCTCCGAAATCGGAGCGGCCTCGGAGGGAACTTTCTTTTGCCCTCCCCTCACCTTCCCCTCCCTTCCCCTACCTAACCCACCCGCCCGGCCCTGTCTAAACCCCATCCTTACCTTTGTCGGGGGATTTACGCCTCCCTCTGGGAGGCGTAAATCCCCGCGCACCAGCGGGCCGCTAGCGTGCCGGGACGCGACCTGGGGGTGGGTATGGAGGGCGCGGCCATGCCCCCGGACCGCCCCGGGCCGTAACCACGCCCCTGGGCCTGCCCCCAAAATGCTGCCGACACGACCCGAAAACGGCGCGGCGCTCGGCCCCGCCCCCCGACATGCCCCCGACACGCCCCCCTCCGAAAACCCTGGGACTTACGCGAGTCCCTGGGCTCTGCGCGCGCCTGTACGCCTATGTAAAATAGGCTCACCGGCGCGCAGGGCCCTGCTCGCCTAAATCTGCCCGGATTTGGGCGGATTTAGGCGAGCAGGGCTCTTAAAATCCGCCCCTTAGTATACACTTTAGTGTAGCCAGGAATCTTGTTTTTCATTTAAACTACAGCATAGAAGAAGATCAGCAAATTTTGGTGAAAAGAGTTCCTGAGATAGAATTTAGTTTACCAGTGCCTCTTAGCTAATCAAGCAGTGAATGCAAACAGCACCCCCTACCATATTACCCCAGACTTGGTGAGAGGACGACGATCTGGTGCACCCAGCAGCTAGTCACACTCAAATTATTCAAATAAGGACACAGATAAGTGTACAGTGGCACTTTGGCCACCAGAAAGTCTAGCTAGACCAGCCATTTATACCTTCAAGAGTTTTAAAGAAAAAGAAAGGACACTCACTGACAAAAAAAATAAAAATAAAAAGGAGACAACAGGAGAAAGAGAGACACAAATAGTGGCTAACTTATACTTAGAGAAGTCTCCTAGTAATCTGTTCAAAGTATCATTCATCAGCTGGTTCCAGTTACAATATCTGGAAAAAAAGGGTTTACACAAAGAATCAGCTACTTTATCCACCTATTGATTTAAAGCTCCATCTTTAATATTTCACTGTTAAAGGAGAGGACTAATAGCAGGCTTATCTGATAGGTATGTTGGTTTATATTCATGACTGGTTCTGTTAGTTCCTGGAGATAAGAAAAATAAGAAGAGAATTCTTTTTGGTTAACATGTATAACAACATCTGTTATCTAGCTTTGTTGTTAAGATATTATTCATGATAAATACAACATTAATTTTATTTGCAAGGAAGAATTATCAGTTTTGAAGTATCTTGAAGGATCTAAGTTTCCATCTAGATATATTTGAATTTTGCATCCTGCTTTCCTCCTTTATCCTTGAGGGTTGCAGATCCATTTTTTCCATTTTAAGAGAGACTCAGTTGGAAGGAGAATTCCCTTTCTTGGTTTCCTTCATGTGGTGAGTCCTCTAAAAACATCTGAAACCCCATTTTCATTATCTCACCTCAGCTGCTGTAGTGCAAGGGGGGGGGGGGGGGGGAATCATCCGATTATGCTGAAAGGTGGGGGGGGGGGGGGGGGAGGGGCAGATTTATGTCTGACAAAGGATGGGGGACAAGCCACAATCTAACCCCTAGATTAATTAATGTGTATGTTTAAGGAAATTACCATTTTGCATCAGTAGTATATCATATATGAATGAGAGAGAATGAGAAGCTACAAGGCCCTCCTAGTAGTGAAATATTTAAATCTGTATAGGAGGGCCATCTAAATAGGTCAAGGTGAGGTGTTGGTTTAGGGGCCAGTTTCTCATGTAGCGTGAGATGTATGAACAGCACTGTACACCTTGGTGAAGCTTTGACATCATTTTGAGTCAGGAAAGTCTCACAAAGATGCCATTTCTACTATGTTCTCTCACCCTAGTCTGATGGACTCTATAACAGGGTACCATTAAGCTAGGATGAGTTAACATGGTACACAATTTCATCTTTGTGAGACTTTCCTCACTCCAAATGACATCAAATCTTCACCAAGGTGTACTATGCTGTTCATATGTCTCACTCTACATGAGAAACTGGCCTCTAAATCCTAAAGCACCACCAATACCTCACCTTGACCTATTAGAAAGTCCTCCTATAGAGATATAAATAGTTGCACACTATGAGGGTCTCCCCAGAGGCTCTCTACTCCATTCTATTCCCTCTCTTCTCTCCCTTTCCAAACCCAGAAATGGCCAAAATGCAATTCTAAAAATCACAAATTGCATTATGGCCATTTCAGGTATATCACATAGCCTAACACCAGAAAAAAAATGGTGTAGTTATCTCCAGTGTTAAAACCATGCATTATACAATATTGCCCCTCAATTTCCTAAATCCCACCCAAACTCCTCCCTGATCCCACCCCTTCCAAAAATTTGCATTTGTGCCATGTGCTAGCGTTATTAATGCATGGGTTATGGTGGTAACGCATTATCGCATGCGTTAACACCATAACGCATTTTGATGAATGACCTGGTAAGTTGGTCATCAGAGCAGATAGCTCTGCAAGATGGCTAAAATAATCGTATAATTGATGATAAATAAAGTATGCTAAACAATCAGAATAGGGCACCCTCAGAACAATTCAACCCTGTAATGTGTTCAACCAGAAGTAAAATTATTGAACACACTATAGGAAAATGTACAATATTGTATTAAGGGGATCTTCTTATAAGAGCTCTGTGTATTGTCACCTGGCTTTGAGTCACAGAGATTACTCCTGCATTGCCCAAATCAAATCATGGGTCCCTAAAAACTATTCTTATTTTTAATTTACATTTTGCTGGGTCTGAGGTAGAGTACACACTGGGCACACCAATAGATAACATTGGCCATCAGAAATGTGAATTTACTCCACCTGAAATCCAGGAGTTAGAGTTCCAATATAAGCTCTCTCAGGCAGGCACTAGTCACAAGTTATCCTGAACAGCTGTTGGTGCTGCCCCAGTCAGCCTATGCTTTGTTCATCTAGCTGTAGGTGACTTCCCTAGAGAGCTTATTCTTGTATTTCACTTGCCAATCCTTGTGAAAATGGACTTCAATGAGAGAATGTGCCCATAGGTTGGGATGCACAGCACCAACCTCACATGCACTGCCATTTTGACAAGTAATGGCAAGTAAAAGCAAAGCATCAGCTCTCTCGGGTGAGCACCTTCAGCTGACCAGCATGCAGTTCGGCAGTGTGCATCTGACTTTGGTATCCTGTACAGCTGCAGATGCCCCCTCAAAGATTTATGTTTTGTTGAACTAGCCTTTGGTACCCTCCCCAGAGAGTTTATTCTTTGATTTGACTTGGCATTCCTTTCTAAAATGGCCTTGGATGCAAGAATTTGCTCTTTGGAGTTAGCACTTCCAGGTAGCTGAACAAAGTGTAAGCTCCCTGGAATAGGCATCCTTATTTAAACAGTATGACAAAGTTGGGATGCACTGCTCAGCTGTAAGTGCCTGCCTCAAGAGCTTACTGGAAATTAAACTCCTGGGTCCAAGGAGGAGTAAATTCACATTTCTGGTGGCCAATGTTATTTTGTTACTGTGACCAGTCTGGTAGAAGCAGCTAGACACTACCACATTGGGTACAGAAATAGTATAACATGGTCACCTGAAATGTGAGTTAAGTTTTACTCTTGTTCTGACCCAGGAGCTTTGCATGCAGAGTAGCTCATAGACACCTAAATTTATACAAATAAAATAATGCAGCTTGCCACAAACAACTCAAGCTGCGTTATTTCTCAGAAAGTTAGCTATAACTCTGGAGTTGTAGATATTTTCCCCCCAGAGCTTTGGGATGCTAATGCACATTTCGATGATCCAAGGCTGCTTTTTAAAGGGACATATAAGCCCAAAATAAACCCCCTCAAGTGTGCAGGCCCCCCTAGGGATCTTGTGAGACCCTCGCCTACCCTTCTTACCTTTTTTAGACGTGAGCCGCAGGGCTCAAAGTTAAAAAAAGATGCCAAAATTGCATAGTGATGGCCCCTCCCAATCCCCATTGCACGCCTTTAACCATAAAGCTCTTCCTAGCCTTCTACCCTGCCCCATCAGTATCAGGCCTTCACCAGCCTTCCACCCTCTATCAGTATCAGGCTCTTCCCAGTCTTCACCTCTCCATCAAAGCACCCCTAGGTTTCAGGCTGGCCACTGCCATCTTTCAAAATGATGCAGGCTGGCCTTTGCCCCTATCACATGATAGGAGAGAGGCTAGCTAGCAATATTTTGGAAAATGGTGGAGGCCAGCACTGAGCCTAGAATCACTCCAGGCCCCACTAGACTACCAGGAACCCATGTATGGCTGGGATGGTTGGAGGGGCCTTGGTAGGCTGCCTTTGGTAGGGGTGGATTGGGGGATGTAGGATTGGGGGTTGTCCAATTTTAAAAAAGGAAGGCCTTTGGAGAGGGGGTGGGGTACCACTGCACAACTTTTTATTTCTACTTTTTAATTTTGTTGAATGATGAGTCAACTCTAGAGGAGGCGGGGGTCTCGCCAGACCCCCGGGCAGGGTTGAACATATTGGGAGGCCAGTGCTTTAGGTTGAAAGGGGCTACCATCATGCAAGATTTTTCCCTTTTCCCCATGGTATTTTTTCTCATTGGAAGCCACTGTGTATATAGCCTGTACTTTGTTGCTAGCTCGTTGAGTTTGCAAGGATTGGTCTCGGCCGGTCTAAGCTACTCTGCCGCTTCCGTGCTGCCGCTGGAAGCTCTCTCTCTGCCCTTCGGGGTATTGCTAACCTGGGTACCCGCTCCTCGGGGGCCCTCTGCTTTATTTCAGGTGCCTTACAGGGATCAGGTACTCGGTCCTTGAGGGCCTGCTCTTCCTGCCTCGGTGCCGTTACCAACTTCTTCAACCTGGTGGAATCGCATACCAATAGCAACCATCTAGTGAGTAATCTAACTCTCAGTCTTTCTCATCCACAGTCCTGCCTTACTGGGAAACCTACACCGGAATCCCCCTTTACCAACGGGGTGAGAAGGGTTCCCTCTGCCGAGGGTCCTGAAGACTGCTACATCCAGACAACCTCACTACTGCCACCTCTGGTGGTACACTTCAAGCTGTTTAATAAAAGAACTAACTCTGTGTTTGTGCATCCTGATTCTAGCCCAGTACTGTGGCTCCCCACGGGGCTCCTGCCCGTGGGCGTGGTCATCTGCCACAGTACCCAAGAAACCACCCAATCACCGCTTAACCATAACACTAGAAGAGCTGGCTTTGATTCTTTTTGCCTTTGCTAAGAGACTGAAGCAAAGGTTGAAGTGAGTTTTAAGATTTTTGGACTGTCCAGCAGGAATGACTAGATTTGTTTTGATTCTGAGGACTAGTTTTTGGACTAAGAGGATTTCTACCTTTCCCAGCAGTTTTTGTGCTGTAATTGCAACAGGGTATCCTACCCTTCGAGGGGAAGGATTGTAGGCCATGGATGTTGGTACAGAGAGAAGAATTGCAAGAGGGAGAGGCATAGATAAGGAGACCATAGCTAATCTTATTCTGATTTTCCTCATGTTGTATTTGATCTTTACAATTCTTGCCTGGATTTTGATTTTTAAATTAAAGTAAATTTTGTGTTGAACACCAATTTGGACTCAGATGCTTTCTTTCCTTTTTATCATTGGACAGTGATTGGAGAGTGTGTTTGTACTTTCTTTTTCCATGGTGTCTCGTTACACCCCTCCTGAAGAACCCCTTGCACAGCAAAGGAGAGCAGTAGTTTGTGACTTCATTGAAACATCCATGGACATGTCCAGACTAGCCCAAGACGTTAAGCTTCCTCCCTGTCAGATGAACCCTGGCAATGTAACTCCTCAGATGCAGCACACTGCCAAACATGGGGGTCTTGCTAAATGTAAAAACAAGCTGATGAGAGAAAACAAGCTATCTATTCCTTAATACCCTCCATGTAATCTCATTTTCTCTGGATGTGAGCAAGATCCCCATGCAGGATGACTCATAGGTCATAGCCTACTTTTATATTCGAAGAGGATTTTGTGCTTTCAGTGCAGAAACCAGTACTACCTCAGAAAATCACTCAGACTTAATTTAGTTACTGTTTCATCTGTTGATTGATCTTTTTCACTCTTTTTCTCTTATTTGTAATATCTTTCTGGAAATTTAAATAAAGAGTTTTAAAAAAGCAAACCATTTAGTTTGATGTATGTATGTGTGATTTCTGACAAAGACTTGTCCAAACTAGATTGGTGAATGAAGAAACAATCATTAATGACATTGAATTGTGATTCAGAAGATGTCCTGGGACATGCTACCAATTGTCGATGTAACGTTGCACAAATCATCTTATCTTCCCGTGGCTCTGTGACCCCAATTGAAAACAATTGACTTTCCTGGACAACTAATTTAGGGGCCAGTGTACTTAATTGTATTAATGCTAACACAGGTGATTAACATTACTGCACTTCAGTGCATTAGTCCACATTCATGTTAATGCAGAGTACACAAAAATGTTAATTAGCTGTGTCACATGCAAGTTCATGCAAAAGAGCTCATTAATATTTTAATGGATCATCACAAGTTGTGTTATGTAATACAATTTATGTACACTTTCCAGTCATGCTAAAACTTAATTATACAGAGGTATAGTTAAACTATTGCAATAGGCTTCTGAGCTAAAGCAAGCCAAATTACAATCACCGGGCACCATTTGCCAACTCCCCTGCCAATAATGCTGAGGTCCCCCTTGCAGCAATGCAGATACCTCACTCCCCTGTGATGCTTCAGGATGAAAGGCTTTGCCGGCCCAGCCCTTGGCCTTCCTACCCCATTCAGGCACATGTAGGAAAAATGTTTCCTAAAATCATCCAGTTCCATTTTGAGTTTTGGTGTTGGGAAGGCAAGCAGTAGTCATCCTCTTTGTTGCCCAGTTGTCTGTTTCCCTCTTTTGGATGGGGTAAGATGATATGGAAAACTGGATGGGGATTGGGGCTATCAGGCTGGCAAAGGCCTCTCATTCTGGAATGCTGTGGGTGGGGAGAGGGGCCAGTGATGGATCGCAGCCTGGTGTTATTGACACTGGTAATGCCAATGCATTATTAGCAGAAAAAAGCATTCATACAAATTACCATGCACTTCTTTTCTTATTTGTTTTTTCTTTACATCTAAAGCATAAGCAATGATACAAATATATGCAAACTAAATGTTAACCATGAGATTTTAAAATAATGTGAAAATCAAAAAGTTGGATCTATAATGTTTTAGAAGGTAACAAATGTTTCCATATTTTCAACTAGACTTGACTAGTTCAATAAATAGCAAACTTTATTTTTTCTCAAAAAAATTTAATTGCAGAATTATTTACAGGAGATGAACATAAGCAATACATAAAACCAATTCAATGAGCAGCTTCATAAAAGAGCCATGGTGCAAAATAGAGAAGCACAGTTTTCGTACAATCAGCTGCAGGTGAGTCGGAAATCAAGAAAGAAAGGTAATAATGCAAATAATTGTTTTCTTCAGTATTAACCACTAATGTTTTGGTAAAGAAAATATCATCAAAGAAGCCATGAAATAGCATACTGTACATTTGGTTTGGGTATCCTGCATGCTACTAAACAAACTGAAATGCATTGAAAGAACCAGAAAAGAATTACATAAAACAGAACAAACTTAATGATGCGTAACTGTACAGGTGGTGAATATTTGGCACTCAGTTTGTCCTCATAGTTGATATGATTTCATATGCATTTATATATATATATATATATATATATAGATCTATGTATAGAAATTATTTATATGTATTTTATTTATAAATATTTATATAATTTTGTTATTAAATGAACAGCTACTGCCTTACAGTTTTCTAGGAGGCATGATTGAATTTAGTCTATAGGCCACGCTCGAACATTTTGGCACATCGTAGTGTGAAGAATGGATGCATGACTTTTTCATTTCTGTACAATAACTGTCAAACCTGTACAGAAGTGACATTGCTTCCAAAATCTACTAGAAAAGAAGAGCTTAAAAATAAAGCCTCTTTATCAGCTGTACTACTTGAAAGTGGAATATTATTAATCCGGCAATTCAGTGAACACAGTGCAGAGGAAGCTGCGTGAATGTTGAGCCCTTTGTAGAGAAAACAAGCCCGCTGGACTCTGTTGCTCTTAGCTTTCCAGGAGTGGGGCCAGTCAAAGCATGGATATGAATTTCATAAATCTTTATAACTAAAGGTCAGAAACCCCCCCCCTCCCCTCCCCCGATGTGTATCTGTGGACAAAGAGAGATCGCAAAGCTCTCTCTTGAGTTTTCTGGGACAAAAATAAAAGACCGATTGGAAAGAAAGCTTATGTCAGGCAAAATAAAAATCAACCAGTGTAGCATCTATTTTATTTGTTATGATTTTGTAATTTTAGAATACTAATCAATAAGAAATTAGCTTTCATAAAATGTAAGGTAATTTTACAGTAAGGTAATTTCATGAAATAATTGGGGGGTTTTTTGTATTGCCTGCCATGCACAGTATGCCTGTGCTCATAACCAGGAAGAATGCAGTCGTCAAGTTTTATAATATGAAATAACATCAGAAACCAGTTCCATGTATACCTGTGATCATTGCACAGAATGCTATAGTACATCTTTCTAAGGTATGTAATGAACACTTGAGGCTTTATTTATCAAAAACTTGTTTAGTTCTATAAGCAGAGAATGGGAGAAAGCCCTGGATAAATTGGGCCATTAATTTTCTAAGAGGTCAATATTCACTTAGTAAACTGGTCAGTGGCAAAAATATCCAAAGCTGCATGCACAGCTTTTCCTGGATGTTCATCAGGACTTATACGCACAAGTCTCCGGTTGAATATACTCAGATAAAGAAAGGGATGCTATTTTTCTGACCAGACGGGTACCTAACTTTGTCTGGAGAGCACAATATGTGCACTCACTGGTTAAAGTTTAGTCCTGCTCCCTAGAATCCCTCTCTCTTTTTTATCTGGATAATTTTTGTGTGCGCAAAATGAGTGCAGTTAGCAGGAAGGGGTGTGGAATATATTATTAAAAGCCCCACAGAGGTTTTACATATTGACTTCTAAGAAGGTAATTTTATAACTATTTGTATTGTGGGAAAGGCAGTGTGTACATTTTACGCACATACCTTTCCCCAGATTTTCAAAACGAACGTATGCACATAAATTGGCTTTGATAATTCCTGGGTAAATGCCATGCTATATGCACATAAACTCAATTGCACAAAGTTATGCCTGCTCTTTCAAGGGCATTACTTGTGCAGGCTATCTTATGCACATAATTTTTAAACTAAGAAATTATGTGCATAGGTCCCAGTTTGGCCCTGGCGCCGCTCACTGGAAGGCCTGGCACCAGTGAGCAAAGAAGTATGCATGAAATCAGGTTACGTGCATATTTTTATGCACACTGAGCCCTGGGTTATTTTATAACAGCTATTTACTCGCATAAACTATATACTTCATGCATGTAAATGGTTTTGAAAATCAGGCCCAAAAGTCTAATAATTCAAAGGAAAGTTAAAAGGGAGTCACTAGCTGATTGAGTACCTGTACTATATTAGAAAAGTAAAATATTATCTTATTTTCTCTGTATGATTGATAGAATGGCTTTTATCACCATACTGGGAAGACCTTTACGTTGACAAGCATGTCTCCTTTATATGACTGTGACCAGTATAGGTCTCAGTTCAGCAAAATGCCTGCATTATGTAAGGGCTGGAGGTGTTTGGCTTGCAGAATTTGTTTTGTAATGCTGCAAAAAATATATTTCAGCTAACCTGGGGAAAATGTCTCACTGCAGCAATCTTTTGCTGAATTGAGACTTCAGTGAGTGAGAGATCGCCCTACAGCTCCCATGCACATACAATAGATGGCGCTGTATAATTTCAGTTCTGAAGAAATAACTTCAATATTTCCCATTGATTATTTCTTTCAGTGTTGTTTCAGCTTTCATATTTTAATTTCAATAAAGAGTTAAACTTATTATTTTTTTTGCAAAGGTATTTCTCACAGGACAAGCAGGATGGTAGTCCTCACATATGGGAGACATGACAGGATGGAGCCCAATCACGGAACACTTTTGTCAAAGTTTCTAGAACTTTGACTGGCACCTACTGGGCATGCCCAGCATGGCACTAAACCTGCAGCCAGCAGCGGTCCCCCTTCAGTCTTCTTTTTTCCACACAGCAGTAGCCATGCGGGTTAAGGAGCTCTTACAGATTCCTGACAGGAATTTTCCTCATGGAATTGCTGCAAACTTTCATACCCCACAAGGGTCCCCCTCTTGAATTTTTGCTTCCACGGTACTCTGGTAAGTTTTTAACCCGATTCCTGTCGATTCCGGCCCTCGCGGCCTACTGGCCGTCGACCGCACCACGGCTCAATTTTTCAAAGGGTATGCCATCAGGGTTCCGTCGGTGCCCTGACTACACTCGCACCATGTCCATAAAAGACCCCCATAAAGTCTGTGTAATGTTCCTCGGGTGTGAGCATGATGTCCTGACTTGCACCAAATTTGCCTTAATGACACCAAAAGGTCGCAAAGCCAAAATGGAGAAGATGGAACTTCTCTTCCATTCTCAAACTCCGACACCGTCAATTGCTTCGACATCTTCGGAACCGGTGCCGTGCACTTCGCACCAGCATCGGGCACCGGCCGGTGACGTCCGGCATAGACGACCTTTTGGAGCCAGTTTCCCATATCCTGATTGCTTCGTGGAAGCCTTACATGAGAAAATCATATTTTTACAAAAGGAACAGGTTTACGTCATGGTGTTCCTCACTGTCACTTAATCCTTTTACCTGTTCCACCACGAAGTTTCTAGACTATCTCTGGTACTTATCAGAGTCAGGTCTAAAAACTTCTTCCATCAGGATGCATGTCAATGTGGTAGCCGCCTTCCATAAAGGTGTTGGGGATGTACCCATTTCTGTACAACCCCTTGTGACATGCTTTTTGAAGGGCTTGCTCCACCTCAAATCTCCACTACACCCTCCGACCCCTTCTTGGGACCTCAACCTGGTTTTGGGTCGGCTCATGAAACCACCATTCGAGCCTCTCAAATCCTGTGATCTTCGATATCTTACATGGAAAGTGATTTTTCTTCTAGCAATCACTTCCGCTCGCAGAGCTGGTGAGTTACAGGTCCTAGTTACCTATCCGCCTTACACTAAACATCTGCACAGCCGGGTAGCACTTCACACTCACCCTACGTTTTTGCATAAGGTAGTATCGGAGTTTCACATTAATCAATCCATTATACTACCAACCTTCTTTCCCAGGCCCCATTCTAATCCAGGAGAACAGGCTCTGCATACCCTTGACTGTAAACGAGCTCTAGCATTCTATCTAGATCATAGAGCTACCCACAAGAAAAGTACTCAATTGTTTGTTTCTTTCCATTCCACCAAATTGAGACAGCCTTTGGGTAAGCAGACTCTCTCCTCCTGGTTAGCAGACTGCATATCCTTTTGCTATCAGCAAGCAGGCATTCCACTTCAAGACTGTGTTAAAGCACACTCTGTCAGGGCCATGGCAACTTCAGTAGTGCACCTGCGCTCAGTTCCACTTCCTGACATTTGTAGGGCTGCTACCTGGAGTTCTCTCCATACCTTTACAGCCCATTATTGCTTAGACAAGGCTGGAAGACAAGATTCCATCTTCTGCCAGTCTGTCTTGCGCAACCTTTTTGCAACTTGATGTACCAACACCCTTCCGCCTGCCCGTTAGGGTTCAGGATTCCCTCTACCAAATTCCACTTCAGTCCTTGTGCCTATTGCACATCTTGGGTACATTTGGTGCAATTCTTGGACATCCTCAGCTCGGTACTCACCCATATGTGAAGACTACCATCCTGTTGTCCTGTGAGAAAGCAGAAGTTGCTTACCTCTAACAGGTGTTCTCACAGGACAGCAGGATGTTAGTCCTCACGAAACCTGCCCGCCACCCCGTGGTGTTGGGTTCGTTACGTTTTCTTATTTTATTTTTTGGCACTTTCTGTAGCTTTAAACAAGACTGAAGGGGGACCCCTGCTGGCTACAGGTTTAGTGCCATGCTGGGCATGCCCAGTAGGTGCCAGTCAAAGTTCTAGGAACTTTGACAAAAGTGTTCTGTGATTGGGCTCCATCCTATGATGTCATCCATATGTGAGGACTAACATCCTTCTGTCTTGTGAGAACACCTGTTACAGGTAAGCAACATCTGCTATCCTTCGCATACCAAATTTTTAAAATAGTGGAAGCTGCATTTATACCAAACATTGCTATAACCCTCTTCTTCATTGGCAGGGTTCTAGAGGAAGGTAAACCAAACTCTATAGTATCAATATGCCAATGAGATTATTACCAGAAAAACCAAGAAACAAAAAAACTATTTCCTGACAGCAGTTACTTAAAACATACCTCTACTAGCTAATTGCATAGGCCAATATTTTGAAAAATTCAGAAGTCACTCACACTGCCAAATTTCTCTGTGCTGCAGAAACAAAGATTTGGGTAAAGTTTCAGAATATTTGGCGAGGAGTGACAGAGCTTTACTTCGATGGATAGGCTTTTGTGCACTGCAGAATTTCACAAAACTGAAGCCACAGTAGTAAATAAATCTTTCACTTCCTGAATTCCATGAGGCTTTTAGCTTCTATCATGGCGGCAGTTCTCAACATGCTCCTCCCCCCCCCCCACACTAGTCTGATTTTCAGAATGTCCACAGTGAATATGCATGAGATGGATTTGCATGCTTTGGAAGCAGTAAATACAGATCTAATCACATGCATATTCATTGAGGATATCCTGATTAGCAAACAGCCTTGTATTGCTTGAGCACAGGGTTAAGAAGCGCAGTGCCAACATCTATCTTTCTAGTTCCAAATGCTAACGTAGGGGGTCATTTTCCAAAGCGATTGCACGCGAAAAGTCCCTTTTCGATTGCGATCACTAAATGGGGCGGAGTCGGGGCGGCGTCAAGACCGGAACAGGAGGAGTCGGGGTGGCACCGGGGCAGATGCCGCGAAGACATCGTGGACAGCGAAAAGGTAAGAACCCTTTTCGCTGCCAATTTCGCTACCAATTTTTGCGAAAGCTGGCAGCGATCACACAGCAGAGGTGCGATCGCTGCTGGCTTTTGCAGGCCCGCCCCCCTGTACCACGCGATTCAGAACCCGGCGGTATTAGTGACTCTAGGTCTTAATTATTTTTAATATCTGTCTTCCTGACTCTGTAGCTTACTCTTATGCCTCCTTACCCTTGATGGTTAAACTTAAAGCATGACCTAGCTCTTGATGCATCCCTTAGTGGTATTTATTGGTGTGGAGAAGTTTTAAGTCAGGGTTTCTCCCAACCTGTTTTGCTGACTCCACAGCTATTTGGGTTTTTAGAGTATCCACAATGAATATGAATGCCATAAATTTGCATAGATTGGCTCTCCAATGCTTAGAAATTTATCTCCTGCTTATTTGTTGTGGATTTCCAGAAAACCTGACTGGGGCTGTGGGGATCACCAGGACAGGCTTAAGAAGCCCAGTTTCAATGTACCATTTTTCAGCCTGGGCTTTTATCCCATTCTGAGGTTAATATTTGAAGCCATTTAGATGGATAACTCACAAGTTATCCATCTAAACCCAAGTTATCCATTTAAATGTTTAGATCTGAATATTGGCCACACTGTGTGTCTATGGGTTTGTGGTGTGGAATCAGTCATTCAATATTACCTTCATATTCTCAACAAGTTTCTTTTTATTTGGCAACTATATAAAAAGTTATATTGTGTCTGGATGAGACCAAAAACTATTGAACCTTGTGTTCTTGGTCTTTAGTCTAACTCTAATGCAAGCACGAATCAGATGGCAGTATTTAAAAAAAAAAAAAAAAAAAAAAAAGTTCCTGGTATTAATAACATAGCCAGTACCAAGAAAATCTGACCCAAAGTTACCATCCAAAAACCTTATGTAACCCACCCTGGTATGCAGGTCCACAGCAAGGGTAAAGCCATAAAGTTATTTATACTCTTCAGGGAAGGGACCCTGGCTAGTTCTTTCTCCCTTACTTCCTGTTAGGCTTACCAGCTGCGGCCTGTCCTGGCTGGTCTTGCCGGCTGTTTGGGCCTCCCTGTCCTTGCCGACACGGACGGCAGGCCTCCCTTGCTGCCGGGGATGTCCCGGGCCTCCCCGCTTGCAGGACGCTACCGGCGTTGCCCGCTCCTGGCCTCCCTCTCAGGCACGTGCACCTCCTGGGAACCTTTAAAGGGCCTGCGGTGGGAAATTGCCGCCGGCCGCTCTGAGTGACATCAGGCCCCAGGAAGTATATATACCTGCAGCCAACATTCTTCAGGCAACTTGGCTACAGGTCTCTTCCTCCCAGCATTCCTGCTTCAGGTTTCCTAATCCAGCATGCCTTGTTCCTGATCCAGCGTGCCTTGTTCCTGTTCCAGCCTTCCAGCTCCGGACCCTGCCTGCCTGTTCCTCTTCCCGGTCTTTCTCCCTTCGGACGAATCTTCTGGCTTCCTGATCTTGGACCGGCTCTAGTCTTGTCTCCCTCCGGCAGCCCTGACCTCAGATCGGATTCTCCGGCCTTCTCTCCGCTGCCTCTGTTTGGAATTGGATGATGGTATTCTCTGCTCTTCTCCTTCTGCTCCAGTCCGGGTTCCGCTTCACCTCCTGATGCTCACCTTCTTGCCTCCCGTCATCCCAGGGGCCCACCTAAGTCCAGCCGGCCCTGGCACCCAAGGGCTCAACCCATGGGGAATGTGGGTTGGTAGTGTCGAAGCTCCAGCTGGCCCCTGCATCTCTCCGATGGTGGAGACCTGCGGGGGTTCTCCCTCTCAGGTTGCACTAACTCCGCCTCGAGCCAAGGGTCCACAATCCTATCTGGATTCATAACACTTCCCAAGGTGTGGATTCTTTTGACTGGGGGAAGAAAGGAGTCCTTTCAGGCCCCAATGTGACAGGAGTGGTTTCTTTACACATTTCCTTGTGTTTCTCCTGGGGAGGATGTCTGTTTCTTTATGTGGGTTCAGTGAATGCAAAATAAATATTCTGGAGTTGCTTTGGTAGTGTCCAAAATAAAAGTCTTTACTGTTAAACACTGATGATGAATGACTCACAACTCAGACTGCAGCACCACAGAAGTCTCTCTTCAGTTCCTTTACAGTCTCTTCCCTCTGTCTGTGCAGGACTCACTTATATATCAGGGCAGGGAAAATATCCACTCTCTTTGTTTAAAGTGAAGTGGAGCTCCCAGATGGGCAGGGTCTTTAGGATGGACAAAACCCCTTCCAAGCTGATAAAAATAGCAAAGTCTATGGCACAGAGAGTAAATCCTCTCTTTCTCTCCTTGGGGGTTGAACACCGGATGGGTGTCTCCAGTGATGTTACTTTCCTTTTCTCATGGTTAGCAGATCTTCAGGATCTCCTTGATCTTACACAGTCTCTGGATCCTAGATGGAAAGGACCCTCTTTGAAACAAGCAGTTCTCTTGCTTCTAGCTGGAAGGATGGGGCAGCCAAAACCTTCCTCCTGGATCTTGTAACAAAACTCTTTCCCCCAAACTTCCAGAGTTGCTCCTTGCAGAGGGTCACTGTCACCCCTTTCCTCATTAAGGGTACAGAGGGCAGATCTTCCCTATCCCTGGGCGTCCCAGACACAGAGTTTTCCAATCCCTGTGCCCAAGAAAGGCCCAGGTGTCTCACAAGGCTCCTACCATGAAAAATCTCAAAAACAACCCAACCAGCTTGTGAGTAGACTGGAAGGAAAACCCTCCTGACCCTGGTCAGGACCCACGGGCTGGGCTAGCCTGCTTTTACTGACTGGGCCTGCAAAACAACAAATGCTAAACATCTCTACGCCTCTCTACTCTTTGAAAACCTAAAGGGACTACCTCTCAAGCTCACTCAGGAGAGCTCCTAAATAGACTTCCAGAGGGATGGCCATTCCAGACTCTTCAAAGGGAAGAGCTGCACTGGAATGGAACCTCCCTCTACTCTAACCTATTCTCTCTCTAAGTAAAGGGCTCACCCAGGTTTTGCTGGTGACGGGACTGTTGTCCCTGCCACGCTTCCATGTATCAGCTGTGCCGCTGGAAAAAGGCATATTAGAATAAATATTTCCCTCAAAAAAGCCCAAGAAAGACTGTATTAACCTTTTTCTGAATGCTGTCAATATTTTATCAGAATGCTAGAATACCTTCTGAATTTTAGATATTTCTTGGACTGTCACTTCTCAAAAAGACTTTTCTTTGTCAGGGATTAGTCAATCTGCAGGGCGCACACACAAAATAAAACTATAGTAGCAGCAAAAAGCAACAAATAAATCCTTCTCACCCTCTACCCTGTAGCTCATCTCTGTTAGAATGTCCCTGCTGGTGCTGAAATGTCACTTTTACAAGTTGCTGAATGCTGTTGGTCATTTATGTGAAAGGCTTAGAAGGAAGAAACCTTTCAGTGCTCATCAGAACATTCCAGGGGTCAAATGGATTGTCCTAACACTCAGCCTGAGTTAAAAAGCATAACAGCATAGTCTTATATGGGCCTATTTACTACAGGATTTTTCCCATTTCGTATATGTGGGAAAATGCTTACTGGATAGGGCTCTGTTTGTGTCAGTCAATCATATCATTAGATGACTGCCCTTTATTTATTGCTAATCAGAAAGAAAACTGAACACAAATAGAAACTCAGCCACAGTGTTTTCACAAAAGAGCATAAGAAACTATAATTTTATGAAGCCTGACTAGATTTGCTAAGGTTTCTAATACTGTCTAATAAAAAAAATAGCACAGGGCCATCAGTTAGTGACAAGATAGTAGTTTTCTGCTTACAGAACAAGTTTGATTTAGCATTTACTTTTTGTTAAAAAAAGAAAAAAAAGCCTCAAGCCTTGGTTTTGTCTCTAGTTTTATAGTGCAAGTGCCTGGCATTTCATTGCTGTTATCTGGAAAGTATCTCCTAGGGAAGGAACACACTGAACTTTGATAAATTGCTCTTGCTCTAGGACTCTATTTCATTTCACAAAGCGTCCAAGGACACTCGGTCAATCAGAATTCCTGACGGTCTGGCACACCCCCTGCTTTGTATTCCATGTGGAGTTCTGCTGTAGAACAGTGACTTGCCAATGGACTAGCCCTCTGTACAAGAGCAAGGGGAAATCAAAGGAAACGGATACAAATCTGCAGGCGTTAAAAAATTCTCTCTTTCATGGTATAAGTGTCATCAAGCGGTGCTGTTTGATTTATTTAATTTATATTCTGCTTTTCAGGTACTTCAAAGCAGATTACATTCAGGTGCTGTAGGTATTTATCCCAAGAGGGCTTACAATCTAAGGGTCTGATTTACTAAGGCTTTTCTCACATTCGAGTGCATTTTAAAACCCCTGCTTGCGCCAAAAGCGGGAAATGCGCACACAGGTCAGGCCAGTGCGTGCCGAGCGGATTTTAAAAGCCATCCGAGAATGCGTGGATGTACGCCAATAAAATTTTTTTTTTTAAAAAGGGGCAGGGCGTGGGCATGGCCTGGGTGGGGCATAGGTGTTCCTGGATTTCTCAATGAAACGAGCACGTGAGCAGGGTTTTAAAGGTCGGGGTTAACAAGGTAAAAGAGAGGCTATTTAATTTGGGGCTTAGGAAGTCCTATCTCTTATCTGGCCGAACTGAGAAAACTGATAATTGCATTGGCCTGCGTGGCTACTAAAATCCCCCCCACTTATTTGGTAGAAGTGGCATTTGCATGCATAGGCGTGTGCCTACTTAACATTGCGCACACATGTGCTGGTGTACAGCTCATTTTATACCATGCACACATATATATATATATGTGTATGTTATAAAACGGCTGCATCCTTGGGCACGAGCCGGCAAACGAGCACACATGTGCGCCCGATTCAAAGTAACTGCCATTTTGTGTATATGGGAAAATTGCTTAGTAAATCCGGCCCTAGGTTTGTATTTGAGGCAATGGAGGGTGAAGTGACCTGCCCAAAGTCATAAGGAGAGGGAGCAGGATTTGAACCCTAGCTTACAGCCCACTGCTCTAACCACTAGACTATTCCTTGATCTGGTCAGTTTTGTATTGCATGTTAAGATTATGTTTCTTATATCATAAGAGATTTCATATCTCTTCTATTAACTGATGTAGCTTCTATTAACTTATGTAAGTAAAATTTACTGCACCTGAGAACTCTAAAATACAGAATAAATAAAGGCTCAAATAGATGGTCTACTTCTTATCTTGTTAACTACTCTAATTTTTCTGAAGTATAATAATAGTATATAGACAAATACTTTGATTCTTTCCTAAGCATCTTTGAATTTCAGTTCTATTTATAAAGTTTACTGACAACTAAAAATGCTTTTTTGTCATTCTCTTGGGGAAAAAAAGGTATCCTCAAATGTTCATTAACTTAAAGACACTACACATGGAAACAAGCTTCACATAAATAAAATGTACACACAAGTCTAGTTCTTAGGCATGATGGGCTATTTTTTTTTTTTTTTTTTTTACTTAAATGCAGGAGGCATGTTTATTATACTTGTGTTCTATGGAGAGCAAACAGAATTCTCTTGGAGTGTTCCCTCCATTTACAGATCATCCCGCAGGCAGCCTGAGCACGTGTTCAAGACTATAGAAAGTACTTTACAATCACAGGGAATACAACTCTCTAGGCCCAATCCAGAAAAATAGATTGGGTCCCACAGAGTGACTTTTAGGGGCATGCAAGTCCCTAACGTTTCCTAAGAATTTTGCTTGGACACCTACAATGATGCCTCTGTCCAGACTGAGCTTGATAAGAATAGTTAGAGAAGATCATGTTGTACCTGGGAGGGTATGAGGAGCTCATTCATTTGCATTGAATGTTTAATTGATCTTAGCTTTCCTGTTATGTCCATGTGATATTATAAGTTACTGGATTCTTTCCTACAGTGCTTCAGCACCTCCTTTCCTGTTCTGTGCTAGTATTGAATGCTTGCTTGAAACCGTTATTGATTGTTATTTTTGTGGGCTGAAAGAGCTGTGTGGCATGACCTTATCAGAGGCTAATCAAGTATCCACATCTTGAGGCAGTGATTTAGACTGCGTCAATGTGATTGATTTGCAACACAAGTATTATAAACGTTTTTTTTTTATTTTTTAGCTAATTAAATATACAATACATAAATAAACATGGCTTCTTTTTCTGCCTTCATTGATACAGTGTTATCTATGCAAGATCTGGAATATATTGCACTTAAAAAACATAATGTGCACCGATAACATTTTATCATTAGCAGCAGGCATCTGATATATTGATAAATATTTTTCTTTGGACCAGACGAGGAACTAGTAAGAACTGTATGTATCCGAAGAAGAATATTTAAGATATCATATTAAATACATGAACACTGTCAAATTTAGTAGCATTTGATGTGTTGACAGCCTGCATTTTGACTGGTTTAGCAACCGAACAGAAGAATTAGGATACCAAAAATCTCTTAACATTCAATGTCAAATTAACATCTTTATGAATGGGTTCGAGAAAATGCTGTAAAATGAGTTATCAAAGTTCTGCTAAATGGCTGCATTCAATTTTTCAACTTTAAGGTTCCAGGACATTAGGTGAACTGTATCAGCTGCCATACTCTGTATCAGTAAGTCTATTTTGGATTTCCTACATTTAGACGAGATTCCTCCCTCCCTTGGCTCTATAAGAATGTCTAATTAGCAGCTCAACCAGTAATAAAACATGACTTTTTCAGACTAAAGTGCCATCACCAGCAAATGCATATGTATTCAAAAGAGTACACATAAGCAGCATGAAAGTTATACGTTAGCCAGGTTCCAGGTCTTTTCTTGGAAAATGCTTTTCCAGTACCTTAGTCTGTGTTGCAATGTATGCAACATCATTTTAAGGATGGATTTTTGCATCGATTTTGAAGTCTATACATTCCTTGTATTTAATTTAAATTTTTTTTTTGCTTCCAAATATAGCTTAAGGCTGTGTAAGGTGTGCAGCGGACATGGAGTGGTACAGAGCTGTGCCTCAAAGCAGAAGTTGGGGGTTAAATTTATTGAAATCATGATTTTATTCCCCCCCTCCCCCCAAATTAATAGAATTTGACATGTAATTTAAGAAATATGATAGAAAACTGTAACCTCTGGCACAGGGAGGGTAATCTTCAATCATTTCTGTGGGTTTTACCGCTGGAAATGGTCCCGCCTGTCTGCGGGTAAAAGTGTGTGCATTGTTCCACAACACACAAACCTTTGCTCGCATGCTGCAGGGATGATCTCGAGGGTTAGGTTGGGGAGACAAAAAAAACCAAAAACAAAACGTTTCAAACCTGCGGGCAGTGTTTTGCCTGGGAAAAAACAACCCCAGAAGAAACAGGCACAAATCTTTTATGTTTCCTTTCTCCCAAGGCCCATAGATTTTCTTTGATTATTAGTGCAAACCCCATGAGTACGCACTTTGCAGGGGGGTTTCTGAATGATACAGCAGGTTGCAGGATACGCTCCATGGATATTTAAAGTGCTCATCAAGGTGAAGAACTAGAAGTGCTGGAGCACAATTAGGTAGATCTTTCGCACATGGCCCCTTCATTAAATTAAGTAAATAAAAGGTGTTGGATGGAAACACCTGCCTCATACTTCCAGGATAATCAGACTACTCACAGCTGGGTCTCTGAGCACAATGTAGAGCCTAAGGCTTTATTCCTCACTCGTTGTGCAGGAGAAAACAAAAGGCTTAGTAAATCAGACCCTTAGTTATCTTCCTCAGAAAAGTTTTAAGATCTGCTAAAATGGTCAACTGGTGGGGATTGGGGGTCATCTAAACTGATTTAAAAAAAACGTTTAAGGCCTTTGGATTGGAGTGCACTGGTCCCTTCTTTTATTTTCCCCCAGAAGTTAATCAGTAGTTTGAAATAACATTATTTTGGCATTCTGTGTCTTGCTAAGCCTTAAATCATTCCAAGTCTGATACTAGCAAGTATGCTATTCTTCCCTTAGCTGATAGTGCATAGGAAAAAGATCTCTGAAAAAAATACAAATGTTAAACCACATTTCACCTTTACTATACCTTAAAATAACCATTTAAACTAAGATATACTTACCACTTACATTCATAATTCTTAAACCAATTACAATATCACAACTGGTATTTTAAACAAGCAAACATTCATTTTTTGTCAAGGATACCCTAATAACTGAACTGATACAGCATTGCATGAGTTTTAAACAATATGTATAATAGTTATAACCCTTAAAACAAAGGAATGGCTGAAAATAAATTGCACATGTAGGATGAACTAAAATGTAGAAAACCCAGAAATAAATGTTCTATTAGGAGTAAGTATAACTTTTTTGTTTTACACGTCTTGCTACAGAAAATCTGACTTTTTAAGGCATCCGTTATCCTTTCTCCCATTTCTCGAGCCCTCTTGCATTGAGATTACACATGCATTTTTTTTTTGTGTATTTCCAGCAAACATTTCGTCAATGGATATTCTCAAAGGAAACAGACTTGTATTCTTCTAAGTTTCTGAGAAATGCACTGGAATTTCACTGACTGGTGATTTCTATTCAGATCCGTAGACTTGACATGGCATGCGAGACCTCAAATTCTTTTGCAGGAACAAAGGTAAGTAGCATGGCAGAGAGTGCATGGGGCAGCGTTCTAGCTGGATTCAAGGAAAAGAAACTGGAGGTCAGAGAAACCAATGGGTTCTTCCTTTTCTGCACGTCAAGTTTGTAGCACCTTCTACTTGGAATAGCTAATGCCTCTAGTGAATGGCGAGATGCACCCATTGAGTCTGTTATTCTTATTCCTAATTGTCACACGATTTATAAAAATATAAATAACCAAAAAACTGAGCTGGGTTACATCTCCAGAGGTGTTTCTTGTTGTCCTCTGAGAACTTATTGGATGTCGAGTCTCAACAATCCCTATCCAGTGTCGCTGATCGTAGGTCAGACACTAAATACAAAAAGAAGTAGTTCTTAGAATGAGCTCTACAAACTCTGAGGAAACCAGAAGCATTCCACTGAGCTTAGGGCATGAAGAACACAACAGCAAGGGCATATTCAGTGGAGAGAGAATGAGACCAAAATTACCAGATGAGTGACAAACTGTACAAGCGTGTGTGTTTTTTTTTGTTTAAAAAGGACCAGCTGAGACCTCCTGTCTTTAGAGCCTGGTCTGCGCCTCTGGGATATATATCTCGATGCTGTCTGCACGCTCTGTGGTGGAGTTCTGCCGAAAGGATGCAGCTCTCTTTGCAGCCATTAGCCGTCTTCTGGCCTCTTGGCGTTGCCTATCAGGTAGGTCTAGAGACCTTTCTCTTGTAATGGGGAGTTTCCCTTTTGGGGGCTTCTTTGGTACTGGAGGGGGAACCTTCTTTTCATCCTAGAAAATGATATAAATAGGTCAGAGCTGAATTCGTATGAAAGCGAATGTAATCAGGCATTTTAACGTCTGAGGTTCAGAATATACTTTTTTTTTTAAATCAAATAAATACACTGGATGGTATTGAGATGCTCTGGCATCCCAGGTAGAATGTCAGTTTGGTTCCATCCCAATTAAACAGAAATGATTTATCATTTATTATTTTCCACATGTTTGTATAAAATGAAATTTATATGATAAAAGAAACACAGAGGATAATGGCAGATAAGGACAGTAAGGTGCATCTAGTCTGGCCAGCTTGCTACGTGTTACAATGCCATGGCTTTCGCTTCAGTTCTTATCAACTGAGGATCCTCTATTAAATCAATATATTTAGAAACTGAGGTACTTAACTGGTTTTTCGCATAAAGGGGGCTTTGCATAAAATTTAGCACAAAATGCTCAGATATATGCAAAAATGCTAAAAATGTGATGTTTTATGCTATTTTTCAAGGTAAGTCCCTTTTTGTGAAAAACTTTAGCCATAGCTGGCTTCACAACAGTAAACTTTCACATGTGGACCGCTTCGCACATAAATGTATTCAAATCTCCTTATTAATGAATTGCTACAATGAAAAATCATGCAAAGCAGCTCATTAATGTGGAACTTTGGAAAAAATAGCTATGCCAACAATTCTTTGCAGGCCCGTCTTCACAAAAAGGATAACACCTGAATGAGCATTATTTATTTATTTATTTGATTTATATTCCACTTTTTGACACTTCAAAACAGATTGCATTCAGCTACTGCAGGTATTTCCCTATCCCCCGAGGGCATGCAATCTAAGTTGTTAGTTTAGCTGTCGGCCTGGGGAGTGGTGTTTTGTACGCAACAGCTCACAGTGTTAAAGGGCCTGCATGATCTACGTGAAGCCAACACCCCTACATGAATCATAAATTCCTTGGGGATCAGGTGGACTACCCCTCATGGACCATAAGTGTATAAAAAAATATCACATAGGAAGCCCCACTCCCTTGTTCCCCAAAATACATCTAAATTTCCATTTAGAGCTCCCCCATCCCTGTTCCACTGAAATCTTACCCCATCAAAGGGGTAACCTTCTGATGGAAAGAGTGATCCACATTTGCTCCTATCCTGTCAGTGCTAGCTTTCAAAATGGTGTTGGTTAACCCCATGAGCTCCCTTGCAGATGGGGATAGCTCCTGCACCTAAATACCACCCTAGGCAGACAAAGGAGGTGGTGGGGAGCAATACAGTGGCCCCCCAATGGAAATGTAAGGTATTTACATTTAAGGATTTAAGGGGGCAGGGCTACTTCAGGGACATTTTTTAATACATTTATGTGCCTCGAAGTACTCTGGGTTTGACCAATGGAGGTATTCACATGGACATCTGGAGGGAGGCGGGCTTCAAATGGGCTGCTCGGCCCCTTTAACGCCATGAGCCAGTGTGTGCGAAGCACCGCTTTCCCAGGTCTGTATTGCATATTGACATGAACGGGAAAGCATGACGTTCCTGACCATGGCAACGTGCAAAATATTTCTCAAGAAAGTTTGCTACAGATGCTAATGAGTGCCGAACTCATTACCGTCAATAGCTCGAGGCTTGGCTGCACATTTTACTTTCTTACGGGCCGATACAGTACAGTGCGCTGCGACGGAGCGCACTGTTAACTCGCCATTGGACGCGTGTTTTCCCTTACCCCTTATTCAGCAAGGGGCCGAAAATGCGCGTCCAATCCCCCGAAGCTAATAGCGCCCGCAACATGCAAATGCATGTTGATGGCCCTATTAGGTATTCCCACGCGATTCAGAAAACAAAATGTGCAGCCAAGCCGCACATTTTCTTTCAGAAATTAGCGCCTACCCAAAGGTCGGCGCTAATTTCTTAGGGCACCGGGAAAGTGCACAGAAAAGCAGTAAAAACTGCTTTTCTGTGCACCCTCTGACTTAATATCATGGTGATATTGTCGGAGGTCCCAAAACTTTCCAAAAGTAAAAAAAAAAGAATAAAAAATTTAAAGTCGGCCCGCGGCTGTCGGGTCGAAAACCGGACACTCAATTTTGCTGGCATCCAGTTTCCGAGCCCGTGGCTGTCAGTGGGCTGGAGAACCAACGCCGGCAAAATTGAGCGACGGCTGTCAAACCCGCTGACAGCCACCGCTCCGGTCCAAAAGGAGGCGCTAGGGACGCGCTAGTGTCCCTAACGCTTCCTTTTACCTGGTTTTACCGCTGGGCCTAATTAGCATACTGAATCGCACGCACAGGACAGCACGTTAGTGAATCACATGGGAATAACTAATTAGTTTCGGGGGGGTTGGACGCGCGTTTTCGACGCGCTAGCTTTACCCCTTATCTTTAAAGATAAGGATTTTGAAAGATGGCGCCGGCCATCCAGTGCTCCTACCATGTGACAGGTGCCGGCCAATGGCACGGATACCCTGTCACATGGTAAGGGCAAAGGGCCATCGGCACCATTTTTATTAGTGGCAACTGATGGCCCAAGAGCGGGAGATCGCTCCCGGCGTCCCCACTGGACCACCAGGTAATTTTAAAACGTTTTGGGGGGGGGGGTCGGGAGGGTGGGGGAGGCTAAGGGGTCAGTTTTAAAGGGTCGGGGTGGGTTTTTTTTTTTATCGGGCCATCGGCGCCATTTTTATTAGTGGCAGCCGACGGCCCGAGAGGGGGCAATCGGTCCCAGGGCTTCCACTGGACCACCAGGTGATTTTAAAATGTTTTTGGGGGGGTTAGGAGGGTGGGGGAAGATAAGGGATTAGTTTTAAAGGGTCGGGGTGGGTTTAGGGGTTGTTTTGGTGTGCCGGTTTTCCCGCCCTCCCCCCCCAAATAACTCCTGTTAGTGGACACAGACCCGATTAACGATTTTTCACGATAAATCGGGGGAATTTCTATTGTATTGCACACTTTAACGATTTTTGATGATTTAAAAAATATCGGATGATATTTTAAATCGTCAAAAAACGATTCACATCCCTATTGCCTGATACCCTGTGGGAAAATTCTTTTTCAGAGTCTGATCTTTAAATAAGCAATCGCTTAAGTTGTACTTCCACATCATTTAGATGGTCTTAGCTGAGCATCAAACATGTACGTGTAAAGCATCTTGGCAAATAACGTGCATTGTATTCAGTACAGGATTTACTTTATGATTAAAGAATTCCAAAGAAACTCCAGCTAATATAAGCACTAGATTCAGGCAATCCTCTGGAATGTAGTATTCCAGTACAGTACAGTATTACACTGAACAGATAAATGGGTTAGGTAGTTAACCTTCATATAAATGTACCCCAAGCTAGGATTTGTGAGGTCTGGAAGGTTTTTGCACATCATTATTTTAGCATAGTTCTTATGTGGGAAAAACATCAGGTTTTCAATCTGCACAAATCCAGTTTTCTCTATGACTTGAAGAGCAGCGGGAAATCTGCCCTCAAAGGGGCCGATGCAATACAGTGCACTTAACTGAGCGCACTGTATAATCCGCACCCTGACACGGGTTAAATAGGTGCTAATCCACCCCCTAATGCAATAGGGGGATTAGCGCCTATTTAACCTGCATTGGATGTGGAGTGAATGTAATAGCACTCATCACATGCAAATGCAAATGCATGTAAATGAGGCTATTACTCATTCACTCGGCATGCAAAAAAATAAACGTGTGTCTCAGATGCACATTTATCAGCTATTAACGCCTGCCTGGAGCAGGCATTAATAGCTGAAGTAAAAAATTTGGGAACCATTAAGTAAAAAATATTTAAAAAAAATAATTTGGCAGACCGGTCGCGTTAGCAAGGAGGTGCCAAGGTCGCACAAGCGACCCTAGCGCCTCCTTGCTAGCGTGACCCTCTAATTTTGGTATTGCATGGCACCCCCTTGCGGGTGCCATGCGCTCATTAGGAAAGCGGGCGCTGACTTTTCAGCGCCCGCTTTCCACGCTTTATATTGCATCGGCCACTAAGGAAGGTGCCATCCACATGGGAAGTCTTCTGAGGGTAATATAGTCAAATTGTTTCTCCTAGGACAAACATGGGGTGACTTCATCAGATGGAGTCCGGCACAGAAAACTTATATCAAAGTTTCTAGAAACCTTTGATTGGCCCACTGAGGATGCCCAGCATGCCACTATCCATGCGTCCATGCGGGGGTTCCTCTTCAGTCTCTTCTTTTCCGTGAACCTGTCATCTTGCAGTTGTGGAGCTCGTGTTCTTTTTCTTTCGGAATACATTTTTTTCAGCATCTGGTCCCTCTCTATTCTTCCTGATATCTAGTTAGCTGGCGACGAGGTACGTTTTTACCTTCTGTGCGGTCGATTCCCAGTAGCAGTGCCCTTCGGGGGTCGATGGTCATTAACTGCTCGCCGGCTAGTTTTTCCACATGGTGTCATCAGTTTTTCATTGGTGCCCCAGTAGAGATGTGCGTTTGTTTTAAATGAATTAGGCAATTTGAACAAAATTGTCTAATTCATCATGGTTTGGGAGCGCTCAAAAACGAAAGAAATGTTTTCCAAAATTTCGGAAAAATTTGTATTTTGTATTAGTTCGCGCTAATGGGAATTAGCGTGCACTAACTTTAAAATATTAGTGCACACTAACTTGCACTAACACAAAATTTGGGAACCATGAAAAAAAAAAACCCTGAACCACAGAAAAAACATAATTACCTGCGGGGGATCCAAACCGAACCATGAGCCAAAAAAAACCGAAACACATTTCTAGTCCCCAGTGACCTCAGACTATGATACTTATGGATCCGCACAAGGTATGTATCCTTTGCCTGGGGGCATCACATGAAGTTCTGGGGTGTTGTTTTTGTAACCAAATAACCTCTAAGGGCCGGTGCGCCCAATTAGACAAAATGGAGAAGCTGTTCGGGTCCAAGAAGTCCAAACCCTCGACATCAGGTTGGGGGCATTGATGCTGAATGGCCGAGGGGAACAGATGGACATGATCCCTCTGTGTCCACCAGGGCCACCAGTGGAGAGGGTGCTGAGGATCAGCCTTCATTGGTCTCCTCTCACTTGAGGACCTCTGGATTGTCTCCTTCTCCCTCTGCTTTGCGGAAAGACTGGGTCAAGCACCTTGGGAAGCCCAGGAAGCATCATCACCTTTCTCCATCCTCACACAGTGCCGGGCTCAGGTTGGCACCAGCTCCTAAAGTGACCCCGTGGCAAGGAGGTATCACCCTCCATCAATGCTGGGGTCGGGGCATTCCCCACTGATTCTGGTGTCATGCACCAATATCCCTCGGTGCTCCGAGGGAGATTTGGCTATGCTTCCTCCTCCTCAGGCTGTCTTGTCATCAGCAGTCTTCAAGGAGGAGTTGGAGTGAATGGTGCAGATGGCAGTTGTTCGAGCCCTTCAGGGCACTGAGCCGCCTGCCCCATCGGTGCCTCCACCGGTGCCGGTGCCTGCACCTTCAATGTTGGCGCCACTGCTGGATCGCCTCAATATTCTTCTTAGCATTCTCCCCACACAGCTGTTGCCGGTGTCCAGGGTGCCGTCGATGCCCCTATGGCCACTGGTGTCTTCTCCGGATACTATCCCAATTCTGGGATCCTTTGAGGAGGAAGGGCCTTTGAGGCCGGAGAGGCCATCAAGACTCTTGATTCCAAGGCTAGCATTGCCTGGTCCAGTTCTAGGTCCTTTGGAGCCCTCCATGCCCTCAGTGCCCACGGTGCCCAAGCTGCTGGGTCTGGCAAGACCCTCCTTATGGGTGTCTCCGGGTGATCTTAGTGAAGATGATGCCCCTGATAACCCATGGGGGATGATACTTTTGACTCTTCTTCGGATGACTCTGGTGATCTCCCCTCGGACCCATCCCCTCCGGAGGAACAGCGTTGGTCCCTGCCTGAGGACTTAACCTTTGCTGGTTTTGTGCAGGCTATGGCTGAAGCCATCCTGTTCTAGCTTTTCATGGAGGAGGATGCCAGACACAAGATGCTGGAGGTTCTCCAATTTGTGGATGTTCCAAAGGAAGTGGTGGCTGTTCCCATCCATGAGATTTTCAAGGTGTTGCTCCTTAGGATTTGGGAACACCCCATCTCCATGCCTCCAGTGAACAGGAAGGCCAATGCAGTATACTTAGTACAGCATATTACAGGGTTTGAGACGTGTCAACTGCTACACCATCAGTTGTGGTGGAGTCTGCCCTTAAGAAGGCCAAGTGCTTTTGCACCCATACCTCCGCTCCTTCAGGGTGGGAACACAGGGTACTGGATGTGTTGGATAGGAAGGTGTTTATTTATTTATTTGTTGATTTTATGTTTCAGGAGGCCATGCTGATTGCCTATATTGTCTCCTACCAGCTTTATATGAAGCAGTATTCTCAGAATCTCTGGAAGCAGATTCAGGAACTGACTGAGCACCTGCCCCAGCAGCAGCAGGATGCTTTTTCAGCAGTCGTCCAGCAGGGTCTTGAATGTTGCAAGCATGAGAAGAGGTTCACCTATGATGCTTTTGAGATGGTGGTGAGGGTAGCGGTTGCGGAAATTGGTGCCTGCCGGATGGTCTGGTTAGGCCTCAAATCTCTGACCAGAGGTGCAGGAGAGGCTTGTGTACCTGCCGTGTTCTGGTGAAAACGTCTTTGGTGACAAAGTAAGGGATGCTGTGGCTCAGTTAAAGACTCATTATGAGACCCTGCAGCATCTCTCGGCCAGTACATCGGACCTACTGTTCTCGACTAGGAAGTTCTCGCATCATGGCCCGAGGAGGCCCTTCTACCACCAGAGGAAATGCTACCCTCCCGCTTCTCATATCTGGTCCCAGTGGGTGAGTTCTATAGCCCACCCTAAATAGCAGTGGGCCCCCAGGCCTCAGCCTGCGTCCCAGGCAAGCCCAGCAACAAGGTTTTTGACTGGCTGAGAGAGAGCATAAGCCAACTACCTGTACCCTTGCCGCATGGCCATCTGATCTGAGATTGGCTATGGTTCTTCCTGGATCGTTAGCTCAGTATTACCTCGGACCAGTGGGTTCTCTCCATCGTTCACCGAGGGTATAGGCTGAACTTCCTAGGTGTCCCTCCGGATGCTCCCATGTGCCCCTCTTGGGGTCAGTCACTGCATCAGGAATTACTGGTGGCAGAGCTCGCCGCCCTCTTAGTGGCCAGAGCCATTGAGCCCATTTCGCTGAAATGGGCTCAATGGCTCTTTCCCCTCCTACGCAGAGGAGATTGGCTTTGCTCCCTTGATCTAAAAGATGCCTACACCCACATTGAGATCTTCCATGGTCACAGGGAGTATCTCCGGTTTGTGGTGGGCACAGGGGCAGCTCAAGGCAATCTGCTACCTGAGGCGAAGGATGAAATGGTGCTCCTCCATGGCCCGGTGGAAGTGAAATCTTTGACGGCCAGGGCAGGGGGAAGGCAGTGAAGGGTGAAGTGACTTGTCCAAGGTCACAAGGAATGGCAATAGGATTTGAATCCTGGCTTCCCTCTTTGCAGCCCACTGCTCTAACCACTCAGTTTTTGGGCCTGATATTTTTTTGTTCTCAATCTTCGGCATCCGCATAAGGGGGTGCCAGAGAAATGTTTAATGGGGTGGGGCAGTCTTTGGACATCCCACCCCCTGGGTCTAGAAATAGAACTCCATTCCCTATTGCCTGCCTCCCACCCTTCTCCAGAATCTGCCCCCTGGGGGTGTGAGAGGTTGGTGAATGGTGGGAGTCTGTGTGTGTTTGACACACTCTCTCTTAGGGCTGATACAAGGGTATTAGAAGTCTTAGAGAAACCCTGTAGCCTTTCATTCCCCCTTCCCTTCCCTCCCCACATAATTAAAATTTTTGTATTCTTTCCCATTTTAAAATGTCTTTATTTATTTTATTTATTTATTTAAGGTTTTTATATACCGGCAATCATGAGAACATATCTTGCTGGTTTACATGAAACGGGAGTGCATTAAATATATCAAACTAGAACTGAGGTGACCAAAGGTACAGTTACAATTAACAAGGGTAGCAAAACTTGGTGAAGAGGAAGAAATAGGAAAGAATAAAATGGTTAAACGATATACAAGTCAAATTACAAGTTATGTGTAAATGGCATGATTAATGGCTGGATGTTTTAGAGGAGTCCTTGGATTGTGTCCTTGGATTGTGTCATTAAATTGTGTCTGGGAAAGCTTGCTTGAATAACCAAGTCTTAAGTCTTTTCCTAAAAGTTAGGAGGCAGGGTTCTAGTCTGAGATCTGTGGGTAAGGAATTCCACAGAAGGGGGCCAGCTGTGGAGGTGGCGCGATCTCTTAGGGTAATGTGTCTAGTCGATTTCGCAGGGGGAACTTGGAGTGTGCCTCTATAAACATCTCTGGTAGGTCTTGTCGAGTTGTATACTTGGAGAGGGAATTGAAGATCGAGGGAAGTGCATTGATGTATAGTTTTGAAAATGATACATATGGCTTTGTACATGATTCGGAAGTATACGGGTAGCCAATGTAGCTCTTTCAGGATGGGTGCTATGTGGTCTCTTTTTCTTGTGCCTGTTAGTAGTCGGGCTGCTGAATTTTGCACCATCTGTAATGGTTTGGAATAGGAAGAAGGCAGACCTAGCAATAGGGAATTGCAATAGTCTAATTTTGAAAAAATGACTGCCTGGATGATCGTTCTGAAGTCTTGAGCATGGAAGAGAGGTCTTATCCTTTTCAAAACCTGGAGTTTAAAGAAGCAGTCTTTGGTTGTTTTGTTGATGTGTGCCTTGAAGTTTAGCCGGTTGTCCAATAACACTCCTAAGTCTCTAACTTGTGTGGTATGTAGGTTGGTAGGAAGAGCAATGTTAGGTGTATTGTTCTCAGGAGAGATGAGTAGGATTTCTGTCTTGGAGGAATTTAAGATGAGGTGAAGGCTGTTGAGTAGTTGTTTGATTTTTTGGTGGCATGATTCCCAGTAGTCAAGAGTTTTAGAGTATGAGTCTTTGATGGGGATGATGATTTGAATATCATCTGCGTATAGGAAGTACTTTAGATTGAGGTCAGTGAGAAGTTGGCAGAGAGGAAGCAGGTAAATATTGAATAGAGTCGGAGATAATGAAGAACCTTGTGGGACTCCTATGGTCGAGTCAAATCTTGAGGATTCTTTGTTTTGGAGTTTAACTTTGTAACCTCTGTTATTGAGAAAGGTTTTGAACCAAGATAGGACGGTGCCGCAGATTCCTATGGACGACAACTGGTTTAGGAGGATGGCATGGTTGACAGTGTCGAACGCTGCGGATAGGTCTAACAAGATCAATAGGAAAGAGTTTCCTTTGTCGAGGCCCAGTAAGATATGGTCTGTCAGCGAGGTGAGGAGGGATTCTGTGCCTCGATTTTTTCGGAAGCCGTGTTGTGGGGTGAAGAGAAGATTGTTGTCTTCGATGAAATCTGAGAGTTGAGAGTTCACTAGTTTTTCCATGATCTTGGCGATGAATGGGAGGTTAGCTATGGGGCGGAAATTGTTAGTGTCCTTCGGGTCTAGGTTAGGTTTCTTTAGGAGCGGTGAGATTGAGGCCATTTTGAGATCATCTGGGAAGGTTCCTTGGGCTAGAGAGCAGTTGATGATATTTTTCAATGAGGTGGCTATTGTGTCTGGAACAGATAGAAGTAGTTTGGAGGGGATGTGGTCTGCAGGATGAGACGAAGGTTTCATTCTTCTCAGGATGGTTTGTATTTCCGTGGAAGAGACGGGTTCAAAGGTGTTTAAGCTGACGTTTTTGTGGGCAGGTTGTTGATATGTCTGGAGGTCGGCTGTATTGTAAGGCAGTTGTGTTAGGAGATTGGTGATTTTATCTTGGAAAAACTGAGCGAGTTCTTCCGCTTTGGGTTGTGCCATGTTGCCGGGGATTTCTCGCGGAATGGTTTGAGTGAGGCTGGAGACATAAGCGAAGAGGGCTTTGGCGTCAAAGACCAGGTTGTGAATCTTAGAAGCATAATAGTCTTTTTTTGATTTTGAAGTGAGGGATTTGTACTGGTATAGTGTGGATTTGTATTAACTTCTTAACTTCTCCAACCTAAAAAACCTTCTTAACTTCTCCAACCTAAAAAAGAAAATTTAATTAACCTTCTTAACTAAACCTAAAAAAACTTAAAAAACCTAAAAAAAAACCAACCTAAAAAAAAAAAAAAACCTAAAAAAAAAACCAACCTAAAAAAGAAAATTTAATTAACCTTCTTAACTTCTCCAACCTAAAAAAGAAAATTGCATATGGAAAATAGACATTCAAAGTACAATCTTCTGAAGTAAAAATATCACTTACAACAACATATATATTATGTAGGCATACATTGCAAATCCCGCCCCCCCCCAGCACACACTTTCAATAATAATAGTTTAATAGGCTTAATAAAATACCTTTTTCATAATAATCAAGGCAGTTTACTGATACCCTAATACTGGTACCCATTTGGTATTAGGCCTATGGTAAAGTGCACTGGGTGTGGACTTGGCCCACAGAAATCCAGGAATAAACTGAACTACAATTCCAATATAGTAAGCCTTCCATATCATAACTGCCAGCACTCAACTTATGAAAAAGCCATACTGCAAATATTGATTCAAGCCCTAAATTCTAATACACTTCCTATTAGGAAAACAGATAGTTGTAAATCCCTACACAGAAACTACATGCTAGCAGAACACCTAAAGCCTCAGTCACACAAGCAGAACAGAGATAGACTCTCACCAAATACAGAATAAAGAGACCATAAAATATAAATTGAAACGTGCAGACAAAAACTGAACTGGAAATCACAAAAGCCAAACTCCATAAGCAATGCAAACACAATCAAGAAATATAAAATATTAAACCTACCAATAAAAAGAGTGTCAAGTCTGCTAATACATTCAGCCAATTAAAAACACACATAAAAATGTTTAAAATAAAACAAACACTAATAAAATATTTCAAAACAGCAGATACAGCACATCCAATAATTAAAACTAACAAGGATAAACAAAAACGTCCCCCACTCTCCATACCTGAAAACTTTAGATTTCCAGTCCACCTGAGATTGTCGTAGATTGGAGGAAGCTGCACAAACTTTAACCTCTTTCATACACATATTGTATAGGTACTCTCACACACGCACACACACAAATACTCATATACAAACAGAAAAATCCTCTCATACACACCCATACATATACATACCTCACTTCCACTACCCTCTCTTACACACACACACCCCATCCCCACCACCCTTTCATATACACATACACAGATTACCCACCACCCTCTCATACATATAAACACACCCACCACCCAACCACCCTTTCATACACACACACACCCACTACCCTCTCATACACCCCCCCCCCCACCATCCTCTCATATACACACACATCCCCACCACCCCACCACTCTTTCATACATACATATACCACCTCCACCACACTCTCATACACACACATATCCCACCTCGATCCCTGGGATTCTGGGCTGCAGCCACCGCACTGCCTGCTGTCTCTCAGCCATGCTGCACTCTTTCACCTATGCTAGCACCGCCGCAGGACCTTTCTTTTGCTGGCAGAGAGAAACCTTGCCAGCATGTCACAATGCCGCGCCACCGTGGGATGCCAGGACCTATCCTTTGCTGGCAGGGAGAAACCCTCCCAGCACGTCCAAATGCCATGCTGCAGTGGGATGCCGGGACCTATCTTTTGCTGGCAGAGAGTGGAAACCCTGCTAGCACATTACAATTCCGCACCACCGTGGGATGCCGGGACCTTTCTTTTGCTGGCAGGGAGTGGAAACCCAGCCAGCATGTTGCTGCTCCGTGCCGCCAGTCCTGCTGCCAGAATTTGCCTGCATGAAGGTGAGGCGGTTGCTTCAGGCAGCAAGATTTTGAGGTGGCAACCCTGCCTCATTATAGAACTGCCTCTGGGTGGGTGGGCAGCACTTTCAGTACAGGGTCCTGCCATTCGGCCTAGCTTCAGCCTCATGTATCTTCACCAAGTGCCTGGCTATAGTGGATGTGTACCTCTGCAGGTTGGGAGTGCAGGTATTTCCCTACCTGGACGATTGGCTGGTCAAAAGCCCCACCCAAGAAGGAGGGGTATGGTCTCTCCTCTTTACCATTCGGATGTTAGAGTCTCTGGGGTTTATCATCAACTACCCAAAGTCCCAGTTCGACCCATCATCTCAGTTGAACTTCATTGGTGCCTTGTTGGGCATGACTCAAGCCCGAGCGTACCTTCCCTGAGATCAGGCACTCACGTTGGTGTCCATTGTAGAAGTGGTCAACAAAGGTAGCAGATTTAGGCTCACCAAATGTTGCAACTCTTGGGACACATGGCCGCGACCATCCATGTCACTCCCTTGGCTTGCTTGCATATGCGCAGAACTCAATGGACTTTGCGGTCCCACTGGCAGCAAGCCACCCAGGACCTCCGTGCCTGCATCCACATTACTCCGCCTCTCCAGGACTCCTTGTCTTGGTGGGAGAGTCTTGCAAATTTGGAGCAGGGAGTGCCCTTTCAAAATCCTCCTACGCAGATTGTGCTCATTACAGATGTGTCCAACCTGGTGTGGGGTGCCCATATGGAGGAGCTCCGACCCAGGGCTTATAGTCTGCCAAGGAAGCACAGTGTCAGATCAACCTCCTGGGACTCCTTGTGATCCAGTATGCACTCTGGGCATTCAGGGATTGGCTGATCAACAAAGTGGTTATGATCCAGACCGACAACCAAGTGGTAATGTGGTACATCAACAAACAGGGAAGTACGAGGTCATTCCTCCAGTGCTAAGAAGCAGTTCAGATCTGGTCTTGGTCTCTGTCACGGGGTATGGTGCTCCGAGCCATGTACCTGGCTGGAACAAAGAATGTGATGGCAAACAGGCTGAGTTGAGCCTTCTGACCCCATGAATGGCCCCTGAATCAGGAAGTAGCGGATCGGATCTTCCGCCTCTGGTGGAACCCAGATGTGGATCTATTCGCATCCCCCTGTAACAGGAAGGTGGATCCCCCTGTACAGGGTGGATAGCAAACTAGCCTTGGATACCTTTGCCGCCATTGGGCAAGGGCCTTCTGTATGCATATATTCTGCTTCCCCTGGTGATGAACATGCTCCTAAAGCTTCAACAGGACAAGGGATCTATGATCCTCATAGCCTCTCATTGTCCAAGGCAGATCTGGTTCCTGCTCTTGTGGGATCTCTCCTTTCAGGACCTCCCCAGACCTCATCAAGCAGGATCGGGGAAGGCTGTACCATCCCAACCTCTGAGCCTTATCCCTGAGGGCCTGGATGTTGAGAGGGTAATTCTGCAGCCCCTTAACCTGTCTGATGATGTGTCTCGAGTTCTGGTGGCTTCCAGGAAGCCTTCCACTAGGAAGTCTTATGGTCTGAAGTGGAGGAGGTTTTCCATGTGATGTGGAAGCCATGGTTTGGATCTGTTCTCCTGCCCCACACCAAAGCTACTTGATTACCTCTTGCACATTTTGGATGCTGGCTTAAAGACCAACTCCGTTAGATTACACCTGAGTGCTATCGGTGCCTACTACCGGGGTGTGGATGGTTCACCCATCTCTGTGCAACTCATGTGGGGCGATTTATGTGAGGCCTACTTCAGCTGAAGCCTCCCCTGTGGCCTCCCGCAATCTCCTGGGATGTCAATGTGGTGCTGGCTCAACTCATGAAAGCTCTTTTTGATCCGCTACATTCTTGTGACCTCAGGTACCTGACCTGGAAGGTCATGATTTTGGCTGAGGTCACGTCAGCATGCAGAGTTAGTGAGCTTCAGGCCTTAGTGACATATTTACCCTACATGAAGTTCTTCCATGACAGGGTGGCCTAAGGTGGTGACGGATTTCAATCTTAACCAGTCCTGCCCACCCTTTTTCTCAGTCCTGCCCACCCTTTTTCTCAAGCCTCAATTGCATCAGGGTGAACAGGCTCTGTACAGTTTGGATTGCAAGAGAGTCTTAGCCTTCTACCCAGAGTGGACAGCAGGCCATAGTCAGCCCATGCAACTCTTCATCTCTTTTGACAGGAATAGATTGGTAGTTGCTGTTTCTAAGCAGACTCTGTCCAACTGGTTGATGGATTGTATCTCCTTCTGCTATGCTCAGGCAGGACTGCAGCTTGGGGGCCATGTCAAGGCTCATTCTGTCAGACCTATGGCGACTTCAGTGGCCCACTTGGGAGCGGTCTCCATGGATAAGATCTGCAAGGCTGTGAAATGGAGTTCTTGCCACACTTTTGCCTCTCACTACTATCTGGACAGGGATGGCCGTCACGATAGCAGTTTCGGCCAGTCTGTCCTTTGGAATCTCTTTCAGCTATAGAACCCAACTCTTCCTGCCTAGGACCCATTGTTTGGGTTCTGGCTATCCCCCTCTGTTACCAACAGCACCAGTGTTGTTGTGCCCATTGGCGCCTGGTTAGGTGTCTGTTGGTCTCATCGTTGTTCAGGAGAAGCCTGTAGCTAACCCATGTGTGAGGACTACCATCCTAATTGCCCTAGGAAAAAGCAGAGTTGCTTACCTGTAACAGGTGTTCTTCTAGGACAGCAGAATGTTAGTCCTCACGAAACCTACCCACCACCCTGTGGAGTTGGGTTTCTCCTGTTTGTTATTTTATTTTTTCATAATTCTATGTTATGAAACTGAAGAGGGACCCTGCGTGAACGCATGGATAGTGGCATGCTGGGCATGTTCAGTGGGCCACTTAAAGTTGCCATAAGTTTTCCGTGCTGGGCTCTATCTGATATGTGAGGACTAACATCTTTCTGTCCTAGGAGAACACCTGTTACAGGTAAGCAACCCTGCTTTATACTCTGCAGCAGTCTGCACAATTCACAGGTTCACCAATTCATAGTGCTCTCAAAAGAGAAGTTCTGCTGTAGTAACAGTAAAATGCTTTAAATTTGTGTGCCGCCTGTTCCAGGAATTCATGTTCCTGTACTCAAAGAGTAAACATATAATCTTCCACTGAGGTTATCCTTTTTCTCTGGGGAATGGGTGGTGTCTGAGGACGTTTGATTTGTACTCTTTGTTGTCCAAGTACTGCTGCTGCTGACAGCATCCCAAGGACTGTGAGAGCAAAACTCCCTCTTCCACAGCTGGCCGAATGATTTACGCAGTCACATGCAGAGTCTAATTAAAAAAAAGCTTCTGCAGCTTCACAGCGGGCAGTACTGGTCTGCTGACTTGTTCTGCGTTCTCTCTCTGTCACTGGAGGGCACTTTTTATGTTTCCACTGTTCCTTTTTTGAGATTCAATAGGTCTCATTTTGGATTCACTCTCAATAATGTAGAAGGCTCTCAATTTATTTATAAATCATTTACATGGTACTTGATATTACTTACGTTTCTTAAAACTATCTGAACTGAAAAACAAAATATCAACTCACTGAAAGTAGAGTTCAGATGCCCCTTATTCAAAGCCCATTGGATGGATTTTGAAAAGGCTTTACCAGCTAACTTTGGGAGTTAGCTGGTTAAACCTTGCTGTTTAAAAACTGGCCCTCTATGATCAGCCACCTTTAACTGGCTAAGTGAACAATGTGCACAGATTTAACTGGTTAAAGAATGGGTGCTCTCAGGGCTGTGTTTAGGTTGGTGGAGGGGAGAAAGTTAAGTGGCTATCCCTGAATTTCAGAGCTAATCACTGAATCTGGCCAGGTAAATTTAGATGCTGCAGCATAAATCCTAAATCTGGCTGATTGTTACTCAGTAATCCTCCCTTAAACCCTAATACCTTAAAAAAAAATCCTGTGATATCCCCTTCCTCCTGACACCCAATGTATTAAAAAAACATGCTTTGACTATTCTACTCTCCTCCATCTCACTATCCCAATGCCCCCCTCTCTCAGATTCTTCCCTCATCTTGATGGAGAAAACATTTTGCACTGGATTTTCAAAAACCTAGTCACCATTTACCTGCATAAAATAAGGATTTATGCAGGTAGATTGCATTTATTCATATTGGGGCAGATTTTAAAAGACCTATGCGCGCCGAGCCTATTTTGCATAGGCCCGTTGACGCGCGCAAGCCCCGGGACATGTGAAAGGGGCGGGGCAGGGTGGGGGAGGGACCGAGGCCCAGAGACAGGCACAATTTATGAATTAAAGGTTAGGGGAGGGTTTTAGGTAGGGCTGGGGGGCGGGTTAGGTAGGGGAAGGGAGGGGAAGGTGGGGTGGGCAGAGGGAACAGGGAAAGCCATCGGGGCTCCCCTAGGGCTCAGCGATCGCAAGGTGCACAAGTGTGCACCCCCTTGCACGCGCCGACCCCGGATTTTATAACATGCGTGCAGCTGCGCGCATGTTATAAAATCGGGCATAGGAATTAAAATCTGGCCCATTGAGAACAGTTTCAAATGCCAATGTAGGATATAACTGTTGGGGGAGAAAACTACATATGTGTAGATTATCTGCATAGATTTGCCTGCTATTAAGATGGTGCAATTCTATGCACAGACCTGACCGACCACTCCAGACCCCAGATCATGCAAACCATCACGTATCGCAGAACCTTCCGCTAGCTTTCCTCTACTGATCATCCAGCCTTTTACCCCCACAGCAATCCCCCTCAGGACCCTGCAGCCCAAGATCTGGGATCTTGGACCCCTGACACCTGGCACAGTGAGACTCTGAACTAAAGATCTTAAGACCCAGGACCATGGACTGTGGGACCACAAGATCCTGGATTCTAGGGATGTGAATCGTGTCCTCGATCGTCTTAACGATCGATTTCGGCTGGGAGGGGGAGGGAATCGTATTGTTGCCGTTTGGGGGGGTAAAATATCGTGAAAAATCGTGAAAATCGTTAAAAAAATCGAAAAATCGAAAAATCGAAAAACCGGCACATTAAAACCCCCTAAAACCCACCCCCGACCCTTTAAATTAAATCCCCCACCCCCAAATAACTTAAATAACCTGCGGGTCCAGCGGCAGTCCGGAACGGCAGCGGTCCGGAACGGGCTCCTGCTCCTGCATCTTGTCGTCTTCGGCCGGCGCCATTTTCCAAAATGGCGCCGAAAAATGGCGGCGGCCATAGACGAAAAAGATTGGATGGCAGGAGGTCCTTCCGGACCCCCGCTGGACTTTTGGCAAGTCTCGTGGGGGTCAGGAGGCCCCCCACAAGCTGGCCAAAAGTTCCTGGAGGTCCAGCGGGGGTCAGGGAGCGATTTCCCGCCGCGAATCGTTTTCGTACGGAAAATGGCGCCGGCCATACGCGTATGGCCGGCGCCATTTTCCGTACGGAAAATGGCGCCGGCAGGAGATCGACTGCAGGAGGTCGTTCAGCGAGGGTTCCGGCGCCTCGCTGAACGACCTCCTGCAGTCGATCTCCTGCCGGCGCCATTTTCCGTACGAAAACGATTCGCGGCGGGAAATCGCTCCCTGACCCCCGCTGGACCTCCAGGAACTTTTGGCCAGCTTGTGGGGGGCCTCCTGACCCCCACGAGACTTGCCAAAAGTCCAGCGGGGGTCCGGAAGGACCTCCTGCCGTCCAATCTTTTTCGTCTATGGCCGCCGCCATTTTTCGGCGCCATTTTGGAAAATGGCGCCGGCCGAAGACGACAAGATGCAGGAGCAGGAGCCCGTTCCGGACCGCTGCCGTTCCGGACCGCCGCTGGACCCGCAGGTTATTTAAGTTATTTGGGGGTGGGGGATTTAATTTAAAGGGTCGGGGGTGGGTTTTAGGGGGTTTTAGTGTGCCGGCTCACGATTCTAACGATTTATAACGATAAATCGTTAGAATCTGTATTGTATTGTGTTCCATAACGGTTTAAGACGATATTAAAATTATCGGACGATAATTTTAATCGTCCTAAAACGATTCACATCCCTACTGGATTCTGGAGCCCTCTGACCTGCCCCAAGCTGACAGGAAGGAGGTAATCAACTTCCTTCCTGTTTGGCTTCCAGCGACGATCTGGTGATGCCCAGCAGTGAAGAGAATTTTGAACTGGGTCTTGCTGTCCCAGGAACACAGGTTTTGAGGTACAGGGTGCCATGTCATGGGGGCATTGAGAAGTATCAACATGATGTTGATACTTCTGAATACCCCCATGGGTATTGGTGGGGAATGGTCACCGAGGGATGTGTGTGCCACATGATTAGCAGAGTAGGGGAATGGTGGAGTATGCTATTGGCAAGGAGAGTGCTGCAAGTAGTGTGAGAGGTGCCATGCAATTGGCATGAAGTTGCTGCAATGAGTGATGTGTTAGCAAGAGGGATCATCAGGAGTGTGCTCCTGTTGGTTGAGCTGGCGAGGCATGTCGATGACATAAATATGCATGGGTACCTTTTTCCCCCACAAAAATTTGGATCCATGACAGATTTAAAAAGAAAACTATGTGCATGGTTAAAAACATTTGGCATAGTTTGTGCAGGTTAAAAAGTAGCCAGCTAGTTTGCCCTCTGAGCAGGTTTTTGATAGTTTGGATTTTTAGAACCTAAGCAGTTCTATGATCGACTTTGCTTTGAAAAGAGCTTCTTGATGCTGGTGGTGGTGGTGGGAGATCTGTTTTATTTTCTAGCATTTGAGTAATGACAGCATGTCTCCAGGCGGGGCAGACACAAACATCACTGCTCTCTGTTGCAGTACAAAATGGATTTTCTCAGCAACTGCTTCCTTATCATCATCATTATCTTCAGCTGCAAGAAGCCCCTGTCCAGCATAAAACACATGACATTCCACATGGACCCAGAACATTCCGTCTAGGATCGGGCCTAAACCATAAGATGCCCTGAACTTCGAGCAACAAAGTTAATCTTTATGAGTTTATTTCATTTTCAGTTGTCTGCTGTCCAATAACATGGATAACATAAAACTAATGATCAACAAGTCATTAACTACTTATAGAAACATTTTCCCTTGTGATGTTTCAGGTTTAGAAAAGTGGTTGAAAGGGAAGATTTTTCTTTACTCACCTTCTTCTCAGGTGAATCTACTGATTTCCATTCTTCTGCTTTCATCTGGTTCAGCTTATCAAATTTGATGCTAACATCTTCAATAGAAAGCTGCAGTAAATCCCAGAATCCTGCAAGGTCTTGAGAAGTTGGCCTGGGCATGGCACTGGGGTCCTGATGAACAGAAAAAGGCAGTCAGCCACTGAAATGTGAGCTACATTTTTTATGGTGCCATTCTTTAGGTCCACACTACACAGTCACCATTTTCAGTTACTAATTTTCTATGCAGTACTAACATAATGCATGTGAGATCTAGAACAAGTATACTGTGTGTCTCCCCTGCTACTGGTTAAACTTTCCATTTAGCCTGTGCAGAAGGCAATAAAGATGTAGTCAGGTGTGTAATGAACAGGTGCGAGTAGGTGGAAGCTCAATTCTAGAGAGTTCTCTGTAGAGTGGAAACAATTGGATGTGGGTCAGCATATTGCTTCTATAATGCCAGACTAAAGAATACAGCTCCCTACAGATAGTTTAAACTTAAGAAAGATTAATGACAACAATCCTGGATTGGATTCTCCAGCCATGAGGTCCCAGCTGTGGTATTCTGATGTGTGAATAAATGGGCTTTTCAGTGTGCCAATGGACAGTAAATAATTCAGCAGTGAGAGCAGAAGAATTACAAGTGGCAATGGAGTGCTGGGAGATTATGTAGCATCTACAAAATGTTATCAAACTGGTCAAAATCAATACGCATGAAGGAATCATCATTTGCTATCCCTTTCTGCTTTCTGTGAACTGTTAGATTTCTGTGTACTGTGCGAAAGTAGTGCTGTGCTTAATTTTACTGGACCAGACATGATAGTGTCATAGAGGGAAGAGATCCTTAACATAAAGGAAAACACCCAAGGCCCTCTTCACAACTGGAAGACCAAGTCAATGTTAAGAACCCCATAGCCTTGTTATATTGACCTAGGGGTAAAAGGGCTTGTAATAACAGCAAAAATAAATGCCTTTAGTTACCTCATTTCATACCTTCCAAGAAAAATATGATTACTGAAATGTACAAAACAGAATTATTTTCCAGAGTTATTGTATTTTGTATTTCTTCATCTGTGGTTCACTGCTCGAACAACATGACACTGTTTCATCTCAGTTGGAACACTAGTTATTGCATATGGCTAATGTGTAGCAACATTCATAAATCTGTTTTAAATTTAGTTAGTTAATTCAATGCTTGTTCATGAAATAAGTGCATCACATTTATGCTACCATCAAATTTATACTGGGGACAGTAAATTGTAATGTGTTTAATTATATGCATAGGGTTCTCCAACACGCAGCCAAGACAAAATTTAATGGGCCATACTATGTATAGGATAGTTTCAATCAACTATGCTCAGTTCATATTCGATTTAGGGGCAGCCATGCTTTACCTGATAATACTAATCTGGGGAGTCTGGTAGATGGGACAGATATTAAGCCTTTATTGTAAACAACAGTACCATGTCATGCATTTTTCCATGTTCCCTCAGTATTGTGATTTGAGACAAATTTAGCCCAGGACCAAAAACGATTTCCAGAGCCAAACTGGTAAGCTAGAAGCCATCCAGATCTCTACAATACCTGAATGCAATCCACTTTAAAGTACTTGGAAAACAGAATATAAATGAATAAGTAAATAAATATTTACTGAAGGGTCAAGTACAGTACCCATTCAGTAGTCATTCTAATGACTTATCTCTCTCTCTCTCTATATATATATATGTTGCTGTTCCACAGCAAATATTTGGAAGAGCAATATTTAATAACATTAGGAACCATTCAATCAGGGTCATTGTCAACAAACCAGTAATTATTTGCATAAAAACATATACATACCCGGCTAACTAGGAGGATATATTCAGCGGTGTGGTTGCACCGCTGAATATACCTGGCTATCTTAAAATTTACTTGCTATGTATAACTGGCTAACTTTAGGACAGCTCTACAGCCCAACCAGAGTAAGCCATAGAAGGTAACCAGCTAACTCTGAATATTGGAGTTAATTGGTTAACTTATACAGCTAACTCCGCTCCTCCCCAGAACGCCTCCTGTCTGCCCCCAGAACACCCTGGTCTTCTTATCTGGCAAAATTTTAAACACAGATAGATCCTCACCAAATACTGAATAAATGACCATAAATTAGATATAGAAATTTGCACACAAGAACTGAATTCTTTCCTCTGCTGTCCACTTCAGCTTAATCCTGCCTCTCCTGTTCCCTATGTAATAATATACATAGCTATCTATACTATTGTGGCTATTACCCAAACATCGTTCTAGGACTTCTGTGTAGCCTGTCAGACAGTCCCAGAAATACGAGCACCTTGATTTCCCCTAGAACAGGAGGTCCCCAAACTTGATCCTCAAGGAGTGCAATCCAGTCAGGTGTTCAGGATCTCCACACTGAATGTGCATGTGATCTATTTGCATACAATGGACACAGTGCATGCAAATATATCTCATGCATATTCTTTGTGGAAATACTGAAAACATGACTGGGTTGAGACACTCAAGGATGGAGTTTGGGGACTCCTGGAAGAGGCCAAACCTTATGTGTGTAAGTTGCTTTTTTACAAGACATTTACGCATGTACAATTGCCAACATATTGTTATACCTGCTAATTATTTGGCAATAAACATGTTTATTGTGTAGCACTGTCTGTGTAGGAGGTCTGGATGAACTGCAGGGAGTTCAAGCTGAAAACCCAGGAATTTCAATAACCTGGAGAAAGACAGGGTGAGCTGGTGGTAAACTGGTTAATTTCATTTATGTGCACGTTTTAAAATTAGCCCATTTACGTGTGTAAATCAGGACTTCTATAATTAAGTCCTACTTTTTATTTTTGCATATAAAATATATGCTTATATATTTTTAAAATAGGAAATGTATGTACGTTCAATGCATTGATAAACGTGGTTTCAATGCATTGCATGTATTCTTTCTCAAGCCTATATATGTTGCAGGGTAGAGATATGTGTATTTTATAAAACATGTTAGAGATGTGATTCCACTGAACCTTTTGGTTCAACCTTCGTTATCAGCCCGCCATGGGAAATTTTGTTTTCCCGTGGTTCAGGCTGAATTTATTTTGCCTGGCCCCCGAAACGATGCCCAAAACCCGCCCCAACCTTTCAGATTAAAAAACCCCCAAAAAAGCCCCCAAAAAACCCATCCCAAACCCACCCCAACCCTTCAAATTTAATTAATTGCAACCCCCCAACCTCCCAATCCCCCAAAACTTGCCTGACCCCCCCCAAAAACTTACTGAAAGTCCCTGGTGGTCTAGTGGGGTTCCGGGAGTGATCTCCCCCCTCTCGGGCCGTCGGCTACCACTAATCAAAATGGCACCAATAGCCCTTTGCCCTTACCATGTGACAGGGCTATTGTTGCCATTGGCCGGCCTCTGTCACATGGTAGGAGCAATGGACAATGGCCGGCGCCATTGTCTCTATTTTCTATTTTGTCGCAAACGAATGCACATCCCTAGCGTATATATGTGCGGGTTATAAAATACATAGATTTGCTCATAGACATATATGTGTGTATATGCCGCTGCACACATTTGTTTGAAAGATATCCTTTCTTGTTTATCATCACAGCATAATTTAAATAGCTATCTAACAGGATCATTCATCAAATCACATTAGGAACTCTCACGCTATAAAAGAGGTCTAATGCGCAATAAATGTGTCGTGCTTTTGTATGCAAAGTTGATAATGAGTATGCAAAAGCTAGCTTTTTATACAAATGAGGGACTCCTACTGCATGTTGCGAAAATTTAATGTATATTAACGTGGGATTTAACGTCGGAAATAACAGCAACTTTTTTTGGTGCGGTAGAGGGGGAAATGTTTTTATTGTGGAATAGCTGCTAGAGATGTAAATCGGAACCGGAATCAGTTCGGTTCCAGTTCAGATTCAAATCGTGCATTTTTTTTCGTCCGGCCCGATCGTTTTTTTTTTTATCGGCTGCACCCGATCCGATAAACAAAAAACCCACCCGACCCTTTAAAACCACTCCCTTAGCCTCCACCACCCTCCCGACCACCCCAAAAATGTTTTAAAATTACCTGGTGGCCCAGCGGGGGTCCCGGGAGCATTCTCTTGTGCTTGGGCTGTCGGCCGATAAACAAAATACCCACCCGACCCTTTAAAACCGCTCTCTTAGCCTCCACCACCCTCCCGACCCCCCCAAAAACATTTTAAAATTACCTGGTGGTCCAGTGGGCCCCGGGAGTGATCTCCCACTCTCGGGTCGTCAGCTGCCACTAATAAAAATGGCGCCGATGTCCCTTTGCCCTTACCATGTGACAGGGTAACCGTGCCATTGGCCGGCCCCTGTCACATGGTAGGAGCACTGGATGGCTGGTGCCAACTTTAAAAATGGCGCGGGCCATCCAGTGGTCGGCTGGCACCATCTTTAAAAATGGTGCCGGACGTCCAGTGCTCCTACCATGTGACAGGGGCCGGCCAATGGCACGGTTACCCTGTCACATGGTAAGGGCAAAGGGCCATCGGCACCATTTTTATTAGTGGCAGCCAATGGCCCGAGAGCAGGAGATCGCTCCCCGTGCCCCCACTGGACCACCAGGTAATTTTAAAACGTTTTTTTTTTTTGGGGGGGGGGTCAGGAGGGTGGTGGAGGCTAAGGGAGCGGTTTTAAAGGGTCGGGGCGGGTTTTTTGTTTATCGGCCGACAGCCCGAGCGCGAGAGAACATTCCTGGGACCCCCGCTGGACCACCAGGTAATTTTAAAACGTTTTTTGGGGGGTCGGGAGGGTGGTGGAGGCTAAGGGAGCGGTTTTAAAGGGTCGGGGTGGGTTTTTAGGTTGTGTCCTAACTCCCGTTAGTGTGCACTAACCCGATTAATGATTTTTTCACGATAAATCGGTGGAATTTCTATTGTATCGCACTCTTTAACGATTAATGACGATTTAAAAAATATCGGACGATATTTTAAATCATCAAAAAATGATTCACATCCCTAATAGCTGCCATTATATCGGGTCACGGCTATGATGGCAGCTAATATCGTGACGGCAAAAATGAGGGCTTTGCTTTGCTTTGTTAGGGAGAAGTCTAATAGTAATGGGATACTGGCTGCTTCACTGGCCCAGTTATATGATGGAATTGGGATTTGACCACACATGTGCATGCATATGTAGGCGCTTTCAGCGCCTACATGTGTGCCCTATTTGATATGTACGTGCACATCCCACTTCTGCCATGTAAGTGGGGAGATTTTAAGGGTGGGATGGGAGTAACATGGATTTGTTCTGGGCTGCACGGCGGACATGCGGGTTGTTAGTACACAAAAAGGAGAAAATGGTAAATATCTATTTTTTTTCTTTGGAGTGCATAAGACACACTACACTCTGAAGATCTATGAATTTGTTTACTTTGATGCTGACACCATTGCCAGTTTCACCAGTTTGTTCCCAGTTTATCCAGGCTAGGGATGGCTTCCAAACCCTCCTAGTTTTTATGTCTTCCTTTCCACCATTAGTCACAACCCATAATAGTCTGCTAACTAGCCAGACTTTTTTGCTTTTATGCCCTACAAACCATCCATAGTGAGGTAGGGGACCCCGGCGTGTGCCTGGGTGCTTAAGTATATACCCAAACATCTATTGCCCTCCCCTACACACCTATGCTCCGCCACATTTTTCATACTTTTCACATGAGTTGCGATGTTGTTCGCAGGCCTAGCCACGAGCAGCCTCTTACCTCTGCCACCAGCCACCCCGACTTTGTTTCTTGCGGCCTGGGGCCACTGCCTGTGTTCCACGGTTGGCCGTTGTCCTGCTTCCGCAGCCCTGAGGCTGCCAATGTCATCTTCCTGCTGTGTGGCGGCAGGGAGCTGCCGCTGTGTCCTCACGTGGCTCAGAGGCCGCCATCGTCACTGGCTTCTTCACGGCCAGGAGGCCGCTGACGTCATCCTCTCTCCTGCGGTTGGCTGTGCAGCCGCCGCTGTCTTCTCATGGAGCCTGGAGGCTGCCTCCGACCCAGTGCCCTCGCGGCTTGGAGCTGCCGATGCAGGGACCTGCTTTGCAGCCTACTATCGCCTCCAGCCCTCCTCTTTGTGGCTGCCGCCGCTGTCCATGGTCCTGCCTCCTAGGTGTGCAGCCATGCCTCTCCTGCCTTCTTAAAGGTCCCGCAGTGGGAGAGGCCCCACGGCCATGTCTGATGATGTCATCAGGGTGTCTCCTTTTCAGCCCTATAAAAGGGCCCTTCGACAGTTCTCCAGCACCTTTGCAAGGAGTCAGTCTGCTCCTGGACTTCTTGTCATTTCCAGCTTCTTCAAGGCACTCTGCTCTTCATGGGAATTCCCTTGCCATCATCATCTGTGGTTCCTGGTCCTTCATCTTGTCTCTATCCATGGTTCCTGGTCTCTCATCAGATCCCATGTCCTTGTCTTCAGATGTTCCAGTCTTCAGATGTTCCAATCTTCAGATGTCCTCGTCTTCAGATGTCCTTGATGTCCTCGTCTACAGCTGGACTCTGCTACGAGAGTTTCCGGGTCCTCCTCTTCACCCTGAGCTTTTGCCTGCCATGCCTAGTGTCTTTGCCTTGACCATGTCTCCAAGTATCTTCGTCTTGTTCCAGTACCATCGCCTGTCCTCGACCTCCGTCTGTCCTGTCGCATCTGCCGATTTCAGGCGGCAGGTCTGAAAGGGCTATTGAGTGGCTGGAGGGCAACCCCAGAGACCAGCATTGCATTGTTGGGTCTCTTCTGGTGCGTTCAGGTTCAGCAGAGGTCAGGGCTCCTGGTCGTCAGTTTGCCTGCCCGTGCATAGACATGTCTTGCCTGCCTCAGTGCTTCCATGGAGCTCCTCTGCAGTCGTGCCATGGTTCAAGGGCACACCTATCATCCCTGAAACGGGACCACTCCTTAGCGCTCCCACAACAACATGTGCACATAGCAGGAGATATGCGCATATTCAGCTTTTAAAACTCATTCTGCGCATCTCGATCGACTTGTGCACATATCTCCTGGTTTGGGCGTGTGACACGCTATTGTATTACACAGCATGAGAACCCATTCCTCGCTAAAAAAAAATTATTGCGGGTTATGATTTTTAACTACAAGAAGCAGAATCTCAAAAATTTCCCTAACCACGCCCCTTTTTTATCCCGGCCGGTAATGCACCATATTCCTGCAATAAATATAGCAATTTGATAAATCCAGGTCTAAGAATCATAGAAACATGATAGAAGAAAAAAATGTATGGCCTATCCAGTCTGCTCATCCATCCAATTAATTTAGTATTATAATTCTCATCACTTCCTTACAGATCCCCTGTATTTATCCCATGCTTTCCTGATTCAGATACTGTTTTTGTCTTCACCACATCCACTGAGAGGCTGTTCCACACATCCACTACCCTCTCTGTAAAACAATACTTCCTAAGATTACTCCAGAGTCGACTCCCTTTCAATCTCATCTCATGATCTTTCGTTCTAAAGTCTCCTTTCCATTGAACAAGGCTCATTTTCTATGCATGGAAACTTTTGAGATATTTGCATGTCTCTATCATATCTCCTCTATCTCTCTTATCCTCTAGGGTATACATGTTTAGATCTTTAAGTCTATCCCATATGCTACAGAACGAAGATCACAGACAATTTTAGTAGCTACCCTTTGGATTGGCTCCATCCTGTTTATATCTTTTTGAAGGTTCGGTCTCCAGAATTGAACACAATATTCCAAGGGAGGTCTCACAAGGGACCTATACATGGGCAATATCACCTCCCTTTTTCTGCTGAGCATTCTTCTCTCTATATAGCAAAACATCTTTTTGGCTTTAACTTTTGCTTTATCCACCTGTTTTGCCACCATTAAGATCATCAGTGTGGTTGTTGCTTGAACATCTGGCCTCTTAGTTTTCCTGCATAGTCTGCCAGAGAGACTTAGCCAGGTGAAAGCCTGCATTTCCACGGAGACTTCAAAGTATTGCTGTACTTCCAGCTTACCAGACAGATGCAGCTTAGTTGTTGCTTGTGTTTTGGTCAGATCATCTAATATTCATTTTACCTATTTGACCAATTTCATTCGGGCATCCCCAACACTTATTGTTTAATCATTTACTCTATGCCATTTTAACATTTAAACATGTGCTGCTAAATCATGCTTCTGCTAACTTTTCGTTTTTATTAGCATATAAAAATAATCTGTGCTTATACCATATCATTTTAAGGTCTTTTACTGTTTTAGTCTTTAACACATGCTCCAGAGAGTGTTCTATGCATCCACCTCCTTTTCTATGAAAAATATTTCCTGATGTTGCTTCTAAGTTTGCTCCATGGCGCCTTATATTATGAGAACTTTTTCTAAAATGCCCTTCTATTGAAAAGGTTTATTTCTTATGCATTATTAATATACTAGCAAAAACTGCCCTGCATTGCTCTGGTTGTCTGGTCCATAACAGCTATAAATTTTAAAATCGAACAAAAGTGAAAATGATAAATATTGTTTTGTTTTGTTAAGTAATTAACAGAAAGCATATAAAATCTTTGGGAAACTCTCTATAAATTACATTAACAGTATATTACACGTCTCTCGCTCCCCAACTCTAGAGAGCACTAAATAGCAATTGTTATAAAAGAAATCGAAAAAGCACTGGTTCCAGTACAGATCCCTGGAGCAGTGTACTATTTACCATCCTCCACTGAGAGAACTGACCAGTTAGTCCACAACAGTGGCATAGCCACTAGTGGGCCTGGGTGGGCCATGGCCCACCCACATAGAGCTCAGTTCATGCAATCAGGCCTTCCTGACACCAGAAGAAGAGGCCTGCAGGGTGGCTGCTGCAGTTGCTATCTCGTGAAGGCCAAAGAAGGAGAGGGCCACAGTGGACCCATCCTGCAGTGGCTGAAGAAGGGATCTGGCAATGCCAGAAGAAGACAGCCTCTATGTGGGTGGAAGCCTCTGTGTGTGTGCACTTGCCTGTGCAAGCCAGTTTGTATGTATGCATATGCATGTGTGTGAGGCTGTACATGCTTGTGCAAAGTTGTGTGCATTTGTGCGAGCTTTTGTGCTCCTATATATGTATGTGCCTATGCCTGACTATTCCTGTGTGTGGGAGAGTAAGAGATAGGTCTTCGCAGACAGAATATATTAGCGATCAGTACTGGGTGTTGCTTGGGTTGTCTGGTCTATAACAGCCTGTGTGTGTGTGTATGTGCCTGTGAGTGTGTATATGTGTGCTCCTATGGGTTTGGAGGCCTGTGCCTTTGCCTGTTTATGTTTGCATGTGTGTGTGTGTGTGGGGGGGGGGGGTATGTGTGTGTCTAAGTGTTTTTGTGGGTGCCTATGTGTGTGTGTGTGTGTGTGTGTGTGTGTATGTGTCTGTCTGTGTGTGTGTTTGGGGAGCCTGTGTGAATGGGCGTCTGTGCCTGTGTGAATATGTGTCTGTCTGCGTGTGTATGTCTCTGCTTATTTAATTAAAAATTATAGACCGCCTATCAAAATTCCTAAGCGGTTTCCATAAAAACACTCATAAAATCTTGAAAACATAAGACAAATGCCAAAACATTAAAAACAGTAACATAAAACATTAATACATAAATACATATCAAAACAAAAACAGTATCATAAAATATTAGTACATAAACACATCCCCATCTTATCCATTGTAACTACCTCCATGACATAACACACTAAACACAGTAATAACAGCCTATTAAAATCCTAAAAGCTGCCAGAAATTCATGTTCAACAGTATCCTTATAACCCACTAACATTCTTAAGGGTCAAAGGCCTGATGAAATAGGTAAGCCTTGACCATCTTTTTGAACTTTAGCAATGAGCTCTCCTCCTTTAGCTCTTGTGATAATGAGTTCCGTAAAACAGGACCTTATATACAAAAAAGTCTCTCGTGTGATTCGTTCAAATGAATTACTCTAAATGATAGAATATCTAGTAAGCTCGGTGAAGCCAATCTTAAGTGACTTGTGGGTTGATACAATTTAAGGGCAGTATTTAAACTAGGCACAGCAAGTCCATTATGTATTGTCAGATAGAAACACCTGAAACTATTTGCGCAGCTGAATTCTGAACATATTGTAAAGCTCGAGTAGTCATTTGAAGAAAACCAAGGTACAAGGTGTTACAATAGTCCAATAAAAACATCTCTAAAGAGTGCACAGTAATCTTCAGATCATTCTCATTCAAAAAAGGACAGAGTTTATGTAACTTATAGAAGGCACCTTTTACTACTCGCTTGACATGAGATTTAAGGGATAGCTTAGAGTCCATGATGACTAGATTTCCTTCCAATGATGTCCCTAGTTTTATCAAGGTGAGTAGGGCTCAGATTCCTATTGTTAGTCAAGCTCATAACTTATGAGTCATCATGGACTCTAAGCTATATGTCTGTGTGTGTGCAACAGGGCTTTGCAGACAGCATATTGGGGCAGATTTTCAAAGGGTTACGCCCGAAAGATACGGACGTAACCCCCAAAAAGCAGCCAGCGCGTCATCGGGGGGGTGTTCTGGGGGCAGAACCTAGAAGGTGTGGTAGACGTGACTGACAAACTGAAGAGTAGTAAATCACCTGGACCGGATGGTATACACCCCAGAGTTCTGAAGGAACTAAAAAATGAAATTTCAGACCTATTAGTAAAAATTTGTAACCTATCATTAAAATCATCCATTGTACCTGAAGACTGGAGGATAGCAAATGTAACCCCAATATTTAAAAAGGGCTCCAGGGGCGATCCAGGAAACTACAGACTGGTTAGCCTGACTTCAGTGCCAGGAAAAATAGTGGAAAGTGTTCTAAACATCAAAATCACAGAACATATAGAAAGACATGGTTTAATGGAACAAAGTCAGCATGGCTTTACCCAGGGCAAGTCTTGCCTCACAAATCTGCTTCACTTTTTTGAAGGAGTTAATAAACATGTGTTAAAGGTGAACCGGTAGATGTAGTATACTTGGATTTTCAGAAGGCGTTTGACAAAGTTCCTCATGAGAGGCTTCTAGGAAAAGTAAAAAGTCATGGGATAGGTGGCGATGTCCTTTCATGGATTGCAAACTGGCTAAAAGACAGGAAACAGAGAGTAGGATTAAATGGACAATTTTCTCAGTGGAAGGGAGTGGGCAGTGGAATGCCTCAGGGATCTGTATTGGGACCCTTACTTTTCAATATATTTATAAATGATCTGGAAAGAAATATGACGAGTGAGATAATCAAATTTACAGATGACACAAAATTGTTCAGAGTAGTTAAATCACAAGCAGATTGTGATAAATTGCAGGAAGACCTTGTGAGACTGGAAAATTGGGCATCAAAATGGCAGATGAAATTTAATGTGGATAAGTGCAAGGTGATGCATATAGGGAAAAATAACCCATGCTATAGTTACACAATGTTAGATTCCATATTAGGTGCTACAACCCAAGAAAGAGATCTAGGTGTCATAGCGGATAACACATTGAAATCGTTGGTTCAGTATGCTGCGGCAGTCAAAAAAGCAAACAGAATGTTGGGAATTATTAGAAAGGGAATGGTGAATAAAACGGAAAGTGTCATAATGCCTCTGTATTGCTCCATGGTGAGACCGCAGCTTGAATACTGTGTATAATTCTGGTCGCCACATCTCAAAAAAGATATAATTGCGATGGAGAAGTTACAGAGAAGGGCTACCAAAATGATAAGAAGAATGGAACAGCTCCCCTATGAGGAAAGACTAAAGAGGTTAGGACTTTTCAACTTGGAGAAGAGACGGCTGAGGGGGGATATGATAGAGGTGTTTAAAATCATGAGAGGTCTAGAACGGGTAGATGTGAATCGTTTTTTTTACTCTTGAATCGTTTTTTTACTCTTCCGCCAGCCACGAGGCCAAAATTAAAAATACTCACCGCCATCTAGGCGCCCGATCTCAGCGCCGACCCCCATCCAGGCGCGCAGCCGATGACGTCACCGAGACGCGACCGGGAGGGGATTTAAATCCCGGCCCACTCCCCAGGCGCCGCGCGCCTGGCGTCGCGCGCCGAAGACGCGCAACAAAGGGGCCTGCCCCTTTGTGCGCCCCTTAGTGCAGACCCGCAGAGCAGACCTCACAGCCAAAGTACCCAAACCTCTCATCCGCCATCCTACAAGAAACCGACTAGAAGCCAACAACTGGTCTCCAAACCACACGCAGACGTCCAGCAACACCCAGACGTCAAATAATCTAAAAGTGAGTAAAACCTCACCTAACACCCCTGCAGCAACGCACTCTCGCAACGGACCGCCACCACAGGACTCACAACGATACATGCAATTTTTTGTTCCTCAGTCCTCGCCTTTACAACTCTTAATCCAAATCTCATCCTACAATTAACCCAAACCGCCCCTGTGCCCCCTTGCCAACCAAGAGTGCATGACCTTACAAGAACGATACATGATTCAATATTTTTTGTTGTTACCTATATTGCTACTGTATTGCTAGAACCTATACTGTCTTTTGTGCCTGCCTCTGTATGCTCGTCCACTCCTTGATGTCCACGTGCTCCCTTCTTAGCGCAGACCAGCCTAATTTCCCCACACCCCAGAGAATCCAGAGACTCCTCCCTCAAAAGATCTACTCCACCCTCCCTGCCTCACCACACCAGACATGTGCATACAATCTGTACCCATCCTATATCTCCCTCACTTGCGCAAACCCCGCGCCCCCCCTCTCCACATTGCCAACCCTCGCAGCTCGCTAATACCCATCTTGACCTCTCCCCTCACCGAATTCCTTGGCCTAATCACCCTCACCTTAACCCTCATCAATGCACAATCCATCCTAAAAAAAGCCCCAATCATCCATGACCTCCTCACGGATGATAACCCTGACCTTTTTGCCGTCACTGAATCATGGCTCAAAGAAACAGACCATGTCTATCTCAATCAGCTCCCCGGAACACTATACGACACTTTCTCCATCCCAAGACCTAAAAAGAGAGGGGGTGGGCTACTCCTAGCCGCAAAAAAGCACCTCAACCTCAAACTCCAACCCATCTGCCCCCCGCCCAAACTAGAAATCGGACTCTTCAAATCACCCACCCTCCAGATCTGCCTCATTTACGCCCCACCCAACCTCATCGAACACGACCCCTCCCCCCTCATCGAATTCATTGTAGACAACCTCAAAACAGACTCTCCCGCAGTGATCCTCGGAGATTTTAATCTCCATGTGGACTCCACTCCCCGCACCCCCTCTTGCGAAACACTCCTAACCACCTTCGAAGCCCTAGGTTTCAAACAGCTCATCACTTCCCCCACTCACAAGGCAGGGCACACCCTCGATCTCCTATTTATCAACTCCCATCTATCTACACCCTGCCCCCCCGCAACAACCCCCATACCCTGGTCCGACCACTTCATCATCAATGCCCAAATCAACCTCACTCCCCCCACCAAGATATCACCAACCCAAAGGAAAATTGTTTCCTTCCATAAACCCTGCTCTTCTGAAAACATAGCCACAGCTTTCGACAAAGCTGTAGAAAACCTGGACCTCTCAAATCCAGATGCAGCCCTTCACTCCTGGAATCATATAACCAAATCCATAGCCAATAAACTCTGCCCCGTGCTACACAAAGAAATCCCCGTCCCTCAGAACAAAAAAAAACCCTGGTACTCCAACGAACTCCAAAGTCTGAAACAAGACCTCAGATCAAAAGAACGCCTGTGGCGCCGCCATCCCTCCACCCAACACAAAGCAGTGTATAAACTCTCACTGCACAACTACCGACAAGCCACCATCATCGCCAAAAGGGACTTTCACGCCAAAAAAATTCACGACCTACAATTCAATGCCAACGCCCTCTTTTCCTACGTCAATAACCTCACCAAGACCCCCCACCCTGCCACGACTGAAGAAAACTCCAAGAAAAAATGCGAGGATCTTGCGAATTATTTCCAGCACAAAATCTCGAACATCCTCCAACGTTTCCCCCATAACCCCATGACCACATCCCCCCCCCTAAAAACGATAGCTCCTGCATCAAAGCCTTCGACCCCACCTCCACGCTAGAAATTGAGACCATCCTCAAAAAAATGAAACCTGCCACACACTTCCTAGACGCAATCCCCTCCAAAACCCTCCTCTCCATACCCACCACCATCGCCAAACCCCTAGCTAACTTCATTAACTGCTCCCTTACCTTCGGCAAAGTCCCAGACCCCCTCAAACTCGCCGTTGTGAAACCCCTCCTAAAAAAACCCTCCCTTGACCCCTCTGACCCAGCAAGCTATCGGCCCATATCCAATCTACCCTTCCTCGCGAAAGTCCTCGAGAAAGTAGTCAACACCCAGCTCACCGACTACCTCGAGGACCACAACCTCCTGCACCCCTCACAATTTGGTTTTCGGAAAGGCCGAAGTACCGAGAATCTCCTCTTAGCCATCACTGATACCATGCTCATCGGACTAGACCAAGGAAAATCTTACCTACTGGCCCTTCTAGATATCTCGGCAGCCTTCGACACTGTCAATCATCAGATCCTTATCACACGCTTGACAGAGATAGGAGTCACCGACACAGCGCTAGACTGGCTCACCTCTTACCTTACTAACAGAGAATACCTCATAAAACTTGATAACTTTGAATCATGCCACATTCCCCTCAGACAAGGCGTTCCCCAAGGATCATCCCTTTCCTCCACCCTCTTCAATATATACCTCCTCCCCCTCTGCAACTTACTCTCAAACCTAGGCCTGGACTTCTTCCTATACGCCGATGACGTACAAATTCTCATACCCATTCAAAAAACCCTCAATGAAACCATCCTTTTCTGGGAATCTTGCCTAGTCTCCATCAACTCCCTACTAACCGACCTACACCTTGCTCTCAATGCAACCAAAACCGAACTACTCTTTATATCCAAGCAACCTGAACAAAATACCTCCACCACACCACCGCCCCCCTACATCTCCCCCACACTACCCCCCTCCGTAAGAGACCTGGGAGTCACCCTTGACCAACACCTGAATTTCAAACCACACATCAAGTCCCTCCTCAAAGCAGGTTTCTACAAACTCCAGATCCTCAAAAAACTCAAGCCCTTACTCCATACTCAAGACTTCAGATTAGTCCTACAGTCCACTATTTTCTCCAAAGTGGACTACTGCAACGCCCTCCTACTACGCCTCCCATTTTCCACCATCAAACCCCTACAAACTCTTCAAAACGCCATGGCTCGTATCCTTACTAACACACGTAAAAGAGAGCATATCACACCCATCTTAGTAGACCTACATTGGCTGCCCATCCAGTTCCGCTCCCAATACAAAACCCTTACTATTCTTCACAACACCCTCTACAAAAACAACTCCCCCTGGCTTAAAGAAATGCCCCACTTCCACCTCTCCACCCGCCAGACTAGATCCACCTCCACAGGCACCCTCCACACTCCCCCCCTCAAAACTGCCCGCCTATCCACCACCAGAGAAAGAGCCTTTACCATCGCAGGCCCCGCCCTCTGGAATTCCCTCCCCACATACCTCCGTCTTGAACCCTCCCTAACCATCTTCAAAAAAGGCATTAAGACCTGGCTCTTCCGACAGGCTTACCACTGCTCCAGCCCCTCGTAGTCCACCCCCCTAAATCTGCTCCAGCCCCCTATAGTCTACCCCCCTGAAACCCCCCCAATCGCTCCCCCCTGTCTCTCCCCTGCCTCACCACCCTGAATCCACCCGAGCCTCACCCGTCAACCCTCCCCTCACCCTTTCCCTATACCCCCGCCCACCTCTCACCCCCCGCCACCTTCCTACCGTGCTCCACTGTAACCCAGTTAAAACTTACAACCTATATGTCGAAATCAAGACACCATTACCTGCTGTAACTGCTGTAAATAAGCTAATACTTTATGTATATGTGTTTAATTGTTTAATAAGTTATCAATATAATCCACCATAACTGCTGTAATTAAGCTTTAATATATATCATTATATAATCTATTTATTCCTCATTAACCGCTGTAAAAATCAACCTTGTTCTAACCTCATTAAGCAACCTATCCTGTAAATACTGATACGTTCCTTGTACCTTTCTCAGCTGCTGTCTTTCCTCCTTTACCTCTCTCCCCCCTCTCCCCCCCCTCTTTTCGCTCCTGCTCCACTCCCCCACTCCCTGTTTTTTGTAATTTCCTCCTTTCTCAAGTTTATTGTAAACCGGCGTGATGTGCTTGCACGAACACCGGTATATTAAAAGCTGTTAAATAAATAAATAAAAAATAAATAGAAAGACTAGAGGGCACTCCATGAAGTTAGCATGTGGCATATTTAAAACTAATCGGAGAAAGTTCTTTTTTACTCAACGCACAATTAAACTCTGGAATTTGTTGTGTTTAAAAAAGGATTGGATAAGTTCTTGGAGGAGAAGTCCATTACCTGCTATTAATTAAGTTGACTTAGAAAATAGCCACTGCTATTACTAGCAACGGTAACATGGAATAGACTTAGTTTTTGGGTACTTGCTAAGTTCTTATGGCCTGGATTGGCCACTGCTGGAAACAGGATGCTGGGCTTGATGGACCCTTGGTCTGACCCAGTATGGCATGTTCTTATGTTCTTAGAAAATAACCCCCTAAGGGGGTTATTTTCGAACTGTTTATCGCACACAAAAGGGCCTTTTTGCATGTGATAGGAATTAAATTAGCTGGAGGGGAGGAGTTGGGGCAGGGAGGGGGAGGTGTTGGCCGCAGCACTGCTGCCGGCGATAATGTGAGGAACATTATCACCTGCAGTAGCGCGGTGAATAGCTAGACCTTTTACGCACACACACACACACACACACATGCTTCACTTGTCTCTCTCTTTCTCACACATGCACACAATTAATTAAAAACTGAAGTGGAAACGACAACAAGATAGATTCTGTACGCAGTGCGACAATGGAAAAACAGAAAATCACTATTCCTCAAAACAATACAATCAAGAAATATAAATCAATCAGAATAGTAAAACCATACTAAAAAATATACATTTCAAAACAGCTGATGAATAGAATAATATTCAATAATTAGAAGCTCCTGTACAAATTTTTAAAAATTCCTAAACATCGATAAAATATTTGAAAACTGCAGACATCAAATAACACCCAGTAATTAAAACTAATAAGGATTTTAAAAATCCCTTGCTCTCCATACCTGTCACCCTGAGATTGTTGTGAACTGGTGATACACACACATACACACACCCAGACACAAAATATTAGGGATGTGAATCGTTTTTCAACGATTAAAATTATCGTCCGATAATGTTTATATCGTCTTAAATCGTTATAGAACACGATACAATAGAAATTCTAACGATTTATCGTTAAAAATCGTTAAATCGTGTTAGTGCGCACTAACTCGAGTTAGTGCGCACTAACTCCCCGTTAGTGCGCACTAACTCGATTTAGTGCGCACTAACTGAAAATGATACAAATAAACACTTTCCAGGTCACTGAAGGTCAGTTAGGAATGAATATGTGTTCCTATTGGCTGGCTGCCCTCTTATCTATTGATGTTACCAAGGTTACCACTGAGGTGATGGTTGGGGGGATGGGAAATGGAACTGGAAACTAACGAACACCAACAGAAAATGAAACAAAGTGTTCACACTTCCCAGGTCAGTAAAGGTCACTTAGGAATGAATATGTATGTATGTATTCCTATTGGCTGGCTGTGCTCTTATCTATTGATGTTACCAAGGCTAATACTGAGGTAATGGTTGGGGGGATGTGAAATGGAAACAGTTGGAAGCTTGACAAAAAAAGTAATGTAATGATCAGCACTCACGTGACTAGAACTTGTTTGTTTATTATTTTTGTTAGCAGGCACCTGAAATGCTAGTGCATGTTGAATTTGCCAATCACTGTGCATTTTAGAAAGGTGGTCCTGGCTGGAACTGTACACAGTTCAAATATATGTAATTGATTGTTGGTAAGTGTATTTTTTAAGTAGCCACACTGGCACAAGTATGTTTACTTTTCCTCCTACTTAACTCACTAGCTCAGCTTTGTAAGAAGGGCTTCTCTGCTTGTGTGTTGTTTTTGTTTGGTGTGAGGAGAGCAGAAACATCAGATCTTAATTCAATCTACTACAGTCATCTCTTACAGTGCCCTATCCCTATTAATACCAGGAGTGTTGTGATCTTCCTGCACACAGTGCCCTAACCCTGATACCAGTCTGAGACAGCTCCCTCCCTGCATTACTAGTGAGAGGCTGGCTTCACAGACAGGGGGGAGCTGCCTGACCCTCACTCCTGACTTCCCCCATGTCCCAGCTAGTGAATGGTGTGTGGGTGAGGGGGGGGGGGGGGGAGGATGGTGAAGTCTGAGACAGCTCCCTCCCTGCATTACTAGTGAGAGGCTGGCTTCACAGACAGGGGGGAGCTGCCTGACCCTCACTCCTGACTTCCCCCATGTCCCAGCTAGTGAATGGTGTGTGGGTGAGGGGGGATGGTGAAGTCTGAGACAGCTCCCTCCCTGCATTACTAGTGAGAGGCTGGCTTCACAGACAGGGGGGAGCTGCCTGACCCTCACTCCTGACTTCCCCCATGTCCCAGCTTGTGAATGGTGTGTGGGTGAGGGGGGGGGGGGGAGGATGGTGAAGTCTGAGACAGCTCCCTCCCTGCATTACTAGTGAGAGGCTGGCTTCACAGACAGGGGGGAGCTGCCTGACCCTCACTCCTGACTTCCCCCATGTCCCAGCTAGTGAATGGTGTGTGGGTGAGGGGGGGGGGGGGAGGATGGTGAAGTCTGAGACAGCTCCCTCCCTGCATTACTAGTGAGAGGCTGGCTTCACAGACAGGGGGGAGCTGCCTGACCCTCACTCCTGACTTCCCCCATGTCCCAGCTAGTGAATGGTGTGTGGGTGAGGGGGGGGGGGAGGATGGTGAAGTCTGAGACAGCTCCCTCCCTGCATTACTAGTGAGAGGCTGGCTTCACAGACAGGGGGGAGCTGCCTGACCCTCACTCCTGACTTCCCCCATGTCCCAGCTAGTGAATGGTGTGTGGGTGAGGGGGGGGGGGGGGAGGATGGTGAAGTCTGAGACAGCTCCCTCCCTGCATTACTAGTGAGAGGCTGGCTTCACAGACAGGGGGGAGCTGCCTGACCCTCACTCCTGACTTCCCCCATGTCCCAGCTAGTGAATGGTGTGTGGGTGAGGGGGGGGGATGGTGAAGTCTGAGACAGCTCCCTCCCTGCATTACTAGTGAGAGGCTGGCTTCACAGACAGGGGGGAGCTGCCTGACCCTCACTCCTGACTTCCCCCCATGTCCCAGCTAGTGAATGGTGTGTGGGTGAGGGGGGGGGGAGGATGGTGAAGTCTGAGACAGCTCCCTCCCTGCATTACTAGTGAGAGGCTGGCTTCACAGACAGGGGGGAGCTGCCTGACCCTCACTCCTGACTTCCCCCATGTCCCAGCTAGTGAATGGTGTGTGGGTGAGGGGGGGGGGGAGGATGGTGAAGTCTGAGACAGCTCCCTCCCTGCATTACTAGTGAGAGGCTGGCTTCACAGACAGGGGGGAGCTGCCTGACCCTCACTCCTGACTTCCCCCATGTCCCAGCTAGTGAATGGTGTGTGGGTGAGGGGGGGGGGGGGGAGGATGGTGAAGTCTGAGACAGCTCCCTCCCTGCATTACTAGTGAGAGGCTGGCTTCACAGACAGGGGGGAGCTGCCTGACCCTCACTCCTGACTTCCCCCATGTCCCAGCTAGTGAATGGTGTGTGGGTGAGGGGGGGGGGGAGGATGGTGAAGTCTGAGACAGCTCCCTCCCTGCATTACTAGTGAGAGGCTGGCTTCACAGACAGGGGGGAGCTGCCTGACCCTCACTCCTGACTTCCCCCATGTCCCAGCTAGTGAATGGTGTGTGGGTGAGGGGGGGGGGGGAGGATGGTGAAGTCTGAGACAGCTCCCTCCCTGCATTACTAGTGAGAGGCTGGCTTCACAGACAGGGGGGAGCTGCCTGACCCTCACTCCTGACTTCCCCCATGTCCCAGCTAGTGAATGGTGTGTGGGTGAGGGGGGGGAGGATGGTGAAGTCTGAGACAGCTCCCTCCCTGCATTACTAGTGAGAGGCTGGCTTCACAGACAGGGGGGAGCTGCCTGACCCTCACTCCTGACTTCCCCCATGTCCCAGCTAGTGAATGGTGTGTGGGTGGGGGGGGGGGGGGGGGGGGAGGATGGTGAAGTCTGAGACAGCTCCCTCCCTGCATTACTAGTGAGAGGCTGGCTTCACAGACAGGGGGGAGCTGCCTGACCCTCACTCCTCCGGGGTATTGTGATCTTCCTGCACACAGTGCCCTATCCCTGATACCAGGGGTGTTGTGATCTTCCTGCATGCAGTGCCCTATCCCTATTAATACCAGGAGTGTTGTGATCTTCCTGCATGCAGTGCCCTATCCCTATTAATACCAGGAGTGTTGTGATCTTCCTGCACGCAGTGCCCTATCCCTGATACCGGGATGTGTGCAAGAAGATCACAACACCCCCGGTATCAGGAATAGGGCACTGTGTGCAGGAAGATCACAACACCCCCAGTATCAGGAATAGGGCACTGTGTGCAGGAAGATCACAACACCCCTGGTATTAGGGATAGGGCACTGTGTGCAGGAAGATCACAACACTCCTGGTATTAATAGGGATAGGGCACTGTGTGCAGGAAGATCACAATACCCCTGGTATCAGGGTTAGGGCACAAGTTCTAGTCACATTGACTGATCACATTACTTGTTTTGTCAAGCTACCAACTGTTTCCATTTCCCATCCCCCATATACTGTCAGTAGGAAACTTGGTAACATGAATAAATAAGAGGGCAGCCAATAGGAATACATATTCATTCCTAAACTGACCTTAACTGACCTGAAAAGTGTCAAATTGTATCATTTTCAGTTAGTGCGCACTAACTCCCAGTTAGTGCGCACTAACTCCCGTTAGTGCGCACTAACTCGAGTTAGTGCGCACTAATCGGAAAAAACGATTTTTAACGATTTTTTAACTAAAAAATTGTGCCTAAGACGATTTGCTTGCCCTGCCACACGATTTCTATCGTTAAGACGATATGGAAAACGATTCACATCCCTACAAAATATGCTCCCTCTGATTCACACACACATACATGCTTGGTGAGAGGCAGAGGGAGCTTGACTGTGTGTGTGTGTGTGTGTGAGACAGACACACACTTTTCCTCCATCTGTCTCTCACACACAATCACCCACTTCCTCTATTTCTCACAAACGATTCTTTTCTCACACACACACGCACACACACACACACATGCCCTTTCATACACACACATGCCCTCTCATACACTGGCACTTACTCTCGCAGGACCAGTCTCTCGCACAGCAGGGCCTTTTCTTTTGCTGCCGACTCTGGGAAATGCCGGCGGTATCGCAGGGCCTCGTCTTCTGCTGCCAACTCCTGGGAAATACTGGCGGCACCGCAGGGTCTCTTCTTCTGCCGCTAGCTCTGGGAAATGCCGGCGGCACCGCAGGGCCGTGTCTTCTGCCGCTGGCCTCTTCCTGCTGGTGGCATTGGCACCCTTCCCCCTGTTGTCACCCGGGATGGACTGCTCCCCTTGCCCCCCACTTAGGATGCCACTGAATAGATAAATCCCCACATTTCTTGTTTTCTTCTTTTTGTTTTTGTGCCTACTATTTGTAACTAGTGCACACTATTTGCACATAAAGTGCAAAGTATCCCTAAGAAAAGTCCCAACCCAGGGGTCTCCAGAGTCCTCCTGTCTCACCTCACTGCTGCCCCTGGAGGTGGTTTTTTGCTAAGAAAAAGTAATATTTTTTAAAATAAAACCCTGGTCACAGGCCCCACCCCACCCCAACTCCTCCCCTTTGTTAAAAAACACTCTCCCTTAAGATCTATCCTAGCCTACCCTCCTGACCCTCCCTGGCCTCACCAAATTCTCCCAGGTGGTCTAGTGGGAACCTGGGAAAGACCCCCCACTCTTGGACTCTGCAGCTACTATTTTGAAAAATGGCACCAGCTGCCTTTTACCCCATCATGTGACAGGGCCTATGGAAGAAGGGGATTTAGAGGGATCTACTGAGGGGTCCTATTTCATTTTTAAAACATGTTTTTTAAATGTTTGTTTTGGTTCAGTAAATGACTTTGACTGAAATAAACATGTATTGAAAGCTGAAAACACCACCCAAATACAACAAAAATGAAGGAAGTGAAATTTTGGAGGCTGCACACCTCTAGAGAACTATAATTTTTTGAAGGGCTTTCCTGCTCTTTCCATAAACATAAAAATGTTTAAAGTGGCTAAATTACTTACACACAGGCCGATTCAGTAAAATGTGCGGGAGAGCCGGTGCTCTGAGGCGAGTGCCCGCTCTTCCGACGCGCGCCCAGGCCACTCTCCTGGGCGCACAATTCTCTATGCAAATGAGGGCCATGGTAAAAAGGAGGCGCTAGGGACACTAGCACATCCCTAGCACCTCCTTATTGGCAGAAGTGGCAGCTGTCAGCGGGTTTGACAGCCGACGCTTAATTTTACCAGCATCGGTTGTCGAACCTGCTGATAGCCACAGGTTCGGAAAACGGACGCCAGCAAAATTGAGCGTCCGTCTTCCAACCCGCTTAAAGGGTTTGAAGACGGACTGTAAAGGGGTAATAATAGCGCGTGGAAAACACGTGTCCAAATGGGAGCTAATGGTGTGCTCGGCCTGAGTGCACCGTACTGAATCGGCCTGACAGGAAATAGTTGGAGTTTATGGCTTCCACATTGCCAACACTAAGAAAACGTAACATTGGGAGCAATCAGAAATGCCTGAATTGGTGCAAACTAGGGGTGTGCATTCGTTTTCGCCGTATTGGCGATCCACAACGTATATTGCACTATTCATAGTATTCGTGGGGAAGCGAAACTTATCGCGATTCCCCACGAATACACGAATCTTCGCCGAATTATACAGCCACCTAAATAAAAATTTAAACAAACCCCCCCACCCTCCTGAACCCCCCCAAGACTTACCAAAACTCCCTGGTGGTCCAACGGGGGGTCCGGGAGCCATCCCCTGCACTCACACCATCGGTGCCGGTTTCATCATGGCACCGATAGCCTTTGTCACAGGGGCTACCGGTACCATTGGTCAGCTCCTGTCACATGGCCATCGGCACCATCTTGTGCTCCTACCATGTGATAGGGGCTGACCAATGGCACCGGTAGCCCCTGTGACATAATATGGGCAAAGGCTATCGGCGCCATTTTGAGTACTGGCATCGGATGGCCGGAGTGCAGGAGGTCGCTCCGGCACTCCCGTTGGATCCTCAAGGACTTTTGGCCAGCTTGGGGGGGCCTCCTGACCCCCACAAGACTTGCCAAAAGTCCAGCGAGGGTCCGGGAGCGACCTGCTGCATGCCGGCCGTCCGATGCCAGTACTCAAAATGGCGCCAATCGCCTTTGCCCTCACAGGTACCGACCATCGGTACCGACCATCGGTACCGACCATAATTCTAAATTGAAAAACCATCGGTACCGACCATCGGTACCTGTGACATAGTGAGGGCAAAGGCGATCGGCGCCATTTTGAGTACTGGCATTGGACGGCCGGCGTGCAGGAGGTCGCTCCCGGACCCCCGCTGGACTTTTGGCAAGTCTTGTGGGGGTCAGGAGGCCCCCCCCCAAGCTGGCCAAAAGTCCCTGGGGGTCCAACGGGGGTCCCGGAGCGACCTCCTGTACTCCGGCCATCCGATGCCAGTACTCAAAATGGTGCTGATAGCCTTTGCCCATACTATGTCACAGGGGCTACCGGTGCCATTGGTCAGCCCCTGTCACATGGTAGGAGCACAAGATGGCGCCGATGGTCATGTGACAGGGGCTCACCAATGGCACCGGTAGCCCCTGTGACAAAGGCTATCGGCGCCATGATGAAACCGGCACCGAGGGTGTGAGAGTACAGGGGATGGCTCCCGGACTCCCCGCTGGACCACCAGGGAGTTTTGGTAAGTCTTGGGGGGGATCAGGAGGGTGGGGGGGTTGTAGTTAATTTTAATTTTAGCTGGGATACGAATAGAAATCACTGTATTAACGCATCGGGGCGCCATACGGCTGAATGCAACGTATCTGCTCCCAGACGAATCCGAATCACTAATGCAACGTATGGCGTCCCTCTGCACATCCCTAGTGCAAACTATGGATACTTTTGCTCATGGGGTTTACACATGCTTTTTCTTTATATATTGCCTCTGGAAAAACTACCTGCAGAGATTATACCTCCTTTCTCTTCAGGTAGTTTTTCAATTTAGAATTATGCGCAGGTAGTTTGCATAGATCATATATCCTTCCCCAGTATCACCTCTTCATGCCACAGGCAATATTTAAAGCCCCCATTCCATCATTCAAATGCTCTCATACTTTGATCTGGGGCTCCCAGATGTGAATAAAAGGCAAGAATGTATTTAGGGACTGTGTAGCTGTGGATAGGTTTGAGGTGGAGAATATCAATGGCGCATATATTGTGGCTTCTTCTCTTGTATTTTTTTTCCAGGTCAAGACGAATATTTTCTTTTCTTGATGAATATCTGCTTTAGAGTAGTTTCTATTCAGGCTACTTCCACTACTCACCCCCCAGAAGCCAAAAACAATCTGGGTGACTCATTCTCTTTCTTTTTAACCAATTCACTTCAAAAGCTTCAGTGGCAAAAATTAAATCATTGAAATGGTTAATGAATGTGTAATTCGTGCTCTCTTTTCCTCAACACAGTTCTGTCTAAAATATGAAACGTAATTGAAAAAGCAATTTAGATGTGTCAGCGTGCTGTATTATATGGTTCTATCACCCCATTCAGAAGAAACCTGTGAGGAAATTCAGAAAGATGATTGCTTGTGTTCTGTTTTCTGGAAAGTGTTCTGTATTTCAGAAACAAGTTTCACTTGGAATGCAAAGGTTACTATGGTAACTTAAATATCCTCTTGTTCCACAAAACTATAACTGCATAAAAAGGCAATTTACTGTAAGTGCCCAGCAAGTAGAGAAATCCTTATTCTTTTAAATCGTATTCCTTGGAGGGATTTATTTTAATTTGATTAGGGCATATTTTTTCACTGCTTAATTCCTCTGGGCTAGCAGTCCATCAGAAGACCCCAAAGACCACACTTCAAAAAAGGGCTTAAGGTGTTCAACTTTCCTCCTGATATTTAGCCTCTCTGAAAGTCCAAGATTCCCTGTTTAGAGGGGAATGGGGGATGGCTGGTGGAGATTACTTCCTAGGCCCTGAGCATGGTACATTATTCAATTCAACATTAAAGACTCTTGTATATGGCAGTAATAATCAAGCTAAAAGCTGATTGGTTTTCCACTTAACTTTTACTGATAAATGATGGAAACTGATGAAAATATGCAGTTCTTATTCTTTTCAGCCCATTTACAGCTTTAGTTCTCTTGAGAAATGTGTGACTTTAAGTTTCTTTTTAATTTACTCTCTTACTGAAGTTAATTATTTTTTTTTTATATTTAAAATTTTTTATTATCCAGTATAATGTAAAGCTTAACAAACAGTATGTTAAATAGAGATGAGAACAGCAGTACAAACATATATGCAAATATAGAAATTTTGCCTCCTAAGTATAAAATACATAACAGTTCCAGTGCAATATCTTTTCCTCAGGTTAACAGATATCCATATATAGAATTGCCATTTCCCACTCTTCCCTAGTAATCCCCCCTACCCCCCTCATACTATCAGTTACGCTATTCCATCTATGCTATGTAATGAATCAGCAGTGTCCACATCCTATAAAATTTGCGTATGGTGTCTCGCCTATGGGCCGTTAATTTCTCCATATAATGTATGAGTATGCGTGAGTGTGGGTGGGTTCATACATTTCCACTGAGTGGCGATCACTAGTCTGGTAGCAGTAGTAAGATAATAAAACATTTTTTGTTTTTCATCATCTAGATCTGGATAGGGGAGTCTGAGTAACCAGAACTCTGCTTGTAAGGGAACCTGAACTCCCACACTTTATCCACCAATCCTTGACAAGCACTCCAAAACCCCTGCAGCTTAGGACATTGCCACCACATATGTCAATAGGTACCTCTCTGGAAACACTATTGCCAGCAATTAGGTGAGTGGCCTGGGCATCATTTGGCCACTCTCACTGGGGAATAATGCCAGCAATAAAGAAGTTTGTATCTATTCTCCATCATGGATGCGGACATTGAAAATTGGTCTACAGCCTGAAAACATACTTCCCAGTTGTTGCGATCCCAGTGAGGGCCCAGGTCCCGGTCCCAAGCCAACAGATGGGTTGCTCTCCCATCTGTGGTATGTATCAATAACTGGTAAAGCTTAGAAATCCCTTTTCAAAAGTGTCGTGTCTGAAGGCAATACTCTTCAAACATCGAACGTGAACTGCTTAAATTGGAACAGGGCCCCCGGGAATCCCAAAAAGTGTCGCAGCTGGGCATATGCTAAAAAATCAGTGCTAGGTATCTGAAACATCCTGTAACTCTCTAAAGGGAACCATCTCTTGGCACCAAACCTGTCCTAAATGTGTTAACCCCCGAGATTCCCAGCGCTTAAACGTCGGGTTTTTCTGTCCCTCAACGAAATCCCGAAGGTGTCAGATTGGGGACAGGGCAGAGTAATTTTTGTTGCCTATCAATTTGTGTTTCCATTTTTTACAGACCATCAGAGATGTCTGGATGCTTAAAGGAAAGGATTTCAATTCCCTGGGGGTGCTGGTCATTGGCCAGAATAAAGCCAGGATGGGCGTGCCCCCCATCATTTAGCTCTCAATCCCAACCCATTGTTTAGGTGAGTGTAAATCATGGCTATTGACAATTAATTTTAACTGGGCTGCGGCATAATAGTGTACTAGGGAAGGTAGTCCCAAATCTCCGTCTCTATGTGTTTGGCTGAGAATCAGACGGGAGACCCTTGGGGGTCTTCTACACCATATAAAGGCAAACTTTTCACACTGAAGAGGTCTCAGGTCCACAACAGGAAAGGGTCATGGCAAAACCTGAAATAGATAGCCAATTTTCGGTAAAAGATTCATCTTAATCGCGGCCATTCTGCCAAACCATGAAAAAGGTAGGCGTTCCCATCTGTCTATATCACCCATAAAGTTGTGAATCAGAGGTTTATAGTTTAGCGATACTAATTGAGAGGAATCCAAACTAAGATTAACTCCCAGATACCGTATAGGACCTGGGGTCCACCGGAATAGGAGCTCACTCTTACCTTTCCGCATCAGGTTCTCAGTAAAGTGCACAGGGAGAATTTCCGATTTATCAAGATTAACCCGAAATCCCGACACTCTTCCATATAGGTCCAGCATAGATAAGACCTTATGCATAGAAGTCATAGGCTGAGGGAGAGACAAGATAACATCATCTGCGTAGAGAGTAATTTTATGTGTCTCTCTGCCAGACTGGATCCCATATACCTCTCTTTCCCTCCTAATCCACTCCGCCAAGGGTTCTAGGCTAAGAGCAAAGAGGAGCGACGAAAGTGGGCAGCCCTGCCTTGTACCCCTCCGAATTTGAAAAGACGCCGAATAGCCATGATTTATCTTAATACATGCAGACAGCTCATGATAGACCCATCTTCCGCAAAACAGCAAATAGATAGGGCCAATAAACTCTATCAAACGCTTTTTCAGCATCTAGGGTCATAAAGACCGCCGGGGCATTAGTGGATTTAGCGATGTGTATTAATCTATTATCTTTCGGATATTATCAGACTGAAGTTAATTATTTTAATACTGATCTTTTCCAATTAATGATATAGTTTTGGTGCTTCCTCCCAGAATTTGGTGAATAGGGTAATGTTTTCCCAGTTTAGATTTCATTAAACTAAAGTTACCATATTTCACACCTTAGTTCAGGTGTTCAGAATTCTCACTCCTTCTCCTTACTTCCCTATTGGTACCTGGAGGGTACATCCATATTCCTCTCTTCAGCATCTTGATGATGCAAATGTGGTTAAAGCCACATAAGTTCCATAGATCTTCTTTATATTCTCCTTCTTTCCCCAGGAATGAACCCAGGTCAATTCCCCCCACCAGAAGTTACTATAGTCCCATGTTCTCTGGTTGAGAGACACTGCTCCTCTTAGCTGAACTACACTGAGTCCCTAAGCCCTAGGGGACTCAGGCACAGTATAAAAATAAACCCTGAAAAATGGAGCTTGAAAATAGAAAATGGAAAGGTGGAACAACTTCTTTCTCCAAAACCAAAATAGTTCCAAAAAAGCTTCTTAAAAGGTAGGCAAAGGGGCCCTTTCTACTTTTCTATACCTAGACCTCATCATTGGAGGATCAGATATCAATAGCAGAGCAAGAATATAAATATTATTGATATCAAGATTCATCAGCCTACAAATACCTTCAGACCCTAAGAACTGCTACTACAAGCCTTATAATCCAAGAATCTCTGCACCTGCATAACATAATAAAAAACACATTTATTATCTTGGTAATAAATTTGCATGAGAACTTTAGGAAAAAAGAAGCCTCTAATCCAAACACTCAGGCTCTTAAGTTTTCCTTTGAAATTATGTGTGTTTATAAAGGTCAGGAAAAACACCTACTTTACCCCCAGGGAAAGGAAGAGATCCATTCTTGAGAAAAAACTTCAAGACAAGATCCCTATCCATTTCAAGAAAAAAAATTAACAACCAACATTCCCCTGGTTGAAAACAATTTCCTGCAAACCAGATGCATCTAAACTTAAACTATCTGAGGAAACTAATAAAGCCACACCATCACCTTTATCAGAGGAACACCTCTGAACAGAAATACAATATCATTTACAGATAGCTGATATATTTTGAGGCAAGATTTTTAAAACCGCCACAAAATATCTCTTAACCATCTCATAAGGTGATTTCACTCTTCTCCTTGGAAAATTGTAAAAAATACAAACTTTTAAAGAAATTCAGATCTCTGGTGAAAACATAAGTTGTCTTTAATCATGGAACTAAGTATGAAATCTGAGTATAAAGGGATCTAGGAGGGCTGAGTGGTTATTCAGACTTATTTTATGTGCTTCAATCTGAGCCGCACAGCCCTCCAAGGTACCCTCTACAAGCCATAACGAATGACTCAAATTTTCTAAGAAGATATTACGTTAGTTGGAAAACTTCTACTTTTCTGGAGCTGTGGAAAAATAACTGGGGCCAGGGAGGAAGCAGAAACACACCCTTCCCTTCCCTCAGCAGAGATCACATCCACAGAATAGAGAAATTAACAATCACCACTGAGAGAGAAAATAACTATCCTGATACAGTACCTAGAACTGCATCTTCTACAAGTTCACCAGAAACTATTCTCAAATGGGAGTCTCCACTGATGGGTCAATAATTGAAGATGGTTGCAATGGTGGTTCCCAAATCTCCAGGCTAAGAACACACAGGAGGTGACAAAGGAGATGCAGCACCCAAAGTCCCTCCTAGAGCATCCAGAGGATACGCTAACATGGGAGGTGACCCAAGAGTCTAACAGACCAGATGTAATAGTATCTACTATTGCAGAAGAACGTATGGTCTTACCCTTTCTCTTCTTCCCCATAAGCCAAATCTTGCTCAAACCAGCTGATGGTCACAATACTCACAAGCCAGTAACTTCCTATGGCTCCCACAGGGCTCCCCAAAGAGCTCATAAGGGGCATGACCCTTTGGCTCATGCCTTTGGCAGCATGCTGATGGCGCTGATGGCTGTGTGCCATAGGCATGCAACTTTTATGCGCCTTCCTTATCACATCGATGATGTCGGTGAGAGAAGCACAGCAAACCTCCCTCCTACACTGCATCAGAAGAAGAAAAAGCCAAGATGGAGAACCAGTAGCACTCAGCTCCAGGAACCCTCAAGGTACTCTGTAGGCTTGTAGTTTTTAATGTGCCTTCCTTGTTGCATCGATGTCAGAGGGAGGTGAACAGCAAACCTGCCTCCCATGCTGCAACAGAAGAAGAGGCAAGATGGAAAACTGTAGTGATCAGTACCAGGAATCCTTAACTCACATTTATCTGATTTAAAAAAAACAACCCTCCCCCCCCCCCCCCCCCCCACCTATTGATAATTTTCCTTTGTAATTCACAATGGCAACGTACACAGAGGAAGAAGGAGATTATAAAAAAAATGTCTTGTATATCCCTAGATGGGGGCCAAAAAAAGTTAAGATGCTGACTTTTGATTCTTCAGAAGATTCATTTGGCAGTTGTGATTTAAAAACTTTTTGTCCATTTTTTTTTTAGATTCAGTTTCTGGTCATAAAATCCAGAAGAGGGAATTGGGAAAAGTGCTGCATTTTAACTGCAGATGGCAGCATGGGCACATCCAATCACTTGCTCTCAGAAATATCAGAATCAACAATAATGTTGTTTGGACCCCGTTATGATAATATGGCATTGTGAAAATATTTTAATGATACATAATCAAATATAGACACTTTTTGTCGTCTCTTCTAGAAGATATCTAAATCCGTTATATTTAATGTATCTAATTATAAGATTGCTTCGACAGAGTAATCAGTTCTATCAAAGGGTTTGCCTTTGTTACTAGTACATCACACAGTGATTTCTAATTTAGAATTGATTTGGAATGCTTAATTAGGACATTACAGTTGAAATATTTTTATTACATGTATGGATCCTGTCAGCTCTTTACTAGGATTTAGACAGAATGCACTGTGTGAGGAGGAGACATAATAGTAATCTTATGGGTGTATATCTCCCCCATGTGGAAGCAGGTAAACAGTAAGCTCTAGGAGTATGCAAGGATAGAAATGTAGTTTCAGTTTTCATTTCATTTTAGGGGGGGGGGGGTTCCCCTACAAATGTTGCTTTGTTTTGGGGTAGATTTTCAGAGCCCTGCTCGCCTAAATCCGCCCAAAACCGGGCGGATTAGGCGAGCAGGGCCCTGCGCGCCGGGAAGCCTATTTTACATAGGCCTCCCGGCGCGCGCAGAGCCCCGGGACTCGCATAAGTCCCGGGGTTCTCGGAGGGGGGCGTGTCGGGGGCGTGTCGGGGGCGGGCCCGGTCGTCGCGGCGTTCCGGGGGCGTGTCGGCAGCGTTTTGGGGGCGGGTACGGGGCGTGGCTACGGCCCGGGGGCGGGGCCGCGCCCTCCGTACCCGCCCCCAGGTCGCGGCCCCGGCGCGCAGCGGGCCCGCTGGCGCGCGGGGATTTACGTCTCCCTCCGGGAGGCGTAAATCCCCCGACAAAGGTAAGGGGGGGGGTGTAGACAGGGCCGGGCGGGTGGGTTAGGGAGGGGAAGGTGAGGGGAGGGCAAAGGAAAGTTCCCTCCAAGGCCGCTCCGATTCGGAGCGGCCTTGGAGGGAACGGGGGGAGGCAGCGCGGCTCGGCGCGCGCAGGCTATACAAAATCGATAGCCTTGCGCGCGCCGATCCAGGATTTTAGTGGATACGCGCGGCTCCGCGCGTATCTACTAAAATCCAGCGTACTTTTGCTTGAGTCTGATGCGCAAGCAAAAGTAGGCTGATCGCGCTTCTTTTAAAATCTACCCCTTAATGTTTACTTTGTTTGTTTAGTTAGAAAAAATGAAATAAACATTAACCCCCCCCAAAAAAAAAAACCACCAGAAAAAAAAAAGAAATGGTGTATCCCATACTCACCACACATCTTTGTCACCCGGAAAAATGCCAGAGCCAAGATCCTCCCTGGTCCCCACTTACCCGGTCTAGGGAGTTCTGCAGACAAGGCCTAGCCCACAGTAGTTTGCTGCGACATCGGCCAAGACTTTATGCAAGGCCCAGGCCCGGAGACCTGGGCCCGAAACTTGAGCCTTGGCCTATATGAGAGACCGAGGCCAGAGCTGATGCCAGTGCTTGACCAGAGGCCAGGTCCCACCCCCTGGGCGTTGGCCTAGGCCAAGACCCGAGACCAAACCTGACATCAGTGCTTGGCCTGGAGGCGAGGTCCTGATGTCTGGGCCTCAGCTCAAGCCCAGGCCCAACACTAGGGTCCAACCCAGAGGCTGGGTCCTGACGCTTGGATCTCAGGCCAGGGTAAGGCCCTGGCCTGAGACAAGGCCTCGGCGGTCCTCTTGCAATACTTCTTTCTTCTTACTTGAAATGATGACATCAGCGCAGGATGCACCAGAGTTAATTAACTCCCACAGGTTCCTTAGATGCGTGCAGTGAGCGGTGTCTCTTGATGACATCAGCAGCCTAGCCGTAAATCATCAACAGCTCCTTGGACCTTCCTGCTTTGCCTCAACAATGGATCCCCTGCCTTTGCAGTGCGTGTTGCCTTGAGTTCCTGGTTCCTGTGTCCTGCATTCCTTATTTTTCATTCTGCCTTGCCTCATCCAGCCTTGTCTTGTCTAGCCTTGCCTCCGCCTGCTTTCCTTGTCCAGCCTGCCTTGTTCTTCTGTCTTGTCCAGTGTCTTCAGAGTGTCTTCGTCTACCCCCTGGCCTTACTCTCTGGATCTTGACTTCTTGCCTGGACCTGACCACAATTGCCTGCTGCCTGGACCTGATCTCTGGCCTGGACATGACCATCCCTGTTAGCCTCCTTCCCTGACTTAGTCCTGTCTCCGACTCTATTAGCAAGCTGTCCTGACCCTGGCATGCCATTGGTTTCTTGTTTTCTTCACTACCCTAGGAACCTGCCTAAGTTCTGCCGGCCACCAGAACCCAAGGGAAGGCGACTGGTATAGGTGAAGCTCCAGACTGTCCCACTACAGGGTGTGTTTGTCAGTTGCCGGTGTAGGCCTCATAAGTTTGCCTATGAGGCTGCATCAACTACACTGCAGTGCAAAGGGCTCACACCTATGCTACCCTTCACAAGTACCCATTGGTTAGGGACTCATGGTAGTTTAATTTCTGCTCTACCATCATATAGGAGAAACATCTTTTTTCCTTCGAGACTCTACTCATTTTCTAAACACTTTAGCAATGTTTCTTCTCAGCAGAAAGACATTATTTTGGTTACCCTTGATGTCAATTCATTATATACCATGTGATGGATTAATAGTGCCTGAGCAGAAGTCACTTTTTTCTTTAAATCACAAGGTAGAACCTAACTGGTTTCTAAAGAAAGTAGAACCAAGATGGCCTTTGAGGAAAACTACATTTCCCATACCCTCTTGCACCTTGTTTCCTAGAGAGTATGAGCAGGTAAGAGCTCAGTGATAATGACTCAGCTGCCTGGTGTTATAAGACAGGTGAGATTCAGCAAAGAGGTAGCCATCTATACAGTCAGATGGCGAAAGAGGCAGTATACCATCCTCTTTTTCCAGCATTCATGGAAGGTAAGGAGGATGGAGAGGCTGAGGCAGAAGCAGAATTGTGTTTAAACTTAATTTTATCCTAAAGCTAAGTAAGCCTTTAAGATTATCTTTCCCTCTCTGTTATTCCTTGCATACTAGTATATGAGATCAAGGACAGGCTGCCTACATAGAGCCTATAGCACTGTTATGGTGTAATTAGAGTGGCTCAAGGAAAAATAGGGAGTTGTTTTTTTTTTAATACTGTCAACTTTTACTTGCCTTTGCTTTCAGCAAAATTGAACTCAGTGAGAATAAAGATAGAAAAAGAAGTTTGGGGTTGCTTAGCAGTCCTTGAGTCTAGGAACTGTATGGAAGTTTTAAAATTGCCTCTATAACTTTAGGTGATTGGGAATATTACACCTAAAAGGGAATTGTGGAGGTTGCTAAGAATCTTAAGAAGTTAACATGATAGTTTTGGGGTATTTTACCATGGCAATGAACCCTGCTAGGAGTTTATGGTAAAAGGTTAAAGGTACTAAACAAATAGAGCTATTAAGGAAACCAGAAAAATGTTTAAAAATCTGGTACAATTAGTTACTATCTTGAGAAAGTTGGAGGAGAAGTCCATTACCTGCTATTAATTAAGTTGACTTAGAAAATAGCCACTGCTATTTCTAGCATTGGATAGATTTTCAGACATGCATGCCCTTTGTTTTTGGGTACTTGCCAGGTTCTTATGGCCTCCTACAACCACTGGAGAGAGAGAGAGAGACTAGCCATAATGCTCTCATATTAGGTAGGTATTTATACCTCTATATGAGGCCTACCTAGTCACTGGAGGTGAGGTTTAGTTATTAGTGTAGGGGGTTAGGGGCCACTTTGACATTCAAAGTGAAATGTACGAACAGAACAGTGCTCTCTTGTGAAGATTTGATGACCTTCAGAGTGAGGAAACTCACACAAAGATGAGATTTGTGCAATGTTCTCTTAACCTAGTTTGATGGACTCTCTGCCTGGGTCATCAAATCTTCACAAATTCTTGTTCTATTCATGTCTTCACATGAGTGCTTTTTACTCCAGTGAGTGTTCGGGAACCTTGGCATAGATGAAGAATAGTTGCTCCGGAGGCCGCCTGGTGAGTGGGATTGTCAAAGACGGTATGGAAGAGATCCAAGAACTCTCTCAAATTGCGTAAAACGCGGTCATCGCACTCCCACAAGGGAGACGCCCAGGCTAGGGCCTTCCCATCAAGAAGAGACAAGATGTAAGTTGTCTTTGTGGTATCGTCAGGGAAGAGGGTTGGTTGTAAATGGAAGTGCATGTTGCACTGGTTGATGAAGCCTCTACAGGAGCGAGGGTCCCCAGAAAAGCGTGGGGGAGCGGGTAGAGGAATCACTGGGTCGGTAACAGGCACTGATGGCACAGCAGGATTCATAGGCCCGACGGAGTCCAAACGCTGGTTCAGGCCTTCCACTGCAGCGGCGAGTGAATCCAGGGCCTTCTGCTGCTCCATAATCCTTTGCACCATGTCCAGAATGGCTTGAAGAGCCGAAGCCTTTGCCGGGACCATGGACTTGGCAATCTGTTGTGATTGACCGAGGAGTTGTGGACCCTTTGCCCGAGGGGGAGTTGACACTACCTGAGGGAGCAAACTCCCACAGGTCCCCACCATCGGGAGGCGAGGCTGAACTGAAGCAATGGCTGGCTGGACTGAGGTGGGCCCTTGGGAAGATGAAGACATCGCCAAAGTTTGGTCCTAGATCAGAAGTCGGAGGATCACCAATCGCCAGTCCAAGATCAAGAGCCAGGAATCACCAATCGCCAATCCGAGATCAGGAGCCAGGAATCACAAGTCGCCAGTCCGAGGTCAGGAGCCAAGAATCACAAGTCGCCAGTCTGAGATCAGGAGCCAGGAATTACCAATTGCCAGTCCGATGTCAGGAGACAGATATCCATCCAGAAGCTGAGGAGAGCAGCAAGAACAGGACTCGGAAGGGCAGGCAGGCAGGGAGAGGACTCGGGAAGGCAGGAGCAGGACTTGGGAAGACAGGAGCAGGAGTAAGAGCACAATGAAGCACAGACAACTCACAGAAGCGAGCAGACACCTTGCCAAGTTGGAGAATGGAAGAAGGAGGCTCCTATTAATAGTCCCTGAGCCCTGACGTCATCCAGCAGCTGAAACAGTTTAAGGTGATGTTGGTCCTTTAAGAGTGTGCAGGGGGCACGGCCGTGCGCCTAGGAAGGAGGCAGCTTGAGCATGCGGCTCGATGCCGCGAAGAGGAGGTCGAGAGTCGTCGCTCCCCCCACGGAGCGCGGAAGGAAGTCAGCCGCTGAAGCAGCCAGGTAGGAAGAGGCCAGCAGCCTGCATCGAGGATGCTTCCCTGCTGCTGCAAGAGTGCTGGTGGTGGTCCCGATGCCATGGATGGAGGTAGTGGGGGCCAGCCGCGGCTGCTCGCGGCTGGAAATCCTAACAGGTGTTACAAGATTGGAGAAGGTGGTTATGGTTCACTTCACAAAAGTGGTAGCACGGAGGAGGCTGGAACTTATAGGCTGGTTAGCCTGACCTCAATGGTGGGAAAATTAATGGAGATCCTGATAAAGTAAAGGATAATTAATTATCTGCAATCCAATGGGTTACAGTATCCAAGGCAATATGGGGCAGATTTTAAAACCTGCGCACGGGCGCAGATTTGTTCTCGCTACTCGGCGCGAACAAATCTACACCCGATTTTATAACATGCTCGCGCAGCCACGCACATGTTATAAAATCCAGGGTCGGCGCGCGCAAGGGGGTGCACAATTGTGCAACTTGCACGCGCCGACCCTGGATTTTATAACATGCGTGCGCCGACCCTGGGGGCAGAAGGAAAGTTCCCTCCGAGGCCGCTCCGATTTCAGAGCAGCCTCGGAGGAAACGGAGGCAGGCTGCGCAGCTCGGCACATGCAAGGGGGTGCAAGAATAGTAATGGAATTAAAGAGGGCATGGGATTAACACAGAGGATCCCTAGTGGTTAACAGATGGAAATTAAGAAACCACATGCATCGGATGTACTTTATTTGGATTTGAGCAAGGCTTCTGTTACTGTCTCACATAGGAGGCTCATTAATTATTTAATTAATTGATTGATTGATTTTGTTCGCCTTATTTATTTAATATTGCTTAATAATCGCTTTCCTGATCAAATTTCTCTAACGTGATTAATAAACTGAATAGTTTGGGGGTGGGTCCTAAAGTAGTAGCCTGGATTAAAAACTGATTGTATGATTAAAAGACAAAGGGTAATGGTAAATGGAATTCACTCTGAGGAAAGAAAGGTGATAAATGGAGTATCTCAGGGATCAGCTTTAGAGCAGATTCTGTACAATGTCTTTGTTAGGGATATTGTAGAGGAGTTAGAGAGAAATGTTTGCCTTTATGAGGATGACACTAAGATCTGTAATAGACTAGATATCCCTAAGGAGTAGACAAAATGAAAATTGATCTAAGAAAGCTTGAGGGGTAATCTAATACTTGGTAGTAAAGATTTATTGAAAAAAGTGCAGTCATGCATTTGGAGTGCAGAAATCAACGGAAGAAGTATGTGGTAAGTGGTGAGAAGCTGATGTGCATGGACCAAGAGATAGACCTTATGGTGGCGCTATTGGGTGCGAAACCGGCAGTGATTGCACCGCCCCCTATTTCGGCCCCCCGCCCCTCATCTTCTAAAGTATTGCAGGCCTGCAATACTTTAGAAAATGAGGCCCCATGTCTCGGTTATTGTGAAAAAATCTGGTCTGCTATCATGAAGAATATCAGATATGAATGCTGTTTTTTTTAGCAAGTGCTTGTATATTGATTAAAAAGAATGCAAGAATTAAACAGTTTGTTAAACTGCAATTATTTGTTCTTATGTTATTAATCAACGGGATATTGATTAAATTACGATTAATGATTTTTTTTAAAATTCTTTTTGTGTTATGTTTTGTAGGGTTTGGGTGGATCCTTGGACACTGTGGCAGCTGACCACGCTCATGGGGGGAAGTCCCGTGAGGGGCCACAGGTCAGGCTCAGCTCTGGACACACAAACACAGATTATATCCTTATTTAGACAGTTTGTGAAGCCACCAGAGGTGGCGGTAGTGAGTAGAAGATGGAGCCCGGCTGGGCTAGTATTCCTCAGGGCGCTGGAACAGTGGTCTCTCCGGTAGCAGTGCTGTAGTGAGAAGAACTGAGAGAATGAGTACAATAAGACATTCACAGAGTCCCCAGAGTCCCCAGTATGGAGAAGCCCCGAGAAAGGGAGAGCTGGCCCTCGAGGAGCGAGTATCAGGTCCCTGGGAGCAGAGACTCATTGGCAAGTACTCACGGAGCAGTTCCAAGTAGGAGATGGCACTGGTGCTGGAATGGAGGCAGGACCTCGAGGAGCGAGTACCTGGTTCCAAGAAAACAGCTCTGAGGAGTAGATGGTAGTAGTACTCACAGATGGTGTCTGTAGCGAATTCTTCCAAGTAGAAGAGGAGATGGACACAGGCAGTGAATCAGGGAACATGGGCCCTTGAGGAGCAAATACCGGTTCCTGATAGCGACCTGAAAGAAGCAGAGAGGCCCCTGAGGAGCGGGTACCCCGTTAGCAGCAAAACGTCCAATAGAAGTTGGAGGCAGAGTAGCTGGGTATGGAGAGTGAATCCCATCTGTACGAAATCCCTTGCTAACTCAACGGCTAGCAATAAACGATAGGCTTAAATATCCAGGCAGTGTGACATCATCACAGGGGGATGCCCCTGAGGTTTGCGCCATAGAGGAAATAAGAATGAGGGCCACGCGGCGTGCGCACCCCAAGGTACACGAGGAGCATGGTGGGAGGCAGCTCCCAAGCCAGTCTGGGGACACCGGAGAGGACAGCAGGCAGACTCTGCGGCAGCCATACGTCCACAAGGAGCAGGAGGAGTCACAGAAAAAGAAAGGGAGGCGGAGTGAAGCCGTTGGGCAGTGATGGTTGCAACATTTTGTATATATTTTTTTATTTTTTGTAACATTCCTTGGGGTTGGCTTTTCATATCTTCCATGGTTAATACAGATTGGGATGAATTGAGATAGAAAGTTCGATCTTACCGTCATTGTAAAAAATGGATATTTTTTTAAAAAAAGGAAAAAATAGAAAAGATAAAGTCTGTATAACTTCTCAGGATCGCATGAAGGGGCGCACAAAGGGGCAAGCTCCATTGTTGCGCACGATGTCAGGCCCCGACGCTGGCGCTTTATGGCCCCCCACGACTCTGGGTGGAAACGCCAGGAGGCGGAACTATGAAGCGGGTTGGAACAAGCACGGCTAGACAACGGGTCCCGGTGGAGCAAAGGTGGAGCGATCAGGTTTTATCAGGGTCCGAGCCTCCGATGGTAATTGAGGCAGAGATTCAGGCAGCAAACAGCAGGTAGGCCTTGGTAGAAGGGCTTCAATGCTGGGCCCCGATGCCGGCGCTTTATGGTCTCCCGCGGCTCTGGGTGGAAATGCCAGGAGGCGGAGCTATGAAATGGGGGAGAACAAATGCAGCTAGGCAACGGGTCCCGGCGGAACAAAGGTGGAGCGATCAGGTTTTACCAGGATCCGAGCCTCCAATGGTAGTTGAGGCATAGATTCAGGCAGCAAACAGCAGGTAGGCCTTGGTAGAAGGACTTCAGTGCCAGGCCCCGATGCCGGTGCTTTATGGTCTCCTGCGGCTCTGAGTGGAAATGCCAGGAGGCGGAGCTATGAAGCGGGGGAGAACAAATGCAGCTAGGCAACGGGTCCCGGTGGAACAAAGGTGGAGCAATCAGGTTTTACCAGGGTCCGAGCCTCCAATGGTCATTGAGGCATAGATTCAGGCAGCAAACAGCAGGTAGGCCTTGGTAGATGGGCTTCAATGCCAGGCGCCAACGCCGGTGCTTTATGGGCCCCTGCAGCTCTGGGTGGAAACTCCAGGAGGTGTCGCTGCTGCCACTGACATATCTCCATTCTCAGTGGTATTCGGGTGAAAACTTCGATTGCCACTTCCAGTTCCTCTGACTATTCCTTCTCCAGCCACGCAATTCATGGCCCACACCATTCACCAGGTGTGGAATCAAGTCAAAGAACACCTTACCCAGGCCGCTGAGTGCTCCAAGTGCACTTCAGATGCCCATAGACGTCCCGCTCCACTCTTCCATCCTGGTCAGAAGGTGTGGTTAAGCACCCGGCACATAAGGTTGAGACTCCCTTCTCATCGCCTGGCTCCCAAGTTCAACGGCCCGTTTCCAGGTCTTCGAAGAGTGGGAGCATTGTCTTATCAACTTCAACTACCTCGTGCCATGGGCATCCACAACACATTCCATGTCTCCCTTTTGAAGCCTTTGGTCCTCTCCTGGCCCTCTCGCAGAGATCCTTCACCTCCACGGATCTCTACCGAGCCAGATTCGTCACTCCAGGTAAGAGAGGTCCTTGACGTCCATTGGCATCGAGGCAGAAGAGAATACCTCTTAGCCTGGGAGGGTTATGGGGCCGAGGAGAACTCATGGGAACCATCCCATAACATTCTTGATAAAGAATTCCTCAGGACTTTCCTCGGCTGCGTAGAGGGAGGCCTAGAACGGGGTACTGTTGTACGCCCCATCTGCGCCCGGTCCATGCACGGGCCTGCTCACCTCGTTAGCTCATCTGCAGGTCACGGGTTGGACTCCCCAGCGGCAGCCACAATCTCCTCCAGGCCTCAGTGTCCCGCGACGGCAGTCACCGGGTCTTCCTCTGCGCACCAGGCCTCACGCCGGAGTTCAGCGTCCTCGGTGGCATTGTCCACACCCCTACGCACGTGCACGCAGTCCGCCCAGCCTCTTCTATGGCCAGTGGTGGGTCCTAGCTCTGCGGTGCGCCCTGATTGAACGTACGATATAAGGAAGTTCCTGCCTGCAGTTCCTTGCCTTGGCAATCGTGTCAGCACTGTAAATGTACTAGTTTGCCTCCATGTTCACAGTCTTGTTCCAGCATCCTACTGTTCCAGCCTGTCCAGCGTCCTCCTGTTTCAACATCCTTCTGTTTCAGCGTCTGTCTGTCCTGTCTCCTCAGGTAGTACCCTTGGCCTGTCTCTCTGGTACTGACCTCGGCCTGCTCCTTGACCATTCTGCTCACTGCCTGGATCTTGACCTCTGCCTGCCTTGTGACTTTGTCTGATCTCTGGAACCTGACCCCTGCTTCATTGACTACTCCTCGGACTGATCCTCTGAACCTGATTCCGGCTGCCATTTTTCACGTCTCCTGATTTTGGCTTTGTCCCTTGCCTTGTAATCACCTACTCTGTACTGGTCTTCCTTGGTTCTCCAGACCTACAGCCTAGTGACCGACCACGCTCCCTTGCTACTCGTGGGCATGCCTCTCTACTACCTGTCCAGGACACCCTGTGAGGCCCACCTAATTCCAAGCGATCCGGGTCCCTAGGGCTCCACCTGGGGGGACCATGGGCTTCCGGTGGTGAAGCTCATCCTAGTCTCTGTCTCCTCCTGTGCTCCGCCCCCTGGGGCAGGTGCTTCCTGGTCCCTACCATGGAGCCGTTCTACACTGCTCCAGGACAAGGGTCCACCTTCAAGTGCAACACAATTTAAGGGTGGATTTTAAAAAAATATGCATGCGCCTCCATGTGTGCGCATGCTACCTGGTGCGCGCACATGGACGCGCACATGTTAAAAAATCAGCAGACTGCGTGCACATGTGCACCGGATTTTGTAATCTGTGTGCGCATGTGCATGCATCGCACACAAGAGGCGGTTAGATTTTAGCTAGTTTTGCGCGGCAACACATCGTAGCTTTCCTCATTTCCCTCCCAGTCAACTCCAATTAAGGAGCGGACTGTGAGGGAACTTTCCTACCCCCTACTCTAGCCTCCCTTCCCCTTCCCCTTCCCCTTCCCCTTCTCCTCTCCTCCCCACCCCCTAAACCCAATCTGCCTTACCTATTTTTTTTTGTTTTTTAAATTGCTGCTCCTCTGGAGCAGAAGTAACTTGCACGTGCCAGTTGACTGCCGGTGTGCGCTTCCCCGGCACAGCGGCAAATGGCCGCTGTACCGGCTCCTCCAGCCCCTCCCCTTTCCGCCCCTGGACTGCCATCTTTTCAGGCCCTGGCACTTAATCACATATCAGGGTTTATGATCATAACCGGGCCCATTTGAAAATTGGCTTGGCGTGCGTAAACCCCGGGATTTACCCCCACTGGGATTTAAAAATGTACCCTTTACTGAGCAGACTGGATGAACCATTTGCGTCTTTATCTGCCATCATTAACAAGGTTATAATATTGAAATGATGAGTTAAAGCAGTTATAAACAGCAGAAGTCACAAGTTAAAGCTACTTTCTTACAAGATATTATATAACAGTCAGGGCTTTGATATGGATCAAGAGTTTGGTTTGATTGCTCACCCTACTTGTGATTTAAAGTATTACTGAAAATCTGTGGGATACTGTTTGCATTAACAGCGGCTTTCTAATACATGGAAATCTTCCTTTTTTTGGGGGGTGAGGGGGATTCTTTGAATTACCTGTATCATAGCCTATGTTTAAGTAAGAATAAATAAACAAACAAGTGGTTTGCTTCTTCAAATTGTAAAACTATTTTTATAAAAATGAATTTAAAAGAGAAACAATAATTTTTTAATCACAAGATGTTCAAAGAACCTTTACACTGCTGCAGGATGCAAACTCTTTAAACACAGGTTATTTCATGAATTTATAAGCTATATGTAATTGTTATTTTGAAAGCAATCACTTTGACATCTTTTTTTGTCCATGTAATTAACCAGTTCAATGAGCTGACAGCAAATTTCTTTTAAAATAATTAACTTCTTAAAACTTTTTGTAAGATAGCAGGCTCAGACATGATGATTGAAGATGGCTAGCTAATGACACAGAGTTAGTTGGCATGGAAGTAAAAGAAACAATAAAAAATAGAGAGAAAATGTAAGCAACGAGTGTGCAAGTTAAATAAGTTTAGGGCTACTGCTCCTATCAGGCTTCACAGCTTCTCCAATTAAAATTTGCAAAAACCTGAAGCCCTAATTATATTTCTACTGAGTGAAAGGAAAGGGGCAGGATTTTTTTGTATGCTTAGAATGACACAAATAATTGTTAATGGCAGATAGAAAATTAATTTAATTGGTGAAGTTGTACAACAAGAAAATAATACAATATTCACTATTAAACACAATTGTCACACCTTTTCTTTACTGGGGCTCCGTCAAAGAAGTTCAGTGGGTTTTTTTTTTGTTTGTTTTTCAGATAATCATGGAATGTGCAGATTGGAACTGGGCACAAATTCTATGAAAAAATGATGCATCTTATTTCATTTTAGTCAATAAAAAGTACTAAAAACTTTGGGGTAGATTTTCAAAGGGTTACGTGCGTAAGATACGCGCGTAACCCCCAAAAAGCTACCCCAAGCTGCCCCTGCATGCGCCGAGCCCATCTTGCATAGGCTCAGTGGCGCGTGCAAGCCCCGGAACTTAGGGCTGGGGGATGGGTTAGATAGGGGAAGGGAGGAGAAGGTGGGGGAGCGGTAGAAAAGTTCCCTCCAAGGCCGCTCCGATTTCAGAGCGGCCTTGGAGGGAACGGAGGCAGCCTGCGTGGCTCAGCACGCGCAAGTTGCACAATTGTACACCCCCTTGCGCCCGCTGATCCTGGATTTTATAACATGCGTGCGGCAGCACGCGCATGTTATAAAATCGGGCATAGATTTGTTTGCGCCGGGTTGCGCGAACAAATCTGCGCCCGAGTGCAGGTTTTAGGGAGTGGACAAGTTCCTGAAGGAAAAAATCCATAAACAATTAGCCTGAATTCAAATAAGTTAGGGAATATGATAGAAGTTTATAAAATTATGAATGGTGTGGAACAAGTAAGTAGGGAATAGTTATTTAACACTATTACTGCATGAAAATGGTTGCAGATTTAAAAGAAAATTAAGAGGGTAGACTTAGCAAAGCTAATGCTTATCCCTGGGAATGAGAGACAAGGAGCTGATCAACTGCTGAGGATCTGCCTGGTGCTTGTGACCCAGACTAGCCACTGTTGGAGACAGGATGCTGGGCTCGATGGACCTTGGTCTGACCCAGCATGGCACACACAAAAGAGAAATAAAAACTCATAAGAGAATAAGAGTTTATCTTTCCCTTTTATGTGTAAGAAAAATGATAAAATCTTACTTTCATGGACAGACATTTTACAAATAAAATTGTAAATTATGCCCTAATAAATTGAGTAAAATTGTTTGAAGTGTTATGTAAATGGCAGTAAAATTAATTACAATTACTTAATCATACCCATGATTGAAATGTTGTTTAATAATGTTCTGTTTATTCTTGCTAGTGTTTTGTTTTGTTTTTATTATTGTTACTGAGAGCTTTCTGTCCACCAGAATATACATCTTGTTCATGAATGAACAACTATTCCTAAAAGAATGCAGTCACTATAGGAGAGAGACATCTGTGAGCAATTACCTTAGCACAGTGCAATGATGGCTGCATAGTTCATACAAATTTGAATGTTGTGATATATGAACCTATTGAAAGGTCTTATTAATAAACAATTTATTTTTATGATAGTCTTTTTTTTCAGTTGTTCTTGTTATTAACTGGATTATCCAGTATTAACATAATTAACCAGCGATATGAAGGAAAGTGCTTTGATTTATGTTCCACATAATTTTAAGTTATAAATAAATAAAAAATATAAATGGATTCATGACCTGTTTAAGATGAAAATGCCTGAGTTCATCACCAGTGATACTTCTCAAAATCAGTATAAACAAATAACACCAACTGCTGGTAGAATCAGAAAACATAAGAACACTGACATCCAGAAGGACTTTGAATTCTATTGTGGTCTGGAAAAGGGAGAAGAGAATGAGGTAATCAAATCTGCAGATTACATTATGTTATTCAAAGTAGTTAAAATATGATCTGATTGTGAGGAATTGCAGGAGGACCTTGTGCAACTGGGGACAGAGCATCTAAATGGCAGATGAAATGTAATGAGGACATGTGCAAAGTGATGCACATTGAGAAAAATAATCCCAACTGTATCTACATAATGTTTGGTTCTCTTTTAGGAGCAAACACTCAGGAAAAGGATCTTGGATCATTGTCGACAATACACCAAAATATTCAGCTCATTGGGCACTGCAGTGCTAGTCAAAAAAGGAAATAGAATGTTAGGAATTTTTTGGAAAGGAATAAAGAATACAACTGAGAATAACAATTTCTCTGTATAGATGTATGGTACAACCACATCTTGACTTCTGTGTGCAATTCTGGTCACCCCATCTCAAAAAATATATGCTATAACTGAATTGGAAAAGGTATAGAGAAGGGCAACCAATGCTAAAGGAAATGGGATGGCTCTGTTATGAAAAAAAGCTACACAGAAACTGGCTCTTTCAGCCTGAAGAAGTGATAACTAACAAGAAAATAAGAAGTGCCATTCCATGTTGGATCAAGGTCCATCGAGCCTCTTGACAGTAATCCATCATAAAAAATAGATTCAGTTTTTTGTTGTTCACTCCCATCTAAAAGTACTCGGTTTCCCAGAGTCACCCAGTTAACAATTGTTTATGGAATATCCTCCAGGAATTTGTCTAAAACCTTTTAAAACCCTGCTATGTTTGTTGCTGTGACCACGTTGTTGCGCTAGAGGTGGACCCTTGGGCTGAGGTGGGGTGGATGCAACCCGTAGGTAGGGCCCTACGGGTCCCCACCGTCGGCAGGCGGAGTGGGATGATGACAGAGACCACTGGAGCTTCACCTATACCAGCCCTCGTTCCCCACGGATTGAGCCTTTGGGTGCTGGGGCCGGCAGGAGTTAGGTGGGCCTCTGTGTATAGTCGAGGTAGAGATTGGTTCTGCCCAAAGACAGCAGGTGAGAGGTGGTACAGTCTTACTCTGGACAAGGTTGTGTCCTGGAAACTCGAGCGCCAATGGAACGGAGGCAGATAGGGGGCACTCGAGCAAGAGCAGGCCAAAGCCTGAATAAAACACGTCCAGGGAGTAAGTCGGAGAGGCGTCGAGAAACAGGCTTGAGTCAGGGCTGGCAGCAATCCGGAGGCAGTGGCAAGCAAGGCTGAGGTCTGATCACAGAGATAGTCAATAGCGTTGTCAGGCGAAGCAGAGGTCTGGGTCTGGAGATAGGCAATAGCGTAGTCAGGTGAAGCAGAGGTCTGGGTCTGGAGATAGGCAGTAGCGTAGTCAGGTGAAGAAAAGGTCCGGGCTTGGAGAGAGTCAATGGCATGGTCAGGCAAAGCAGAGGTCCGGGTTTGGAGAGAGTCAATGGCGTGGTCAGGAGAAGCAGAGGTCTGGGCTTGGAGAGAGTCAATGGTGTGGTCAGGCAAAGCAGAGTCAAAGTCCATGTAGGCAATCCGATGAATGGAGCAAGGCAGGAAAAAGGAGACAGGAACCAGGAACAGACGAGGAACAGGAAGGCAGGAATGAGACGAATCTCTGAGAAGCAACTAGTACTCGACCAGTGAGGAGACCTGTTGCAAAGGCAAAGCTAGGGAGTGGAGCCTGCACTTAAATACTGTAGCAATGTTGACGTCATCATTCAGGGCTGCAGCTAGGTTCCCGCCGTGGTCCCTACTTAAATATCAATGGTGCATGTGCGCGCGCCTAGGGAGGGGTGCAGCTCGAGTAGCAGTGTCTCTCCACGGGCCACGCGGAGAGGCCCAACAAGAAGCGGTGGCTGGACTAGGAATGCCAGGGACTGTGGCAGGGCCGGAGGCACCAGGGGAGGCCTGAGGATAGAGCTGACGGCCCACCGCCACCAGTGAGGAGGAATCAGGAGCTGGAGTCACTGTAGAAAGGTGAGGGGGCTGTGCTGCAGGTCTGCCGCGAACGGCACGCATAACACATGTTCTCTGCCAACAAATACCTCAGCTTGTGTTGTATGCTGAGCAAAAAAAACCAACCTCGCCACTTTGTTTTAAATCTACCACCTCTTAGTTTCAAGGAGTGTCCCCTAGTCCTACTATTAATTGAAAGGGTAAATAGCTGCCCCCTATTTATCTTTTCCACCCTACTAATGATTTTATAAGCCTCTATCATATCTCTTCTCATGTATCTCTTCTCCAAGCTGAAGAGCTCTAACCGGTATAGTCTTTCTTCAAATGGGAGCTGTTCCATCTTCTTCACCATTTTTGTTGCTCCTCTCTGTTCCTTTTCTAATTTCACTATATCTTTTTTGAGATGGGGAGACCAGTATAGAAAACATTACTCAAGGTGTGTTTGCACAATATACTTATACAGGAGCCTTATGGTTGTCTCTGTTTTATTTGCCATTTCACTCTGAATAATTCCTAGCATTGTTTACTTTTTTTGACTGCAGCCACACACTTTCAATGTACTTTCTACATTGACTCTAAGATCCCTTTTCTGGGTGCTTATTCCTAATGTGGAACCCGGCATTGTATATCTAAAATTGGAGTTATTTTTCCCTCTGTGTATCACTTGTGCACATTACATTTCATCTTCTATTTAGATGCCCAATTCTCCAGTTTCATAAGGTTCTTCTGCAGTTCCTCACAGTCTGTGTTTTAACTACTCTGAATATTTGTGCGTCATCTGCAAATTTGATCACTTCACTTGACACTTCCTTTTCCATATCATTAAAGAATAGATTGAACAGGTCCCAGAATAGATTCCTGGGTCACTCCACTATTCACTTTTCTCCATTGGGAGAACTGACCATTTAGTCCTAATCTGTTTCCTATGTTTTAACCATTTACCAATCCAGTGTAAGATATCACCTCCAAACCCATGGCTTTTTTTACACTCCTGAGGAGTCTTTCATGACAGAGTTTATCAAACTTCTTCTGAAAATCCAAATACACTATATTGATTGGCTAACGTTTATCCATGTGCTTATTTATTTCCTCAAATAATTCTAATAGGTTAGAGAATATGATAGGATTTTATAAGTTTATGAGTGATGTGAAACAATTAAATAAGGAACAGTTATTTATCATTTCAAATAGTACCAGTATTAGGGGATATGTCATGAAACTAACTGCTAGCAGGTTTAAAACCAAATTAATAAGGTAGTTTTTCAGGCACCACACAATTAAGCTGTGGAATTTGTTGCCAGATGATGTGGCCTAGTCCAGTAGTAGGGCTGGGTTTGAAAAAGATTTGGACAAGTTTGTGCAGGACAGATCCATTAACCAAAGAGCCCTGGGGAACACCACCTCTTACTACTGGCTGCTGGGAGCAAACAGGCAATGAATCTCACCATTAGGTCAACTTAGATTGGCCATTGTTAGAGATATGATGCTGGGCTTGATACACTATCAGTCTGACCCTGAAATGGCATTTCTTATATGTTTATAACTGAGGCCCAAACAATGGGCTAGATTCATTATAGCTTCTCCCATTTTGTGTCTATGGGAAAACCTCTTACTGAATCAGGTGCAATGTGAGAAATTTACAGTAGATGCAATCTCAATGCCATTTACTAATATGGGTCAACCATCACTGAGATCCAGGAGATAGTAATTTATTTTTTGCCTACAGTCCTGACTGCAATATTATGAGAGCCTAGATTCTCATGTTGGTGAGTTAATTTTACTTAATTAATGTAGGGTTTTATTACTTTTATATTATGTCATTTTCACTGAGTCCTGCATATTATCTATGCTAATATTGTTTGTTTTAAACTGGATATTGTTTTGAGCATGTTTGAAAAATAGGTTATAAATTCAAAAAATAAATATACCTGGGCAAGTGGGGGACTCAGGTCAATGAGGCATACACAGATGAGGAAAAAATACCTTCTTGTTAAAGGAAAAAATTGATTGCATTACAAAAGTAAAATGTCTTATTTTACTAACAGACTGATAGTCAACAAAAGCTGGGCTGCTAAGTTAGGCTTCTAAATTAGGCGACTATTTTCAGCTGAATTTTGGACCCTAAGTTTTCAGCTGAAAATTCAACTAAATTCAGAGCTCTAAAACATAGGGTTATAAATTTAAGTGTCAAATTCATTCTCTAGAGTTAGGTCCTAAATTGGTGCCTAGTGATGAAAATCTGTGCTAAGTACCTAACATTTTCCCCCCATTTTTATTCTGCACCCATAGGTATCTCCTTTTTAGACTCCTAAATTTGGGTTCCTCGTGAAACTAGAAGCCTAAATTTGGGAATGCATCACTAGTAAATTTTCAATAGGGTCAATTTAGGAACATAACTCCCAAAATTAGGCACGTAAACCCTTTGAAGACTGAGCTATTAGCTTCTATTTTGCATAATACCAGAAATGTGGTTATGAGCACCTGAGTATCTTATTTATGAATAAAGTATTATGTAAATATATTCATTATGTCACAGCTTGCAATGTTTGCTTTCTTTTAATATATATAGATCGAGTTGCTCATTTAGCAAGTCGTAATAACATGGTGAAGCATGTTACATGCCAAATTTATGTTTAACACGTGTTAAAACTGTTAGAATAGATATCAGCAACATTCATGCAAGCATTGCCAATATCGCCAAATAAATCTGGCACAATGCGATTAGAATATTTAATGAGCTGCAAATACATGCAGAGCAGCTCATAACTATTAAAATAGTTTAACTTAGATCAAGATAAACCTTGTGATCTGCATTAACCCTGAAAAAGTTAATTATGCCTCAAGAGGTAAAATTAACTTTCTGTGAGAGCGTTGACAGGCTAATGCACCTGATGATGCTCCTGGGCCCTATCCAGCAGGATCAGTAATGAGGCATCTAGCCTGAATGACATCTCCACCTGAAGTATCAAGCTCCTTCCTCAAGGCAGTCCTCCTTGCCTTGGAGATATCCTACCTCTTTCCCACAAAGATCCCGCCCCTCCCATGTAGGAAACCCCCCACCCTTAGTCTAATAACCCCAATCCCCAATGATTTCCACAAATGTTTCCCACTGACCCACTAGACTCCCTCAAACCCTCACCTTATGGCAGAGTCACCTCTGTGGACCCCCAAGCAGGAGCAATGCCCAATCGCTCCTGCTCCACCAGTATGAAAATACAAAATGGCACTGGCTGATCCGAGGATCCCTTATGCTGCTCTAACACGAATTACTAAATAGGTCCCATTTTTTTTTTATGATACGTTGGATAGTACTGTTTAATGTCACCTTAATTATGGTTAATGAATGACATATGTTATAAAATAAGATCTTCTTTTGTTCTAAGCTGAATTTGTACTCTTCCCCTGCTAAGACACTATTTTGACCCAACAGCTTTTTGGCAATAAACTACCTTCACTAGTTTTTAGTGTGCGGTTCTTATTGTACAGGCAATCTTGAGCATACCTCATCAATACCTGGGAGATAAGCAAAGTGATCAGAGAAACAGGAATTTCACATAAGGTAAAGAAACTGCTTTCCTAAAGGGCAGATCTACATGATCTAATTTGCATCGCTTCAGGGAAGTTCCAAAAAAGGTTAGATATTCAGACTTGATGCCTTGGAGTTTTATTAGGTAGTGATATTTTTTTATACGACCAAAAAAGATGTGGTAGTACATGAGCTTTGAGATAAAATAAGTCCCTTCTTCAGATTATGGCTGTATTTTGGGAAAATGTGTACTTACAGGATTCTTGTTCCCATTGTGTAGGCACATTTTGCACTGGTGCTACACTAAAATACCATTAAATCAAACAAGTGACAAAATGTTTTATTTTTATAGATTCTCATATATAAAGACTTACCAGATTTTGTTGACAAAGCCAATAAAACTGCTGGAATTTCTGAGACATAAGAAGCTGAGCACTTCCAACAGCACTCCGGATCTTCCCTAGAACTAAACAGGTAGAAATGTCACATTAACCTGTGATCCCATACAAGTGAAGTTTTATAAAGTATCATCATGCAAGACAAGTACTAACATTTTTGGAACTATGCATTTGAAAACAGCAGTTAGACAGTAAATGGTAGTTTTGACTTCTTTGGCTTCAAGTAAGTAGTAAATCTGATAAGCAGTAAGTAGTTGGAAACCAAAGCAATTCTATTACTGAGTCATGCAATCAATTAATTTTATTTATTTATCAGTTTTTCTATACCGCACATACAGCAAGCTGACCAAGGCGGTTTACAACATACAGAAAATAAAACCAATAAAACATTTAACAAGTAAAACCAGGAGGATGACCGTTGTCAGATCAAAGCAAAACTAATATATTCTCAAATAACACAAAAACACACAATTTATTTTGGAACAAAATATAGGCCACAGCTTTATTAGTATTACAGCATAAATACAATTACCTGAGGCAATAATTTGTAACCGTACATTAGCACAATACAGCCACCTTCCGTATTACTAGCTAAGTAGCTCTTCAAGCCTACCAGCCAATTAACTCATCCAAACCGCATAAGGGCCATTTGCCACCCCCGCCATACCAGCAGATGAGAAGCCAGCCTCAGCTAACCAACATCAGCTCCTCAGCCCTACTTTGTCACATCCACCTCCACCCGCCAGCCAGGCAGATACTATTTGGCTGAGCAATTCAGCATTTCCATAAGCAATTTTGGCTCGGGTACCCACCCACTTTAACATCAAACAAGCTGCGACAATTTTAAACAACAATAAACTAATCCTAAAACATCCAAATACAATCAGGGATGGGAGGGTGGGTGCCACTATCGCCGAGGAGAGGAAAAAAGGCGGGAAAAACCTCTTAAAACTGTCCTTTGTCTCTCCCGCTGCACGCATGCCCCTCCCTTATCCTGTTAGCATTCTAAAGTATCTACCAATCCCCAGCCTCAGTTTCCCAGCAGGAATTGTCCCTCCCACCAGAAATCCTCTTTCCCTTCCTCTTCCTACCCCACCCCCAAATATTTTACCCCAGTTAAACAACTAGAAAATTCTTCCCATGGACCTCCCCTTGGGTGAAGCAAGATAACCTGTCTGCCTTTTTTATAACATTTTTTAAAAATACACAACCAGAACAATACAATAAAATCGCACTTCACTAATTATTGTATGTAAACAGCCATGCCTTCAATTTCTTCCTGAAAGCCACATAGTTAGCCTACATAGTTACAAGCTATTCATATATTACAGGTTACTTTTCAAACAGACTTATCCCATTGCTAGCTCAACTTTTATTTTAAGCGTTTGAATTTGTATAAACCTTTCACCAAAATACCTGGGTAAGAGGGAAGAGGCAAAACCAGGATCAGAAGAAATGGGAGTGAAAAGCAGAAAAATCACCAGCTAATGGAAGTCATTGGCTAATTGGCATTTAAAAACTTGCAAAGCTTGAGCAGTATGAATGGGCAGGGATAGTTTATTCCAAAGAATGGGAGAAACTGGTGGAAGGAATAGATCTGAGAAAAGGAGCAGGGAAGGACAGGGATGGAGAGAATTTGCTAGAAATTGTAATGAATGGATCAAAGCAGAACACAGGAAGAAATCACAGGTACTAAATAGGAAGGTATGGTACTGGCCAGGATAAAGTAGAAAGTGGTGAACGGGCACCATTTGAAAGCAGATGATCGACAAGCCATAGGAAGGAGGGGTGGCAAAGCAAAATTAAGTGCAGTGAATATTATCTGGGCTGATCCATGGAGTAAAAATTTACAAGGGATAGTATGGACGTATGGCAGGACAGTTAGGTAAATTTTCACCTGTGCTCTTTGAGACAAAGACAATAAGTCACTGCAAAGCTTTATAACTAAACCAGCCTGCTGAGAAGAGATTTCACTGTTAAAAGTCTTTGATATATCTGAATACACACATAGCTGTTCTAAGTAGTGGCATAGGTTTTACCACAGGTATTTTGCTAGTTGTCAAGGCCTCGTTGCTTCCTGAGTCAAAAAAAAAATTATATATATTTTTTTTAACGTTAGTGAAATCAGTGAATTAAACTAATAGAAATCTTTCAGAATCTTAATAATTTTAACCTTTGTTACTCACTCTTTATAAATAATAGTCTATACCTAATGTTGAATACAGCCCTTAAGAGAGTAATTTTAGAACCGTGCGTCTTAATGTAAAGTCTGTGCTTACATTTTGGGGCAGATTTTCAAAGGGGTACGCGCATAAGATACGCGCGTACCCCCCGAAAAATTGCCTCAAGCTCCCCCTGCGCGTGCCGAGCCTATGTTGCATAGGCTGCCAGCGCACGCAAAGCCCCGGGACACGCATAAGTCCCGGGGCTTTCCTGGGGGGGGGGGGGGGGGGGCGTGTCGCGGCTGACGCGTCATTGGGGGCATTCAGGGGGCGGGGCCGCGGCCATGGTTCCGGCCCAGGGGAGATCCTAGGGAATGCCATGGCCTCTGGACCAGCCCCCGGACCGGAACATGGTGCGCCAGCAGCCGGCCCGGCGCACACAAGCCAGGGGGCCGGTTAGTTAGGGGAAGGAAAAGGAAGGTGGGGGGCGCCGGAAAGAAAGTTCCCTCCGAGGCCGCTCCAATTTCGGAGCGGCCTCGGAGGGAACGGAGGCAGGCTGCGCGGCTCGGCGCGTGCAGGCTGCCGATTTTGCGCAGCCTCGCGCGCGCCGACCCCGGATTTTAAAAGATACGCGCGGCTACATGCGTATCTATTAAAATCCGGCGTACTCTTGTTTGCGCCGGGTGCGCGACCAAAAGTACGTGCTCGCGTACTTTTTAAAAATCTGTCCCTTTATGTGCAGACTTCACCCCAAATTTTCAAAGTAAACATATACATATAAATTCAATTGAACATTTCCAAGTAAGTGGCCTGGAACAGTGCATAGCCAAGGGTGGTCCTGAGTAGGTTGTGGTTCACCCATTTTGGACCCTTGGCCAGCCTCATGAGCCTTCTGGGCCTACCCAAACCAAAAGTGAAATGGCAGAAGCCGGTCCGCCACTGATTGAGATCTCTGGTTATCCTAACAGCAAAAAATAAAATCAGTGTGGACCCAGAGTTGGAGTTTGCATATTTGAAAGAACCACAGTAGCTCCACCTATTGCTGCACAGATTTTCTATAACTAAGGAAACCCTTACTAAGGGTTAGATGGCTGAAGAGCCTTTAAACACGTGTATACCAGCTCTGGGCCCCACACTGTTTTTTCTTTCTTGTTGCTCCTGTTCCTTCCACTGTTGCTGGGCCCAGTCTATCCAAAAAGTTAAAGAGGGGAAGATTGGTGTCTGGAGACGGGGGAGAATCCGAGAAGGAGTCATGATAGGGGCTAAGAATGGGATGATGTGAGCAGGAGGAATAGGAGGAGGAGGGGCTATGATGGAGGAAGGAATAGGAAGACAGTGTCCATGATGGGGAAGGGTAGGAACAGGAGGAAGAGGTGCCATGTGGCCAAAGGGCATTTTTTTTTTAACATAGTAAAATAGTAAATGAAGGCAGATAAAGACCAAAATGGTCCATCTAGTCTGCCCAGCGAGGAGTTTAAGGTTGTAACTATCACTCTGTGCAGGGTACCCCAATGCTTTCAGCTTAGGGTTGTGATTGCTGCACTGTACAGGTTACCCTCATGGAGAAATGCTTCTCCAAACTTTACCACAGGTTACCCTGTTTCTTCATTTCCATCCTCTATCTATTAGATATCCTCTGTGTTTATCCCATGGCCTTTTGAATTCCATTAACATTCTTGTCTTCACCAGCTCGTCAAGGAGGGCATTCCAGGCATCCACCACTCTTTTTCTGAGAATATATTTCCTGATAGTGTTTCTGAGTCTATCCCCTTTCCATTGGAAAAGGTTTGATTTTTGTATTATTAATACCTTTTTGGTATTTACATGTCCATGTTATATCCCTTCTGTCTCTTCTCTCCTCTAGGGTATATGTGTTTAGGTCCTCAAGTCTCATCTTCTTTGTCTTTTGGTGCTGACCCAGCACAGTTATAATTGCCTTTCTCTGGACTGCTTCTATCCTATCTCTATCCTTTTTGAGGTGTGGTCTTCAGAATAGAACACAGTACTCCAGGTGAGGTGTCATCAATAACCTATTCAGGGACATTATCACTACCTTATTCCTGGTGGTTATGCCTCTCTCTATGCAGTTCAGCATCCCTCTGGCTCAAATCACTGCCATATCACATTGCTTTGCTACCTTCAGATCATCAGACACTATCACCCTGAGGTCTCTCACCTGGTCCGTGCACATCAGTCTCTTGCCTCCCATCACATACAATTCGTTTGGATTACTACATTCCAAATGGATGACTCTAATTTCATGACATTGAATCCTTAGCTGCCAAACCTTTGACAACTTCTCAAGCTTTCTTAGATCACTTTCATTCTCTCTCCTCTTTCAGGGGTGTCAAATCTGTTGCAGATTTTAGTGTCATCTGCAAAATGAGAAACTGCTTTTTAACTCCTACTGAATAGAACTGACCCCAGAATTGATCCCTGAAGCACTTCACTAATCACCCTTTTCTCCTCAGAGTGAGTTCCATTTATCGCTACCGACTGTTGTCGGTCCATCAACCAGTTTCTAATTCCTTTCATCACCTTGGGATCCATTCCCAGGATTTTCATGTTATTCATGAGTCTCCTATGTGAGACTATTAAAAGCTTTGCTGAAATCCAAGTGTAGAGACCCCTTGGTCTCCATCAGATGGCCCTAGTTAACAGCTAAGAGGAACATACATTCTCTAACATACCATTTCCTTTGAGATTTGTCTAGGTGGTAGATTCCTTTTCTGATAGGGAGGGTGAGCTTAGGAGTAGTGAGGGAAGTATGTTTTGAATTCAGTGAGGGAGGACGTGTTTCTGTGCTCTCTGAGTTAGGCCCCAACCTAGCAGAGACACAGCCCTGCCATTGCTTTCTACTAAAGGCTTTCTACTAAAGGCTGGAGGGAAGCAGGATCAGAGAAGAGTTTTGTCTGTTTTACTACTTTTGTGATCATTTTGGGACTCTTCAGACCTGCACTTTCTGGGAGGCATCTCAGGAGTGCAGGAGCAATCTGCCTGCCTTTCTCAACTAGCTTTCTCAACTAGCTAAGAGGAATTTGCAGAAACTGCCAAAATAGTCCTGTTTTGTTTAAGCTTAAACCATCTATTGGCAACTAAGTGCTTTTTTTCTGCCCCTTTCCTTGCCTAGGACTGCAAGTTAAGATTTGTTCCTAGAGAAGACCTTTTCCCCAGAAAGGTCCCATGAAAATCGAATTAGAGAAAAGGAGAAAGAAGAACATCTGGAGACCCCCAATCGGAGTCCCCACTCCAGGATGCAGGGCCACAGACAGGCTGGAGTTCAGGACATGCAACAGGGACCATACATACAGTTAGGCCATCCTGGCCATGTTGGGATACTCACTCTTCCCAAATGAAGGAAACAGATACTTGATTTCCCACACTGAGGGACACTTACACAAGAGAAGACCTGTAAACATCTTGTACTCTAATGTTTCTACCACGGATGTAAATGAACTTTGATTTTTCTATATATCTTGATTGCATTATTACATTTCCCAGTAAAATATTATTTGAACATCCAGCCTGTGGGTCACAATTGGTCTGTTCAGGTACTTGTACCAAAGAGTAAGGGTAAAATATACACACACAAGGTATCCAGTGCCTGGGCCAAGAAGGTTAGCCTTCACCCGCACAGAAAGGAACCACACTTTGGGGATACAGGAAAGAGGAATGACAAGGGTGAAGGCAGCCTCAGTTATACATTCTTTTATGGCCCTTCCGGCCATAAAGTACAACATTCCATCTGGACAATTCCTAAGGCTTAGATGTCTCTGTACTGCAAAATCTGAGTACATCTTGAAAGCTCAGGACATGATGACTCGTTTTAAAGAAAGAGGTTATCCCCACACGATCCTAAAGAAAGCATTTAAAAGAGCTCTTTTTGCCAACCGTGAGTTACTTTTCAAATCTCAACCCAGATCTTCTGACGGTGTCATAAACTGTATTTTACCTTACTCTGTCCATAGCAAAACAATAGTATCTATTATACGTCGTTATTGGCCTTTGCTATCTATACATGATATTTTCAAATATCCTCTTCGCTTCACTTTCCATAGAGGAAGAAATTTCCGAGATTTTTTGGTTCATTCAGAGTTACGCCCGTTACACATTTCCCCCTGTTTATAATGGACACAGTCCCTGTGAAGGGTGTTCAGTTTGCTCTTTATCACTATCCCTAACTTCCTTCACTCATCCTCAATCCAAAAAAACATATGCACTTAACTTCAATTCAAACTGTGTAACGTCTGGTGTTATTTATATCATTCTCTGCCCATGCCAAAAGATTGATGTTGGAAAAACCACAAGACCCATAAAGACTCGGATAATTGAATATAGATCCAGTCTCTGTAATCTTTGTGATAATGTGCCTCTAGTTCCCCATTGGATTGAACAATCACATAATACCTCTGATCTCCGATTTTTCGTGATTGATGTAATTTCTCCCCCACCATGTGGGGGCGATTTTTCTGAAATTCTTATCCGAAGAGAGCAAAAGTGGATTTTCAATTTGAATAGTTTAACACCAGATGGTCTAAACAAAGAAATTGAATGGCGCTACTTTACATAATTTCTTGTTGGTTTTGCTTCAGCTCACTTGTTTACATTTTATGTTCTGTTTGTTTATTGATTTCTTTGCGCTCAATACACTGAGTTCTTATGAATTTATATGCTTGTACTCTATATGTTAGATTTTACAATGATGTCATATTTAACTCTATTGAAATCCTATTAAAATTGATGCAATCGATGTATTTGATGTTATTTCTCCCCCAACATGTGGGGGCGATTCTTCTGAAACTCTTATCCGTAGAGAGCAAAAGTGTATTTTCATTTTGAATATTTCAAAATCAGAGGGTTGAAACTAAGATATTGAATGACGCAACTTTTTAAAATTTTTAAAATTTCTTGGTTTCGCTTCAGCTCATTTTGTACCCATTTTATGTTTTGTTTGTTTATTATCTTTGCGCTAAACATATTGGGGCAGATTTTAAAAGCCCTGCACGTGTAAATCCAGTTGGATTTACACACGCAGGGGACTTGCGCTCTGATGTTGCATAGGCCGCCGGCGCGCGCAAAGCCCCGGGGCGCGCGTAAGTCCCGGGGCTTTGCTTGGGGGGCGTGTCGGGGGCATGCCAGGGGGCGGCACGGCCTTCGGGGTTTTCCAGGGGCGGTGCCGTGGGCGTGGTGTTGGCCTGGGGGCATTCCGGGGGCGTGACCAAGGCCTCCGAACCAGCTCCTGGGCCGGGGAATGGCGTGCCAGCAGCCAGTCGGCGCGCGCAAGTTACTTTCTGAACAAAGGTAGGGGGGATTTAGTTAGGGCTGGGGGGTGGGTTAGGTAGGGGAAGGGAGGGGAAAGTGGGGGGGGGGCCGGAAAAAAGTTCCCTCCGAGGCTGGTTGCTCGGCTCAGCGCACGCAGGTTGCACAATTGTGCACCCCCCTGCGCGTGCTGACCCTGGATTTTATAACATGCATGTGGCAGTGTGCACATGTTATAAAATCAGGAGTAGATTTGTTCACGCCGAGTTGCGCGAACAAATCTACGCCTGCGCATAACTAAAAATCTACCCCATTGAGTTCATATGAATTTCCATGGATGTATTTTATATGTTAGTTTTCACAATGATTTCATATATATATCCATTTAAATCTATTTAAAATGTATTTCCCTACAAATTGTATGGCGTCTCTTGGCTGAGTTTACTTCCAGGTCCTCCTTTTACTTTCACTCTGCCTGTTATTTTGTTGGTTTAGCGTTCCTTCACGTCTGTTCTACAGAATTTATTTCTGGTTGGCTGCTGAATTTAAATTCAAATCCATTAAAAATTTGTCTCCCCACTATTTGCATGGTGCCTCTTTGCGAGTTTACTTTCAGGTCCTCCTTTCACTTTCATTTTACTTGTATTTTGTTGTTTTAGCGCTCCTTCACATCCGTTTCACAGAATCCACTGCTGATTGGCTGCTAAAACATTTTTGCACCAAAATGTTTAAAGTTAAAAATGGCTACATGATAGTGTCGCACTCCCAGTGACGCTAAATGGTAAACTGTATACAGGTATGCTTTTTCAACTTTGAAAAATATCGCTATATATATGTACTTGCTTTTTATGTATGTCTACCTTAATTCATGTTTAATTATACCCTGGGCTATGTCCTCACTTTTAGTCTACTTTTTACTTTTTATTTTTTTTTCCTCTTTCACTTTCACTTTCATTTTATTTTACCACCTCTCTATGTCCGATGTTTCGAATTGGTTGCTGAATTGAATTATTTTGAAAAATTTTTTGTTACGAAGAAAAATAGTCACCAGTCTCCATGGTAGTACTATTTTTAGGTATGCCGAAGTTTTGATTTGAATATAAGTTTACAACCTTAGTCTTGTTGACACCATTTTCTTTGTTGTCCACCTTTTCTGACTTGCTGTTTTGTAACGTCATTCATGTTTTACCTTGTAGAACAAATAAAGCACTGTCTGTCCCTCCCGATGCAGTCTCGCGGAGAAACACGGGTCCGTGTCGGGGGACCCGCTTTGAATTGTATCCTGTCATAATAACACTGTGGAGTTGCCGTTCTGAAAAGAATACATTTTTTATACTGAATTATGTGTGGACATTGAATTTATCCTGCACATTCTTTTGGCTGATTTGATTGCGTGCAGTAGTGCTCCTTTTTTGTTTTTGGATCATTTCCTTCAGGAAATGTGCCATCTGCCAAGAAAGGGTTACACAAGAAAATCACATGTGCTTGTCCTTGATCTAATTGACTAGTCACCAAATCAAAAAAATCAATTAGATTTGTTTGACATGCCCTTTCTCTGGTAAAACCATGTTGCCTGATATTTTGCCATCCACTGGACTGTAGAGAGTTGATTATCTCCATTAACTTTCCGACCACTGAGATAAGGCTAACCAAACTCTATTTTCCAGCCTCCTCTCTGCTACCACTTTTGGGAAGCAGGATGACAACTGCCCATCTCTATTCTTAAGACACTTCTCCCTTTTCCAAGGATCTATTGACCAGATCTTTCAGGAGACATGCCAGCACCTCTCTGAGATCCCTTAGTATACTGAAATGCATCTTATCAGGCCCCATGGCCTTATCCACTTTAAGTTTTATTAGTTCCACCTAAACACTCTCTTCTGTAATTGGGGTAGCATCTAGCCCATACCCATCTGTACTCTTGTCAAACAGCAGCAATACTTCTCCAAGGTCTTTAGTATATTTCAACAAACTTAAGTATTTGTTTAATATTTCTGCTTTTTCCTCATTTTTCTCCATGCATTAATTTTTGTCTTTTTTCAATCTTACAATACCCACCTCTGGCCTTCCTCCTTTCTCTGACATTTCTGAAGAATGTTTTGTCACCTCTCCAGCAATCCTTTCTTCCACTTGAGCTTTTGTTATCTTAATTTCTTTCCTTGTCTCTTTAAGCTTAGGCAGATAGTGTTCTTTCTTTTTTAATTTGGCAGGTTTTTATTTACCTTGGTTATTCTTTTTTATCTCATTGTTAATCTCTCTTTCGCCTTCTCTACATTCCAAGTTGCATTTTATCCCTGTTTTATTGTAACTGCTACTTTATTCTTCTATCACATGTTAATGTTTTAAGTTATTAAGTATTTATCCTTTGTCACACCTTGTTATTTGTAAACCGGCATGATGCGACTCCCATCGCGAATGCCGGTATATAAGAAATTTAAATAAATAAATAAATATTCTTCCCTGTCTTCTTCTTTATGAGATCGTTTGTATTTTTTGGTTCTGATCATTTGTCTTTTAGTTTTTCATTTATTTCTTTGGAGAACCATACCGATTTTCTTTTCCTCTTACTTTTATTTACTTTTCTTACATAAACACGTGTTGCCTTTACTATTGCTCCATTTAGTTTGGTCCACTGTTGTTCCAAACCACCCATCTTTTCCTAGCCTTCTAGCAACTCTTCTATGTACTTTTCCAAATTTACCAAATTCAGTAAAGTTGAAATCCAGGACTTTGAGCTTCATATGACTTCTCTCCATCTTCAGCCATTATATTGAATTATATGTCTGATGATTAGTGGTGTTCTGATGTGCATCTACCCAGACATTAGAGATACTATTACCATTTGTGAGCATCAGGTCTAGTATCACCCCTTCTCGCATGGGTTCCATCATCATGTGTTTGAGCAAAGTCCCTTGAAGGTCATCCACATTCTCTCTACTTCTTACAAATTCAGTAGAAGTGATACTCCAATCCACATCAGCCAGATAAAAATCTCCAACCAGTATCACCTCTCTTTTCCTTCCTATTGTTACATTTGGCAGCTCACAGGCGGGCTCTGCAATCCACTTCACTCATCCCCAAAGTGGTCGGATCCATCCCGTGGTCAGTAAACAGCCTCCTGCTCCAAACGCCATTCAGCACGGCCCAAGACGCTGCAAAACAACATTTCCACCACCTCCCTTTAGGCGCCCATGAGTATAAGTGCACATTATATAAGCCCAGAGGCGGGAAATGGTGAGCTGCACTCTCCAATGGCGTTAGGCCTACTTAAGCAAGAGCCTTGCAGCAGTACCTTCTTTCAGCAACAGGTCTACTGTCTTAGCAGTAGAGATGTGAATCGTGTCCTCGATCGTCTTAACGATCGATTTCGGCTGGGAGGGGGAGGGAATCGTATTGTTGCCGTTTGGGGGGGTAAAATATCGTGAAAAATCGTGAAAAATCGTAAAATATCGAAAAAACGTAAAATCGCAAAACCGGCACATTAAAACCCCCTAAAACCCACCCCCGACCCTTTAAATTAAATCCCCCACCCTCCCGAACCCCCCCCCCAAATGACTTAAATAACCTGCGGGTCCAGTGGCGGTCCGGAACGGCAGCGGTCCGGAACGGGCTCCTGCTACTGAATCTTGTTGTCTTCAGCCGGCGCCATTTTCCAAAATGGCGCCGAAAAATGGCGGCGGCCATAGACGAACACGATTGGACGGCAGGAGGTCCTTCCGGACCCCCGCTGGACTTTTGGCAAGTCTTGTGGGGGTCAGGAGGCCCCCCCCAAGCTGGCCAAAAGTTCCTGGAGGTCCAGCGGGGGTCAGGGAGCGATTTCCCGCCGCGAATCGTTTTCGTACGGAAAATGGCGCCGGCCATACGCGTATGACCCCCGCTGGACCTCCAGGAACTTTTGGCCAGCTTGGGGGGGGCCTCCTGACCCCCACAAGACTTGCCAAAAGTCCAGCGGGGGTCCGGAAGGACCTCCTGCCGTCCAATCGTGTTCGTCTATGGCCGCCGCCATTTTTCGGCGCCATTTTGGAAAATGGCGCCGGCTGAAGACAACAAGATTCAGTAGCAGGAGCCCGTTCCGGACCGCTACCGTTCCGGACCGCCGCTGGACCCGCAGGTTATTTAAGTCATTTGGGGGGGGTTCGGGAGGGTGGGGGATTTAATTTAAAGGGTCGGGGGTGGGTTTTAGGGGGTTTTAGTGTGCCGGCTCACGATTCTAACGATTTATAACGATAAATCGTTAGAATCTCTATTGTATTGTGTTCCATAACGGTTTAAGACGATATTAAAATTATCGGACGATAATTTTAATCGTCCTAAAACGATTCACATCCCTACTTAGCAGTGCGTGTTGCTTTTGAGTTCCTGGTTCCTGAGTCCTGCATTCCTGATACCTCGTCCAGCTTTGCCTCCCCAACCTTGCCTCATCCAGCCTTGTCTCATCCAACCTTGCCTTGTATTGCCTATCTCATTCAGTGTCTTCTGTGTGTCTTCATCCATCCTTGGCCTGACATCCAGATTCTGACTTTTTCCTTGGACTTAACCATGATTGCCTGCTGCCTGGACCTGACCACACTTGGCTGCTGCCTGCCTTGACCTTGGCCTGTTTCTGACTCCATTAGTCTGCTGCCTGCCCTGACCCTGGTGTGCCATTGTAGTCTTGCTCTAGTCACTGTCCTAGGGACTCGCTTAATTCCTGCTGGCTGCCAGATCCCAAGGACTCAACTTGTGGAGGAGGTGGCTTGTATAGGTGAAGCTCCAGGCTGTCCCACTACATCAGTTGGTGGTGTAGGCCTTATGGGTTTACCTGTGAGTCTGTGACAACTCCGCCACAGCACAAAGGACTCACACCCATGCCACCCATCACACCCATGTTTTGGTTTGGCCAGATCTCTGTCTGTTCATCTGTCTTAGTTGGAAGTCTGTAGATCACACAAGTGTAAATGGATGTGCCATAGTCTCTTTTTAAAGTTAGATCACAGCAAATCACTCCAACCTAATGCCCACCCCCACATTTCGGTTGCTTGGATATTGTTTTTGACATAAAAAGCTACTCCTTCCTCTTTTCTGTTGTCTATCCCTCCTCAACAGAATGTAGCCTGGTATGGCTATATTCCATTTATGAGACCAATTGAGATCTGTAACTTTATTACCCAGACTACAAACATTTGTGCTGATAGTTTTCTAGCCATTCCCACTTGGCTTACTGTTCCTTCTGATGTCCTTTTTCTGAAAAGCAGATTATTGAGCTGATATCTTTTTATTTTCTCTACCCCCTTCATAATTTTGGCGGGGGTAACATTCCAAATCCATAGGATTCCATCTGCCACCCCCGTCCTCTAGTTTAAATGCCTATGGCAATGACATATGATCCACATTTCTCTGTTAGCATCCTTAAAGAAGTCTTTTTATGTTAATTCTTTAACTTTTTGCTGTTTATCTTTTCTATTGAAGGTCATCTATTTGTAATTGGTTTTACTTTTTAATTGTTTATTGTTATGGTATTTTATCAAAATGTTTAATTGCTGTTATCTTTGTATTTTGCTATTTTATGGTTATTATTCACACTGTGACATGGTAAATGAGTGGGCAGTGCTTTCTCTGAATGCTTTTATTTACAGTGCATAGCTGCTTACCTTCAGCAGTAATCACAGATTACAATCAGCATTCACATTCAGGATTCACCTTTAGGGTGGATGTTTTAGGAGCTGCCTTCTCCTAGAGACATGGGCCTGGGCTAACTCTTATTCCTACTCAAGATCTCTGTGTCTCTGGTTTTTAAGGTGGACCAGGCTGGATGCCTGGTCCAGCACTAGTTAAGGAGGGTTTCCAAGGACACCCTTTTACATATCCTCCCCCTCAGCTCAAACCTGTTGAGGTGAACATCCCTATTCACCCTGGATTCAAGGAAGCAACTTCTCTCCCCACATGCCTTTTCTGACCTCTTGCCACTTAAACTCGGGTAAAGGCTTCTCCCCTTCTGACCAGTGTTACCATTAACTAATCCCCAATTACCTTAATCCCCCAGTGTTCCTTTTGCCCAGTGTCCACCCATAGTCCTTTATATGAGTCCTTTGAAATCTCTGAACTGCAATCCTCCTCCAGCAGGAATCTCTATAAAACTCTGTTTTCTCTCAGGGATCTTCCATTGTGGGTTCTCTTCCACTTGTACTATTTATTCAACTTTCACTCCCAAGCTCCACCTCTTTTCCCAGTTTTATCACGGTTTCTCTGGATTCCTCTGTGCCATCTCCATCTATAGTACCTCCCTATGACCACTCTACAGCGCATCCATCTGGCTTCTCTATGCTGCCTTTCTCAGGACAATCTGCACTGCCTGCTTCAGGGCAGTCTGTAAAGCTCCACAATGAGCTCTCTTGTCTATAAGCCACAGTCAATGCATGTTGATTCATCTGGCTTTAATTCTATTTTCGTGTATTCAGCTGTGCTTGTCCTTGCCACTCTGGCTCTTCTCCAGAATTTCCTGTAGCACTGTCCCCAGGCTCCTTTCTAGTTTCTAGTCTCAGCACATTTACTATTATTATCTTTCTCTGAACTTTTGTCCCTCTGGAGGGTAACGCCACAGTCCAGTGATTCATACAGCTGTGTACTTCCTCTGCTTCCATGTGTACTGAGTCTTTCTGTAGTCTTACTTCTGTCAGGCTATCAGTTAGGAATGCAAACCTTGAATCCAACTCTTTCTAGACACATGACCAGGAAATCTGGCTCTTTTTGGCATTCTCTTGCAGCTGCCTCTGTCCTTCCAGAAGACTTTGAATTACAGTTTGTATTTTTTTGCTCAGTCATGCTTGTTTCCCAAGGGCCACACCCTGTTCAAACACACACCTCAATCTGTTCTCTTTTTTTTGCTGTCAGGAAAAGGTAAAAGAAAAAAGCCCTGTTTGCCAGCACTGACTCATTTTATTTTTTCTCTCTCAGGCAAAGCTAGTCTTCTTGGCCTGTTATTTCTTTACACATTCATGGCTGCCCCTATAGCCAGGCCCTTTTGGCAGTTTTCCTTCCTTACACATTCCTGTGCTCTGTATATAGTTTAGAGCCCAAAGATCTTCACTCCTCTAGAACACTGCTTCTGTTGCAGACTTTTTGTACAGGAACTATGCACCAAACACCTTTCTCGTTCCTGTATGCACAACCTTTTACTGCACTGCTTCTCTAGTCTCTTGTGGCATGCCTTGCTTTAGGGCCACTTCTTTTGCACACAAAAAAAATATTCTCTCTCTTCTTTTTCTCTGGCATGCACTGCGTTGTGTGGCACTATGGCTCACTAATCTTCTTTAACACAAGCTTCTGCTTTGTACAACATTTTAAAGCACACAGATTCCCAAACAAACCTCTGTTCTGTTCTGAGGGATGGATCTCTCGCCGTACCTTGTATGGTACAGAGGTCCCACTGTTCTGAAACCATACGTGGCATGGTAAATAAGCAGCCAAGGCTTACTTTGAGTGCTTTTATTTACAGTGCAAATGAAACAGCAGCATAACTACTTACCTTCAGCAGCAATCACAGTTTACATTCAGCATTCACATTCAGGATTCATCTTTCGGACCGCAATGTTTCAGGTGCTGCCTTCTCCTGGAGACCTGGTCCTGGCCTAACTATTCCCATCTTGGTCCCAGCTCTTATTCCTTCTCTGAGGGCCCCACCCCCAGAGCTCTTTGTGTCTTTGGCTTGTAAGATAGACCAGGCTGGATTCATGGTCCAGTGCTGGTTAAGGATGATTTCCAGGGACATTCATTCCTTTACAAACTCCTTGTGCTTTTGGAATTGTGGTAAAAAAAAGTTAAATAAATAAAAAGGGGGACAGGGCCTTGATGGGGGGTGGGGGGGGGGGGGAGGGAATGCAATGGCTTGAGAGAGAGGAAGGAAAGGCACTGAAAAAGGAGAAGAGGAGTATAGGAAGAAGAGGACTCAGGAAGGGGCCATGGAAAAGGGTGGGAACAGGAAGGAGAGGTCCCAGGATTGGGAACCCCTCTGCCCTAGGTTCCTATATGCCTAATGTCTGTCCATCTTCACATTAGATATTGCCAAAAAAAAAAAAATCAATCCTAGCTATACTACTGTTTTTCATGCATAAAACTGTTTCATGTGTGTAAATGGCTTTGAAAATCAGGCCTTAAAGTCTATGAATTTGAATCTGTTTTGAATAATTCAGACAATGTGACTAAAATGAGACAAAATTATAAGTACAGAAATAAATTAACTTATGTTTAAGTAGGAGTAACTGAGGTTCTCAAATAAGTATTTGTTAGATTTCAAATTATATATGCGCACATATTTTTCAGTGAAATTATGTTCAATTCATCTTTATTAAAAGACTATTTGCATTTCAATTTTCAGCATCATTGAATCCCATATTAAAATGTTTGTTTACAACAAATTCTTAAAGCTATCACAATTAAACCAAACATGGGCAAAGCATATATTCTAGGCTGGAGTTATGAAACATTTTCCCTCATATGAACAAAGCAGAAGAAAACACTTACATAAATCATGTATGTTGTCCTCTTGCTGCCAAAGTATAAATTAACTTAGATTTCATTGGATGGACACAAATGACTGTGGTTGGAAGCTAACAGAATGTTAATAATATACTGGAGGTGTTTATTCACTCACTCTAGGGAGTTCCATAAAAAATGAATTCATCATCTTGTGCCAATAAAAACATCATATTTTGTGTTTGAAAAAGCTGCTGCACATCTCAGCAAATCCGAATAAACCCCTTTATGCTAGTTTTTAGGCCTGTCCTTTCACTCTAGTGTGTAATACATAATCAGCTTCATTACAATACTCATGAGCCTCTTTATTTCTTTTTCAAACATGCAAAATCACCCTGCTGACATTAGCAATATCTGGAAATGGGAGAAGGAAGTGAACATAGCATTGTCATGGTGTGACATCAATGCAAAGTATGGGCAAAGAAACCAAAATCAGTTGCCAAAACGTTAGTTGTCACTCAGTCTCATTTAAAAATACTCTAAAGCACTTATGTAGCCTTGCTCCATAAGAAAAAATGAAGAAAAGGTCATCAGCAATACACATCTAGAAAACTTATTTACATTAAAAAAATGGCAATGGCATAGGAAGGTTCAAAGCTTGTTTTTATAAGAGTTTTAAAGTTTTAACTAGGGATGTACATTTGTAGAAACAAAATAGGAGATGCGGCGACCAGAATTGTACACAGTATTCAAGGTGCGGTCTCACCATGGAGCGATTATAGAGGCATTATGACATTTTCCGTTTTATTAACCATTCCCTTCCTAATAATTCCTAACATTCTGTTTGCTTTTTTGACTGCTGCAGCACACTGAGCCGACAATTTTAAAGTATTGTCCACTATGATGCCTAAATCTTTTTCCTGGGTGGTAGTTCCTAATATAGAACCTAACACGTGTAACTATAGCAAGGGTTATTTTTCCCTATATGCAACTCCTTGCACTTGTCCACATTAAATTTCATCTGCCATTTGGATGCCCAATCTTCCAGTCTTGCAAGGTCCTCCTGTAATGTATCACAATCCGCTTGTGATTTAACTATTTTGAATAATTTTGTGTCATCCGCAAATTTGATAACCTCACTCGTCATATTCCTTTCCAGATCATTTATATATATATATATATATATATATATATATATATATATATATATATATTTATTTATTTATTTATTTAACACTTTTTTATACCGACCTTCATAGTAATAACCATATCGGATCGGTTTACATTTAACAAGGGTATAACTGTAGCATAACTGAAGAAAATTAAACAAAAAGAAATGAATAAGGCAAGTTACATTCAACAAGGGTAAAGAACTTGGAAGCTTATATAGCTGGAAGGAAGTAAAGGTGGAAATAATTAAGAAATACAATAGAGGATACGGGTTAAAGCTTAAGAGTGCTTTAACCTAGAGGTGCCCTAGTCATCGTTCATGAAGATCATGGCAGTACTGATGCCTAATCCAGCATCAGTACTGCCATTGTGCCAAGGATTTGGCTCCAGGGGACTCTTTTAGTGAGAAAGGAAGCCAGAAGGATGGGGTTTATCAGTTGCACGGAGGTCATGATTTGAAGAAAAAAAAATTAAAATCCTGACAGTTATCAAAAAAATTAAAAAGGCTGTCAGCTTCAAAGCTGCAAATTCTTTATTTTATTTTATTTGCAAACTGCTTATTTTTTTACTGGTCCTTTTTGGGGTTTTTTTTTTTTTGGGGGGGGGGGGGAAAGAAATCTGGGGCTGGACATGTAATTTCTAAATTGCCTTTTTCATCTAAAGGTTACCTCTATCTAAAGTGCCTGGATTACTGAAATAAAGAATTCTGTAGTTACCATCACAGATAGAGTTGTTTCCTGATTCCTCCATGCCACAACGACACAGATGAATCCATGTTTTATGCTTTATTACCTTCGGTTCACTATTTTAAACATGCAAATAATTTTAATCTTGAATTCATGTCCATACCAAGTGTAAATGATTGCAAAATGCAGCTTCACAAATGCTAAATAGTAATCTTAACTTTTAAATAAAGTCATGTAAATAAATTGAAATACATTTTTTTTTAAACTAAATTAACTAAAATGTGCCTTGAATTTCACTTTGCACCATGAAAACATCTATTTTTGGTACCCTTACAAATAAACACCTACATTTGCAATTTATACACACCTAGGATTAGACCCTACCTATATCCTCTTCCCCTACGTAGCCAAGCAGTAGTGTAATCTCCTGTTGGTAAAAGGATTTCCAAGGCTTGTTCAATATTGTGCTATGGCAGACCAGAATGGGTCAGTTACTGGGATAGCAATACTTTGCTCTCCTTCTTTCCCCAGGATTGTGAATGCTGCCTCCACAGCTCTCCTAGCTCTGGCTGGCGCCAGGATTGATGCTGACGTTTTGCCTGGCAGTGTATAGCATTACTATGGGGGCCCATCAATGTTTTTAAGACAATACAATCATTTTGTAGCAGAGATATGGACCCATTGCTATTCCAGTTCCAACTGCTTGACCCATTACTTTATTTCTAAGAAGCTATGAACACCGACAACTTTATATATATATTGAAAAGTACCGGTCCAAGTACAGATCCCTGAGGCACTCCACTGTTTACCCTTTTCCACTGACAAAATTGACCATTTAATCCTACTCTCTGTTTCCTGTCTTTTAATCAGTTTGTAATCCATGAAAGGACATTGCCTTCTATCCCATGACTTTTTAGTTTTCTTAGAAGCCTCTCATTAGGGACTTTGTCAAACGCCTTCTGAAAATCCAAATAAACCACATCTACCAGTTCACCTTTATCCACATGTTTATTAACCCCTTCAAAAAAATGAAGCTGATTTGTTAGGTAAGACTTCCCGTGGGTAAATCCATGTTGACTGTGTTCCATTAAACCATGTCTTTCTATATGCTCTATGATTTTGATCTTGAGAATAGTTTCCACTATTTTTCCCAGCATACCTCAAATTGTTAGCATTGGTGGTCAGTGGGGGCCTGAAACATACTCTTGCTTTAGGCTTTGCTGATGCCATTTTGAAAAATCGGCATCAACCTGCCAATTCCTCCACCACATGGTGACTGGTCAGACATTTCCCTTATCATATAATATTTTATCATGAGAGGGGCAAAATATTGCAGGGAGGGGGTGTTCCCATGATATTTGGCCCTCCCTGATAAATTATTGTAGCAGTATTCCTGTAATGTTTTTTCTCATTGAAAAACTCTACAAGAAAAATATCACAGGGAAACGGGGAAAGCGTGAGATGACAGCCCTCTTTGCTTGGGGCCATTATCATCTTAAAAGGCTACTATGGCCAAAATAAGAACCCATCCATTGTAAAAAAAAACAAAATCCCAGGGATCTTGTAGACCCCCACCCACCCCTCACCCCTTTGCCTCTAGAGGTGGCCCAGAAAGGGCAAAATTACAACAATACAGCATATTTTAAAAATTGTTGGATGCCCTACCCCACCCCCTACCCGAACCCCTCCCCTTTCATATAAGACTCACTGCTTACCCTAGAGAAAAGATAATTTATGAGAGAAAGCAAAGTATGCTGTTAGAGTCATTAACAGACACTGTTTCTAGCTGTGACCTCTCCACAGCATTTGACACAGTTGACTACAACCTTCTCATCATTCAACTAGCTGACCTAGGTCTAACAGGTGCAGGACTAGCCTCATGTATTTCCTACCTTAGTGACTACATCAAATTTGTCTCTTTCAGCAAAGTCCATTCTTAACTCTAGTTCTTCTCATGCAGAGACCTCCAGGGATCTATCCGGTAACCCTCCTTATTCAATATCTACATGGCTCCCCTAGCGAGAATAATCAGGGACTGTGTATAGGATTATCCCTGGAAACCCTGGTCCGCCTTAAAAGTTAGAAAAACAGGTATCTCTGTGAGTGGGTCCCCACAGAGCAGGAAAAAGTCGTAGGCAGGGGAACAGACAGGCCTCAGGTCTCTGGGAGAAGGCAGTGCCTGCAAGAATGTGAATACTGAAGGAAAATGCTGATTGTGAATGTGGTTGAAGGTAAACCATTTATGGTGGACAATTTGTTTGTAGAAAATAAAGTTTTAGGTAAGAAGAGTCAGAGTCCAGCTTGTGCTCTTTCATATATGGTGTCAGTTGGGGGATTTCTGCGCTTTGGAACTGCAAAGAGGAAAAGAGACTAGAGAAGAGAATAAAAGTTACTGCATGATTACTGTCCAGAAAAGCAGAGTGGTGAAGAAGCAGTGCTACTAAGAGGGTGCACAGAGCACTATGAAGAGTGAAGCTGGGTGGCTAAGGCCTGGATTTATCAAAATGTGATAAGTATTGCATGCAATAGCAAAAGGGGTGTTTTTTTATGCTAATATACAGTTTATTGCAATTATTATCTATGTGAAGAGCTAAGGTAGCACCAATTGTGATAACAGTTACAGACTTTGCAATAAGTGCCAGACCTGTTGTATTTCCTGCATTCAACTACAGAGAGAGAGAGAGAGAGAGAGAGAGAGAAAGAGATAAGCCCTTAGCGCATTTTGATAAATGAGGAGGTAAGGTAGAGCAGAGAAGCAAAACATATATATATATAAACACAGAAATTGGAGTCTTGGGGCCTGGCTGCACAAGCAGCTTTAAAAGCATTACTGTAGGCCAAGAAACAGCCCCATGTGGCCAGAAAGGGTCTGTACAGAGAGTTAGAACTGAACAAGCAGGTTTTATTTTATTTTATTTCCCCCTGTTTTCAAAAGAAAGGAAAAGTTTGAATAGGGCATGGCCCTCTGAAAGTAAGCCAGAGGAAACTGCAAGAGAACCTTGTATAGTGCCAGATTTCCTGGGCTTGTACATGGAAACAGATGGCAGCAGGGCTTGCATTCCTAAATGCCAGCATGCTAGAAGTAAGGACAGAGATGGGCTTGGAACCCCTGGAAATGAAGAAAGTGCAGCAACCTTATGAATTATCTGACTGGGGGTGTATCCTCCAAGAACATGAAAACCCAGAAGTATAGGAGGGAGAGAGAGACTGCAGGGCTGAGGCCTACCCCAATTCTCACAGAGAGAGATCTGAGAAAGGCACTATGGGAAGGCCTGGTGAAGAGCCAGGTAAGCTGGTGAATGCATTACTGGAGCAGATGGCAAAAGGGAATAAAGAATTGCAAAGACAGGAATGGCTTAGTGCATGAAAAGAGGATGGGAGCCAGGGGAATGAACCTACAGTAACCATGGCTCATCTGCAAGGAAGCCCACGGTGGGGCCTTGCAGTATAGTTATTGAAAAATGAGGAGACACAGGTCAGCCCTGAAGAGGTGCAACTCCAAAACGAGGAGGCAAAAGTGACCAAAATTGTGCTTGGCTCGGCAAAGCCAAAGTAAGATGTGGAATAAACATTGGGGTCCCCCTCTCCCGCTAGCCAAACTAGTCTTACTAATCAGGAAAAATAGTTGCTTCAGAATGAAGATAAAACAGAAGCAAAATAATAGAGGCCTGATTGAGGTGGTGCAGGATGTGATAGAGACCAAGAAAGAGATGGGGAAAAGAGTTGGCAATAAAGCAGATGGAAAAGAGAAAAATTCTCATGGCCGTGCAGAACCATTGCCTGCTAAAGAGCATAATAAAGAAAGAATAGAGCATACGTGCTCTGGCAGTCTGGAGGAAGAATTGAGAGTTTTAAAAGGGAAGCAGCAGCACCCTAAAGGATACCATAGAGTTCTCACAGAAAGATTCCAGATAGAATGTGCCTTGAGGAGGAGGATTGGAACTCAGAGCTTTTATGGATTCATGAAAATAGTATTGAATGATGGGCTGCTGTTAACTTTAATAACAGGGACAAAGTGAGGTACTTAAGTGGCTAATGTATGTTGTTATGTGGGATACTGGGCAAAGAGCACAGTGAGTGGTTTTGGCATTGTGGGCATGTTTAAAGGTAACCCGAGTGAGAATGGAAACTGCAGACCCTGTAGCTCTTACCCTGGGTTTACCTAGCAAGGTGTCCAGGGAGTTGTATCAAAAATATGCAAAATGGAAAGGGCCTTCAGATGCAGGAGGGCTTGCTTCATCCCAGCCCATCGAGGTGGGGAAGGGTCAGCCCAACTTCAGGCCAGGGAAGCATCCTGAAGGAAGAAGTCATTTCTCTGGAAGATATCCAAGTTAAGTAAAGATGCTCAACCTGACAGGTCTGAGCTGAGAAAGAGTGTATGTTAAGGAGAGTCCCTGGAAACTCTCCTTAATTAGTGCTGGACGAGACATCTAGCCTGATCCTCTTTAAAAGCTAAAGAAACAGGTAGCTCTATGAACGGGTCTCCTGAGAGCAGGAATAAGGGTGTAGGCCCAGAGGGGATCAGATAGGTCCCAGGAGAAAGGACTCATGCAAAAATTGTGAATACTAAAGGTAAATGCTGAATGTGAATGTGCCTGAAGGTAAGCCATTTATGTTGGACAATTTGCTTGTAGAAAATAAAGTTTTATGTAAAAATTGTCAGAGTCCAGCATGAGTCTGTCCTCTGGGAAGTTATAGACCGTATGTGCTGTCTCACATACTGCCAAATCACTCACTATTCATATGCTGATGACATCCAACTATTAACCCCCACACAATCCAAACCAAGCTAAATTCATTGCTATCCTCATTGACTGCCTTAGAAATACTGCAGACTGACTGCACCATATCAGACTAAACCTTAGCTCTCAGAGGATGGATATGCTTTGGGTTGGAGAAAAAAGAAGCCATACAACCATTCTTGGCTCTCTCCCTTCAAGTACCCAAGAGTTCCTAGTGGTTCCATTCGCAAAATCAAAATGCCTGATCTGCACCACAAAAAAGGCCTTCACAGAATCTGTCTGAATTCCATGGAACAGCCTACCACCAGCCATTAGGCTTGCTCGGATCTCCCCTCTTTCAGAAATCTGGGCAGGGTTTGGCCCAAACCAGTAATGTAGCTACCCCTTTTAAGTCCTTGCTCATTCCCTTATATCTGTTGGCACAGAAGTTTCCCTGAAGTTCCACCACTCTGAACTATTCCCTCATTGCTTGAACTTGCTATATTGTAAAATGCTAGAAATTGTTTGCAATATTTTGATGTATTTGCTTTGCTTACATATGTATTTGCCTTACCTATTGTAATTGAAATGTTGAAATATTTGCTATAATCTATGAAATCCTCCCATTGTACTCTAAAATATTTACTGTTCCCTTGTAAAATGCTTTGAACACCACTGTTGGAAACGTGTGCTATAAATGAACGATGATTTGACTTAACTTGTGCTGCTTTGACCTTCTATCAGTGCCTTGGGGCGTTCATGCCACTGTTATTGGTGCCCTTTAGCCTCTCATAGTGCCTTGGGGTTCTCATGCCACTGTTGTTGGTGCCCTTTGCACTTCTTTGGTGCCTTGGGGTTTTCATGACACTGTTCATTCTGCTTTGCCCCTCTCATGGTGACTTGGGCTTTTCATGTCACTAGTATGTGTGTTAGGATTTGTGGGTTTGTGGGCCCTGGGCCAAGGTAAAAGATGGTACCGCTCACAGGGAGGAGCCCCGTGAGACTCACTGTCAGGATGCGAGGTCTCAGCTGCGGGGTGTGCAGGACAGCAGGTACTGGAGAGAGAGTAGAGAGAGAGACACTGCCTGCGGAGCAGGGAGTGCAGCAGGAAAGTCACACAGACACAGAGGTGCCACAGGGTCTGTGGAATGGGGTATACCCAGGAGAGAGGATTCCTCTGTAGAGATGATGCAGCAATGATCCTCAGAGCGGGGTATACCGGTGAAGGTCCTCTGTAGAGATGATGCAGCAATGATCCTCAGAGCGGGGTATATCGGTGAAGGTCCTCTGTAGAGATGATGCAGCAATGATCCTCAGAGAGGGGTATATCGGTGAAGGTCCTCTGTAGAGATGATGCAGCAATGATCCTCAGAGCGGGGTATACTGGTGAAGGTCCTCTGTAGAGATGATGCAGCAATGATCCTCAGAGCGGGGTATACCGGTGAAGGTCCTCTGTAGAGATGATGCAGCAATGATCCTCAGAGCGGGGTATACCGGTGAAGGTCCTCTGTAGAGATGATGCAGCAATGATCCTCAGAGCGGGGTATATCGGTGAAGGTCCTATGTAGAGATGATGCAGCAATGATCCTCAGAGTGGGGTATACCGGTGAAGGTCCTCTGTAGAGATGATATGGCAATAGTCCGCAGAGCGGGGTACACCGGTGAGGGTTCCTCAGTAGAGATGATACGGTAGTGGTCCGCAGAGTGGGGTACACCGATGAGGTTCCTCAGTAGAGAGAATACGGTAATGGTCTACAGAGAGAAGTACTCACAATGGAAGGAGAGTTGGTTGCAAAGGGAGCCCCGGGGAACGGGGCAGGCAGCGGTCCTAAGCGCAAGGCTCTCTGAGGAGCGGATAGCCAGAGATGAGGAAAGGGCCCCCGAGAAGCGGGTACCCGGGACGTCTCACGCCGAGGAAGCAGGAGCTGGAGTGGAAGGTCATGTAGTGAGCGAAGCGGATTCAGTAATGGAACTTGTTGCCAAGTCAAGGCAGACAGGGCCAGCCGGCTGAAGAGTCCATGGAGAATGACGTCATGGGGGGGGGGACACACCCCTGAGGTTCCTGCCATGGCATGCATAAGACTGGCCTGGAAGCGAGCGCGCCTAAGGAGCTCTGAGGGCAAGATGGCGATCGGCAGCGTCCACGCCATCCAGGGAGGCCCTGGAACAGGGGCGAACAGGCTGGTGATAGCTGGCGGAGGCCACAAGTCTTTCCAATGGAGTCAATTCCGTGAGGCAAGAGGTGAGCAACAGCGGTAGCAGCCGTCTGCGACTGACGAGCATAACAATGTGTGTTATGCTCGTCACCTCACCTCATCTACCTCCTGAAGCTACATGTGGCAGGAACACCGCTCTCTGATGCCAGGGCTGTGTGGCTCACACACTGATGTGGCAGTCAGTCAGGCCCCACCATCATCCTGATCCTCCCAGTCCTCTCTTTAAGCACATACCTATACTTAAAGGGCCTTTGGTTGGAATCCTGGATCCAGCACCCTCCGATGATGTCAGCGACAGCCCAGTATATAAGACTGCTCCAGATGCCCCTCAGATGCAGTCGGTCTCCTGCATTGACAGTGTGTTTGTTGCTCCTACATCTTGATCCTTGCTTGTTCCTGAGTCTTGTCTTGCTCCTGGTTCCTGTCTCTCCTAATCCAGCCTGCCATGTCCAGCCTTCCATGTCCAGCTTTCCTCATCCAGCCTTCCTTGTTCAGCCATTATCTAGCCTTGCTTTGCCCTGTCTGTCTTGTCCACATCTTCAGTGTGTCCTTGACCTGACTTCCAGATCTTGATCTCTTGCCTGAACCTGACTAAGACTGCCTATCACCTGGACCTGACCTCTTACCCAGACCTGACCACGCTTATCTGCTGCCTGTTCCGACCTTGGCCTGCCCTCAGCTTCTCCAGTCTGCTGCCTGTTTTGACCCTGGCATGCCCTCAGACTCTTGCTGATCTGATGTACTAAGGACATAAGAACATAAGAAATTGCCATGCTGGGTCAGACCAAGGGTCCATCAAGCCCAGCATCCTGTTTCCAACAGAGGCCAAACACTGTTTCCAACAGAGGCCAAACACTAAGAAGATCCCATATTACTGATGCAATTAATAGCAGTGGCTATTCCCTAAGTAAAATTGATTAATAGCCATTAATGGACTTCTCCTCCAAGAACTTATCCAAACCTTTTTTGAATCCAGCTACACTAAGTGCACTAACCACATCCTCTGGCAACAAATTCCAGAGCTTTATTGTGCGTTGAGTGAAAAAGAATTTTCTCCAATTAGTCTTAAATGTGCTACTTGCTAACTTCATGGAATGCCCCCTAGTCCTTCTATTATTCGAAAGTGAAAATAACCGAGTCACATCTACTCGTTCAAGACCTCTCATGATCTTAAAGACCTCTATCATATCCCCCCTCAGCCGTCTCTTCTCCAAATTTTGGTTGCCCTTCTCTGTACCTTCTCCATCGCAACTATATCTTTTTTGAGATGCGGCGACCAGAATTGTACACAGTATTCAAGGTGTGGTCTCACCATGGAGCGATATAGAGGCATTATGACATTTTCCGTTCTATTAACCATTCCCTTCCTAATAATTCCTAACATTCTATTTGCTTTTTTGACTGCTGCAGCACACTGAGCTGACGATTTTAAAATATTATCCACTATGATGCCTCGATCTTTTCCTGGGTGGTAGCTCCTAATATGGAACCTAACATCGTGTAACTACAGCAACGGTTATTTTTCCCTATATGCAACACCTTGCACTTGTCCACATTAAATTTCATCTGCCATTTGGATGCCCAATCTTCAAGTCTTGCAAGGTCCTCCTGCAATGTATCACAGTCTGCTTGTGATTTAACTACTCTGAATAATTTTGTATCATCTGCAAATTTGATAACCTCACTCGTTGTATTCCTTTCCAGATCATTTTTTATATATATTGAAAAGCACCGGTCCAAGTACAGATCCCTGAGGCACTTCAGTATGTAACTTTATAGTGTTATGTTTATACTGCAGGTATGTGTTTTATCATGTACTATAAATCACTCTGACTTGTAATATTAAGATAAGGCAATTCATAAATGTGAATAAATAAATAGCTAAAGAGATAAAATGAGGTAATAAACCTTTTCAGGTTTGTCCGTGAAAGGGAGATGGGTAGAGTTGGGATTGTAAGATTGGGAGAAAAAAAAAGGAGAAATGGTAGAAATGCTAAATACCTTGTATGGAACCATAGGATTCCTTACCTGGTGAGGTACAGAGATATTAGTGAGGAGAGATTGGTGTTTTGGCTCCCCCAAGTGGGAGAAGCAGATTGTGTACTCTGACTGTATATAAACCCCTTCCACCATCTCAGGGTGTGGATTCTTAGCTCAGTTCTCTTGAGTCACCCTGCTGTGGGACAGCCTGTCTGTGCAGTCCCTACTTTTGATTATTTTGTTGGGAAGACTCTGGGGTTCTCACTATCAGAGGCCCAGGAAAAGAATTGGAGACAATGCCTCATTCCTATTTTGGACCAAATATTTGGAGACCTTTAGTTAATTGAGGAGACGTTTTTTCCACCCTTCCTGCCTTTTATTTAGTTTGTCCCTTTTTGTAAGATTGTTGTTGCCTTTTCTTGTGCTTACCGAGTGCCATAAGGCCCAGGGTCTCAGATTCTGTGTCATCTAGGTGAAAGGGTGCCTTTCATCTGAGAAGAACCTGAGGAGTAGTTGTATTATGCAGGAGGAATGAATTCACATTCATTGTGAGAGAGTAGGAGTTGGGAAATAGTGTTCAAGTATTTTACTACTAATCCCAGTGAGAATCACTTGGGAAGGGGGTATTCTACAGTGCCAACTCAGTACTGCTGATGGAAGAATGAAAAACAGGGAAGAGTACATGAGAGGTATATGAGAACTGGGACTTTTCATTCTGGTAATTAACTGAGACCAAATTTCTAACCATTTCCTAATGGGGAGAAGCTGAAGACTGATTACAAATTGGCAAGAAGTAAAGAGCTAAAATACTCAAGCAATCGACTTAATTATTCTGAAGATTTTTGCTGAAAGAGCAGGGTCACAAATTTATTACATTTCAACTTAACTGGTCTATTTTCAACTTAATTGATCTATTTTCATCAAGAGCTATAAAGAACCATTCATTTTACAATTTGTCAGTAAAATTGAGTTGGAACCCGCATAGCTTCCAGCATGATTATTGCTGTTATTTAACACTACAAAGAGCAGTTAAGAATAAGCAATGCAAAAGGGCCTAGGAGTTAATCTTCCTGCCACAAGGAATCCTGGACGTAAGCTGACACCTTTTGAAAACTGAGCACTTCATGCCTGAACTGAAATGTGAGCTCTTGGTGCACTATCCAGGATTTCCCACCTAGGGTGTTACACTTTTGTTTGGTATTCACTCAAGAAGAGATTGGAGAAGGTCTGCTGATTGTTGGCGAGAGTACTTTAGTAATAGGATGGGTGCTGCACAACTGTTAGAAGAAGAAAGGGTTTGTGTGGAATTAGAAAAACTGAATGTGGACAAAGCCATGGAGCTGGATGAGACTCATCTTAGATATTAAGAGGGGGTCAGACAGGTTCTGGCAGGCCCACTACAAACCTGTTCAATAGATCTTTGAAGATGGAAGTGGTTCCATATGATTGAAGAAGGATGAATGTTGTGTATTTTTATAAAAGTAGTAACAAGGAGGAGTCTATTTGACTTTGGTGGTGGAGAAAATTATTGAAAATTCTTCTGTAAAAAAGAATAGTGAATGGTCTGACCCAGCATGACAATTTCTTGTGTTCTTATGTTCTTATAACAGGTTGTAGGATTCAAGACAACATGGTTTAACAAGAGGGAGATATTGTGTCAGATTAATCTAATTGATTTATTTGATTGAATGACCAAATAATTAGATCTAGGTGGATACTGGATGTGGTGTACTTGGATTTCAGCACAGCTTGATAGTATCCCACACAAGAGACTCATAAATAAACTGAGGGGAAGGACTTAAAGTTAATTGGATTAGAAACTGGTTGAGGAATAAATAGCAGAGCATGCTGGTAAATAGAGGTGACTGAAGAAAGGTGATGGCCTCGGAGATCAGTCCTGAGGTCAGTTCTCTTTAATATCTTTGTGAGCGATATGGCAGGGGAATTAGGAGGAAAAGTTTGTCTTATTGTAGATGACACTAAGACCTGCATTAGAGTAGACATGCTGAAGGGGGGTAGACAAAAGAGAAGCAATCTAAGAAAGCTTGAGGAGAGGTTAACTACTTTTCATTCATTTATATGATTTATATCCACTCTTGTGGACCCAAAGTGGAATACAGTAAGATAGAAAACAATAATATACAATAAAAAAAGTAATAAATATATAAAATATAAAAACATCAGCCATATGGCTATTAATCTAACCCAAAATAACATAAAACATCCTTCTGTGTCTCTCTCCACCACCTTATCACACCGTTTTCTACCTTGAGATCATCAGACATAATCACCCCAGTTCTCTCTCTTGGTTGGTGCACATCTGTATTTCACCCCTGCTCATGTGTACCATTCCCTTGGATTTCTTTGCCTCATGATTCTGTGCTTATTTGCATTAAATCTTAACTTCCATGGTTCTCGTTCATAAAAACACTCAGAGAAGAGAACAGTCCAATTGGTTAGGTCCCTAATACACCTCTTCTGATTATTCTTCCCAGACTTCATAAAATAAGCAGTCCTATTAGACTTCCTTGCCTGCCAGTAACTTACTGATTTTAGCTCTGGTGGAAACAAAGAAAGGTTTTGATCTCTGACATTTTCAGAATTATTCTTCTGAGATTTAAATCTTTAAGTTTAAGTAGTTTTACCCTTTTCATTTTCAACTGAAAAGGCAGCAATGTAACATTATGTCAGAATAAAATGGACTGACCCATCCAATCTGCCAATTTATTCATGTCCAAAGAATGGGGCGGATTTTAAGAGCCCTGCTCGCCTAAATCCGCCCAAATCCGGGCGGATTTAGGCGAGCAGGGCCCTGCGCGCCGGTAAGCCTATTTTACATAGGCCTACCGGCGCGTGCAGAGCCCCGGGACTCGCGTAAGTCCCGGGGTTTTCGGAGGGGGCGTGTCGGGGGGCGGGCCCGAACCGCGCGGCGTTTTCGGGGCGTGTCGGGAGCGTTCTGGGGGCGGGCCCAGGGGCGTGGCTACGGCCCGGTGCGGCCCGGGGGCGTGGCCACGCCCTCCGGACCCGCCCCCAGATCGCGTCCCGGCGAGCTAGCGGCCCGCTGGCACGCGGGGATTTACTTCTCCCTCCGGGAGGCGTAAATCCCCCAACAAAGGTAAGGGGGGGTTTAGACAGGGCCGGGCAGGTGGGCTAGGTAGGGGAAGGGAGGGGAAGGTGAGGGGAGGGCAAAAGAAAGTTCCCTCCGAGGCCGCTCCGATTTCGGAGCGGCCTCAGAGGGAACGGGGGTAGGCTGCGCGGCTCGGCGCGCGCCGGCTATACAAAATCGATAGCCTTGCGCGCGCCGATCCCGGATTTCACTGAAATCCAGCGTACTTTTGTTGGCGCCTGGAGCGCCAACAAAAGTACGCCTATTCGCGGTTTTTGAAAATCTACCCCAATATATTTAAGATGCCACCCACAAAATTTTTATTTATTTATTTATTTATTTATTTATTTATTTATTTATTTATTTAGGGTTTTTATTTACCGACTTTCTTGATACAGATCAAATATACTCGGTTTACATAGAACAATAGCTAATTAACAATAACAGGTCAAACCTCAAAGAGGAGACAGAGTGGGAGCAGAAAGTAAAAAAAAAAAAGTTACATTATAACAAGGGTGGTCAACTTGGAATTGGAAGTAAAGAGTAGGAGAACCAAGGTAGAGAAATATAAACAGAGAGAAAGGGCTTGACGCCCACCTCTGGAGATTAACTCTAGCATTATAACTTGATTATGTGACACTCTGCTAGTTTATGAATAATATGAGATGGTTGAAACACAGCTGGTCGGATAATATATTGGCAGAAAATAGTCTAGGAGCCGGGAAAGGCTCGACCGAACAGCCAAGTCTTAAGTTTCTTTTTAAAAGTTATGAGGCAGGTTTCCTGTCGGAGATCCGGGAGCAATGTATTCCAGATGGTGGGGCCTGCTGTTGAAAAAGCCCGGTCTCTGATGGTTAATCTTTGTACCATTTTGATCAGTGGCACATGAAGGGATCCCTTATAGGCATCTCTTGAAGGTCTAGCCGAGGAGTGTAATTTAAGAGGGTGTAGCAGGTCTAGGGGAGTCTGGTGGTAGATATTTTTGTGGATGATGGTGAGAGATTTGTGGAGTATTCTAAAATTAACTGGAAGCCAATGTAGGTTTTTTAGTATTGGCGTGATGTGATCTCTTCGCTTAGTGTTGGTCAAAATTCTCGCAGCTGCATTTTGGAGCAGTTGCAGAGGTTTTAGTGTAACAGCTGGTAGACCTTGCAGGATCGAATTACAGTAATCGACCTTAGAGAACAGGATTGCTTGGAGTACGGACCTGAAGTCATGGTGATATAGAAGAGGCTTGAGTTTTTTGAGCACCTGTAACTTGTAGAAACTTGTCAATTGTAACTCCGAGGTCTCTGGCATGAGTGATGTGGGAGGTAGCGTGTGATTGTTGTAAGTGTAGACTATATTGCCTATATGATATCACTCCTTCTCAAAGGCAATTTTTGTCGTCTTCTCTCATTATATTCCACCCTCCACTTTATAATTCACACCAGCAGCCCTCCCCTCCCACACCAAGCTGCAAGACCCTTAATCAAACAGCCACTAACACCAATGCAGCTGTTACATGAACATCTGGCTTTCCAAGTCCCTGTGAACTTTCTGGACAGTGCCACTCTACCATCAACTTGGTCAACACAAAGAGATGGCAGCCCCAAGATGTGGAGGTCCCATTACGTAATGTTTTTAAGCTTTGCCTAGCTGTGGTATTTTTCTCCACAGTATTCTCTATGCTGCGAAACTTGACATTGCAGCTTTGTGCCTTAGGTTGTAAGCCTTCTGGGGAGAGAGAAATACCTATAGTACCTGAATGAAATCTACTTTGAAGTGGTTAAAATGTCTCAAAAGGCAGAATATAAATAAAAAATTAAATTACATAATTTGATTATAAAGGGGTTAAACTGCCCATTGAAGCTAGATGCAGTCTTGACAGTACAGAGAGCCTGTTGCCCCTGTTCAGAGAGATGTAACCAGTGGGCCAGAGATGCACTGATCTGACTCGGGCCAAGTTTCGTCTATACAATGTGGGCTGCTTCAGGGGCTATATATATAAGAACAACGTGAAAACGAAGATGACCATTCAAATAATGTTAATTCCTTCACAGTAACTAGTAGTGCAGCCACAGACATTAGCTTAGGCACAATAGCTCAATGCACAGTCTGTAAACCGATTAACATTTCAGCAAACAGGAAGTTTACTGTATCTGTCCACCGCAGGAATCTTGTTTAAATTTAAAGTATAGAACAGCACAAATGCACATGTCGGAATATATATAGTAGAGGTGTGCTTTGGGTAAAAATTTTGTGTCGGGCTTCATTTCGGGGCCCCCCCGCGGGAATTTGGTGTTTCCCACAGTTCGGGTTTTTTTTTTCGGGGGCCCCAATTTTTGGGTTAGTGCGCCCTAACAGGAGTTAGGGCGAGTGTGCACTAACTCCCGATAGTGCACACTAACCTGGCAGAGTTAGTGTGCCCTAACGGGGAGTTAGCGCGCACTAACTCAAAAATGAATTTTTCCCAAAATTTCGGAAAAAATTAAATCATTTTTCGGTTCTCACGAACCATTCTGAATTAGGAAATTTTGTTGAAATTGCCTAATTCAGGAAAAACTATTGCACATCCCTAATATTTAGCCCCTGAAGCAGCCCACGTTGTATGGGCAAAACTTGACCCGAGTCAGGCATTGGTTTTTACCTTTTAATTAAATTATTTCCTGACACCGATCTAATTTTGTCTGGCTGCATTGCTGCTACATTGGATAGGCTTCGGTGTTGTTTTCTGGGACCATCCCTGTTTGGAGAGAGCCAGGGGCCTTAGGAGTGATAGCAACCAGTTGCAGCTTTTTGCTAAATAGGTGAAGGGGAGGAACATGCAGAGGCTGATGATGAAAAAGCAAAATTTCTTAGCAAATATTTCTGTTTGGAAGGGCCTAGAGTAGGACCAAACATAAATAAGACTAGAAGTGAGGTAAACCTCAATCGATTTTGAGAACAGTGGTCTTTGTTCTAAAGCATATGGGGATAGACTTAAAGATCTAAACATGCATAACCTAGAGGAAAGTAAGATAGAGGAGATATGATAGAGGCATTTAAATATCTCAAAGGTATTCATGCATAGGAGGTGAGCCTTTTTCAATGGAATGGAAGCTCTAGAACAAAGGGTCAGGAGGAAGATTCAGGAAATATTTATTTACAGAGAGGGTGGTGGATATGTGGAACCGCCTCCCAGTGGAAATGGTGGAGGTAAAAACAGTATCTGAATTCAAGAAAGTGTTGCGCCGAGGTGGACTCTTGGGCCGAGATGGGGTTGACGCTACCCGTAGGAGGGATCCTACGGGTCCCCACCATTGGCACACAAAGAGGACTGACGGATGGTGGCCGGCTGGCGCTCCACCAATACCAGCCCTCGTTCCCTGTGGGTTGAGCCTTTGGGTTCTGGGGTCGGCTGGACTTAGATGGCCTCCATCAGTGGTCGTCGATGGAATAGGATGAGTAGCTGAACAACAAATGCAGGCTAGGTCAATGATATGACTGGGTTCATCGGGTTTGTCTTCAGGTTCAAATGAACGAGACAGGGCATCTGCCCAGAGATTTTTCTCTGCCGGGTGGTAGTGAAGCTTGAAGTTAAATCTGGAAACGAACAGAGCCCATCGGGCTTGATGGGCATCGAGACATTGGGGCTTGGCTCAAGTGTTCCAGGTTTTTATGATCTGTGAACACTGTAAATTTATGTTGGGTGCCCTCTAGCCATGGGCACCATTCCTCCAAAGCCAGCGAGTAACTGGTGGTTTCCAATGCTGTAATTTTGTTCTGCAGCAGAGAATTTGCGTAAGTAGAAGGAACATGGGACCACGGATCCGGAAGCAGAGCATTGGTTCAGGACCACCCCCACTTCAATCACGGAGGCATCTACCTCAACCAAGAAGGGGCAATTAGGGTCCGGATGATGGAGACAGGCTCCAGTTAAGAAAGCCTCCTTGAGGCGATGAAAAGCAGAAATAGCCTCTGGGGTCCAGTTTCGGGTGTCCTGACCCTTACAGGTTAGAGCTATAAGAGGAGCCGCCAACGTAGAGTAGTGCAGTATAAAGTGGCGGTAGTAATTCGTGAATCCTAGAAAATGTTGAATTTTGTGGGCTTGAAGGCCCACGGGTTGTGGCCAGTCTTGGATTCCTTTTAGTTTCACAGGACCATCAAGAATCCTTGTTGGGAGATTATATACCCCAGAAAGGGCAAGTTGGATTTTTCAAACAGGTACTTGTCCAATTTCGCGAACAGATGGTTCTCCCGAAGATGATGAACTACAGTATGAACATCGGTATGGTGCGTGGCCAGGTCCTTGGAGAAGATAAGAATATCATAAAGGTACGCCACAACTTTGATGTATAAGAGATCCCTGAAGATTTCATTAATCATTCACTGGAAAACTGCAGGTGCTTTACAAAGGCCGAAGGGCATCACTAAATATTCATAATGTCCATCTCTGGTGTTGAAAGCAGTCTTCCAGATGTCATCAGGGCGGATACGCACCAAGTTAGAGGCTCCGCATAAGTCTAACTTGGTGAAGATAGAGGGTCCGTTTAGTCAATCAAACAATTCAGATATCAAGGGCAGAGGGTACTTGTCCTTGAGAGTGATCGCATTCAGACCGTGGTAGTCGATACATGGTCTTAAAGGTCCATCCTTTTTCGTGACAAAAATGAACCCTGCGCCAGCAGGGGAGGTAGAGGGGCGAATGAACTCCTTCCCAAGATTCTCCCAGATGTATTCCATCATGGCCTTGGTCTTGAGAAGCAACAGAGGATAGTTTTGCCCTCGGGGGGAGGGGGGGGGGGCGCGTGGTTCCAGGCAGAAGATCGATGGGACAATCAAATTTCCAAAGAGGAGGTATTAGGTCCGCCTTCTGCTTTGAGAACATGTCTTCGAAGTCTGCGTAGAGAGCAGGTATGTCTGAGGAAGTGGTCGCCAGAAGAACCACTGGTGGGGGCACCACTTTATGAAGACAAGTCTGGTGACAGGCGGAACCCCATTCTGTCAGCTGGAGAGACCCCCAATCGAATTAGGGAGAGTGACATTGGACCCAAGGTAGTCTCAGAACTACTGGGTGGATGGACTTCTCTAGAACCAAAAGTTCAATTTCTTCGGAGTGGAGCACACCATAAGAAGTCAAACTGGCTCTGTGGTTAAGGACACTCGACCAGGTAACGGTTCTCCATAGACTGAAGCAATGCACAAGGAAGTCTCGAGAGGATGGGTATTGATACCCAGGAGTTGAACCAGGTCTCTAAGGATGAAATTACCACCTGCTCCGGAATCCACCAGAGCAAGGACAGGAAACGATCGAGTGTCCCAGACTATAGAAACATGCATGGATAGTTGAGAGGACAAGGACGTTGCGCCCAAGTTCAGGACCCCAACTGAATTTAGGCCGGGAAGTTCCCGGAAGACTGGGCAAGTCTGTAGATGATGGCCAGGTGCTCCACAGTACAGACACAGGCCTGTTTGTCTCCACCAGAGGCGCTCTTCCGGGGACAGGTGCCCACGACCCAACTGCATGGGTTCGCCGGTCTCGGCCACAGCAGAATTCCTACCAGTAGTAGGATTGGTTAGGGATGTGAATCGTGTCCTCGATCGTCTTAACGATCGATTTCGGCTGGGAGGGGGAGGGAATCGTATTGTTGCCGTTTGGGGGGGTAAAATATCGTGAAAAATCGTGAAAAATCGTGAAAAATCTAAAAATCTAAAAATCGCAAAACCGGCACATTAAAACCCCCTAAAACCCACCCCCGACCCTTTAAATTAAATCCCCCACCCTCCCGAACCCCCCCAAATGAGTTAAATAACCTGCGGGTCCAGCGGCGGTCCGGAACGGCAGCGGTCCGGAACGGGCTCCTGCTCCTGAATCTTGTTGTCTTCAGCTGGCGCCATTTTCCAAAATGGCGCCGAAAAATGGCGGCGGCCATAGACGAACACGATTGGACGGCAGGAGGTCCTTCCGGACCCCCGCTGGACTTTTGGCAAGTCTCGTGGGGGTCAGGAGGCCCCCCACAAGCTGGCCAAAAGTTCCTGGAGGTCCAGCGGGGGTCAGGGAGCGATTTCCCGCCGCGAATCATTTTCGTACGGAAAATGGCGCCGGCAGGAGATCGACTGCAGGAGGTCGTTCAGCGAGGGTTCCGGCGCCTCGCTGAACAACCTCCTGCAGTCGATCTCCTGCCGGCGCCATTTTCCGTACGAAAACGATTCGCGGCGGGAAATCGCTCCCTGACCCCCGCTGGACTTCCAGGAACTTTTGGCCAGCTTGTGGGGGGCCTCCTGACCCCCACGAGACTTGCCAAAAGTCCAGCGGGGGGCCGGAAGGACCTCCTGCCGTCCAATCGTGTTCGTCTATGGCCGCCGCCATTTTTCGGCGCCATTTTGGAAAATGGCGCCGGCTGAAGACAACAAGATTCAGGAGCAGGAGCCCGTTCCGGACCGCTGCCGTTCCGGACCGCCGCTGGACCCGCAGGTTATTTAACTCATTTGGGGGGGGTTCGGGAGGGTGGGGGATTTAATTTAAAGGGTCGGGGGTGGGTTTTAGGGGGTTTTAGTGTGCCGGCTCACGATTCTAACGATTTATAACGATAAATCGTTAGAATCTCTATTGTATTGTGTTCCATAACGGTTTAAGACGATATTAAAATTATCGGACGATAATTTTAATCGTCCTAAAACGATTCACATCCCTAGGATTGGTAGCAGGTGGCGAGTGGGAACAGACCTGAGAGGTTTCTTGGGCATCTGATTCTCCCGGTGATGCTCTTGGAGATGGTGGTCAATTTAGCCTGTTAGATCGATAAGATTGTTGAGGGAGGAAGGGAGATCTCATGCTGCCAACTTGTTCTTTAGTTGCGGGGAGAACCCATCCAGGTAGACAGTTCACAGGCAGTCCTCCTGCCAAGCGAGTTCAGATGCTAAAGTCTGGAATTCAATGGTGTAGTTGAAGAGGCTTCTTTGGCCTTGATGAAGGTGTAGTAGACTAGTGCTTGCCAAGGTATGCCACCTAGGATCATCAAAGGTTCACTGGAACACGTCACGAACCGAGACAGTTCCCATAGGAGTGAGTATGATTGCTCTCACAAGGGAGAAGGCTATGCCAGCACCTTCCCTTCTAGGCAAGACAAGATGAAGGTGACCTTGGTTAATTCCGCTTGAAAGATGGAGGGTTGAAGAGCAAATTGCATATAGCATTGGTTAATAAACCCGCTACACAGTTTGGAGTCACCGTTGGAATGAGGCGGGGCTGGCAGGGCCAGTAGGGCTCTGGAGGAGGAAGTAGTCGGCTGTGGCGGAGAGGAAGCCATCGCTGGACCTGAGTTGCTGGACATGGCATCTAGCCGTGTATGCAGATGATTGAGGGAAGAGGCCAGAGCCTTGAGAAACTGTTGCTGTTGTTGTACCTTTAGGGCCAGGCCAGGAATAACCTGGAGTGCACTTGGCTCCGCCGAGTCCATGGTCTTTGCAATCTGTTGTGCCGAAGGTGGACACTTGGGCCGAGGTGGGGTTGAAGCTACCCGTAGGAGGGATCCTACAGGTCCCCACCATCGGCAGGCAGAGAGGGCTGACGGATGGAGGCCGGCTGGTGCTTCACCAATACCAGCCCTCATTCCCCCTCGTGTTGAACCTTTGGGTTCTGGGGCTGGCTGGATCCGATCCACCCATCCATCGATGGGTGGATCGGAGTCAGCCCAGAGGCAGCAACTAGTGTAGGTATCAGTCTGTACTGGACGAGGCAGAGTCCCGGAGACCTGGGTGCCAATAGAAACACAGTCTGACAGAGGGCACCCGAGCAAGAGGAGGCTGAAGCCTGAGTAAACTACGTCCAGGACAAAAGCTGAAAGGCGTCTTTAAGCAAGCTGGGTTCAGGGCTGGCAGCAGTCTGGAAGCAGTGGCAAGCAAGGCTGAGGTCTAGACGAGGAAAGAGTCAAAGGATGGTCAGACAAAGCAGAAGTCCAGGGTTGGAGAGAAGCAATGGCGTGGTCAGGTGATGCAGAGGTCCGGGGCTGGAAAGAGGCAATGGAATAGTCAGGCGATGCAGAGGTCCGGGGCTGGAAAGAGGCAATGGAATAGTCAGGCAATGCAGCGATCCGGGGTTGGAGAGAGGCAACGGAGTAGTCAGGCAATGCAGAGGTCAAACCAGGTTAGCAATCCAAAGCAAAGATGAAGGAACAGGAACACAGGAACAAGGAAACAGGAACGAAGGCAATCAGGATCGGGAACCAGGAACTGAAGAGGCAACGAGTACTTGACTAGCAAGGGGACCTGTTGCAAAGGCAGTTTGAGAGAGTGGAGCCTGGGCTTATATACTGGAGTTCTGCCGATGTCATCATCTGGGGACGCGGCCAGGTTTCCATCGTGGAACCTTCTTAAGGACTAGCTGTGTGTGCGCGCGCGCGCCTAGGGAGGGGCACGGCGCTGGTCGGGACGGCGTCTCTCCATGGGCCACGCAGAGAGGCCCGATGCGGAACATCAGGAACTGCAGAAGAGCCAGAGGGCCCACAGGCGGCCCGAGGTTGGAGCCGGCAGCCCACAGCCGCCAGAGACGAAGGACCAGACGTTGGATCACTTTGAATGAGGTGAGGGGGCCGAGCTGCGAGTCTGCTGCGGCCGGTGTGCATAACAGAAAGCATGGGATAATTACAGGGGACCTTTAAGGAAGTGTTGAGAATTATAATATTAGATGGGACATATGGTCTTTTTCTGCCATCATGTTTCTATGTTTCTGTCTAAACAATATTCTGTATTGTGAGAAACACTCATTTCTGAAGCAGCTCTGTTATGAATTGCTGCTTTGTGAATTGCAGTAAGTCTCATCTCATCAGCTTCTGCTGTGTGTTGCTTTTCCTAAGAAGAATGTCTAGCCAGTGCTGGCACTTTACCATTGATGATATCATTCTAAGTAAAAGGATGCACAGTACCTCAGACAGGGCATCTATAGGTTTCCACACAAACAGAAACCGGGAATACAGTTAAATTAGACAATTGGAAGGCTAGATTTATAAAAACCACACCTCTTACTTTTGTAATAGACAATAATGGCAACTTGTAAAAGCATTTATTTTATATTTTTATACCTAGTGTATTTTAAGGCATGCCTGCCCTTTCATTAAACCTGATCTGTAACACAATCTTTAGGGATCCAACTGATATCAGAAACACTTAAATGGCTGAATTAGAACTGAGCTGTGGATTTCATTAAGTGCATTTCTTTATATACATGTTAAAGATATACTCTTGGTATTATACTGTATGCAGTAAAGTGAACTGCATCTGATCTAGTTCAATAAAAAGCTTCACTATACTGGGGAGACCAAGCAGATTCGCCACACCAGGATGAATCATCTTTGATACAGCATGGGACCACTTTTCTAAATAAATTCTGGTTGCCACATCTCAAAAAAGATATAGTTGTGATGGAGAAGGTACAGAGAAGGGCAACCAAAATGATAAAGGGGATTGAACAGCTCCCCATTGAGGAAAGGCTGAAGAGGTTAGGGCTGTTCAGCTTGGAGAAGAGACGGCTGACAGGGGATATGATAGAGGTCTTTAAGATCATGAGAGGTCGTGAACGAGTAGATGTGAATCGGTTATTTACACTTTTGAATAATAGAAGGACTAGGGGGCATTCCATGAAGTTAGCAAGTAGCACATTTAACACTAATCAGAGAAAATTCTTTTTCACTCAACACACAATAAAGCTCTGGAATTTGTTGCCAGAGGATGTGGTTAGTGCAGTTAGTGTAACTGGGTTCAAAAAAGGTTTGGATAAGTTCTTGGAGAAGAAGTCCATTAACGGATATTAATCAAGTTTACTTAGGGAATAGCCACTGCTATTAATTGCATCAGAAGCATGGGCTTTTCTTAGTGTTTGGGTAATTGCCAGGTTCTTGTGGCCTGGTTTTGGCCTCTGTTGGAAACAGGATGCTGGGCTTGATGGACCCTTGGTCTGACCCAGCATGGCAATTTCTTATGTTCTTTGTTCTTAATTCATGTTAAAATAGTGTGTTAATGCGCTGTTTCAATGTGACGAAGACGTCGATATTCCAAGAGATTAATTGGGTAACTTTTTGAGTTACCAAGAGAAAACCCAAGATTTAAATATTTTGTTTAGGTAACTTGTTACTTTGTAAAAAAAAAAAAACTAAGGCAATGCTGGGGAAGGTGGAGGGTCTGATATTCATCACTATCCAGGTAAAGTTAGCTCTTCACAGTTGTGGAATGATTTGCCCCACCCATGTGAAAACAGAACTTAATTAGGTGAAGCTCCGTAAATTAGTTATCGTGCATCTCTTCTCTGGGAGATGGAAATTATGAACTTGGAAGCTGGTGTGTGTCGCTGCTGTCTGGACCAGTACTTTATTACCAGGAAGGCATTTGGGGGCTGGGTCAGTACGTTTGACTGGTCTTCGATGATACTGTGGTTAGGTAGCAGCAGAGCATTGGCTTGATTTTTGTCAATTTGCAATTGTTTTAAATATTTATGTATGTTTTATTGGAAACCACTTTTATAGTTTGCACTTTTTATGTGGTATATACTACCTTTAATAAATAAATAAATAATTTCCTCTGCACTCAGGCAGGCCAGTCCCCACAACCTCTACCAGCAGATGAAGACGGAGTACAAGCTGACACCACGGATTTATAGCTCTGCCCCGACAGCCTGCCAGTATTCTCGGCTCTTGAAGGGACTTGAGAATCTTTGTTCTCCCAGTTCCCTTGTGGAAACTTATTCTGGTTCTGGATTCTTGGCAGGTCCTGTCATTTGACCACTACATATCCTCTCTGTGAAGCTATTTTCCTTGAAGACAGTTTTTCTATCTCTGACTCCAGCGGCGGTGTGGATGCGCCTGTACACCCTGTTTTAGACTTTCATTTGAATCAGTCTAAATTTCCTGCCCATGCTGGACAGCCATAGCGTTGAGAGTGAATTTTGTTGTTGAGCAGTATCTGAGGTGATGTTGGGAGGTTACTAAACATTAGGGGGTAGATTTTCAGAGCCCTGCTCGCCTAAATCCGCCCAAAACCGGGCGGATTTAGGCGAGCAGGGCCCTGCGCGCCGGGAAGCCTATTTTACATAGGCCTCCCGGCGCGCGCAGAGCCCCGGGACTCGCGTAAGTCCCGGGGTTCTCGGAGGGGGGCGTGTCGGGGGCGTGTCGGGGGGCGGGCCCGGTCGTCGCGGCGTTCCGGGGGCGTGTCGGCAGCGTTTTGGGGGCGGGTACGGGGCGTGGCTACGGCCCGGGGGCGTGGCCGCGCCCTCCGTACCCGCCCCCAGGTCGCGGCCCGGCGCGCAGCAGGCCCGCTGGCGCGCGGGGATTTATGTCTCCCTCCGGGAGGCGTAAATCCCCCGACAAAGGTAAGGGGGGGGTGTAGACAGGGCCGGGCGGGTGGGTTAGGTAGGGGAAGGGAGGGGAAGGTGAGGGGAGGGCAAAGGAAAGTTCCCTCCAAGGCCGCTCCGATTTCGGAGCGGCCTTGGAGGGAACGGGGGGAGGTAGCGCGGCTCGGCGCGCGCAGGCTATACAAAATCGATAGCCTTGCACGCGCCGATCCAGGATTTTAGTGGATACGCGCGGCTCCGCGCGTATCTACTAAAATCCAGCGTACTTTTGTTTGCGCCTGGAGCGCAAACAAAAGTAGGCTGTTCGCGCTCGTCTGAAAATCTACCCCTAGGGATGTGAATCGTTTTAGGACGATTAAAATTATCGTCCGATAATTTTAATATCGTCTTAAACCGTTATGGAACACAATACAATAGAGATTCTAACGATTTATCGTTATAAATCGTTAGAATCGTGAGCCGGCACACTAAAACCCCCTAAAACCCCCCCCCGACCCTTTAAATTAAATCCCCCACCCTCCCGAACCCCCCCCCCCAAATGACTTAAATAACCTGGGGGTCCAGCGGCAGTCCAGAACGGCAGCGGTCCGGAACGGGCTCCTGCTACTGAATCTTGTTGTCTTCAGCCGGCGCCATTTTCCAAAATGGCGCAGAAAATTGGCGGCGGCCATAGACGAACACAATTGGACGGCAGGAGGTCCTTCCGGACCCCCGCTGGACTTTTGGCAAGTCTTGTGGGGGTCAGGAGGCCCCCCCCAAGCTGGCCAAAAGTTCCTGGAGGTCCAGCGGGGGTCAGGGAGCGATTTCCCGCCGCGAATCGTTTTCCGTATGGAAAATGGCGCCGGCAGGAGATCGACTGCAGGAGGTCATTCAGCGAGGGTTCCGGCGCCTCGCTGAACGACCTCCTGCAGTTGATCTCCTGCCGGCGCCATTTTCCGTACGGAAAACGATTCGCGGCGGGAAATCGCTCCCTGACCCCCGCTGGACCTCCAGGAACTTTTGGCCAGCTTGGGGGGGGGCCTCCTGACCCCCACAAGACTTGCCAAAAGTCCAGCGGGGGTCCGGAAGGACCTCCTGCCGTCCAATCGTGTTCGTCTATGGCCGCCGCCATTTTTCGGTGCCATTTTGGAAAATGGCGCCGGCTGAAGACAACAAGATTCAGTAGCAGGAGCCCGTTCCGGACCGCCGCTGGACCCCCAGGTTATTTAAGTCATTGGGGGTGGGGGATTTAATTTAAAGGGTCGGGGGTGGGTTTTAGGGGGTTTTAATGTGCCGGTTTTGCGATTTTACGATTTTTCGATTTTTCACGATTTTTCACGATTTTTCACGATATTTTACCCCCCCAAACGGCAACAATACGATTCCCTCCCCCTCCCAGCCGAAATCGATCATTAAGACGATCGAGGACATGATTCACATCTGTACTAAACATGTCAGGAAATCTGATCAATTGTTTCTGCTCCTTGGTGGAGGTGAACAAGGGGCAACGCAGGTATCTACTGCTCATTGGCAAAAAGATGTCAACACATCCGCCTGTGTGGATGCTGAGATTCCTTTTCATAAGTAAGTCACTTATGACTTCCGCTAGAGCTCAGGCGCTATTGTGGGTGGAGCCTTAGTTCTCTAGGTCTTCCTTGCATATCTTTCCGCTTGGGTTTTCAGGCTCCGCAGGGCACAGCATTCACACATGCAGTGTTAACTTGACTCTGGGCAGGCTACCACCCTGTTCGAGAGTATCTTTGGTACATCCCACTTGTGGGGATTGGCCTGCCTGAGTGCAGAGGAAGGAGAAATTACTACCCACCTGATAATTTCCTTTCCTCTAATGAAGAAATGCCAATCCCCAACCTGCCCTCGGCTGCCAATTTTTGCCTTTGGTTCGCACTTTAGGTGCAGAAGTTGCAGAGTGTTCCTGCTATTCATTGGAGGACTGGTGCTTTATCCAGTCCCTTATTTTAAGTGAATGTTAGTTCTTTTGTCTGCACTTATGCTTCCAATCAATAAAGAATAGTAAGTGATTGATTGTTAATAATCATTTTCAAGTATAATCAGTTTGTCCACAGTTTGGCTTTTTCAGAGAATACTGGTGAGCTAATTTCGGGGCAAGGCTATATATCCCTGACGTCAGCTTTTACTCCATCTCAATCTGCTGGTAGAGGTGCATAACCCATTTGTGAGGATTGGCTTTGTGTTTCTGCACATACTTGTATATACACTAGAAAGAGAAATTCTGGGGGCAGAATTGGGCCAGGAAACCATTTATGTGCATGCTTTTGATTTTCCAAAGTATGTGTATAAATCTACTTGCATATATTTATCCCTGCTAAAGACTGAATGCTAATGAGCAGGTGCAAACGTGCACATATGCGGTGTTGGATTTCACACATACTGGCTAACTTTCAAAGTGGACCTATGCGTATAAATCATCTTTCAGAATTTGGGCTAAAACCTGCAGGTACTCTGTATGTGGGCCACTGAAAATTACCCTCATAATGCACATAATTTGTAGCTGCATAGAAAAGAAGCATTCTGGAGCTCATTCTGGTCACATGCTTGTAAACAATGTGGGGTAGATTTTCAAAGGGTTATTTTCAAAGGATTTTCAAAGGGTTATTTTCAAAGGAAAAACTGCCCTTCCACCCCCTGCGCGCGCTGAGCATACCTTGCATAGGCTCGGCGGCACGCGCAAGCCCCGGGATGCACGTAAGTCCTGGGGCTTTCCTGGGGGGGCGTGCCGGGGGCGTGTCGGGGGCGTGTCGCGGCTGTCGTGCCGTCGTGGGCGTTCTGGGGGCGGGGCAATGGGCGTGATTCCAGCCCAGGGGCGTTCCGGGGGCATGGCCGCAACCTCCAGACCAGCCCCCAGATTGGAACATGGCGCACCGGCAGGCAGCCGGCGCGCGCAAGTTACGGCTGCCTCGAGCAGGTGTAAAATAAAGGTGGGCTGGAATTAGTTAGGGCTGGGGGGGGGGGGTTAGATAGGGGAAGGGAGGGGAAGGTGGGGGGGGGGCTTGAAGGAAATCTCCCTCCGAGGCCGCTCCGATTTGCTCTCTGGACCTAACGCCCAAGCTTAATGGACTCTATTATAGGGCACCATCAAGGTAGGGTGAGATAACTTAGTAGAAATCTCATCTTTGTGAGGCTTTTCTCACTCCAAATGATGTCAAATCTTCACCGAGGTGTACTGTGCAGTTCGTACGTCTCACTCTGTATGTAAAATTGGCTCCTAAACCCTAAAACGCCAGAACACCTCACGCTAATAGCTGGCCCTCCTATAGTCATATAAATAGTTGACTAATGACTACTATTAAGAACTTATAAACAGTCTCTCTCTCTCTCTCCCTCACCCTCCATAGTAATATTCTATCTGGGTACTTCACAATATGGATGTGCACAATGTTTGTGTTTGGGGTGGACCATTTCAGTCCACTCCCCGAACCCAGAAACTTGTTTCGTTTTCGGAAATGGACCGAAAAAAACCCCCTGCCCCAAACCTTCAAATTTACTTATTTACAACCCCCCCCCACCACCACCACCACCATCCCGATCCCCCCACAAGACTTACTAAAAACCCTGGTGGTCCAGCGGGGTCCAGTGAGCGATCTCTCCCTCTTGGGCCATCGGCTGCCACTAATCAAAATGGCGCCATTGGCGCTTTGCTCTTACCATGTGACAAGGGCTACTGGTGCCATTGGTCAGCCCCTGTCACATGGAAGGAGCAATGGATGGCCCGTGCCATTTTCTAAACGAATGCACATCCCTACTTCACAAGCTGTGAAATAGAAGTATCAGAGGGTGCAAGTGATACTATCTATGGTGCAGTAATTATAGCATTTTGATGAATGTAGGGATAAGTTAGGCACTTACATCTTTTAAATATTAACAAATAAATGCAGTCAGAGTATTAGTGCTGGAAGGCCTATCACTAGGAGACGATAGCCCTGTGTTTATGTCCATGCAGTTCAACCTTGCTGAAACTGGGAAATGCAATATTAATTACTGTCAAAACCTCTTTTTAATCCAAGTGAATTCTGTGCTGATTGGAAGTACTTGAAAATCTAGAGTTTCATTTACAGTATCTGCCAATTATAGTAAAGACAGCACCAGTGCAAGCTTCTCCAAGCTGACGAATGGGCTTCTGTCCTGTTCTGTATGGATGCCCTTTACAATCTAAGAGAATGTTCAGTTTCCTTGCCCAGTTCAGTTATTGGCTTGCCTATTGAGACTTCCAGTTAGCCTGCCGGTTGTGATGGTAATTTTAATGATGCAGACACACTTTCTCTGGGATGGACACTAAGATCATTGAAATAGTTCATTTTACACCAGCTGCAGAACAGCTTTTAGATAAAGCTTTTAGTACTTCTAATCTATTAATTAATAAAATGAGAGATGAAAAGATTCTGCTATCAAATTTGGAAAATTACTTTGCTTTCAAGTAAGATCACTCTGAGTTCTATTTTCAGAACGGGTCCCTGCCATTTTGTGTCTGTTGCTAAACTCTGTTGAATCTATGACCTTCTGTATTTTATTTATTTTATATTTATAAACTCTCAAGGGATTTGAATTTGCTGGTTTCATGTTCTAGTAGCAACTGCTTCCTATCTCTGTGTGTGTGCATTAGCAAGGACACCGAAAAAGAATGCACCCAGGAAAATTGCAAACCACTGTAATTTTAAGTTTCCTGCGATTTGCCTGTTTGTTCTTTTGGAGGGGTTTACTTTCTGCTGTTATTTTCCGTATCTAGCACCACTGCAGTATGTGTACTGGATAACATTCCAATGGGCCGATACAGTAAAGTCTGCGGGAGAGCGGGCGAATGCCCGCTCTCCCGGCGCACGCAGCGGCAAATGGCCGGTGCGCGCGATTCAGTATTTAAATTAGGTCCGGTGGTAGATCCGGGTAAAAGGAGACACTAGGGACACTAGCGCGTCCCAAGCGCCTCCTTTTTGACAGGAGCGGCGGCTGTCAGCGGGTTTGACAGGCGACACTCAATTTTGCCGGCGTCGGTTCTCGAGCCCGCTGACAGCCACGGGCTCAGAAACCGGACGCCGGCAAAATTGAGCGTCCGGTTTTCGGCCCGACAGTCGCGGGCCGAATTCAAATTTTTTTTTTTTTTACTTTTTTTACTCTTCGGGACCTCTGACTTAATATCGCTATGATATTATGGTATTATGGTGCACAGAAAAGCAGTTTTTACTGCTTTTCTGTGCGCTTTCCCGGTGCCGGAATTTCTGAAAGTAAAATGTGCGGCTTGGCTGCACATTTCACTTTCTGTATCCCGCGCACATACCTAATAGGGCCTTCAACATGCATTTGCATGTTGAGGGTGCTATTAGGTGCCGCGGGTTGGACGCACATTTTCCTCCCCTTACTGAATAAGGGGAGGAAAACGTGCGTCGGAGCGCACTGTACTGTATCGGCCTGCAAGTTAGCTGGAGGAGTAGCCTGTGGTAGGAGCAGTGAGCTGAGAACTAAGGAAGCTAGGGTTCAAATCCTGCTTCTCTCACGAATGCTTCTTGGGACCTTAGGCAAGTCACTTGCCTCCACTGCCCCACCTACCTACTGCACCTGAATTGTAACTCACTTTGGGGCCGATGCAAAAAAGTTGCATTGAAAGCGGGTGAGTGTGTTCAGCGCCCACTTTCATAACGTGTCCCCAGGCACCTCTCCTGGGGGCGCAATACCATATTTAAATTAGGGCTCACGCCTCCTTGCAAGCGCAAGCCGGAGAGAGGTCCGCTGTTGGTGGCTGTCTGCCGGTTAAGAAAACAGACGCTGAATTTATCAGCGTCCGCTTTTCCTAACCAGTGCACATGCAGAGGTTAAGAAAATGGATGCTGATAAATTCAGCGTCCATTCTCCCAACCTGACTACAGGCAGCAGAAGGAGTGTATAAAATCAATATTAAAGGGTCGGGCACTTAATATTAATTTATTCACTCCTTCACTTACTGCCCATTGGTCCCTTTACTGTCACATGTCAGAGAAAGGACCAATCACCTTTTAGAAGACTGTCCTGAAAGGGGATTGGTCCTTTCACTGACAAATGACATTGAAAAGGACCAATGGGCAATAAGTGAAGGAGTGAATAAATTAATATTAAGTGCCCGACACATTAATATTGATTTATACACTCCTTCTTCTGCCGGTAGTCAGGTTCAGAGAATGGACGCTGAATTTATCAGCATCCATTTTCCTAACCCCTGCCAGTGCTTTTTTTAAACTTTTTTATTATTATTATTTTTTTAAAGAGTTGTTCCTCCTACTTAATATCCCAACGATATTAAGTAGGAGGCAGTACAGAAAAGCAGTTTTTTCTGTTTTTCTGTACTAGTTTTAGTAGCGCTCAGCAATTAACGCCTGCTCTGGGCAGATGTTAATTTCTGATCGCTAAGATGTGCGTCCTAGATGCACATTTTTTTTTTTTGCATAGGGAGTGAATAGCTAATAGCCTCATTCACATGCATTTTGCATTGTGATGAGCACTATTAGTTTCACTCTGCGTTGGATGTGCGTTGTAGAGGCGCTAATCCCCCTTATTGGGGATTAGTTAGTGCTTATACAACCCGCGTCCAACTGCGAGTTATACAGTGCGCTGGGCTAAGCACATTGTATTGCATCGGCCCCTTTCAGCATGGGTTTGAAAAGGCAAATAGTTAAATCCAAAGGTTGTGTTGACTGAACCCCTTTGATGTGAGAAGACAAGGCAGAGAAAGGATATCCCAGAGGGATTACACAACACATGGAACCAAATACATTTCTGCAAGTTTATAGAAATGTTTCTGTAATTTGTTTGTGGAAACACCCATAAATTTAAGGAGAGTTAGCAAAGAAGAGTATGTTAATATCAAATTGGGAGATATTGGAGTACCCCTTACCACACAATCACTACACAAAGTCATTTTGTCATCCAGATAAAGATGCTTTTTTACAACATTAAAATTTGACAAGAGTAAAAATCTGAAAACAAATGCACTCACCAAGACCGATGTTATGGAATGCAGTAATGAGAGCTGGCAGTGATATTTATTTGTTTTTCTCCAGAAGTGGTTGCTTTCTCTGATGTTTTTTTTATTTCTGTTCCCACCGGTTTCAACCTTTGCCATCTCTGCTAAAACAGTTTGTGTAGCAGAGGATGCTCTATCGTATGCTGCTATTTCAATGTTATACAGCAGCTTATTTAATCATCTCTCTTCTGATGGGGGTTTTGTGCTCAGTGCATTCATTCTTTTCGGGATCTGCTTGTCAACCTTTTGTATGTGATAACTGTTGTACCAAGTTCCATTCAGTTTGCTGCTCTTGGAGAATAACGTTGTCTTTGCAAGCCGTGCCACTTTTTACTGGACCAGCGTAAGCATGGTCCAAATGTGACCGCTATGATAAAGGATGGAAACATGTAAACTATGAGAGAGTGCCCTCCAGCAAGAATTAACACTTTAGGAATCCTCAGGAGCTGTCGAATGGGGAGTGGATTAGTATTAATTAACAAAAGCTCAGTGGCAGGAAGTGGCATCAAGAAATATGAGTGCAAAAAGCCTTTAATGACTAATATGTATAAATTGTTACTCTGCAGACCCCATAGTAATGATGGCAGAAAAGGACCAAATTGTCCATCCAGTCTGCCCAGCAAACATTTTATGGTAGCATCTGCTGTGCCATGCAGGTTACCCCCCCATGTTTCTCTTAAAGGTAGCAACTGCTGCTCGGTGCAGTTATTCCCAAGCCTTATGATAACCCATAAAGAATTTACTGCTAGCAACATTTTTACTGGGTGATGAGCCTTCTTGAAAATTCAGACAGTGCTGCTTGAGATGCTTTGCTTATGGATGTGGCTTTAGAACTATCCTGTGCTTTTTCCCTTACGTCTACGCATCAATACCCCAGACTATATAAGCCAGGGCCCATCTGAACGCAATTCCTTTTCCAACCTCCACCCCCCCCACCCCCATCCCCACCGTCTAAAAGGTACATTTTCAATAGGTGCCTAACAGTAAATGTTGGCATGTACTTTTAAACCCGCATAAAACAAGGTAAATTTCAAATCAAGGCACCCATGTACATTGTGTTTGAATATCAGCTTGTTAATGCAGCTAAAAGCACACAAATATCTGTACATATTGTAAAACAATGGCATAAAGTACAAGTTAGCGGAAAGCCTGCTACATGCACACTATTTTGAAAATTAAGGGGGCAATAATGAAAGGTTTTTCACGCTGGTAAACACTTGTAAAACTCAAAAGCTGTGGTAAAAGCCATAATAAAGAAATCAACTTGGGCCCAGATGACCGAAGTAACTATCACCCAGTCTCTAACCTCCCATTCCACTGCATTTATTTATGTATTTAGTTATTTATTTAAAGTTTTTCTATACTGGCATTCGTGATAAAATCACATCATTGCCGGTTTACAAATAACAGGGGGTGTAAAACAGAACATTGAACATGTGCATAGAACCGTAAAGTTACATTACAACAAGGTTTATCTAACTGGGGGAGGAAAGAGAGTTAGATGAACAGAGCAATTTTAAGGCTAATTATTTACATTATATTGTAGTGTCTAGTTGAATGTGTTGCTATACTTTAATTAGGATCTGGGAAGGCTTGTTTAAACAGCCTTCCCAGTTTAAACATGATTGAGAAGGCAATCCCACTACAACTAATCAGATTTTTACAAATCCCAAACCACTTGGAGCCCTTCCAATCTGGCTTCAAATCATTATTCACTAGTGTTGTATGTAAACAGACAAGGGGGAACCAGGAGTCCTTCAATATCCCTGGAAGTGAGCCTTCTGTTCAGGTGGGTGGAATGTCATCTTCAAGCGCTTTCAGCAACCCACTTTGTAAGAATGTGATTGCCACCTCATCTGAGTGGCACTAAATATCAGACTCAATGTTTACACTTTAGAGATGCTACCCCAGAAGTGGAATCCTGTTAGGAACATTTTAAGTGAAAGCAGTCAAGATGGGTAAAAAATACCTGCCTGGTTCATCTTTTTAAAGAAAACATCTAACAAGACTTGAATTTTGTTTCTTATTGAGGAAGTGGTGTATGTTAGACATTTTTCTTGCCAGCCTTGGCCTACTACATCATCTGTTTTGACCAGGCTGTCTAAAGAACTCACCTAGCCATGTCAGAGATTCTAGTACACAGAAGTTATACATTTGCTTTCTGATTATAAAGGAAGCAGGTACCATGGAAGATGAGAAGCCAAAGGGTCAGGGAACACATGCCCACTGTGTCCTTGTTATGCTGCCCAGAGTACTATCACCCAAGAAACTGCGAGGAGAGGAAGAAGAGATGGAGAAGAACCCGGAAGGAAGCTAAGGCACAAAGGGGAACTGAATGGGAACCTGGGGGAAATGGGGAAGAGAGAGAGATGGAGAAGAACTTAAGGGAAAATGAGAGAACACATAGAGAGGAATCCAAGGACGGGGGATACGAAGGGTTCGGGTGGAGGAGGAGGATATGGAATGTTTCCCGTGGGGCTGTAGTTTGGAGCTGGAGAGGAACCTTGGAGAGGAGTGGGGAGACAGAGATGAATTTAAGGGGGAAGGAGATGGAGAAGCACCAGAAAACGTAGAGGAGAAGATAGAGACAGAACTGGGAATGGGTGAGCGATGCTGCCCATGTATGTCAGGTATGAAATTCAATCAAATTTATTTTACTGTGTATTATGAGACTGAAAAATCAGGCAACTGTACATCCTGCTCTTTCTTAAATTGTTGCCTCGGATATCCATCCACTAAGCTATTCATGTCAGCGATTCATTGTACCTTTATGGCATTTATTTTATGGTACCCTCATTTACAGGTCCACATAAATGCCAAAATAAACAAATGCAATAATTGGAAAGCACATTAAGGTTACCATTCAGTCAAAGAGCTAAGATTTCCAATTCTGCAGAAGTATTGCACCAACAGGTTCCAAGGAAAAATGGAGTTTGCTAATAAATCTAAGGAGCTGCAATGGAGAGGATAAATGATTTTGTTAAATAATTATCCTTTTCTTCCCTGAGATCTAATGAGTAAAGATCTTAAAACAACAGTCAAGAAAGATGGCTGCGGTGAAAGGAAAAATCAATAGGGCAATCAAATGGGTTTACAAGACCTTGGGGCTCTGGTTCTATTTCTGCAAACATACATCATGAAAAAGGCAGCATTGTTTTTTAGGAAATAAATATACCGAAATAGAGCCTTTTTCTTTGTTATAAAAGAATATTTTAATAGCCACTTCAATGTTCACATATAAAGACTAGCGTATTGTGGACCATTTGCCCGAGGTAATGGTCCATCATGTAGGATTCACAGAGCCTTCCTCACAAAAGAACTTGTTCCTATTTTGTCCCTATGGAAAACATCTTTACTGAATAAGGTCCCTAAAAGGTCAGATATGCTAAGAAGTTAATATTTAATAAGCTGGTAAGATGCAAAAAAAAACAACAACCCAGGGAAAGTTACAGTATACATGGAATTTTTGCTGGATATGCAGTAGGACTTATGCACACATTTCTGCTGCTGATATACTCAGAAAAAGTTGCACGCATAGGGTTATCAGGAATAATTAGGAGAGTTATATTTCCAATCAGACTGCTGTAAGCAAAATTTAGCCAGAAAGTGCTCAGTAGAAGGTGAATTTTAAAAGCACAGCATGTGTCAAAATCGAGAAATGTGCACGCATCTAGGGTTTGCACATGCCTGCTGTATTTGAAAGGTCACCTATATGTTGTGCGCACATCTCACTCAGAATCAAAAGGGGGCATGGCGTGTGGGTGAGAAATGGGTGAGGCAAGGGCATTCTGGGATGAAGCCAAGAGATATGTACGCAAGTAGTTACACGCCTGGGCGCGTGCCCAGGTCAACTGCTGCATAACTTTTCTTCTGCTATGGAAAAGGTGTACGTTTAAATAAAAAAGCCACTCCTGAGGGGTTTAAAGGAACTGGGGTAACTGGGGGGAGTGCAGGCTATTAAACCAGGGAGGTTTGGAGGACCTAGCTCTACACTAGTTGAACTTGTGGACGAACCAGTGAAACCAGTCTTTGTGTGGATGCATACCGGTTATACATTTCACTGATTTATGCAGCTGAAACCTGATTTGCATAGTTGGGCATGCTTACTTGCAAAATTAGGTGTACACATATGCGCATAGAGGCTATTTTATAATGTACGTGCATATGTGCGCCAATGTTATATATAATCGCCGCGTCCCTCGGCACGCACTGATGCATATGTTTCGATGTGTGCCCGTTTGAAAGTTATCGGCCCTGTGTACTCACTAGCTATATTTTAGACCTACTGTCGGAATGCCTCCATCCATGCTCCTGTTTGTCCAGTTAAAACATTGTGTGCACAAAATGTAAACGGTTTGCAGGAATACATTTAAAAAAAGTTTCATACACAAAATCTTTGAATATCAAACTTTGGCCTGATTTCCTAAGCTGATATATTGGTGGCTTTGTAGTCTTACCAAACATTTGTCCCTATTTTCCATCAACTGAGAGATTTTTGCATTTTATGATCCTCCCAGGTGTTGGCTATACCCTCTGTTTTTTGTATTGGTCAAGCTCCCCTTTATAAACTGGATTGAACATGCTCAAATTGTGTTGGCTGTAGTTTTGGAAAAGGTTGGAGTTTTTGTGCTGTGGTCTCCGTAGGCCCCACAGCCTACGGAGAAAGCCTATCTTTTGTGACCTCACGAACCAGGAGAGTTTTTACCTTTTGTGGAGAGAAGTGGAGAGAACAGATTTTTGCCTTGCAGAGTTTTGGGCCTGTTACTTTGTGACCTGACCAGCCTTGAAGGGATGCCCCTCTTCCTGGAAGGAGCAGGATTGAGAGTGCTCAGGAGAGTTATTGGGTCGCATTTTTTGTTGAACACTGCATGGTTTTGTTGCCTCGCTTTTGAGACTTGGTTTGCAAGAGGACAACCTAAATGAGTACCCAAATGGACACTGAGAGTGAGCATTGATAGACTGTGCGAGACACCCATCCCCAATGCCATAGACTCCCAGGGTTTAGATCCTCCTCCTCACTGGTGGAACCCTGGCACCCAGGGGTCAGAAGCATGCATGCATGTGAGAAAGGTTAGCGGTTTGGGATGGTGAGAAAGTCTCTGGGCATTGCTGTAACCTCTGGATTAGGGAATCTAAAAGTAAGAGAGGGTTTCACTTATTTTGTCCATAAACACAGAAGGGGAGAAAAGCCTTAGGAAATTAAGCCCAAATTGTGTCCATGAGAAAAATGCTAAGCACATCTTAATATAACGTTATATCTGTGTTATAGTGTGTAGTGCACTGACGATGCAGCAGGCACAATAAACGTTTTTAGCAGAAGGCATAGGGATGACTGGCCTTAACCAATTAGCCTGATATTTGTGACACAATTGCAGCATTGCTCTCTTCTTTAAAGGCAGGGAGAAAAAAGTGGAATTAGATTCAGGTGATAGCCAACACTAGGCCCCAACTTTTTACGGTCTGATATGCAGACATTAGGGATAAAGCACAGGATTACTTCTATGACCAAGTCCAAAAACCAAAGTATGTTCAAGCAGCGTTGTCTAAATTATCATGAAGGCTGCTCACCCTGTAAAAACAATTTTGTAGTGTGTTTGACAGTTGCTTGGTTTAGATTGTAAATATTGCCACCCCTAACATAAGGCTTGGGGGTAACCAACACGGAGTGGCAGTTACTACCATAAGAAACTTGCTGGGCAGATGTTCTTTTTCTGCCGTCATTCCTATGTTAAATTATCACACAGTCCAGATACAGGATAGGAAATAAAGTTTGTTCTTATAAAAGGTAAATAGAAACCATAATTTGTTGCCTTATGGTTACTCTCATTCTATATATTTTCCATTTAAACTAGAGAATATAATGCTACTTTAATGGGACACTAATGACATATCACAGGGTTTTGATGCATGGCCCTAGCAGACTGTAAGAAATCAATTGCAACACCCAGGAAGTACATAAAAATCCTTTAACACATACACTAGACTGTTATAAAATTTCCTTTACTATATGGGGTTTCTGTGATGCAAGTTGTACTACATTTCCTATTTCTGAGTTGTCACATCTGTTTTGCTGTTATCATTGGTCTTAACCTGATTTATGCATATCCTGCATCTTGTTTGTGATGATAGGTCTTTTAAGGTTTCTGTTGTCTTACTTGCTTACTATGGGGTCAATTTTATAACACGAGTACGCATGTGTGGGCGGCCCGCGACTTGCACGTGCGGGGGGGAGGATTTTATAATCTATGCACGGCGATGCAATCGGACCTCCCCCAGTTCCCTCCCAGTCCGCTCCAATTAAGGAGCTTACTTCATCTGAATAGGTGAAATAAGTTCCGCGCGCCAGCTAGCTGCCGGCGCGCGCTTCCCCTGGACAGGGCCTAATGACCCTTTTCCCTCGGCTGGCACTTGTGCACGTACAGGGCTTTATGTGCGTGGCCGGGCCCGTAGTAAAATGTGTGCTGCACGCGCAAGGCCGGCCACGCAAATAAACCCCAGTTTTTACGCGCGTAGGCCTTTGAAAACTCACTTGCATGTGTTTTGGTTTTTTTTTAAACATTGTTTGAGCTTTTGTAGAAAAGAGGGCAATGAAATTTACGTAAAATTGATTGATTTTTTACTGAGGAAAATCAAGTGCTGTGATTTGTCAGACAGCGTCCGTGGCAAAATCCTTTACTGCTCTGTTGACCCATTGTGGCATTAAGCAATGGCAAGGTAGCTTTGACAATGCCTGAGGACATCATAGTGTACACCACTGAAATTTCAAATCAATACAAAAGGACTATTATAATCAATTAATCAATGCAATTGTTTTTCTCTTGAAAGCATTATAAGAGGAAAGGAACAATCATATCTCACAATTACCTTAGGAAACCAATCTGTAAAACAATATAAGAACACTAAGTCCCATTGACACAAAGGGGGCAATTTTCAAACTGTCTGCATTAGGGCATGGCTTGAGTGTTCATTTTCCTGTGGGCTTTGCACTGATTCTCAACCTGAAAAGCACATGCGCATTTTCTCTTTGAAAATTGCAATGGGTACAAAGTGAACGTGGTGATTCACCCTTGCTTTTTGTGCAGGTAGTGTAGCTGAAAAGTACACACGTCAATGTGAAAGAGCAGTCTACGAGTGTACCTTTTCTCTTAATACCTAAAGATGTCCCCAGGCTAAATGTCTGCATGGTTTGGGATGTCCAGACTTTTGGCCACATTGAGGGTGGATAATTTTCAGAGAGTCAATTAACTTTAAAAATTGGCCAGGAAAACCCCACATTTTTACTTTGCTACCCCACTGAATGGCTATGGATATGAGCATATATCATATACGAGCAGGTTATAAAATACAGTAGTAAGTGTGTGTGCCCATATACATGCATATATGGGAACACGTGCATGCAGCTTTTAAAGATTTCCTCACTGCCAGTGAGGAACAAGTTTACCAGAATAATTTTATCTGTGCAACTTCTGTATATATTGGCTAAAGATACCCAGATAAACTTGCTGCTCACTAGATTACGCAATATGGACCTACATGTGTCTTCCTCTTTTTATAATTTCACTTTAAGACATTTAGAAATATGACACCCAAGTACTCAATCTGGATACAAGCACTAATAAAATAACACAGTTCTATTGACTGAACTTGTGGATATTCTATGTTTAAAAAAAGAGAATGTTTCATTTATATTATTTATTTCTTCCACTTTAGAATCAATCACTTTACTAATTTATTCTCCAATTTCTCTATAAATCAAAGAATTTTGAAGACCTTTAGCAGAATTATTGGGAAGGAGTAATTCATATAACTTTCTTTATTTCTTCAGCGCTACTTACAGTACAGTAGATGGCACTAGTACTCCTAATAAGCAAACTGACTTTTCATTACTATGACACAAACCATTTCATTTTAGTTTAGACCAGAAGGCTCATCTGCATATCATTCCCAGCAGCCCCAAGGAGAGGACTCCAGAGGTCACCGTGACCGATCCAGGCATTCAGGCTTCACAACCCCAGCTTCCAGAGGAATCACACCCCTTGCAGAAGAGGACTGGAAGGCTCATCTGCATACTGTTCCCAGCAGCCTCTGGGAGAAGACTTCAGAGGTCACTATGAGCAGTCCAGGCTTTCAGGCTCCTCAAACTTCCTTACTAGATATTTATTACAGATTTTGTACAGAAAGAATTTAATTCAAACCAAGAGTCGATAAGGTGGGAAACTAGGTAGATATAATTAGACTAATTGTAGTGTTTTGAGGGTCAGCAGCAGGCAAATATAAAATAAATCAATTGATTAAAAGTACTTTAGATTGGCTTTATATCCCTACTCCCTTACAAATTTTAACTTTATGAGAAATCAACAAAATTAAGATGGAAATAACAGTCCAGGAGTCAGAGGAGGGCCTCCTAGTCTTTTGCACTGAGTGCCACATGTATGATTATCTCTCATCTAGTGAGCTGTTGTACGTGTGCATTAGATAGAGCGGCAGACCCAGAAGAGCTAAGGTAGACAGAGAGGTATATAGAGGAGACCTTCAGGGACATAGCAGAGAAGACATACCTCTAATCAGGCAGCCCCTGTGCTGCCTTGGAGAATAAAATTCACCTGGAAGGAGAGCATCAGCTTGATGAAGCAGGAAGCAATCCTGTAGCTAGGTCCTGCCCTCAAGGTGATGTAGTATCCTCTCGCACCGAGGATAGGTCTCCAGAGGCACGTGCCAAGGAGGGAAGGGTTAGGACAGCTATTGTAGTTGTTGATTCTATTATTCGAATGGTTGATAGCTGGGTGATTGGTGGATGTGAGGATCGCCTGTTAACTTGCCAGCTTGGTGCAAAGGTGGCGGACCTCACGCGTCACATAGATAGGATTTTAGATAGTGCTGGGGAGGAGCCAGCTGTCTTGGTCCATGTGGGTACCAATGACATAGGAAAGTGCAGAAGGGAGGTTCTGGAATCCAGATTTAGGATTTTAGGTAAAAGGTTTAAATGCAGAATTTCCAGGATAGCATTCTCAGAAGTGTTCCCCGATACACATGCTGGTCCCCAGAGGCAGGCAGAGCTCCAGAGTCTCAATTTGTGGATGAGATAATGGTGCAGGGAAGAGGGTTATAGGTTTGTTAAAAACTGGGTATCATTTTGGGGGAAGGAGAGCCTTTTCTGAAAGGATGGGCTCTGCCTTAAACAGAGTGGAACCAGGCTGCTGGCACTAACCTTAAAAAAGGAGATAGCACAGCTTTTCAGCTAGATGATGGGGACATTCGATAGTAGCTCAGAAGCGCATGGTTCGGAGTGATGTATCTTTGAATGATATTGAGAGATCTCACTGCTTTATAATATATTTATAAATGACCTGGAAATTGGAACAACAAGTGAGTGATCAAATTTGCTGATGACACAAAATCATTCAAAGTTGTTAAATCATAAGAGGATTGTGAGGAATTGCAAAAGGACCTTGCAAAAGTGGGAGACTGGGCAAGCAAATGGCACATGAAATTTAACATGAACAAGAGTAAAGTGCTACACTTAGGGAAGAGTAAACCAAATTATAGCTACACTGCAAGGTTCCACAGTAGGAATCACCATTCAGGAAAAGGATCTAGGTGTCATCATTGATAATACTTTGAAATCTACTGCTCAGTATGCAGCAGCAGCCAAGAAAGCAAATAGAATGCTAGGGAGTATTAGGAAAGGAATGGAGAAAAAAAAACAACAGAGAATATCATAATGTCTCTATCACTCTGGTACATCCTCATCTTAAGTACTGTGTGCAGTACTAGTCACCACATCTCAAAAAAGATATAGCAGAATTAGAAAAGATACAGAAAAGAGCAATCAAAGTGATAAAGGAGATGGAACAATTCCCCTATGAGGAAAGGTTAAAGAGGTTAGGCCTCTGCAGCTTGAAGAAGAGATGGCTGAGGGGAGATATGATAGAGGTTTATAAAATAATGAGTGGAATGGAAAAAGTAAACATTAATCAGTTGTTTACTTTTTCAAAAAGTACGAAGACTAGGGGACACAAAATAAAGTTACTAGGTGATACATTTAAAACTAATAAAAGATGATTTTTTTTTTCCTCAGCGCATAATTAACTCTAGAATTCATATCCAGAGGATGTGGTGAAAGCTATTAGTATAGCTATGTTTTAAAAAGGTTTGGACACGTTCTTGGAAGAAAAGTCCATAAACCATTATTAAAGTGGAATCTATCTACCCCTTGGGATCCTGCCAGGTACTTATGACCTGGATTGGTCACTGTTGGAAACAGGATACTGGGCTGGATGGACTTTTGATCTGATCTAGCATGGCAAGTATTATATTCTTATGTAATAGTTGTGATTGCATGACATCTAAGCTTTCCATATGAAAGAGTGCAGGATGTGAGGGGAGGGGCAAACAGAGATCCCAGGGTTCATTGTTGGAAGGAGAAGTGTCAGAGCATGAAATTTAGTACATATTTCAAACTGGGATTTGGAAGTACAGGTAGCTAGAAGAAGGGTTATATGTAAAGGGGCTAAAGCATTTCCAAAAATCTTTAGTCATTTGCATGTAAAGCCAGCTAGGTTTAACGTGTAACATTAGGAATCTTCCAGAGATGGGACGTTCAGGAGGCGCTAGTTTTGGGTTGAGTAATAGAAGGGTCCATTCCCCGAGTGGATGGGTGAGCCATGGCGATATAAAAAAGGGGAGGATTTTCGAGTGATTGCTTGGGAAGTGTTGTGGTTTTGAGCTGGCGGGACATGTTGAAGGGAGCATGGGAGAGGCAGCCAAGGGCTGAGCTCTGTCTGGGATCTGAGGTTCTACAGAAGAGGGCAGTTCAAGATTCAAACCCCTAAAACCACAGGGAGAGGATTGTTCTCAGATAACATACAGCCAGTAAGTAACACTGGGTACAAAAGGAGGAATTTCATAATTTTCATCTGGATCTAGAGGAAGAAAGGGCCTTTGGGAAGAACGGGGAACACCTGTTGGCTGGCCAATACTGTAGCAACCTAAGCAGATTGTGTATGATGATCTTTTGGACTGCTTTGCTTTGTTTTTGTTCCTGTTTTTCCTGCATTTCTTGGCCTTCTGGATATTGCTGGGCCATTAAGGAACTGTATGACATTTGGAACATAAAATGCGTTGCAACTCTTTTTATTTCCTTTTGTGGTGATTCCCTGGGCCTCACGGGGAGAGGTAGGTACTCTCGTGGTACTTCTCTGTCACACTATAAATCATGAGATTTGGGAAGGTTTTTCTATTTAAGTTTTATTCCCTTCATTGAGATAAATAAAATGATTGACTTTTGCCTTTGTATTACATGCTAGATCTGTGAGAGCTAAAGTGAGCGAACTTTATGATTTAATTACAGGTAAAAGGATGGATCTGATGTGTTTGTGCCACTGACTTGCTTACACCCGCAGTAATCTGACCCTTCAAATTATGTTATTTACACCAGTCCCAGAGAGGGGACAAGTTATCCGGCCAAATGCTGACTTTTCAACATTTACCCCACTTACCCGGCTAAAGTCTAGCCAGAAAACTTATCTGTCTAAAATGTAGCCGCATTATGTAGGGGTGTTCCAGAGCAGAGTTACGTTCACTGGCTAAGTTATCCAGCTAACTCAGATATTCAAGAAAGTCTGATAATTTATCTGGCTAACTCTACTCATGCTGTAGAGTAGCTCTATAGATAGCCAGATAAACTTATCCAGCTAACTTTAATAGAGCCAGCTATATTCAATAATGCAGCTGCACCAGTGAACATCCCTCTAAAGCTAGCTGGGTGAGTTTATCTGGCTATTGTTGCACAGGGCTGGTGCTAGCGTTTTTGCTGCCCTGTGCGAAAAATTACTGCCCTCTCCCTCCCCCCCTCAAATTCATTCAATGTCTGTCCCAGGCCCATGAAATAAAACCCAGCTCCTTCCTGCAATCTATATTTTTAAAAACTGACAAGCGCCCCCCCCCCCCCCCAAACCCATATTTGGGAAGGGTATTAAGTACCCTACAGCCTTGCAAACACCCCCACCCCCACACACTCCCACACCCTTTACAGACACACACCATTAAATTATGCATTTATAACAAATTTTACATGAAAAAGAACATTCAAAAGTAGTTTTCTGAGACAAAAATATCACTTACAGCTGTATATTATATTTACATGCACTCCTGTGGTGCCAACCAGAAAACTCTGCAAAAAAAGACACTTGGAACTCCTATGGAATTAGATTTTTTTCTATTACGTATTGGGTGTGAGCTTGGCCCTCAGAAAGCCATGAATAAACGGAATTACCATTACAATATAGTAAGCCTCCCATACCAAAACAACCCTAACAACCTTATCTATGAAAAAGCAACCAGGCCCTTGAACACCAATAAAACTCTTTTAAGGAAACTAAACTGCTAAAGATCCCTACACAGAAATTACATGCCCACAAAATACCTCACCTCAGTTACATATACAGAACACAGGGAGACCCTGACCACAATCAGAATAAACAGATCAGAAAGTATTAACAGAAACGTGCTGAGAAGAACTGAACTGGAACCCACAACAAGCCAGTCTGTACATGAAGAGCAACAATGGAAAAACAGAAACATTACCATTCTTCATAAAACATTAAATAATAAAATCAAGAAATACAAAACATCATTCATAATAGTAAAATCATATTCATAAAAAGAATACTTCAAAAGAGTTAGGGCTAGATTTTAAAAGCCCTGCACGCGTAAATCCTCCCGGATTTACGCGCACAGGGCACTCGCGTGCCAGTGCGCCTATTTTGCATAGGCCGCCGGCGCGTGCAAAGCCCTGGGATGCGCGTAAGTCCCGGGGCTTCGTAAAAGGGGTAGGAGGGGGCATGTCCGGAGCATGTCCGGGGTCCGGGGGCGGGTCCGGGGCGTGGCGACGGTTCGGCGGCGGGCCGGGAGGGCGGTCCCGAGTCTCCCGGCACTGTGGCCTGTGCCGGGGGATGCGAGGCGGCAGGCGTAACTCGCCCAACAAAGGTAGGGGGGGATTTAGGTAGGGCCGGGGGGTCGGTTAGGTAGGGGAAGGGCAGGGAAGGTTGGGGGATGTGGAAGGAAAGTTCCCTCCGAGGCCGCTCCGATTTCGGAGCGGCCTCAGATGGAACGGAGGCAGGCTGCGCAGCTCGGCGCGTGCAGGCTGCCGATTTTGCGCAGCCTTGCATGCGCCAACCCCGGATTTTATAAGATATGCGTGGCTACGTGCGTATCTTATAAAATCCGTCGTACTTTTGTTCGCGCCGGTTGCGCGAACAAAAGTACGCGCGCATACTTTTTAAAGATCTACCTCAGCATGAATAGAATATCAAACATTTCCGAAACACCAATAAAATATTTCAAAATATCTGATGAATAAAAAATCCAATAATTAAACAATGTTCTAGTCCCCCCCCTAAAAAATTAAATATTTTGAAAGAGCAGAACCAAATTACCCCCAATTATTAAAACTAATAAGGATTAAAACATCTTCTCTCCATACCTGAGATCTGATTTCTAATCATCCTCGTCATGATTTTTGTGATCTTAGCTTTGATCTTTCTTTTTAAGTTAAAGCAAATTTCAGTTGAACACCATTGTTGGTGTGTTTTATTCATGATTGCTTTTTCCTTCATGAAGAGAGTGGGATAAGTCATTTCAGATATCAGGAAAAGGCAAGGGCAAGGTGGGAAACGTTCTTTTGTGGATTGGGGGTGGGAAGGCTGCACATATTTTATCTTCTCTCTCACACCACATGTACAATAACACATTCATTCTCTCACACACTCCGTCTTTCTATTCCATGTTACTGTTGCTAGTAATAGCAGTATCTATTTTCTAAGTCAACTTAATTAATAGCAGGTAATGGACTTCTCCTCCAAGAACTTATCCAATCCTTTTTTAAACACAACTATACTAACTGCACTAACCACATCCTCTGGCAACATCTAGTCATTTTAGACATCTCATGATCTTAAAGACCTCTATCATATCCCCCTCAGGGGATAGAATGAAGAATGAAGAAGTAGTGAGGTAGAGGGGTAAGATAGAAGTCACAGTAGAGGCATTCAGGTTAAAAGGAGGGAATGAATGTCCATGAAGGAGGAAGAAGGAGGAATGGATAACCACCTGGGCAGGAGATGTTGCTAAATTTTTAAAGCTGATTTGTCAACCCTATTATAAATCCTGTTTTATGGTTCATCCATCCTGTAGATGTTACAGAAATCCAAAAACCAAAAATAGAGAGGGAAAAATGTATTTAATTTACTTGAATAATTACAGTATATTCATTAAACAAAAACAATCACTATACTGAGGAAAGATGGTACCAAGACAAATGTTCCTAACTTGTAATCCACTGTCTCTCACCTGCAATGGGCCCCAGACAGTATCAGCCTCACCGGCACTGCAATTATAATCATTTACCATCTCCTCATAAACTAACTATATATCCCACTTCTTTATTGTGCTTCTTTATTATGCAAAAAACCTAAATTGTTATTTGACTAATTAACTCAATGTTTTTGTTTAAATTTTGATCGCATTAAAATAAAAAAGACTTAGCTCCAGCCAAGGCGTTCAAAAGTTACCCAAAATGGACCATGTTTCGGCCATCAAGCCTTCATCAGGTGAAAACTTTAGCCGTCACTCCCAAATAGACGGCATCACATTTACTCCCCTGTCCAAAACGACTGGAAAGATATCTGCTTAGGAACCCTAACAGGTTAATGGTGCCGCCGCCGCATATAGTGATTGTTTTTGTTGAACGAATACAGTTGTTCAAGTAAATTAAATACGTTTCCCCCTCTATTTTTGGTTTTGGATTATACTTAGGGAGGAGTTGCTTCTGCGTTTGTGATTTTGAATCAGATGTTAATGAAATGGCATGTATGTGAGTAGCTTCATATTTAGTCAAACTCCTGTTAAATCAATGGAGATGTAAATTAAGTGACAAATAGGGGTATGCAGGCTAAAAAAATGTAATTTTGTTTAGTTTAATTTTAGTGGGAAGGTTCTTGTCTGAATTCTGTTTTGTTGGGGGCTTTTTCTTTATTTTTTCTTTAGTTTCAGCAAATAGTGCATGCTATTCAGAAACATGCACCAAAAATGAAAGAAGAAGAATAATATGAAACAATTGACAATTGTCTGTCATTTCAATTAAAAACACATCTCTGTTGACATGATTCAGTAGATTTCTAAATTAAGAATGCATTGAGGATGCTCCAATGTATATTGTATGTTTCTCTTAATATTTCTAGTATCCTTTCAAAAATGCCTAAATAGTTTTCATGACTGAGCAGAATTATGAAAATTTGATATTCTTTCTTGAGTGCTTTGATTTTTGTCTAGCTAGATTCTATTCCTCTTTGGATCTAAAAATATAGCAGACTCTATTTCTATCACTATGAAGGTTTGTAGGTGTTTTTGGTAAGTCTTCAGAATGCTTCTGTGGCGTTGAGCCATGTAAGCAGTTTCAAAGGATAATTCCATTGTATTCCGCTTTTGCGTGAACATTTTCCTTTCAAAAAGGCAGTTAATAAATCCTAATAAATAAATACACATTAAATACAAATTTAATGAGGCAGTATAGTGAATGAAGTATGAGTAAGTGGTTTTGGTTTCCTACCCTTATGTTATGTGTCATCAGCAGCTGTTCATTTCCAGCTGTTGATGACATCAGGAAAGTGATTCTGCATAGAAGGAAAGAGATATTGAGGGCAGGATGTGCTGTGATGAAGTAGATAAGGTATTATGTGATTTGGAGTGGGGTATGTTGTAAAAACCTGCAGGAAGAGGATTTGCTTGTTTTCCTGAGATATATAGGGCTTCTGACCTGCTTTTATTTATTTATTTATTTTTTACATAGGATGTTAATTGTATTTGCCAAAGCAGATGGGTAACTTTGTGCTTGAAATTTCTATAAGCCCTGAATTTGGATGAATTGAGCCAGGATTCGGGTATTAATTATTAGATCTCTTGCTTCACAGCACCAGTTTTTGGATGCCTCTGTGTGTATGCAGAGGGCCAGATTTAAGGACTGGACAAAATTAAGGAAAAAAAAATGTGCAAAAAGCTTGCAAGTCAATTTGACTCCACAACTTTGAAAAAATGCAGCTTTTGACCACAGCTTCAATTTCTAGTAACTTCAGAAAGTGAAAACATTTCACAGAAAAAGTATGTAATAAAACAAATATCAGATTTTGTACAAAGTTTCACTTGCACTATTTTCACTTTGGGATTTTTTTCCCTTCTAGAGGTTGCAAGAAACTTAAAGACTTGAGAAAAAGATGTAACACTGCAAAACAATGCAACCATTTTTTAATCCTCCTTCTGCTCTATTCTTTAATCTGGCTCTTTGAGTCAAAGACAGTGGAGGCAGGTGCAACAGAAAACTACAATTCTGAACGGAGAAAATGGAATTTATATGTAAACACGGCGGGTTTAGTAGATCATAAACCCAAAATGCCAAGAGAAAGATGGAGAAATTGCAGAGAAAAAAAAAGATCCCTGATTGCATTATCTCTTCAGTTTTCTCCCTATCCTTTTTGGGTGATTTGGGATCATAATCTGCTATGCCCCACCAGCAGAGAATTTTCCAGGTTTCAAGTCAGATTTAGACATGCACTTTTCTTTTTTTTAAGCTTACCATTAAACACAGAACTGCTGTACAATAGAAGAATAAAGAGTAGAATATTCTTACTTTCTTCAGAAAGGTCATTTTCTTCTGCTTCTCTCTCCATCTCTTTACACCATCCTTCCATCCTCTTAGTTTCCGCATGCAGCAGCTTCATAAACCATGTCCCATCCTGTCGGCATGGAGATATTCTGCCAGTTTCCACAGTCTCATGGGTTGCCTCCAGCCATGGGTCTGGTGGTGGCAGATTTGAGGTATCAACTGGGGACCTATAATCTTCTCTGTAACTGAACAATCCCTGAGTCCGTACAGTTCTTACTGCACCATACTGCGTGGGGGTACTGGGCTCTGAGTGCCGCTGGAAAGATGAACCAAACTGAAGACCCTTGTCCTCCATGGTGATGTGACCAGGGAAGCCCTCAAGCTCAAGGTCAGCCTGAACAGCTGCTGTCACGCTGTTTGACCTCTTGAACCGCCCATGCCTGAAAAGCAAAAAAAAAAAAAAAGGGCAGTTATATAAGTGATACTACAGAAATTAAAGTGTAATGCCTTCCTTTATCCGACAGCCATTTCTTTTGACAAATTGGTTGTGTATAAGATACTGCATATTATACCAAACTGGTCAAAAAGGGTCTTAACATTTTTATGGACATATTTGAAATATTTATAATGTTTGTATACATATTTGAAATAATTAGTATTACACACACACACACACACACACACACACACGTTCAGAAGCACTTAGCCAGATTACCCACAAGTTATCTGGCTAAATTCTGACTTTTCTATATTTCTCCCACTTATCTGGCAAACTTTTAGATGAATAACTCATTATGTAACTGGATAATATAGGGACATGCTGAGGGCATTCTGTGACACCTCCATCTATATCCCCCCAAGTGGCCACTCTCTGAAGCCTTCCCGCCCATCCAGTATCTAGGTGTACTCCCTTTCTAAGGCCCATGATTGCTTTACACTGTGATCCCGGGAATGTCCAGCATTGCTGTGGGCAGCGGCACTGGAAGCATTAACTGTACTGCTACCTCGGACCTCAAAAAGGGGTGCACGGAGGTACTGGGTGAGGGGGAGGAATGCCAGCATGAAGGCTGAGAGGAGGCAAGGAAGCACTATTTTTTTTTTACTCATTACCTAATAGGGAGGGCTGGAGTACTGGCACCAATATTTTCTTTATTGCTTTCATTAGGAACCTCGGCCAGCAGGGGTTTTGATACATTTGTGGTGGGGGACTGGGAATCAGGCTGGGAGGCCCATGGTTAAGTTTATTTTTTTTTTCTGCAGAAGAATGCGACCACAAAAGGCATATTCAAAAGCTGGCCTGTTAGGTTTAAAGTTATTCTGCTAAAGACAGCCAGGTAACTTTAGGGAGTATATTCAGTAGGACATTTTCCCCACTGAATATCCAGAACAAGTTATGCAGCTAACTTTAGCTGAATAACTTCCTCTTGTGCCGGCTTACTGAATATGGACCTCTTTATATCTATATCTAGCTATGTATATAGAAAAAGATATTTAATCACTTTGTTAGAAGGTATTCAGTTGATATCACAGCTCAATTAATTAAAAACATACTTAAAGGTCTACAGCAATGTTAATAACTTATGGGCTTATGTAGTGAGCATTTCCATCGATACAGAATGAGAAAAAAAATCCTTTAGTGCATCTAGCCTTTAGGTAAGTTAAATTATTAAAAAGGAAAATAATAGCGTTTTTTTATGTATTTGTACATTTATATAGCATTCTGATACATGACAAAAATCAGGGGCTGGTTCAGCCACTTTGGGGCTGGAAAGGGGTCTGTGGTAAATAACTTATTGAAAAGGCCGGCAAATAAAAACATTTACTATTCAAGGCTGCTGGAGGCTGAATAGTGATGATTTTGGCAATAATGAGTGTATAATGAAGCATTTTGGACCTGCCGTGCTCTAAGCTGTGGTATACATTAATTGTCTCATTACACTATACATGATTCTGATTATCCCTTTTCAGACATGCAAAGTCTCTTGGGTGACTACAGTCTTCTGTAAAAAAAAATAAAAAATGGTAGAGAAATCATATTGAGCATATATGAACTTTGATGTCAACACGATCTAAAAGCAAGAAACCAAAAATACGTATCCATGCTTCCATCTCAGCACTGCCTCATTTGTATATCTTCTGAAATACTTATTTGCCGCAGTTCCATAAGAATCAATGGAGGAACTCCTTAGGCACTTACTGTTCTTACAGCCTTAAAACAAGCCAAAAATGCCATAGCAAGCTGCAGGGCAGGAAGAACTGCTGCATTCCAAGGCTGGTATGTGATAAAAGAAAAAGAAAATACACTTGTTCTCCTCTATACAATCTTTACTTTGTATCCTTAGCTCACAGCTATCCTCTCCATAAAGGGACAGATTTCACAGGAAACTATCCATATATCTTTCACATAAATCCTCAATCCTGCATTGCTGTCTTGGTCTCACAGTCTCACAACCATCTTCCAAACAGGCCAGCAATGTTATGGGTACTAGCTGCCACTGAAGCTTGATCTGCCTCAAAATAGGAATTTATCACTTTATCATCTTCCCTGCAGCCCCAGAACTCATGCTAGAATAGAGGGAGCACTTCCTTTATCCATCCCACTCCCACAAGTACCCTGTCACCTTCGATAACAAAGACATCATGCAAATTAGCTGGTTTAGTGCTTTCTAGTCTAGGATGCTCAGAATACCTCCCGCTGTCACTGCTCCGGACAGGGATGAATATCAGCACTTAAGGAAGGAACAATATTCAAAGAAATGGATACATCTAAATGCCAAACAGTGACCGCTGCTAATCAGTTTTCATGCCCCTTACCTCAAGCAAGATCTTCAGATTTACCAAAGAGCATAGGAAGTTCCTAAGTTGTGTCCAGACAGCACAAATAGCCTTAAAGCCTTTAAATGCTTGTAATGCACAGCCCTAGTGGTAGTATGGAAGACAGTATAAAAGTGCAGGCATCACATGCTCATGATCATTGCTGGAATGAGAAGGGGAGAGGGCTACAGAAGTGTTTCCCAATTATCTACTGGAGGCACCTTACCCTGGCTGATTTTCTGAATAGCCACAATGAATATGCATGGGATAGATTTATATAACCTGATTCTGCAATGTAAGCAAATCTATCTCACGTATATTCATTAGAAACATCTTTAATTTGTTTTGGCGGTACATGGGTATCTCACGAATGAACAGTATGTGCGGAAAACTGATGGTATCCACGTATGTAGGCGACCACCCACATATGCCCATACCATTCGTTTTCTGTGCCTACTCTCCATTCATGAGATATGCGTGTACTGCCGAAACAAATGAAACGAATTGACCAATGAATGCACATCCCTAACCCCTACTGAGTCTTCCTGCCAACTCCAATAAGTCTGGCATATCTTGTCTTCTATTTTTCTATGTGAGAAGGAACATGTGGGTGGATCCATTGCTTACTGCAATCAATTTGGCTTGGAACTTGGAGAACTCAGTTAAGTAATAAAGTTCTTCTATTTTTTGGATCTTTTCAGATTGCCCCAGACCCTGTGAAGTGATTGATTCTTATCTTGCAGTTGAAGTGGGGCACCCTGTCTTCTGACTACTGGAAGGCAATATGTTGAAAAGCAAGTGTGACCTTCTAGCTCATGAAGAACTCGCAAGAGATATGAAAGTCCAAAGGATCAGTCCTGGCAATTAGAAGAGATCCACTCTATGAGCATTAACCTGTACATGTCTTTCATTGTCCACAAGAGTTTGTTGTCTGTCTCTGCAAGATTGTTTCATGTGATCGTTTTTTGTCTGTGTCTAGCATGCTGCTGTGGCATCTATTGTGTTCTCCGTTCTTGTTTGCATGTATCACTTAGGGTATGGCTGTGGTGGGGAGTACCACATGAGAAATTATATTTACTAATATGATTTATCTTTGGGTTCAAAGCCTGAGTGGGGGATGATACAGGGTCCTGGTCACCCCGATAACACAATTCTATGCCCTTCCCAAGCAACCTCTTAATTGTGGCACGACAGATCAGATAAAATCATCATACCAGAATAAAACAGTAATTAACCCTTTTACTAGTACTGTGTAAGTTGACAGTAAATCCAACAGAATATTAAATGTGAAAAGTACAGTAGTGACATATAATGTAAATTGCAGTTTTCTTATTTTAAATTAAGCAATGCAGAAATAACACTGAGTATAACCTGTTAGCCAGGACAACCAACAAACTCACATGGATAGTAAACAAAAACATATAAGGAACTGTAATAGAGAAATGATGGGGGAAAAAGTGAAGAACACAGCTTTTAAAAATTGTCTGTACCCCAGAGTACTAAAAAAAAAAAAGGGGGGGGGGGGACGACGACAGATCCAACCCTATGTCAATCAGTTTGTAAAGGATGCACCCTGTCCCAAACACAAAATTGTGTCGAAAGAAAAACAAGCAAGAAAATGAAGTTGGTCCTCTATATAGTGGAGCAGGCTAGCTGACAAACCAAACATATGAGTCATGCAGTGTGTAAAATATATCTCTCTCCTGGGGAACTTCCCCAAATGGTTTACTTGGTACTAAACAGAAAGCTGGCCTGGTTTCAGTCTTTTATAGAAAGACCACGGTCCATCAGCTTCTCTGTCCCAGCCCTATCTTGAATGTCTGTACCTGCCAGCAAGGGTTTATGCTTGACTTCAGCTGAAAGGCTGAAGCAGTTAAGATTTCCTTTTGTGACAAAAGGAAAGGAAATAAACCTCCTCTTTCCTGTGCTCTTTGTGTAAAGTTTAGATTACTTAAGTCAGTCTCTTAGGAGGGTGATCCAGCCAGGTGTACCTGGGCCTGAATATGTTTGGAAAGAAAGTCTCTCAGCTCCTGGCTCCTTTGTCCCTTCTTGGGATTTTACATGTAGCTTGCCTATGAAGCAAAAACAGCTCTTTGTCTCTCTATTTCCCCAGAGTGCACACTTTTGTCTCTCCCTCTCGATGATTAGCTCTTCAGGAGAATAATAGATTGCAGGGTTACCAGATTCACGCCTCTCTTCCTGGCTCCTGGCTCCAACTCTTGGCTATCCGCACCCCTCACACACAGATATAGCCAGCCAAATTGTGAGTTTTCTACCTTAAATGGTCTCCCAGAATTCCATTGGCTTCCTCCTCTGCTGAGTATTTAGCTCTTTTCTCTGGGCAGGCTAAACAATACAGCCCTTTTCCCAACTTAACACTGTGAGTGCTGGATGCTGGTTCTTGAGAACATTTGTCATTCACAGGCGAGCACACAGGGGTTTTTGATGAATTTTTATATTCCTTCACCTTGACTGTGGCAGCTTGCAGTCTCTGCAGGGTTGAAAACCTGTTTCTGACAGGTCTAAAACACATCACTCAGATCAAGGCACAGCTCGGCCCACATTGTAAGGCTCCAACACATGATAAGCTTGTGGGGGCAGAAACCTGGTTTATAGTAGCTAGCTACACTTGTCTTTTTCTTTCTTGGTTACATTGTATGTTTCTCTTTTTTATTCATGCTTCTTAGTGTAACAGTTACCTCCTGGTATCTGAGTTCTTCCTACTTTGCTTCTTATTCCCTGATTACCTAGAGCATGCAAAGGCCTGGTGTTCTGCACTCCAGGCATGACATCAGTGGGTGTATGCATGTATTTCTGGGGATTTGCTCTGGAGATGAAGAAAAGCTGCCTGTTGGAGGTGTAGTTCTATGTAGTACCTTCTGTTCTGTGCTGCTTCTGCTGTTTTCTGTATTGTCTGTGAGACATCCTGCACGACTGTCCCTTTTTCTCTCTTTCAGCCTTACTGAAAAATGTTCTACTTCTGGGAGGAGGAGGAAGAGGAGGAGGAGGAGACCTCGGAGGCAGAAGACGGACCTTTACTCTCACTCTTGTCAGAAGCCTGGCATCCTTCTTCCCACTTGCCCCCTTCCAGTAACAATATCAAATACAATTTAGTTTTACTATGTTAAATAAGGATTCTTCTTTTTTGGTTGACATTTGATGTCCTTTGTGGGTTTTCCTGAGTGCAGGAGTGGGAGTGTTGCTGTCTATAGGACAAGTTCCAAGGCAATTTACTTGTGAGAATGATTGTAAGGAAGAGAAATGATGGGGGGAGGAGGGACGGGGGAATGGAAAGGAGGGAAGATGTGTTGATAATGTGTACATTAGCTAGGGTCTGGAAGAGCGGCTTCTGAACAGACGCATGCCACAATATGCTGCAGTGATTGAAATACCATTTCAAACAGTTCACATTCACAAAGCAGTGAAGTCTGACTTTATCGAGCATTTTCAAAGCGAGCTTATATGCATAAGTTCTTTTGAAAATTTGTGGGTAATTGGCCAGGTGCACAGAGAGATTCACTTGCGCAGAGCTATACCTCTCTTTGGAGGGCATAACTAGTGCACAAAACCGGGTTACATGCATGCTTTTTCATGAACAGCACCTGAGACGCATTTGTAGCAGCCTTTTAGGTACATTAAACCAGGGTTTTTTTGTGCATAAATGTTTTTGGAAATTATCCCTAAAAGTGGTAAGAAGAGTCATAAAAAAAAAAAGACATGTCAGAAGCTCTTTTCTGAATCTTTATTCCAATTAAAATCTATTCCAATAGAAATGGACAGAATTGTGGAAGTATGGAAGGGTTAGATGGAGGGGTGTGTGCATGTAGAATGAGTGTGCTGTGATTGGGGATTCGGAGTTAAAATAATAGGAAATAACAAACACTGCTGCTGGTCACTAGCTATCATTTGATACAAAGAAATGTGTACAAGCCACAGTCATAGTGTTATATTTTTTTCTTTTTTCTTTTACAATGTGATGTAATGAAGGAGACATATTTGTTGTTTGAGTTGTACATGACACTTTCTGTATTAATAAACAGTATTTAAAAAAAAAAAAGAACTGGACAGAAGTAGTGCCTGAATGTAATCTGCTTCGAAGTGTCTGAAAGCTGGAATATAAATAAATAAACAAATACATAAATAAATACATACATACATACATACATACATACATAAAGGAAAGATGGTGACGTGTTTTGGCTCCCATGATTTTCCAGGGGAGGAAAAACAAATAAAAATAAAACTGTTTTCTTACCTAAGATATAATGGAAGCTATGGAGGCAAAAAGGAGTCTTCTTAGTTCAGTAGAATTCATCTCCAGTCCTCAAGGGCTGTCAACGGGTCAGGTTTCCAGGTTATCCCTAATATGCATGAGATTTGCATGCACATGGCCTCAACTGCATATTCATTAGGAATTTCCTGAAAACTTGACCTGTCTGTGGCTCTTGAGGACTGGAAATAAATACCACTGTTCTATGAGCAGGAGCAGGAGTAAATGTAATTAGGGTAGAGGCCTTTGGAAGGCAAACAAAAACCACAGATGGAGATGCGTGAATATTCCTTAGGGGACATGAATAGGGGCAGAGTTGAGCCTGATACTGGAGACTATCGGTGAAATTTATCTCTTCAATGCTTCAGTGTTCTTTGTTTTGACCCTTCCAAATAACTTTTGGAGTATTTGAAAACACACCAAATAACGAGGGAATATCCTTTACCCTAGAAGAAAGAAGAGATGGGGGTGGGGGGGGGTTATGATACCGACATTTAAATACCTGAAAGATATTAAAAATATGCAATAAATGAACCTTTTCTAATGGAAAGGAAGCTGTGGAGTCATGATAGAAAGCATGACTCAGGAACAGGGAAAGGAAGGGGATGAAGTCATAATTGGTGATGGAATTCAAAAGGGCATGGCATAAACATAAAGGATCCTGGGTGGCATGAGGAAGGAACTAAAGCACTGAAGTTAACCTATTGTAACTAGGGATGTGAATCGTTTTTTGACGATTTAAAACAATCGTCAGATATATTTTAAATCGTCAAAAATCGTTAGAGCCGCGATACAATAACAATTCCCCCGATTTATCATCAAAAATCGTAAATCGGGGGAGGGGGGGAAAACCGGCACACCAAAACAACCCTAAAACCCACCCCGACCCTTTAAAAGAAATCCCCCACCCTCCGGAACCCCCCCAAAATGTTTTAAATTACCTGGGGTCCAGTGGGGGGGTCCCGGCGCGATCTCCCGCTCTCTGGCCACGGCTGCGTTAAGAGAAATGGCACCGGTGGCCCTTTGCCCTTATCATATGACAAGGCAAAGGTAGCGCCTCAGCCATAATTGATCGTTAAGACAATCGATCACAAGATTCACATCCCTAATTGTAACTCTTCTGCATGGGGTTAGCCTGCAAGGGGGAGCAACCTGCCCAAAATGGCTGCTACAAGCCTAAAAAATAAGACAAGGGGGGGTAACCTATATAACAAGAACTATACTATTTCCCAGAATCGACAAGATTTCTCAAGGGGTGGGCTTCAGGTGTACCTTCATCACCATCACCCTTCAGGTGTACCTTCATCATTCTCTGCTCTCCATGCTCTCACTGAGTCCAAAATAAAACATAGGATTCACTCCAATTGACTCGTTTATTTTCTTGCATACATTTAACACTACAGACTAAGATTCCAGATAGGAGGTAGTTGTTCACAGCTCAATCAAATGCCAAAACTGCCAGTGCATCAAAAGAGAGTAATTCTGTCTGATGCAATTTGATCATAAGAACATAACATAAGAAATTGCCATGCTGGGTCAGTCCAAGGGTCCATCAAGCCCAGCATCCTGTATCCAACAGAGGCCAAACCAGGCCACAAGAACCTGGCAATTATCCAAACACTAAGAAGATCCCATGTTACTGATGGAATTAATAGCAGTGGCTATTCCCTAAGTAAACTTGATTAATAGCCGTTATCATCTGCATTAGCCTTATTGCTCATATAATCTGAGATCTCACTAAAGAGTGGACTAATGCAACCCCATGGTACTCACAAAAAGATGGTTGCTCCATGTGTCAGTAAAAGGAGTCCTGTTAAATTTGTTGGCATATTTCTCCCTGGAGTTTTCATATGCTCTATAGGGGGAACTATGCCATAGGGTCCTCTGGCTACATGCTGGAGAGAGACATCTTGCCTGTTCCAAAGCTTTCCAAAGAGTGACTCTACTAAAATTGGAGCAAGCTCAGATAAAACAATACAAAACATTGACAAATCCACAAAGGACGTTAATTAGTAAGCATGTGTTACACCTGCACAAAGCTGCCCTTGCCACTCTAAACACGGGGCAGACTGGATGGGCCTTTTTGGTCTTTATGTGCCATCATTTACTATGTTATAATAGTAGATATTTGGGAAAATATACTATGTCTCCTATATCTGTCTCTTAGAGGCCCAAATCTCAGGAGAAGACATCAAGTTCTATGTTAATGTATGGAATAACCTTCAATTTTTGGATGTTGGTTGTTTTCAAACACATTAACATGGAGTCTAATACTTATGGGGTAGATTTTAAAAAGGAGGGCGCAGGCGCGCGCAAGTTATAAAATCAGGGGTAGGTACGCGCAAGGGGGTGCTCAATTGTGGACTTGTGTGCGCCGAGCCACGTTGCCTTCCCCCCAATCCCTTCCCCCTAAACTGACCTTCCCACTCCTTCCCCTAACTTTCCCCCCTCCAGCCCTACTCTAACCCTCCCCCCTAACTTTTATTTTACATTTTGCACCTGCCAGCCAACTGCCGGCACGCGATCCCCGGCACAGCGCCTGTGCGCGCAAGTTATAAAATCGGGTGTACATGTGCGCGCACCGGGTAGCACACGCACATGTACCGCCCGCGCACTCCTTTTTAAAATCTACCCCTGTAGTTTGAAGTGACTGGCCAGTCAGATTTCATACTGATCAATCATCATCTCATGATAAATTATATTTATGAGCAATGCTGATTAGGGCTATGGCTACTGGAGGTCATTGAACACTGTAAGATGCTAGGGTACAGTGGGAGACCTGTGCACTTCTTCCTCAGATCCAGGATTTGGAGAAAGAATAATAGATTTTCCTGCACTCTGTGGCATGAGCACAGCACATTCTGCCTCTTTAGTGATGCTGTCTGAGCAGGTGCTCTGCTACTTGGTGCTTTTGTTCCTTTATGTCATTACAATGCTAACAACCATTCACCTTTGAGAAATTCTCAGTGCTAGGGCACAGTACTAATTAATACTAATGAATGCTGAAATACTGCACTAGAATAGAACAAACTATTTAATAACTGATGGCCTCATGACTTGTTTTGTCCTCACTGATTTTAATATATCCAGTCAAGCAATAATGTTAGCAGAAAGTGACAGTTTTCTGTTTTTTTTTTTTTTTGGGGGGATGACAGAGCTGATGTTTTATGGTATAGTATTTTTAAAAATAATTTTCAAGGAAACTAAAGGGGCCCCTTTAGTTTCCTTGAAAAAATTTCTAAGCGAGAGTCTTGGTTTTGTTGATGATGAGCCTTTAACTGTATTAAACTGTTATTTTTTACCTAGACCTAAAAATATTCCGCCACAGGAAGCTAATCAAATGTTTCAGGGAAACTTGACAAACTTCCTGGAAGACTCCCAGGCTCAAGTGATTGAAAGGGGGACATTATTGGCAAGTTTTTCCACAATTAATGACGTCAATATATTAATGAAAAGATATTTTGCCAAATACTCCATCAATCACTATGGCCAGAACATAAAAATTTTCCCAGACCTAGCTGCATCAACGCAGGTGAGACGGAAAGCCTTTTTAGGCTACCGCCAAGATGTGATTGCTCTAGGATTTTCCTTTAAGTTGAGATTTCCATGTAAATGTATGATTGCTAAGCAAAATGAAGTTTATATTTTTTCCACGCCTGAACATTTAAAGAATTTCCTAGAAACACGTCAAATAGCTACTTCATCTCCCTTGTCCAATGTTAATTAGAATATAAAGGTACGCAGGTTTCTGAAATAGCCCTGATATTGATGGTAATATGTTTTGAATAATCTCCCAAATTTGTGTGTTATACCGCATTTCTCTCAAGATTGAATTGAGATTAATGGCTTAGGTTGTTATAATATTATTATTTTTGATTTTCTTTACTCGTTGTTAATTTCTACGCTGAACCATTTTAATTTTGTGTTTCTACTGTAAATCATGATTGTGATTAATCAGAAAATTAATAAATAAAGTATTAAAAAAAAAATTCAATTAATATAGTATTTCACAACCTATAAAGGATTATGTAGTCATAAATGTATTTATGAAAAAGTACAATGATCTTTTAATTACATATGCACTAACATTAAGAGAAAGCAATATCCTTGTGCTCTCACAGCAAGTTATAATATCAGCCCAGCTTCAGTTAAATATTTTATTGCTAAAGTATTATTTTTGAAATTCTTTAAGCAGTTTTCTTGAAGTCTTGGAGGTAGTTTGAAACAATATCACAATTTACCTAACATAAAATAGGGAATGCTTGGTTTATACTGTATGGCCCTGATTTTAAAAAGCATTCACATGCTTAAAATTGGGTTCTACACATTTAAATGCACTTTACTCCTGTAAATGGGCTTTTGAAAATGTCAACAATATATGCCATTGAATTATCCATAGGTTATACACATATAAGTGCACTTTTCCTGCGTAAATGGCTTTTGAAAATTGCTACAATAGTATGTTACATCTTACATGCGTAACTCTTTTTAAAATTACCTCCAGTGTGTGTGTGTGCATGTGTGTATATTATGTCACAATAAGATCCAGTGAGTGTGAGATAATTTGTCATACTTGTTAAAATAGTTATAGTATCATATAAATTTTATGATAGAAAATGACAAAATTGGCCCATTCAGTCTGCCCAGTTGTGATTCTTTCACTCTAGGCAGATGAACAAATGCAATTCCATTACCAGCCAAACACCAGCTCTCCTCCTCCTTACCCAGAGTTTAATTTGCAGACAAAAATAAAGTGGAACTCTGTGTGTGTGTGTGTGGTGGGAGGTGGTGGTGGTGGGGTCAAAGAGCAGGGCTCTGGCTGGGTGTGACTTGTCAGAGAGAATGTAGCCAGGAACTTTCTTCCTCTATCCCCTAACCTCCAGCCATCCTTCACCCACCAGAACGGATTTACACCATTGGCTCTACTCCATTTCTACTCCAGATCCCGGAAAAAAAAAAAAGGTGGCAGAACACTGTTCCAGGTCATTCCACCATAAATTAAGCCCCGGGTAACTGACACAAAACGGCATTGAATTAGCACAAGTTTGAAACTTGGGAGCAGCAGCTCAGAGAAGGGTTGAAGCACTGGCGATTGGCATTACTGCTCACAAGTTTCAAATTTGTGCTAATGCAACCCCCTTTTGGTGTCTGTTCTATGTGCTGCAATGATCACACTTTCCCTCCTGTTTCCTGAAGAACAGAAGGGGACAGCACAGGACAGAACAACAGGGTCAGAGTGGCTGCTCTCCGCTCGGTCTGCATCGGGCATCCTCTTCCTTGCAGGCTGCCTAGAGGGCAGGGGTTAGAGCAGAGCACAGCTGCTCTTCCTCTGAAGTCTGAAAAGAAGTGGTGGAACTGCGTTCCAGCGGAGCCACAGACAGGCCATGTGGCACCTATGGCCGAGTGATACAGTGTGCCCACATCCTGAGCACAGCATACGACACCACAAGCTGGGAGGCTGTTAAACGGAAGGGGCTTTCTGCTTTATTTTGACCCAGTGCAGAGATCTTGGCGCCAGGAGCCTTCATTCACAACTCCCGGGGATCTCTTTTTCCCTCAACTTTATTGATTCCACTAATTGCAGTGTCAGTCCTGAGCTGGGGGGGGGGGGGGGCATGCACCAGGGTTCCCTTCAGAACCCTGCAGTCATGGGCCCCCAATCCAACCATTAGGTGTCACCCCCAGCAGGTCATGCCCTCCCCACACACACACAATTAAAGATTATTCCAATTTTACGTATTTTACAAATTCTGAGGTAAAAATATCACTTACAACAACATGTGTATTATATTTACATGGATTGCTGTGCTGCTAATTAGAAAACCCTGCAAAACAAGTAAAAGAAAAAAGGTACTCGGAACCAATATGGTATTAGGCCTATGGTATAGAGACGTGCATTTTTGTTGAAATTGCCTAATTCGGGGAAAAGGATTGCATATCCCTACTATGGTAGCGCATGTTAGGTGTAGGCTTGTCCCTCAGAAAGCCACGGGCAAACTGAATTACAATTGTAATATACTAAACCTCCCATACCAAAACAGCACTAACTGCCAGCATTCAATCCTCTCTATGAAAAGGCAGCATTATAAATATTACACCAGGCTCAGTAAGCACCATTAGGAAAACAGAACAAACCAGGCTGTTATAGATCCTCACACAGAAACTACAAGCTAGGAGAACACCTCACCTTGGGGCTGATGCAATATTATTCATGGAAAGCGGGTGCTGACTTTTCAGCGCCCGCTTTCTTAACGCACGCAAGGGGGGGGGGGCGCCATGCAATATGCAAATTAGAGGGTCGCGCTAGCAAGGAGGCGCGAGGGTCGCTAATGCGACCCCACGGTTACCGGCGGTCTGCCGGTTATGAACACTGATGCCGATAAACTCGGTGTCGGTTTTCATAACTGCAGTCAGCCGGTTATGAAAACTGATGCTGAGTTTATCGGCGTCGGTTTTCATTACTGCAGCCGGCCGGTTATGAAAACCGACCCCGAGCATATCGGCATCAATCTTCAAAGTGGCCGGCAGAGATTTTTTTCTTTTTTTTACTTTTAAAAAAGTACAGAAACATTTTTTTCTGTACTTTTTTTCAGTGCACTCAGCTATTAACGCCTGCTCCAGGCGTTAAATAGGCTCTAATCCCCCTATTGCATCAGGGGGTGGATTAGCACCTATTTACCCTGCGTCCGACAGTGGGTTAAACAGTGTTCTCGGCTGAGCGCACTGTATTGCATCGGCCCCCTTGTTCACAAATACCAAACACAGTCAGACCCTCACCAAATTCCTAACGGAGAGACCAAAAAATGTAAACAGAAACGTGCAGATAAAAACTGAACTGGAAACCACAACAAGCTAGACTGCATACAGTGCAACTATGGAAAAACAAAAATACCACCATTCCTCATAAACATCAAACATTAAAATCAAGAAACATAAATCATAATAGTAAAACCATACTAATAAAAATTAAAAATATTTCAAAACAGCTGATAAGTAGAACATCCAATAATTAAAAACTCATATCTCTGGGAGAGCGTCGGTAGGAGAGAGAGACGCCCCCGACAGAAAGAAACACTTGCTGACTTACTGTGCCCCGCTGAGAACATCTTTTGCACCTTCCCGGAGTGAGAAGTGGCCCGGAGGAAAAACTGGTGAGCGGGGAGACCCGGGAGCCCGGGAGACGCACGAGTGATGTCAGTACGGCGTCTGCTGCATAAATTCACGCCGCAGACGGCGCCCCGCCGTCAATGGCGCGCCGCCTAAGCCGCGCGACTCTGTCCGGCTCAGGCCGGAGAAGGCGGGAGAAGGCGTTATCTTATGTCCGATTGACAGTGTGGGAATCTTCCCGAGTACCCCATAGTTTAATGGGGAAGAAAAGGAAAGTAAAATCTTTCCCACTGTCACCAATAACACCAAGGGGACCCATGGACAGCCATGTAGTGAGGCTGCTAGAATCACCAAGAGAGGACAAGGAGGAGGACCAGTTTTCTGCGTCACTAAGTCCCGGTGAAGGACCTTCATTTCCACCACAACCCAAAGCATTAATTCTAGATGATTTTCTGCAGCTGGAAAAGAGCAGCCCATTGACATGTGGGGACTGTGACATTTCACCAGAGAATCAGATAAGTGGTGTTAAATTGTTGGAAGGGTCGCTGCCAGGGGATTTGAATAGGCCTGAGTTATGGCCTGTTAACCCCCCTGATAACATAACCCTAAATGATATATGGAAATTGATGACAATGGTTAACAATAACGTCTCACAAATGAATGAGTCATTGTTAGGAATTGTAAATGTGAATAAACAATTGATAGAAGAACAAGGGAAGGAAGTAGCTGGTCTAAAGGAAAATATGGTTTAAAATAACATCTAAATAAAATTATTAGAGAATACTGGGGTTGCCCAAATTAAAGATAGTCTCTATACTCGAAAAGAGTTGGAGAACATCGAGAATTTGGTTCGATATAAAAATTTACGAATTATTAACTTCCCACAAACCAGACTTCTTTCACCCGCAGAAATGTTGAAAAAATATTTTAAAGAAATTCTTCAATATCCAGAGACAGAGTTGCCTGTTTTTTCCAAAGCTTTCTACTTTTCTAGGAAAGTAAGAGGGCTTGAGGAAGGTAATTTAGAAACATCAACGATTGGAGTCTCCACATTTTTGGAGGAGTCAATCGATATTATACAAAAGAGGGCTACATTATTCGTTTCCATGTTACTGGAATCTGATAAAGATAGAGTGTTTGGGGATTTTCTCAAGCACAGGGACATGTCCTTTTGTGGACAAAAGATTCTTATGTTCCCAGATGTCTCCAGGGCCACGAAGGCCAAAAGGAGACATTTTTTGTCTTTAAAGAATAAAGTGTTAATCTTAGGGGCAACATTTTTTCTGAAGTATCCAGCTATTTGTATTATTTCTTATAGAGGAAAGAAATACAGTTTCACAGACCCATTGCATTTGGAGACTTTTATTTTAGATAAGGATATGGGTGGAGGAAATGGTTTAGAAGGTCAGGAATAAATTTCATCTCTCTCTCCTGCATTTTTTTTATTTTTGAATATTGTATAATTTATGATTAAAACCTCTCCCATTTTATAGGTATGTAATGGAGATAATGGCTATTATTGTTTAAAGATGATATGAATAAGTTTAAATTATCTGTATTACTTATTTGAAATTTTGTTTAAAATTTTTAAATGAAAATTCAATAAAGGTATAATTAAAAAAAAACAAACAAACTCATATCTCTATCCATTTCCAAAAGTCAATAAAATATTTCAAAACAGCTGATACAGCAAATATCACCCAATATTTAAAACTAATAAGGAGTTTAAAAAGTCCCCTGCTGTCCATACCTGGGGAATTTAGATTTCCAGATGACCTGAGATTGTCATGGATTAGCAAGGAGAGAGGAGTGTGTTGTTGCATGCAAACTTTCTCCATGCTTTCACTCACACATGCTCAGACATATACACACACATACTCATACGCACTCTTTCACACATGCTCAATAATATACACACATACATGCTTGTTTGCTCTTTCGTACTCAACTGTATACACACACAAACACACACATGCTTGTTTGCTCTCTCTCTCTCTCTCTCATATGCTCAGTCATATACATCACACGTTCAGTCTCTCACATGAGAAATCATATACACATATAGCCTCATATGCTCTGTCATTCACACATGCTCATATGCTCCCCCACATGCATGCTCAATCATATACACATACACACTTGTTTGTTCTTTCACGCTCAACTATACACAAACATAATTATGCTCATACAGTCTCTTTCATATGCTCAGTCACATGCTCACACACAGGCTCTCTTTCACATGCTCAGACACACACACACACACACACACGCTCATACCTCTCTCTCACATCCTCAATCATACACACACACTCCCATAGGCTCTCTCTCTCATCTAGCTTCCAGATATCCTGAAACATGGGGAGGGAGGCCAATGCTTTTTGGCATCGTGCAGGCCACATGGCTGCTGCTCATTGCTGCTCCTTGAGGTCCTGCTGGCCACGCTACTTTTCACTTCCAGGTGGGGAAAGGGAGGAGTAAAAGACCAATACTTTTTGAGGCCCTGGGACCGCATTGCTCTGCACTACTGGGGCGGATAGAGAAAGAGGCCAATGTTTTTGGCTGTCCTCTGGGCAGTGCTACTCCTCATTGCCAAGGCAGGGGATAGAAGGGTCAGGAGTGTGGGCCGGGCTGTTCTTCATTGCCCTGGCAGGAGGAGGAAATAGATTGTTTTTGAGGCTCCATGGGCCGTGCTGCTATTTACTGCCAGGAGGCCAGAGGCTGATCGTTTTCTTGCAACGGCACCCCTAGTGGATAGCGCCTATGGCCAAGGCCACATTAGCCATAGACAAGCTATGGGTCTGCGTTCCCGGCTGTTCCCCCACAAATTAAGCCCTGCCCATATCTGTTACTTAACCTTTCAAGTCCATATCAATTCCAAGCATGTCTAAAATCTGTTAAGGAGCTGGCCTCTACCACCTCTACTGATAGGCCATGTCAGGCCTTGCCACCTTCTTCTATGATCCTTACAAGACCAACACCCAGATCTTATTTCCAAGTTTTATTATAATTCCTCACAGCTATAACTATAATTCCTCACAGCTATAAAACTAGCTAAATATCTTGCTTTTTCTTACTCATTGAAGTTTGGGGTTTAACCCTTCTCACTCCTTACAGGTGACCCTAATGCCTTCTTGGAAGATGACTGCTGCCAGGTTTTCAGAGAACCAGCCTTGCAGGTTTGTAACATAATGTTTTAAAAGTACCATTTTTGAAGGGCCCAGGGTGAGTATTTCTGTCTATTTTATATACCCTGGAAAAACAGCACAGGACACAGCCGGTGTTGCTTTCTTTCAAAGTGCAAATGGCACAAAAGCCACAGAAGGACCTGCAAGAAGGTAACGCTGTATACCCCAGTATACCCCAGTGTAAGAAGAGTTACACTGGGGTATACTGTATGGATGCCATTCGTACAGAAAATGCAGTGTACTCTTCAGTTACTCTGCTCACAGGGATGATGTGCTTTCCTTCCATAATATTACTTGCAATTATTTGAATGTGCTTGCATTACCGTTTCTCATCTTCCACTTGCACCCCAACAGAATGGTATTCCCGCAGGCTTCTGCTCTCTGTATCGGAATCGGCTCCTTCCACCTAATGCAACACACAAAACCCAAAATGAATGTGCAGAACGAATGCTGGCGAAGCAGAAAAAACATTCTCAAAGTCATTTATCACAATTAATTATCATCTCATTAATTCCAAGAAACAACTGACCCCGCAAAATCAATGTGAAGAGACAAAACCAAAAATAAAGTCAAAATGAAGTAATTGCTTATGACATTGCATTCCATTCACTGCACTCCCTTCTGTGTATTCTAGCCTTTAAGAGGCTCATTTTATAACTGTGCGTGGTCAGGTAAAGTCTATGCACACCTTTTACACACAGACTCTACCCTGAAGTTTCAAAGTGAACTTATGCATCCAAGTTTGCTTTGAAAATGTGTGGGTGGTTGGCTCAGTATGCACACAGAATGACATCTCACAAAGCTACAACTCCATTTTGGAGGGTGTAATAACCTGGGCAAGTAAATGTACTCGCCTATGGTTTAAAATTATAAAGCAGGCATGTAAGTTCCAACTCTGTCCCAACTCTGCTCCCCAGAATGCCTTTCCCTAGTTTGCATAAAAGTAAGTGAATAACCAGGTTATACGCCTGCTTCTACACTCACTGAACCTCAGGCTATTCCTACAGCCACTTACATTCATAAAACATGGCTTTATTCAGCAAAGATGAAAAAGGTGACAAAACCACATCCTGTGCTGGGATTCTACTGAAAACTGGCTGCATGTTTAGTAAGGCGTGCAATCAAATATAAGGAACACTCTTCCAAATAATAATTAGCAACTTAATTCCATTATTTAGAAAAGCAATTAGTTTACAGGTAACCTTGCAAGCTATTTTACTTCAGTTTTTATGGAGGAAAAGTAGTAAATGGCAATATATGAAGATTTCTGCATCCAGGTTTCTTCAGTTTCCCAAACCTATTGCAATATCACAGGATCCTAATTGTCAAAGAAAGGCCATACAAGATTCTCACATGTTCTGTACTTGCCAAAATTAATGCACGCTACTTTGTTTTGGTTATTTTAATTGCTCCCAATGCATGTACAGGCATTATGTCAGCAGGAATGTATAAAACATAGTAATTAACAGAAACATAAAAACTGTCCATAAAATACAAAGGGGTCCATATTCAGTCACTGGACGGCTAGATACGTTAGCTGGATACTTATTCAGCACCGCTAAATATACCTGGCTATCTTACAACTTAGCGGGATATATATATCCAGCTAACTTTAGACTTGCCTACAGCATGGCCAGAGTTAGCAGTCAACTCACTGTATCCCTCTAGAATTTTCTGATTGCCTTCTTTCCTTGTGCATATAAAACACCAAGCAATCATATTGGATGATCATCATGATGACTGTTAATTCTAGGTTAGTGCTCATGTTTTCACATCCCTTATAACTTAAAAACATACTTCCATAGATGATCTATGTAATATATGTTAGTAAGATAAAGTTAAAACTGTTCTCTTAGAAAATATTTTATTGGGCATACTTAAGTTATTCTCTTAATATCAGTTGGAGGAGGGGGTTGTTCCTTGTGTTTCCGAAGATGGCTGTATATCTGGAACTTCGATGCAATAGCACATATCTCCGTTTTTGATACAGAATCATTGGTTACTCATTTCTTGGCGGATAAAATTTAAAATCATTTTGTTGGCTTTTAAGGGGTTTTATTGTCTTGTTCCCTCAGTTTTTAATGTGTCTTTTTTGCATCCAAGGTCCATCCCTTAGGAATTTGCTACCAATTGATATAAAGATGGAAAGGTCATTACCCAGGTTTAGAAAGCTTGCTAACACCTTCCTCTTTAGACAAGCATATAACTTTACAGAGGAGAACATAAGCTGATAATAATTATGATTTTTAAGCCATCAGAATGACATTTTCCATTTTTATCTTTTAAGTTGGCAGTGTATAAGTGTTTTATTTATTTTTATGATGTTTTATTGTCCTGTTTTTTGGTTTTATTGATTTTATTATCTCCTCTATTTTATTCATACTGTTTGCTTATAATTGTTTTAAAGTGTTCAATTGACTATGTTATTATCTTTTACAAATGTCAAATGGTAAACTGGCTAGAAATGGTGTTAGGCGATCTATACATTTTTCAAATGAATAAATAAGCTGCTCGAAGGAAGATTTCAGAAATAAAGAGCTAGTTGCTGTTTCACCTGATTGAGACTAGCTGCTTGTGTTACAGTCTGTGCTCCTTTTTCTTCTTATATCTTCATATTTTCTAGTAACGTCATTAGTAAAGCTTGTTGGTTCACATTAAAAGTTAAATGTTTTATTGACACACCATCTGAAACATTTTCATAGAGACTAGAATTGCTACTGACGTGGGACCCCCAGTTGGCTTGCTGGCTGAAACTGAGGATCTACAATGCTGGGATTTATCTGGTGGTGGTGGTGGGCGGGGAGAAGCTTAACCTCCTAGGCCCTTGGTATGGTGATGTCAGAGGTCATCCTCATCAAGTCCCAATCCATTGGTAATGGTCACTGGGCAGAGGTGTTCTTAAGGAGAAGAGAACTAAAACTTACACTGTCCCACAATGTGTCTAAAGATCCAGTACAAAGACAAATCACAGAGTACAGCAATGGTGTTCAAGAAAAGTTTACTGGAGTTTGAAAATCAAAATTCAAGCCAGAATAGAACAAATAAGGAACAGCATCAGAAAAATCAAAGTTAGGAAAATCATTATCTCTTTATCCATGAAACTCCTCCTAGATGTTCTTCTTACTCTTGCACCAGCATCCATTTCCAGAATCCTTTCCCCTTTGAGAATAGTCCAGCAGGCAAATACTAGGAAAAGGTGATGAAACTGCTTGTTCAAAAATTTAGCCTTCAACCATTAAATCCAAAGGCTTCCTCAACAAAGTCCAAGATCTCAAAAATCTTCACACTCTTCACTCTTGCTATTAATCATAAGCAAAAGTGAAAAGAGAGAGAACTGAGCCCTTCTAGACACCAGGGATTTCTCTTCCTTCAGGAATTGGTTTAACTTCAAAGTACAAAAATCTTCCAATCTCCAAAACTCTTCTCTTGGTCACTCCACTCTACCAGCAGCAAATACTACCTCCTGATCACTCTTCTTGGGGAGAGGCAGTGACCCAGATCACATGCACCAGGGGACATTTATAATCCCCAGAAGCCACCCACAAAAAGGTGGGGATAGAGGAAGTGGAGGATTGCAAAATGCAAAAAGAACTCTCTTTCTCTAAGAAAATATAGGGAACCATGTTAGTGATAGGCAAAGCCAGGTCAAATTACAATGCATTCTCTGCACATTCGTTACATTTCACAGGAAATCTATGAAAGAGTTTTACTTTATGTAGCAGCACTATGGGACTCCATTTATTTTTACGGTAAATTCTTATGTGTAATCAGAATTCACAGCCCACAGTTAGAAATCCACCGACAAACCTGAAGCTCTAAAACTATACAAGCTTCACATGAACTGTCTACAGTAATTCTTCCTAGGCCTCTCAGTTATGTACAGAATTTTCTACAGTTAGCCCAGTTGTAATCAAGAAACTTACTTACACCTGAACTCATATACGGACTCTGGTTTGCAATGAAAGTAAAAGTGCAAATAAAAAAATCTCCAATAATTGTTTTTAGTTAGCATTATCGTACATAAAACCTTTTCTTTCACTTTAGAATTCTCCATGTCTCCCCTTTCTGTACACTTGACTCCATTCTTTTTTGAAAGAGAATCATTGTAATCTTGTTGTTCTTTAGGATCTTCAAATGTTTAGATCTTAATGTTCCCAGAAACATTCATGCATGCTGGATTGAACAATTTAAACCTTGGTTCCATCAATGGTGATTCTTTTGCCAGGCCATTGACCTGGAACCTTTCATCACTAACCTGATACCTTTTTGAACTTCCTTCTTTTTCCCCATTGAACTGGAAATGGAAGATGGACACTGCTGCTGGCCCCAACCTGGTACATGTTTCTTTAGAAAATTACCTCTTTCATATTTCTCATATTGACCAAAAACTCTTCCTTTTCTGTGCTGTGCCGTTATTTAGCTTTGTGTCAATCAATTTTTTCTTTCTTTCCAATATTATTTTGAATTTTTTCTGGATTTCCCATAATTGAGGGTATCTCAGGTTAGAAGTCAACAATGGGATTGGGTATTTTTTGTTGCTGGAGTTATGGAAAAGTGAGAAGACACCCATGTACTCTTTCAGTCTCAAAGTCCTTCATTAACCTAATTTTCAGTAACTTTGACAGAAATGTCCCCATAAATTTCACTGGCTTCTCACCTTCCATTCCTCCTGGAATCTCCAAAATCCTCAGATTGTTTCTCCAAATCCTATCATTTGAATCTCTGAAGTTGCTCTTCAGGTCAGCAATGTCTTTGCCTTGGTCCTAGAGCAGTGCCATAGTATCTTCCAACAAAAAAGTTCTTTCTTCCAGTTCATCCAGACATTAAGCTGAAAGGGAAGCTTCTCCCTTTCTTTGCCAGAAGCCATTTTCTTTGGTGATGGAGAGTTCTGTTTGGACCTTTTGATCCTGTTTTACCCAGTGTTACCACGGACCACAAAAAGTTATCTCTTGGGAAATGTATTTTAAAGACACAGAAATTTAACTTACAAAAGGAATTGATTTTTCACTTGCTCCTCAGAGAGCAGATTTTGCACGTCTGTCTTGTAGTAAGCTCTCTAGCTCCCTGCACCCTGAAATGGCTATCCATTTGTAAAAATCGTATCCAAATGCCATGATTAGTAGGTGACACCCCCCCCCCCCCGGCTTAATTTCACCCTAAGCACCTAACAATGATTTCTAGTAATAAAAAAGAGCCCCTATAAAAATGTACAGGCTTTCTAGATTTGATTGGACTACATGTGTTATCCCTGGACTGTGTGCATGCAGGTTCCTGTGTCATATGGTCAGAGTGGGCTGGGGATCCCCTTCCAAAGCCTTCAGAGCAGACAGAATTAGTTCAATGGGGATTCTCTTTCTGTGGCTCAAGAAGAAAGAAGAATGAGCACAGGAAAATTGTTAAAAAATGGCTTCTGTGGGTTTTTTTTGTAGCTTTTCATTTGTAACAACTAATACTTAGTTCTTCATAATACACTTCAGGACACGAAGACTGCACAGGCTCTGCACAGCACACTGTGGTAGTGCAAGGTATAAAATCCTGAAGAGAATTATATCACTATCATACACTAAATACTGTAATTTGTAAGAGCTTAAATCTGAAACAGAGCTTCCTGTTATTTCAGACAAGATCACATGACTCAGCATAAAATGAGTTATTCCAGGAAATTCTACACAATGAAATATTGATCTGTCAGTAGTTTGAATGCAAGTAGAAATCAACACTATGATTTCCTTCTTTTCCTTTATTAGAAAACAAATATAGACTGTCACGTTTATTCAGTAGTGGAAAATATAGATCCTCTCATGAGAGTATACCCTGCTGAGCCAATGTTGTTTAAAGTTAATCCCTACACCATTTTCACTGATATCATCCTTAGTGGTCCAATGCAGAAAAGTCCATAAATGGTGCTTTGCATATTAAATCCTGACATAATGCACATTAACAAAATAATTGTGCACTATTTCAGCATTAAGCATGTGAAACAACATTTGCAAAATGTATTTCACAAATATTAACATTTAATGCATACTCTGAAATATACACAATTTTATTAAATTCAAAGTTAATGAGATGCTGAAATGCAATATTATGCACAGCAGCTCTCTAATTATGAATTTAGATAAAGCTTGTGCACAAAAAAGGCTTTGCAGGTTAGTTTTTGCAAAAAAGATAACCATAGCTTAATGAGGTATATTTAGGGGAGGATTTTCAAAGGGTTACGCGCCTAAGATAAGCGCGTAACCCCCGAAAACCTACCCCTGCACGCGTCAAGCCTATTTTGCATAGGCATGGCGGCGCGCGTATGTCCAGGGGGTTTCAGAAAATGAAAGATCTGCGGCGGGGCCGGGGGTGTGGCAGCGGCATGGGGCGGGACCATGGATGTGGTGACGGTATGGGGGGCAGTCCAGGGGAGGGGCTGGGAAGTGGAGGCAGTCCATGGGTGGGGCCGTGGTGTTTCCAAATCCTCCGGCACATCGGCCGTGCCGGAGGTTCGCACGCCGGCAGCCCCGGGCAGTGTTGCGCAAACAAATCTACGCCCACGTATAAATTTAAAAATCTACCCCAAGGTGCACAAGTGTGCACCCCCTTGCACGCGCCGACCCCGGATTTTATAACATGCGCGTGGATTTTATAACATGCGCCGGGTAGCGCGCACAAATGTACCCCCCGCGCGTAAAATTTACAATCGTCTCCTTATTCTTTTTGCAAAGTTTCTCATTGAAAATTTGACAATCTCATATGAAATTTTGCTACAGGGCTCATTGGCATATGTAACAAAATTTGCTGTGAAATTGCTTATCCCCATGAGAAAGCTCATGGCTTAGTACACAGCCCTCCATATTTTGCTAATGTGCTCTGCTTTAGTGGCAGACATATCTTGAGGGAAGTTCATAATGATGGTTACTTTTAAAAAGGCATGAGGGCGCACATATGCACACATTCATCGGCCCGCACCCAGGGATGCGGCCATTTTATAACATACACGTGAATGCCACTTCTACCACATAAGTGGGGGGATTTTAAATGGCATGTGCGACAATGCCATTACCAGTTTTCCCAGTTCATTACCAGTTTACCCAGGTAATGAATAGGTCTTCCACCCCCCCCCCCCAGTTTAATTGCCTTCCTTGTCCCCTGTTACCCCGACCCTTTAAAGCCTGCCAATCTGCCTATTTCTTTTTATTTTATTACTTACACCTCCTCCATAGCAGAAGTAAAGTTATATGTAAGGGAACCTGGCGCACACCTGTGTGCATAAGTATTCATGCACAAATTTGAAGATGAAATCCAGAAATGTCCATGCCCAGCCAGACCACACCCATGCCTCGCCCCTTTTTTGGAACTTTTGTGCGCATAGCAGGAGATATGCATGTGCATGGGCAGCTTTTAAAATCTGCTCGGTGTGGGCTGGCCCTACATATTCGCATACCTCCTGGTTTTGGCTTTTAAAATTCACTTTATAGTGCAGATTGTTAAAATTCTGAAGATTTCTAGAACATTCCATAGGCAAACTGAAGGCCACTCTAAACAATACTCTGTGCTGGTGGTTCTGTGCAAAGTGATGAAGCTGCTCAGGGTAATGTCTCCAAATAGTTTAATTTGGCACGTACCTTGAAAGGAGTGACCCTCATTCTTAAGCCAGGGTACGTTGAGTATGAGCTCAGTCTCTCAAATTTACTGCTAATGCCCTTCTTAGTACTTGCATTGTGCTTCTGGAATTCATAAGATGTTATATGCACAGGCAACACGTCTAGATGCACATGGAAATTCTTTTTAATCAGGCCAGTGGTACCCAATACAATTGGGACTATTTCTATATCTTTCTGCCATTATTTTCTTGATCTCTGATTGATTCATTTGATGATACTTGCAGATCTTCTTTTTCTATATACAGCAGTGCTGTTCTTGTGCTCTTCTTCGTTACTACTATATCTGGTTTTCTTGCATCAAGCTTTTTTCTGTTGGGATGGGGATGTCCCAGATGATCACAAGTTCTTTATCCAATTCTCTCATGGTCATGATCCCAGTGCTTTTCACAAATCAAGAGCTTCTTTCAGGAAGGATTAAAAGAGGTTAAGGAGGAGCAATTTTATAATGTTTACACAATTTCCAGTGGATGAGGCATTCCACCTTATTATGCCATTCTATACACAGGTGACACAGCCTGTAAGTAGCTGCAGGTGCCTACTGAGTATCCTCAAATTGCCTGTGAGACTCCAAAGCTTTTTATCAGTCTGCAAAAGAGTTATTTTTCCTTACATTTCATGCAAAAAACACAATCTATAAATTCAGTTTATAAAACACTTCACAATAGTGACTAGCATATAGAATTGCTCTTGTCCCTCATGGCTCATTTGCAGCACAAAGCATGCTAAACAAGCAAGTGCTTCCCATGCTTCTTACCTATAATGCAATACTTATAGGAATGCTGGCTGAGAGGATGTTTAATCAAGTGAATTCATACAGCAAGACTACTGACCCTAGAAGTGGTCATATGTATTTTCCTAAGAACTAAAAATTGTGCATTGCAATTTTCCTTGGATACTCAACGCTATATAAATCATAATTATTTTTTAGCTTTATTATTATTATTATTTTTACCATAGGTAAGATACTACAAATTAAGCGACAAGGAAAATAAACATTTCTGATTACATGACAGGGTGCCCTGCAATTATGTGATAAGAATTTGAAGTACTACCATGTATACAGCATTAGACAAGATTGCTAGCTGAGCAGCAATGTGACATACTGCCAATTTGGAGGTCTGGATACAAGACCTCCAAACTTGCTCCTATTCTACAAGTAGCCTTTCTCTTGGCTGCGAGTTATGGGCTGGAGTACTGGGGTCCTTAAGTTCTTTAAAAAGGGGGCAATCAGATGATGTAGCAGTCTCAAGGTGTATATAGATTTCCTAAAATGTATTTAAACAACAGCGCAGCAGGAGGAGCAGAACAGTCTAGTCACAGGCATAAACATTATAATATAGAAAAGCAATTTATTTGTCATCTCTGTATGCAGCTGAATAAAAACTAAAAAAGGACATGCATGCAATTAAAGAGCCATAGGAAATGCAGTAGGGAAAGAATGGTGCACAAACAGAGGCAGGTGGCTAGGGGCTGTTAGCCAAAATTCATTTTCAGAATTAGAGATGCCAGTGCCCAAGCTCTCCACACATTTGCAGGCAGAATCACACCTATGAAATTGGCACAAACACAAATATTCAGGCATCACAAATTAAGGGTTTCTTTCAGGGAGAATTAAAACAGATTAAGGAGGAGTATTATATTTACCACTGACAGGAATTGTGAGAGTTTCTGGATAATAGACTTTGTGCTAATTTTGTGAGTCAGTGTAAGTTAGTATTTGTTTGTTAGTATTAGAACTGTGAGTTTGTAAAGGGCACTTACTAGATCTGAAAAGGCGAGAGTACTAGTTTCTGAGCAACTGGTCATTAGTCTGATTCTCACGCAGGATCCTAGAGGCAGTCTGAGCTCCAGAGCCTCAATATGTGGATCAGATGATGTTGCAAGGAAGAGGGTTTCAGATGTATTATGAACTGGGGACATTCTAGGAAAGGGGAGCCTATTCTGACACAATGGGCTCCACCTTAAACAGAGTGGAACCATGCTCTCAGCACTAACCTTTAAAAAGGAGCTAGAACAGTTTTTAAACTAGATGATGTGGGAAAGCCAATGCACTCAAAAGTGCAGGGTTCAGAATGATGTATCTTTGAAAGATACTAACAAAACAGGGAAGTCAAGGCATCCTGACAGAGAGGTTGTGATAAATGCTAAAGTAGCCAGGGTGCCTTTAAATAAAGAGCAGAAAGATTCCATATTACCCCTGTCAACTGATAAGCAGGTTATTAATACAAACAAAAAACATACTTTGAAATGTCGGTATACAAATGCCAGAAGTCTAAAAAATAAGATGGGAGACTTGGAATGTATAGCACTGAATGAAGAGGTAGCTATAATTAGAATCTCAGAGACCTGTTGGGAGGATAACCAATAGGATACTGTGATACCAGGATATAAATTATATTGGCATGACAGGATGGATCAAATTGGTGGAGGGGTGGCACTATATGTTAAAGAGAGCATGGAGTCAAACAGGATAAAAGTTCTGCAGGAAACAAAATACACTGTAGAATCTTTATGGATAGAAATTGCATGTGAGAAGGGTAATAAAATAACTGTTCAGGTGTGCTCCAGTCCATCTGGCCAGAATGAACAGACAGATGATTAAATGCTAACAGAAATTAGAAAAGCTAACAAAATTAGCAGTACAGTAATAATGGGTGATTTCAGTTACCTTGGTATTGATTGGGTAAAAGTCAGATCAGGACATGCTAAGCAGTTACCATTTCTAGATGAAATAAATGACTGCTTCATGGAGCAACTGGTACAAAAACTGACAAGAAGGGGAGCTATTTTAGATCTAATCCTTAGTGGCATGCGAGAGGTAATAGTGCTGGGGCCACTTGGCATTAGTGATCATAAAATGATCAAATGTGAACTGATAACTGAAGGGAGGGCACAAAGGAAATCTACTGTGATAACATTTAACTTTAAAACGGGAAACTATGATAAAATAAGAAAAAATGGTTAGGAGAAAACTGAAAGGAGCAACTGCAATGGTTAAGAATTTACATCAGGCATGGATGTTGTTTAAAAACACCATCTTAGAAGCTCAGATCAAATGTATTCCATGCATTAAAAAGGTAGAAGGAAGGTCAAATAGCTGTTGGCATGGTTAAAATGAGGTGAGAAAGGCTATTCTAGCCAAAAGTACATCTCTCAAAAAAATGGAAAAGAGATCCAAATAAAGAAAACAGAAACAGGATAAACACTGACAATTTAGATGCAAAGCACTGACATGGAAAGCAAAAAGAAGGAATTAGAAGCGTGCTTTGGAGGCAAAAACTCTTAATAAAACCTTTTTCAGGTACATTTGAAGAAAAAAAATCTTGTAAGGGAGTCAGTTGGACCATTAGATGGTTGAGGGGTAAAAAGGGTACTAAGGGAGGACAAAGCCATAGCAGAGAGATTAAATGAATTCTTAGCTTCAGTCTTTACTGAGGAAAATGTAAAGGAGATACCCATCACAGAAGTGTTATTTAAAGGTGATGATTCAAAGCAAGTGAAACAAATCTCAGTGAACCTGGAAGATGTACATGGGCAAATTCACAAATTAAAGAGTTGCAAATCACATGCCACAGATAGAACACACCCTAGAATGCTGAAAGAACTGACAAATTAAATTGCAGATCTATTATTAGTAATCTGTAAATTATCATTAAAATCAGCTATGGTACCTGAAGGTTGGAGGGTGGCCAACATAATGCTAGTTTTTAAAACGTGTTCTGGGGGTGATCTGTGAAACTACAGAGCGGTGATTCTGACAGTGCTGAGAAAAATGGTTGGAACTATTATAAAGAATAAAATTACTGAATATATAGAGTCATAGTTTAATTAGACAAAGCTAACAAGGATTAAGCCAAGGGAAATCTTGCTTTACTAATCTGCTACATTTTTTTGAAGGTGTGAATAAACATGTGGATAAAGGTGAGCCAATTGATAAGGTGTATGGGAATTTTCTCTTCTTTTCTAACAGTCTCTGTAACAGGGAGAATAATTTCCATCTGGCAATTGTACAAGATAATTTTCAGAGAACATAAGACATAAGAGAAAATGAAAGAATGTGAATGCTTGGAGTCCATATTGCAATTATTGCAACAATAATAATAAAATAATAATAAGACAAAATAATAAGAATAATTTAGAAAGCATCTTTAATCTACACAGGAATATAACACACTTTATAGTTTATTGTGCCTGGAAGGTCTATCAAAAGTAAATTGAAGAAACATTCTTACTGTTGTTTGATTTTCCCTTTGGTCTGGCAATTTCCTCCTGCTTCTTTTGGACTTTCAGCTTAAGCAGAACCAGCCTCTGTTGGGCTTTGGTACAAGGAGACATTGGGGTAGATTTTATAAAAGTACACTCGCGCGTACTTTTGTTCGCACACGGGGCTAAATTCCTGAACCAGGTCTTCTACAGAGGCAACATTCACAACCACTGGGGGAGAAGAAGTCTTAGCTATTATACCATGGCCAGATTTAGGATCCATATAACCAGGTTCTGGAAATAATTGCAGTTTGTGATAAACGTGTGCAGTCCAAAAATTTTCATATCATTGCTTTTTTTTCTATTTCATTTCATTGTAGGGGGGGAGGTTCATTTCATTTTTTATTTTAATGCACACCAAAATGGAAAAAAATAATAACAAACTCATTACTAATTTGTGACCCCTGGCCAAGGGCCATCACTGCAGTGGCTGGGCTGAGGTGGAAGAGGAATTCATCATTAGGGGGAAAAAAAATCCTGGTAGCTGCAAATTAAAGGGTAGATTTTCAAAGGGTTACACGCGTAACCCCTGAAAACCTACCCCAAACCCACCCTGCGCGCGCCGAGCCTATCTTCCATAGGCTTGGCAGCGCGCGCAAGCCCTGGGACGCGCGTAAGTCCCAGAGCTTTCCTGGGGGGGACGTGTCGGGGGTGTATCGGGGTGCGTGTCGCGGCCGGCGCGTCATCGGGGGTGTTCCGGGGACATAGCCGTGGCCTCTGGACCAGCCCCACGGACTGGACCATGGCGCGCCGGCAGCCGGCCCATCGCGCGCAAGTTACGCCTGCCTTGGGCAGGCGTGACTTTCGCGATAAAGGTAGAGGAGGGAATTAGTTAGGGCCGGAGGGCGGGTTAGTTAGGGGAAGGGAGGGGAAGGTACGGGGGGGGGGGGGGGGGTGAAAGGAAAGTTCCCTCCGAGGCCGCTCCAATTTCGGAGCGGCCTCAGAGGGAACGGAGGCAGGCTGCATGGCTTGGCGCGCGCAGGCTGCCAATTTTGTGCAGCCTTGCACACACCGACCCCTTATTTTAAAAGATACGCGTGGCTATGCACGTATCTATTAAAATCCGGCATACTTTTGTTTGCGCCTGGTAGGGTAGATTGATATGCGCGCAACCCCCGAAAACCTACCCCTGCCTCCCCCTGTGCATGCCGAGCCTATCTTGCATAGGCTCGGCGGCGCGCGCAAGCCCCGGGATGCACGTAATTCCTGGGGCTTGAAAAAATGGGCATTCCGGGGACGGGGCCATGGGCGCGGCCCGGGGGCATTCCAGGGTCGGGGCGGAGGCCTCCGGAACAGCCACCGGCTTAGGGGATGGATAGCCGGCGCGCGCTAGTTACGCCTGCCCAGAGGCAGGCGTAACTTCAACAAAAGTTGGGGGGGGGGTTTAGTTAGGGCTGGGGGGCGGGTTAGATAGTGGAAGGGAGGGGAAGGTGCGGGAGGGGGTGGAGGGAACGGAGAAAGGCTGCTTGGCGCGCGCAAGTTGCACAATTGTGCACCCCCTTGCGCGCACCAACCCTGGATTTTATAACATATGCATGGCTGCGCACGCATGTTATAAAATCAGACGTAGATTTGTTCGCGCCGGGTTGCGCGAACAAATCTACGCCCGTGCGCATGTTATAAAATCTGGGCCAAATAGCACACACTACTTCTGAAAACAAAATGAAACAAAATTAAAATTAAGCTTTCTTTTTTTCATTTTCAAATAAAATGAAATAGCTTGCTTTGTTGCATTTTTTTCATTTTGCTTTAAAATGAATGCACATCCCTAGCTATTAGTTAAAAGGATTTGTATGTAGAAATCCTTCAGGCAACCTTTGAATAACACCACAGTTTTTTAAATAAGCAGCCCTTTTTAATTCTAGAAGAGTACCTAAACTTGACAGTTTGTTTTATTACACTATCCAAAATCTGCATATCCATTACAGCTCTTAAAATGCATGCATCCTTCAGTTTTGACAAAACATGCTAATGAGATTTGAGGAATAATATTGATGGCCACTGAGGAATCTATATTATAAAGCAAAGTTGTAATAGTGCTTTCTCAGAAACCATAAGTCCTACCGTCTACAATGATATATCAATTTAAAGGTCATGATCTATAGATTCTCATAAAAGTACTGACCCTTATTCCCAAAAGTAATGAATTTTTAAAAAGTGTTTGCCACTCAAATATCATTGTGGTTGACAGCAGTGGCCTGGGGGAGGGAGATGAGGAGGGGTGATGGTAATAGTGGTCAGAGGGGTGTTGGGGAGGTCAGTGGAGTGGGAGCAGGAAATGGGAATGGCCTGGGATTGGCGGCAAAGAGAAGTTAGAATAAAAATGCAGGCAGGGTATGTGAGTCGGATATCCTTTTAAATCTCAAATGTTGCCTTCAAACTTGATTTGAGAAGCCTGGTTACAATGCAGGTTTTGTTTTGTGAGCTGGAATAATCATTTACTTAAAATAGCACAGGTGCACTGCCATGTGGAAGTTCTCTGGTTTCATTCCTCGATCGAGTCTTGTGCTTCCTGTGTTGGCTGGGGCTGATTATCCTGGGGAGTCAGTGTTTATAGCCTACGGGTGATGGGGGAGAGAGTCTTGGTCACTGCTTATGGGTGACACCTAGCATCTGGATTCAGGGCCCAGGATTACAGGGTTTCAGAGGGATCATGGGTGTATGGCCCCTGGTACAGGAGCTTCACTAAAATGACTGAACTAAATGTAAATTGGGAAAGAATATAAAATAGGGAAAAACAATTCCCGGGTAGTTCAAATGCAGGCTCGTGGCATCAGATCCCAGCCCTAGTTCCTACTTAACTGGAAGTACAAAGGAGCAGGAGCAAACCTGCTAGCTCAACATAAAGAAAGAACACAGGTTCACTCTACTTGTAGATTGATAAATAGTAGGGGTGTGCATTCGGATTGACCGCATTAGTAAAACGCAACTCATATTTTTTTTTTACTTAAAAAATTGATTCGACATAAACGATCGGATTTCCCACATATCGAACATAGATATGTTCGATATGTGGGAAATCGCGATTGTTGAGCCAAAATAAAAATTTAAACCCCCTCACCCTCCTTAATCCCCCCCCCAGACTTACCACAACTCCCTGGTGATCGAGCGAGGAGTGAGGACGCCATTTCTGCAATCCTTGGCGAGAAGCATGTGACGTCGGCGTCACGTCGAGTGACGCCGGCGTCACGTGATTCCCGGCTCGTTCGCGCCGGACGGCTCGTTCGGCCCAAAAAGACCTTTTGGCCAGCTTGGGGGGGGTCAGGAGGCCCCCCCAAGCTGGCCAAAAGTTCTTTTTGGGCCGAACGAGCCGTCCGGCGCAAACGAGCCGGGAATCACGTGGCGCCGCGTCACTCAGACGCGACGTCACGTGATTCCCGGCTCGTTCGCGCCGGACGGCTCGTTCGGCCCAAAAAGAACTTTTGGCCAGCTTGGGGGGGTCAGGAGGCCCCCCCAAGCTGGCCAAAAGTTCTTTTTGGGCCGAACGAGCCGTCCGGCGCGAACTCGCCGGGAATCACGTGACGCCGCGTCACTCGACGTGCCACCGACGTCACATGCTTCTCGCCAAGGATTGCAGAAATGACGTCCTCACTCCTCGCTCGATCACCAGGGAGTTGTGGTAAGTCTGGGGGGGGGGGATTAAGGAGGGTGAGGGGGTTTAAATTTTTTTTTTGCACATATGTACATATACCCAACTCATTGGATTTTTTTTATGTCCATATTGGCCGCAAGTGGGACCCCCTTTCGGACATAAAAAATATGAACATAAAATTTTGCTCTGCACATCCCTAATAAATAGGCCTAAGTACACATCCCATAGCAGAACTGAAGTTAAAGAAGTAGGACCACATAACTAAATCCCAAACCTGCCCCCCCCCCACACAGTTTTTTTTTCAATCTTATTTAAAAAAAAAAAGTCCACCCACAACCAAATCCCTACTGAAACGTATTAAAAAAAAATACAATGTTTTATATCTTTTTCTTCCAGAAACAATGTACAGTACAAAAATTCAAGGAAAGTATTTAGACATTGTCCATAGAAATAAATGGAGCTGTGGGATGGAGGATGGAAGGGGTCAAGGAGCAATGCAGAAGGCACACGTGAAAGTGGTTGAGTCAGCCCTGGCAAGATTTCCATGGGTATAAATTGAGGGCATTACTGGAGTAATGGAAATATTTATTTTACTACACCAATTTCCCTAAAACAATTTCAAAACCACAATTTCTGTGTGGTACAGTTTTCTTTTTTCAAGCCATACAGCTATTTTTTTTTTTAGCACAAGCATTTCTTTGTACAATAGATATTTTGCAAAATTCAAATAGTGTCCCAAAATAACATGGGTGAAGAAAATCCTATGTGAAAATGAAAGCAGTACTCAAAGGCAAATTCCGATGAAGGGCAAAGTTTGGAAACACCTTGAGATCACTTCCAAGTTTAAACCTCATTTGTCAGTACATGAAAAAGAAACAGGCAAGAGTGCAGAAAATTAGGTTTAATCCATCTTTGGGTTTTGGTAATACTGATACACATTGGACTTTCAGTTTTCACTGTTTAAGATGTGACTGGAGTGTGTCAGTGCATTCTAGCCAACAGTCCTTTAATGATTTCTTGAATGTAGTTAATCGTGTAGAATATCCTAAGAGAAAGGCCACTGCTCTTTTTGCAGATTTGTCATATTGAATATTCCTTTGACTTTCCTAGAATATTTCTGTAGCTTTATACAGGGAGCCATTTTCAAATCCTACAGGCAGCTTGCAGGTCTGCAGTCCATAGTATCTCTAAGCTCCCCATGGAGCTCCCCCATGAAAATTTGGGGCTGGTGGGAACATATGCACATTTCTTGATACAGGGAAAATGTAAGCAGGTATACGGGAGATTCGGAGGGGGCGGAGAAGATGGCAGACACTGAGTGAAGATGTGCCTTCTCACTTTGAATTTCTTCTAAATTTTCACCATGGTCAAATGAAAAGGGAATGTTTATGTGTTTCCTTCTTAGCTCCCTCCCCTATTGACTGATTCCACTGAGCATTTTATACTATGAAAGCAAAACACTGAATTGCTTGGTAACTGCCCATTGAAGTCGCTGGTGAGGGAAGGAGGGAGGCTGGCTCTTTGGGCACTGGACACATCTCTGAGTCCCGAGCTGAGGATGCCACCATTGGACCCAGCGATAGGGCATGCTGAGATGGGAACAGAAGCACTAATGGAAGACATGAAGCTGCTGAAGGGAGGGGGATCTCTTCTGGCCCTGAGTAGCATGCCGGCTGCAGGAGCGTTGGTTGAAGAGTCCTTGAATCTTGTGTTGGATCATGCTGGAATATCTTCTGGTGGCTTTGAGATGATGACAGACAGAAGATTTTCTGCATTTGGATGAACTTTAAATGAATCTGCCCCACAAATACCATCCCTGGGTGAGTCCTTGGATGGATCTAAAAAGTTGGATACTTCAGCTGGTGTTTCCACTGTTGTGACTATTATAAAATCTCAAATAGTTAGCTTAGATAATCTTTGGGATGCAATTGCTAGATTATCAAAGTTGTTTTCTACTCAGTTGAGAGGTTTATCATCTCAGCTGCAGGGATCCTTAGAGAAAGTAACTAAAGCCTGGATTTATCAAAATGCACTAAATATCACATGTGATAGGAAAAGGGTGTTTTATGGTGATAGGCAGTTTATCATAATTTTTACTAATACCTATGTGAAGCACTATCTTAGCAGAAATTGTGATTACTGTTTTGCACTTTGAGATAAGTGCCAGAATTGATGTATTTCCTACATACAACCACTGAGAGAGAGAGAGAGAGAGAGAGAGAGAGAGAGAGAGAGAGAGACTAGCTATAATGCCCTCACACTAGATAGGTATTTATATCTCCTTGGGAGGCCCACCTAGTCACTCAAGATGAGGTTTAGGCATTAGTGTAGGGGTTAGGGGCCACTTTGACATTCAAAGTGAGACGTATGAACAGAACAGTGCTCTCTCGTGAAGATTTGATGACCTTCAGAGTGAGGAAACTCACCCAAAGATGAGATTTGTGCAATGTTCTCTCAACCTAGCTTGATGTTACCCAGGTAGAGAGTCCATCAAGCTAGGTTGAGAGAACATTGTTTTTATAGGATTTATAGTGTATAGGATTATACACTATAAAGAAGATACAGGGATTTCTGAATTAACTCCTCGCATGTAATTTTCAGTTACTGTTCTAACCTCGGCCTCGGGCTTGCCCCTTTCTGGTGTGGGTAAGAGTATGCACACTATCAAACAGTCTGCACACTTTTACTTGCATTAAGGGACCAATTTCCAAATGGCCTAATCTAGCTGCATTAAAACAAGTTATGGTGGCTAGATGAACTCATCTGAAAATTGTCCTCACAGTGCTTTCTTTAAGTTGGTATAGTATTGTAAAATCCAAATGGTAAGCATTCCTTTCATTTGTTTTTACAATGCTCAGTAATCGCCATTGACAAAGAGTGCTCTGGCAAGGTTCTAGGACAACTGCCAAATGCCCTTTTTGTCTTATTGTAATCATTAGTTTCTGTTTGCACAAAAGAATAGTTCTGATGAATGCTCGATATAAACATAATTAAAGCAGCATTTTCTGCTGGCCAAACATTTTTTTTGGATCAAGAAAAAAACTCTACTATGGGATGTGTACATAGTACTGTTTATTAACTTATAGGGTTGTTTTTTCCTCTATTTATTCTCCAAAGTATTTCTTCTCCAGCTTTTTGGACCTACCTGAGGATAGTCTGAGTTTCACATTTGGTGTAAGGAGATGCCAAGTTAAAGGGTCCTTAATGATTAAAAATGACACCTCCTCAGCATGATTAAACCGGTAATGTACTGACTGCATCAGGTTTATACAGATGAACAGCTGTTGATCAGTAAGCAATAACCCAGTAATAACTAATTTCCCACTGGGGTCTGCTGTAATGTTTCTGTTGTGGTACAATACCAACTCTTTGTCAGTTCTTTCAATTGTCCTTGTCTATAGCAAAGTAGGCAGGGAGAAGAAGAGGAATAAGGAAATTCGCCACTAAATCCTGAGAGAGAATGGAGGAAAAGACATTTCCTTGTGCTTTACAAGGTATCCAGGTCTCTGATGGGAGTTAGTGGAGGTCCCAAAGTGGAAAGAAAGCCGAGAAGACTTTGCTTATTCAGCTCAGGCACAAACTATATTTCTGTCCAGAAGACTGAAATGGCTGTCACAGCACCATCACCTTGAAGAGTCAAGCAACAGCTAGCCCAGACAGCACAAACTGGAGGGGCATATGACCCCTCAGACAACTCCTGAAGAACTAAGAAAAGGATCCATACATTGCAAACTGCCCAGTCAGACTGGCTGAAACTCGAGGAAGCATTTAAAGGCTTGGCACTTTGCCAAAGCCTTTCTGAAGTAAATCCCATACTGTAATAATAATTATAGTATTAGCTATTGTGCTGCACAGGGCAATGCAAAAGGGCTTTGCTGCCAATTCCCAGCTTAGGTCTTCTGCTTCCCAGGTTGCCTGGGATGCTGCGGCTGCGGCGGGGCAGGGAGAGGGGCTGTAGTTGTCATGCAATGGTAACATCTGGTGGCCAAATTTAGGATCCATGATTGCAAGAGTCTGGAAAGAGCTGTGGTGTGTAGCCCCTGATCAAAAACTGTCACCCGCAATGACTTGACTAAAGTAAGATGAGAGGAGTATAAAATAGGGGGAAAAAAAAAAATCTCCTGGTAGTTGCTACCTTCCAAAGGGGAAATTCATCCTAAAAGGGCGTATAAATACACATACAGAAAAGGAACCAGATTTCATTTCCAATCAGAGGAACAAGCATACTTTACATATTTTAGAAACATAAAGGAACAGGTATAATTTAATTAGGAAGAGACAAATTTATGTAAAAGTCAAGAACTCTATTATCCTCAATGGGAGAAGGCGGACACCCTAGATAGACTTATTTTCAACTCAATGCAGGGCCATTGATTATGCCATATCTGCCCTAGATATCAAATATAAAATTGCACTAATAGTGAAACCTCACTCTTATTAAATGATCAAATAAATCAATAGAGCAATGAAAATACCAGCTCCCTGTGCCCCACCCCAAAATATTCACAACCTCCCCTTACAGGGGTCAATTTTAAGACCCACGAATGCACGTCCATGTGCTTTCCTGGATTTTAAACTCCGACGCGCATGCACACGGACACGCTGATTTTATAACATGCGCACGCCGGCGCGCGCACGTTATGACATTCAATGACTGCGCGCACATGCGCGTCGGAGTTTAAAATCCACGTACCCCTGTTAAACAGAACCTCTCTATATCTGGGACAAAAGCTATGGATCTACCCGGACATTTCTAAAGAAACTCAATCAAGACAAAAAAAGTTTTTAACCTTGGCAAATCAAGCAAGAACTTTTGGTATACAATTAGTGATAAGATTTCCGTGTAAATGTATAATGCGTACGGATGGTGCGAGATATGTGTATTATGAACCGGAGCAGTTAGAGAAGTTCTTGGAAGCCCGTCGGAACCAAGGGGAGGAGATTAGAACTTCACTTCCTATACAGCTGGAATAGAATAAATATAACTCTAATAACTCTCATAATGTAATGGTATAAAACTGAATTGTAATTTGAAATTGCTCTAGTATTGGACCCCCCCATATCATTTTGTAACAAGGAAATAAGAAATAATAGTTATTAGATAGTAACTCCATATGAATGGTGTAATTTTAAAGAACTTATTTTCTGTTTTGATGTTCAATGTAAATTGAATATGTAATAATTGAAATTATGAAAAAATAGAATAATAATAATAAAAAAATCCACGTACCCATGTGTAGGGAGACTGCGACTCGTGCACGCGGGGGGGGGGGGGGGGAATGTTAATAAGCTACGGGCGGTGACATGGTCGGCCGGTCCCCCCTAAACCTACCCTAACTATCCCCAAAATTTTTATTTTCGCACTTACTGCTCCTGTGGAGCAGAAGTAACCTCCACGCGCTGGCCGGCTGCCAGCACACGCTTCCCCGGGACAGGGGGTAACAGGAAGACCTATGTGAGAAAAGATCAGGACACAGCAAGGCATATGAGCTTACACTAGCTCCCAGGCCTTGTGCTGACTTTCATTACTAACGCTGCTGTTGCTTGCAGTTCACCATCGATCCTGGGAGCAGCTATGAGGGGTAAGGGAAGGGTGAGTGTGTATGGGCCGGCGGAGATTGTCACTGCTCCTCTATCCTCCCCCACCACTGAACCTACCCAAGAGAAAAATGTTGCCCTTGTCATCAGCCTGCCCTCTCTTCCCGTCAGTTGTCATCCTTCTTTGGCCCAGGACTTAAAGGAAAATGTTGCCGCTGACCCTGGCCAGGAGTATGTTTAGAGGAGGGGTCATATGAAGGAAGAGATCATATTCAGGATGGGATTGAGGGTTGGATGAAATGGAGAGGTACTGGCTGTGGAGGGTAGAGATGAAGAGAATGACAGAAGATTGACTGAGGGATGTATGAGAATTCCTGCGGGTGAGTGCATCAGCTATGGAAGAGAAGGGCTGAAGGGAAAGAGATGAGTTTGGGAGGTGAAGAGAGATAGGGGATGAGAGTGAGAAGGGATGGGGGAATGTGGTAAGAGGGAGGGGATGACAGAAAATCCATTAGGGGTTATTAGAAGGACGCGGGGATAACAGATGATCTGCCAGAGGAATGCAAAAAGGGCTGGGAGGGATGGGGGGGGGGGGTTGGCTGGGGAGGTGATAGGAGCTGGCTGATATGAGGGGATCAGCTGGAGCAGCACAAGTTAAAAAAGAATGACTGCTAGAGGGTGTGGAGGTTAAGAGAGAAGATCAATTGGAAAGGGTGGAGACTGAGATGGGGGATCAGCTGGAGTGGAGGGAGGGTGAGAAGGTGTGATGTTAGATGGGGACCGCATCTCTGCTATTTTGTTTTGGTCATCTGAGTACATGTGAATTTTCAATGCTAAAATAGGGTCACATTGGCTAACAGTTTGAGGATCCCTCTTCTAATCTGAAACATAAATAGCTCCTCAGGAAAGATTTTAAGCAGCAACTACTTCTGCAAAAGGAGGGATGACATTACAAAGCAATCCTATGTGAGGGAGTATATAGAAAACTCTCTCATACTACCTTAAAGGTCCGGGCACAGTTGTTTCACCAGGTCCTCCTTAAAAACCAGACCCGCAGGGAATCCTGGGTGAAGGAAGGAGCATCTCACCAGAGTTTAAGAACTCAGAGTCTGGAAGAGCTACATAGGCTCTTGGGAGCAGACAGGAAGCCACTGTGTGCCTGAACCTACTATGTATGAAGTCTCTATTACCTGAACTTTAAGGTAAGCTGTGTCATTTGTTTGTTTTGCACTTCATGTTTCACTGTAAATAAATTGCACAAAAGGGAAACAGCCAGAGTCTGCCTCCTTATTCTTTTGGCTGTTTCCAAGCCTCTATCGCCCAAGTTACCACACCATGAGACAGAGAAAAAGCAGAATACATGAAGAATAAAAATCTATTTGAAAATGTGAAAGCCATAGTTAACAGCTCCTCCTGGGAGATGTGGAAGGGACTTAAAGCAGGCAAAAATTCAGTGTAAACCTTGAGAAAATGGGGAAATGGAAGCAACAGCTAGAGCAACAAAATATCTTATACTAAGAACAAAGGAAATACTAGCCATCACCAGGATCTTGGAACTGGATTTATCTTTGTCAGTTCTGCACTTTATAATTTTATATCATTATTATTAATAGTAGTAAGAACTATTATATATTTTTTGATTCTTTAATTTTCTTAACCACTATAAATGTAGAGGTCCATATTCAGCTACTATGTGGCTGTGCAAGTTAACCAATTATATATAACAGGCTAACCAGCAGGGTATATTGAGCAGTGCGGTCATGCTGCTGAATATATCCAGTTATCTTAAAGTTAGCCGGTTATGAATAACCAGCCGTAAGGCTTGACCAGAGTTAGCCTCAAAAGTTAACTGGCTAACTCTGAATATTGGTTAATTTAAGCAGCTAACTCTGCTCTTCCCCGGAACGTTTTCTGTCCACCCTGGAATGCCCTTATTGTATCTGGCTAAATTAAGTTACCTTGCTAGAATTTAGCTGGATTAGGAATGAATATAGTCAGATAACTGAATATAGTTGGATAACTATTACATATCTGTCTAAATGGCTTTTGAATATGGACCTTGTAAATTTCAAAGTCATTTATGTGGATAAAACAGTGCTTTATCCATAATTTTTTTTATTGCCCACCCTTTATATGGGTACAATTACGCTTATAGTTCCACTAAGTGTATACTTTTCTGGCAGCGGAGGGAAGCTTCCTTGGGTGCAGGGTTTGAAGCTATGCATATAGTTTTGAATTTTCAAAAGTATGCACTTATTTTTAGTGAGAAAACCGGCCTGCACAAAATAGTAGGTATAAATGTGCATGGGTAATTTTTCTTAGGAAAGTTCCAAAGTGACACCTCACTTTGAAAATTAATGCAAAGTCCATGAGTAGAAAGTATCTGTGGAATTTACAAATGTGCAGTCAGTCTGAAAATTGCTATATGTACCCCTTTAGTAACAGATATACATGTTGTCATTGCCAATAAAGTTTATTGAATCAGAGAGAGAGAGAGAGAGAGAGGGAGGGAGGGGAAAAAAGATTACTCTGAATGTTATTCCTAAGTGAATCCAAGTGGAAAAGTCCTTCAGTCCAGAGAATTACAAAGGTAGAAATTGGAGAAGTGATGCACTGAAGGGGGATCTCTGGCTTTCCTAGTTAAATTATTTTTTAAACCAAGCCATTTGCTAAAAAATTGGTAGGCACATCACTAGCTTGAGATTGATTATATTCTCTGAAAACATGGAAGAAAGTGTGATCAATAGCATTTGGGGCAATAATATTACAAAAGTATGGATAGCTAAGTTCCTGAAAATATTTGGGAGGCAAAGGTAGGACCAAATGATTTGTGGACAAGAGTGCATCCAAAAGTGTTTTGAGAGTAGAGTATGGTGTGCTGGAATGTACTCTACCAAGGAGTGCCTCAAATAGTTTTGGTTTTCAGGATATCTACAATGAATATACATGAAATATATATGAACACTATGGAGACAATGCATGCAAATGTGCCTCATGCATATTCATTGTAGATATCCTGAAATTCAGACCTGTTCTTGACACTCCTGGAACAAAATTGCCTATCCCTGTACTATACCTAAAGATATACCAAAAGAAAGGTTGCTTCCATCCCACAATTTAAATATAAAATATATATGCATGGATGAATATATTTAACTTCAATGGAGGAAAAGACTTCAGAGCCTGGCCTGCATTGTTCTCATGAATGCATCAACATGCTATACGGCAAGATAATCCATAGGTCAAAAAACCTCCAAAACCTTCTCAGAGATTTATTTCATCCAAAATTGTTCTTTTTTCTATTTCTTTGTTTTCTGATGTTTTTTTTTTAACATTTTAAATTTTCAAATGAATTAAAACTTATCTTCAAGATTGAAACTCCTGATCACCGATGATTGCTAGCATTTTGCTCTATGGCTACTTCATGTAATTTATACTCATTGAATTCAGCACTTCATACCCACGGAGCAAACTTTATGCACTTTAAGTCAGTGAGAGAGTGGATTGCTCCGTGAGTATGAAGTGCTGAAATAAGACCACTAGGCTAATTACACCTACTCAGGTATATTTATGTTTGCAGTCTTTTGTGGATCAAATGAAGCATAAGTATTTAAAGCTGGATAGCAAATCCAGTAATTGGAAAACGTAAAACCTTTTTTTGGGGGGGGGTTATTTTTATGTATGTTAGCATTACCATCAGTAATGCTAATGCACAGGCAGATAGTACATGTTAATGCCGGTTGTATATCGGTGCTAGCTAGCACCTGCATTAACTGGCATTTAATGCAGGTATAAATGCTAATGCCCATTAGAACCTATGCCTCTTTATCTTGTTTTGGTGCTCAGTATACAAAAGTTACTGACTGATGTTACTTTCCCATCACTATACCATACTGTCAGAAGCTTTCCTCCCATTTTATAATTTTGACTACATTTTTACAAGCTGGGATCCATTATGCTTTAGGCAACTTGCAAACTTCTGAGGTACAGTGAGAAATTGTGAAAGTTGAATGTTACGCAATATTGACAAGTACGATAGGAAACTGATAATATATAAACAGCACCCACACACATGCGGATTACTTTGGTTTGCCAGACACATTTGTAAATGAATATTCAGTAAATAAATGGGTGCCTGATGACAGGATATGAAGAGCTTTAACGTTAGATATACCTTTGCATTGTACAACCAAATGTCTTTCCGTTTCTTTCAGATACACTCTGATACTATAATATCAGCAATACAGTTCTTGCACAGTGTAGTGGCATGCATCCCTCGTTCTTTATTGCTGCACTCTGACACATTAGGACACTGGCATTAATATGCAGTATTAACATGAATGGTAGGCAAAAACTGGCAGTAGTGGGATATTATGCCAGCTGGAAGAGTCTAGTACCATAGACTTTAGTTATACACGCAGCTGCATTTTTTTTCTAAACAGAAAATATTTCAAGTACTGTATTGGCACTAGAAACTAAGTGTTTCCAACAATATGGTATTCTTTAAAGTGTTCTCATCTGGATGAACTACTTGCTGAATTATAGAAGAAAAAAAAAGTCATCCTATCAGAAGGACAGTGTACAGGTATTAAAATAGCTGGCCTGTCTATGGTTCGGCAAGTAGTCCCAAATCTGGAGAACATCCACTTTATACAACTTCTACTTATATCAAGGACATGAGTTGACATCTGGTCTGAAGGAATATTAAAATATACTATCATATCATATTGTACTATTCCTTCAGGATATAAATATTTTTCAACAAAATTAACTACATGAAAATGTAGGTGTTACCCTCATGATATTCTTGAAATTGAAGCTTTTTTTTTTCAAATTTGAAAACATTAATCTTATCCATGAACTAGCCAGAAACTTTCTGAAATAAAATTGAACTAATAATGATTCATATAGCATAACTTATTTTCTGTAGGTACATGGCATCATTTGGCAACAACAACTGAAAAACAGTTAAGCTACACAATAGTAGAAAAACATGCAAATTTAGCACTCAGTAAGGTACATCATATTCTGCTGAAAATAACACAAGCTTACATAATGAAGCTAAAAAACAAAATGCAGTTTGAACAGTGCGTGGATAGCTGACATTTTGATAGGATCACATGACTGCAGTATTATCTAATATAGATTTCTAGTAAATATACTACTGTATAACCAAAAGTAGTCCATGTGCCTATATGTGAAGAATCACCTTTATCCTTGTCAGCTGATAAGCTGGTTGTTAATATCTTCAAAATGCATACTTTGAAATGTCTGTATGCCAGAAGTCTAAGAAGTAAGATGAGTGAGTTAGAGTGTATAGCACTGAATGAAGAAGAATACATAATTGGCATTTTAGAGAGCTGGTGGAAAGAGAATAACCCATGAAACAGTGCTATACCAGGGTACAAATTATACAGCAATGATAGGGTGGATCAACTTGGGAGCGAGGTAGCACTTTATGTTCGGGATGGTTTAGAGTCCAGCAAGATAAAGATCCTGCAAGAGACTAAATGCACAGTAGAATCTTTATGGGTAGAAATCCCACTTGTGTTGGGGAAGAGTGTAATATTAGGAGTATACTACCATCCACTGGCCAAAATGATAAGACGGACGATGGAATGCTAAAAGAAGTAAGGGAAGCTAACCATTTTGGCAATGCAGTAAGAATGGGAGACTTCAATTACCCACAAAATTATAACAAGGAGAGTCTACACAGTAACCCGAATAGGTAAACTGTAAACAAAAAGGGAAACTGTATCATTAAATTCAAATTGTTGCCTAAAGTGACGGTGTCAGCAAGCCTGACGTTGTAATTCAAAACCAGACTTCTTAAGTGATGGTGAATGATTAGAGGTCCGGTTGGATTCGGGTTTGAATTACAACGTCAGGCTTGCTGACACCGTCACTTTAGGCAACAATTTGAATTTAATGATACAGTTTCCCTTTTTGTTTACAGATTTCAATTACCCCCAATATTGACTGGGTAAATGTAACACCAGGATATGCTAGAGAGGTAAAGTTCCAGGATGGCATAAATGACTGTTTCATGAAGAAATTGGTTCAGGTACCCACGACAGAGGGAGCTATTTTAGATCTAATTCTTAGTAGAATGCAGGATTTGGTTAGAGATGTAATGGTGGTGGGGTCAATTGGCAATAGTGATTGTAACATGATCCAATTTGAATTAATGACTGGAAAGGGGACAATATGTAAATCTACAGCTCTAGCACTAAACTTTCAAAAGGAAGACTTTGATAAATGAGGATGATAGAAAAAAACTGACAGGTGAAGATGTAAAGATTTACAGTGTACAACAGGCATTGACATTGTTTAAAAGTACCATCTTAGAAGTGGAGTCCATTAAGAAAGGTGGAATGAAGGCCAACCTCCTGCCAGATTGGTTAAAAGCTGAAGTAAAAGAGACTATTTTAGCCAAAAAAACTTTCTTCAAAAATTGGAAGAAGGATCCATCTTAGGAAAATGCATAAGCATTGTCAAGTTAACTGTAAAACCCTGATAAGACAGAATAAAAAAAAATTTGAGTCATAGTTGGCCATAGAGGCAAAAATTCATAATAAAATCCTTTTCAAAAATATCCAATGCAGGATGCCTAAGAGAGAGTTGGTTGGACCATTAGGTGATCAAGGGGTTAAAAGGGCACTCAGGAAAGATAAGGCCATCACAGAAAGACTAAATGAATTCTTTGCTTTGGTATTTACAAATGAAGATGTTGTGGAGAAACTCCTTCCGGAGATGATTTTCAAGGGGCTGAGTCAGATGAACTGAACCAAATAACGGTGAACCTGGAAGTTGTAATAGATCAGATTGACAAACTGGAAAGTAGCAAATCACTCGGACCAGATGGTATATACCCCATGATTCTGAAAGATCTAAAAAATGAAACTGCAGATCTATTACTAGTAATCTGTAACCTGTCATTAAAATCATCTATTGTACCTAAAGACTGGAAGGAGTCCAGTGTAACCCTAATATATAAAAAAAGGCTTCAGGACTGATCTGGGAAACTATAGACTGGTGAGTCTGACTTCAGTGCTGAGAAAAATCTTGAAAAGTATTCTAAAAAACAAAATCACAGAATATATAGATAGACATGGTTTAATGGGACACAGTCAGCATAGATTTACCCAAAGAAAGTATTGCCTCACAAGTCTGCTACATTTTTTTTGAAGGTGTTAATAAGCATGTGGATAAAGGTGAGCCATTAGATGTCATGTATTTGGATTTTCAGAAAGTGTTTGACAAAGTCCAACCATGAGAGACTTCTAAGAAAATTAAAAAATCATGGGATAGAAGGCAATGCACTTTTGTGGATTGCAAACTGTTTAAAAAGACAGAGAATAGAATTAAATGATCAGTTTTATTAGTGGAGACAACAGTGGAATGCCTCAGGGATTTGTACTTGGACCAGTAATTTTTAATATATTTATAAATGATCTGAAAAGGAGAACGATGAGTGAGCTGATCAAATTTGCAGTTGAAAGAAAATTATTCAGAGTATTTAAATCACAAGTGGATAGTGATAAATTGAAGGAGGACCTTGTGAGATTGGAAGATTGGGCATCCAAATGGCAGATGAAATTTAATGTGGACAAGTGCAAGGTGATGCATATAGGGAAAAATAACCTATTCTGTAATCCACAATGTTAGGTTTCATGTTAGGACTTACTACCCAGGAAAGAGGTCTAGGTGTCATAGTGAACAATACATTGAGCTTGCTGGCTCAGTGTGCTGCAGTAGTTAAAAAAGCAAACAATGTTAGGAATTATTAGGAAGGGAATAGTGAATTAAACAGAGAATGTCATAATGCCTCTGTATCGCTCCATAGTGAGACCACAATTTGAGTACTGTGTTCAATTCTGGTCACCACATCTCAAATAACATATTGATGAACTGGAGAAGATACAGAGAAGGGTGACCAAAATGATAAAAGGGATGGAACAGCTCCCCTATGAGGAAAGGCTAAAGAACTTGGAGAACAGACGGCTGAGGGGGGATATGATGGAGGTCTATACAATCATGAGAGGACTGGAACAGGTTAATGTAAATCAGTTATTTACTCTTTCAAGGACTAGGGGTCATGTCATGAAGTTAGCAAGTAGCACATTTAAAACAAATTGAAGCAAATTATTTTTCACTCAGTGCATAATTCAGCTCTGGAATTTGTTGCCAGAGGATTTGGTTAAGGCAGTTAGCTTATCGGGATTTAAAAAAGGTTTGGATTTTTCCTGAAGGAGAAGCCCATTAACTGCTATTAGTCAAGCTGACTTAAAAAATAGCCACTACATAATATTACTGGCATTAATAGAATAGGATCTTATTTAATGTTTGGGTACTTGCCAGGTACTTTTATCTTGGAGTGGCCACTTTTGGAAACAGGATGCTGGACTCGATGGACCCTCGGTCTGACCCAGAATGGCATCTTCTTATATTATGCTCATAGTACACTCAACAAATGTGGTTGGTCTTGGCGGTTTTTGACAGGTCTATTGAAAAATCATATTAGTTCTACTAATATACTAATGGAAGGCTACAAAGAGGCATGTCTATGATGAATTTCAGAACACTTATAAGCTGTACTTTGCTATACTCTTCAAAGCAGTAATTTTTGTCTCCAATTCTCCATTCCAAAACAATTTAGATTTAGTTTAGAGTTTGGAAATATAGAGGGCAACTTTCAAAAATTATTTACCCAGGTAAACCGTTGAAAATTACCCACCATTTCTAGAGGTAAAACTATGTGCGGGAATCAATGGTGCATGTATACTTGCCTGGAGAAAAAATAAATGGGGTTAGGGTAGGAAGAGGCAGCAACATGCATACGTTTGCATTGTCACAACTAAGCAACATTGTTTTCCTACGAAAAATAGCTGAACAAAAAGTGCAGAGCACTTTTTAAAGGGAAAGCATGCTCATACTTTCCCTTTGAGAAGGTATGAGCGTAGCCATGGACTTTACACCAATGCAGGTAGTTTTGAATATTGCACCAGTTACTCTTCCCATACCTCTAACACCTTCCTAATTTTCAGTTGGTTCAGCAGCTAACTTTTTTTTTTTTTTTTTTTACACAAGAAGATATGAAAATATAGGAAAGGTGTGTGTGAAAGAAAGAAAAGTAGATGAATGTGCTGTTCACCACAGTATAATTTTCATATCAAGTTTTGACAATGTATAACCACCCCAGAGATGTTCTCATTCCTTTTATGGAGAGGGTACTGCACACTAGCTATGGGCTTTGCTATGATGTCAATTACAATTGATGGTTAGCATCTATTTGTGGCTTGTTAAATTCCTAGATCCACTGAAGCTGAGTGACTCATTCTGTGCCATTGACAGAACTCCGGCAAGCAGTTCAGCACAAGGACGGAGGGCTATACCTGAATGCCTATCGAGGAACGTCGCTTCCTAAGGAACTCCTCTGCTTTTGACACGAGGACGGCCTTGTCACTGGTACTTCGAGCACAGCTGCTCTGGCTCTGGGAGGCACTGCGCTGAGCTGCTGCCGTTTCCAGGGCGAGATTCATTGCCTTGTTACTGTCCAGGCTGTCGGTAGAGTTGTACAGGCCTCGGCTGTCGTGGGGCCAGGGGGATATCCTTTGACTCCGGCTGTCCTGATAGGCATCCTGCGTGGATTCCGTGCTGCTCTGCGCTGTTACGGAGATCATGGGCTTGGAGGTGGTACGAGGGGGTACTGGTGGCGGTGTTTTTTTGTAACTCGTGGTGTAAGTTACAGCTGTTAGAGGGAAGAAAAAGAAGACATGTTTATTTTTCATATGGTCACAATGCTATTCTAATATATAGGGAAGATTTGGGGTATCTGTGTGACTCAGAATAAAAGCTGTGTGAGAGAAGGTAAACGCCAGATGAAAACAGCATACTTTATTATATGGCCTCCCTTAGTGAGATAGGTTTCCATAGCAACAGGTTGACTTTATTTCAGCTTGGCAACAAAAGCAGAAAATGCTTCTGAAACTTATGTGAGAACTCTTGATGACACTACAGGTGAAAAAGGGTTTTCATGAATCTGTATGAGTGTATGTGTGTGAACACTAGAAATTGGGTCATCAAGTGCCATTTAGAATCTGATGGAATATATAAACATGGCTCTTCTTTTGGGACTTTGTGCATTTACATAACATATCGAAATTATCAATACCAAAGAGAAACAGAGGGGGGTATTTTCCAGTTTTACTCTAAACATTTTCTTCTTGCAGTTTCACATCTTCACAGTGGAAGTGATTCACCATATGATATCATAACAGTATGGTTCAGGAAAATATATGCTTGTATAATTCAAAACCAATTTAAAACAATAAAATACCTACTGTATCCATGAATAGTGCACACAGTTATGCTAACCACATACAAACTGCATGCTGTATTTGTATATCATTGACTTTGTACATTGCCTATTTATTTATTTGTTTATTTATTTATTTATTTATTTATTTATTTAAGTTCTTTTAATATACCGATGCTCAAGACAAGGTCTTATCGTACCGGTTTACAATAACAAGGGGAAACCAGTTAACATATGAAGAGAAAAAGTTACATTAGAACAGGGAAATCAAACATGGTTTTTGGAAGAAAAGGATAGATAATTACAATTCTAAACATAAAGAAGAGTTGATCAGCAGGAACGGTTGCTTCTTTGATAAACTTAAATACATATTTACATGGTGTAGATTCAATTGCAGTGTTAATATACAAATGCGGTACTAGGGTAGTGGATACTTAATGCAGCTGGGAGAGGACATCAACCGGGGGGGGGTGGGCGTCCTAGCGGGTCCATGGGTTTCTTCAGCGACACTTTTCCACGGGTTAAAAGCTAGGCAACCATGGGGTTGCCTAGCTTTTAACCCGTGGAAAAGGGCTTTTGGAAATTGACCACCCTGTCTTAGGATACAAATATATGCACAGTTCCACAAGTGCACTTTTTCCTGCATTGTAATAGAGGCATTCCCAGAGTGGATTTAGGGCAGGGGAGAAAACAACGTGCACAGTTTTTTTTTTTGTTTTCATAACTGTGTGTACTGTTTTGCTTGAAAAAAGTATCCATGGAAGCGGAAGGTACAAACTCTCTGTGGGTCTTTTTCCTTTGCCCAGGGAACATACACACATACTTAAGCTTTACAATTGGTGCAAAGACCCTGGGTAAAACGTTTTCACATATAGTAGGAAAATTGTCCCCCTAACATGACAAATGGCCTAGATATACTAAGTATTTTCAACAGTGGCACAAAATGGGAGATCCCCCTTCTTACATTTGACCCGCAGTACCTCTCATTTCATCCTGATAGCCAAGGTAACACCCTCATTAGATGACAGTCATTCTATCCATCACAGAATTTAACTCCAGTGACTTTCATAGCATTGCCCTTATTTAATATCAGAGTTTTTCATTTTGGGGGTTCTTTTCCAACTCGCGTTATGGTGCTTTTCGCATGTGTTAAGGCGTTTTTCACTTGCGAAAACGCCTTAATGGATGGTGCGATGCTAATTTTTTTTTTTTTTTTTTTAATTTAAACAATTTTTATTGGGTTTTCAGTAACATACAACAACACGGAGACGGGTGTAGTCAGATCCCTCTCCACAAGAAACAGCCCCAACTAACATACAGCAGATCTACCCCCTCCCCCCTCCCCTCCCTCTACTCTTTGCCGTACAGAACAGACAGATACAATTGGATCATGGACACCAGATCAACGGGGTAGATAGCCTGGATGTCGGGTTGGGATTTTTGTAAAAGTAGGCTGGCTTCATAAAGCCATAACGCATGATATCACATAATTTTAACACCGAAAATTACATCTTTTTCATTGGTATTAAGCTGTGCAATATGCCCATAACAAAAATTGTGATTTTTTTTTGCAAATTGTGTTTTGGGCATTTTTAGGCTGGGGAGGGGTAGATTGGGGGAGGGGGGGGGAGAGAGAGAGCACCTCTGGAGGTAGCACCATAGTAAGCAGCTATTTATGCTACTATAGGAGGCCCACCTAGTAACTAGAGATGAGGTTTAGGTAGTAGTGTAGGGGTTAGGGGCCACTTTGACATTCTATGTGACACGTACGAACAGAACAGTGGTCTCTTGTGAAGATTTGATGTCCTTCGGAGTTAGGAAACTCACACAACGATGAGATTGGTACAATGTTCTCTCAACCTAGCTCTCTCTTTCGCTCTCAGGAAATGCAATAAGTGTGGTATTAGTGCAAAAAGTTAACACAGTAATACCTGTGCTAAGATAACACACATTGTGATAAATAGGCTATTAACTATAAAACACACACCTCTTCCTATCACTTGCAATAGTTTAATGAATCTAGCCCTTTGTTTGTTGAAAGTCACATAATTAATCTGCAGAATTTTCCATGGGTTAGAGACCCGTTTCCATGAAAATTTACTACAAATGCTAATCAGCTCACCTGCATCTATAACAAACCTTTCCAAGAACTATTTTTGATGTTGCTAAGGCCAGGAAATTCATGAGTTCCTGGCTCTGGCAATGTGTTTAGCTGGCCTGGGATCTACAGAGCTACAGAGGTGTTAATGGGGGCTGTATATCACATATGAAGCTCCCCAAAGAGTTTCCAAAAACCCCTGATGCTACATGTAGAACCATGCCACCTACACACTTAACCCAAACCCTGACCCACCCACAGGCCAAAGAAGTAACAAAAAAGTATCATTTATTAGGCTGTGCGCCTTCAAGCCCCATCCCTTGTCATAAAAACTAAGTGAAGCTCCAATCTGGGGTTACTCACCCCCTATACCTCCCAAAGCTTACTCTATAGACAGAGTAGTTTTCTGAGGGCAGGCATAATCCCCATTGGTTCCTCCCCTGATGGCACCATCTTGGAACATGGTGCTGGCTGACCCCATGTTCTCAGGTACTCCTATGTGCAAAACTTCACTATTGCAAAGAACACTTTTGCAAAGTTTGTTTTAGCAAAATGGGGCTTTATGTGAAAAATAGCATTAAATACTTGTGCACTTCTGGGCATTTTACACTCTATTTGATATAAAGTCCACTATTGCAAAACATATTACAGCTTAGTACAACAGCCTCATAATCTCACTCATGAAAGAATCAGCAATTTGAGGATTTAGCATTCATCTAGACATACCACTGTAATAAATATAAACGTTGAAACTATTCTGTGACATTGCTTTAATATTTAAATACAAAGAACAGGGCTTTTATTTTTTTATAAACTTAAAGGTTGCATTTTATGCTTATGGAAAGAAGTTTCTGATAAGATGTTAAACTGAACTATGAAACAACTGGGGCTACTGTAGACAGAAATAATAAGCTAAACAAGATAAGGTTAATATAGAGAAATTGCAAAGTAGGCACACTGCACACTGATCGTGTGAAGGGCTTGATTTTCAACGTGACATACCCATAAAACGGTTTTTATGTGCATAAGTGGTGTTTTGAAAATCTATTAGGGGTTTGTGCATTCTTTTACCTGCACTAGGAAGTGGTGTTCCGTGGAGAAGGCCTAGTTAGCAAGTAGCACATTTAAGACCAATCGGAGAAAATTCTTTTTCACTCAATGCACAATTAAGCTCTGGAATTTGTTGCCAGAGGATGTAGTTAGTGTATCTGGGTTCAAAAAAGGTTTGGATAAGTTCTTGAAGGAGAAGTCCATTAACTGCTATTTATCAAGTTTAGTTAGGGAATAGCCACTGCTATTAATTGCATCAGTAGCATGGGATCTTCTTGGTGTTTGGGTAATTGCCAGGTTCTTGTGGCCTGGTTTGGCCTCTGTTGGAAACAAGATGCTGGGCTTGATGGACCCTTGGTCTGATCCAGCATGGCAATTTCTTATGTTCTTATGTAAGCATTTACGAGCAAATCTTTGATTTTCAAAAGAATGTTTGTAAATGTACATAAAAAAGTAACCTGCGCAGCCATGACCATCTGTCACCAGTGGAAGGGGGGTGGGGGGAAGAAGCGGCAGCAGCACATACGTATACAGAGTACCATAGAGACCAGATGTGGAGTAAATTGGCCGCAGCTTTATTACAACAATAACAGTATACAATCACAACTATGTACCCGAGCCATAACATAGATAAGCTGTCACAGCGCCCCCTTTTCAGTGCAGGCAGCACGTCAATTCTGGCCTGGGACCTGCCGCAACCAATCAAGGCCCTGCCTTTAGGGAGGTAACCATTTCCAGGGCATTCTGGTCACCCGCCTTGTCTAAGTAAGGTGACTGCTCAATCGAAGGATGGGGGCATCCGGTCTGCCGCCACACTGGGGCTAGCAGGCTCTGGTGACAGACAGTCCCCCATCGCATCGAAGTAGGGTATTCCACATACTGTGCATTGCCTAAAACTGGTGGCCGCCCTCCCGGCTTGAGTACCCCCGCCATAGGGCCCAGATAGCCGCACGACTTATCCGGGACCTTCCCCCAACACAACTGTGGCCAATGACTAGGATCCCAACAGCAACCTGTGAATAGCACGTTTCAAATTGTTCATGAACAGATCCTATCCCATTTCTGAGAGATGTACCCCACCGTTGTGGAACAACTCCATGCAATCCAGTTGTGGTGCATGTGCAAGCCACCCCGTTGTTGTTGAATTTGCCAATCTGTTTGTTTAATTTCTTCATCCACCACCCCCGAAGTGGTGAGTTCAGATACTGGTGACAGGGGATGATCTCCGACCAAATGAGCCTGATGCAGGGCATTAAGGACAAGTTGATCGTGATGTCATTCCTCATATTGTCTAGGAGCAGGTACCCCAGCGTGATTCCCAGATCATTGCCTCCAAGGTGTATTATTAATACCTGAGTTGCTGCCTCAATATGGGGTCCCTTTGCTGGTCCCAACACATGCCCCTCCAACCCAGCCATCACACTATCCCGTCTTTCGGCGCAACGTCCAGCTGCTCATCGATGGTATATTTCATTGTGCGCTGCTCCGCCCAGAACACAAATGAGTTTTCAGTGATCCATATCACCCGATGTTGCTGGTGAGGGCCTGAAAGACAGAAGGTGTTAACAGAATTGGTGCAGGGGGGAAAGAGGAGACCTTCCTGCTCATAAGATTCCCTATCCAAATTCCTAGGGTGTGCCAAGTCCTGGGCATCTGTTTGCCTGTCTAATATATGACAAGTATGCTGGGGAGCGCCATCTGCCGATACACTGGATGGTGAGGATCGACAATCCAGATTCAGCTGTGCTGGAGGCCGCCCCAATTCGGAAAGAGTGAGTTCTGAACTTTCCAGACCTTAGACCGGCCATGTCCAGGGCATGCTTAAGGATAGTGTTAAATTGATACTTGCTCAGGGGAAGAGAGTTGGCATGTAAAAGAAACTGTATCCCACCGGAGGGCCTGAGCACTCTGAAGTAAGCTGTGTTGGCAACAGGACATGTAACCAAACCCGGTACTTCTGCAAGTGTGACAGATGCCCCCCGGCCGCGCTGATTGGTCTTTGATCTCTGTATCTGGAGAGTCATCTTCTATCGGCAATGCAAATGTCGCAAGCTCAAAGACTGGAGCAGTCATGCCTAGCACTGGCTGTGGCAACTAGTTCACACATGCTGCAAAGAATGCAATGCAAAAAGTGGCTTGGAACAAGACCAGTTTGAGATGGTCCAGAATGACTGAAGGCAAGCAGGTAATCGTGCAGTATAGGATGGCATGTATAAGGGATTCGTGGGTTGTATTTGGCCCACCCTGCAAGAACACGCCTAACTGTGAAGTCTCTTACTGGGTTGGGCAAGCCTTGGGCCTTTGTAAAAGGTGTAACCCGCCATATCGGTTTGGACTGTGCATTAAGATGTGCTGCACTGCTTGGCCTGTGCAATATATTCCACCATCTTGTGTGAAAGACTCGGGTCCTCTAACTGGCCGGAGTCTTCTAGAACATCCACAATGTCATTGTACCCATTCAGATATGCTAACCAGGTAGATGGTGCGATCGACTGGCGCAGCAAGTTGAGTGCATCCGGGCTTCAATGCTGCAGTGGTGTACAGGAACCGATGTTGCCTTCTCTTCGGTGCCCAGAGAGAGCCTCCAGAAGTCTTTCCACTTAGAACGAGAGACTAAAAGCAATCTCATTGTGGAAACTGTAAGTGCCTCACCCGTGCCAACATGCTTATCTACAAACACCTCAATACCATTAGCCTAAGGAGTTCTGAAACAGGAGTGCCAATATATTATGTGCTGGACCGCTAGATTGTCATACCAGAATATCACCTTTCTGTTCAGCAGTTACTCATGCCATATATGGAGTGCCACCACTATATGGAAAAGCTCCAGGGAGGTGATGTTCAATGTGATCCCTGAATCTACCCAATTAATGGGGTGACTGTTCAGGATACAAACCGTAGCCAGGCATTGCACCCAGAACTGCAAACAGGAAACAGCATGGACGACTGGGCAACCAAAACGGCAGATGAAGTCCAATCTGCACCAGTGCAAGTTGCATACAGAGAAAACAACCCATGCTGCAGTCGTACTACGCCCGACTCCACATTATGCATTGCCACCTAGAAAAACATCCCCTATCTACCCCCCCCCCCCCTTACCCTTGTAAGAGTTACGCCTGTCTCTGGCAGGCGTAACTTGCGCGCACCAGCGGGCTGCTAGCGCGCCATCTCCCGACCAGGGGGCTGTTCTGAAGGCCTCAGCCGTGCCCCAGAATGCCCCCGGGCCGGCACCAAGCCCCTGACACGCCCCCTGGTATGCCCCGAATGTCATGCGCCCACTCGACACGCCCCCCTAGCGAAGCCCCCGGACTTACGCGTGTCCCGGGGCTTGTGCGCGCCGCCGAGTCTATGCAAAATAGGCTCGGCGCGCGCAGGGGCATTTTAAAAGTTATGCGTGAACCTTATGCATGTAACCCTTTTAAAATCTACGCGACAGTGTGCAGTTCTGGTCACAGCATCTCAAAAACTATATAGCTGCACTGGAGAAAGTGCCGAGAAGGGCGACCAAAATAATGAGCATGGAACGGCTGCCTTATGAGGAAAGGCTAAAGAAGTTAGGGCTGTTCAGTTTGGAGAAGAGACGACTGAGGGGTATATGATAGAAGTCTACAAAATCATGAAAGGACTTGAGCAAGTTTATGTAAATCGGTTGTTTACTCTCTCAGATAATAGAAGGACCAGGGGATAGCAAGTTAGCAAGTAGCTCATTTAAAACAAATTGAAGAAAATTCTTTTTCATACAGAGTATAGTTAAACTCTGGAATTCATTGGTTTCAGCAGCTAGTGTTATTGGGTTTAAAAAAGGTTTGGATAAGTTCCTAGAGGTTAAATCCATAAATTGCTATTACGGTAATTAATAAGCAATAGTAGCTTGTGATCTATTTAATATTTGGGTTCTTGCCAGGTATATGTGACTTGGATTTGCCACTGTTGGAAACAGGATACTGGGCTTGATGGACCCTTGGGCTGACCCAGTATGGTATTTCTTATATTCTTATGTATAAAAAACAAAATTAGAGCAAAAATTATTTAAAAACCAAAATATATTCATCTAAAAATATGTTCTATATATATTATTCTTGTAAACTTGCCAAGCTTCTAAATTGTATGATTAAAATAACATTCTAAGCTGTATTACTTTAAAGATATTAATACATTTCTAAAATTGTCTTTATTCAATAAAGATAATTGATATGGAATAAATTCCACTTATTTTCCTATCAGATTGCACACTATGGCTTGTCTTCATTTTCTTAGCATTTACAGTTATCTCTGTAATCCATTTTGAAGAGCTTGAAAGGCAGAATATAAATAATAAATAAGTAAATACAGTAGACCAGAATAAGGATGCAGATAAACTCAAACATAAATGATTCTATATTGCTTATATCTTCTGCTAATAAACAGACTGTGAATACAAATAAAACCACACTTTAAAACATCTGTATGTGAATGCAAGAAATCTGTATAGTAAGACTGGATAATTAGAATATATGGCATTATATACCATATATTATACCTTTACCTGCCCTACCTTTCTACCCGACACCCCCTGTCTATATACCATCTCTAACTTCCCTATTTCTACTCCTACTATAATGATCTTACCATATAATTGCTCCTAATCTAAGATTAGCACAATCTCTCCCCTATTACCACTTCCAATTTAGAACTCCATTACCTTCTAACCATCTCCCTTAGCTTTTACCTATTCCCCTTGAACCCTTTTACTCTATAGTATTGTTTTTAATTCAGCTCAGTTAAGTTACAACTAAATGATAGTTCTGTTTTTTTAAAAAGATTCTACTTGTTTTATGTTCAAATATTTATATACCTACCTTTTTTATTTGTATAACGCTTATATAACCCTGTTAAATGTAAAATGCTCCAGCGTAAGTTCCTGTTTACTGTACACCGACGTGATATCTTTGATGAGCGGCGGTATATAAAAACTTATAAATAAATAAATAAATAAATATGAGAATATAGACATTATAGGCATTTCAGAGATGTGATGGAAGGAGGATAACTAATGGGACACTGTGATAGGATATAAATTATATGGACTTGACAGGGTAGATCGAATTGGTGGAAGAGTGGTACTGTAGTGTATAAAAATGATGGCATGGAGTCAAGCATGATAAAAGTCCTGCAGGAAATAAAGTGTACTGTGGAATCTTTATGACTAGAAATAGGGATATGCATTTGTTTTAAACAAAATAGAAAATGATAACAAAACTGTCTATTTTGTTTTGTTTTGGCAGCACCAAGAAACAAAAGAAAAAAAATGACAATTTCATAAAGGTTATGTTTTGTTAGTATGCACTAACTGAAAATGTTACCAATAAGTTTAAAAAGTGTCAATTGGGAGATAGTTTGATAGCTAGAGGTATGGTTCTGTAGTCCCATTGGCTTTCTCCCTAGTTACTTGTTTGTGCTGCCAAGATTGCAAGATTGTTCGGTGACTAGGGTGACTGTATGGTGTGTCAGGTGGGGGACATAGACTGGTTGAGGTGATGACTGGTAAGAGAGAGGCAGCCTGGTATAGGGGGGTGACTGGTGAGAAGGAGAGTGACTGGGGTGGTGACTATATAGGGTGACAGGTGGAAGAGAGAGACTAGTTGAGATTGTGATTGGTGAGAGAGAGGCAGCTTGGTATGTGTGGCGGTAATTGGTGAGAAGGGGAGTGACTGGGGTGACTGTATGGGGCAACAGGTGGGAGAGAGGGTAATGACTGGTGAGACAGAGGCAGCGTGATGTATGTGGGGCGACTGGTGAGAGGCAGATTGACTGGGGTGACAGGAGGGAAAAAGACTGGTTGGAGTCGTGAGTGGTACGAGATACGCTGTCTGGTGTGTGTGGGTGAATGATGAGAGGTTGTGTGACTGGGGTGACTGTATGGGGTAACAGGTAGGAGAGAGATTGATTGGTGAGAGAGAGGCAGCCTGGTGTGTGTGTGTGTGTGTGGGGGGGGGTGACTGGTGAGAGGGGGAATGACTGGATTGACTGGTGTGTGCCAGGTGAGGGAGAGACACTGGTTGAGATGGTGACTGGTGGAAAGAGAGGCAGCCTTTTGTGTGTGTGTGTGTGGGGGGGGGGGGGGGTGATTGGTGAGAAAGGGGAATTGACTATATGAGGTGACATGTGGGAGAGAGAGGCAACCTGGTGTTTGTGTGCGGAAGGGGTGATTGGGCTAAGGGTATTGGAGTGATAAGTCACCTCCCACACACATCAGGCTGCCTGTCTCTCACCAGTCACGACACCAACTCATCTCTCCCCCACCCATCACCCTATACATTCACACCAGTCATTTCCCCTCTCAGCAGTCACTTCCCCCACACCCTAGCACACAGACATACCAGGGGAATTCAAAGTATGCATATCCAAAATGCCAGGACTCTTTTTTTTCCTAAAATACAAAGGGATTAGTGAATTCAAAATATGCATTTCAATTACATACTTTTGCTGACTAGAACTTGATACTATTATTACATTACTTGTTTGTTTACATTTGTTACCAGGCACTGGCCATCCACCCCACAAAAACCATCTTGCAATCTTGGCAGCACAAAGAAGTAACTAAGGAGACAGCCAGTGGGAATGCAGAACCATACCTCTAGCTAACGAACTACTTCCCAATTGACATTTTAATTTAGTGCACACTAACTGAAAATGTTACTATGTGCAAAATTAGGCTGACCTGAAATAAGCCTTTGATAAATGACCCCTTAGCTTCTTCCAAAAATAAGATTGGATGATCTTTGTGAGGCTCATTATGCATGCTATATTCATCCCATTTTTTTTTAACATATATTCTTTGAATCCTTGGTAATTATAAAGATAGACAGGAAATCTCTAGGCACGGACAGCATTACATGATCAAAAACATTCAATGTCCATCCAGAACAAAGTATGATCAGATATTGGCAAAGGACCAGTTTCTTCTATTAAACTAAGGGGGGTATGGAAGTCTTATCCCTTAACTGGGAACGAGCCGGGAGAAAGGCGAATGGTGCCGTCACCGTGCACGTCCTTTGCAAGATTTCCCCACTTACGGGGTACATACGGGATTTGTGAACAGGTTTGCACGTCCATTTAAAACTGAGTTCACATGTGCAAGCGTCCAGGCTAATTTTATAACATGTGCGCACATACGGGCATACGTTATAAAATGGACATGTCTCTGCGCACACATGTGCATCGATGTGCCTGTTTAAAAGGGAGCAGCTTTGGAGTTTAGAGGAGTTTTGCTATTTTGAGACTTCTATTTGCACCATTTCCTACCGAAGAGATTCCCCAGAACTGGACAGACTGGATGTGGATTTGTTCTTACCTCTGGTGAAGAAGTAAAGCAAAAGTTGAAAAGATCTGAGATTGTTGTACATTCCAGAAGGAGTGACTGGAGTGGCTTTGATGTCTCAGAGATTAGTTTTTGGACTTAAGGGACTTTTTCCATCTTTTTTCTCAGTTTGATGTTGGAGTTGCAATGGGGATACCTTATCCTAAGAGGATGATGGTAAACTGTTGTTTTGAACACCAAGTAGACTCTACAACTTGTTCTTTTCTCTGGACTTAGGATGAGTAAGAAAGGAAAGAGTGTGGGGTGTTTTGCTTTCTCTTATTATTATTCTGTGTTCTTTGGCCCCCCAGCCTTACCCCGTGGCACCAATCCAGCAGAGCAGTTAGTATTCAAAGAATTGTTAGTGACCATGGACTACGTCTTCGCCAAGGGCCCAGAAAGTCAAGTTTCCCCCTGCCTGATCAAACCCAGCAAAACAGTAGCCAGAGTGTAGCCGACCAGCCAACTGGGGATCCTGCTACAAAAGGAAAATAGTCAGGTAGACTACATACCATAAATATTGCTGTCCCTGGGAGTGAGTAACAAGAAATGGATCCAGTTTTTGTGATATGTCAGGTTCTTGCGACCTGGACTGGCCACTATCAGAGACAGGATGCTGGGCTCAATGAACCTCGGTCTTACCCAGCAAGGCATTTCTTATACTCATATGGTCTTAAATTGCTAAACCCAAAAAACTTCTGTTTAAGTCTAGAAGCATTCCAGCTCTAATGATACTTTAAATAAGGTCGCATTAAGTATTTGTACCACAGATATTATTAACCTTTTTTTTTTCTGGTTCACCATATTCTTTTGTCCTTGTCCACAGCAAGATGTTTTTCTAGAACCATGTACAAATTTATGGCTTTTACTCTTGCAGCAGGAAGATCCTCCTTCATTCAGGCATTGGCAAACAAACAGATGCTCCATAGTCTGCACTTTCATTATAACTCTCACTATGCACCAAAAAAATGAAGAGAAAGCTTCCAGCTTTCTATACTGTCTTGCCACATGATTTGACAGCTTTGAGGTGACTGGACAGATAAGGATGCAAGTTTTGGGCTTACTAAATCCTAAAATTAGGGGAGGAAAGGAGCTTAATGTCCTTTTAATGGTATCATTGTTATTCTAGCATTTTTGTTTTCTGTAAACTAATTTCATTTTTGTTTCTAAAGCTCTGTTTATCTGATATTGTGTATATGATGATGTGAATAAAAGTATTTTTTTAAATTAATAAGTTCAGGATTATTGAAACTGATTAATATACTTACCCCTAATTTTTCACTATGTTTCTAAAATACTGCCATTTCATTTCATGTCCACCTCTGGAGACAGAAATCACTGAACTAGACCACACTATAGCATGTCATAAGACTTCTCAAATTTATGGTTGAAAAGAATTTGAATTTTATTTTTTTTTATTTATTGCAAGGATTAAATAACTTGTTCTCTTACTGTAATACCCAGAGCGAGGTACAGGGTTATTGGGTAGTTTACATACACATGAAATAAATTACATATAATAAAGTACAATTGCATATAATACAGTACAGTGTGTGTGGTGCAGAGTATACATAACAGGCTATATGTATAGGCGTACTGAGGATAGTGTTTTGGACAGTGGGGATTGGGATAGTAGGCTTGGTTAAGAAGCCAGGTTCAATGCCTTAAACTCCCAAATTATTTTATTTGGAATCATTTCTATTTTTGTTCCTCAGTAAAGATATTTCAAGAAATACAGATTTCAGTAGCACAGAAGACGCTATTTGCTTCTCTAAGGGAAGGAAGTCAGTGACTGAATCTGTTGATGTGAGTTAACAGTCTAGAGCCTTTAAAAAATATCTAGCCTGGTAGGGTAATATTATGATGTATTGCAGACTAATAAATATGGTTCAACCTCATAAATTGACCTTTTATGAGTCATAGTTTCAGGCTGGCTGTACTGACACCATCAAGGCTCAGTGCTGAACTGTAAGTCTGACAAGCAATTTTAGCAGTATTTTTTAGTGGGTACCACTGTGATCACATCACATATTGAACCTTCCTTATCATAAGTAGAAAGGAAAAAAATCAGCACAAGGTTTTTATTTCACTTACTATAAATATATCAAGTTCTAACAGTCAAACTTGCCCTGGAAATAAAACCAATTCTTTTCAAGACTGCGGTACCTTTTTATTGGACCAACATCAGAATTATGCAAGATGTAGATTAAGGGCTTGATCCCATGAGCCCAGAATGGTAGAAAAGCCAAATGGGCTTTCAAGACAACACAGGTCCCTTCTTCAGATATTCTTCAATTATGAATGAATTAATAATGCATCTTTGCTTCTTGTGAACAATTCATAATTATTGGTTTTATCACTATATTAAGGTGTCTTTTTAAAACTTCCATCATTTTTACTAATTTGGATTTTGTTTTTAACTTGTATTTCTTTTGTTTGACTTCATTTAACAATTTATTTTTATAATTGAGCATAAGGAAGGTGTGACATCTCCTGAATAATTTGCATACTCAACAAATCTCAGGATGATTTAAGGCAGCTCTGGGTTTGAAATGGTGAGTCTCAACATTTTTATTACAACTTCATTCAGGTTATTGCTAGTGACATGCATGAGCAAAATTTGATTTGGTTCATTGCATTCATTTGGCTCCTTTTAATGCACTTTTTTAAATTGCATTTTCATTTGTTTAAGAACATAAGAATTGTCCAGTATTCTGTTTCCAGCAGTGACCAATTCAGGCCACAAGAATCTGGCAGTATTCCAAACAGTAGATGCCCAGTGATTTTCCCATTAACAGTTTAAGACTTCTCCAAGAAGTTGTCCAAATGTTTTTTTAAACCTAGCTGTACTGCTGCATTTACCATGTCCTCCAGCAATGCATTCCAGAGTTTAATTGTACATTAACACCCAAATTTACAAAGCCCGGCGCACGTATAATCCAGGAGATAATCGTGTGGTCGGGCCATGTGCGCGCTGAGCACATTTTAAAAGCAGCCCAGCACACAAATATCTCCCAATACGCGCAGAAGTACCGGGCTTGATGAAAGGGGTGGGCTGGGGGGGGGCGGAGTCTGGGTGGGGAAGGATGGGGCAGGGCAGAGGCTGGCTGGACAGCGGCCATTAGGCCCTGTCCCAGGGAAGAATTTACTTTTAGACTTCTGGTATTAGCATACAGACATTTCAAGATATGTTTTTATTTGTATATATAACTTAGCAGTTGACAGGGATAATTTGGAATCTTTTAACTAAATCTTTTCTTTATTTATAGGCAAATGGGCTACATATGCTTTTATTGGAATCTCTGTATCGGGATGTCCTAACCCCATTGCTTTTTTAGAGTGTTGAGACTGAGGAATCTTAAGAGTTGAGACAGACCCTTGTAGTTCTGGGTGGGTTTACAGAAGAAGAAAAAATTGTATTTTGTAGAATGTAAAGCTTATGTTCCTGAGAGCTGGGATTGGAGGGAGATCTTGAATTCTGATTATTCAGTATTGACAATTTTTCCCAATGCTAATGTGTGTATAGTTGCTAGCTGGATGACCCAGAAATAAAGTTTTTAGAGTTGGTATTTTGAAAGTGGTGTCTGCTTACACTTTATTTGGGCCAGCACTATGAACAGCATGGGACCAGAGTTCATGGAGGAGAGGAAGATGGTGTCTTCCCTGTCCAGTCAGTAGAATAATTGGAAGTTACCCTTGCTGTTTCTTTTCAGGTGCACTTCACCATCTGCATGACCAACAAATTGAATCCACTAAATACATTTGGGAGAACAACCCTTCCATCAATAGGGAAGTCCTCCCATCATTTTATGTGCCGCGATAGGAGAGGGTTACACAGAAATGATTTTCAGAAGATTGCTTTCATAAGGAGCTAGCTAAACTGAAAGTAGATAAAGTGATGGGGCTAGATTTTATTTATTTAAAATCTTTTCTATACCGTTGCTAAGTTATATACCATCGCAACGGTTTACATGTAGGCACATATTTAATGTAGGTAAAAGTGTACTATAGATGGGATTCATCTGAGGTCTGGCAACAATGCTGGCTGAACTTTTCAATGTTTCTTTAGATTCAGTAGTAGTACCAGAAGAGCCAGGCAGATATGGTTCATTTTCTCAAAAGTAGAAGTAAGTAAGTGCCTGGGAACTAGGCGCAGTTAGTTTGACTTCTGTGGTGAGTAAATTAATGGAATAGCTATTAAAGCAGAGAACAGTACAGTTTTTGGAATCCAATTGATTACAAGATTCTAAGCAGCATAATTTTACTAGAAGTCTGTCTTGTCAGACAAAACTGATCAATTTCTTTGACTGAGTGACCTGACAGTTGGATCAGGGAAGAACTCTATATGTAGTATACTTTAAGGAGAATTTTAAGACCCGCACGTGGAAGCAGATGTGCTCGCACATACCGGCTCATGCCAATGGACGTGGCCATTTTATAACAAATGCACACATTCGCGAATGTTATAACATCAACTGTAGGCACGTACATGTGTGCTCAATTTTATATAGATGTGCACATGTGCGCACAAATGCTGCGTCTACCGCGTAAGTGGGGGATTTTATAAGGGATGCACGCTGAGCCTACTTACTCTTTTCCCAGTTCATGTCCAGTTCGCCCAGTTTAGGGTTAGGACTTCCTAACACCCCTAGTTTTAAAGGCGCCCTTCTCCCCTGTTAGACCTAACCCTTAAAACCCCATTGACTAGCCCAGATTTTTGTATTTTTTGAATTACACACCAGCAATAGCAGAAGTAAAGTAACACGATGGGCACCCCTGATGAGCACGTCTCTTGGTCTTCCCCTGACATGTCCATGCCCCACCCAGACCATGCCCATGCCCTGCCCCTTTTTTGAACTTTTTGACTTGTGTACATACTGGGAGATACGCATGTACATGGATGCTTCTTAAAATCCGCGTGTTGGGCGCCAGCCCAAGACACACACACATCTCCTGGCTTTGAAGCACATACGGCTTTTAAGATCTGCCAGTTGGAGTTCAGTAAGGCCTTTGGCTCGGTTCTGCATACGTAACTTATAAACTGAGCATCTTTTATATGGGCCCTAAAATGACGTACTGATTTAGAAACTGGTTGAGTGGGAGGCAAAAAGGACTAATGATAAATGGACTTCACTCTCAGGAGAGGGTGTAACTAGTGTTGTGCTGCATAGATAAGTCCTTAGACTGGTTCTTTTAAAACTTTCTTAAGTGATAGTGCAGAAGGACTATTGGGAAAGGTTCCTCTTTTTGTGGATGATTCTAAAATCTGCAATAGGGTAGACGCCCAGAAAATTATGGAAAACATGGAGCAATCTAATGAAGCCTGAGGAATGGTCTAGAGCCTGGCAGCTAAGATTTAATGCTAAAAATTGCAGTCATGCATTTGGACTAGAAATCTCAAGGCAACAGCAAAATTCCAGAAAGATGCTTGGGTGCATAGGGAGAGAAATGGTCAACAGAAGAAAGGAAGTGATATTCCCCTGTATAAGTCCTTGGTGAAACTTCATTTGGAATACTTTTTTCAATTCTGGAAACCACACCTTCCAAAAGATATAAACCAGATAGGGTTGGTCCAGAGGGTGTTGTGATGAGCGTCATGAGAGTGAACCCTTGTTGTGGCATAGTTGACGCAGCCTTGTAGATAAATCTGCGAGGCCTATGCCGACAGCTGGCGAATGCTCCCTGATAAGAGACAGACTGGAGCTTCACCTATCCTAGCCGCCTTCTCCGCAGTTTGACCTTGGGTTTTGGCGGCCGGCAGGGCTTAGGAGGGTCCCTAGGATGGTTGAGTGAGCAAGAGTTAAGAGGGACAACAGGGTCAGGACAGGCAGCAGACTACAGAGACTGGGAATAGACAGTCGTGGCTAACAGCAGACAAGCATAGACAGGGTATGATACAAAAGGTCAGATCCAGGCAGCAGGCAAACATAATCAAGTCCAATGCAAGAGGACAGGTCCAGGTGGTAGGCAAGCACAGTCAGGTCCAATGCAAGAGGTCAGGTCCAAGAAATCAGGCCAAGGATGGACAAAGTCACACAGGAGACACTGGATGAGACAGCAGGCAAGGCCAGGCTGGATGAGACAGGTTGGACAAGGCAAGGCTAGAAAACAGGAACAACCAGGAACTCAGGAAAAAAACAGGAACGCAGGACAATCAGGAACAGGAGTAGCATGCACTGCTACAAGGCAGAAGACCCATTGCCGAGGTGAGGTAATGCTGCAGGGCCTCTGCTTAAATAGACCGGTTGGGCTGACATCATTGGGAGATGCTACTCAGTGTTTCCTGCACAGGGCTTATGTTTTATGCGTACATGCATATGCATGCTCGTGCCTGAGGAAAGGTAGCAGCCTGGATGAATGGCAGTGGCAGCGGCAGTCAGTGGCAAGCAGCAATGGGGGCATTCTGCTGCAACAGGAGGCCTCTGGCAGTGGCTGGGGTGAGTGTAGCGGCTCGCAGGGTAGTCCCATGAGCCACCAAACGTAATAAGTGTTTACTAAAATGGTCAGTGGTTTTCATTAGGGGGCGGATTTTAAAAGCCCTGCGCGCGTAAATCCTTCTGGATTTACACGCGCAGGGTCCTCGCGCGCCGGCGCGCCTATTTTGCATAGGCTGCCGGCGCGCGCAGAGCCCCGGGACGCGCGTAAGTCCCGGGGCTTTCTAAAAGGGGCGGGGAGGGGGCGTGCCGGGGACGTTCCCAAAATGACGCGGCGTTTCGGGGGCGTGCCGCGGCGTTTCGGGGGCGGGCCCGGGGGCATGGCGCCGGCCTGGGGGCGTGGTCGAGGCCTCCGGACCAGCCCCCGAGTCGGGTGACGGCGCGCCAGCAGCCCGCTGGCGCACGCAGATTTACGTCTGTTTTAGCAGGCGTAAATCTGCCAACAAAGATAAGGGGGGGGGTTTAGATAGGGCCGGGGGGGTGGGTTAGGTAGGGGAAGGGAGGGGAAGGTGGGGGGAGGGCGAAGGAAAGTTCCCTCCGAGGCCGCTCCGAAATCGGAGCGGCCTCGGAGGGAACAGGCAGCGCACGCTGGGCTCGGCGTGCGCAGGTTGCACAAATGTGCACCCCCTTGCACGCGCCGACCCTGGATTTTATAAGATACCCGCGGCTACGCGCGTATCTTATAAAATCCAGCGTACTTTTGTTTGCGCCTGGTGCGCGAACAAAAGTACGCGATCGCGCAATTTTTTAAAATCTACCCCTATAAGCATATGAGGACAAACTTAACAATCTAAATATGTACTGTAAACCCAAGATGGAAGGCAGAATGGGGAGATATGACAGAAACATTTAAATGCCTCCAAGGTATCAATAAGTAGGGAGCAGGCCTATTTCAACAGAGGGTAGGCTCTAGAATGAGTGATCATAAGAGGAGGGTGAAAGAGGGTAGACAGAATAATCTATGCAAATCTTTCTTTACAGTAAGCATGGTGGATGCATGGAACAGCCTCCCAGTGAAAGTGATAGTGAGAAGGATAATATCTGAATTCATGAAAGCATGGGACAAGCACATTGGATCTCTGAAGGAGTGCTAGGAATTGTAAAGGTGAGCAGTTGGTGTGGAAGGGCAGACAAGATGGCATAAAAAAATATAGCCTATGACATTTCTATGTTATTTTTGGAAATTCTGATGTTAGAGACAGCAATGGATTTTATTTTGTATACCGTTTTGAATTTTTGGAAAAATGTTGCATTAAAAATACATTTAATCTAAATCTAATCCATAATCTATGGCGCTTAATGTTTTTGTGTAAAGATAACAAAAGTCAAGAATAAATACTGGCATTGTTTCATTGGGGAATTCAAACCTACATTTACTTTGCACATATATTTTACAATTAAAAATAGTGCAACATTCATCTGGTAAAGTTTATATGTCAGCGTGATGAATGGAAGCCAATCGTGCTGTATTTCTTTGTAATCATTCATAGCAATCACTTTTAAACTAAAGCTCATGGTTTTGAAGATAAATATAGTATTTGGTTTTCAGTTAGTTGAAACACTGCCAACTTCCTGGTCTGCAGGAGGAGATCAAAAAAGGGCCAGCAGGAGTCTGATTGTGTCTTTACTAATAAATGCTGAGTGCTGAAATAAAACATGACTCTTGGGAGAAAAATAAGAGTTCTTAACGGTAAGTTGACATACTTAATACTCTGTTCCTTTGGGCACTCACTTTATTAAATTTGTAATGCCACTTCTACAGGAAATATACCATATTTTAGCAATCAAATAACTGGCTACTATAACTTTTCAGCCTAATTCATATTAAGGTACAAATGCACCCAGGATTAATGAAGTCAGTTAATTGTTTATGAAAAAGCAATTTAAAATAAACAACTATGTTTTTCTACTGCACAGAAAATGTAGAGACACAGAGCATAAAATTAGATAGCTACATTACAAACATACATTTCCATTGATTTTATTTCTAAAATACACATTTTAGGGTGAATTCTCAAAGGCTCACGCACGTAAAAAACGGGGTTTATGTGTGTGGCTGGGCCTTGCGCGTGCCGTATGCATTTTAAAATAGGCCCAGCCATGTGTATACAACCTACTACATGCACAAGTACCGGGTCTAAAAAAAGGGGTGAGCCAGGGGTATGGGGCGTCCCAGAGGCCAGTCGGGATAGCGGCCATTAGCCGCTGTCCTGGGGAAATGCGTGCCAGCAGCCAGCCGGCACGTGGAAACTACTTCTACTTAGGAGGAGCAGTAAGAAGAAAAATAACAAATTTTAGGGTAGCTAGGTAGGTGTTAGGGGTCAGGGTGGAGAGGGGAAAGGGAAGGAAGTTTAGGCAGGGGGGGGGTAAGGAAGCTGAGCGGACTAGGAAGGAACCGGGGGAGGCCCGATTGCATCACTACTTATAATATTTGAAAATTCAGCCCCCCCCCCCCCTGCTCCCGCCGCCTGCACATGCTTGCCGGATTTTTGTTATAAAATTGTCGCGTCCATGTGCGCACGCGAGGAACCATGCACGCTTCTTTTAAAATCAACCCCTTTATTCATTTTTCTGACATAGAAATCCCAGTCCAATCAATAAATTATTCATAATCCTGCAGATATTTATTCACCAATAGGAAGGTTTTTTTTTAAATTAGGTTTGGTCAAATATTGCTGGTAAGTTTCCAAGCAGTATTTCAGTATTTCCTCTGACATGAAACATTGCTATTTTAAAATAGTTAGTACAAAAGTCACTGGAAAAGCACAAAACTTACCCAGGAAACCACACTTAATTGGGTGAAATGAACATACTAAGCACTACCGGATTTAGACATTCATTGCTTTTTCAATAATCATCGGTCCAGAAAAATGAAAAATATTTTTGGTTATTTTTTTTTCAATTGAAATTGAATGTCCACTTATCTTTATATTGTAAGCTGTATCTCTACTGAAAAATTACAAGCTCTGATGGTCTCCCATTGCATTAAAATTTCACACCAGTTTGTTGATTTACAATGGTGGATCATTGAACAGATAGTTATCTACATGATGTGAATTAAATTTAGAATACAAACTCAATTTTAGAGAACAATTTTGGATTTTCGCAGTCAGTTCCATTGCTCTATATGGCTTAAATGCTGAAATTGATTGGTATTCTCTGCTGTAACGTTTGAATGATTTTTTGGACTTTTTTTTCCTCTCTTCTTCCTCTGAAGGTTTTTTTTAAATTATTTTGAGCATAGTGACTAGTGATATCATGTTCTTTATCAAATTGCCAATTGGAAGCTTCGGTCAGCCAATGGGTCAATATAAATATCAGAATACTTCTGGGGTTGTACTTGAACGTGGAGAACAGATGAGCATGTTATGGAGAGTGTATACAGCTCTTAACTTGTGCTGTATGCTAGTATTCTATACTTATCTGTTTCCTTTGTATTTCAGCATATGATTTCTATAAGACAATCCCCTGAAACTTCAAAACACGGCACATGTTGGGACTGATTGGATTAATATATATGACAAACACAATATAAAGATAAGAGGACTTTCAATTTCAATTGCCAAAAAATAACCAAAAACATTTTTTATTTCTCTGGACCGATGATTATTGAAAAAGCAATGAAGATCTTAGACCGGTAATGCTGAGTATGATGGTTCCTTTGATCATTTCATTCAATTAAGTGTATTTTAAAATAATGCCACATTTTAAACAAAACAACAACAACATTATGTTTAAAGTTGTCATAATTCATATCTAGATATATTGGTCTCCAATCTGCAAAATATCTGAGTTGTATAAATGTTCAAATAACTGGAAGTATTCAACCATCAACATATTTCTGTCAGATCAGCTTAGGGGATATTCAGCTTCGTCTTGGACAGATTTACTCCTGTGCATAATTTTTGGCACACCTTCAGATTTTGCAGAGTAGAGGCCATTGATTTACAAGAAAGGTCTGGATTCACAACATCAAAGAAATACATTTACAGGTGAATTTTAAAAGCCTGATGCGCACCAAAACCGGGAGATATGCAAATATGTCAGGCCGGCACCACCGATCAGATTTTAAGAGCTCCCTTTACATGTGCGTATCTCCCTCTGTACGCAGAAATGAAAAGTTCCAAAAAAGGGGTGGGGCATTGGCAGGTCTGGGTACAGCATGGGCGTTCCTGGATTTTAACTTCAAATTAGCGCGTAAATACATACAGGCACGTGCCGGGGGTTCCCTGCTGCATAACTTTGCTTCTGCTATGGAGGATGTGTAAGTAATAAAATATAGATAAATATTTCCCCTGTGGATCTTTAAGAATATATGATTAGGGTACTCAAGTTTATATTCTACCTTCGGAAAGAGAAGGTGCTACTGGTGCAAAGGTCCTTACTGTTTCAACTTCTACTGATTTCAATATAAACTTGACTGATGTCCTAGAACACTTGGCAGTGGACATGGTCAATAGAGGCAAGCTCTTGGCCTCATTTTTGTATCCCCAGGACCAGGATACAGTCCTGGGGTTGTTTTTTCGCAACCGTCTTTCCCTATTTAAAGGCCAGAAGGTTTGCTAGAGAAACCCAGGATTGTCGACATTAAATTTCTTTCAATGAGGCAAGAAGCTGAGCATGTTTTGTGTTAACTTAAAAAATCTGCAATAAATAAATATAAAAAAAAATAAAGAAAAATAAATAGATCAGTGGGGTTTTAAGGGATGGGGCTAAGAAGGGAGAAGGGAGTCTATTAAACTAGGTGTTATAAAATGGCCGCATCTCTGGGTGCATGCCAACAAATGCGTGCACATGTGTGCCCTCACTTCTGTTTAAAAGTTACTGTCCCTGGGACTGATTCAGTAACTGTGCTAAGCAGATGAAATGCTGTGTTAAATTGATTAAGCATGGCCGTACATGCAGTAGTGGATAAAGTAATGGAGTCACTACTAAAGAAGAGGATAGTGGAGGATTCAACTAGGGGCAGAGCTGTACTGCTACCTAGCACATCCACAAGCAGTGAGTGGATAATGGAAACATATTCTGAGATTATTAGCTGTAAACTAAGCAGGGGCAACTGATAAATGAGTAATTGATGAAAAAGTAGTAGAAATACCGCCAATATGTGGTGGGATCTCAGATGACAATGCGTTCTTTCCTGAGAAAGCCACATACAGCATATACTTTGATGGTGTTATGACATGATGCGTACAGGTCACCACTATAATGAATCTATATAGCCCCAGACATTGGGCTTCAAGTGCTCAATGGGAGAGCAAGCTGTTTAGCACAAACATCCTATTAGCACAAAGGAGGATCTGTTACATAAAGAATAGATGTATGTGGCCAAGGCAAAGTAGATACAACATCTCATCAATATTCATGATATGCACCTTACTTTAGTGATACCAAAGTCATTTATGGTCCAATTACTCAGGGACCATCCACCTGAGAGCAGGGATGGTAACTTTCAAACTGGCATGTGGGCTCACTTTGGCACATGTATATTGGCACACGTACAGATTCACAGCCATTTTATAACGTGCGTGTACATATGCATGCATGTTATAAAATAGCCTGGCCATGCAAGTGAGCCCAATTTTAAGTGGGTGCACCCCTAAGCGCTCAAATCCCTAGTCTACCATGTAAGTCTGGGTATTTTATAATGGGCACGCATCCATGCCATTGCCAGTTTCACCAGTTCATCCTCCAGTTTGCCCAGTTAAGATAGCCAGCATTCCCCCCAGTTACTCCAGACCCTTTAAACCTGGCAGAAATAGATAACTTATTTTATTTTTAAAGTTACACCTCCTCCATAGCAGAAGTAAAGTTATGCGGCAGTGGACCTGGGAGTGTGCCAGGGCATGGAAGTACCATGTATGCACACATCTCTTGGCCACACCCTAAAACACCCATGCCCAGTCCAGACCATGCCCAGACAATGCCCCTTTTTGAAATCAAGTGAGATTTGCATTATGTAGTTGTATGTTTTATATTTTATTCTATTTTTGTACACTGCTTTGGGTGGCTTTTATTTTAGAGTCCAGGAAAGCAGGCTATGAACACAATCAATCAATCAAAATAAATAAATAAATGGATCTTATTTGTCATTTTATTCTAAGTTGCTTTTTTTTTTTTTTTACAAAAACATTTGAATATATTTTCACCTATTTTGTATCGGTAAACAAGTCACCATTTTTTCTAAAGTTAGTTGCTAGTTCTTTTTATTAGTACAACTTCCTTGGGTGTAAAGCATTTTATTAAAAAAAGGCAAAATTGCAAGGGAGAGGAGGAATGTTATGCATTACTGACAGATCCCTCTGCAAGTGCAACAAAAGCCATAAATGGTTCCCTTATCTATGCTCAATGGTGGCTCTTAACTATTTGCAAAGGAAAAGGGGTGTGGCTGAGAGAGAGAGACTCTTTATAAGAGTCTCCTATTAGTCAACTTTTTATATCACTGTAGAAGGGCCAGCTAGTAACTTGAGCTGAGGATTTGGTGGTGGTCTAGGGTTTGGAGGGGCTGTTTTACTTGCACAATCAGAGGTACCAACAGTACAGTACACATCAGTGAAGATTAGATGTAATTTGGGTGAGGGAAGGTACACAAAGATGAGATTTGTACAATCTACTCTCACCCTAGCTTGATAGCAGCTAGGTACTAGGTAGAGAGTGCATCAAACTAGGTTGAGATTACAAATACAAATGTCCTTTGTGTACCTTTCCTCACTCCAAATCACAACAAATATTCACTGTGTACTGTACTGTTTGTACCTCTGATTGTGCATGTAAAACTGCCCCTCCAAACCCTAGACTACCACCAAAACCTCAGCTTGAGTTACTAGCTGGCCCTTCTACAGTGATATAAAAAGTTTGCAAATAGTTAAGAGCCACCATTGAGCATAGATAAGGGAACCATTTATGGCTTTTGTTGCACTTGCAGAAGGATCTGTCAGTAATTCCCTTCTCATCAAAGCATTAGGAATTTATGGTGAAAAATGTTGATAAACTTAGGCAATAATTAAAAATGTATAATAGTGATATTCTTGTTGGACAGTGCAACTGGAAAAGAAATACTACTGTTCCAGTGAATAGTAAGCATCTTGAGGTCCATATTCAAACACCATTTAGACAGATATCATAATAGTTACCTGTCTAAGGCTTGATTCATCAAGGTATTTTTCCATAGACACAGAATGGGAGAAAAGCCTTGGTGAATCAGGCAGTAAATGGTTTACCTGGTTATATTGAACACCTATCTGGCTAGAATTTAGCTAGATAAGTCGGGGGAGGGCTGGAGGTATTTTGGAGAGGAGAGGAGTTAGCTGGATAAATTAACTGGCTAACTCTAATATTTAGAGTTAGCCGGTTAACTTATGTGGCTAACTCTTCAGGCCTTAGGGCTGTCCTAAAGTTAGCCAGTTATACATAGCCATATCTGTATATGTTTATCCCGCTAACTAGTCGAGCCACTCTGCCTGAATATTGCTCCCCTTATGTTTAATAAAACAGCTGCATGGTGGAGAAAAAAGCAAAAAGGCACATCTTTTATGGTGCTAGAGTAGATTTACTACAGATCAAACTTTCACTCCAAAATAACTGCTATCTTTCCCTTAATTTTACTTTTTTCCATACCTAACTTCAAGAAGGATTTGATGCAAAAAGAAAAAAATATTTCAGGGACAGTTATGTAAAAATGACTAGGGTCACCAAGTAGTGTGTTACAGGGTCTGGAGAGTTCCAGCTTTCCAGGGTTAAGGAGAGGGCAGAGAGGTTCTGCTATGCATGGCTTTTGCATTTTGTAATGATCCTTCCTGTTTAAGGAAGGTGAGAGGGGACATTTGAAAGTTCTGTTCCATAGCTGAGTGCTGTAATGGTGTGAGCTAAGGTAGTAATAATTAATATATATATATATATATATATATATATATATATATATATATATATATATATATATTTATTTAGATTTATATTCCGCTTTTCGCACTTTTTTCAGCGCTTCAAAGTGGATTACATTCAGGTACTGTAGGTATTTCGGTACATACCCTCTAAGAGGGGATGGTTTGGGAAAAGGTTATTTAAGATGCTTCTTCCAGGCATCTTAGGGGAAGTTGAAACAGATAAATCTAAAGAGGTCTTGGGACTGTAAGGGCTTCTGAATCAGAAGTGTTTGTTAATCTAGAGAACATACGAACATGCCATACTGGGTCAGACCAAGGGTCCATCAATCCCAGCATCCTGTTTCCAACAGTGGCCAATCCAGGCCATAAGAACCTGGCAAGTACCCAAAAACTAAGTCTAGTCCATGTTACTGTTGCTAGTAATAGAAGTGGCTATTTTCCAAGTCAACTTAATTAATAGCAGGCAATGGACTTCTCCTCCAAGAACTTATCCAATCCTTTTTAAAACACAGCTATACAAACTGCACTATCCACATCCTCTGGCAACAAATTCCAGAAGTTAATTGTGCGTTGAGTGAAAAAGAACTTTCTCCGATTAGTTTTAAATGTGCCCCATGCTAACTTCATGGAGTGCCCCCTAGTCCTTCTATTATCCGAAAGAGTAAATAACCGATTCACATCTACCCATTCTACAACTCTCATGATTTTAAACACCTCTATCATATCCCCCCTCAGCCGTCTCCTCTCCAAGCTGAAAAGTCCTAACCTCTTCATCCTTTCCACATAGGGGAGCTGTTCCATTCCCCTTATCATTTTGGTCGCCCTTCTCTGTACCTTCTCCATTGCAATTATATCTTTTTTGAGATGCGGCGACCAGAATTATACACAGTATTCAAGGTGTGGTCTCAACATGGAGCAATACTCACCATGAAGCTTGAAGGATTCCTATAGCCATCTAAAAGAAGGAACCCTAAAGTCCTTGCTAGGAAAGCTCCAGGAAAGAGATTTTTGGACCATGTTGCCCTTTGAATATTTTTTTTCTTCAAGGAGAGTTTTTTGAAGAGGAATATCTCTGTTTCCATTGTGTCATTTTTGGAACTGTATCCTGTGTCTTAACTGAAGAATTCTACTCTGAAGCAGTGTTTAGTTTTTGGAAATCACTATACATTTTCCTTATTTGGAATCAACAATTGTTGTGTATATTTGGTAAGTCTTCTGTTGGGACTCCCAGAGACTGCTCTGGTCCCCACTGGCGATCCCTGGAGGACCTTGACTGTTCCCGGGGCTGAAGCAGCGTAGCTCATCACCTCGGCAGGCTCCGAAGGTGACCTCGAGGAAAAGGGGGTTACAGTTACTTTACAGATGGGAAGATGATTGCACACATTTCTGTCTACTTCCATCCTCCAAAAGATAAGGAATTCCCCTGCAAGAAAGGCAGAACCTGCCAATTGGAATGGCAAATTCAAATTTCTGGAACATAAATCCTTAAATCTGAATCTGCCATTTACTGCCTGAAAGCTGCACCAGAGCTGTAGTAGTTTCACAGTAGTGCATTTAAAAATGAAAAGCCAACATTATAAATTGCTGTAAGACAAAAATAAGACCATCCAGTTCTGTAGCTTCCCACTGACTTACATCCTGCTTTCACCAGGGTGATTACAAGGAAACTGCTTGCTGTGCAAGCCAAAAAATGACATGCATGGCTGATTGATCTGTGAAAGTGCAGCTGTCTCCTAGTAAAACCATTAAAATAAGCTGGCGAGAGCAGTCAATGAATAATAAGTCACGCTTTGAGGCTTTAGCTTGAATCTGTGACGAATCATGAGTGAAAGAAGCTAAGATTGCTCTTATTACGTACCTATCAGTGGAAACATTTTGTCTTGTAATTTAGCAAAAATGAGAGAAATCTCTGAAAGAATAGCAGAATTTACAGGCTCTATTCCCTCTTCAAGAGGCTATTATAAAATGGAAAGCAAGTAAAAAAGATTGATACCCAGATGTTCCAGCATCAATCGCTGAGGTACTTACAAAATCAAGAGCACTATTAAAGTTGAACTGAGTTCTTTAACGTCTCAGGAAGGAATTTATATATTGAAATAGAATAATTTTATCTATTGAGGAGTTTCTGTATTGCAAAGCATTTTTTCACTTGCTTCAGGGAGCTGTAGTCCTTGGGGGATGGTGTTTTCTTTGGTATTGTATATGTGTTCCACTTTTCCAGTGTTTGTTTGCAGTATATACAGTACGTTTTACCACATCTGTCATTTACATTCTTTCCAACAATATTTTATTGCTTCTGCTATATAAACACACCTTAGGGAAAAAAAAAATTGGAAATAAAGAAAAATGAATGAAGTTAATATGCAGAGTCATTGTGAGATTGTATGAATGGACAATTCCATTGCCATTACAGATGAAAAGAGGTTATCTAAATACAAAATATATAGTCAACAGTATAGTAGAGCATTTACAGTAATGCGTCTTGCAAACAAAGCAAGTTTACATACTGTAAATGGGTTCTTTGTAGACAGCAGGATGAATTAGTCATGACACATGGTGACATCATCTGACAGCACCAAACAGACCCTTCCTGAACATACCCAGATCAGTCCAGAAAAGTGGGTTGTGTATCCCTACCAGCAGGTGGAGTCAGAGAACAATAAGAACTTTGGGCACTGCTACATAACGAGAGTGCCACCTGCAGTCACTCCGTATTTCTCTGACTCCAGCGGGTGGTACAGATGCACACCTGCAGTCTTTAGTTATATTTTTTATTTAGTTAGTTTGAATTTAATTTTTTGGTTTACAGTCACTTCCTGAGGTGTTAGGCACCTTTGTGGGCCATCCCTCAGTAGAAGCCGGGCGTCCGGGGAACTGGATATTCCTGTCAGGGTTTTGCCCGCCACATCTGACGACCAGGGGTTTTGCCCGCCACATCTGACGACCAGGGGCTCCTGGCTACTCAGCACCGTCTCTGCCACAGCTGCTCCCTTGTCTCCTGCAACAGCTTTTCTCTGTGTCTTGGTAAAGTTTAATTTAAAAAAAAAAAAAAAAAAAGAGCTGTTTTCACTGCGGCTGACTGACAGTCTTCAGTGCTGAGGTAAGGAGAGGTGCAGGAGGGACCGGCCGGGGAAGCTGTCAGCAGTGTTTCCCTCAGCTCCCGGGGCTCTGGGTCATTTTCTGAGGGCAAGGGTGAGTTTTTCTCCGTGTGCCTCGTTTACTCGCTGCTTCCCTGCTGGGGGCCTTGCGATTTCACTATAGACAGGCTCCTTTCCCGCGGCATGGCTGCGCGCGTTTTTCTTCTCCTCAGCCGGTAGTTTCTTAGCCCACAGCACGAAAAGTTTGTTTTTCCCGTCCTGCCTGACTGAAATTTTCTCCGCATCGCGGCTCCAAGCGTTTCTTTTTTTATTTGCGCCCTTTTCTATTTCACTTCAGACTATCGGCGCGCTGCTGTGGATGGGACCGAAAACAGAATCGCAGGCCTGCCGCGTGTGTGGGTCATGTGGCTAGGCGTTAGATGCGGACTCCTTACGTGCAGCGTGTTCCCCGGGGTTAGAGGGCTGTTCAGGGCTTTTTACCTCCTCCCTTGGGGAGGGAACGTCTGTCTCGCCTTCGTGGGAAGAGGATTCTCCACCAGTTCTAGCCCCGGTGAGGGAAGACCTCACTGGGGGAACTGATATCACCCCAGCCGACTCTCCAGTGGGGGAGGGGGACCCGGAGGGGTTTTCCCCAGAATTTGTCCTCCTTATGCACCAGGCTTTCCTGGCAAGGAAATGCTCGGGGGTAAAGCGGCCCAGTCTCCTGGAGGCAGGTTCGGACCCATCTGAGAAAAGAGGTCGGGGTACGGAACCTCGTCAGCTCCTCTCTGATCAGGCTCACCCCACAGGGGATTCTCCCCAGGATATGTGAGATCCGATCCTGGGGTCTGATGATCTGGATGAGCCCGATGACCCTCCTGTGGAGGGGGATGTCCCTAGCGTGTTGTGTTTGTTCAAGCAGGATGAGTTAAGATCCCTTATTCCCCAGGTCCTTGAAGTTCTGGGACTTAAGGTTTCTCAAGAAGAGTCTGACAACGAGGGCGTCAATCCAGTCCTCGACGGCATTAGGGGTCCCACAACATCTTTTCCTCTGCCTAAGAAGGTTCGCAAACTAGTGACCCGGGAGTGGGAGACTCCGGATTCCTGCTTGAAGGTGGGTAGAGCTATGGAGAAACTGTACCCGTTATCATCTGATGTTTTGGATTTATTGAAGATTCCAAAGGTGGACGCCGTGGTCTTGTCAGTCACAAAAAAGACCACTATCCCGGTTGCTGGGGTGGCTGCCCTTAAGGATATGCAGGACAGCAAGCTGGAGATCCAAACTGAAGTGAGCATTTGAGGTTGCCACACTAAGCCTTCGGGCAGCGGTTTGCGCTAGCCTCATGCAGAGGGCCTGTCTGTGTTGGGTCCAGGAGTCGGCTGCCGGGGCCAGTACGGGCGACAATGGGGCTCTGCAGCCCACCCGCCTAGAAGCAGGCATCGCTTATGTTGCAGATGCTTTGTATGATCTGGTGAGGACCTTGGCGAGAGGTATGGTGTCCTTGGTGTCATGCGGCGTCTCCTCCGGCTGCGAAATTGGGCGGTGGATTTGTCCTCCAAGTCCCAGCTTTGTAATCTACCCTTTAAGGGCAAGCTCCTGTTTGGGGAGGATCTGTATCAGCTAGTAAAGCTGCTTTCCAAATCCAAGGGCAATCGGTTGCCGGAAGATAAAAGATCTTCTAAGAAAGTCTTCCCTCCTTGAGCTAGGTTTCGGGACTCTTGCCGCTTCAGAGCGGGTAGATACTCCGCACTTCCTGTTTCTAAGCCTGCTTCGGGGCGCCAGCAGTCCTTTCGAGGGGGTTCCCGGCCCAGAAGAAATTCGGGACATCTTGGTGCAGGAAATAATAAAAACACCCAATGAAGCCATGAGCACCCATTCCTTCATCAAAGCTGTCGGAGGCAGATTATCCAACTTTTACACAGAATGGGCAAGAATTACATAAGACTGCTGGGTTTTAGAAGTGATCAAAGACAGGTATGCACTGGAGTTCTCGCACCTGGTCTGGGAGGTTTTTGTGGCGTCCCGAGTAGCCTCAAGTGTCAAGCGAGAGGCGGTCTGGATGACTCTTCTCAAGCTCAAAGCTATCCCAGTTCCGAAGGCTCAACAGGAATGAAGTCAGTACTCCATGTACTTTGTGGTCCCCAAGAAGAAGGGAACGTTTCGGCCCATCCTGGATCTGCAGAAGGTGAACCGTTGCCTTTGGGTTCCACGCTTTCGTATGGAAACCCTGAGAACAGTGATAGCCACGGTTCGAAAAGGGGAGTTTCTCGCTTCTCTGGACCTCATGGAGGTGTATTTACACATTCCGATCTGGCTGAATCACCAGAGATTTCTGCAGTTCAAGGTCTTGGGATGACACTTCTAATTTCGAGCCCTCCCATTTGGTATCGCAACAGCTCCTCGCACGTTCACCAAGGTGATGGTGGTGGTGGCGGCCTTCTTTCATCAGGAGGGAATCTTGGTTCACCCATACCTGGATGACTGGTTGATTTGCGCAAAGTCTCGGGTGGACTTCAAGAGACCAGTGCACATGGTTATGTTCACATTGCGATCCCTAGGTTGGGTAATCAATGTGCAGAAGAGTCACTTGGAACCCACTCAGAAGTTGATTTATCTCGGAGCACAATTTGATACCTTGCTGGGCAAAGTGTTTCTAGTGGCAGACCGAATAGGGAAGTTGCATGAACAAATACATTCTCTTCTTCGAAGGAACAATCCCACAGTGTGGCATCATCTTCAGGTCCTGGGCTCCATGGCTTCAACCTTGGACTTGGTTCCTTGGGTGTTCACTCACCTAAGACCTTTACAGCGTGCGCTTTTGTCTCGCTGGAACCCGGTGTCGGAGCAATTCCATCTACCATTGCCTCTATTTCCGGAATCCAGAGCCAGCCTGTCATGATGGCTGTCACTGGACAATCTGGAATGGGGGGTGGATTTGGACACTCCAAATTGGCTGATAATCTCCACCGATGCCAGCCTCTCAGGTTGGGGGACGGTGTGTGCAGACAGGTCCACCCAAGGGCTCTGGTCGGTGATGGAAAAATCCTGGTCCATAAACCGGCTTGAGACCAGGGCTGTACGCCTGGCCCTGTGGGCGTTTCTTCCCTGGATCCAGGGCAGAATGTTGCAAGTCTTTTCGGACAATGTGACAATGGTAGCGTACATCAACCGGCAAGGCGGAACGTGAAGTCCCGCCTTAGCACTGGAGGCACATCTTCTGTTCACCTGGGCGGAGCACCATCTCGAGGGCATTGCCACATCCCATGTCGCAGAAGTAGAGAATGTGCAAGCTATCTCAGCCGTCAGTAACTAGACCCAGGGGAATGGGAACTATCTCTCGAGGTGTGGAATCTCATTTGCGCCAGATGGGGAACACCTCAGCTGGATCTGATGGTAACGCAGGCGAATGCAAAAACAGTTTGTTTATTCAGCCGTCGCCGAGAACAGGCCTCGGTGGGCATAGATGCTCTCGTGTGTCCTTGGCCCACGGGGATTCTGTTGTATGCCTTCCCGCCCTGGCCCCTCATAGGTCGGCTTCTCCTTTGCATAGAGCGGCACCCGGGAAGAGTGATTCTGGTGGCACCGGAGTGGCCACGTCGTCCGTGGTTCACGGATCTGGTACGCTTGGCTGTAGAGGGTCCACTTCAGCTGGCTCATCTAATGCATCTGCTCCATCAGGGGCCAGTATTTTCGGATCGGGAGGATCGCTTCTCTCTCGCGGCTTGGCTTTTGAGAGGCGACGTTTACGCTTGAGGGGTTATTCAGAATTAGTCATTTCCACTGTCCTACAGGGGAGACATCCAGCCACCTCTATGGCCTATGTGAGAGTTTGGAAGCTTTTTGAGACATGGTGTCATCAGCGTTCCTGCGACCCTTTAGCAGTGTATGTTTCTCAGGTGCTTGACTTTCTGCAACAGGGCCTCATTAAGGGCTTGGCGTTCAATTCCCTTCGTGTACAAGTTGCAGCTCTAGGTACCTTGCAGGGAAACTTTGACGGCTGTTTTCTGGCAGCGCATCCCGATATTGCTTGGTTTCTTAAGGGGGTCAAACATTTGCGCCCTCCCATCCATTCGGTGTGTCTGGATTGGAGTTTGATTTTAGTCCTGCAAGTTCTATGTGGTGCTCTTTCGAGCCTCTTCGTGGAGTTTCCCTGAAAGATCTGACTTTGAAAACTGTGTTTTTGGTGGCCATTTGCTCGGCCGTTGGATCTCAGAGTTGCAGGCGCTGTCTTGTCGGGATCCTTTTCTTTGGATTTACGATGATCGGGTATTGTTACGTACGGTTCCGTCCTTTGTCCCTTAGGTGATTTCAGCCTTTCACATCAATCAAACTGTGGAGCTTCCGGGGTTCCCTAACTGGTCCTGGGAGTCTTCTTAGAACAGAGACCTTCATCTCTGTTCTAAGCAATAAGGCAGCACGCCTTATTGCTTAGAACAGGTAACCTCCAGATAACGCAATAAGGCGTGCTGCCTTATTGCGTTATCTGGAGGTTACCAATGACTTCAGATGTTCTGATCATTTGTTCGTTCTCTTTGGTGGCCCAAAGAAGGGGGACAAAGCATCAAAGGCGACCATATCTCGGTGGATTAAGGAAGCCATTTGCGCAGCATACATAGCCCGAGGGCGTCAGATGCCTTTGGGTCTCAGAGCTCATTCCACTAGGGCTCAGGCTACCTCCTGGGCAGAGTGTCAGTTACTGTCGCCTCAGGCGATCTGTAGGACAGCGGTGTGGTCGTTTATTCACACTTTTACGAAACATTACCGATTGGACGTTAAGGCTTCTGATGAACCATCCTTCGGGGAGAGTGTGCTTCGTGTGGGTCTTTCGGGTTCCTGCCCAGTGTAGGGTGGCTTGGGTACATCCCACTTTTCTGGACTGATCTGTGTATGTTCAGGAAATGAAAAATGGTTCTTACCTGCTAATTTTCGTTCCTGTAATACCACAGATCAGTCCAGAGGCCCACCCCTTTCTTCAGATACCGAAAGACTGTCTTGGTCATAACCTGCTTAAGTCTTTTATTGTTGAAGCTTCTTTTTTGCAGACATGATTCATGAAGCAGTTTTTAGCAGTTGTTCGGTCCGTTTTTTGCCAGCGATGAAGTGGTAGTCCGGAAATATGGTTGGGTGCTACCCTTCGTTATTTAGTTCTGTTAGCATGGGCTTGGGTACAGGTCAATACTGAGTGACTGCAGGTAGCACTCTTGTTATGTAGCAGTGCCAAAAGTTCTAATTGTTCTCTGACTCCACCTGCTGGTAGGGATACACAACCCACTTTTCTGGACTGATCTGTGATATTATAGGAACGAAAATTAGCAGGTAAGAACCAATTTTCATATCTCTCTAGGTTAGTAAAGCTTTTATTATTGGGCATGTGCTTGAGTTTCCACACATGTGCTGCTTCGTGAGCTCCTCCGTCAACTGTGGAGCTTAGATTTAGTTAGGAAGTCGAGTCTCCAGGGAGTCGGATAGGTATCAAGTATGGCTAATTTATCCTGCTGTCTATGAAGAATTCCATTTAAGGTAAGCAAACTTGCTTTCCTTGTCAACAAGCAGGGCTGAATTAGCCACAACAGGTGGGGACTCCCAAGCTGAGGGTGGCGTGGCAGAGCACTCCTCATAGAGAGTAGACTACTGGGTGAACAGGCTGCACAAAACTGCTTGCTGAAACTTATTGTCACTTCCGGAGAGATTGTCCAGACAGTAATAGGACATGAGTGTGAACTGACAACCATTGATGAGCCTTGACAGAGTCTGTGATCTTAAAGTCAGCCACTATATAGTATTGCACAATACAGTCTGCTAGCCAGTTAGACAGCGTACATTTGGTAACAACCAAGCGTAGCCTGTTAGGATCACAGAAGATGAAAAGTGGAGAAGCCTGACAATGTGGTTGAGTCCTCTTTAAGTAATCAGCTAAGACTTTTTTTTTTTTTTTTACAGTCCAACAAATTCAAGGCCTTCTCCCCTTTATGCACATGAGGCCATGGAAAGAACATGGGCAAAAGAATGGCTTGATTCAGATGAAATGCAGAGACTACTGTAACCCCATCTCCGGGTGCAGTCGTAAACCCTGATGGGGCCATAAAAGTATTTAAGTGTCTCTTTAGGTGCTGGGTCACCTCGGCTAGCTCTTTACAGTCTCTCTTTCTGCAGAGTGAGGATTCTTTGTTGGTGGGGGGAAAATGCATCGTTTAGTGCCCAGAGTGACAGGGCTGTCGTTTTTGCGACTGTTTAACCGGCAGTTGGACGTGGGTTGTGGAGGCGCTAATCCCCTTATTGCACAAGGGGATTAGGTAGCACCTACACAACCCACATCCAATGTGCGGCGAAACTAATAGTGCTCATCACATGCAAATGCATGTAAATGAAGCTATTAGTTATTCACTCCAAATGGCATTAATAGCTGAACACTCTTAAAACTAGTATAGAAAAGCACAAAAAATTGCTTTTCTGTACTGCCTCCTACTTAATATCATTGCGATATTAAGTAGGAAGAAAAACTAAATAAAGTTAAAAAAAAAAAATGCCAGTAGTCAGGTTCAGGAAACGGATGCTCAACTGAATATTGGGTCCTTTGTATCTTTATTCTGTATTTGGTGAGAATCTGACTGTGTTCTGCATGTGCGACCAAGGTGAGGTATTCTGCTAGCATGTAGTTTCTTTGAAGGGATCTATAGAAGCTTGACTTGTTCTGTTTTCTTAATAGGGGGTGTATTGGTGTTTAAGAGCCTGGTGTAATATTTGCAGTGTTGACTTTTCATAGATAAGGTTATTTCTGTTTGAGTGCTGGCAGTTAGCGCTGTTTTGGTATGGGAGGTTTACTTTATATTGTAAATCACTATTTCAGAGGGTTCATTGTCAATTTGTTTTCAGCATTGAATTAAATACAGCACATTTTTAAATGTCTACAATATTGAACCCAAAGGCAGTATGTAAGTGGTTGTGTGCTGCTCTGTGCTGTGTCTGTGTCCTTCAGCCAGCTGTGAGAGGACTTTATGAGATCAATGACTGATGAGGATGACTGATGCACTCATAATATTTCCATAGCATTGGTAAAAATGAGCAATGCACCCCTAATACCTATGTGCGTATGCAATTAATGGAATGCATGTATCTATGCATATTATGTTCTATATTCTTATGGTGTTTCTTGTTAAATCATGAGTACATCAGTCATCATCGATGGCCCTGTTGACTCTTTAGCTCCATTGGTAGATTGTTCATTTGCATTGATCTGAGGATACTAGAATAGAAGGAACAGAGGGACAAGAGAGGAGACAGGTTCAGGGCACTGGTGGCAAATTTATGCAAATGAGGGGAGGTAAGTGTCCTTCTTCCCCAATCCTCTGATGTCCAGCCCTGGTTTGTGGAGAAGTTGGAAACCCTTGGGAGGCGGTGGGAGGCTTGGGGGGTTAGGAAAGGATCTATGGACCTGTTCCCCATATCTTTGAAGTATCTAGCAACTCCCTTGCCTTAAAGCCACTGAGAATAGCCTTCTTGGAGCCAGACAGTCTTGATGCTCTTCTTATTTTGTTTATTGTTTTTGAATAAAGAACTGAGAAATGCTGTTGAATGGCTATCAAGGTGGTGAGGCAACTTGAAAGAACTGAGTAGAAGCTGAAAAAATATAACTAAAGAGAGAGAGGGTACATGTCTGTGCAGAAGCTCAGACAAAAAAAATGATTGAGGAGTTCACAAAGTACCTCATGCGTGAGAAGTCCCATGCATGCTCACTGTTAAAAGCTTTACTGAGTACAAGAGAAAGGGCTGTCCAGCACTGTCGAAGGACGCCACCACATGTCATGGCTAAATCAGCCCTGCTTGTCGGTGGAGAAATAATGCTGTCTGCATTTTCCTTGGTAGCGCAGCGATTAAGCATTCATGTGCCATGGCTGTTGTACTTTGGGTTGTGGAGCTGTTTTTTGCAATGTTTCTTTTTTCTTTTTTTAGATTCACTATCTGTATCTGTGTCTCTTTAATTTTGGTGCATACTAGGTGTAATTCATTGCTTGAATCATTTGTGTGTGCAGTGTATCATTAGTATATTTACTATAAAGCTCCTTGCTGTTGATGATTTAGCACCCAATGGAGTGTCTAAGTCAGACAGCATTGAAAGGTATTGATCCCTGTTCATATTTTTTGTACAATGTTGTCTAATAGTAAGTATATAAAAAAATAGCAGACTGGGTGGACCCAGTGGTTCTTATCTACTAACTTCATCTCAGTGACTATATTGATAAAAGTAACAGTTTTATGAGCAAACTGGATTGCCAGGGAAGCATATAGCAGAACATCTGTCTTCTGTTTATGTGGTTTAAATATCTGAAAATAGCTCATTTTACTAATGTTCTGTAAAAATATAAACATGTTTACTTGCAAGGATCCCATAAAGAAAATGTTCACCTTTAGGTGACACTATTATCTGTGAGATCAAGAACTATCACACAATTAGCAAAAGGATACACTGGTTTAAATTTAAAAGGCAGAGAGAGAATAACAGCAGATTTAATTCTGCGGGTCACATTTTATTCACTTGCATGAGCTGCAACTTCATAATTCATCTACAGCTGTCAATCTATTTGCAAGAGGCAATCACTTTTTCCATCTTTGAATTCATCTAAATTTCCAATCCCATGTTCTAGACCAGTGGTTCTCAACCCAGGCCTTGAGACACACCTAGATGGGTTTCAGGATATCCAGAATGAATATGCATGAGAGAGGTTTGCATACAGTGGAGGCAGTGTATGCACATATACCGGGGTATGTATATTTATTGTGGATATCCTGAAAACCTGAGGACTGGGCTGAAACAATAATCTAGAATCACAGAGTTAAAGTTAATTACATATTGCATCTATTTGAAAAACCCAAGCAATTAAAAACAACAGAAAGGCCATTTTGAGGCCAACAGGGAGGCCATAGTGGATGGTTATTCTAGCGGATCAAGCAGATAGTGAGAATAAGATTCTGAGTTTGAGAAGGGACTGGCTGAATAATAATGACTTGGCAAATGCTAGGAGTTTAATGAAGGCTCTGGAGCTTGGCTGGCTTGGAGTTGCAGACTGCATTATCAGGCTAATTACAATACACAAGGCCATCTCATATCTATCGCACATTTTGGGATAATGCCCTCTATGATAGGTGGTCCTGCATTCATCCAGTTGCCACTGCTTTGAACAGTGATGTATGCTTTGCACCTGTATATATGCAGGCCACATACATAAAAATTGGCACATCTGTAGGCACTACCTCGTCTTACCCCTTTTCTAAAGTTTTCTGTTTATGATCACAAAAAAGAAGACTGCCTGTCAGCTGTGGGACGTGAGGACAAATAGATGTGGCTTCTTTAATTAAAATCTGGTAATGCACCACTTTATTGATGTTGCTCTAGCTATCATATGCTCATGCTCATTGCCTGAGAGACAGCTGCAATGGCCATTGCTCGAGCAGTTCTACCTTCCTGAAGTGATACTCTGAGACCACCAACACTGGGACATAAAGGACTACCCCCTGAAGGGCTCTACTACCAATTTCTTTAAGCCTCGCTGGTCTTTTCTCCTATCCTTCTATATGAGAAGGGTAATATTGGCACACATTGTTGGGTCCAATGTGTGCTACCAGAGTGAGAATAACTATATTTTCTGGTCTACTTTGCTTTGCATGTGTTGGACTCATTTTCTTTTTGTCATTTTTTTCACTAAGTTGAACCTTGTTACCATACTGCTCCCTGGTCCAGGGGTCAGAGAAGAGCACTTTGCTGTCTGCTTATCCTGGCCAGGAGGACCAGTTTTGCTTGGTGGAGATCTACCGTTTTGAGCATTTCTCTGTGCATATCTGTCATTGCACAGCATGGTGCCTTGTATGTCTGTCTGTGTTTTCATGTGATGTCTGATGTACTCATGTGGCACCTGCTGTGTTCTTGCCTTATTTATAAGTGTCATTTGGTCCTACTTTCTCATGCTGTACACAGAACATTTCCTGCTTTCCATCTCTATCTGTGCCCATGTGTGTGTTTGTGTGTTACCTTTCGATGTTTTTGGCATGTGACAAGGCATTTTTTTCTGTATTCTCTGAGTGGTATTTGTCATGCTAGTTAGCTTTGTCTTTCTCTATTGAAAGAATATATCCAGTTAAGTGGCGACCATCTATTAAAAAAACAAACAAACCAAGAGTTGAGTTATCCTGCCAGCCCTACCCCCCTCCTATCCCCAGTAAGAGAAATATGAGGCAACTGGCTCAATCCCCCCTCCCAAGCTCCCACCCACCAAAAATTTAGGAAAAATAAAGGTTGAATGGGGCAAGTTTCCACCCCTCTCCTGCCCCACCTGGTTTGGCTAAAAAACCTACCTCTAGCACTCCACCCTTTTCCCCTCTTCACTGCCACTCTAGCTTTAACCCTCCCACCCCACCTGGCACCGTCTAAAGCTTTTTGTGCCATTGGGATCATGGTTCAAGTGTATGAAGCTCTTGGCGGTGCAGAGGGTTTTAGAGGGTGCAAGGTAGGGTGGAAGGATTAGGGTTGGGGTGACGGTGAAGGTGGAAAGGAGAGGGGGCCAGAGGTAGGTTTGTGTGGACAAATCTGGAAGGGCAAGGTAACGTTTCGGGTGGCAATTGGCCCTATTCAACATTTAGTTATGCTATATCTTTGGGAGAGCTTGGGAGGATTGGGTTGGCAGGCCTAATATTTCTCTTACTGGGGTGGGGTTTAGGGGGGGTACAGCTGGCAGTTTCACTTGGCTGTTTGTTTTTTTGTTTTTTTTAACATGATCACCTCTTAACTAGTCTTTGAATAAAGCCAGTTAAGGTTAAAGTTATTTGGGAGCATGTTCTTGGCCACATCTAGCATTAGCCAAATAGCATATCTAACTCCGAATATCAGTTAGTTTTATAAGTTATTTGGTTAACTCAGTTCCACCCCAAAATGCCCCTGAAATGCCTCCCACTTATCCAGATGCTTATTCGGATCATATTTATCTGGATAGTTGGCAACGATGTTCAAATTTTGCATTTACTCTACTATGCCTTGCCAGTCCACCCCAAAGTCATCACAGCCCTGGTCTTTTTGCCTTTTTGCTACCAGCATCTTCAATACTCCTCCCAGGGTCATGGCTGGAATAAGCCATTTAGCCACCATACTCTGTACTGATCATTTTTGGGTGTTTTTTTTCAGGAGAACTCATCAATATATACATTTTCCTGATAACAGACAGAAAAATTGATGGTTTTACAACACTGCTCATTTCCCATCCGATTTGGGGGCAATAGATTGCATACATGTAGCAATTAGCTCACATGTTGGGAGTGAGGTTAGCTTCCGCAACTGCAAAGGCTTCCCCTCCCTCAACATGTAAGTGGTCTGCAATGCTAGAGGTCTCATAACAGATGTAGCACCATATTTTCAGGGTTCCTGCCATGACATCTACATTCTGTCCCAGCCAGGCATTCATGACCACTTCCATGCTGGCTGAATCACTAGGAATGGCTTTTAGGTATGTAAGCACATAACCACTACTCTACAACTCTCTTTTCTCCTATTTCTAGTATGTCCTGCAGCTCTTCAAAAGGCCTCACTAAGGCCCAGCCACACAGCACTCTACCTTGGCCTTTCTAACACTCTTCTTTTCTGCCTTCTCCTTTACAGGTGATAGAGGTTATCCTGGCTCATGATTCCTCTAGAACTTCCTTATGGTGTAGCAGACAAGCACAACAACTGGGCCTACAAGCAGACCATGGCAGTCATAGGACTTTTGGCCTACTCAAATCCATATTCAGTGACTGGACAAATCTCAGAGATGCCTCTTCTACAGTCCTACTAAAGCCAGTGACATATTTCTAGCTTCCTGCATTCCATACATAACCTGGCAAAAACCTGAGGCCTGCCTCCTCTTCAGGGTGAAGACCCACAGCTCCAGAAGTGGAGGATAGGGAGGAGGAGGGTCCAGAAGAAGAAGGGGAAGTAGAAAAGAGACAACACCAGGCCCAAGATAAGGCTATATACCTGAGGAATACATTGCTACAGAAACATTTTTTTTATGTGAGTGAGCATTTATTTACATTGTGATGTGTAGCTTACATAATGAGATATACATATGGTAAAAGCTTAGACACACACTCCAACTTATTTGTCTGGGTGGTCGCTGCCTTTAGGAGGCGGCACTGGTTCTCTAAGCCAGTGGTCCCCAACCCTGTCCTGGAAGTCCACCAGCCAGTCAGGTTTTCAGGATATCCACAATGAATATGCATGAGAGAAAATTTGCATGTTATGGAGGCAGTGCATGCACATTTTCTCTCATGCATATTCATCGTGGATATCCTGAAAACCCGACTGGCTGGTGGGCCCCCAGGACAGGGTTGGGGACCTCTGCTCTAAGCAGAGGTCCCCATATGCAAACTTTTCCATAGCAGGATTCTGTCAGAGCTGACACTGCCCTCGGAGGGCACTGTCATCTCTGGCAGAGCAAAGGATGGAGAGCCCAAATAAGGACCCTGAAGGGGAATTACATCCTGAGAGCTGTTAGCATGGGCTGGGAGGACAGGAAGGAGAATGTAGAGCAGAGGTCTGAGGAACGACAGCAGGGGGGAGTGCAGGCCAGGCCAGAAGTGGGACAGCAGGAGGAGGTACAGCATAGACCTGCTGGGAAGCAACAGAGGAAGATGCAGCATACATGTGCTGGGATCCAGAAAGAGGAGATGCCGTAAAGCTGTGCCAGCAGCGCCAGGAGATATCAAAGTCTGCTGAGGGCCAGCAGAGGCAATTGCAGCATTGGCCTGCAGCTGCGAGGCATCCATCCTGTGTAGTATCTGCTGCAGAACAGCTCCTTCTGCATGCTCTCAAGGAGGTTCACCGCCTGATCATTTTTTGCCATCATCCTCAGTTTGTATGGTGTAAATAGCACCTTTGCCACAAGTGCTGCAGGTTCTGCAGGCTCTTCCCCACCCTGACACATGATGTCTTCCTCCTCTTTCTCAGGAAACATACCTGGTATTGCTGGATCCTCATAGCACTGGAAGCACGCCTCCTCCTGTACCTCCTTATAATCCTCCATCCTGGCATGTGGTGCTTGATGCTCATCTGCTGCTTCTGGGTCTGTCTCTGGCTCCTGAATTGCTGGCCACTCCAAACCCGGCTGCCATGGGCTGGACACACAAATGGGGCCTGGCGCATCCGAGTCTCTCTCAGACTCTTCCCCTGCAAATAGGTAAAGAGTAATAAATGTGAGAGCTGGCTCATGGTTGAGGCCTTCAGCTAACAGATCGACGACAGGGCTTCCTTTAGAGGTTTCAGCAGCAAGCATGGCCCCCAGTGTTGGGCCTCATGCATTGCCTAGCAGTTTCTAAAGGCCTTGTGTCTCTCTGAAAGCATTATGTGGTACTAGTTTTGATACAGGCACAGAAAAACTCACATTATTGTTCACCTGGGTGCACATATAAAGCTGGTACTTCATACATTTCTGCCAAGAGGCTGTCTGTTAGCAGACAAAGGGAAGCTGCCAAGATAACCTCGGGCAGAAGGCAGAGTTTGGAAAGTTGTGGCTTGGAACTTTAAAGCTAATGCTATCCGACCGTGGAAGAGGCTGAGTGCGGACAGGTACATGACAGACATAAAGAAGTCCATATTCAGCAGCTGTTCGGCTTGGCTAGTTAGCCAGATAAAACTGTCCAGCTAACTTAGCCTGTATATTCAGTGGCACAGCCAAACTGTTGAATATATCCAGCTAGTTTAAAGTTAATGGATGAGTTTGTCCAGCTATCTTTAGGACAGATGTATGGGCCAACCAGAGTTAGCCGGATAAGTTATCCATGTTTTTCTGAATTGTAAGTGCTTGCTTTTATAGCAGGAGTGCATTGTAGAGATGTGCATTTGTTTGAAACAAAATAGGAAATGTCAATTATACTTTCTATTTCATTTCATTATGTTTTCAAAACAGAGTGAAAGAAAAACAACAGAAATTGCATTGGTTTTGTTTCAGTTTAAAAAAAAAAAATCTCAGTGGGCCCTTTAGCCCAGTCCATGGCCTGCCCTGTAGACCCATGGCCTAATCTGCGGCCTGTTCCATGGGCCTGTGGCCTAACCTGGAGCCTGCCCTACAGCCACAGTGCCAGCTGCTACAGCCCTGCAGCTGGGTCCATTTGGACTATAAAGTGCTGCCTTATGTTTGCCATGCTCCTAATTTTCACTCCAGATGTGTGATGTTGTAAAGGACTTGTATGCAATGTGTGTGGTAGCTGACCAAGGTAAATCACTTTCTTAGGATCACACCAGCTGCCTATGTATGGGTGGGGAAACTTAGATCCTGCATACCTTAGAATATGCATCCTCTAAGTGAACCTCCTCATGTTTAAAGTTAGTCAATAGTAAGAAGAGACACAGCTGTTGGGTAACAGGCTACTTGAGCCTCCACTTTGCCTGTTGGCTTAGATAGCTGGCTGGTTTACCTTATCTTGATGATTACTTTGGGCCATCAGACAATCTGTGGATGCAGAGGTCTCTGTACCTCATCTGTTCTGAAAGAGATTTTGGATGAACAGGATGTTTGCTTTGAACCTACCTGCAGAGAGCTAGCATCTAACTAGTTTGCAACACTGAGTTAGTAGACGTGTCTTATGTGTTTCTCTTGGGCCTGAATAACAGTTGTTGTGATCACAAGTTGTTCCTAGGCTTTGCAAACTAGGTATAAACGTAGCATTTATTACCACTTGTTTGCCATTATTGCACCAGCATTTCAGAGATAGGGTGGATGATTATAATGTGGCAGAGTGCTTTTGAAGAACATAGCACCTATCTGCACTACTATATGACACCCCTGGTTTCCCACAATGTGTTGTCTAGGATGTGATAAGCCACTATTGTAGTCTGTTTCCATGCAATTGTGTGCTGGTTGCACTTTGGATTTGTTATATTTTAGGACCAATAGGCCAGCCTCAGAGTACTTGGCTTAGCAGCAGACTCTCTTGGACTTAGAACAGGTAAGACCTAGGAGGAATATGGACAGAACATAAAACAAACCCTGGGGGGCTTTGCAGAAGCGAGGCTACAGGTGGATTAGGCATCAGCAGGAAAAAGTTCAGTGAAATGCTAATGATCCAGTTGTTGATGCACTGAAGGGTGAGAGGAATCCACATTTTGTAAGCCTTCATGTGTTACATCTGTATGATGATTATAAAGGTAGTAATATATACCCTGCCTAATGATGTGTGCCATCTCTGTTTGTTGGAAGTGGGATTCCATAAGGGTTCAAGGTCATGAAGAAAGTTTAATTTACCTCTGTTTCCTGGTAGGTTTAGGGCTTAGGAAAGCATTGAAGGCATAACAGAGAAGCTTTCATAAAGGCCAATTGATGAGCAAATGCAGCTTAAAACTCCGTGCATGCTTCCTTAATGTGACAGTGATGTGGTGATAAGAGCAGATTGCTCAGCTGCTAGTTGTCATTTGGCCTGGCTTGTCAGCGAATCTTATGCAATGGAACTTCTATCTGTGGAAAAGATGTAGCATTGGGTGCAGTAGAGGCCTGCACCTTCCCCCTGTTCCCAATGGAGGAAAGGAAGCAATTTCCAAAAGAGCCTGGGATGGAGACCTGCCATGATAAAGCAGGAATTCTCCAGCATATATCTGTATGTTAGTGTGTGTGTGTGTAGGAATGGGCCCTAAAAGGGGGTAGAGTAAGAGGTGACATGGAAGTAAGCATAAAAACAAAAACCAGGTCTCTGAAGATTTAAACAAATTACAGAGGCTCCAATATGCAGTGCCACTTAGCCAGATGTATTCCAAATTATTCGGCTACGTGGTGGCATCTGAATATCCAGCCGCGTTCAGTGGTTGCCAGTTAGGTATATTGCATATCGCACAATATACATGACATTTTGACCGTTTTGGCATGCAATTTGCATGCATGAATAATGCAAATGCATGCAAAGAAGGTCATTACTAGTCAATTTGATATAAATATCTTATCACGGCCGATTGAGATGGGGCAAGGTCAGGTTAGCACCATTTTGGATTGGTAACCCAATCCCAATGTTGGAGTCTGATCTTAAATTAAGGTTTGGGGGTGTGCAGGAGGGGAGTTTATGGATGGGGGAGGGTTCTGTGAGGGAGGTTGGGGTGGGGGCCTGGACCCTAAATTTGTTTTATGACTTGGGGGTGGGTATAGGAAGGGGGGACCGAGACCCCATTGTCAACTTGGGGGGGTGGGGTGAATGTATCAGAAGGAGTCTGGGACAATATTTTTTAAGTTCGGGGGGGGGGATGGGGTCATGATGGTTTTTGGGGGCAGAGGGGGTGGGGAACCTACATTTTTATATTTTCTACACATTAGGGGTGTTAGGGCCTCCTCAACTGGTGGCCTTGGGTTGACATGGGGGTTAGCATTGCCCCTTGCTCAACTTCCCTATTTTTCCAGGATTTTATTTTTTTGGTGGCCAGCAGTCATTTAAAGCGATGGCAGTACTGTAGGATCGGAGTTGCCATCACATTAAAAGGCCGGTTGCTGCATTCTTCTATCCCACAGTGTTTGACCGCAAGACAAAAGAATGTGTCATCCAGTCATGATGCTTTTTGGTGGGTGGGGCCCTTTTATTGTGGTGACACTCCCTCCGCGATACTGGGATCTCTCCCGTGAAAAAAAACATTGCGGCTTGAAGCATAAGCCCTGATGCACATAGAGGGCTCCGTCGTACTGGCCGTTGCAACATGCTCATGAGTCCCAGAGTTGCTACCATCTGCTGCTGGCTCTCAGCCAACTGCTCGTCAAGCGCAGTCAGTCTTCTCAGTTCCTTCCACATGCCTGACACATTCTCGTTCAGGCTTACTTGAGACACACCCTCAAGCTTCCTGGGCCAGCTCCAGCACCAAAGCAGCTGCAGAGATGTATGGTGAGTCTGGATGACATTGTGGCCATGAATGCTGGTGCTTCTCCCCTTCCGAAGGGGGCCCTTTGGACCAGTAGATGGCCCCTATGGGGGGAATGACAACCAAAAATGGGGGCGGCACTGTGGCATCAGGAAGCACTGCCTCTGGGGGTGCAATGGCATTGGCTCCCTGAAAGGCCTAGGGCTTGGGGGTGGGGGGGGGGGGAGGGGAGGGGATGTTTGATACTGGCAAGGGGCCGGTGGCTGCTGCTGCTGCCTCGGCGGGAGTGGCCATGAGGATTTCCTCTGCCTGCTCATCCTCCTCCTGCTGCTGTTGCTCTTCTTCCTCCTCCTCTTCACTGGGGTTCCCTGTAAAATGAGGACAATGCGTGGGTTAAGGGAGAAGATGGTGCAAAAAGCTGTGAGAGCTGGAGGTGGCAATAAGATGTGAGTTAAGGGTCAGTGGGGGTTTCTTTAAGGGGAAGGTTTGTGGCCAGGGGATGTGAAGCACACAGTGGGGTTCCACGCTGTGATGACAAGTTGCACAGTTGAATCCAACTAGAGGTCTGAAATGAGGCTGGCATAAGGCAGGCAGGGACAGCATAGTGCTAGAGCCTAGTTGCTGGGCCCTGTGGAGGACCTGTACTAGGATTGTTGGCTCTGATTCCTTTGTGTGTATGGTGATGGTTATGCCACTTAGGAATCAAAGTCAGTGGCAGTGGGGGAAAAAACATGAACATGCAGAAATCAGTAGTCCCAGTAGGCTAGAGTTGCAAGCAGTGAGTTGGACAGTGGCTGGCAAAGAATGACCTCCCAACTCTTTGTTTTTGCCTTCATATCCTTTAAGGAAAAAGTATGGTTAAGGTTTGAGTTCCCAACACATGACTGCGGAGAAAGTGCTAGCCGATGCTTTGGCCAGAGATGAACGCCTAGAAGGGCAGCAGTGGCTGTGTGAGGCACCCTTCACATTGATTGATGACACTTGGCAGATATGAGTTAGGTGTCCTTACCTTTGGCCACATACTGCTGGAAGCAGAGCCATTCCAGCCTCTCCCCTTCCTTGTGATGCAGCTCCTGGACCTTACTCTGTAGACAGCTAGAGAGACAGGAAGATATACGCTTCTCAGCTTTTTGGCTAAGATCCAGTGTAGATGAGAGGTGCAACATTAGCGTCATACATTATTGCATGTTAACCTTGAGTGCCAATTAAGCCTTCACCACTCTTGGATTGGCACTTTCCTAGCCTTTTAGGCATCTGTGAATACTGTGTGCCTAGCTCCATCTTTTGGGAACAGACTTTGAATTCTTAACGTAAGCTCTTCTCTTGTATTTGGGGACATCCATGCACTTCCATTAACCCCCCCCCCCCCCCAATTCTGCCCATGAGCTGAATTGTTCCCACTGCTTTGCATCTCACCCAGCTGCCTGGCAGTGTGTGCCCAAGTGGCAGAAACCTCTGGTAAACTTTTTCATTCCCAGCTGTGCACTACATCATGCCTTCAGACTGCCCACCCCACTTAGCTATACAGCAACACCTACCTTTCCCTAACCTAAGGAGTAGCACTTCACATCTGTTTTCCTCTAGGCACTTACCCTATGGTGGTGGTGGTATGCTGGGCAATTATACTGCCTTCTCAGGGCCTTCCAGGCAGCATTCATAGTCTGCAGGTTCCTGCACACCCGAGAGGCGGGGAAGAGCTCACCCTCATGCTCAATAAATAGGAGTCAAGTCTTCTGATGTCTCCCACCTGCAAAGCTAGGCTGGTGAGTAGGAGGACGTCATTTTGCTGATGTGCCCACACCCAGCACACCTGTCAACAATATCTGGGTGGAAATATACGTGCATGTCTTACAAAAATTATGTGTGTAAATTTTCACGTAAACAAGTAGACGTGTTTTGCCACCTCCATAGGTATGCACATAGACAGAGATGTGCGCATTTTAAAACCTGCATGGCTCCTGCCACATAGCTTTTAAAATACTTACATAAATCTCTGTAGACCCCCTTATGCGTGCATTTGGTGACGGAAGTGAACTATCAAAAACTGGGCTCCCAGTGTTTTTGCACAGGGTTTTGTAAAGAAACAGGCTGGAGCTTATCAGTAACCATACTTATCTGACAAATACATTGTTTGCTAAATTCACAGAAACATCAATATTTATAAAGCTGTCACAATCTCATGTATCTAGTATGAATGATCATCTTTTGGATATAGCAGGCAGAGGAGCAATCTGACTGCATTATAAGTGCAGAACTGCCATTCATGTCTCATATGTTTTGGTCTGCTTATCTCTCCCTTCTTTTGAAAATAATAAAACAGAGAAGAAAGAATCAGTAGAAGCTCCTTGGTATTGTATGCTGTGCAAAATATACAGCCTGTATTATACATTAATGAATACATCTATATTGCCTCTGGACTCCTAGGAGTTCTGATCATGCATTAAAGCTTTGCATACGACTGGGAACATATATGCTGATTGGGAAGCAATATGATGATTTTAATTATAAAAAACATTTATTTTGTGTTACTATAATAACATGGATGACCTAAACTGATCACAGAATTGATTTTAGTGTCTCTAATTTTCACTCTGTCTCTTCTTCCTCAGGATAACTGCCTGGACAGCATGGACTTCCTTGTTGACCAAGCACTAGACCAACCCTCTCAGGGCTCCTCCCATCAAGATTCACATCGACAATGGCAGCCACTTCCCCTTTCCCTTAGACCACAGACTCTCTCCCCTCCATGCTCTGCCCAAACACTACTGGCTCAATGGATAGGATCCTAAAACGTGGATGTACGGCACTACAGCATATGGTGCTATAACCGTGTCACAAATTAGCTCGTGGTTATGTTCACATGATCTATTTTAATATGATCAACTACTTAAGTAGAGAAATACAACTGAATGATTTATTTGCTTCTCCACCAGACTTGCATCTTTGAAGGAAAACAAATATTTTCTTTTTCTTTTCTTCTGCTAAAAGAATAGGCTAGGCAGTATTTAATTATACTTGGATATCTGTTAAATTGATAAATATATATGATGTCCTTTTCATGAACTTAGTAGCAAATCATGCTAGGCAGTGCAGATGTCTCCAGAAAAATTGTATGTGTGTAACCCAAATGAGATGGCCTTTTTCCAGGCTCTTCATCTTTTCTGAGACCTTGCTGGAGTGAGATACTGCCAGAAATGTAAGTGTGAGCAATGTCAATGCATTTAAAGAAAAGCACGATCACCTCTGCACCAATACTGTGAATACACTCTTGCTGATTTGCACATAGAAAATGGAGAGAAAAAACGGGGCGCTGCCTTTGATTAAATCTCTGTCTCTTGGTAATTTTGTCTTAAGTTACCCAGCCATGCTTCATCCTTCTATCATATTCTTTCCATTTTGTTTTGGATGGGTCTAAAAAAAAATCAGACGAGCCTAATTCTACCTCATCAATAAATCTATTGGTTTATTGCTATCAGTAATCATCAGCATCTTCATTATCATCACAGTGTGGACTTTCAGAGTGCCTTTTATTCAGACAGGTTCTCGTCATGTGGCAGAGATCAATAATTCAAAAACATCCACCGTGCCAGCTCTCTGCTGGATGGCCCAGCCGCACGCTTCACGGGCTCGTACTTCAGGAAGGTTTTTCAAAGATGTAAGTGAAAAAGGAGCAGTTATTCCTAGCGCCCATTTATAGTTTTATTCTCATTTAGATTTTTTTACATTGGGATGTCTACAACTTTTTAAATGTTAACATATTACAGTAAAGACAATTCAAGGCCACAGACAAGCTAAGGTCGGTACAGGTTCATTTCTCTTGCTGAGTGCCTTTAGTTTCCAGAGCACATTTCTAGCAATGGTCATTCCTTACCACAACGTATTCTGATAACTTAGGATGACTTTTGACTTCAATGGAAGTACCCTTCAGCTATGAGAGTTACAGCAGGTCTTGACGATCACCAATTACAAATCTAAATTGAAGAAAGGATGCATTTCATGGTGGCATTTTGGCACAGTGTGTACATTCAAAGCATACCACATAGAACATAACTGTTTTGTACTTTCAGGAAATTTGTAGTAAGCTGACAGCTGAAGGTAAGCTGCATTTCAGCTACTTATGCTGTGCTCACATTTTATCATTAGAAACAAGAGATGCACCAAACAAAATTGCAATTCTAAGACAAACCCTGCCCAAAATAAACAATTGCCCATTGTTGTTGTTGTGGTGGTTTTGGCAAGCAAGATCCAAATACAGAAGACGAGAAGGACTCACAACAATCATGGGGTAAAAAAACCTGCCCTAGCACATCTGATGCATTCAGACACTGACCCCAATTTACTTTCATGTCTAATGATGGGAGCTGTTCATTAGAAGGAGATTTCAGCTACAATATTTTTTCTAGACAGAAAATCATTTAGCATTACCGCTCATATAATCTACAGTTCTGCTGCCATGTTTTGTTTAGTGGTGGTAGCCTCGATGCACGGTATCTTTCTGTGATATAAACCAATGTTTGTAACTGTGTTGCCTGTCTGATGCCATTGCCTATGTACCTGCTGGATGGAAGTGTTTGGAGGGAGCAGTTCTGTGGCTTTACTTGAAAGAATGCATCTTGTGGATGTAATTTCTGCTGAATACAATGGCATCATGTCTGTTGAGCTGGATATAATCTGGAATAATGCATCAAACATGGGATATCTAATTATTTGTATCTGTGTTTGTTTTATTATGCTACAGTAATGTTGTTCTTATGATGTAAACTGCTTTGGATCCCCCTTTTTGGGGTAGAAGGCAGCAAAATAGAATAGAATAGAAGCAGGATTGAATATTAAGATACATTTTCATAGAAATCAAAGCTATTCCCTCAAAATTCCACAAAGTACTGTTCGCTACAGCTTCTCTTCCACTAAGGGCTGGATTTACTAATGCCGCAAGGCATAGTGAATTCAGGGGGGATGGGGGGAGGGGCGGTCCTGCAATAGCCGGCAGCGATCGCATCTCCGCGGTGCGATCGCTGCCGGCGTTGCGCCAAATAACTACACCATAAATTGACAGCGATAAAGGTGCTTACCTTTCGCTGTCGGCGCAGTCTTTGTGGCGTCAACCCCGGTGCCGCCCCGACTCCTCCTCTTCTGGGGCTGATGCCGCCCCGACTCCGCCCCCATCTTGGTATCGCGTGCGATCCTCTTAGTAAATGACCCCCCAAATTAGAAGATGTGCAAAACATTCATTCATCGGCCTACATTTGCACGGAACAGAACTGATTATCCCTTGTAGAATCTAAACTAGTGTGACAGGCTGGAGGCTTCTAGCTATCCCATCATTCATACAGATCACAAATTTTGCTGAATTAATGTTTGAGTATCTAACACATAATCCTTAGTAAACTGTACAGTGAGGTTGGAAAGTCAAACATCATTCAGCAAATGCTTTCTAAACTAGTTTGATTAACTTTTCTCTCCATATTGTGTCTATGGCTAACGTTAAGAATAAATTAGCCTCTTTGCAGCATGCAACTTTTTATCTACCCGTGACCTTTCTCCAAGAAAATGGGGGCTGCCTCTTTAGCTTCAAATATCTCTCTGACGTTCCTGTATAAAGCCTGACTTTCAGCCAGACTGTAGTTTAGTCGATGCTGAATGTCAATACACTTTGTCAACTGACCTTAAGAAAGGTGAGAGAAGCCTGCTGAAATTGGCTGAAATAATTCAAGAACAGTGACTTCATATGTGGTAAAATACTGTACTTTTTCTAATTCCACTATATCTGTTTTGAGATGTGGTAACCCATAACTGCACCCAATACTCAAGATACAGTTTCACCATTAATTGATTCAGAGGTATTGTGATATTCTCGGGTTTATTCTCTAATCATTTCCAAATAATTCCTAACATTCTATTTGCTTTTTTGACTGCCACCACACACTGGGCTGAGGAGTTTTGGATATTGTCCACAAGGACTCGGAGGTGTTTTTCCTGGGTGGTGACTCCTAATAAGGAACCCATGCATGTGTACCTGTAGTTGAGATTATTTTTTCCCTATGTGTATCTTTTCCACATTAAGTTTAATCTGCCATTTAGATGTTCAGTCTCCTGCCTCACAAGGTCCTTATGCAATTCCTCACAATGTGATGCAGTTTTAACAAATTTGAATACATTTGTGTTATTTGAAAATGTGATCACCTTACTCATTGCTTTCTTTTCCATACCATTTATGAATACATAAAGAAGCACAGTTCCCAGTACAGATCCCTGAGGCACGCCACTACTGACTTTACTCCATTTGGAAAACTGACCATTTAGTCCTCTTCTATGCTTCTTGTCTTTTTAACCAGTTACAAATCCAAAATAGCACACTGCCTCCTAACCCATGGCTTTTTAATTTCCTGGGGAGTCTCTCATGTGGGACTTTATCCAATGCTTTCCGCAACTCCAAAAACACTATACCTGGAATAGGCAACTCCGTTTCTCGAGTTTTGCATGAATATCCATGAGATATATTTGCATACAATGGAGGCAGTGCATGCGTATTCATTATAGGTATCCTGAAAATCTGACCTGTTTGAGGGCAATCGAGGACCAAAGTTGTACTATATCAACTGGCTCCCCTTTACCCACACTTTTTAGGATATCCCTAATGAATATGCATGGCAGCGATTTGCAGACAACTGAGGTAGTATGCATGCAGCTCCCTCCCATGCATATTCATTAGGGGATGTCCTGAAAACCCAACTAGTTTGCAGCCTTCGAGGACTGGTATTGCCCACCCCTGGCTAAAATTGAGGCAGCTCAGATCACTGTTAGTCTGAGTCATGGCCCCACCCCTGAGGATCCGGATTGGTCATCAAGGGTTCATGAAGGGAGTTGCTGGGAAAGCTCTAGTGTTCTGGCAACTTGTTGGCTGAGGGCTGCATCATGGACGTTTGGAGGTAAAGCTCCAGTGACTCAGGTTGTGCTCTGAATTTGCACTGGAATACCAGTGAAGTAATCTAGTATAATCTGGCCTGCACTGAAATGCAGTGAGTAGTAGATTACCTTACTGAAGTTAGTGCTACATTTAAATTGAAGGTAAAAGGAACCCTTGCTTTGTGTAGCTTTGTAAATAAAAGTGCTTGCATCAATTACTAAGAACTGTGTGTCTGGTTGCCATAACCTGACACCTAAGAATGATGAACAATATAACTGAAAAAGGATTGATGGAGAAGTCTTATCTGAGTGTCATCTCTTGCCAAAAGAGCTCAGCCCACACTAAATATTCATCCTCATCCTGGTTTGAGGCTTTTTTTTCTCTGCCCATTCAAAAATCTAGAGGGTATAAATAATGCTCAAGAGGTAAGCATTTTCTTTAATTGGAAAGGCAAATCTAAACTAAAGAGTCATGAAATAAGACTAGAAGATGTATATGATTTAAAAATGGGAAATTGGATTCTGAAGACAGCCAATGTTGGGACCTGACTTTTACGGTCTGGTCCTGATACGCAGATATTAGGGGAAAAACGCAGGACTGCTTCTATAGCTAAGTCATAAAGCAAAGCACATTCAAGTAGCATTGTCTGAATTACTAAGAAGGCTGCTCACCCTGTAAAAATGTTGATATCAGTAATTTTATTATGGGGTTGACAGTGCTTGCTTTCGAATGTTAATATTACCACCCTTAATATAAGGCCTGGGGGTAACCTGTATGGGGCGGCAGGTACTAACATAAGAAACGTGCTGGGCAGACTGGATGGACCATTTGGTCTTTTTCTGCCATCAATACTATGTTACTCTGTATTTCTTCATAGAAAAGGTGGTGTGACCTCTATGACCATGGGATGACCTCTCTGTGGGGGGCAGTGTATGTTATCAATTTGGGGGTAGATTTTAAGCCATGTGCGCGCACTACCCAGGCGCACACATGGACATGCGATTTTATAACATATGCATGCAGGCGTGTGCATGTTATAAAATCAGGGGTTGGCACGCACAAGGGGGTGCACAATTGTGCACCTTGCATGCGCCGAACCGCGATGCCTTCCCCCGTACCCTACCCCCCATCCCACCTTCCCTTCCCCTACCTCCCCCGCCCTTTCCCCCCCTACCTTTTTGACGATTTTTCTTTTGTTACAAAACTTACTTGTGCGGGGCCGGCTGACTGCCGGCGCGAGATCCCTGGCATAGCGGCCGTGCAGAGGCCTCTGGTCATGCCCCCGCCCCGGACCATCCCGCTCCACCCCCTCCCTGCCCCAGACCACCTCTTTTTGCAAGCCCTGGGACTTACATGCGTCCCGAGGCTTTACGTGCGTCGCCGGGCATTTTGAAAATAGGCCCGGTGCGCGTAGGGCTTTTAAAATCCGGCCCTTAATATGTTGGGTGAATTTCTTATTCAAAAAGCCAAATAAATCCAAATAAATAAAATAAAAATGGCATTGGAATTCAAGAAGACTTGGGATAAGCATAGACCATCACTAGTTGTGTGAAAATGGAAGCCAAGCCAGAGATCAAGAACAGTCTGCGTGTACCTGGAGTTCTTTATCTATCCTTAGTTTCTCTGTTTGTGTTCTACCCAACCAGAGCCTGGCTGGATCCACTAAGCTACTGCCAAACTACAATAGTAACCCAAGGTCAGATATTTTAACATTTTAATTTAAAAAAGATTTCCAGCAGTTTTTTTAGATCTCCTGTAGGCAAATTGCCACATTATACATCATGCCATTCAAAGAGCTCTCTGTAAAATGCGTATGGAACAAGCTAATTAGCATTCACATAATTACTCTGTCAAGCAGACTAGTTTTAAACTCCAAAATTATTCTCCAAAGTAACCTCGTTGGCCACAGTTTAACAATCACCCCCTCCCCCTTTTGAAAGGATCTTTATTTCATTCTCTCTGGGATTCTCTTTTGTGGCAGGATTTAATCTGCATTGTAACACTAGTTCTAGCAATTATATTGGTCATGTACTGTGTTAGCAAATTGGGAATTTAACATAGAATACAGCATGTGTCTGTTTTGAAAAGATGGTTTTTTTTATTTTTTTCAACTGGGTTTTTTTTTCTCTGAAAACAAATAGCTGGGATACTTCAAAATGGTTTATCTGATGTATGTCAGTGCCATATTTACAGTGTCTCTTATTCTGAGGTATCAAATTGCCTTGGAGACTGGTTTTGCATTATTATTATGTAATTACAATCGATACTCAATTTTTATCCATGTAGGGTGGATGAAAGGAAGAGCCGAATATTCTAGAAGTGGAACCTGCAGCTCTCAGATTTTACAAAGATGTTCCTGGCAGATTCTTCTGACAGCAGTTCTAATACTCTGAACTCATGCTGTGGGGAACAGGATTTTGAAAACAGCTATTTTCTGCTGAATAGCTTTTTAGGAAATTCATTTGCTTTTGATCCATATTGTGGTAATTCATATGGAAAAAGCAATAAGTGGAAATTGCACAGCATTCGGAATGATTAGTTGTTAAAGGTTAAACTGTTAATTTCAGTGTGTGCTGTTTGCTTGCTGCACTGAGATTAAATCCGTGTGGAATTCTGGGATAATTTCTTTTTAAGAGCGCTACAGTTACTTGTTATATTTAGAAAATAAATTTGAAAGATTTTCTTTAATTGATTACTTTTATTCCAAATCAATTCTCATATCAGGCAACTGCTTAATGAATTTGTGAAAAATTAGTAGCATTCACTTGGAACCGGGATAGGTATTAGGAATGAGACTGTGTGTATGAGTTTTAGGGAAAACTGCCTTTCACTGGTGATGTTAGCCAATAATTAATATTATAATTTAACACAGAAATATCATTCTATCCTTAACTAGAAACACAATGGCAGAAAAGGACCATACAGCCCATCTTGTCTGCCCATCCATACAACTGCATAGTTCTACAATCCCTCCCTCAGAGATCACCTGTGCTTGACCTATACTTTGTTGAATTCAGATACTGTCCTTATCTCTACCTCCTCCACTGGGAGGCTGTTCCATGCATCCACCACCCATTCTGTAAAGAAATACTTTTTTAGATTACTTCGCAGTCTACCTCCTTTCACTCTCATCCCATTACCCCTCCTTCCATTGAAAGAGACACACCTCCTGTGTAATACCTCAGAGGTATTTTGAGGTCTCTCCTATCTCCTGCTTTACTTTTAGGGTGTATATGTTCAGATCTCATATGCCTTACTTATAATAAAGAGCAATGACTTCCATGTTATCACTGTATTAAAATTAATATTTTTCACAATGAAAGATTATAATACAGAATTATGTTACATTCCAGTGCATTTAGAAATGGAGTTTTTGATAACACAACTAAGGTTCTATATAAATTGTTTTTATAATTGCTCACGTGATAAAGAACATACTGTATACACATTGGGTAAAGTCTATGCACATCTTTTACTTGCAGACTTTACTAGGGATGCGCAAATAAAAAAAAAATTGTTTGGCTTCGTATTCCCCCGAATTTCATTTGGTTACTTAAGTCAATCATCAGCTGAACAATTCTCTGTTTAACAGTATCCCACAACACAGAGCGAAGCACCTCCAGCTTCTACAAAATGCAGCTGCTGGAATTTTGCTGGCGCCAAAGCAACCGACCACATAACACCAATACTGCACCACCTGCACTGGCTCTCAGTCAAAAGCAGGTTACAATTCAAAACCTTCTGCTTAATCTATGTGTGTGTGAATAAACAAGACCCTGAATATTTCTCCCAACTTCTTTTTTTCCTATACTCCCACTAGAGAACTCTGATCCACTCAAATGAGTCTTCTTTCCCCTGGCTAGAATATCCTGTACGATACTTTGTGCCTTCAATTGTTATGTTCAAAACATCTGGAACAAGCTATTGCTAACATTATGACTTGAACTGTTATGCGTGCCATCCGTGGCAGACCCGCAGCAGGGCCCCCCTCACCTTTCTACGTTGACTTCAGCTCCTGGTTCCTTCTCGTTGGCGGTGGTGAGCCGTCAGCTCTGTCCTCGGGCCTCCCCCGGTGCCTCCGGCCATGCCGCAGTTCCTGGCATTCCTGGCCCAGCCACCACTTCTCATCAGGCCTCTCCACATGGCCCGCGGAGAGACGCTGCTACCCGCGCCGCACCCCTCCCTAGGCGCACGCCATTGCACCATTGATGTTTAAGTAGGGACTGTGGCGGGAACCTATCCGCGGTCCCGGATGAGGATGTCAACTCAGCTACAGTATTTAAGTGAAGGCTCCGCTCCCTAGCGTTGCCTTTGCAACAGGTCTCCTCGCTGGTCGAGTACTCGTTGCCTCCTAGAGATTTGTCTCTTTTCTGCATTCCGGTTCCTCGTTGTTCCTGGTTCCTGTTTCCTTGGTCCTACCTTGCTTCATCCCTTGGATTGATTACACTGACTTCACTGTGCTTTGCCTGACCATGCCATTAACTCTCTCAAAGCCTAGACCTCTGCTTTGCCTGACCATGCCATTAACTATCTCCAAGCCCAGACCTTTGCTTTGCCTCATCACACTATTGCCTATCTCCAGACCCAGACTTCTGCTTCGTTTGACTTTGCTTGACTATCTCCATGATCAGACCTCAGCCTTGCTTGCCACTGCCTTCGGATTGCCACCAGCCCTGATTCAAGCCTGTTCTTCGACAGCTCTCCAGCTTACTCCCTGGACGTGGTTTACTCAGGCTTCAGCCTGCTCTTGTTTGAGCGCCCTCTGTCTGCCTCTGTTCCATTGGTACCTGAGTTTCCAGGACACTACCTTGTCCAGAGTAAGACTGTACCATATCTCACCTGCTGTCTCTGGGCTGAATCATCTCATACCTCGACTATACACAGAGGCCCACCTAAGTCTGGGAATGAAGGCTGGTATAGGTACTTCAGCAGCCTCTGTCTATCAGCCCACTCTGCCTGCAGACGGGGGGAGGGGGGACCCGTAGGTCCTTACCTAAGGGTTGCATCAACCCCACCTCGGCCCAAGGGTCTACCTCTGACACAACAGCTGTGTTACTTTAATTTGAAGAAAAAAAGCTAAGGCATGGCTCTTTGATCACACCTTCCCTGGTGCCCGTGATTTCTGTGGGAGGAAAATAAAATTTAAAAAGCCATTTTTTTTTCTCTGTATGAAATGATGAGAGCTATGCGAGCATACAGGAGGCCGGCTGAACTGAGTCCTGCTCTGACCCAGAGTAAAGATATTCATGGTAGAGACCTAAGAGAGGCAAATAAAAGCTGTGTCTCTATACAAGTGAGCTGCAATTTGTGAGCGAGAATGGAGGAAAGTGATAGCATAGCATATGATGAGCGCTGTTCACTGTACACTCCTAATTTTTTTTTTTTATTGGGGGGAGGAGCTTAGCCAAATTTCTTTTTTAGAAGTTTGAAAGCATACAAAATCATGGCCTAACATCACTATTTCTGACATCAGATATTCAGTAGCACTTTTATATTTGGCCGCTATTCACCTCCAGGAGACTAAAACTGCCAGGGGTGAAAATACCCCTAAGTACTTATTGAAGGTGAAATTATTTCAAAGCTATTAAACGTTGAGTGTTTCCAACTACAGGCACTTATGTATGACTATTAAAGTGGATAAGTAGTTCAAGTGCTAGCTTTTGACAATGTGTGTGTTTTGTTGCCTAACTCAATAAGCCTACTGTCCAGACGTGCATCAAGTCTTTAAGATAATCTTATATTTAGAATCCTGAATGAATCTTGCATGAAAAATTCAGAACCCAGCTTCATACCTTCCTTGGCACTATTACTTTGTGGCTAAAGATAAATTAAATTTGAGGTTAAACTTGAACTAGGTAGATGTCAGCCTGGTTTTACTTATTTGGACTTTTCAGATTTTTCCCAGAGCCACTGGGAAATTTCAAAGAGAAATCAGAAAAGTCAAAACTGATTCAAAAAAATTGTTTTTTGATTTTGCAAAAAAATTAAAATAAAATAAATTCAAAGCCCAGTGTAATCTGCTTCTTAGTTTTTAAAAATCCAAAGAGAACTTTTCAAACCCATTTTAAAATTCTTCATAATGGGTTTGAGAAATCTTCAACATTATTACAGGCTCACTGATGTTCTCATTGAACCTGTTTTGAAGAAGTTTGCACATTGTAATTGTGGTTTTATCATTGCTGCAATAATTTCTAAACCTTTAAAACTCAGTCTTGGTGGGGTGACACTTTGATTTGTACCAGCATAGAAGGTCTTCCTTTCTGTTTCTATTAGTGGAATAGTCTTTCATAGCTTTACCTAAAATGGCTGAGGAGGATTATATTTCCAGTGCAAGGGAATAACAGAAGAAGACGGATGTTTATAGAATTCACAAGGCAATGGTTAATTCCTTATCTTTGTGAAAGGCCAGTCAATACTTATGGGATCTCCCCTCGTCACAATTGCCAGAGACAGATGACACACTTCTATTCTTTTTCCCTTTCATGACATCACGTCCACCATTAAGGTGGGTGTAACTCTAGACAGTTGCCAATAGTCTTTGTCTCCAGCAGATGTGCAGACTAGTGAAGACAAGTACCTATTAAGTTCCCAGAGGTCTGGTTAGTCCTAGGTCTGGTTGAGACTATTGGCTCCTGGGACATCTGTTCTTATGGGCTACTTCCCTTCATTAGTAGCCAGCTCCCAGAACAAGCAAATAAAAGAGAGTTATTTTCTTTGTTGATCTCTACCTTCCTCTCGGTAAGCACCCTTAGGCACTGCTCCCAGTTTCCCTAGGGGCCTGGAGGAGCTTCCCTTGTAGGGGATTCCCATTTGCTTCTGGGAGTCTGGGAACTGCAGATTTTGTTAGAATGGGGTCTGGTTCTCCCTTTCCCCTCTACTATCTCCTTCCCTTCCCTCTCTGTCCCTCCAAAGGAAAGAGAGGAGAGGGTTTTCTTTGCAGCCTACTGAATGGAGATTAACACAGTTGCCTTCTAAGGTAGTGAGTTTTCTTTCCGCCATCCTGGTGGGTCATGGGGAAAGGGAGGGTGACGTAGCTTCAAGCTGCATCGAGGTGCTAGCTCCGGCAATGGCAGTGACATTAGAAGCATTTGTCTGCTGAGCTAGTAGGCAGGGGATGGAGTACAGTGGAGCCTCGAAGATCCAAAAAATATATGTATATATAGATAGAGAGCACATGAAGTCCTTCGTCATCCGTTAGCATTATCTAGGCAGTCCCCCCTTTTGCCTTCTCTTCTTTTGGGGCCGATGCAATACAGTGCGGACATGGGTTAAATAGGCGCTAATCCACCCCCTAATGCAATAGGGAGATTAGCGCCTATTTAATGCGCATCCGATGCGGAGTGAGTGAGTTAGTGCTCATCACATGCAAATGCATGTGAATGAGGCTATTACTCATTCACTCCAAATGCAAAAAATAAATGTGCTTCTCAGACACACATTTATTGCTCAGCTATTAAGGCCTGCCTGGAGCAGGCCTTAATAGCTGAGCACAATGAAAAAAAAGTACAGAAAAACAGAAAAAACTGCTTTTCTGTACTTTTTAAAAAGGAAAAGGAAAAAAATCCCACATCTGCCGGCTGCTTTGAAGACCGACGCCGGTAACCAAGTCTTTGCCCGCTTTCTGCATTTCATATTGCATCGGCCCCTTTTGTCAGCATGTGACATGACTGCTATTTAAAGTAAAACTCCCCCTCCCCCTGTAAGGGTTGAGGAAAGCATGAATAGGGGCTGCAGATGCCCATACTGCGGAACTAAAAGAGCCCTTATGGTGGTTGGCTCCCTTTGTCCCATATTTGACAGGGACATGGAACAGGAGCAAATAGCCCATGAATCCTGCCCAAGGAAGTAGTAGCTCTGAGTCTAGCAGAAGGATAGGGAAGGTTAAATTATGTTCTGATAGACCAGTCCAGTTCCTACCGTTTACAGTACGGTAGGAGTCACAAGCCATCTCCCTTGTCTTTCTATCTCTTGCCTATCCAGTGGGAGAAGACAGAACTCCAAACTCCATTCCTTCCTCTCAAAAATTATTTTGTGTATACTTATCTCAATAGATGTTTTATATGTAATTGCATATAGAGAGAAAGCTAGAAATGACATGCAGAAAAAAAAGTAATGGTCCGGAGAAACAATCAGGGGATTTCTTTTCTCCACAATGATTTATTTACTTTTCATTAATTTTTAACTGAATCTGGATAATTGTGCCTTTCCAACTTTGACAGAAGGCTATTTGCAACTGCCCAGTGCCACACCTCTGTGGACATGATGTCATGAAAAGGATAAAGAATGGAGGTGTGTCCTCTGTCTCCAGCAGCTGTGGAGAGGGGGAATCCCATAGGTACTCTCTGGTCTAGCAGGACTCAAGAAAAGAAAAATATCAGGTAAACTTAATTTAACCTTGATGTTTATATTCTTTGAGGAATGCCTAAGACGTTTGCCTTTTTTTAGTACATGAAGCAATGCTGTACAAATAAGAATGGTCAGATAATGTGTACTTTATCAAAATCATTTTTTCATCATCAATGTTGCGTCGGAGGTGGACGCTTGGGTCGAGGTTGGGTTGACGCAACCCATTGGTAAGGACCTACGAGACTCCACCGTCGGCAGGCAGAGTGGGCTAATAGAGGCTGCTGGAGCTTCACCTATACCAGCCCTTGTTTCCCATGGGTTGAGCCTTTGGGTGCCAGGGCCGGCAGGACTTAGGTGGGCCTCTGTGTAGTTGCAGGAGAAGTTGGTTCAGCCCAGAGATTGCAGGCGAGAGATGGATCCAGTCCTACGCCGGACTGGATAATGTCCTGGAAACTCGGGCGCCAATGGAATGAAGGCAAACAGAGGGCGTTCGAGCAAAGGTAGGCCGAAGCCTGATGATTCCACATCCAGGGCGTAGGCAGAAGAGGCTTCCAATGGAAGGCTTGAGTCCGGGCTGGCAGCGATCCAGAGGTAGTGGCAAGCAAGGCTGAGGTCTGATCACAGAGATAGTCAAGAGTGTAGTCAGATGAAGCAAAGGTCAGGATCCGGAGATAAGCAATATGTAGTCGGAAAAGAGAGGTCTGGGTCTGGAGTTAAGCAATACTTATTCGGACAAGCAGAGGTCTGGGTCTGGAGATAGGCTGTAGCGTAGTCAATCCAAAGCATAGGCTGGGCAGGAACAAGGAAACAGGAACCAGGAATGCAGGAAAGAGACCTGGGAGGAGACTTGTTGCAAAGGCAATGCTAGAGAGCGGAATCTGAGCTTAAATACTATGAATAGGTTGACGTCATCATCCAGGGCCGCGGCCAGGTTCCTGCTGCGGTCCCTACTTAAGGATCAGAGATGGGCGCGGAGCGGGTAGTGGTGTCTCTCCACAGGCCATGCAGAGAGGCCCGACTAGCAGTGGCAACACCGAGGACTGTGGCAGAGCCGGAGGCACTGTGGGAGGCCCTAGGACGGAGCTGGCAGCCCACCGCCACCAGCGAGGAGGAACCAGAGGCTGAAGTCCATGTGGAAAGGTGAGGGGGCTGTGCTGCAGGTCTGCCGTGGACGGCACACATAACAATCAATATTAAAATAATTATAAGGATGGCTAAAGAATATAGGCTAGATTTAAAGATTAGGCAAAAGACCTGCTGTCATTTATACATGCCTTTTAGCAACCCCCAATTTATGCCAGAAGCAAAATTAATTTTGTTTTAAAATGTGCAGGCTAACTGAAGTGTGACATTTTTGTGTACGGCTTATTAATAAAGAGTAATTTTATGGACGACCTATTTTGTGTTATCATAATGAAGAAACAGGTATTTTTGACATGATTTGTGAATCAATACATTTAAATACAACTTAACTCTTGGTAAAAAAGTACAAAACGATGAATAAATCACATATATATTTAATTTGTATATAAATCACATATATATTTAATCACATAAATCACATAAATCACATATATATTTAATTTGTATATTGTTTAACTATTTCTCTTCTCTCATTTCTCTTCTTCTCCAAGTTCGGCTTCCCTTGTTAAATGTAACTGTACCTTCCGTCACCACAGTTCTAGTTTTTGTATATAATGCACTCCTGTTCTATGTAAACCAGCAAGATATGTCTTCATGATTGCCGGTATATAAAAATCCTAAATAAATAAATAAATAAATTTTAAAGTCTCTCCCAGAGGAATTGTGAAACAGTAACCCCTTGGTTGCTGGCCCTACCCAATTTGGTACTTCCAGATCCTATAGTTGCTCCAGGTCTTCCTTGCTTGATCTCCATTAGCACTCCTGCTGCTTCCGCTCCCTATTGACATTGTAGATGCCAGACTGTGCTGTGGAGTTTATTAGCTCAGAGCCAGGCAGACCCAGCAGTACTTCTAATGCAGACAATGCACTACTCAGGGATCCTAAATAGATCAGCAGCAGCATGGTCACAAACAGCATTTCACTAGGTTTTATTTACTATATTTACAGAAGATGCTGGTTAGGATGAGTTTATAGAGCTTAAATGTATTTCTCTTAATTTATATTTTTGTATAAACGTTATGATGCACATTGCACTGGGTGTTTTTGGGAGAGTTACTGTATCTATAAATGTAATAAAAAAACAGCAGTAAAATGGAGGACAGGGAAGATGGTACTGGAGGAAGGATAGGAGGAGATGGGGGTGCCCACTTGAAATGAACTTCCACTGATGGATGGACTACCAGTGGAGAAGATACAGACAAAAATAGTAACAAAATATAAAAATGCAATGGAATAAGCATAGAGGATCCTTGGTGACAAGGACGTATGCAGAGCAAGACATTGCCTAGGATCTATGGTATTGTGCCGAGGTGCATTTGGGTAGACTAGATGAGCCAAATGGTCCTTATATTCCATGACATTAGCAGGAATAGGTTTGGGGGGGGGTACAGATTTGCACCCTTCGATTTCTCAAGACTGATGCACAGTGAGACGTAATAAGGATAAAACAAAATGGCAGAGAATAGCTACATGTCCTAATAATAATGCAGGGTCACCAAGTTTAATCAGTGGATTACAACACTCCTGAAACCAACTGGGTCAGTGTAAGCAAGCAAGTTGGCGATGCCTGGGTGATGTTCATTAAGGTCATTAGGATCTAGAAAGCAAGGTGTTAGGGCAACATACTTACTAAATTTGGTAGTGGTTTGGTGGTAAGACGTGGGGTGGGGGCTGAGTGTTGGATTAAGCATGGGATCTTGTATGGTCATCTACCCAATTTGGTAGACAAGCACCGGAGTAACCTGCATGGCATGGTGGTTATAAGTGCAAATGCATCAGGCTTTCAAGGAGGCACTAGAGTAACCTGCTTATATCCCTCACAGCAATGACACAGCTACATCAGGCTTCCAAGAAGGTATAGAGTGGCCATTGTTAAAACCTAAATAAAAATGAGCATTGGGATGCCAGATGTTTTAGACAAAAGCCTCAAAAGGAGGCCAATGCATTAAAGTGTGTTTGCATTTGAAAACGCAATAACATGGGGAAAAAAAGGCAAATAGTATCGTGATTATGAGTTTTAAGGCATGTTAGTAACTAGTTTTTGTGTGTTTTGTGCATGCAAATGCTAAAAGTATGGAAAAACAATAATGAGCTTAAGGATCATGCAAATCATCTCAGCGATTTCCACATTGTTGATTTTTCTGCATTCAAATGTGAAACAGTTGTTTTTTTTTTGCCAAAACAACTATACTTTAGGGAGGTGTAGCTACTGTAAGTGTTTTTTGATAAAGTCTACAATTTTGTATGGAATGTAGCACAAAAAATTGCCACAAAGCTATTTGCATAGATGATAAGTTTCATAGCGGTGCGCGAACTTAAATGTACGTGTGTTCGTCGGCCTGCCCCCAGGGATGCAGCTATTTTATAACATATGTACATATATGCTCATATGTTATAAAAATAGCTTGGCCACGTGCACATGTGCACTTAGTTATAAGTGGTGCACCCCTGTGCGTGCATATCCCACTTCTACCATGCAATAGGGACAAGCATCAACACCATTACTAGTTTTCCCAGTTCATTCCCAGTTCGCCCAGTTAAGGAATAGGTCTTCCAAACCCCCTTAGTTTAATAGCCTTCCTTACCCCCTGTTAGCCTCGACCCTTAAAACCCCCTCTGATCTACCTAGATTTTTTTGTTTTATTACTTGCATCCATGGCCGCAGTAAAGCTTCGTAGCAGGGGACCCTGGTGTGCGCCGAATTGCATAAGTATTTACACGCAAATTTCAGGTTAAAATCACAGAACGCCCATATCCTGCCCATGCTCCACCCCTTTTAGAAACTTTTCATTTGTGCATTCAGCGGGAGTTATGCGCGTATCCGGGCAGCTTTTAAAATCTGCTCGGGGCGCACCAGCCCAAGTTATTTGCGCACCCCCTGATTGATGCGTGTGTCAGGCTTTTAAAATTCACCTTATAATATGTAAATAGTCTGATATTACAAGAAAAATATCTTGCATTACTGAGTGATTCCAGTGGAGTCCTCTGTGGGTTAGTACATCGGCCCCTAAATTTGATGGCTGAGTGGATTATTGCAAAATTTGGTAAGAAAACCAGAAAAAGAATCTCAACTGGGCTGACTAGATGGGTCTATTGGTCTTCATCTGCCATCAATTACTTTTATTAGGGGCAGAGTTAGAGCAGGAATATACAGGACTGGTGGAAGCACTACTTGAACTAGGTGGCTGCCTAAAGTGCCACAGGTTTGGGGGCAGCTATCTAATTCTCCATCAGCCCTGCTCAGAGAAAAATGCAGGACTGTGGGGAATTGCACTTGCTACTTCCTGCCTGCAGGAGCTGGAAGAGGAAGTGGTATCCCCTGGGCCCGATGGGGTGAGAAGAAGGAGGACCAATCACCCTGCCCCTGCTCCGCCCTGGACCCCTCCCACCCCACCCCTCCCTGCCCCGTTTTGCAAGCCCCGGGACTTACACACGTCCCGGGGCTTTATGCGCGTCACCGGGCCTTTTTAAAATAGGCCCGGCATGCACAAGGCCGGTTATGCGCGTAAGTCCGCCGGATAAACGGGCGTAATCCTTGAAAATCTGGCCCATTATGTCTATATATTTCTTTAGTGCGATATATTATAACACTCCAGTCTTATTTTTTAGACTTCTTGCATTTGCATACTGATATTTTAAAGTAGATTTATTTGTATTTCTGTTTTTATATGTACCCAGAACTTGCTTTTTATCAGATGATACAGGCAGTCTGGAGTCATTTCTATCTTCGTGTTTTGTATTTAACTACATCTGGGCTTTTTCAGCTTTTACAACCACCTGTCAGGTCACTTGAACTTACTTGGTTAGCCAGTATCCTTCGAAGATACCTTGATTTGAAACATCTGCTCCTGTGTTTTCCCCCATATACTAGTTTAAAAACTGCTCTATCTTCTTTTTAAAAGTTAGTGCCAGAAGCCTGATTCCACTCTAGTTAAGGTTCTGTAGGAAGATGCTCCCCCTTCCCCAGAATGTTCCCCAGTTCCTAAAAAATCTAAAATATTGTTTTCTTCACCATCTTCTGATGGTTGAAGACTAGTATCTGGAGCACATCTGTGAGATTTTATTGTGCAAGCCTTAAAATCAAACAAAAGAAAAAATATTATGCTCTCAATTGCTTCTAATTTTCCAGTTTTTTGTTTTTTTTTTATGTTTTCCAAACCATGGGCCCTATATACTCTCCCGGATCTGGTATGTAGCCATATAGTTGAGGACTGTGATGTATGTATCAGTGATAAAGGACAGGAAATATTAAGTACTAGGGGTGTGCATTCGGATTGACCGCATTAGTAAAACGCAACTCATATTTTTTTTTTACTTAAAAAATTGATTCGACATAAACGATCGGATTTCCCACATATCGAACATAGATATGTTCGATATGTGGGAAATCGCGATTGTTGAGCCAAAATAAAAATATAAACCCCCTCACCCTCCTTAATCCCCCCCCCGACTTACCACAACTCCCTGGTGATGGAGCGAGGAGTGAGGACGCCATTTCTGCAATCCTTGGCGAGAAGCATGTGACGTCGGCGGCACGTCGAGTGACGCCGGCGTCACGTGATTCCCGGCTCGTTCGCGCCGGACGGCTCGTTCGGCCCAAAAAGAACTTTTGGCCAGCTTGGGGGGGTCAGGAGGTCAGGAGGCCCCCCCAAGCTGGCCAAAAGTTCTTTTTGGGCCGAACGAGCCGTCCGGCGCGAACGAGCCGGGAATCACGTGACGCCGCGTCACTCGACGTGCCACCGACGTCACATGCTTCTCGCCAAGGATTGCAGAAATGACGTCCTCACTCCTCGCTCGATCACCAGGGAGTTGTGGTAAGTCTGGGGGGGGGATTAAGGAGGGTGAGGGGGTTTAATTTTTTTTTTTGCACATATGTACATATACCCAACTCATTGGATTTTTTTTATGTCCATATTGGCCGCAAGTGGGACCCCCTTTCGGACATAAAAAATATGAACATAAAATTTTGCTCTGCACATCCCTATTAAGTACATTAGACAGAACAAATATACCAATTTTTGAGCCCAGCAGCATCCTCTTGCTCCTCTGGGCTTCTAGCTCAGTTGGTACTGACTTCATTATTTTATAGTGCTATATACTTTCATTTGCAACTACCAAGGGATTTTTACCCGAATTTATATAACCTCCTTCCCATTTCATTTAGTCTAGTAATTACATCAAATATCCTCAGCAGGGGGATATGCACTAGGGCTCCCATCCAAACCTGACATTTATTGGCCCCAAGATATTGCTACTGCACTATGGTTGGGATACTCTCCCCAACACATCCATCCCCCCTCCAGCAGGGCTGTGTACATCGCATCTGCAACATCCCCAGTCCCAGTCAGCCTGAGAAACCAGAGGACCTGAGCAGGGAATCAAACCCAGGTCGTTCACAAGTCAGTGCACAGCACCGCCACTCTACAGAACATATTTTAAAGTATATTAATGTATTTATTAATTAATTTTTATATACCGTCATTCAATTAGTATATCATGAACAGTTTATAATCAATTAAAAGAATAAATCATATAAGTGAATCATAAAATACAATATAGATAAAAAATTAAATGGAAACATAAAAGATTTTTATAAAATAAGTGTGGAATGAATACATCTAAATAACTTTAAATAAGGTAAAAATAGATATTAAAATTGGATAATAATTTAAAAAATATTTTGAATATATATATTTGATTTAATTAAATATTTAACCCTGTAGTTTTTCAATGTTTTGAAATGTGTTTTGTTTGTATGTTCTTTGAATTCCTTCCTCTCATCTCACCAAAGTTATTAATAAATGTTGTCAACAGCCCAACCATTTCAATTTCTTTCTGTATTGAATTCCATTGTTTCACAGTGCCAAAAATGATATTTCCCACCTAACAAATACCAGAAGGATCAGGTATTTAGACAAGAGAATCTATATGGTAAATCATTCCAGAGATGAAAAAGAAGCCATGTGTGAAATAAAGGTTGGTCCTCTTTAGGACTTCATCATTTAATCACAGGATTGCTAATCAATAAAGAACATTTTTCAGAATGAAAGGAACAGTGGCCAATGATATATATTTATTGTCTAATTTGATAATCTTGCCAGACTTATCTTCTGTTCAAGCTCAAATCTCTTTGGATAGGAAAGAAATCTCTGGCACTGTACATTACACTTAATGTATAGTGCCAGAGATACCAAGACCAATCCATTTTCATCTTTTAAATCTAACTATCTTAGATAATAATTTTAATGATACTGTAATAAATCTATCTACAATAAAATCAGTCATTGAGGTTACTGTTCAGTGAGTCTTAGAATAAAATATTTAGACAGTTAAATGCAGTGTGGTTATATCATCTTTATTATAAAGTTGTGATTTCATCTTTTACTTTCATTTATTTAATTTATTTTCAACACTTTTATGGTGCTACTGTCCAGGGCACCTTAAAGAAGGTTTCATAGAAATATATATCTCGGGGAAGTCAAGGGGAAAAATGTAGAAGTCCATACTGAGTCACTATCCAGCTGCCAAAGTTAGCCAATAAGCTTATCCAACTAACTTGGACAAGATATTCAGCGTTGTGGCTATGTACTTGGTAATACTCAGCTAACTTAAAGTCAGATGAATAAGTTTATCTGGCTAACTTTACAACAGTCAGATAGCTGTTCTACAGTTATCTGTCTAATTTAGGTGAGATTTATCAAGCTGCATTAGGGCTATAACATGTGTTAAATGCTTTACATCACACAATATAGCTTTATTGCAGCAATATCGCACAATATTCACGATATTGCATGATGTTTGGGCCAGAAACCCAGTGCTATTATGATGAGCTGCTTTGCATGGAATTTGCATGGATGAATTCTGCAAAGCAGCTCATGCATACCTAATACTATGTAAATAAAATAACACGGTTGATTTACAAATTTGTCAGCCACGTTTATTTTAACCACACCTTTTCCCTAACAGAGGTCCCGATGCTCCTGTGGTAGAATTAAAGGGCACTGTAACCCCAAACGGCTTCCCCCCCACATGTAAAGAAAAAGTAACCAGGATCTTATTAGACCTCCTAGCCCACCTTGGGGCTGACAATTGAGGTCGCTCTGCAAAAAAAAAAAGGTAAAATAATAGATTAAAGGTACCCTGGCCAGCCCCCTCCTTACGCACTCAACCCCCCAGCCTCCCATTCCAAATGAATAATAAGCCAGTAGTGGCCTCCTTTCTCACGCCCTCTACCCCTCAAATTTTCAAAAATTACATTAGTAGGCTAGTGGCACCCACTCACCCTGGATCTCCCCATACCCCCATTACATTAAAATCATCATTATTGTTCAGCTGGAGAGCCCAGGATGCCCCCTAGTCCCAGGTCTGGTCAGCACCATTTTCCAAAATGGCGCCACCCAGACCCTTCCCTTGTCATGTGAGGGGGCAAGGTCTGAGGAACACGGTAATATTGCTGCGATATTATGTTGGTGATGGACAAATTATCATGGGACTGTCCTCCCTGTGATACTGGGTCCCTTCCACGATAAAATATCATAACTTAGTGAATCCAGGCCCAAGTTTGCAACTAAGGCAATGGAGAGTGAAGTGACTTGCCCAGGATCACAAAAGAATTAGTACGACTTTCACTTTGGCTTCTCTGGCTTGCAGCCTGCTGCTCTAACCACTAGGCTACTCCTCCACTTCATGACGGGAATGACAGGCTTATATTGATAGAATGGTAACACAAATACTGTCATCCAGTAAAACTCCCCACTTTAACGATCAGAATGCTTTGGCACACATGACTCCTAATACTTTAACTTTACAAGACTAGCAGGTTGGTGGTGATAGTGGTGGGAAGCAATCCAGAATGACTTCAAGGACTTAGGAGGCTAGATATTTGGGTCACAGTTGCACAGGTGTTGGCAGTTTTTTAGATTATTGTGAGACCTTGAGGTTGGAAATAGGAAGGAGTGGGTGCTGGGGGTGTAAACTGAAAAGATGATCTTGCATGCTCAGTAATCCAGGAGGGTGGAGTATAGTTGAGAAATATGACAAATACTTTCTTCAATAAGAAGTGATAAACTAGGCAGTAATGCTCTAAGGCTGGCAACCGGGATATATTCTTGATAGCATGCACAGGAATAACTATGCACACTGGGTGGTCCAGTTAGCCTATACTGCTGTCATCTACTATGTTACTATGGTACTATGTTGCTCCACAGCACCAGACATCTCTGCAATAAGGTAATATTCAAAAAGTTGCTTTTAGGGTAAATTTTCCTTCTCATTCTTTGCCCATACACTATTAAAAATTGCAGTTTCAATGGCAATTTGTAGTCTCTCTGAGGGCAACTGTGGATAGCCTTGAGATAATGCTACATAGAAAAATGCAGGAGGCTGTAACTTTCCAACTTTCTGCTGTCAGAGTATTTATTTATTTATTTATTTAAAACTCTTGTATTCCATAACTTCCAATCAGACAGAGTAGAGTGCATATAAAAAGTCATAAAATAAAAACAACATACATACATTACAAGACCACCATATTGTTAAATATACAGAAACGCAATTCAACAATCAGGCTATCCAACTTCTTCCTTAAATAATATACCTTTTATTTGCTTCCTAAATAGCTTTTCTTCATCTTCAGCCCTCAACTGTGCCAGAAGAGTGTTTCATGACACTGGAGAAATGCTATAGCACTTGTTTTTTGAAGCTAGTACTCATGATTTGTGGGAAGCTGGAACAACCTTCACCTTTGGAATGTAAAGCACTTGATCATGTCATGAGCCACGCAAGGATAATCTACTAGTAACAGCTTATGTGTAATAATTATCATTTTAAACTTAGCCCTCTATTTTGTTGGTAGCCAATGTAATTCCCTTAGGACAGTCTGTATATGGTCACTCTTATTCAAGCCCATGAGTTGCCGCGCAGAGGCATATTGTACCTGGAACTTTTCCAGGATACCCACATATAAACAACTACAATAATCAAGATATCCCAGGACCAATGACTGGAGCCCCATTCTAAACATCTCATGCAGTAACAAAAATCTCAAAGGTTTTAACATTTTCAACTTATAAAAAGCCACCTGCGATGCATGACAAACATGCAAGTGCATTGACAATTAGGAATCCAACAGGATTCCTAGACTTCTAGCTTCAGTGGATAATGTCAAACAAACAACATTAACAATTCATTCAGTCAAATTGTTAACAGGTGGGCTCTTTCCAACCCAAAGCAACTTGGTTTTTAGTTTATTCAACAACAACCCATTACCAACTAGCCAATTTTTAATACATAGTATACAATTTTGGAAGAATTCTTCTTGAAAAAGGCCGGCTGTATCACAGGGAATGAATAGTTACATATCAGCGGTATATATAAAATAAGTTAGGCCCAATTCTGGAAACAAAGTTCCCAGCAGAGAAAGATATAGATTAAATAGAATGGAAGACAGTGCTGAACCCTGGGGGATTCCTATGGGAAATACTTGCCAGGTTCCCCATTTGAACGCATTGTCTTCTGCCATTTAGAAATTATTGAAACCACTGCAATTCCATCCCAGAAATACCAACCATCTGAAATTGTGAGAGAAGAATGCTGTGTCTAATGGTATCAAAGGTGCTGGATATATCAAGCTGTATTAATATGCCAGGCCTGCCATGATGTAATATAGGGACACAGGGTAGCTGCCAGTGCAATCCTTGGGGGAAGGCGTGGGGGCACCTGGAGACAATTGCCCTGGGCTTCACCCTTTAAGGCCTCACACCAACACTGAGATGGGACAGTCAATGGGATGGAGCTGATGTGGCAGGATTTGTGCACCAGGGGGCGGATTTTCAGAGCCCTGCTCGCCTAAATCCGCCCAAAACCGGGCGGATTTAGGCGAGCAGGGCCCTGCGCGCCGGTGAGCCTATTTTACATAGGCTCACCGGCGCGCGCAGAGCCCCGGGACTCGCGTAAGTCCCGGGGTTCTCCGAGGGGGGCGTGTCGGGGGGCGGGCCCAAACCGCGTGGCGTTTAGGGGGCGTGCCGGGAGCGGACCCGGAGGCGTGGTTACGGCCCGGGGCGGCCCGGGGGCATGGCCGCGCCCTCCGGACCCGCCCCCAGGACGCGTCCCGGCGCGCAGGAGGCCTGCTGACGCGCGGGGATTTACGCCTCCCTCTGGGAGGCGTAAATCCCCCGACAAAGGTAAGGGGGGGGCTTAGACAGGGCCGGGTGGGTGGGTTAGGTAGGGGAAGGGAGGGGAAGGTGAGGGGAGGGCAAAAGGAAATTCCCTCCGAGGCTGCTCCAATTTCAGAGCGGCCTCGGAGGGAACGGGGGTAGGCTGCGCGGCTCGGCGCGCGCCGGCTATACAGAATTGATAGCCTTGCGCGCGCCGATCCAGGATTTTAGTGGATACGCGCGGCTCCGCGCGTATCTACTAAAATCCAGCGTACTTTTGCTTGCGCCTGATGCGCCAGCAAAAGTAGGCCTGTTCGCATAGTTTGAAAATCTACCCCCAGGCTTCCACTATTACTTCCAGATTCACTGGCTGGCCCGATACTGCTGCTTCTCTTTCAGCTCCTCCTACTGAGCTGTTCTTAATGGCTGCGACCCTGACCACTCTTCAGCCTGAGATAGTGTGTGGTAGTCTTTTTTATATATCATTCACATTTATAGCTACATTCTAAACAGCATGCCTCATTACCTCCCTAATATTTTAACTACTGAAAATCAAGAAAAATATGCTGTATTGTACTGCTTCTTTCCATGTGCAATTGTCCTTTTTTAGAAAATTAGCTAAGATTTATGTTTACCTGTTGTTGACCTGATAGTTGAGGTGACGTTGGAAGATGTCATTGCAGGGATACAGTCATCGTCTTGGGAATAACCAGCCTGGATAGCTCGAAGGTAGCTGTGGCTTCTTGTTCGAAAACATCCAGGAAGGTCCAGGGCATCCATTGCCTGAGATTCAACTTCACTGAAGACTGATTCACACACAGATTCATACCGCCCATTGATCTCTGCTTCGCTCATCTGGGGATTAGGTAAACAAAAACATTCATTATATTTTTTTTTCATTACCAGAATCCTATAACGCATTATAAACACACATGTCAAAATTCTTGCTTTGCTATTTGGATATTTATTTATTTATTTATTTATTTATTTATTTAGAATTCTTATATACCGACATTCTTGTACAATTGACAAATCATATCGGTTTACAATCTAACAGAACAATCGCGGTTAAGGCGTTACATTAAAACAAAGCTTCTAATAGAGTATATAGAACAACATAACAGTGGCAGCTAAGGCGTTACATTAAAACATAGGGTCTAGTATAAATATGAGAATAAATATGAGAACAAGTGTAAATGTGAGAACAAGTGAACAAATCAAATGGAGCGTAAAGGGGACCCTGAAGGACAATTATATTCTGTTATGTCCTTTGACCTGTGTCAAAATGGTCTTGGGAATCCGGGAAGGCTTGTCTGAAAAGCCACGTTTTGAGGTGTTTCTTAAATGTTTAGGATAAGGACTGCAATTTAAAATAGGTCTTGGAAATCTAGGGTTATGCAGAGTGGGCTGCATACCTGGATTATTAACTAGAAACATTTCAAATGGTAAATCAAATTGGCTGTGTTGGGCTTTCCAGAGAATAATGGCTTCATATACACATAATCTTTCATTACATAACAGATTTAAATTGTGTTCCTAATGATCAAAAACTAGATGTTGGTCTATAAGGTTCAGGATTAACCCTACTGACATTCTAACCCTTACTATTTGGGGTCTACTCCATTAAGGAGTAGACTGGGAGGGAACTTCCCTATCCCCTACCCTAGCCTCCCTTCCCTTCCCTTCTCCTCCCCACCCCCTAAACCTTTTCCCTTACCTTTTTTTTTTCTTATTTTGTTGCTTACTGCTCCAACGGAGCAGTAGCAACATACGCACGCCATGTTTCCCTTCCCCGGTACAATGGCAAATGGCCGCTCTGCCCTGCTCCGCCCCTTCCTGCCCCCCTGGTTTACCCATAAGGATGTTTCAGTTTCACACTCTGGTGAGGCCTCCCAGCTTCAACCAAATGGAGTTTCATTTAGAAGTAATACTTTACTGTGCACTTACTGACAGAGGGTCCTTCTCATACTAATTTACCGAAGAGATAGATTTTTACACCTGATACCCTTTTGGGTGAAAGGGAGACCCCATCTGGATCTCTACCCAAGGGACAAGGAGATGGAGCAAAGTAGGACTTTTTGCTGTGAAGTTGGGGATCCTTCCAATAGGATTCCCAGATCGTCACTGGGTGAGCTTTGTACAATTAAAATCACCATGAGAGCTCTACCCAGAGGTCTGAATAAAGGACATCTACTTCCAGAGGAAAATACACTTGTACCAACAGTTAGATGTAAATTCACTCATGGACAAATGGACTTAAAATAAAGTTTACTGACTGATAAAAATTAACACCCAGACCCTAGTCCTATGTGCATCTAGAGTCTACACACACACACTGGGAACAGCACAACATCATCTGGGCCACAAGTGAGAGCTTACCCCCATAAAATGAAGCCTCCCCAGGGAGTAAGAGTCAAGAATGGGAGTAATTTGTTAGCCAGAACAGCCCCTGAAGGAAAATTAATGTATTTGTATGCCCTTGGGATTAACAACCCCATAAGGGTTACATAAAATAACCGAAAACAAATAAATAAGGTAACTAGGAAATTGCAGCAACATCTGAAATTGACAGAATTTGCTGTCTTACTGTGCCTACAGTTTACTCGTGGCCCTGGTCATGACAAGCAAGGAGAAAAAGCTAATACATAGAAAGGTTGATACTATTAAATTATCCATCTTTGAACAGTTTTATGGAATCAGAGAGCTCCTCATCCAAATTCAGTGATGTTACACCATCCCAATGATTGTCCTGCTACGTAAAGGCTCTTGAACTAATGTTAGAAATTTCTAGGTCAACAGTGATCAATGGGAAACACTACTACTTATTTGATAATTACTTTTAAAAATTATTTATTTATGAATTTCAAAACATACATCAAGAAACTATTTGATTACAAAAATATATAATTTACACTAAGCAGTACAAGATGGAGGGAAGATGAAAAGTAACAATAAGAAATCAAGAAAAAAAAGAACCCCAGCTGTCTTACAAAAATCCAGAATATCATACACTGTATGATATAAGCAGGTTCAGAGTGACCTTACTCTCAGGTCGATCCAGTAAAGTGTGCTCCGTTGGAGCGCACTGTCACCCTGCTCTGGACGCGTGTTTTCCCTTACCCCTTATTCAGTAAGGGGAGGAAAACACGCGGCCCACCCGCGGCACCTAATAGCGCCCTCAACATGCAAATGCATGTTGATGGCCCTATTAGGTATTCCCGAGCGATCCAGTAAGTAAAATGTGCAGCCAAGCCGCACATTTTACTCTAAGAAATTAGCGCCGCCCAAAGGTCGGCGCTAATTTCTTCCGGCGCCAGGGAAGTGCACAGAAAAGCAGTAAAAACTGCTTTTCTGTGCACCCTCCGACTTAATATCATAGCGATATTAAGTCGGAGGTCCCCAAAAGTATAAAAAAGTAAAAAAAAAAAAAAAATAAATTTTGAATTCGGCCCGCGGCTGTCGGGCCGAAAACCGGACGCTCAATTTTGCCGGCGTCCGGTTTCCGAGCCCGTGGCTGTCAGCGGGCTCGAGAACCGACGCCGGCAAAATTGAGCGTCGGCTGTCAAACCCGCTGACAGCCGCCGCTCCAGGCCAAAAGGAGGCGCTAGGGACGCGCTAGTGTCCCTAGTGCCTCCTTTTCCTCGTTTGCACCGCGTCGCCTAATTTAAATACTGGATCGCGCGCACCGGCGAGGGACCGGTGCGCGCGCCGGGAGAGCGGGCGTTAGTCCGCTCTCCCACGGACTTTACTGGATCGGGCTGTCTGTAGGAAAACATCCAATTGAAAGGGATCAAAAAAGACATAATTAGCATTTTGATACTTATCACAACATTTACAGGGACATTTTAAACAAGAAGTTCCTCCTATATCTAGAACCTTCTGTTTCTTTTTAAGAAAAATCTTCCTCTTCTGCTGGGTGTCTTTCACCACATCAGGAAAAATTATAACAGTTGCTGAAAAATATAATTCAAAAAGAGTTGCCAACCCTCACCCCACCCCCCCAGTAGGAGAGACAGGCATTACTGAAGGTGCTGGAGGAAACCAGCAAGAAGGAGATTCAGGAACTGAAGAAGAAAGTGGAAGAGAAGGCCTATTTCTTAACTTATTTATTTCAAGTAGTTATTAATGTGGCTTTAATTGCTTTTATCTGTTCTTGCTTTTATTAGTTATATTTTTTGTCTGTTTTACTTACTTTTTAAATATTTTTATTATGTTTTGCCTTTTATCAAACATCGTGATTGTATTTTGTCTATTTTTATGCATGTTTTAATGTAAACTTATTTGAACTGTCTAAGTAGTATAGAGATGAGATAAACAAACAAATAAATAGAAATTACTCGAAATTGCTCAAATTCTCAATTCTCCAATGTAATACTACTACTGCTATTACTACTTAACATTTCTATAGCCCTTCACGACATACACAATGCTGTACAAACATAGAAAAAGACAGTCCCTGCTCAATAAAGCTTACAATCTAATAAGACATACAGGATAAGAGGCTTGGGGGTATAAAGCAAGACAATGGCTAAAAAGAAAAGAAAGTTAGTTAACAAGACTAAAAGCAGACAACCAGGCAGAAGATTTAAAAGTAGCTTAAAAAGGTAGGCCTTTAGATGGGATTTAAACATGGCAAGAGAAGGATCATGACACACCAGTTCAGGAAGACTATTCCAAGCACGTGGCGGAGTGAGGTGGAAAGAGTGGAGTCTGGAATTGGCAGTAGAGGAGAAGGGCACAGATAGGAGTGACAAACCTGACAAGCAGAGTGCACAAGGAGGGGTGTAGAGAGAGAGAAGAGAGGTAGTAAGGTGCTGCAGAGTGAAGGCATTTGTAGGTGAGAAAGAGGAACTTGAACTGTATGAGGGAGCAGATAGGAAGTCAATACAGTAACTTCGGAAGAGAGGTTATGTGAGCATAGTGACTTTTGCGAGTCATGCAGCTGAATTTAGGATATATTGCAGTGGAGAGAGATGGCTTGCCGGGAGACATGTGAGGAGCAGGTTGCAATTGTCTAAGTGGGAGGAGATGAGAGAGTGGATAAGGGTTCTGGTAGTGTTTTCAGAAAGGAAAGGATGGATTTTGGCAATGTTATAAAGAAAGAAACTACATGTTTTAGCAGTGTTTTGGATATGCATAGAGAAGGACAGAGAGGAATCAAAGAGGACTCCAAGATTATGGGCTGATGGGGACGGGATGATAACTGAGGTTATCCACAGAAACAGAGAAAAGAGGGAGACGGGAGGTGGGCTTGGGGGGAAAAATAAGGAGCTCTGTCTTGGCTATGTTGAGTTTACAGTGGCGGCAGGACATCTAGGCAGTAATGTCGACAAGCAAGCTGAGATCTGGGACTGGATTTCTGGTGAAATTTCTGAAGTACAAAGGTAGATCTGGGAGTCATCAGCATAAAATTGGTATTGAAATTTATAAGAGGAAATCAGAGCACCAAGGAAATTAGTATATAGTGAGAAGAGAAGAGGGCCCAGGACGGAGCCTGAGGCACACCAATCGATAGTGGAATGGCAGTAGAGAAGTACCACTAGTGGAGATACTAAAATTGCGATTGGAGAGGTAAGAAGAGAACCAAGACAGGACAGAATCCTGAAATCTAAGCAAAGACAAAGTATCAAGCTTTGACACTCTTGAATCTTAATACATAATTCTGTTACATCTTTAATAGTCTTTTCCTGATATTTAAACAATTGATTATGTTTTCTAACCTTCTATAAGAACATAAGATATGCCATACTGGGTCAGACCAAGGGTCCATCTAGCCCAGCATCCTGTTCTCAGCAGTGGCCAATCAAAGTCACAAATACCTGGCATGTATCCAAACATTAAACAGGTCTCAAGAACTGTTCCTTATTGATTAATAGCAGTTTATGGATTTTTCCTCTAGGAAATTATCCAAACCATTTTAAAACCCAGTTATACTAACTACCATAACCACATCCTCTGGTAATGAATTCCAGAGCTTAACTATGCATTGAGAGAAAAATAATTTTCTTTGATTTGTTTTAAATGAGCTACTTGCTAACTTCTTGGCATGCCCCTTAGTATTCTAGTATCTGAGAGAGTAAATAACTGATTTACATTAGCCTGGTCAAGTCCTTTCATGATTTTTTAGGCCTCTATCATATTTCCCCTCAGTTGTCTCTTCTCCAAACTGAACAGCCATAATCTCTTTAGCATTTCATCATAAGAGAGCCATTCCATGTCCCTTGCCATTTTGGTTGCCCCTATGAAAGCCTCCCAACTGTACTCAGCATAGAATCTATCCTAAGGGAAAGAGATCTCTTGGAGTCCACTATAGCAGACCATAGAGTCTAAGGGTAGATTTTAAGAACTTGTGTGAGGGCGTCCATGTGCGCACGCTACCCGGCGAGCACACATGGACACCCAATTTTATAACATGTGCACGCAGGTGTGAGCATGTTATAAAATCTGGGGTCGGCGTGCACAAGGGGGTGCACACTAATGCATCTTGTGCACGCCGATGCCTGCGGTCTTCACCTGTTCCCTCCCAGGCAGCTCCAATTTAGGAGCCTGTGAGAAAACTTCTCTTCCCCCTACTCTATCCTTCCTACCCCTTTCCTTAATCTTCTCGCCCCCTAGCCCTATTCTAACCCCCTTAGGACAGGCGCAGGTTGCACAGCCGGCACCCTGTCAGCATGCAATCCCCCGGCACAGTAGCAAATGGCCGCTGTGCCGCGGACCTCTAGCTCTGCCCCACCCCTTTTTCGAAGCCCGGGACATACACGCATCCCGGGGCTTTACGCGTGTCACTAGGCCTTTTTAAAATAGGCCTGGTGCGCGTAGGCATTTTAAAATCTACCCCTAAGGTTACAACTGCCGACTTTTGGAGTGTAATGTCCTATTTAACTGCTCCCTCCAAGGAGATAGTTGTCAAATTCTCACTGGATACTGGTTGCTCTCCATCTTTCATGGCAGCTTCTGGGAGACGACCATTGCAGAGACTCTAGAAGAGCAGAAGATAAGACCTTGGAGCTATTGAACTACCAGGATTAAGAGAGACCAAAGTCTCTAGTGGAGCAGGAGCAGAAGGTTCAAGCTCATAATTGTCCTGAACATTCAGGGAAAGCAAAAATGTGTCCAGAGTAACCTGAGAAGTTAATGCTGGCAAAGACAGTACAGATGGAAATACCCGTACATTATCTTTGCCTTTCTTCCCCATCTATTCTGGAAGGAAATGGCCAAGAATTCAACGATGTTGCCCCTTGTGAACTTGGGCAAGTCACGTTACTCTCCATTGCCTCAGGTACAAAACTTAGATTGTAAGCCCTCTGGGGTTAGGGAAATATCTACAGTACCTGAATGTAAACCGATCTGATATCTCAGATCGAATGTCAGTATATAAAAAAAAAATAAATAAATAAATACATTTGATCCAAGGGTTGCACCCATTTGGCATGTGCTTTTGGTGCACTGCATGAGCACAACTTAATGTAGTGCCGGGTTGCCTTCTGATGACTTGATCAAGAGGCATCAGTTGCTGTGACACAGCTGCAGGCACTCTGATGGTATCTTAGCTCTCCCCCTATTTGACAGTTATTTAACTTCACAGAGACTATGACTCAAAAACAATCCCAAGAATCAGTGCCTTCTTTCTGGAAAAAAAAAGGTGTCAGTATTCACTTGTCAGATGTATGGGGTTTTTTTTTGTTTTTTTTTTTATGAGGGACCACAAGGCAAATGGGAACAGGTGGAGGAAAAAGATGCTGGTACTTAGTACCAGCAGGTGTTGCACAGGAGGTGGACCCTTGAGCCGAGGTGGGGTTGACGCTAACCTCAGGGCGAGCCCTACGGGTCCCCACTGTAGGCAGGCAGAGCTGGCTGACTGACGGAGGCTGGCTGGAGCTTCGCCAATACCAGCCCTCGTTCCCCACAGGTTGAGCCCTTGGGTACCGGGGCCGGCTGGTCTTAGGTGGGCTTCCGTCTGAGGTCTTCCCAGAAGCGAGGTGAGAATCAGCCAGGGGCTAGCAGCGGTGTCTGAGACTGCAGAACAAGATCAGATAAGGCAGAGTCCCGGAGACTCGGATGCCAAGGTGAACTGGGAGCAAGTCAAAGGGCGCCCGAGTAAGAACAGGCCGAAGCCTGAGAGGCCAAGTCCAGATTAGATTCAGCAGAGGCGAGGTAAAATAGGCTGTGATCAGGGCAGGCGGAAGATGAGGAGTAGTGGCAAAACGGACACGGGTCAAACCAGGAGACAAGCAGAGGGTGGTCAGGCAAGGTAGAGGCCAAACCAAAAGTCAAGCAGGAATGTAGTCAGATGAAGCAGGGGTCAAGCCAGGTATCAATCAGTAGCATAGTCGGACGAAGCGGAGGTCAAGCCAGGTATCAATCAGTAGCGTAGGAGTCAAGCCAGATATCAATCAGTAGTGTAGTCAGACGAAGCAGAATCAAGCCAGGTATCAATCAGTAGAGTAGACAAGCAGGTAAGACACGGAACTCAGGAGCAGGAATGGATACCAGGAGTAAGGCAGGACCAGGAATCAGGAACACAGACGAAGAAGGAACAAACCAGGAATACAGAGGAAACACAGGAACGAGCAAATAAGCACACGACAAGCGTGGAGACCTGTTGCCAATGCAAGGAAGCACTGGCTGGGCCAGGCCTTATATACCGGGACCCAGTGACATCATTATCTGGGGCCGCGGGGTGGATTCCCGCTGCGGCCCCTTTAAAGGTAGACCAGTTGCGCACGCGCGCCTAGGGAGAGGCGTGGCGCAAGCTGGGACATCCGCGGAGTTGCTGGGAGCAACGGAGGCAGCCCGAGCACGGAGGCGGCTGCCCATGGACGCAAGAGAGGTGGAACCAGGTGCTGAAGCAGACAAACGGGGGTAAGTGGGCCCGACCGTGGGCCTGCCGCAGCCGGCACATGCAACAGCAGGTATTCCCTGAAAAAAAGCCCTGCCAATGACACTATGACAACAAAAATTTCAGTGGGGCTTGTTGAGTTCTCTGATGGTGCCATCCTGCTCTGTTACACATATTAACATGTTCCACAAATAAATATTAAAGAAAGAGGATAAAACAGAACAACTTATTTCTCCCAGTTCTTAAAAATAATTTTTTGCTCCCCAAAATAGATAACACCAAATGTCCTCTGCAACGAGTCACCACCATTTCTGGGGTAGGTTTTCCCTAAACCTGGGCATCTCCAACTCAGGGTTCCCCAGTCCTTCAGTCTCGGAAAGGCCCAGGCCTTCAGCTGGTTTCCTACTAATTAAAAGTCAAATATCCAAAGGAGTCCCCGAGCAACTACTCTGCACCTCATGTGCCAAGCACAGAAGTGGAGCACTGACCTACCCTGGAGGGGTCTCAGATACTTCCAATCTCTAGGTAGGCCCAAAAGGTAACTCAGGATAAACCTCCAACCTTCCTCTCTAACTTCCAACTTAGGCCTGGATTTATCAAAATGCACTAAATATCGCCTGTGATAGAAAAAGGGGCATGTTTTATGGTAATAGGCAGTTTATTGCAATTTGCGCTAAAACCTATGCAAAGAGCTAAATTACCACAAATTGAGATACCTTTTTCACTCTATGAGATAAGTGCCAGAATGTGGTATTTCCTACATACAACTACTGGGGGGGGGGGGAACCATGTTTACTGAGCGAGAGAGAGAGAGAGAGCACCTAGCTATAATGCCCTCAACACTAGATAGGTATTTATATCTCTATGGGAGGCCCTAGTAACTCGAGGTGAGGTTTAGGAATTAGTGTAGGGATTAGAGGCCACTTTGACATTCAAAGTGAGACGTACAAACAGAACAGTGCCCTCTTGTGAACATTTCATGACCCTCGGAGTGAGGAAACTCACTCAAAGATGATATTTGTGCAATGTTCTCTCAACCTAGCTTGAGGTTGAGAGAACATTGCTATAAGGGCTTATCACATGCGTTAACGGTGCTTTTCACAATCGATAAGCCCTTAATGCATGCGAAAACGCCTTATAGCATTTTGATAAATGACCCTATTAATTTGCCCCCAGAGCTCTTTGTGGAGCTCTGCTATAAATTCTCCTGACAAGGATATGCATTGCAGCCCCACCACGGGAGGGCTGCCAAATGAAAGGATCCTCCCACAAATTACGATCTATTTCCCAGGTCTATTCCCAGGGCTTAATGGTAACCTGGAAAGGTGCCCAAGTTACAGCTACAATTTGGGATTGAAGGAGGATTGAACAAATTTCAATATGATAAACTTAGAGAATTTTGGAGTAAATGGGAGGAAGAAAGAATTCAGTGTAAATTAAAGTGACTCCAGAGAAAAATAGAGACTTTGCTAAAGAAGTGGAAGAATTCAGTGTAAATAAAATTGCCTCCAGAGAAAAGTAGATATTTTTCTAAAGAAGTGGATCACAAGTTTATTACATCTTTCTTCTGTCTTATTATTTATTGACTTTAATTGAAACTACCAGTAAAGGAGTTGGAAACCATCCTTTTTCTCATGTGTGTTTATTGGATGCAGAGATGGTGCGGTATACAAGGGATTATTGCAAAAAGGAACCAGGTATAAGAACCATTGTTCACCCCACACTAGAATCTTGGGGCTCAGAAAGTAAAGCTTACTGGTGGGTTGAAGGAGAGCCTGAGAGACAGTGAAAGAGGATTGTACAGAAAAGGTCCATCTCTTTTCTTTTCTATGAGTCCCTGAGTGCAAGTAAAATGATCCACCTGCCCACCTGTTTCTTTTCTCCACTTATGTATCAAAAAAGGAAGGCAAGATTTGCAACTCTCTCTGTAGCTCTGTCCTTTGGATGGCCATGGTCTCCAGGGCTCTTTGATGCTAATGGGATTGCTGTCGGGGAGCACTAGGAGGGACAGTTCACATCCATCTTCCCCTAGGCCAATTGGTGTCACTTAGCTAGGTGACTAGAATGCCCCTTCAGGATCCTGCATTTAGCAAAGCTTCCATTTCATAGCAAGGAGTCCCCAGCTGATGATGTTGTAGTGGTTTTTTTTTCTGAGAGCAGGGAATGCTGAGGGAAGCACTAATACTGGCAGTGTGACCAGTGAAGATGCCAATGCAGACTGGGGAGTTTCTCAGACTCAGAGAACATAAGAACATAAGAACATAAGAAATTGCCATGCTGGGTCAGACCAAGGGTCCATCAAGCCCAGCATTCTGTTTCCTACAGAGGCCAAACCAGGCCACAAGAACCTGGCAAGTACCCAAACACCAAGAAGATCCCATGCTTCTGATGCCAATAATAGCAGAGGTCATTCCCTAAGTCAACTTTATTAATAGAAGTTAATGGACTTTTCCAAGAACTTATCCAAACCTTTTTTAAACCCAGCTACACTAATTGCACTAACCACATCCTCTGGCAACAAATTACAGAGCTTGTACATTGAGTGAAAAATAATTTTCTCCGATTTGTCTTAAATGTGCTACTTGCTAACTTCATAGCGTGCCCCCTAGTCCTTCTATTATCTGAAAATGTAAATAACCGATTCACATCTACTTGTTCAAGACCTCTCATGATTTTAAAGACCTCTGTCATATCCCCACTCAGCCGTCTCTTCTCCAAGCTGAACAGCCCTAACTTTCCTCATAAGGGAACTGTTTCATCCCCTTTATCATTTGGTTGTCCTTCTCTGTACCTTCTCCATCGCAACTATATCTTTTTTGAGATGTGGTGACCAGAATTGTACACAATATTCCTTGGATGGGCAATTGTTTCCTATGTTACCTCAGGAGCTGTAGAGGAGCTTTAAGAATGTGAGATCTGTTGAATTTACTTTATTTGAGAAGCTATTGAGGGCATGGGGAATGCTGTTATTTCCCAGGTGACTACTTTGCATGTAATTAATTTTGCCTTGGAAAGTTACGGTTCCTTTCTGGAAAATTCTAAAGTAGAAATTACATCATAAATTTCTAATTTATAATCTAGTGCGACCCATTTCAAGTCTCTTCAAGAAGCTATAGTTAAAGACAATATTTCTGTATCCAATAAAATGGAGAACCTAGAGAACTCTTAAAAGTGGAAGAACTTGTGTTTCCTAATTTTCCTTGTCTACCTGTGATGTCTGCCATGGTCATATTTACCGTAGAAGGTATCTGTTGGAAGTTCTCAAGATCCCTAAATCTGCATTACCACCTGTGACAAGGATTTATTTTCTTCCCTCTATAAAAAAAGAAGAAGCTAACAATGGGCCTCAAGAATTATCATCTATAGCAAATACAATGGATGTAACAGCAATTCTGTATCCCTCTTACAGCATCATTTGATAAAACAGCATCACTTATCTCTGAATATACCATCACAATAAAATAAAAACTTGCACAAATGAAACTATCAATGAACCCCCAAAAACCAGAAATAATTTGGCTGACCCAAAACCCTCCAAAATCTATTCCACCAGGTATTGATCTCTGAAATTGCCAGTTAATCCCAGAAGTGAGAGATCTAGGAGTTCAAATTGATGAAAACTTAACGATAAAAGCCCACATTAGCAAACTAATCAAATCTGGTTTCTACAAGCTACAGATCTTGAGCAGATTGAAGCCGCTAAACCCGCTATTAAACACCACAGATTTCAAAATGGTATTACAATATCTGATATTCTCAAAACTCGATTACTGTAATTTCCTACTTCTGGGACTCCCTACTAGCCACATAAACCTCTGCAACTACTGCAAAATGCTGCAGCTATACTACTGTCCGGAACTGGGAAATATGACCACATCACCCCAACTCTGATCACTCTGCATTGGCTCCCTGTTCAATCAAGAATAATCTACAAAGTAGCTACAATAATATTCAATAACATTTATCAGAACAATGATCTGATGGGAATAACATTTAAACCACATATTCCACCACAAACTCTCAGACCACAAAACAAAGGCCTCCTTGAAATCCCCACCATAAGAAATTCTCAACTAAGAAAAACAAGAGAAAGAGCGATTTCTGTTGCTGGCCCAACACTATGGAACTCCATGCCAGAGAATCTGCGAACAATAACAGACATTAAAAAATTTAAGAGCGATTTAAAAACTTGACTATTCACAAATGCCTACTGTCTGACAGAAAACCCCAGTTCGCCATGAGTCTAATAAACTCCAGTTCGTCATAAGTCTGATAACCAGAACTGCCCTGACCAATTCCCCCTACCCTTGGCCCTTCTATTGCCCTGCTATGTCATTCCTAAATGAAACTATCTTTTAACCCCTGTCTCTAAATGTTTCCCCAGCCTCCTTCCTGTATGTATTCCTGCCTCAGTTTTTCATTATTTATTTATGAATGCCAAACGTATACTCCGTTATGAACTAGTGATTCTCACATGGAATGCCGGTATATAAAACACATAAATAATTAAATAAATAGTAGAGACTTCTCATACTGTAGTGGTTAAATCTTCTACTTTGTTGGTCTCTTTATTTTTAGATGTTGCAATCGGTGGTCTGTGGACTTGTTTTGTGGACCGCTGCTCTCACCTCCAGCATAGGCCTCCAGGGGCATCCCTCCGACAACGCAGCCACTCTCCCCGGCTCTGCCACTTCATGCCGCCATAGCGCGGTGAGGCCAATGCTGTTGCTGCCACCAAGCTGACGCCACTGCCACCGCTCATCAGGGGAATTCCTTAGGTGCATGCGCGTCTGCCTGTGCAAATTTAAAGGGTCTGTGGTGACAAAACAGAGCCACCAATATTTAAAGCCTGCCTGAACGCCTCTCCAGTGACTTGGCAATAGTTCAACACTTCCTGGTGCTTTGCCTCCACGTTCCTGGTTCCTCTTACCTGGTTTCCACTGTGTGTCGTTCCTGTGCTCCTGTGCTCCTGTGTCCTATTCCTGATTCCTTGGCAGTCTTCTTATTGTCTTCTTATTTCGTGTCATCATGCTTAGTCTCCCCTTCATCTGTTTTCAGTGTCTCGTTTTGCTCCTGTGGTCCCTCATCCTCCTTTCTCCTTTTCGTTCCTCATCCCTTGGATTGGACTTCTGGTTTTGACCTCAGACTGGACTTCTGGCATTGACTTGAATTGGACTTCTGGCTTGAACTTGGACTGGCCCACAACGCTGCTTGACCTCTGCCTGCCCCTGCCCACGGTCTGCTTCCTTTTCTGACTGAACTCCGCCTGCTCAGACCACTGCCTGAACCATGACTCTGCGAGAATGCTGCCTGCCTCTTACCACAGCCTGACCCTGACCCTAGTTGACTGCTGTCTGACCTGACCGCTGCTTGTCCTGACTCCACTTCCTTCTCTGTGCTGGCCTGTAACAACTTCATTGCAATGGATCTTCACCTCCACAGAGGCCCACACCTAAGACCAGCTGGGCCCAGCACCCTCGGGCTCAACCTAAGGGGAACGTGGGCTGGTATTGGCGAAGCTCCAGTTGGACCTCTGCTACTGCCATCTCTGCTTGCAACAGTGGGGACCTGCAAGGCTCCGTGGGTTGTGCCAACTCCCCATCGGCCTAAGGATCCACATCCGCAATATTAGATTATGATGGAGACTGGCTTCTCAAGATGGTTTTTCCAGAAATAGCAAGCAGTTTCATATGAAGAGGCCCAGAGACTTGCAAATAGAAGCATTGTATTTTTTTAAGTTCCTTTGCAAATGCTGTATTAAATAGAAGAGTATTTCCTATGTCTTTTTTAGTCCAACCATGTTTCTTTTTTCTTAAGTGATAAATTTGTACAATCTGACTCCCTTTCATCTCCTTCTTCTGTGCCAGATCAGCCTTGATCTTGATTGTGTTCTATATATATAACTCTGGGAGACAGCTGCTTTGTCCATATTGCTTGATTGTGTTATTATTTTACTTGGATAGTATTTTTGGATCCCTTGATAAATAGTAGACTTGATCTAAGAGCTGACTGTTAATTTTCTTGGAATGTAATCTTTTTTTATTATTTTTTATATTTCAGCTCACATATTTTCTCATTTCAAGTTTATCTTGATGAGTGTAATGTGAAATTTAAAAAAAACAGTTAAAAAATTATTCATGGACTCTAAAAAAGTTTTTTTTTTCAACATAGGCAACATTTTCAACTAAGCAAATATATTTTTGCTCAAAAATTTTGTAAATCATTGATATAAGTGACTTGAACTCATAGGGCCCGATAGTCAGCACCACTTAGCCAATTAAGTTTGGACTTAGCTGGTTATGTGGTGCCGTTTGAATATCCAAGCACAGTCTCTAGTTACCACTTATCCAGCTAACATTATATTTGGTAAAAATGTTTGCTGCCAAGTGAGGGCTGGGCTGTTTAGTAGTCTGCCTAACTTATTTGTTTATTTAATTAAAACAATTGTAGCCTGCATGCTCCAAAGTTCACAGAAGGGAACAAAAGACATGCATAAAATCCTCATAAAATCTAACATAATATAAAAATTACTAAAACAAAATGGTTACATATGCCCCTGCTGCCTAACTATCTAATTCAAAAGCACTGTGGTACAAAATTTTTCAAAGCCCTTCTAAATGCTTTAGGATCACCATAAGATACAACTGTTCAGGCAGTGAATTCCAACATAAGGAACCAGCAATACAGATGGCCTACCCATAGGTCTCTTCAAGGAGTGCTTCCAATATAAGGAACCAGCAATAGAGATGGTCCACTCATGGATCTCTTCAAGGAGTGCAAAGCGAAGTAAAGGTATCTCCAATAGGCCCAGTTTTTAAGAATAAGGGGTTTATGCAATCACAAAACTGATGTAACCCATGGAGATGGAAAATTATATAAAAATTTATGAACCAGCATAATTAGTTTGTACTCAACACACCACCTAACAGAGAGAGAATGTAAGCAACAGAGAATGGGAGCGATATGATCTCTCATGTGTGCTCTCACTAATATACGGCAATGGAATTTTGAACTATTTGATGTGATCTCCAAAAATTCTGAGGAATACCAATATACAATGAATTGCAATAATCACTACTGGATAAAGCAAGAATTTGAAGAAATATACAGAAATCCTGTGGTTCAATCAAGGGCTTCAATCTCTACAGGATGCAGAAAGGAAGCCCTCACAACTGATTTAATATTAATCCTCATAGACAGATCTGAGACAAGGATTACACTAAGATTCTGAACTTGGCTAACTATGGGTAATGTATGATCTTCTAACATAATGGGTGTGACTGAGGAGGAAACCTACTCAAGATAATCATTTCAATTCTTTTTTAATGTTGTGTAAGCCTGTTGAATTGGAGCCACTGCCTGATAGCAGATACATACATGAAACGTGGACTATGAAGTAGTTAGCAGCACAAACAAATGGATATTCTCAGCATATAATTTGTAGCAGACCCTTAGAACAACACGTATGGGACAAAGTGGAGTAAGCTAAGTATGACATAGTACTGCTGACAAGGCCAATCCTTGTGAAATGCCAGTGGAAATATCTTTCTATGTAGACACAGAGTGCTGGATTCCTACTTGGTGAGAGCAGCCCAGGAGGTAAGAAGTGAACCATTTCAGAACTGGACTTGATATGCCAAGATCACTAAGCCATGAAATCAGAATATGATGGTTAAAAGTATCAAATGCAGTGGAGATGTCCAATAGTACCATAACATATTGGGGCAGATTTTCAAAGGGGTACGTACGTAAGATCCGTGCGCACCCCCCGAAAACCTGCCCCAAGCTCCCCCTGCGCGCAAGCCCCGGGACGGGCGTAAGTCCCGGAGCTTTCCTGAGGGAGTGTGTTGGGGGCGTGTCGCAATGGCGCATCACCCGGGGGTGGGGCCGCAGGCGTGGTTCCGGCCCAGGGGCGTTTTGGGGGCGTGGCCGAGGCCTCCGAAACTGCTCCTGGGCTGGGGAATTGCAGGCAGGCGTAACTTTTCTAACAAAGGTAGGGGGGGTTTAGATAGGGCTGGGGGGTGGGTTAGGTAGGGGAAGGGAGGGGAAGGTGCTGGCGGGGTGGAAGGAAAGTTCCTTCCGAGGCCGCTCTGATTTAGGAGCGGTCTCGGAGGGAACGGAGGCAGGCTGTGCGGTTCGGTGCGCACAGGCTGCTGATTTTGAGCAGCCTTGCACGCGCCGACCCCAGATTTTAAAGGATACGCGCGGCTATGCGTGTATCTATTAAAATCTGGCGTACTTTTGTTTGTGCCTGGTGTGCGAACAAAAGTACGTGTGGGCGTACTTTTATAAAATCTACCCCATTGCGTGTGGTGTGCCATTCTCAAACCTCTGTCTTATTGTGTAAAAACTTGAAAGAAAAACATCTTCCGTACCGAGAATCTTTCAAAATCCAAGCTGTTGTTGATCAAGAAGATTGTCAAGGTACATGATTAACTGATTGAGCACAATTGTTTTGATTATTTTTTGCAAGAAAAAGGCGAGAAGAAATAGGATGGAAACTAGAAAAATCTGTCAGGTTAGCGGTATAATTCTTTGACAATGGACAAACTGATGATCGTTTTAAAGAAGCAGGTAGCATACCTTCAGTCAAAGAAAGCTTTACCATCTTTGCTATGTGCTCACTCATATCTTCCCACATTACTGTCAGCAATGCAGTAAGGAATGGGTTCAAAGGGCAAGATGAAGTGTTGATATTTGCTATAATTTGAAGGATCTCTTGCTTAGTTGTTGACAAACATTTCCCATTTTGATCCAGTACTCCTATAATTAGATGCTATCTTATCATCATTATCATTAAATTTCTTACAAATAGCAGAAAAGGGTGCAATTTTCTCACAACAAATTGGGTCAGCAGAAAAGTCAAGGGCACTTTCTGTTTTAGTTGTCATCCTAGTAAAGTGCTTAACAGTTTGGAACAGCTCCCCAGGATTATTATAGACAGCTCGGGGTCCTTCCTGAATAGTAATCTTCCTTCGCTTAGTTAATCAATGCCATATATTCATCTAAGGATGAAAAATATTTCATGAGATGATCACATCAAGTACACTTCCACCAGTGGTGCTCAGATCAGAGATGTAAACCATGGAGCAAATTTCAGGTGAGGTTTGTGTACAGGTCTGAGTGGGACTAATTTATCCACAGTTACCTGGAAAGCATTGTCCCATTCATCAACTGCCTGTGATATATCAATAATTGAAAAAGAAGCAAATTGAGGGAGAAAACATGCCCTTAATTGATCAGGTGATAGTCAGTGACCCAACATAACTGAATGTTTTTACTTTGAAAGCCTAACAGCGAAATTAGATAGTGATCAGACCAGGATATTTTCTCAATCAAGATATTAGAAGAGCACTAATAAAAATAGGATGAGTTCAGAAACATTAAATCCAAGGTATATCCTAACTTATGAGTAAGTAATTGCAGAAATTGTTCACCCCAGAGCAAGTACAGTATCTATAAAAGATTCATATGGTGCTAACAATGGGTGGTAAGCAACACTGAGATTAAAATCTCCATTACAATAGTTGACTCAAAATTTACATGAATACTAATAAAAAATTTGATTAGAGTAGAAAAGATATATAACAGTAACCCCAGTAGATAGTATACCAGGCATAAATTAATGGCGGAAGAAGCCAATACAAAGCATTCATAAGGGGAAACTACTTCAAGGGCAATTAAAGAGAACATTAAACTTTTCTAACAGCAATAAAGAGACCTCCACCATATTTATCTTTTCTCAGACAAGAAACCCATGTATACTCTGGAGGACACAGTTGATTAACAATGACACCATGTGGTGCTCTCAGCACTACTGGGTTCAGTTATGGGGTGAGTAGAGGCTGCCCATTATCTAAGACAGTGGTTCTCAACCTTTTTTCTGTCGAGACACACCTGACAGATGGTTCTCACATGCGTGACACACTGACCCATGATCGTCACGGGGCTAGATGTAAAAGTACAGTTTGCATCCACGGGAACCACCCTGACCCACAATAATGGATGTAAAGCAAAATTATGACATTCCCCATACAACTCACCCTACAAAAAAGATATTCTGGTTCTGGTGTCATCGCAGTAACAGCAACTCAAACTCCTTCTACTTCCAGGCTCAATAGCCCTACTTTTGAAAAGACAGCAGTTTACCACCAATGCATGTCCTCTTGAGAAAACACAACAAATAAGACTGATAAAACGCTTACATGCTAGTAAAATATCTCATCTCGGTAACAGACACAGAACTGACCTAACATACTCCCAGGATCTGTAGTAATGCACATAAACTAATCCGCACACAGTTACACCTGTATTATGGAATGCACTCAACCAGTAACAACCCTATCTATGAAAAGGCAACACTACAAATATTAAATCAGGCCCTAAAAACCAATACACCTCTTATTAGGAAAACAGAACTAGCAAGCAGCTATAGATTCCCACACAGAAATAATTGTAAAACTATACTAATAAGCAGAATAAATGTTTCAAAACAGCTATGAACAGAATAACATCCAACAATTAAAAACTCATAAAAACTATTAAAAATTCTCCAAACACCAATAAAATATTTCAAAAAAAGCAGACACATCACATAATATTAAATAATTAAAATGGCAGTCAAACAAGAAAAATAAACTTAAAAAGCCACCTTTACTTACCCCCTCCAGCAGCTCTCCTACTCCTCTTCCATGCAGGCCATAGCACACAGCAGAAGCAGCAGTAGAGGCTAAGCTCTATACTCATGGTCCTCTTCCTTAGTCCCATGTCTCTCACACACACACACACACCATACCAGTCATGCCCCCATGACCAGTTTCTGTCTCTCACACACCAATCATCTCCCAAACAGTCTTTGACACACACACACACACACACACACACCAGTCACCTTCCTGAACAGTTTCTCTCATGCCATACACACACACAGTCTTCCCACTCCTGTGTTCTACTTACATATACGGGCTTCTCACTCTCATAATCACTTTCTCTGTCTCACACACACACACACACACACTCACCAGTCTCTCACTCCCATGCTTGTTCTCTCCTCATGCACAGGCTTCTCATTCCCATAATCACTTTCTTTCTCTCACAGACACACACAAACACACACCAGTCACCTGATCTCTCTCATGCATACACACATAGGCTTCCCACTCCCATGTTCTCTTTCAGATATACAGGCTTCTCACTCCTATGCTGTGTCTCACACACACCCAGGTTTCTCACTCCCATGCTCACTCTTCACATACACAGGCTTCTCATTCCCATAATCAATTTCTTTCTCTCTCTCTCTCTCTCACACACACACACACACATACACACACACACACACCAGTCACCTGATCTCTCTCATGCATACACACACACAGGCTTCCCATTTCCATGTTCTGTCTTACATATACAGGCTTCTCCCTCCCATGCTGTGTCTCACACACACCCAGGTTTCTCACTCCCATGCTCACTCTCTTCACACACAGTGGTCAACAAGCCCTATTAACATTATTTCACTTATCAGCAGTCTTTGACACAGTTGACCACAATATCCTCATCTCCCAACTAAACAATATAAGAATCACGAACCCTGCATTAACCTGGTTTGCCTCTTTCCTACAAGACCGCACCCCAACTGTTTCATTAGGAATGGCTCTCTCAAACCCACAAGGATCCAGCCTATCACCTACCCTTTGCTTGTCTCTTCACTTGGGCATTTGTTTGGACATTGTCTTATCTGCATTATGTCCTTGAGAATTCATTGAATTCTATCTATATGGGGTAATGGTCATAACAGTATCTTTGGTAATTGAGGAAGGTCTAAGGTGTTACGCACGCTGGCCACAGCAGACCCGTGGCTCGGCCCCCTCACCTCTTTCAAAGTGATCCAGCACCAGGTCCCTCGTCTCTGGCGGCTGTGGGCCATCGGCTCGGTCCTTGGGCTGCCCCTGGGACCTCCGGCTCTGCTGCAGTTCCTGATGTTCAACATTGGGCCTCTCCGTGTGGCCCACGGAGAGACACCGTCCCGACCAGCACCGCACCCCCACAGCTGATCCTTTCATAGGGCCCGCGGCAGGAACCTGGCCGCAGCCCCAGATGATGACGTTGGCAGAGCTCCAATATATAAGCCTGGGCTCCGCTCTCTCAAATCGCCTTTGCAACAGGTCCCCTCGCTAGTCGAGTGCTCGTTGCTTCTACTGTTCCTGGTTCCTGATCCTGATTGCCTTTGTACCTGTTTCCTTGTTCCTGAGTTCCTGTTCCTTCGTCTCCCCTTCGGATTGCTAACCTAGTTTGACCTTTGCATTGCCTGACCACTCAATTGCCTCTCTCCAGCCCAGGACCTCTGCATTGCCTGACTACTCCGTTGCCTTCCAACCCCGGACCTCTGTATTGCCTGACCACGCTGTTGCTTCTCTCCAGCCCTGGACTTCTGCTTTGTCCAACCATCCTTTGACTCTCTCCTCGTCCAGACCTCAGCCTTGCTTGCCACTGCTTCCAGCCTGCCACCAGTCCTGAACCCAGCTTGCTTAAAGATGCCTCTTCAGCCTTTGTCCTGGGCGTGGTTCATTCAGGCTTCAGCCTGCTCTTGTTCGGACACCCTCTGTCAGACTGTGTTACTATTGGTGCCCAGATCTCTGGGACTCCGCCTTATCCAGTACAGACTGTTACCTAAGCTAGTTGCTGCCTCTGGGCTGACCTCGATCCACCCATTGATGACCACTGATGGAGGCCACCTAAGTCCAGCCAGCCCCGGCACCCAAAGGTTCAGCCCGTGGGGAATGAGGGCTGGTATTGATGAAGTGCCAGCCGGCCCCCGTCCGTCAGCCCTCTCCGCCTGCCGATGGTGGGGACCCGTAGGATCCCTCCTACGGGTAGCGTCAACCCGCACCTCAGCCCAAGGGTCCACACCCAGGTGCAACATAAGGTTCTTCTACGTTTGCTTGTATTAGTATCCCCCCCATTACAACAACTGCTGCTATCTTTTAGTTCTTTGAAATTGGGTTATATTAATGTCTGCTCTTTAAAGGTTAAGTTTGAAATGAAAGGGGCATGCCCCTTTGTACGCCCCTTCGTACACCCCTTGATTTCGAAACATCAGAAAAAGAACAGAAGACAACACCTGAAGAGACAACACTGCAAATGGACAGCATACCTGAAAAACAACCTATCAAAACCTGCACCAACAAAGGTAAATATGGGAAATATCACACACATAATCACAAAAACAAACGCACATCACATAATACCCAGAAAACCATATCTAGTAATATCATACAAATTAAATTGACCAACACCTACATAACCAACACCACTGCAAATAATCTAGTAAAGATAACTTTCCTTCTAGTCAACGCTCAATCATGAGAGGTCTAAAACGGATAGATGTGAATCGGTTATTTACTCTTTCAGATAATAGAAAGACTAGGGGGCACTCCATGAAGTTAGCATGAGGCACATTTAAAACGAATCAGAGAAAGTTCTTTTTCACTCAACACACAATTAAACTCTGGAATTAGTTGCCAGAGGATGTGGTTAGTGAGGTTAGTATAGCTGTGTTTAAAAAAGGACTGGATAAGTTCTTGAAGAAGTCCATTACCTGCAATTAATTAAGTTGACTTAGAAAATAGCCACTGCTATTACTAACAACAGTAACATGGAATAGATTTAGTTTTTGGGTGCTTGCTAGGTTCTTATGGCCTGGATTGGCCACTGTTGGAAACAGGATGCTGGGCTTGATGGACCCTTGGTCTGACCCAGTATGGCATGTTCTTATGTTCTTAGTCCACTGGCTCTCTCATGTTAAAATGGGACATCCCTCTTGGTAGAGAACCAATAGGGCTTTTTACACAAGATTATCCAAAACAAGGGAGAAAGCCTTCTCTGTAATTGTGTCATACCTCTGGAACCCCCTACTTCATGAGATCTGCCAGTTTAAAGACTATATGGAATTTATATGAACCATCTAGACATGAATCTTTCAGCTAGCTTTCCTGGGGTAGAGGCATTAAGAGCTGAAGCTTTTCAAGTCTGCCTCAAGGATTTTTCTCCTTTAGGGAAGTATTACAATATGGTCAGGAGGGAATAAGGGAAGCCCACCCCATGGACACATTTTCTGTGTAGAGATATTAAAATATGGCTATAGGCATTTTGTTGTTGTTAGAATATATGGTTAATGTGTTTTGACGTTTATGTTTTGCATGCATGACGTGACAATGTTATGGCTTTATAGTTGTATTTAGATGCTGTAAATTGCACTGTGCAGCAAAAACTAGTAGCATGATAAGAAATGTGAATAATAAAACTAAACATGCTAGCATAAAAAGCCATGTCTTGACTTTTTTCTAAAAGATAGGCAATGAGAGAAAAGGCAAGCATCCTTCAGAATCTAATTTCATCATAGTATAGGGCTATTGGAAGAATAAGCCTGATTCCTTGCAGTTTCATATTAGCCTAGTTGGATATAAAATCCCAAGTAGAGCAGTGACACTGAGAGGGAATTAATTTAAATGGACAGCTTTCCAAATATAATAATTCAGATGACATAATGTCATGAGAGGCTTCTAGGAAAAGTAAAACGTCATGGGATAGGTGGTGATGTCCTTTTGTGGATTGCAAACTGGCTAAAAGACAGGAAACAGAGAGTAGGATTAAATGGACAATTTACTCAGTGGAAGAGAGTGGACAGTGGAGTGCCTCAGGGATCTGTATTGGGACCCTTACTTTTCAATATATTTATAAATGATCTGGAAAGAAATACAATGAGTGAGATAATCAAATTTGCAGATGACACAAAATTGTTCAGAGTAGTTAAATCACAAGCAGATTGTGATAAATTGCAAGAAGACCTTGTGAGATTGGAAAATTGGGCATCCAAATGGCAGATGAAATTTAACATGGATAAGTGAAAGGTGATGCATATAGGGAAAAATAACCCATGCTATAATTACACAATGTTGGGTTCCATATTAGGTGCTACAACCCAAGAAAGAGATCTAGGCGTCATAGTGGATAACACATTGAAATCGTCGGTTCAGTGTGCTGTGGCAGTCAAAAAAGCAAACAGAATGTTGGGAATTATTAGAAAGGGAATGGTGAATCAAATGGAAAATGTCATAATGCTTCTGTATCACTCCATGGTGAGACTGCACCTTGAATACTGTGTACAATTCTGGTCACCGCATCTCAAATAAGATATAATTGCAATGGAGAAGGTACAGAGAAGGGCTACCAAAATGATAAGGGGAATGGAACAGCTCCCCTATGAGGAAAGACTAAAGAGGTTAGGACTTTTCAGCTTGGAGAAGAGACGGCTGAGGGGGGATATGATAAAGATGTTTAAAATTATGAGAGGTCTAGAACGGGTAGATGTGAATCGGTTATTTACTCTTTCGGATAGTAGAAAGACTAGGGGGCACTCCATGAATTACATTGTGTACATTTAAAACTAATTGGAGAAAGTTCTTTTTTACTCAACGCACAATTAAACTCTGGAATTTGTTGCCAGATGATGTAGTTAGTGCAGTTAGTATAGCGGTGTTTAAAAAAGGATTGGATAAGTTCTAGGAGGAGAAGTCCATTATCTGCTATTAAATTCATTAGAGAATAGCCACTGCCATTAGCAATGGTAACATGGAATAGACTTAGGTTTGGGGTACTTGCCAGGTTCTTATGGCCTGGAATGGCCACTGTTGGAAACAGGATGCTGGGCTTGATGGACCCTTGGTCTGACCCAGTATGGAATTTTCTTATGTTCTTATGAAGTTGGTGGAGATGCTCGACCAGGGTTCTGTTGGCACCGGGAGAGGTTGGAGGAGTCCCCATGGATGGCCAGTCGGAGGCTTCTGTTGCACACATATGGGACAGGAGTCCACATAGTTGCAGGAGTCCTTGACCATGTTAGGCCACCAATAGTACCTCCTTAGCATTTCAAGGGTCTGAGCCCAGCCGTGATGGTAGGCCAACTTCTAATAATGGGCCCAGAGAAGGACGTGTTCACGGAGACGGTGCAGGACCATCGTCCTCCCCGCTGGCACAGTATGGGTGACTGCGAGTGTTATGCAGGCAGGTTCATTGATATGCCTGGGGGTGTCAGTCATATCCTCTGGTTCAAGAGACCGGGAGAGTGCATCCGCTCACGTGTTCTTGGCTGCAGGACGGTAACGAAGTTCGAAATGAAAGCGTTTGAAGAACAGTGCCCAGCGGGCCTGTCTGGGATTTAAGAATTGGGCTTCGTTCAAGTGCTCAAGATTTTTGTGATCTGTAAAGATCGTAAATTTATGCTGTGCTCCTTCTAACCAAGGACGCCATTCTTGGAGTGCTAACTTAACTGTTAGGAGTTCACGATCTCCTATCGCGTAATTTTGCTCCACTGGGGAAAACTTGTGTGAATATAAGGAGCAGGGAACTAGGGCTCCTTTGGAGAAGTACTGGCTCAGGACTGCCCCTGCCTCAATGGCAGAGGTGTCGACTTTGATGACGAAGGGGCGGTTAGGATCTGGGTGACATAGAGAAGGTCCAGTGCAGAAGGCCTCTTTCAAGGCCTGGAAGGTGTATTGAGCCTTTGGACTCCATTCTTTGGGGTTAGTGCCCTTACTAGTTATGGCAGTGAGTGGAGCAGCTAATGTGGAGTAATTGGCGATGAAGTTCCTGTAATAGTTTGTGAATTCAAGGAACCCTTGTAGGGCACGGAGACCTATAAGGTTAAAATCATGAGAGGTCTAGAATGGGTAAATGTGAATCGGTTATTTATTCTTTCGGATAATAGAAAGACTAGGGGGCACTCTATGAAGTTAGCATGTGGCACATTTAAAACTAATTGGAGAAAGTTATTTTTTACTGAACGCACAATTAAACTCTGGAATTTATTGCCAGAGGATGTGGTTAGTGCAGTTAGTATAGCTGTGTTTAAAAAAGGATTGGATACGTTCTTGGAGGAGAAGTCCATTATCTGCTATTAATTAAGTTGACTTAGAAAATAGCCACTGCTATTACTAGCAACGGTAACATGGAATAGACTTAGTTTTTGGGTACTTGCCAGGTTCTTATGGCCTGGATTGGCCACTGTTGGAAACAGGATGCTGGGCTTGATGGACCCTTGGTCTGACCCAGTATGGCATATTCTTATGTTTTTATGTTCTTATTCCTTGGAGCTTTTCATGGTCCATGGTAAAACCACGATTGGAAATAATATATCCCAAAAACGAAAGATGAGTCTGTTTGAAAATACACTTCTCTAGTTTCGCATAGAGATGGTTCTCCCTGAGGCACTGAAGGACTGTCTGAACATGAGAACGATGGGATTTTAGATCCTTGGAAAAGATCAGTATATCATCTAGATATACAATGACAAATGAGTATAGTAGGTCCCGGAAGATCTCGTTCAAACGTTGAAAGACTGCAGGGGCATTGCAAAGTCCGAAAGCCATCACTACGTACTCGTAGTAGCCATCCCTGTTATTGAAGGCGGTCTTCCAAATGTCCTCTGGTTGGATCCTGACGAGATTATATGCCCCTCAAAGATCTAACTTTGTAAAGATCTGGGCTCCTTGAAGATGATCAAGAGTTCGCTGATGAGTGGTAGAGGATAGTGATCTTTGCGGGTTACAGAGTTTAGCTCACGGTAATCGATGCAGGGGTGGAGGCTGCCATCTTTCTTCTTCACAAAGAAGAAACCGGCTCCTGCCGGAGAGTCAGAGGGTCTTATGAATCCCTTGTCAAGATTCTCTTTAATGTACTCAGACGTTGCCTTAGTCTCAGGTAATGAGAAAGGGTAGGTCCTGCCTTTGGGAGGAGTGGTATGTGGTAGAAGTTCAATGGGGCAGTTAAACATCTGGAGTGGAGGTAGGATGTCAGCATTCTGTTTAGAGAATACATCTTGGAAGTCTCTATATGGAGCAGGCAATCCAGTTAGGGTTATAGAGTTCAACACGGTGACTGCTGGAGACACTGGGCGTAGGCAGTGGTGTTGACACTGGGGTCCCCACTAGATTAGCTGTAGGGATTGCCAATCAAATTGCAGACCATGCACCTGGAACCATGGCAGTACAAGGATTATTGGGTGCAAGGAACGCTTCAGAACGTACAATGAGATCTCCTCTTAATGGAGAGTTCCCAACGAGAGGCGGAAGGCTAGGGTGTGATGAGTTATGCATCCAGGAAGGTGCTCTCCCTGGATGGATGCAATCCTGAGAGGAACATCCAAAGGCTGGAGCGGAATTTGGAGGAGTTTGACAACATCGTCCAAGATGAAATTGCCCCAGTGTCCACAAGGGGAATGGTAGCAAAGGCTCGTGACTCTCGGGAGAGAGAAAAACAGGAAGTAGTAATTGGGGGCCAGCAACAATGGCGCCCAAGCTCGGTACCCTTGCTGGGCTCAGGCTCTGCAGTTTCCCGGACGAACTGAACAGGCTTGTAAGAGATGTCCGGAGCCGCCGCAGTACAGGCAAAGGCCTTCTCTCTTTTGTCGAAGGCGCTCTTCAGGGGATAAGCGCCCGCGGTTGATCTGCATCGGTTCTTCTATTGATGGATGAGGTGCTGGGAAGGCCTTCAGCTGAGGACTGGTGGCACGGACTGGGCATACCGTAGAAGGCCGAGAGGCTTTCACCTCCTGTTGTCGCTAGCATAGGCAGTGATCGATCTTGCCAATCAAGGTAATGATGTCATCTACAGATGTGGGAATCTCGCAAGTGGCAAGCTCATCCTTGAGGGCAGGAGATAAGCCATCCAGATAGATTGCCTGTAGGCAGTCCTCTTGCCATCCCAGTTCGGTGGCTAATGTCCCGAATTCCACCATGAATTCGGTGAGCGAATGTGAGCCTTGATGGAGATGAAGGAGTTGATGACCTGCAACCACCTGTTGGCCGGGGTCCTGGAATGTTTGCTTGAACACAGAGATAAAGTGAGAGAGATGACGGAGGATGTCATCCGAACGTTCCCAAAGTGGAGAAGCCCATGCCAGGGTGTGAGAGTATGAAAGTAATCTTGGTATTCTCACTTGGAAAAAGTTCAGGCTGCAATGTAAATTGCATGAAACATTGGTTGAGGAAACCTAAACAGAGGCGCAGATCTCCATTGAAATGAGGTGGAGCAGGATGGAACAGAGATTCCTCTGAGGGTGCTGGTTGGGGCCAACCCCAAGAGTTGGTTATGACAGCCTCTTCTAGCTGAAACCTTAGTTTCTCCACTGAAGAAGTCAATGCCTCAATGGTTCGCTGTTGTTCTCGGATGTCAGCTGCTAGGCCAGGGATGGCCTGCAAAGCAGGAGACTCCGCCGAGTCCATGGCCTTGGCAACCTGTTGCACTGGGAGTGGACCCTTGGCCTGGTGCAAGATTAGTGTGGCCCTCCAGTAGGACCCGGAGAGCGCCTGCCACCAGGAGGCGGAGCACAGGAGGAGATAGAGGCTAGCTGGAACTTCACCAATAGCAACCCTGGGTTCCCTCAGGTTGAGCCCTTGGTTTCCCAGGCCGCCTGGTCTTAGGTGGGCCTCACAGGGTCTCCTAGAGAAGAAGTTCAAAAGAATGTCCATCACGAACAAGGGTGCACAGTCGGTGTTCAGATAAGGAGAAATGGAGGTTGCAGGAGGCCAGAATAGAGTGTCCAAGAGAATGGCTAGAATCAAGGCCAGAGTCTTTGTGCAGAATGGTCAGCCAGGCAGGGTCAGTAGCAAGGTCAGTCCAGATGTAGTGAGGTAAAGTAGGAGGTCGGGTTCCAGGCGGCAGACGAGAGTAGTCAGGGTTCCAGATAGAGGTCAGGGCAGGCAGTGATCAGAGAGAAGTCAGAGTTCCAGGCAGAGGTCAGGGCAGGCAGTGATAAGAGAGAAGTCAGAGTTCCAGGCAGAGGTCAGGGCAGGCAGCAAACAAGGAGTAATCAAGAACAAGCAGTATCGTAAGATCAGTCCAAAGGGGACTACCAGGAATGGAGAGACGAAGGAGCAGGAGACGCTGGAACTGGTAATGGAACCCACGAGAGAGGGAGCTATACTTGATTTAGTGCTCACTAATGGAGATAATGTCTCTGATGTCCAGGTGGGCACCCACCTAGGCACCAGTGATCATCGAACGGTATGGTTTCATATCACACAAAGGATACATAGAAGAAGCACGAAGCACGAAGACCCGAGTTTTGCAGTTCAAAAACACGGACTTTGATGAAATGGGGAAGTGCCTGGAGGAAGAACTAAAAGGCTGGGAGAACAAGAGAGACGTGGATCAACAGTGGACCAAACTAAAAGGAGCAAATATCAAAGCAACTAATCTATATGTTAGAAAAGTAAAGAAAAGCAAAAGAAAAATGAACCTATCTGGTTCTCAAAGGAGGTGGCTGACAAAATAAAAGCTAAAAGAACAGCATTCAAGAAATATAAAGGATCCCAAAGGGAGGAGCACAAAGAAGAATATCTGGTACAACTGAGGGAGACGAAGAAAGTAATCAAGATGGCAAAAAGTCAAGTGGAAGAAAGGATTGCCAAAGAGGTAAAGAGAGGTGACAAACCATTTTTCAGATACATCACACAAAGGAGAAAAGTTCATAGTGGTATAATGAAATTGAAAGGTGAAAAGGATCAATGTGTAGAGAGAGATGAAGAAATGGCAGAAATATTAAACGAATACTTCAGTTCGGTGTTCACTAAAGAGGACCCAGGAGAAGGACCATCGCTAGTTAATAAGAAACTGGAGGCAAGTGGAGTAGATGTAACTACGTTTACAGTGGAGAATGTGTGGGAAGGGCTGGGGAAACTGAAAGTGGACAAAGCCATGGGGCCTGATGAGGTTCATCCCAGGATACTGAGGGAGCTCAGAGATGTTCTGGCGGGTCCGCTGTGTGACCTGTTCAATAGATCCTTAGAAACGGGAGTGGTGCCGAGTGATTGGAGAAGAGCGGTGGTGGTCCCACTTCACAAGAGTGGGAGCAGAGAGGAGGCTGGTAACTACAGGCGGTTAGCCTCACCTCGGTGGTGGGAAAAGTGATGGAGTCGCTGCTGAAAGAAAGAATAGTGAACTATCCACAGTCGGGAGAATTGCTGGACCAGAGGCAGCATGGATTCACCATGGGAAGATCTTGTCAGACAAATCTGATTAACTTTTTTGACTAGGTGACTAGGGAATTGGATCAAGGAAGAGCGCTCAATGTTAACTACTTGGATTTCAGCAAGGCTTTTGATACAGTCCTGCACAGGAGGCTGTTGAATAAAATGAGAAGCTTATGAGTGAGTGCCAAGGTGGTGGCCTGGATTGCAAACTGGTTGACGGACAGACGACAATGTGTGATGATAAATGGAACTTACTCTGAAGAGAACGCGGTGTTAAGCGGAGTGCCGCAAGGATCAGTGTTGAGACCGGTCCTGTTCAATATCTATGTGAGTGACATAGCAGGCGAGATAGAAGGTAAGGTTTGTCTGTTTGCGGATGACACTAAGATTTACAACAGAGTGGACATGCCGGAAGGAGTGGAGAGAATGAGATGGGATTTAAGGAAGCTGGAAGAATGGTCGAAGATATGGCAGCTGAGATTCAATGCCAAGAACTGCAGAGTCATGCATATGGGGTGTGGAAATCCAAAAGGACTGTATTCGATGGGGGGGGGGGGGGGGTGAAGGGCTGATGTGCACGGAGCAGGAGAGAGAACTTGGGGTGATAGTGTCTAATGATCTGAAGTCGGCGAAACAATGTGACAAGGTGATAGCTAAAACCAGAAGAATGCTGGGCTGCATAGAGAGAGGAATATTGAGTAAAAGAAAGGAAGTGATTATCCACTTGTACAGGACCTTGGTGAGGCCTCACCTGGAGTACTGTGCTCAGTTCTGGAGACCGTATCTCCAAAGAGACAGAGACAAGATGGAGGCGGTCCAGAGAAGAGTGACCAAAAAGGTGGTCATTATCGAATGACTTATGAGGAGATATTGAAGAATCTAAAAATGTACACCCTGGAGGAAAGGAGGAGCAGAGGTGATATGATACAGACTTTCAGATACTTGAAAGGTTTTAATGATCCAAAGGTAACGACAAACCTTTTCCGTTGGAAAAAAATCAGCAGATCCAGGGGTCACGATTTAAAACTCCAGGGAGGAAGACTCAGAACCAATGTCAGGAAGTATTTCTTCACGGAGAGGGTGGTGGATGCCTGAAATGCCCTTCCAGAGGAAGTGGTGAAGACCAGAACTGTGAAGGACTTCAAAGGGGCATGTGGATCCATAAAGTCTAGAGGATGTGAATAAAGAGTGGGTGGCTCGCGGGAATGATGGCTACTACCTGGAGATAATACCCTTATTCAATAAACATACACACAGTTAATGCGACTCCAACATTGCTCTAAGCTTCAACGGCAAGTGGAAATGTAGAAAAAAGGATTTGCATTCACAAAAAAAGCGGGGAGTAGCTTGCTTGTTACGGCAAACCAAATAAGCCTGATACTTCATTTTCAATGCATATCCAGCATAGCTCTCTGCTTCAACAGCAGGGAGAGACTGATACTTCACTTTCAATGCATATCCAGCATAGCTCTCTGCTTCAACAGCAGGGGGTGTAATGAAGAAAAGTGGATCTATATACAGACAACAACCAACAAGGACTGAATTACATAGTCTGGGTAAACAAATAAGCATGGGTATAGCTTGCTTATTGCGGAGATTACTCCCCCTAAATAATTAAGCTAGATATTTCACTTAGATATAGTTCCAACACTGCTCTACATTAATGGTGGGGGTGGAAGGGAAAGAGAACCAAAAGGTTACTAAGGACCAAGAGTAACAGATAAGTATGAGAAAAAAAAAGTGTGAAAGCTTGCTGGGCAGAATGGATGGGCCGTTTGGTCTTCTTCTGCTGTCATTTCATTTCTATGTTTCTATATGGAGACACAGGAGACGCTGGAACTGAAGACACAGATGATGCTGGAACTGGAGACACAGGAGGCGCTGGAACAAAGAGACTGGAACAGGAAGACACAGGAAATGCAGGAGGGAAAACTTTCTATCACAGAGTGATCGACCCAATTGCCAAGGCGAGGTCCTAGGGACAGGGCCTCTCTCTTTATGCCGGATTGAGTGACATCATCGGGCGCATCTCGGCTGGGTTTCTCGCACTAGTCCCTTTAAAGGGAATGACATCAGCCGCGTGCGCGCCTAGGGCCGAGGCCGAGGAGACGCTGGACGTGGAGCCCCGGTGGGAGCTCCGCTGCGAGGCCTGGGATGCTGAGGGAGCCTGAGAGCAACGAGGACAGCCGGGACAGGCAGAGGAGGTGAGACCTGAGCTTGTAGACAGTTGGGAGGGGTGAGCAGGCCCGGGAACTACAGACCAGTCAGTCTGACCTCAGAGGTACATAAATTAATGGAATTGCTGCTGAAATAGAGGATAGTGCAGTTTATAGAATCCAGTGGATTACAGGATCTAAGATAGTCTAGTTTTACCAATATAGTAGATCATGAAATTCTACTATTTCAGTTAGATGTCATTGGTGTTGATAGCTCAACTGAAGCATGGTTTATGTCATATCGTCACAATCAAAGCCAACATGTCTGTCGGAAAAATATCCTGTCTTCATTTAGGAACTTGAGGTACCTCAAGGGTCCATTTTGTCTCCTTCTTTATTTAATATATACATGTTACTGTTTGCAAATTAATTGGTGGCTTGGGTTTCTCTTATACAATGTATGCTGATGACATCCCAATTTATAAATCTTCAGGATAGCTGTGTTAGTCTGGTGTAGCAAAAATGACAGGAGTCTGGTGACACATTATAATCAATTTATTGAAGCATGAGCTTCATCAGACAAAGTCGATTCTGCCCTCGAAAGCTCATGCTTCAATAAATTGGTTAGTCTATAAGGTACCACCTGACTGCTGTCATTTTTATCCAAATTTATAGTCCCTTAGGTAATATCATGATGAGACAATAATTAAATATCTCTCTAAGGAGGAACAATGGATAGTTTTGAGTAGATTACATTTAAATCATGATAAAACTGAGTTGCTGTGGGTAAAGTACCCATGTATACTTTTTTTGTTCCTATAATTCAAATTGATTCACAGGCCATTTCTTCCAAGACAAGTTAAAATTTTGGGAGTCTAGATGCAGAAGCATATTTCCTCAAATGTCAAAGCTTGTTTTTTTTCATTGTGCAAAATATGCTATATGCATTCCTATCTTGATGAATCAGATTTGCATACTTTAATTCCAGCATTATTGTTAACATATTTTGATTACTGTAACTCCTTGCTTGCAGGGCTTTCTAAGAATCAATTTCATAGGCTTCATTTCATTCAAAACCATAGAATATTTAATTACTAGGATCAGAATCATGGAACATATTCAGCCAGTGCTGAAAAATTAACACTGGTTACTTATAGTATATTGAGTTGAATTTAAAGTATTGTTTTTCATATTTTGCATACTACATAGCTTTGCTCCAATCTATCTTGCAAACTGTGTTTTCTTATACTCTCCAGCTATAGAGCTTTGCTCTGCTCAGCAGCTTCTTCTAAAAATACCAGGGGCAATCAATTTTATAATAATTAAGAAAAGATCTTTCTCATGTGTAGGTCCCACTATATGAAGATAACTGTCCTATTCCATTAAGGCAATAGAAATCTCAGCTTCTTTTCAGAAACAGTGCAAGGCATGGTTCTTTGCAAAGACTTTTAAATAATGGGGTGATTTGAAATATTATATTATGTTGTTTTTTTGTTTTGTGATATATGGAAATTTATGTGATTTTAAATGTATTTTTATTGTACATTGCTTTGTAGCTTTTTGGAAGAGGCAGTTAATAAATATAAATAAAATAAATATTGTTCACTCTGAAGAAAGAGGATTAGCAGTAGTGTGTCCTCGGACAGTTTCTGTTCAAAATTTTCATAAGTGATTTTATAGAATGACTGTTAGGAAAGGTAAGCCTTCTTGCAGATGATACCAAAATCTGCAACAAGGTAACCAACCTGGAAGGCATGGAAAACATGATGAGGGATCTAGTGAGGAATCTAGTGATGATCTTGAGGAATGGTCTACAGTTTAGCAGCTAAGATTTAAGGAATGATTTTGAAAAGGATTTATAAGCATAAACTATGGTTTATATGTGTAAATTGCTTTCTGCAAATCAACTGGGAAAAGGGGGAGGAGGATGTTGTACAAGAAAAATAGGAGTGAAATACAATTTCATGAATATTTTTCCCACCTCATGGAAGATGTTCTAGGGGAAAGAGTTGTAGTAGGGGAAGCATTTGTTCATATACTTTTCATTTTTGAAAGCATGTAAATATTGGGAGCAAGTGTAACTTCCTGTGAATAAGACCATGTGTCTATGGATCAGCCTGAGAATTTTTAAAACAGACTTATGCATGCACACAAGTTCACTTTGAAAATTCTGGATGAAGTCTGCACAGACTTCATTCATATGTGAGCTGTTGAAAATTACCTTCCCTAGACTAAAAAATGGAGGGTCATGCATTTGTATTGGAAAAACCTTACGGGGGGGGGGGGGGGGGCGATTTTAAAAGGCTGGCGCACACAAATCCCGGGAAATACACACGCGGCCGGGCCGCCCACTGAGCGCATTTTCAGAGCAGCCCGGTCACACGTGTACCTCCTGGTATGCGCGGAAGTGCCGGGCCTTTAAAAAGGGGCAGACCAGGGGTCTGGGCGAGGCAGGGGCCAGCTGGGACAGCACCATTAGGTGCTGTCCTGGGGAAGAACACGCTGGCAGCCGGCCAGTGCGTGGAATTACTACTGTTCAGGAGAGCTGGTAAGTTCTGCAACAAAAAAAAAAAAATAGGGTAGGTAGGTTGTGTTTAGGGGTTGAGGAGGAGGGGGAAAGGGAGGAAGGTAAGGTAGGGGGATCGTCTACGTGCCCCCAAAGGAACATTACATTCTCTGTCAGATTTATTAGAAATATTATTTCTGTTGTGCTTTTAAGATCACTGTGGACACATTCTTTGTATATAGATTCCACTGATTCTACTGCTGCTTAAGATTTTGTAGATATCCTTGGATTTTTCCAGGTTTTTAATTAGCTAGCTCATCTGGCAGGCTATACATTAGATCTGATCTTCCAACCTGTTTCCATCTGTTTTATCTGAAGGTACAAGATATTCTAATTCATCTATATATCGTAGTCAGATCATTTTCTAATTAGCTTTAATTCATCATCCTACTATCTCAAAGAGATCCAAGTTAGATAAAACAGAAGTATGCTGTAACAAGAATCTGAACCCTAAGAAATCCCCAGAGGTTTTAAAAACCTTTTCAGTTGATGACCTTATAATTCTAGTACAGTATGTGGTTTTCAGGAAGTATTTCTTCACGGAGAGGGTGGTGGCTGCCTGGAATGCCCTTCCGGAGGAAGTGGTGAAGACCAGAACTGTGAAGGACTTCAAAGGAGCGTGGGATAAACACTGTGGATCCATAGAGTCTAGAGGACGTGAATGAATGTGGAAAAAAAGATTTGCGTTCACAAAAAAGCGGGGAGTAGCTTACTTTTTACGGCAGTTACTACCCAAACCAAATAAGCCTGATACTTCACTTTCAATGCATATCCAGAATAGCTCTCTGCTTCAACGGCAGGGGAGAAACATATCCAGCATAGCTGTCTGCTTCAATGGCAGGGGAGAAAGACTGTTACTTCACGCATATCCAGCATAGCTGTCTGCTTCAACGGCAGGGGAGAAAGTCTGATACTTCACGCATATCCAGCATAGCCCTCTGCTTCAACGACAGTGGAGAAAATCTGATACTTCACTTTCAATGCATATCCAGCATAACTCTCTGCTTCAACGGCAGGGGGAATGAAGAAAAGTGGATCTATATACAGACAACCAACAAGGACTGAATTACATAGTCTGGGTAAACAAATAAGCATGGGTGTAGCTTGCTTGTTGCGGCGGTTGCTACCCCTAGCTAATTGGGCTGGATGTTTCACTTGGGTGCAGCTCTGGCGCTGCTCTCTGCATTGGCGGTGGGGGTGGAGGGGAAATGGAACCAAGGGGTTGCTGGGAGCCAAGAGTAACAGATAAGTATGAGAAAAAAAAAGTGCGAAACTTGCTGGGCAGACTGGATGGGCCTTTTGGTCTTCTTCTGCCGTCATTTCTATGTTTCTATGTTGGTAAATGGAACACCACCATTAAAACCGTAATAGATATTTTTGCTTCTTTAAGAAGACATTTAATTACCCCTAGGTTTTCTATTCCACAGAGTACAGAACAATTCCTCTGTCTTAAACAGTAGGATGCTAACTTTCAAATGGATGCGTGGGTACACATGTACATGTATATATGGGTACGTGGCTAGATATGGAGTAATTTTATATTTTTCACGTACATACATGTGCATGTTATAAAATAGCCCTGGTGTGTGTATGTGTGCTTCTAATTTTAAGCTTGTGCATGCACAACAGCATAAATCGGCTATGGGATGCACAAGTGAGGGAATTCTATAACACATGCACACCCATCCCCCGATTTTGGAGCCCACCCAGCTTTTAAAATTCACCTCTAAGGGTATACAGTATATTGGAGAGACAGTGGCAGAAATCTAGAATTGACTGATAAAACTGAATGGGGGAGACGCTACCATCAATGAAATAAAACTGTTATGCTGTCATAAAAATATTATCTTGACTGGGTGAAAGAGGTCAGTTCTGCTTCTCAGGAATTGTTTTGCTTAGTTAATAGTCTGTTGCTACTGACTGATATCTCTGATCGGATTTTACCTTCAATGAGTCACTGTAATCTTTTTTGTTCAGTACTTTTGTGATAAGATTAAGGGCATTAAAAGATGAACAGCACTCCTCCTCATGCTTCTCTGATTTAAAAAAAGACAGAACCATTATCTGTTCTGTCATCTTTTCATTCATCTGACTTACAGGAATTAAGGACTGTGCTTTCTAAGGTCATTTCTTCTTTTTGCTCTCTGGATACCTGCCCTTCTTGGTTGCTTAATGTAGTTAATCAACACTTTCTGAATCATATTAGTTAATTAGTTAATATCTCCCTTAGTGAAGTTTATTTTTCCTTTTGCTTAAACTGCCATACACTATATGCCTATCTTCGTCAGCGGATAAATTAAGCAATTTAAGCAATCTCTAACCTTCCCTTTTTGGAGAAGATTATTGAGAAAATTATATTCAATCTGAGGACTTTCTAGATTGGAATAACTGTCTCCATTCTCTACAATCTGGCTGTTGCAGAGGATTTAGTCCTAGCTTTGACAGATGACCTATATTGAAATTTCGATAAGAGTAAGGCTACTGTGTTGGTATTTCTTGATTTCAAAGCAGTCTTTGAGACTATAGACAACTTATTGTTGCTGGACCAGTTATTTGACCTTGGTATTAGGGATTTTACACTTAAATGGATTAAATACATTTTAGCTGATGGAGCTCAATGGGTGATGGTTTGTGGGCTTGGATCATTCTCTTGGCTTCTAGAATATGGGCAACAAAAGGGGTCAGTGCTATCACTTCTTATTTAACATTTACATGAGGTGATTATGGAGTGGACCCTGATGTAGCTATCCATAAGTTAAAATCCTGTATGAATAATTCTGAATCTTAGATAAAAGCATGTAAGTTAAAGCTGAATCTGGATAAACTGATGCATTATGGGTAGGAAATCAGCCTCGTTCTTGGTGGTGTTTTTTTATCCTTTAGTCGTCAGGTCCACAACCTTGGGTGATTCTAGACACCAAACTCTCTTTGGACCTTCAGGTCCAAGCAGTGGCAAAGATAGTCTTTTTAAAATCTGCATAATATTAGATACCTACACTTTATTTTGGATGATTATGAATGTTTCATAATTATTTATTCACATGTTTTTGATTGGCTTAATTACTGCACCTCTCTTTGTGTTAGTTTATCTAAAAAATATTTTCATAAGCTGAAGTTGGTCCAAAACAGTTGCATTTTCCTTATAGGAAATCAAACAAATGCATGTTAATAAAAAATAAGTAAATAAATATTATCCAAGATTAAATGCTCTGATAGGATCAATCCAATTTTTAAAAGCCTATATTGTTTTTCTATAAAATATCACAGAATGTTTATTAGGCCTTTAAACATTAACTTTTAAAATCATTAAGTCATCTGAATTATTATATTTGGAAAGCTGTCCATTTAAATTAATTCCCTCTCAGTGTCACTGCTCTACTTGGGATTTTATATCCAACTTGGCTAATATGAAACTGCCAGGAATCAGGCTTATTCTTCCAATAGCCTTATACTATGATGAAATTAGATTCTGAAGGATGCTTGCCTTTTCTCTCATTGCCTATCTTTTAGAAAAAAGTCAAGACATGGCTTTTTATGCTAGCATATTTAGTTTTATTATTCACATTTCTTATCATGCTACTAGTTTTTGCTGCACAGTGCAATTTACAGCATCTAAATACAAGTATAAAGCCATAACATTGTCACGTCATGCATGCAAAACATAAACGTCAAAACATATTAACCACATATTGTAACAGCAACAAAATGCCTATAGCCATATTTTAATATCTCTACACAGAAAATGTGTCCATGGGGTGAGCTTCCCTTATTCCCTCCTGACCATATTGTAATACTTCCCTAAAGGAAAAAAATCCTTGAGGCAGACTTGAAAAGCTTCAGCTCTTAATGCCTCTACCCCAGGAAAGCTAGCTGAAAGATTCATGTCTAGATGGTTCAATTAAATTCCATATAGTCTTTAAACTGGCAGATCTCATGAAGTAGGGGGTTCCAGAGGTATGACACAATTACAGAGAAGGCTTTTTCCCTTGTTTTGGATAATCTTGTGTAAAAAGCCCTATTGGTTCTCTACCAAGAGGGATGTCCCATTTTAACATGAGAGAGCCAGTGGACTAAGAACATAAGAACATGCCATACTGGGTCAGACCAAGGGTCCATCAAGCCCAGCATCCTGTTTCCAACAGTGGCCAATCCATGCCATAAGAACCTAGCAAGCACCCAAAAACTAAATCTATTCCATGTTACTGTTGCTAGTAATAGCAGTGACTATTTTCTAAGTCAACTTAATTAATTGCAGGTAATGGACTTCTTCAAGAACTTATCCAGTCCTTTTTTAAACACAGCTGTACTTACCTCACTAACCACATCCTCTGACAACAAATTCCAGAGTTTAATTGTGTGTTGAGTGAAAAGGAACATTCTCTGATTTGTTTTAAATGTGCCTCATGCTAACTTCATGGAATGCCCCCTAGTCTTTTTATTATCTGAAAGAGTAAATAACCGATTCACATCTATCCATTTTAGACCTCTCATGATTTTAAACACCTCTATCATATCCCCCCTCAGCCATCTCTTCTCCAAGCTGAAAAGTCCTAACCTCTTTAGACTTTCCTCATAGGGGAGCTGTTCCATTCCCCTTATCATTTTGGTCACCCTTCTCTGTACCTTCTCCATCGCAATTATTTATTTATATATTTATAACTTTTTATATACCGAGGTTAAATTAACAAGATTAATTATCACTTCGGTTTACATTACAACCAGCAAAAAAATAACAGAGACAAAGTCTTGTTTTACAATGAACAGGGTAGAAGTAACCTGGATTAAAACAATGAACAGGGTAGAAATAACCTGGATAAACATAAAATGGGTGAAGCAAGTATAGAGAATTGGGTCTGTATAACTTGAACATATATAACTGTATAACTTAAATATGTTTAACTTAAACATATTTATATGTATATAATATAATATATTATATATATATATAATAAACATATAATATGTATGTTATACATATTGGGGTAGATTTTAAAAAAATGCGCGTTCGCGTACTTTTGTTGGTGCATCAGTCGCAAACAAAAGTACACTGGATTTTAGTAGATATGCGCGTAGCCGCGCGTATCTGCTAAAATCCAGGATCGGCGCGCACAAGGCTGCCAATTTTGGGCAGCCGGCGCGCGCCGAGCCGCGCACCCTGCCTCCGTTCCCTCCGAGGCCGCTCCAAAATCGGAGCGGCCTCGGAGGGAACTCTCTTTCACCCTCCCCTCACCTTCCCCTCCCTATCTAACCCCCCCTACCTTTGTCCACAGATTTACGCCTCCCGGACCGCCCCGGGCCAAAACCACGCCCCCGGGCCCGCCCCCGAAACGCCGCATCCCGCCCCCAAAACGCCACGTCGATCGGCCCTGCCCCCGACACGCCCCCGACAAAAAACCCCGGGACTTACGCGAGTCCCGGGGCTCTGCGCGCACCGGCAGGCCTATGGAAAATAGGCGCGCCGGCGCACAAGGCCCTGCTCGCGGAAATCCGGGTGGATTTCCGCGAGCAGGGCTTTTAAAATCCGCCCGATTATATGTTTAACTTAAATATGTATAACTTAAATATATATGTTATATATATGTTATATATATATAACATATATAACTGTATAACTTAAAGATAATTTATATCTTTTTTGAGATGCAGTGACAAGAATTGTACACAGTATTCAAGGTGCGGTCTCACCATGGAGCGATACAGAAGCATTATGACTTTTTCCGTTTTATTCACCATTCCCTTTCTAATAATTCCCAACATTCTGTTTGCTTTTTTCACTGCCGCAGCACACTGAACCGATGATTTCAATGTGTTATCCACTATGACGCCTAGATCTCTTTTCTTGGGTAGTAGCATCTAATATGGAACCTAACATCATGTACCTATAGCATGGCTTATTTTTCCCTATATGCAACACCTTGCACTTGTCCACATTAAATTTCATCTGCCATTTCAATGCCCAATTTTCCAGTCTCACAAGGTCTTCCTGCAATTTATCACAATCTGCTTGTGATTTAACTACTCTGAACAATTTTGTATCATCTGCAAATTTCTTTCCAGATCATTTATAAATATATTGAAAAGTATGGGTCCCAAAACAGATCCCTGTGGCACTCCACTGTCCACTCCCTTCCACTGAGAAAATTGTCCATTTAATCCTACTCTCTGTTTCCTGTCTTTTAGCCAGTTTGTAATCCACGAAATGACATCGCCACCTATTCCATGACTTTTTAATTTTCCTAGAAGCCTCTCATGAGGAACTTTGTCAAATGCCTTCTGAAAATCCAAATATACTACATCTACTGGTTCACCTTTATCTACAAGTTTATTAACTCCTTCAAAAAAGTGAAGCAGATTTGTAAGGCAAGACTTGCCTTGGGTAAAGCCATGCTGACCCTTTTCATTTAAAACATGTCTTTCTATATGTTCTGTGATTTTGATATTTAGAACAGTTTCAACTATTTTTCCTGGCACTGAAGACAGGCTAACTGGTCTGAAGTTTCCCACATCGCCCCTGGAGCCCTTTTTAAATATTGGGGGTTACATTAGCTACCCTCCAGTCTTCAGGTACAATGGATGATTTTAAAGATAGGTTACAGATTTCTACTAATAGGTCTAAAATTTCATTTTTTAGTTCTTTCAGAACCCAGGTGGTTTACTGCTCTTCAGTCTGTCAATCAGGTCTACCACATCTTCTAGGTTCACTGTGATTTGGTTCAGTTTATCTGAATCATTACCCATGAAAACCTTCTCTGATACGGGTATCACCCCAACATCCTCTTCAGTAAACACTGAATCAAAAAAATCATTTAATCTTTCCGCGATGGCCTTATCTTCTCTAATTGCCCCTTTAACCCCTCAATCATCTAACGGTCCAACTGACTCCCTCACAGGCTTTCTGTTTCAGAAATATTTTAAAAAGTTTTTACTGTGAGGTTTTGCCTCTAGGGTCAACTTCTTTTCAAATTCTCTATTAGCTTGTCTTATCAATGTCTTACATTTAACTTTCCAACATTTATGCATTACCCTATTTTCTTCTGTTGGATCCTTCTTTCAATTTTTGAATGAAGATCTTTTGGCTAAAATAGCTTTTTTCACCTCCCTTTTAACCATGCTCGTGATCGTTTTGCTTTCTTTCCACCTTTCTTAATGTGTGGAATACATCTGGACTGTGCTTCTAGGATGTTTTTTTTTAACAATGACCGTGCCTCTTGCCCACTTTTTACCTTGGTAGCTGCTTCTTTCAGTTTTTTTTCTATTTTCTCATTTTATCAAAGTTTCCCTTTTGAAAGTTTAGCGTGAATTTGCTTACCATCCCCCTTACAGCGCTACTCTGGTTTAAATCCTACCTTGAAAATAGACAATTCAAGGTCAAGCTGGGTAGCAATGAATCTGATCCTGTTAACCTTTCCCGAGGTGTTCCCCAAGGCTCTGCACTTTCCTCTACCCTCTTCAACATCTACATGTTACCCCCTATGCAAACTCCTATCTGAACTAGGCATCACCCATTTCAACTATGCGGATGATGTCCAAATCCTCATCCCCTTCACTGACTCTCTACTGAAAGCCTTAGAAATCTGGGACATCTGCCTTGCCTCAATCAATCAACTCCTCACTAGCATGCACCTAGCACTTAACCCCGCCAAAACAGAACCCCTTGTCATTTCCATGGATGCGCATCCCTTGTCCACACAGATTCCAACCCATCGTCCCCAACCATGCCCCTCTCCCTGCACATACGAAACCTGGGCGTTACCTTCAACAACCATCTGAACCTAAAAGCATTCATAAAATCCACCCTAAAAGAATGCTATTTCAAAATCCATGTTTTAAAGAAGCTTAGACCTCTCCTACATCTCCTACATCTCCATGACTTTAGAACTGTTCTTCAGACGATAATTTTCTCCAAAATCGACTATTGCAACTCCCTCCTCCTAGGCCTCCCCGCCTCGACCATCAAACCCCTACAATTACTACAGAATGCCACAGCCAGAATTCTCACCAATACACACAAGAAGGATCACATTACCCCCATCCTAAAGAGTCTCCACTGGCTCCCCATTTCCTCAAGAATTCGCTACAAAAGCCTCTCACTAATACACAAGACCCTTTACAATGAACACATACATTGACTACACGACTCACTCCACTTCCATACATCCAACAGACCCATCCGAGCCGCCTATCAAGGAACACTCCACATACCATCCCCTAAACTTACACACCTCTCCTCCACAAGGGATCGAGCATTTTCGATAGCAGGGCCCTCAATATGGAACGCAATGCCACCCGACCTGCGCATAGAACCCGCACGCAGAAGTTTAAAAAGAAATTGAAAACATGGCTTTTCAAGCAGGCCTTCAACTAAGCACCCTTCCCGCTCCCTGGTTTTTTCCTGGTGCTTAAGCCTCCTTAGCAACAACCCCCTTATTTGGTCCTCCCCCTGAGAACTGCCTTTCCCCAGTCCCTCCTCACATTTTGTTCACTTCTCCCCAGTCTCCCTGTTACATTTATATGTCCTGTATGCTCTCGCCCTTAAACATGTATAAATATATTTGCATAGTTTTGTCCAGTTTTTCGCAACCCCACATGCCTCCAACTGCACTATATAAACTCTTAAACTTCTGCTATATTCTTGCGTTTTGTTATTATCATTTACAGCTTATTTTATAAGACTTATGTTAACCCTTCTCTCTTCAACCTTGCTCTATGTAAATAGTTTAATTTGTTCCAGTTTTTATGCACTCTACCAATTTGTTCTATGTATATGGTTTAATTTTATTAACTATGCTATTCCTTTAAACACAATGTTTTTTGTAAACCTATACTATATAACCACTATGTTCCTTGTAAACCGATACGATATGCAAATGGTAATCGGTATATAAAACCACTAAATAAATAAATTAATTCAAATTTGATCATATTATGATCACTATTGCCAAGCAGCCCCACCACTGTTACCTCTCTCACCAAATCCTGTGCTCCACTGAGAATTAGATCTAAAATTGCTCCCTCTCTTGACTGTTCCTGAACCAATTGCTCCATAAAGCTGTCATTTATTCCATCCAGGAACTTTATCTCTCTAGCATGTCTCGATGATACATTTACCCAGTCAATATTGGGGTAATTGAAATCTACAGCAGCACTGAATCATCGATCTGTGCGGCGGCGTGATAGTGCGGCGGCACTAGACTGCACTGCAGCAAAGTTAAAAATGCCGAAGAAGCAGGCAATTCACTCGCCGATACACGGGGGTTGAAGACATCGGATTTATAGCAGCGAGACTCCGCTTCAGTAAGGGAAGTATCTTTCCACATAATACTAAAAATATTGAAAAAAATGAAAAAACAAAAATGAAGAAATTTACAAAAATGTTTTAAAGGGTGTTGGACCAATGATTAAAAAAGACCCAAAAAGTGGCTGAGAACACAAGCATCTAATGTGTGCAGCCCATGGGTGGTATGACGGTCCCTAACAAGATGAAATACACACACAAAATTTGTAAGCAATTTTTGTACGACGTGTTAATAACGGTAATTGAAATCCCCCATTATTACCGCACTATCAATTTGGTTAGCTTCCCTAATTTCTCTTAGCATTTTACTGTCTTTCTCACCATCTTGGCCAGGTGGATGGTAGTATACTCCTATCACTATAGTCTTCCTCAACAAACAAGGACTCTATGCCATCCCGGACATAAAGCACCACACCACCTCCTGGGTGCTCCTCTGTGTCATTGCGATATAATTTGTACCCTGATATAGCATTGTCCAATTGGTTATCCTCCTTCCACCATGTCTCTGAGATGCCAATTAAGTCTCATCATTCACTGCTAAACATTCTAATTCTCCCATCTTACTTCTTAGACTTCTGGCATTAGCATACAAACATTTCAAAGTTTGTTTTTTGTTTGTATTTTTCATTCTGCTTTTTAATTGATAGGGATAAGTTGTAATTTTTTAGCTCAGGTGAGTTTTTAGTTACAGGCACTTGGACTACTTTTCTTATTATTGGAACCTCACTGTCGGGATGCCCTAATTCTAATGCATCATTAGTATCCTTTGAAGATACCTCCCTCCGAACCACGTGCTGCTGAGCTACTGTTGGCTTTCCCTTTGTTCTAGTTTAAAAGCTGCTCTATCTCCTTTTTAAAGGTTAGTGCCAGCAGTCTGGTTCCACCCTGGTTAAGGTGGAGCCCATCCCTTCAGAAAAGACTCCCCCTTCCCCAAAAGGTTCCCCAGTTCCTTACAAAACTGAATCCCTCTTCCTTGCACCATTGTCTCAACCACACATTGAGACTCCGGAGCGCTGCCTGTCTCTTGGGACCTGCGCGTGGAACAGGAAGCATTTCAGAGAATGCTACCCTGGAGGTTCTGGATTTAAGCTTTTACCTAAGAGCCTAAATTTGGCTTCCAGAACTTCCCTCCCACATTTTCCTATGTCGTTGGTGCCCACATGTATCACGACAGCCGGCTCCTCCCCAGCACTGTCTAAAATCCTATCTAGGTGATGCGTGAGGTCTGCAACCTTCGCACCAGGTAGGTATGTTACCAGGCGATCCTCACGCCCAAAAGCTACCCAGCTGTCTACATTCCTAATAATCGAATCACCAACTATGATGGCCAACCTAACCCTTCCCTCCTGGGTAGTAGGCCTTGGAGACACATCCTTGGTGCAAAAGGACCACAGGATCCTTTCCTGCTGCACCAGGTTGATGCTTTCCGATCATGAGACCTTCTTCCTCCAAGGCAGCACCAGGGCTGCCAGTCTGAAGTTGGGACTTGGCTACTATGTCCCTGAAGGTCTCATCTATATACCTCTCTGTCTGCCTCAGCTCCTCCAGGTCTGCCACTCTAGCTTCCAGAGATAGGACTCATTCTCTGAGAGACAGGAACTCTTTGCATCGCATGTACATGTACAGTTTCTCACCAGTGGGTAAAAAAACATACATGTTACACTCGATGCAAAAGACTGGGAAGCCCCCCTATTGCTGCTGGACTGCTGCCTTCATCTCAAATTTGTTCAGTTCCTAGTTAAGTTTTAAGTTTCTATGGGAGAAGGAATGTGTCTAATTAATGTCCTTTAAATGTATTAGTGAATTCACTATGGGCCAGATTTTATAACATGTGCATGGGCATAGATTTGTGTGCTCAACCTGGCTCATACAAATCTACGCCCGATTTTATAATATGTGCACGCAGCTGCGCGCATGTTATAAAATCCGGGGTCGGCACGCACAAGGGGGTGCCCATTTGTGCACCTTGCACGCGCCGAGCCCTAGGGGATCCCCGATGGCTTTCACCATTCCCTCCAAAGCCGCCCCCCCCCACCTTCCCCTCCCTTCCCTTATCTAACCCGCCCCCCCAGCCCTACCTAAATACCTCCCCTACCTTTATTTTGTGATTTACACCTGCCTCTGGGGAGGCATAGGTCCCAGCCCCGGACTTCCCCGGGCCGGCACCCCGCCCACACCCCTGCCTCCTTCCCGCCCCTTTTTCAAAGCCCCAGGTCATACGCGCGTCCCGGGGCTTCCATGCGTCACCGAGCCTAAGCAAAATAGGCTTGGCGCATGCAGGGACAGGTTTTTGGGGTTACGCACATAACCCTTTGAAAATCTGCCCCTATATGTCTGGTAGTGGCCTATAGGGGAATGATCAAACTCTCAATGAGGATTTTTTTTTTTTTTTTGTGAAAGTGGCACCTGCCTATACATTAAAGGATGAGCTAGGGGTGGGTGGGCGAGGGGTGGGAGGGTTGGGAAATCAAACAGTCTAACTTTAGTTAGTCAGCCAGAGTGACTCACTGCTCTCTTGATTAACAAATGTTGGTACCTAATCAAACCAAATCACACTACCTTAATGCCTTTCCAAGGTGAGTGCTGAACTTTTCAACCTTTTTACTTTTTACAGTGCTCCTAGCTTATTTCTAGCTTCTGGCTACTTTTTTTTTTTTTTTTAATATACAAACACTCTAACTTCTGCTTATTAGCTACCTTACAGACTATTAAAAATAAACACACTAAATACTGATTACTAGCTACCTTACTGACTGGAGGAGTAGCCTAGTGGTTAGAGCAGTGGGCTTTGAACCAGGTGACCAGGATTCAAGTCCCACTGTTGCTCCTTGTGACCTTGGGCAAGTCACTTTACTCTCCATTGCCTCAGGTACAAATTTAGATTGTAAGCCCTCTGGGGATAGGGAAATACTTCCAGTACCTGAATATAATCTGCTTTGAAGCACTGAAAAAAAAAAGTGCAAAAAGCAGAATATAAATCTAAATAAATGCAAGCAGTCTAACTTCAGTTTACTCCCAGCCTTACTGACTATTAAAAGCACAAACACACTAAATAATATTCCCCAAATAGTTAACTTTGTCCCAATACTTTTAAAAAAGAAAATTTCCCAAGCAAAAACTTACTGATTCCTTTCAGCCACCAGCAAGGTGATCCTCTCCTCTCAGTGCTCCCAGCTACACTAACTGCACTAACCACGTCCTCTGGCAGCAAATTCCAGAGCTTAATTGTACATTGAGTGAAAAGAATATTATTTGATGTGCTACTTGCTAACATCATGGAGTGCCCCCTAGTCCTTCTATTATCCGAAAGTGTAAATAACCGATTCACATCTACCCGTTCAAGACCTCTCATGATTTTAAAGACCTCTATTATATCCCCCCTCCCCTCAGCTGCCTCTTCTCCAAGCTGAATAGCCCTAACCTCTTCAGTGTTTCCTCCTAAGGGAGCTGTTCCATCCCCTTTATCATTTTGGTCGCTCTTCTCTGTACCTTCTCCATTGCAACTATATCTTTTTTGAGATGTGGCAACCAGATTTGCACACAGTATTCAAGGTGAGGTCTCATCATGGAGCAATACAGAAGCATTATGATATTTTCCATTTTGTTAATGGAACAAAAATGATAAAGCATATGGAATAGCTCACTTATTAAGAAAGGCTATGCAGGTTATGTCTGTTCAGCTTGGAAATGTGATGGCTGAGAGGCAGCATGATAGAAGTCTATCATATCAAATAATACAAAAACAATGCATGAAACTAATAACTAGAAAGAATTTTTTTAGTCAATGCACAATCAAGCTATGAAATCTGTTGTCAGGACATGGTCAAGCCTACAAGCAATGAGGGGGTAAGTTTTTGACAAGTTCCTGGAGCAAAAGCCAATACAGCATTATTAGCCAGGTAGACTAGGAAACTAATTGCTATCCCTAGGAGTCAGTAACAAGAAAAAGATTTACTTTTTGGGATATGCCAGGTGCTTGTGACCTGGACTGAGCACTGTCAAACTCAGGATGCTTGGATCGATGGACCTTGGTCTGACCTAACATGGTATTTCTTATGACCTAAATTCCTGATTTTAATGTGTTTAGTTCCCACGGTATTCACTAAACTGTAGTAACTGAGTATTACACTTTTGTGAATATTGCACAGGAACGCATGGATGTTACCAGGGGCAGTAATGTCTGTATGCTACTGCCTGAGGCAACATGAGTTTCTAGCCATCCATTAATACCTAAAGGGATAAAACCTGTGGCACAGATACAACTTCATCCCACATCACAGCCCTCTCTCCTGTGGGCCCATGATTCCAGCATCCTCTCACGCCATAAGTGTGAAATTGTAAGCCCCACCCTCAGGTCACAACCCTGCTCCCTCCCATAATTGCAAACATCCCTCCTGTGCTTTTAGGCCCCCAAGTATCCTTCCCATGCCCTCCCCCTTCCTGCAGGAAACCCCAATGTAGCAATACGACAGAAGCAATCCCCAGTCGCTTCTGCCTCACCAGCACCATAATTCAAAATCGTACCAGCTGACCCAAGCCTCCCATTTGCCTAAGGCATGGTAGCAGAGGTCTTTAGGGAGCTATCTGCATTGGGGGGATGGTTTTTGAAATCTTGGGAGCGGGGAGGTCTTAATATTTTATACACATTAGGGGAAAAGCCACGGAGAGATGGTCGCAGGGGACCTGGATGTGATGGAAAGAGATGTGTTTCTGTTCTAAAAGGGGTTTGAGAATTATAATTTCATGCCTTTTAGACATTAATGGGGAGGCAGTCCCAAATCATCAGCAGTTTCATTATCTACTGGTACTCTTGGGGCTACTTATCTGCAACTTTTGATGTGTATTTAACTGCCATAGATTACTGCAGATTGTAATGTTTATCACAAGCCACGTTAACTCATTTGCTTATTAATGAGCTGTGTTGCATGCATTTTCATGTCATATAGCTCATAAATTTTTTTCCACGCATTGTGCCTGATTTCTTCTGCTAGATTGACAATGCAGAAATCCGCGTTACCAGCAGATTTTAACACATTATCACAACTTAGCAAATAGGTTTATTAGTCTTTAAAACAGGGCTACTGTGAGATTTAAGCTAAAGGGAGGATGCTCATGGGACTAGACAATAAGCTATTAAATCAATACAGAATCAAACCTTTCATTATCATCATTTATAATTGTATGCTTTCCCAACTAGAGAGTTCAAAGTGTGTTACAACATATTAGAATCTACAATAAGAAGCTTGCATTAAATAATACAAAGAGATCACGTTTGATTATAAGAGACAGTAAAATGAAGGCAGAAAAACAGGGATACAGGGATATGGTATTAAAGTGACTAGAAGTAGTTCAGCTACATATCAAAGTAGTCTTTTAAAGACTAGAGAATGCAACCTGAGTGGGGAGGGCCCTATTTGAACTTTTAGTCCAAACGCTGTTTAAAAGAGCTGTGCTCTTAGTAGTTTTTAGAAGACTAGCAGACTTAGGGGGTAGTCTGATGTTGAGAAGCAGTGAGTTCCTGAGAAAGTTTGCTCTCTGGTGCTTGTGAAGTACAGTTCCTTAGGTGTTGGTACAACTAGGTGGGCTTATGGCAAGAAATATAGAGAGCGTAAAGGCATATATGGTATCAGATGATGGATAAAAGTAGAGCATTGCACAGTCTTTGAGGTCCACTAAAATAGTGGAGTCTCCAGACTATAAAACCCAGTACCACCATTTTAGGGGGTGGGTTTTGAGTCAGCTCTTTCAGGAGTAAGGATGCCTCCATGCTTTCTTCTCTTTTTGATATGTACCTGGGGAAAGGACTCTGTAGCTTCTAGGATTGAAGTCTGGGTGTAGAAGAGAGGAAAGGGTGCCATTTTTCCCTTTTGAGAGAAGTCATGTATGCCCTTTAGAGTTGGGGTGAAGAAAGTTTTTTCACCCTTCCTTCTTCCCTTTCCGGTTGTTTTGCTTTTCAAGAGCTTTATTTTTGCCATCTACCTGAGTTCCTTAGGTAGCAGGAACTCAGGGGAGTACCATCTTAAGGAGTTTGGAGTTTTTCATCTAGAGAGATCCAGTGGACTTTTGGAAGTCCTGAAGGAGAATGAATCTTCATTCATTCCTGAGGGAGAATGAAAACTAAGAGGTATGGAGGAGACTTGTGACACCCATCGAGTGTTAACCATGATCATATCATCAAGATATTGAAGAAATGAGTGTAGAAGTACCCTCCAGGTACCAACAGGGAAGGAGAAAAGAGAAGGAGTAACAACATATATACTGAACACCTGGAATAAAGGTTTGGGACTTTACAATATCTAATTTGGAAATCATCATTCTATCCAACAAATTCTGGGAGGAAGTTTTAAAACTACCCCATTAATTGGAAAGGGTCAGGAACAAGAGAATGAACTTATATCACTAACATCATAAATTAATTGGAAGCTTAAAGTCACAGATTTATTCGAAGAACTAAAGCTGTTAATAGAATGTAGAGAACAAGAATTTGTAACTGGATATTTCCATCAATTTTCCATCTTTAATAAGAAAAGTTAAGTTGGAAACCAAGATCAGTTTCTAGCACGATTATTATTGCATTGTACTTTAATGTTTACTTAATTATTGAACAACACTCAGGGCCTAGGAGATATTCCCCCCTTCCCAAATTTTCCGACAGGGAATCTTGGACTTTTAGAGAGGCTTAACATCAGAAGAAGATAGTTAGCGAACGTAAGCCCATAAATTGAGGTGTGATCTTTGGGATCCTTTGAAGAGACACTAGCTCAGGGGCTATAGTAAATTACTAACCTAATGTCTAAGGCCACCTACTATAGCTTTTTAAAGAATGAGGGCTATCTGGTCTTTCCACACATATGATTATCTTCCTGACAGGAAGAAGTCATGTATGTGCACCTGGTACAAAGAGCTCATAGTTCTCAATGAATGTATAGGTCTCTGTAAGCTAGAGTAGCAAACCTGGAGGAGATGAGGCAGAGGGTGAGGAATACACAACATCTCTTCAAGGACACAATATAATGTTTTCTTCTCCACTTTGGCACAACCCATGTGCTCCTTTGAAGAAGCAAAATATACAGGAAGGAGAGCATCAATTTGAAATAGTAGGACGTGATCCTTTAGCTGGAAATTGCAATCTTTAATGCTCCAGAAATCCTAAGTAAGATTTGTTTGTGCTTCTTACTTATTCAGTTCTGCTTAAATACTCAGGAGGGACAGTCCTAACTTGGAACTTAAAATACAGATACCAGGAATCTGTAGTTTGATTCACAACAGACAATAGGAAGTGCTGAAAATAGAAGATATCAGAGAGACAGCCAATAGAACTCCCTTCCCCCCACCATCAGCTGAGGAGTTTCACTGGAGTCCTTAGCAGTCCAAGATTTTGCGTGAGATTGACCTTGTGTCTTTTTAGTATATAGAGTACCTGATTAGCAACACTCAGTATAGCAAAGAAGGTTGGAGCTTGTATAATAAACTTTGTTGAATTCTAATATCTGCTTCATTATTTGTCAAACAGTGTAGAGGATTCCAAGTTTGTTGAAGTTTGACCTGGGCTATCATGTTCACAACCTCACTTATTGCTCCCTTTTTCACATCATTATGAATATGTTATATAGCACTGATCCCCATACAGATGCCTGGGCACTCCTATTTACCTTTCAACATTGGGAAATATGACCATTGAATCCTACACTCTTTTTCCTGTCTTTTAACAAATATGACACTGCCTTCTATTCCATGACTTTTTAATTTCTTAAAAACTGTGTCATAAGGGACTTTGCTAAATGCCTTCTGAAAGTTCAGATACACAATACACAATCTCACACTTATTTACATGTTTTTACACTTATTTACACAATCTCACACTTATTTACATGTTTATTAAAGCCTTCTAAGAGCTCTAATAGATTGCTAAGAAAAGACTTCCCTTTGTTAAATTCATGTTAGTTCTTTCTCACTAAGCCATGTCTCTTGGATAGATTAAATGAAATAGGTATAAAGGACTATGTGTTGAAATGGTTTGAATCTTACTTAAAGAATAGATCTTTTAAAGTGAAATTTCAGGATAAAGATTCTCTACCAATTGATCTTCAACATGGTGTACCCCAGGGATCTTCTCTGTCTGCGACCCTTTTTAATATTTATATGCTTCCTCTATGTAGAATTTTATCGGGTTTTAATCTCACGCATTTTACATACGCAGATGATGTTCAAATTTTAATTCCAATTGAAAAATCAATTGACCTAACACTTAAGCTTTGGGACATATATCAATCTGCCATTGAGAAAGTATTAACCCAAATTAATCTTTCTCTGAATGCAAAAAAGACTGAAATTTTATATATCTATCCTAAATTGACCCAAGCAAGGGAACTTGAAATTCAGGAAGCTGCTAAAAATTATCCCATTTCCCTGGAGGTCCGAGATCTTGGGATTTTTCTAGATGGTGAATTCACACTGAAAGTGTGCGTGAAAAAAATCATTAATGATGGGTATTTTAAATTGAATGTTCTTAAAAGATTAAAGCCACTTTTATTTCCAAAAGATTTCAGAACAGTTTTGCAAGCTCTTGTTTTGTCAAAATTGGATTACTGTAACTCGATGTTTTTGGGCCTACCAGCGAATGTTACAAGACCATTACAATTGTTGCAGAACTCAGCGGCTAGACTTTTAACAGGAACTAGAAGATCAGATCATATTACACCAATATTAAAAGACCTTCACTGATTGCCTGTTAAATACAGGGCTCAACATAAAGTTCTATCTCTAATTCACAAAACTCTCTACAAGGAAAAGACTGAATGGTTAACCTCAGCATTACATTTTCATATCTCATAAAGAATTACAAGATCAGCAGGTACAGGATGTTGCCCATACCATCCCCTAAAATTGTGCATTTGAATAATGTAAGAGAGAGGGCTATTTCCATTGCCGGGCCCCAACTGTGCAACTTTCTACCACAGGAATTAAGGATGGTATCAGACATTAAAATATTTATAAAGGGTATTAAAACATGGCTATTCAAACATCTTTAACTATTTAAATTTTTTAGTAATTATTCTATTTTATTTGTTTTTATTAGTTTATTATGAAACTTTGTATTTACTTCTTTTCATTTTAATTTTGGAAATGCAAATATTTTTAAATGAATATTTAACTAATATAAACCGATGTGATATGTTCTCATGAAACATCGGTATATAAAAATAAATAAATAAATATGGTCATAATTTCATTTTTAAAAACAGTTTCTACCATTTTGCTTGATACCAACATCAGACTCATTAGTTTATAGTTTTCTAATCACCCCTGGGGTCCTTTATAAAAATTGACATTATATTGGCCACCCTCCAGTCTTCAGGTACCGTGGCTATTTTTAATGATAGATTACAGATCATTTATAAATATATTAAAAAGCACCGGTCCGAGTACAGATCCCTGAGGCACTCCACTCTTTACCTTTTTCTTCTGTGAAAACAGACCATTTAATTCTATTCTCTTTTACCTGTTTTTAACCAGCTTGCAATCCACAAAAGGACACTGCCTCCTATCCCATGACTTTTTAGTTTTCTTAGAAGCCTCTCATGCGGGAATTTGTTGAACGCCTTCTGAAAATCCAAATACACCACATTTACTGGTTCATCTTTGTCCACATGTTTATTCACCCCCTCAAAAAAAATGTAAGAGATTTGTGAGGGAAGACTTCCCTTGGGTACATCCAGATACAAACTTAGAGGTGAATTTTAAAAGCCGGGCGCGCACCTAAATCAGAAGATGAGCGCGCATGTAGGATATGTGCATGTCCACCTGATTTTAAAAGCCACCTACATGAGCACACATCTCACTTCAAATGAAAAAGGGGAGTGGGCTTTCCAGGGCAGGGCCAAGAAATGGGTCTACAAGTACCTACACACCTGGGTATGCACCTAGGTCCAGTGCAATATAACTTTACTTCTGCTATGGAAGAGGTATAAGTTTTAAAAAAAATATGCAACTGTGAAGGGTCTGGGGTAAATGGGGGTGAGTAGGCTAAAGAACCAAGAAAGTTTTGAGGACCTAGGTCTAGACAGGTGAACAAGTGGATGCCTTGGTGAAACCGGTCATGGCATGCGCGCACATCTGTTATAAAATTCCTTCACTTGCACAGCTCAAACTCGACTTTGCTTAGCTGTCCATGCCCACTTCCAAACTTAGGCACATGCATATGTGCACCTAGGCTATTTTATAACATCTGTGCATATGTACGTTATAAAACTGCTTTATCTCTTGGGGGGGGGGGGGGGGGGTCATGCTGATGCGCATGTGTACAAGTGTGCGTCCATGCCCGTTTGAAAGTTACTTAGCATGTGAGCCCTCTGACGATAGGAAAATACCTACAGTATACAAAAATAATCCATTTCAGTGCCTGAAAGGTGGAATATAAATCAAAAGAAATAAATATAGGTGAGTATATGCTATTTTAGAAACCACAACACTTACATGTGTAAAAGCAGACTTACAGGGGAGCTAAATGTGTCTAAGTTACTTGAATAAAATCTACTTACATAGCACTTTAAAATATGAAGTAAAAATATATGGGTATATCGTTTTTACACACTTATCTGGCTAAATTCTTGCTGCATTTAGATGGACAAAATCAGAATTATCTGACTAAGCAGAGGCACTTATCCAGCCAAGTTCCAATTTATCCAGCTAAATAGCAGTAAAGGTGAAACTTAGCTGAATTAGTCTGAATAGCACTGTTTGTCTAAATAGTGCTTTTCAGACTTATCTGGTTAAATCAGATAGCCGGATAAGTCTGATAAAGTTCTAATTACACTAGATGGATAAGTCTTAAAATGCTATTATCTGACTAAGGACCTTATTTTCTAAATGTATCGCACGCGGTAAGGGACGTTTCGCATGTGAAATGTCCCTTTTCGCGTGCGATACCAAAATGGGGGCAGAGTCGGCCCCGGAAGAGGAGGAGTCGGGGCATCGCCAGGGCCGACTCTGCGAAGCCGCCGCGGACGACGAAAAGGTAAGGCCCTTTTCGTGTCCGCATTCGCTCCCAATAGCTACACCTCCTATGGTGGCGCTATTGGGTGTGAAACCAGCAGCGATCGCATCGGGACGGTGCGATCGCTGCTGGCTAATGCAGGCCCGCCCCCCGTTTTGGCCCCCCCGCCCCTCATTTCCTAAAGTATCACAGGCCTGTGATACTTTAGAAAATGAGGCCCTAAGTCAGATAGCCAGTGATAAGTAGCACTTCTAAACTTGTCTAGCCATCTGATTTAGGGCCTGATTCATCAAGGCATTTTCCCATAGAATCAGAATGGGAGAAAAGCCTTAGTGAATCAGGCAGTTAGATGGATAAATAGCATTTTAAGATTTATCCATGTAATGGCATCATTTTCTAACCATTTTTCCCATAGACAAAGAATGGAGAAAATCCATAGTAAATCAGGCCCTTTGTAGGGCTTTTTCATACTTATCTATCTTACATAACCAAATATGTCTGAAAAGCGCTATTTAGATGGACAAGTAGCACTTTTCAGACTTATCTGGCTAAGTAGTGGCTTTGTTTATTCTGTCTTTCATTATGTCTGCATTAATGCATCGATTCCTTGGGTACCAGTCTCTTTGTGATTGATGAAGACCCACTGTACTTTGGCAGTCATGCATGTTGTCATTAAGTCTATCTAAGGAGTTCCCCATCTCTGAATTGTTGTTGAATTCTCATTCTCTTGGATCTAGAAGATTTCTGGTTAAAAAATCTGCTTCCACATTCTCTTTCCTTGATATGTGTAATCAGGAAATTTGTAGCAAATTAGTCTCTACCCACTGAAAGAGACCTGCTATCTCTTCTGAAATCCCTTGACTTTGAGTTCCTCCTTGTTTGTTTATATAAGCTATTGCGGTTATAATGTCCCACAATATTTATACTGCCTGTCTTCTCAGAATTGTAGTAATGCCAAATGAATTGCTCTTGTCTCCAATCTGTTCATCATATCAAGAGTCCTCTGTTTAATTCCTCTGATAAAGTCATTTTGACAGAGCACTCCCTACCATTGTAGGCTTGCATCTGTGGTTAATACTATCTATGCCAGAGGTTCTAGTAATACTTCTTTGGCCAAATTTCCTTTGTCTGACCATCTTCTTCATTGGCTACGGAAAGGGCAACCGATAGTCATAATTTTGTTGCTAGAGTCTCCAATGTGAAAGCAGATGACGCGCCCCCACCAGGAGATGTGGGGGAATTCCTGCCGCCAATAGCTGGAGGTATTGCTGCAGGAGAAGACCCTTCCAGCCCCCATGTAATATTGCCAGATGGGGGTTGCGGATTCTTTAGATACTGGGGGAATGACCAGGATACCTCAGATTCAATGTAAGTACCCCTGTTCCTGAGCAGGTGACCCAGGATACACCATGGCATGCTGAAACTTTCAACACAACTTTACTGTTTGTCAAACGCCTAGAGACATAAATTCAATAGCAATCAAAACAACAGCAGAATAATGCCACACATTAACAGGCAGAACAGCAGTTACATGTATATATATATATATATATATATATATATATATATATATATATATCATATATATATATATATATGTCTCTTCAATAGCAGGATGACACTTTTGATAAAAGCGGTAAATGGCATACAACCAGCCCACAAAATTCCAGTGTAAGCTGCTAGAAATAAAAAATGGTTTCCCTAGACCTGGTGGTGCATGCACAAGAAAAAAAATCAAAACTGTTGTGGGGCTCCTGATTTTCTGAATAAACCAAATGTCTGCACAAGGCTGCCGTGGCAGGTTAACATGGACCCTCCTGTGAAAATGGGTTTAGTCCAAACTGCGGCTAATTTTGTCCAACTGAAAGCATAGTGATTTACTATCCCTACAATTTTTGTGGAATTCTGTTTATTTATATTGTAAGTATGAAAAAGCTATGGCTGTTAAATACCATAGAGTAACTCAGTGGGTGCAAGTGTGGAAGCCCTTAGATGATTATTTTGACTCTCTTTGATATATTTGCCAATGTGCACAACCGTGTATCTGTATGATCCTTCTATTTCTTACGTGCTCGCTTGTTATATTGCTACATCCCCTGGTCATGTTTTTGTCCCTACTATATTTGCTTTGTTATTATTTCCTTTTGGCCCCATTTGCTTTTTGTATTCTTTTGATGCTTTGCTCTGTAATCCTGTTTACTCTTAATAAACAGATTTTAACTCAAACTGTGTTTTTTTTTTAAAGCTGCCAGCCACTGTTGGTCCCAGTGTTTACAGCACACAGTGTGTCTCAGGATTGAAACCCCACTGCAGTTTGTCCCTCCTGTATTGTTTATAATTACAAAACAAACTCCTAGCACAACCTGAGTGCTGCAGTCGTGGCTCTTATTCATATAACAATGAGCATCCAGTACAGGAATAGACCTTCAGGGAAAACATGCTGGTTCTCACTCTTAGAGTCAAGATTTGTTTGTTTTTGGCTCCTTCAGTAGAATAGCACCCCCTCCACTGACACTGCAACCAGTGTCTTCCAACCTAGGGGAGGATTGCAAGAGAGTATTTTATTCCCAGCTTGACCCTGTCCCCTGTTGAGAGATTCTTTCACTTTCACTTTCATTGGTTTCTGAAGTACTCTCCAGGTGAAGAACTCCTTCAGGTGAAACACACCACCATGAGTTTTTTTGCATGGGATTCACACAAAAGCCAGAATCTTGTCTCCTTTCATTCCAGGTTCCCATTGCTTTTATATTTTTTTCTTTCATCAGGTGCCTGCATCTCCTCTTTTCCTCTCTCCCCATTGGTCAGAACCCTTCTTGCTTCCAGGGTAGATCTGAGGCTCCCATTGGTCCAACACACTTTGTACAGCATCAAAGCTCAGCTGTCTTCAGGAGGGGAGAAGGCTTTGAAGAGCATTGCACATTTATTCTGCATTCACTGTCAGTTCTCTGCAGGTTTTCTTGCAATTAATCCTATTTATCTTAGTAAAGGGGTTTTACAGTTGATGGATATTTTCCCTGCATGGATTTTAAAAGCAGCTTGTCAATATCAAATCACTTGTGCTGCTCAATCCAGAGACATATACACATTCGTGGGGACAGTTACCCTTGTCACACTCTTCCCCACAGGGAAAACATGTCCTCACGTCTCTGAAAAGGAAATGGGTTATCAACATTTTCCTAATATTACAAGTACTCATTGACAGAACATCATCCCAAATACAGGCACATTTTATATTATTAAGTAATGCCCAAAGTTCTTGTTAATAATGGCCACTATATTCTGGAAAGCAGAATACACTGGGTCATCAGTAGTTATTCCAAGAGTATCATATGAGAGTTTTTTCACAGATCTAATCATTCTTTTCAGGGACTTTTCATCCTCTTCCCCTCCATCCCTGACCTAGGGGGTCTACATCATGTCCAACATTGCTATCTGGATGGTGGGGCATCTAGGGGTCTCATTGTGGCCACCCTGTACCTGAAGGTATGTATAAATTGGAGCTTCTTCCTCTCCACCCACAAGCACTGTCTAGGGGTAGGGAGTTTGTTTCAATATAGGTGACTGAAGGGTCACAGAGGGAGGTGTTTGAATTGGCTACGGGTCAAATACAGGGCCCAGCATAAAATCTTGTCCCTAATTCACAAAACCCTCTACAATGAAAAAATTGAATGGCTAACCTCGTCACTCCACTTCCACATCCCCTCAAGAATTACTAGATTAACCAGAACAGGGATGTTGCCAATTCCTTCCCCCAAAATTGCGCATCTAAATAATGTAAGGGAAAGAGCTATCTCTATTGCTGGACCCCAACTGTGGAACTCTATGCCACAGGAATTACGATTAGAAGCAGACATGAAATTATTTAAAAAGGGGATTAAAACTTGGCTTTTTAAACAGGCCTTCCAAAAGCTGTTAGCATAATGATTTCAAACTTCTGATTTTATACCAGGTAATGTATATATTTTTTTATTTTATTATCTCTACTCTTACTATCCTGCCTCTCTAATTATTTAATTTTAATTATTTAGCCTATTATTTTAGTTTACTATTTTAATTAGTTTCATTATGAAACTGTGTAACTACTTCCTTTCTCTTTGGAAATGCAAATATTTTTAAATGAATATTTGCTAATTAATGTAAACCGATTTGATATCCTTGCATGAAAAGTCGGTATATATAAATTGTTAAATAAATAAAATAAATAAATAAATTGGTGCACAGGGTGAGTTAGCTGGATCCTCTACAGTTAGAGATGTGGGCACCTCAAGTGACTTAGATACTGGCATTTGCATAAATAGCAGCACCAACTCCATGGGATCAGAACTCTGTCTGTATATGGGGCAGAGTATTCCACATCCGACTGAGAGTCCTCACTGTCTATTAGGTCTGTGGTATGACCCTTGGTGACCCATGTACTTGATGCTGGCCCACTATTCTGAGCTCTTGCTAAACATAGTCTCTGGGGCTGGGGCTCAAACAAAAGGCTAGCCTGCGGTGAGGGCAATTGTACCATCTGCCCTATGGGGAGCAGATGATTTTGGTGGAGAGTCCACTCAATGCTTCATCTGCTTTTGGGCCTCACTTTGTAAACTAGCAGGTTTGACAGTTTGCTGATAATGACATAGGCCTCCTGGTACTAACTATTGGATATTTTATGCTTCCTGGAGATACCAAGGGCCCTCACTGGTACACAATTTCTGGGTCTTAATTCTTGGCCTTTTACATAGGCATCATATATGACTTAATTACTGGCATTTCTGTTTCCAGAAGCTTCTGCAGCGGCCTGGTAAGCCTGGTTAAATTTGTCTTTCAACTGCTCAATATACTTTAAATGATTTCTTATGGAGTTACTGTTGGGGGTATCCCAAAACACATGTTGTCTGGCAATCGAGTCTCCTGGCCATACATGAAATAATAAGGAAAACAGCCAGTGGCATCATGTTTGGTGTAGTTGTAGGCATGAACCAGCCTGCTCACATGCTGGCTCCAATGTGGCTTCTGTTTGCAATCTAGTGTTCCCAACATATTTAACAAAGTCCTATTGAATCTCTCAGGCTGTGGATCATCTTGAAGGTGATACATTGTGGTATGTGACTTCTTGATAACATAGACCTAAAGCATTTCTTTAATCAGGCGACTTTTGAAATCTCATCCTTGATCTGAGGTGATTTGATTAGGGAAGCCAACTGTTGCTGCCCATTGGTCTTTGGAGGGGAATGCTTGAATATAGCAGGTGAAGTGATCGGTGACTACCAGAATATTATTAATATTGAGGCAATCATTTTCCAGACATAGGATGTTAATGCAAACTAAATCCAACAGGTCTTTGCTGGTGATGATATTTAAGAGTGCTGCACTATGCTACCCATTAGAGCAGCCCTCTTAAATAATATCACCAGCAAAGGCCTGTTGGATACATAATACACTTTCCACAGTTTTTTACATAGGACTCCACATCATTGGACAGTCTAGGCCAGTAGAAAGAGGCTATCACTAGTTCAGTGGTGCGATTGATCCCCAGGTGCCCTGAGCCATCATTTAAGCTCTTCAGGACACAATGAAGAATCTTCTCTAGGCAACACCAGCTGTTTATGAGCCTGCCCTCTGAACTCTGTTTGATGCGGTACCACAGATCTAGCTGGTCTGTGGTCTTTTTTCTGAGCTCACTATAGGTCAGACTTCTGAGGTTTGTCTCTCCTGTAGTGTTTACAAGTGTAAAGCAAACTCCTAGCACAGCCTGAGTATTCCAGAGGTAGCTCTTATTCATATAACTATGAGCATCCAATGCAGGAAAACACCTTCAGGGAAAACACTTTGGTTCTCATTCTTAGAGTCAAGATTTAGATTGTTTTTTATTTATCTCTATTGGCTCATTCAGGAGAGGAACGGCACCCCTTCCACCGAAACTGTAGCCAGTATTTCCTGACAAAGGGTAGGTTTTGCAAGGGAGGAGTTTATTCCCAGCTTGATCCTATCCCCTGCTGAGAGATTCTTTCCCTTTCACTGGCGTTCCGCAATGCTTCTCCTGATGTAGCACACCTCCATGAGGTTTTTTGCATGGGATTCACAGAAAAGCCAGATCCTTGTATCCGTTCATTCCTTGCTTCTATATTTTTTCTTTCAGCAGGAGCCCTCATCTCTTCTTTCCTCTCTTCCCATTTGTCAGAACCCTCCTTGCTTCCCAGGTGGTTCTGAGGCTCCCATTGGTCCAACACACTTTGTCCAGCATCAGAACTCGGCTTTCCTCAGGATGGGAGGGGGAGGCTTTAAAGAGCAGTGAACATATATTCTGCTGCCACTGACAGTTCTCTGCAGGTTTTCTTGCTATTAATCCTATTTATCTCAGTAAAGGGCCATCATAGTTGATGGATATTTTTCCTGTATTGAACTTAAAAGCAGATTTTCAATATTAAGTCACTTAAAGTTATTGTGCTTCTCAATCCAGAGATATGTACACACTCATGGAGTCAGGTTCCCTTGTCACACAAAGAATACTGCAGAGGACTTATCTGTGTTCTTCCATAGGCCACTAGACCTATGGTTGCCTCCATCAATCCTAACAATTGAAGATAATTCAGTGCTCTTGGGGTTTCCAATGTGATTAATTTTTTCACTTGGTCGATTACCTTGTCTATCCTCTCATCAATTAGATATACTCTTCTTTCCAAGGTTTTGAAAAGAGCTCCTAGAAACTCTATTATTTGGGATGGTTGAAGATAGCTTTTTCTATAATTGACTATCCAACCTAGCCTCTCTTAAACTTCCAACACCCTGGAATTTACTTTGAGACTGTTATTATGGGCAGCTCATGGGTGGCCCTGTAAGCCACTGCACTCGCCCTGGACACTTCAGGACCTCCCTCTGCAGTGGGGATGCTGCCCGTACATGCACACAGCTGGGAGTGTTGTGTGATCCTCAGATGCCATCATCCTCCTGCTTCTCCATGGGTCTCTACATGGGCATGGTATGCTCCAATACTTAAAGGGCCCTTGTGGGAAACGTCTCCATGGCACCCTTTGATAGAACCACCACCAATCATGAGGGACTCACATTCCTATTCACACCACTATTTTTAGACGTGATGACTTTAGACCTTCATAATAGGCATCATAGTGTGGTAATGTTATACCGATATCACTCTGCCTTATGTTTAATCATAGGTCTGTCCATGTAAATCTTATTTTTCTTTTTCTTATTTTGTGATGATACACCTCAGTGAACGTATTCAATTTTAAAATGTTCATGTGCTTTTACACCAAAATGATGATTGACCAACTTATCTGTATATCGCCTTTCCGATGATACTTATATTCTTCAATCACTCTCCACGCAAGCTCTGATGCCCTTTATTTCCTCAGCAATATGTGAATTCTTCATACTGCTGAAATTCTTCAAACTGCTGAAATATTTCATTTTCCCGCGGTTCGGGCTTATTATTTTTCAGCTGCCCCGAAACAAATTTTCCCGAAATTTTGGGAAAATCCACTTCACGCATCCCTATAATCCCTATAAAAAATGGCACGGGCCATCTATTGCTCCTACCATGTGACGGGGCTGACCAATGGCACCGGTACCCCTGTCACATGGTAAGGGCAAAGGGCCACCAGCGCCATTTTGATTAGTGGCAGCCGACGGCCCGAGACAGGGAGATCGCTTCCGGGACCCCCGCTGGACCACCAGGGACTTTCGGTAAGTCTTGGGGGGGTCAGGAGGGTGGGGGTTTGTAATTAATTTAATTTGAAGGGCTGGGGTGGGTTTGGGTTTTTTTCTTTTTTTTAAGTATGCCCTTTCTCCCCCCCCCCCAAAAGACAAGAAAACCACACAAACATTTGTGGGTTTTCCTTTCGTTTCATCAGGCCCCCTGAACGCAACAAAATAGGAAATATCATCTTTATTTCCTATTTCGTTGCAAACAAATGCACATCCCTCGTAGACTGTACTTGAAAATTTATAGTCAAAGTAAAGATAATATCAAATACATGTTGCTGGCCTAATGTTTTCAGACTGATAGTGAGTCTAAAAGAGGCATGTGTCAGAACAGAGTTTGTGTAGGACTGCCAACACGGTGTATATACCTTGGCTTAGCTTGGAGCGTTTGGTTTGGCGGGCCTACCCCAAGGATCCTCTTCTATTCCTCAAATGTGGCTGATATAGTACCATAGGTGTGATAGAACTCCAGCTGGGCCTTGAACATGGAGAGCAACAGCTCTAGAAATCCTATAAATCACAAGCAGCTCTGGAGCTTAAAGGCACCACCTAAAGCTACAGGTTGACAGTTTAAAGTATCAATCACATAGTTGCCATTTTACTCATCCCATAGCTGACAACCATGTGCACGTGGAATTATGCACCTGTATTTGGGATGCTTTGTATCACATGGGCCTGCAAAGACACTGCTGGCAGCACTGCCTCAGCTGTTTCAGAGCCAGTGCTGACAAAAGGGTCCTCACCTAGCAAGCCTTCAGTTACAGCCTTTAGTAAAGCATCTGTCCAACATTGTGGCAATCCCACAATGCTCACAGGTCATTCCAAGCTAGCATACCTCTTTGTGGTTGCATACACCCATATACAGATACACCCTGCTACACCTACCTAAGCAAAATATCAACTATCATGTACAGATGATGAGGGTCTTGCCTGCTGAATGTCATGTTGGTTAGGTTAGCTTCTAGGGGAAGCTAGACAAGGATGCTGGTCAGACTGTGTGAAAGCAGGATTGGAATCAGATGGTGTCATGCCTTCACTTGTATTTGCAAGTCACCTCAGAAATGTCAAGGACATAGAATAGTTTCTGATGACTGTAAGAGCACCCACATGTCTCCTAAGAAAAGGTTCACATCACTGAACCCAACACAAGGGTGTGTTAGAAGCAATTTGCCTCACCATCACAGGTAGACTTTGTCAAATATGGAGATGTCATGGTACTGCAAGGCCCTGAGAAAATATGCAGAGTAGTTTGCTTGTTGCGATAGCTAGTATCAGATACAATCCTTATGCTGTCTGTGGCCATCCTTAAAACATATAGACTGAGGGCTCCTGAGGTGAACTGGTTGCAGAATGGTATGTTTCCAAGGATAGTCACCACCTTTCAAGGGTTTTATGGTTGGAGGCCCTTGCTGATCCACGTGGCAGGTAGGACTTGTTGCCAAGCTGGAAGAGTTACTGTCCTATAGGCTGTGTCTCATGTGGTGTTTGTCATTTTTACAGTTAGTGGTGAGCAGGGCAGGTGTGCTGATAGACTCTCAGTTATCAGCTCTGTGTATATCATAAAGACTATAGAAGCTGCTGTCAGCTGATGACCTCAGGATCCTACAACCTGCCTCATTTGAAATCCTGTCACTATGCTGAATGTATGGGGCAACTTCTCCCAGAGGTGTAATGTGGTTGGCATGATGGCTTAGGCATTTTCTCTGTTGGTCTCTTGCAAGACAAGCATTTATTAGAGATGTGAATCGTGTCCTCGATCGTCTTAACAATCGATTTCGGCTGGGAGGGGGAGGGAATCGTATTGTTGCCGCTTGGGTGTTTGAAGTATTGTGAAAATCGTGAAAATCGTGAGCCGGCACACTAAAACCCCCTAAAACCCACCCCCGACCCTTTAAATTAAATCCCCCACCCTCCCGAACCCCCCCCAAATGCCTTAAATTACCTGGGGGTCCAGCGGCGGTCCAGAACGGCAGCGGTCCGGAACGGCCTCCTGCAATTGAATTGTGTTGTCTTCAGCCGGCGCCATTTTTCAAAATGGCGGCGAAAAATGGCGGCGGCCATAGACCAACACGATTCGACTGCAGGAGGTTGTTCCGGACCCCCGCTGGACTTTTGGCAAGTCTTGTGGGGGTCAGGAGGCCCCCCCAATCTGGCCAAAAGTCCCTGGGGGTCCAGCGGGGGTCCGGAAAACAATCTCCTGCCTGCGAATCGTTTTCCGTACGGAAAATGGCGCCGGCAGGAGATCGACTGCAGGAGGTCGTTCAGCGGGGGTTCCGGACCACCGCTGAACGACCTCCTGCAGTCGATCTCCTGCCGGCGCCATTTTCCGTACGGAAAACGATTCGCGGCAGGAGATCGTTTTCCGGACCCCCGCTGGAACCCCAGGGACTTTTGGCCAGCTTGGGGGGGCCTCCTGACCCCCACAAGACTTGCCAAAAGTCCAGCGGGGGTCCGGAACGACCTCCTGCAGTCAAATCGTGTTGGTCTATGGCCGCCGCCATTTTGCGCCGCCATTTTGAAAAATGGCGCCGGCTGAAGACAACACAATTCAATTGCAGGAAGCAGTTCCGGACCACTGCCATTCCGGACCGCTGCTGGACCCCCAGGTAATTTAAGGCATTTGGGGGGGGGGGTTCGGGAGGGTGGGGGATTTAATTTAAAGGGTCGGGGGTGGGTTTTAGGGGGTTTTAGTGTGCCGGTTTTCCTGCCCTCCCCCTTCCCCCGATTTACGATTTTTTGACGATAAATCGGGGGAATTGGTATTGTATCGTGGCCCTAAAGATTTTTGACGATTTAAAATATATCGGAAGATATTTTAAATCGTCAAAAAACGATTCACATCCCTAGCATTTATTGCCATTTAAGGGCTTGAGGGGCCCATGTCAGTACATTTGACAAAGAGCTTATTATATATGCTTCTCAAAGATGGCTGTCATGCTGGCAGGTGTAGATAATATTCTGTGCTTAGTTCGGACTCTTATTCCCTCATTATCAGTTAGGGACCAGGCAGCCACAGACATCAATGATGGAGGATTACAGACCTGCCAGTAACATACCCATTGGGCATGTGTAGGTGCAGAAACTGCTAGAGGTACTCTGTCACCAAAAAAGGCCCAGCACATATGTTTGACTGTGTGCATCTGGGTGAGTGCTGTGCTGTGCTAGCCTTGGTCTACGTCTGTATCCTGGGGTGATTTTGGCCTCATTGTTCCCCCCATTACCACACCTATGCATACCCCAGAGCAGGCAGTGTGTGTGCATCCATTTTCCACATACTGGCTTTCAACACAAGTGATCCTGTGCTTCCACTGTTTACAACGTGTACCTCAGAGATATGATTGTATCATATGGGGAGAAAATGACCTCACTCTTACTCAAAGAACATTCCACCTATGGCTCACACTGTTTATTCTTTATGTTGGGGGGGGGGGGGGGGGATGTGAAACTTGACAGCGTCAGACCTCAGATATGGTGTGACACATTTCTGGATGAGTAGATCACTGCCTGTAGTGTACACCTTCCTCCCTCCCCTGATAATCTTCCACCTAGTACTTGGTTTGGGGCTAATTGTCCTGCTATTTGGGAGTGTGCATGGTTCTAAGAGCTTCAGCTGCCAGGAAGTGTTTACTGTTTTGGGGGATGGGGGGTTGCTTGAGGCCTGCTAGTACTCCTATAAGAAGTTCCCTACTTACTCTCCCCTCTGTACAAAGGACCTGGACACTCCACATGGAGGCTCCCACACCAGGCCACATCTTTTGAGCCTGACTCTGCCAGATGAATATGCTGACAGGTTATGCCTACAAAGATGCTGCCATATGTAGCTCGATATGTTTTGTGTGCATACAAAGAAGTGGTGGCACATTTCTGCAGATAATTCTAGGGGACAGGTTTAGCAGGCAGTTTTCCCTGTATCACTTGTCTACTACACAACCTTTGCATTATGCACTTCTGTCTACTTGCTGGCTGCTCTAACACAGTGTCAGCAGCTGTGTGACAGCTGAGGAGGAGTGAGGGAGTTGTGTAGGTTAAAGAAACCCGACAGCCCAAGGGCAGACAGCTAGGTAGCCTGCTGTTGCTTGGGATCAGGCATACCTCCACAGACCGGCTTCCCCCCCCCTGTACTGGCCTGGCATGTGAATCTGTATAATATCTGTTCACCTTAGCTGTCTGCCCTTGGGCTGTCAGTTTTCTCTAACCTACATAACTCCCTCACTCCTCCAAATTTGTCACACAGCTGCTGACATGGTTTTGGAGCAGCCTGCAAGTAGAAGACATTTTGTTTAGTGTGGAACCTAAAAAGGGTTTTGTCCAGATTTCCTTTTGGGTGGAGTGAAAACCCAAGTAAGGGCCCAATGTTAAGTTTTGTGGGGTAATTAGGATAACTTGATTGTAACACCACACAAGATTTACATTTACACTATGTACTTTCTGGCCTGGGCACCTACAGCTGCACATTTATGCTCCCTAGAGATAAAACACACCAGAGCTTTATGTTATTTTCAAGTAGCCTTCTGACTGAAGACTTATATCATAATAGCATTTGGTACCAGAGCCAGAGAAAAGGGCCATATCAGAAGTGATAGATCTTTACAATGTTAGAGGTCAATGGTTTGTAAAAGGTGCACTATGACTTTTGGATAGTTAGACAACCAATTGGTCCCCAACAGAGTGAAGACATAGCTATTGCACCTCTAGCCAAACATTATTACACCTACTTCACTGGACTGCATATGGAGGTGAACACTAGCTAGCTAGTGCCCATCTCACATACATGTCCATGTACCCTCAGTTAGTTAAGAGTATCGTCTCTGGAAAAGGCAACTGAAGCCAATACTGAAGCTCTACAGTATGGACTTTCCTGTTTAGCTCTTGCTGTCTTCCTTGGGAGTATACAATCAGCTTTTGGTTGCATGCCATGGGCCATATGGTCTTGCCTGTCAGAAAAGTGTTTACTTGGAATGGCCAATGGCACTTTAACATGCAAGGTCATGTGGATTCCAAAACTTTGAACTAGTGTACCCTTAAGAGTAAAAGCACACCATAAAAGCAGACAAGCAGAAAGTGTTCTTTCAATCATGTGACCACTTTATTACAAAACAAATGTCAACAGATTGAAAGCAAGTCAAAATGTTTGGTAATCACATTCTGCAAGGACAATATATGCAATTTCACATGACATTGTAACTGAAATGAGGAGCACATTGAGTGTTGACCTCTATATACAGTGTTACAAATGGCAACATTACATATACAGTATTTGCATCTTATCCTTTTGCACAATCATGACTACAGCAAAGAACATAGAAAGTGGAACTGGCATCCCAATAGCTACAGTACAGCTCTAATGTTAGAGCTGATAGCAGCACAGCTATGTGATATTAATCAAAAGGCCCCAGATAGTCCATGTTGAAAGAATGTACTCAAAGGGACAGCCTAAGGACCAAGGCAGCAGAGTTCAAGTGAAGGCCCCAGACAGTCCATGTTGAAAGAGTGCACTCATGGGGACAGACTAAGGGCCATGGCAAAAAGGTAAAGTAGCAAGCAGCAGAACCAGGACTGGACAGTGCAGCATGGAGGCCAAGGACCAGGACTGTAAAAGCACAGCATGGAGGCAGGAGCCCCAGGAAAAAGTCACCACAGCATGGAGGCAGGAGCCCCATGAGAAAACACAGCATCATGGAGACAGCAGCAGAATGAGATGAGATTAGACAGCAGCATGGAGGTAGCAGTAGGATGAGATATGAGATGAGATGAGACACCAGCATGGAGACAGCAACATGAAGGAAGCATCAGGATGGGATGAGATGAGATGAGACACCAGCATTAGGAGCAGGAGATGAGACATGATGAGAAGAGACAGTAGCTGGACCATGACTGGAGACAGCATCAAGGGGGCTGGAGTACAGGCAGATTATTGAGGAGAGCATTAGAAGTAGACAGCAGGACAACACTGGCAAACAGTAGACCATCCCCATCATCAAGCCGACATAGGAATTCTTTAGTCAGGATGGGCTCAGAAAGCTTCTTCCATCTAGCCGGCACAGGAAGTCAATACAGAGGCCTGACCAGGCTTATTCAACAAGTCTTGTTCTTAGGCGTTACATGGCAGGAGTTTGGATCCTTTATGGCCCTTTGTCATGGTATGGCTTGCCAGTTGGGGGTGGCATGTCTTTGGGGGGCCTACCACTTGGTCTTCTCTTGGGCCTGGGACTGCTACGTGACACGGAGTCATGGGATACTGGAAAAGGCATAGGTGGAGGATCCTGCATTTGTTGCAGTATCCGGGTCAGGACACTGGTAAGGTTATTGATCAAGGTAGCCACTGTGGTGAGAGCTTATGTGTGGGCTGCCATCTGGTCACACAAGACCTGGGTCTGCCTGTTGACAGCCCTCCTCAGGTATACTAGCTCTGCCTGTATGTGGTGGAGGTGGACACCATGGCTCCTTTCCAGCCCATCCAGCTACTCGTGCATTGAAAGCTTTGTTGGTGCTGGTGCTGGTGCCAGAGGTGGTGCCAGAGCTGGTGCTGGTGCTGTGCTCGTCTTGGCTGGATCTGAGGTTTGGTCCTCCAGACATGGCATAAGGGGGCTGGTGGGCTGCTCCAGCTCAGTGCCTGCTGCCTTGTACTGGCCATGTGGTATATTGGAGCGAGGTTGCGCTGGCTTATCTATGTCCCATTGCAGGCTGGGTTCCTCCATGAATTCAGAAATGTTTAAGCTCACATTCAGTGGGCTTACTGAGTCAAGGACTTCCAGGAAGTGGCTGTGCTGAGGAGGCTGCTGCTGCTGCTCCTCCTCCTCCTCACTGAACTGTGTGTGAGTGTCCATAAGCAAGGGGGCATGGAAATGTGCTGCTGTGCAGGTGGTCCCTAGGTCTTCACTGCTTGTCCCCGGGGCTTCACTGCTGGTCCCTGGGGCTTGACAGTTGGGATTGGCAGAGTCCTGGGTGAGAGCTGCGGAAACAAAGAAGAGGTACACACATGCACCATTTGGCATGAGAAGTGCACTTTGCACGTCAATCAATTGAGCATCTTATGCCAAATGATGTGCACAACTGTAACAGCCTTACCATTTACAGATGAGGCTAACTTACTGGCTCCGGCTCACATGGTGTCTAGCCGCTCAGCCATGCCCTTGAGCACATCCTGTGCCAGCCATTGGATGAGGTGCTCCTCCATGGGCATGAGCACAATCAGACAAGGGACTCCTCCGCTGGTCTGCCTTATTTATTTGTTGCAGTTAGCCACCTTTGTCTTCAATTGGGCCTTTATGTCCCGGTACCTGTGGGCCACCTGCTCCCCACTCCATTTCACATTGTTGTGCCTTGAGGTAGATTGGGCAATGGTGTGCCAGATCTGGCTCTTGGATGCCCTTGATGTCTTGGCCACATGGTTGCCAAACAGCATGGCATAATGTTCCAGGACCCCAGGAATGATCATCTCATTGTCCTCTGGGCTGAACTTCAATGTCCTCAGATGAACGTGTCCTGTTGCCTGGCTGCCAGAATGGGGTGTCACTTCTGCTTTCTGAAAGGTGTCCTCCCTTTCCTCACTCTCGCTCCCACTCACCTTTCCCCTCCCTTTCTCCCCCATCCTGCACCTGCACCACAACTTCCCTCCTCTATTTCCTCTCTGTCTATACCTAGCCTGTTGTCTTCCTCCCACTGGACTCACCTGCCTATCCCCTTCCCCCACCCACCTCCTCCTATCCTTTCTCCTATCCCTACCACTATTCCTGTCCCTGTTCCTTCCTGGACATAGCAGAGACTATTGCATCTACTTTTGAAATTTGCAATAAGCGCTCTTGCACTTCAATTGGAAGGGTATAACTTTAAAAAATATTTTATGTGCTTTAAACCTGAGTTTGGTGACATCTATTTAGATAACACCATGCTCTCAATTTCAGAATGGAGAGAAAAGGAAGCTGAAGATTTTTGGATGCCCTTATCTTGGCCGTGGCTGACCCAACTTATGTCATGTCATGCTCTGCTCTCCACTTCAGGTCAACTCGTGGCTGTGGTAGCCGCTATTGCCGCGTACCTCCTGGCTCCTGAGACTCCACGTGGTGGCTGGGACGCCGCCAACCTACACGCCAACTCTGGGCCTTCCTAGGTGCGCGCGTGTGCGCGCCACCAGGCCTCCCTTTAAAGGCCCAATGGTGGGAACTGCAGGGGAGTTCCCGGTTGATGACATCACAAGTCTGAGATATTTAAGCACCTCCTTTGGCCTATGCTAATCGACTTGGCATCGAGTTTCCTGAGCTCCGTTAGTGCTTGTTCCTGTTCTCCAGACCTGCCGTTCCTGCCTTGGATCTCTGCAGTGCATTCTGGACTTTGGCTCGGGTACCCACTCCTCGGGGGCCTGCTCTGTTTCCTTTTTGGGACTTTGTCTTGCGCTGCCCTTCTCCTTGGGGTAGTCTCAGCGCTACTTTGCCAGAGATCCTGTCTCCACGCTTCCCCACTCCTCGGGGTAGCCTCAGAATTGCTACATCGGAGTTCCTGTCTCTACACTTCCCTGCTCCTCGGGATAGCCGCAGTGTTACCACATCGGACATTCACTCTCTACACTTCTCCACTCCTCGGGGTCGCTCCAGCGTTACAGAGATCCAGTCTCCACGCTTCCTCGCTCCTCAGGGTAGCCTCAGTGTTGCTACGCCGGAGTTCCTGTCTCTATGCTTCCCCGCTCCTCGGGGCATCTGGCAGTACTACTACAGTGCAGGTGTCTGCGATCACGTGGCTGTGATGCAGACATCTCGGCTACGCCTCCCTTCTCCCGGGCCTCAGCCATGGTCCAGTTGCTTGCGCTCCATTCCACCTCGCCTCCTGACAGTGGGGCCCTGTGGGTTCAACCCCTCAGGGAGAGTCAACTCCCACCTCGGGCCAAGGGGTCACGAAAACCTACAAAACCTAACACCTTAGTTATTGGGTCTAATGTTCACTCTTACTGCCAATCTGATTGCACTATTATTCTGTACTATCAGAGCAGTAATTTCTTCCTTATGGAAAAGATGAATTACTGCTTCATCTTCCCCTTCAGAAAAACTTCCCCCTCTTCCTGGGAAACATTGTCACTCCCTTAAATATTCCCCAGTGTCCTCAATAGTGGGGATCTAAGGGATGAGATAAACTTTCAAAATCTGCTCTAATTTGTGTTTTCTTGGCATGCTTTGCTGAAAGAAGGGGCCAGAAATCAGACTGCATCTGAGGATCAGTTACAGTAGATTCCTCAGCATGATTTTGTTTGTTCAATGCACAGAAGGCCTGATGTAAAAACTGGAGAAATTCAGGTGAATAATAACTGGTAGATTTTCAAAGGGTTACGCGCGTAGGTTATGCGCGTAACCCCCGAAAACCTACCCCAAACCCCCCCTGCACGCGCCGAGCCTATTTTGCATAGGCTGCCGGCGCGCACAAAGCCCCGGGACGTGCATAAGTCCCGGGGCTTTCCTGGGGGGCGTGCCGGGGCGTGTCGGGGGGGGCGTGTTGCGGCCGGCATGTCATTGGGGGTATTCCGGGGGCGTGGCCGTGGCCTCTGGACCAGACCCTGGACCGGACCATGGTGCGCCGGTGGCCGGCCTGGCGCGCGCAAGTTACGCCTGCCTTGGGCAGGCGTAACTTGTGCAACAAAGGTAGGGGGGGATTTAGATAGGGCCGGGGGGGTTAGGTAGGGGAAGGGAGGGGAAGGAAGGGGAAGGAAGGGGGGGGTGGAAGGGGAAGGGGAAGGGAGGGGAAGGAAGGGAAAGGAAGGGGAAGGAAGGGGGGGGGGTGGAAGGAAAGTTCCCCCGAGGGAACGGAGGCAGGCTGCGCGGCTCGGCGCGCGCAGGCTGCTGATTTTGGGCAGCCTTGCGCACGCCGACCCCGGATTTTAACAGATACGTGTGGCTACGCGCGTATCTATTGAAATCCGGCGTACGTTTGTTTGCGCCTGATGCGCGAACAAAAGTACGCATGTGCGTAGTTTTATAAAATCTGCCTCTAAGAGGATGCAGGATAAACTATGTCTAAACTGTCTGCTCTCTCAATACTCAGCCCTGAGAAAACAAGAAGGGAAATATTTATTTCATGTAAATGAGACTGTGCAGCAGTTCGATCAGAAAGAATGGACATTTTTCAAAATGGCAGCCTCAGCCATTTCAACAGTCAAGTTTGACTCCCCTTCATTTGTGGAAACAATGCTATTCTGATTTTTAATACTTGTGCCAGAGTCTTTTGTATTCTGTTTAGGATTAGGCATTGTTTAAAAATGCGAGCTCATTCACATGTCTCCGTGGTGGCAGCACAGCACTGAGATTTCTCAGACATCACGGCTGAAAGGGCAATTGTTCTCGAGATGCTTCCAAGAAGCTTTAGCAAATTTCATTTTTAAAAGGGTAAGGTTCTGATGATCTCATAGAATCTGACCTTACTGGTGTAAACGTTCCGGCTTCCTAAGCATAAACTCGCTTATTTTTTTTTTAATTGAAACAAGATTTCTTCAGAGTGAACAAAAGGCAGCTCAATTAGTGAAACATGGAAAGCTTAGAGATTCTTCTTGTTTTGCTTTGCTAAGCTGGAATTTACATCAGCCAGCTCTACCAAATCCTCTGCTATGAGGTAGGGAGCATTGTATAAAAAGAGCTTGCTTTCTGTCCCTCAGACAGGAGCTTGGCCCACAAGCTGTAGCTGTAGCTTCTCTATCTCTTCAATGGTAAAAAATGGCAAGTCTGAATCAGCCTATTGTATTATGAAATTCTGCTATACCATCAGAAGGTCTTCCAATGGCTGGAGGCAGAGAAATCTGGCTTAACTGGTTTCGTAAAGATCAATATACAAAAAACATACAGGGTTTCAACCACAGGTAATTACATTCATAAACTATATAACACCAACCTGTGTGTGTATTATTTTATGAAGATTTATTTCAACAAATTGTATCAAAAATTCATTAAAAATGTTAATACTAACATATAAAACAATATATATATATATATATATATATATATATATATATATAAACTCATACACTCTCCACATTCATACCCAATACATATTTATCACATATAAATTATACATCAAAAATATCAGGATAATTTGTTAGACACTCCCCCTTCAATATTTTGTTCTTATACATGTATCATCCACAATAGTACCCTCTTTTCAATTTCTTTTCATCTCTTCTTATTCCACTTAAATTCAATTTCTCTGAAGAATTTTTGAAACAATTTGTTGAAATAAATCTTTATAAAATAATACACACACAGATTGGTGTTATATTGTTTAACTGGTTTCGGGCCTAGCATATGTTTTAGTCATAAAAAATAAAGGCTAGTGCCATTGGAGGCTAGTGCTCTGCCTCCAATGGCTGGAAGAGTGTCAAACTCAAGTATTATAATAGACTGGTGTAACAGAAAAATAAGGAATAATGGTTATGGACTCTAAGAACTTGTCCAAACCCTTTTTAAATCCAGATTCACTAACTGCTTTCACCTAATTCTCTAGTAACATATTCCACCTATTAGCTTCACTGATTTTCCTCCAATCCTAGTACTATTTGAAAGGATAAACAACCATTTTTTATTTACCCATTACACTCCACGCATGATTTTTTAGAACTCTATCATATCTCTTCCTAGCCATGTCTTCATTATTTAACCATGCCGGTAATCATTCTGCCTTCCTTTGACCTTTTTTAATGCATGAAATATATTTTGTCTGGGTTTCCAATATGGTATTTTTAAACAATGGTCATGCTTCATGCTAACTTTTAACCTTTGCAGCCACTTACCAATTTCCTCTTTTCATAATAGTCCATCTTTTTGAAGTTAAATACAACTGTAGTAGTTTTACTTAATGTCCTTCCTCTGGTGATTGTCAAATTTAACTGAGTTATGATTACTTTTATTAAGTAGCCTATCACTGTTACTCCTTGTATCAGGTCTTGCATTCCATTCAGGACTAAATTTAAAGTATTTCCTCCTCTTTCTGGTTGCTGGATCATGCTCCACGAAGCAGTCAATTATAGTATCTAGAAACTTTACTTCCGTAGAATGTCCTGGTAAAATATTTTCCCAGTCAATAGTAGGGTAACTGAAATTTCAAATTATTATTGTGTTGTCAATTTTATTGCCCTTTCTCTTCCTTTTCAAATTTTACTACTTTTATTTATTAATTGTCTCTATTATGATGAGTCTATTTTATTACTTTTCTTGTGTTTGGTATTGACATATATTTTATGAATGTTTTATATCTGTGAGCTGCCTTGAGCTGTGGATATAGGTGGCATATAAATATTTTGAATGAATGAATGAACAAATAAATAATTAAATACTGCCTGTTTCTTCATTCTGACTGTTAGCTGTTAATATAAACCCAGTACTCTACTCCCTGTCACACACTGAATTATTTCTATAGATTCCAAAGTGTATTTTGATTCCTGAACGACTCATATCCTGCTTAACTCTATACCATCCTTAACATATTGTGCCACTCCTCTACAAATTTGATCTTCCCTGCCATGTTGCTATAATTTGAAACCTGGTATCACAATGTCAATTGGTTATCCTCCTTCTGCTAGGTCTCTGGGATGCCTTTATTTAGTACCATATATTCTAACTCTTCAATTTAATTTTTAGTCTTTTGGAATTTGCATAGAGAAATATTTAGGGGTAGATTTTAAAAGGTTGCGTGCGGGAGTACATGTGTGCGTGCTACCCGGCGCGCACACATGTACTCCTGATTTTATAGCTTGCGCGCGCAGGCACACGCAAGTTATAAAATCAGGAGTCGGCGCGCACAAGGGCGTGTATAATTGTGCACCTTGCGCGTGCCAAGCCGCGCTGCCTTCCCCCGTTCCCTTCCCCCTAGCCTGACCTTCCCACCCCTTCCCCTAACCTTTCCCCCCCAGCCCTACTCTAACCCCCCAAAAGTTTTATTTTACCATTTGCGCCTGCCTTTGCCGGCACGCAATCCCAAGCACAGTGGCAAATGGCCCCTTGCCTGGAGCCTCTGACCCCGCTCCCGCCCTGCCTCACAACACCCTGCCCCCTTCCCACCCCTTTAGTAAAGCCCCGGGACTTATACACGTCCTGGGGCTTTACGTATGTCATCGGGCCTTTTGAAAATAGGTCAGGCGTGCGTAACCTTTTTAAAATCTGGCCCTTAGTATATTTATTTATATTTGTATTCACAACCTGCTTATTAGCAGTTTATACAGGTAATATGGTTCATATTTGTCTGCTCATAGGGGAACACAGTTTGGAGAGCGTTATCTTTGATGGATAATGTTAAAATAGGGAAGTTAGAGTATTCTGATAGAAAAGAATTGGTAAGGTAGCTCAGATGGATTTGAATGAATAGCAATCAAATATGAATAATTCTAAATTTCTTGAATCTACTGCTAATAATAATAAATATACGGTGCATATAAATAAAAAGCATAGATTTAGCTGTCTGAATTCAAATGTCAGATGTCTAAAAGAATAAGATTGGAGAGTTAAATGTATGGTATTAAATGAAGATATAGACATAGGGTGGGTAATTTGATAATTGAGTGCAGTGGGGTACAGTCTATGCATACTTTTTATACACACATTCCTCGGAATTTTCTAAATGAACTTCCATGCTTTGAAAATTTGCACATAATACTTGAGTACTTGCACAACGTTAAACTTGCTATATCAAGAACGTAACTTGTGTGGGTGAACTCCCATGCATGCTTTTTAAAATCAATAAGTATGTGCTTAAATCTGAACTCCATCTCAACTCCATCCCCTGGAGTGCCTCTTCTCAGTTTGCATAAAAGTACATGCAAAACCACTTGTATGCTTTCTTTTATAAAAACCGAGCCCAGAGCTATTTTCATGCTGTCATTTATTTCCATTGAATTAAGTTTTATGCATATAAATGACTCTAAAATTTCAGCCCAATAGGCATCTCAGAGACCTGGTGGAAAGAGCATACAGATGTGCGGAAAAATATTTTTAATTTGGTTTATTTCTTGCATTTTTGGTCTGTTTTTTGACTGAATTTGATTTGGGGGGAGGAAGGTCATTCATTTCATTTTGGCAAATAGCGCACACTGGAGTCGATTTTAAAACCATTTCTCACATACGCCATGTGCGAGTGACGCATATTTTAAAAGCCGGAAATTACTCGTGCATGAGTAAAAAAAAAAAAGGTGGGGGGGGGAGGCTTGTGTGTAGTGCTTTTTGGCTTGTCCCGGAAGATTTCTTCTCTCTCTTTGAATTAGCTTGAACATGCCTCCTAAACGTAAGGGGAAAGTGCGGGTATTTCCCTCGGTACCCCCTCTCCCCTTGGGACAGCGTACCATTCCCAAATGCACTACAATTTACCTGATGTCAGAGGTGCTGGTACCCACTGATGGATTCGGTAAGGGAGCCTCCATCTCTTCTGGGGAGTTTTCTTTGAGCCATCCTATGCTAAGAACTCCACAAGCGATTTCCTCAAGCCTTCCTCCGGAATCGGTGCTAGCGGACCCAAGAATGGAAACCTCGGAGCAAACTATAGAAGGCACAGCCGCAGGTGGAACAGCTCGAGGAGCAATATTGAGGCAAGGGAGTGAGACAATGTTGGCATCTGCAGCCATTTTGAGGCTAGGTTCCCCTGATGGAAGTGATACTATTTTAACTTCTACAATCAATGTATTGACATCTATGGTTTCAGCTTTGAATTTGGAGCATAGGTCTCCACAGGCTTAACTCCCTAAACCCGCTGTGGTTACATTAGATTCTCTCTGGGAACTGATGGCTCATCAGAACCAAGCCTTGCAAGGTTGCTCCTTATAGATATCCCAGATTTTGTCTAAATTGGAAACTCTGACACAGGATTATAATTCCCAACATTTGGACCATTCAAACAAGATCCAGAACCTAGAAAATCAAGTTAAAGAAGTGCAGAATGTATAGTCATCTACAGTCCAGGATTGTATTGCTTTAAACAAGAAAGCAGAATTGGTTGAAAATCATTTAAGACGTCTTAATTTAAGATTTCTCGATTTTCCTAGGATAGTTGGCGAGCAGCCACGTGTTACCCTTCAGAGATATATGACCAAAATATTATACATTCCTCTGGATAATATCCCTTCTTTTAATAAAATGAATACAATCTTGGACTGTAGATGACTATACATTCTGCATTTCTTTAACTTGATTTTCTAGGTTCTGGATCCTGTTTGAATGGTCCAAATGTTGGGAATTATAATCCTGTGTCCTTCCATTTTCATGCCCAAGAGATAACGTGGCATATCACCAACTGGACTTGGGGAACTTAATGGAATTCCTGGAGTCCTCTACTACAGAGCTTTTTGAGAGAGCAACTCTGTTGGCTTCATTTATCTATGAACAAGATCTAGGTTTGGTTATGCAAAGCTGCTTTCAGTATATAGGAGCTAATTTTATGGGCCAGTTTGTACAGATTTTCCCAGACCTGGCTAAAGCCACACAAGAGAGGAGAAAAGGTTTTCTGGCACTACATCAGAAAACCCAATCTCTAGGTGCCACCTTCCAGTTAAGATATCCATGCAAAAGTATTATTAAGCTTAGCAATGATATATCTTTTTTGTTCCTGAACAACTTAAATTGTTTTTGGATTCTAATAGAAGGTTGTTGCCTACCTCTTCACCCATTGAGAGTTCTATTATTTAGACTAAAATAAGGGTAAAATGAACAAGTTATGGCATTTCCTAATTCAACTTATCTTCTATTGGCTCCTTTTTTTTCTCCTCCCCCCTCAATAGAAATTTGTGGTCTGTATTAACATTTGTTTCCAATGTGATTATTACTAAAAATTTTGGGGTAGATTTTATAAAGTTGCGCACACGCATACTTTTGTTTGCGTACCAGGCGCGAACAAGAGTAAGCGGGATTTCAACAGATACGAGCGTAGCCCTTTGAAAATCTGGCCCTTTGTTTCTATTTCCATAGAAAGATATTATGCTTTGTAATTTTGTTAAAATGTGATAAAAATAAAATTTAAAAAAAAGGGACAGAAAAGGGGCAGTGTTGGGGCTAGGGCATGGGCATTCCTGGGCGCGGCCAACATGTGCGTAATTCCGTATTTTAAAACTGGAGACCACAGCACGCGGCAGCTTGTAAGCCGCATAACTTTACTGCTGCTCCTGATTAGAAGCAAGTCTGCAGATCTCAGGTTTTTGGGCTTACAAATGGGGTGAGAGGTCCTGAGTTTACCACCTTTCACCCTCATCTCATGACTCCTCATCTTAGACCCTCTTTTCTGTTTAAAAAAATCTCATCTTCTGTGAGAAGTATTTAAAAGTATCTATCATATCTCCTCTACCTCACCTTTCCTCTAGGGCACACATGTCTAGATCTTTAGTCTGTCCCCATCAGGGTATGTTAGGATTTAAAGTTTTGAGATGTCATAAGTGATGACTTCATGGAGCTTCTGGGCCTGGCACTGAAGAGGGGGTAACTAATTTATATATGGTTATTAGTGGAGCACAGAACTTTATGCAAGGGATGTCATTGATGGAGCTGCTTGGTAACAGTAATCATGGGCTTTATACCAGTTTTCAAAGCAAAAGTACATGCATACATTCCTTTTGAAAACTGCAAAAGGAAAAAACATCTACAGAAATTTGCACCTCCTTTTTAAGCAGTTACTTTTTCTGCTCAAACAATGTGCATAGTTTTGCATAGTGTTCTCCTATAGCCTAACCCCACTCTGGGAATGCCTCCACTAAAATGTGGATGAAAGTATGCACTTTGTGGCACATCATGCATTCTTTTATTCATATACAGGGTATTACATTTCCAAGAAGTCATTTACATAGGTAAATGGCTTTTGAAAATTTCCCTTCCTAAGTTAGTGCACTAACGTTTTAAAGTTAGCATGCACTAATGGGGTTAGTGCGCGCTAATCCGAAATACGATTTTTTCTGAAATTTCGAGCTTCGTTGCCTCTGAAGTTGAACCATGCCGAATTAGACAATTTCAATGAAATTGTCTAATTCAGCAAAAATGAATGCACATCTCTAGAAAATACCTTGCTCACAAAAACACCTCTCCTACTCATGTGCACTCTTAGTGGAGTACAACATTTTTAATTGCTTTTTTCACCTATACTGTATAAGCCAGTAAAACATAAAGCTAAGGAATATGTTATCTCAACTTTTGGATGTGCACATACCTAGTCCATGCTAAGGAATGTTTAAAGCTTGTAAACAATGTATAAAAAGTCATTCCAGCATGCCACACATGAAGTTGATTCTTATGATGCTACTGAGGAATGAGCTGCGATCATATTATGGAAAAATTTGATAGTGTCTCTTTGGGTGGGGGGAAAAGTAGCATGTTACCATTTAAAAGAGGTACCTATCTGCTGATTATTAAAGCTGTAGATGTCCTATACTGCACTGTCCCAGAGGGAGTGCTGATAGCGGAACCTTCATCTGCTGATGGTAAGTTTGGACTTGCTGGGAAGAAACGCTTAAATCTTGGGACAAAAAAAATTGTCGGAGGGTTAAACTATTTCTGGCTGTTTATATTGTTTGCTAGTATTAGGGTTAGTAGTTGTTTGCCAGCATTAGAGTTTTAACTTTGCAAAGATCTCTTACTTGATATGAAAAGTTGAGAATACTGATTCCTGGGCAAATAGTTACCAGCATTTGATCTGAAAAGGTGTTAAGAAGAAATATTGTAGAAAGATTAGCTGAGAAGGCTAATTGTAATCTTGCAAGTATAAATTAATCACAAGAGGTATTTTTTGTGGAAATAATTACCTTTTAAGCAAGATATATAGAAAAGTAAGAACTGAGTAAACCTTGGGCCAGAGGGAGTGCTGATGTTATGCCTGTCAGTGGCAGATGGCTGCGACGTGTGTACTAACCTCCTGTACTGCTCTCCTGCCTTCCCTGGGGCTGCTCACGGTTCAGACCAGCATTCACTGCCACGTTCCTCGGGACTCCTAGTGGCGGCCTGGACGCCATCGCCACCTTCCTCGACTTTGGGCCTTCCTAGGCGCGCACGCCACTGGGCCCCCTTTGAAGCCTCATTGGTAGGAACCTCGGGGGCGTCCCCAGTTGATGACTTCATCAGGCCGGTGTATTTAAACTCCACATTCACCCTCAGCTAGCCGACTTGGCAACAAGTTCCGTTCGTCTTTGACTACTGCCTACGTGTTCCTGAGACTACGCTTTGGGCCTTGGACTTGGACCCTGTCTGGTACCCGCTCCTCGTGGGTCAGTGCACGCATTGTGGACTCGCTCTCATCGCCTACCCTGCTCCTTGGGCTGGCTCTGTGTCTCTTGGGTTCTAATCTGCAAGGCCTCCCGTTCCTCGGGACTACCTCTGAGACATCTCAGCTATCTGTGAGTGTTACAGAGGGGCTTCCCTGCTCCTCGGGGTTGCACCCGCAACCTGAACAGAACTGTCTATGCCTCCCACTCCTCGGGACCGTGCTTACTTTGTACAAGTGACCACAGGGCTTCCCCACTCCTCGTGGCAGCGCCCTCCGGCCCCTGGGATTTTACACGCTTCCTCGCTCCTCGGGGTCGCGCCTACATATCTTATCAAGGCTGCCAATATTTTCCCACTCCTCAGAGCGGTACTATGTCATCACCAAAGGCTCAGCTCAGGCTTCCCTGTCCTGTGGGTTGGCCTATGGCGTTACATCATCATCATCATCCTACGCTGTGCAACTCCTCCCCTCGAGGTTGCCCTCCGAAGTACCTCCTGATCAGCCAAGCCTCATGACCCCCGTTCTGCAGTCTGTCTGGCACTCCTCTCCTCGTGGTCCCTGCCCAGGTATTGCCTCCAGTCTACTCTCCACAGGGGTTTTCTACTGGTACCGCGGAACCTCTCCATTACCTCACCCAGAGCTCTCCGCTGTCTCTGACCTCACCTCCCGATGGTGCAGACCTATGGGGGTCCTTCCCACAGGTAGTAACAACTTGCATCTCGGGCCAAGGGCCCACATATCCACAAATCATAACAGATTGCCAAGTCCATGGACCCGGCAGAGGTCTCGGCCCTCCAGGCCATTCCTGGCCTGGTGCAAAGGATCAGCAAACAGCAAATGTTTTTAGAGTCTCTGGCTGCCGCCATAGACAACCTGAGCTCTCATCTAGATGCTACTGTGACTGCCACTACCACGCTATCAAGCTCAATACCTCAACCTCTACGCCGGCTCCTCGGCTAACTGTGCCCTTGCCGGCACCACCGCTCTTTTCTGGGAACCCTCTCCTGTGCCGGGGGTTCCTGAACCAATGCAATATGCATTTCTGTTTACAACTTGCTTACTTCACAGGGGGGACCTAGCTCTAGACTGGGCCAACTGGTAGATGAACTGGTGAATCTGGTCATGGCATGGACATATACCTGTTACAAAATTCCTCCACTTGCACGGCTCATACCTGACGTTTTGCGGCTGTACATACCCACTCGCATAACTAGGTGTACACATATGCATGCCTAGGCTATTTTATAGCACATGTGCATATGTTACAAAATTGCCACATCTCTGGGCTCATGCCGATGCACACACGAGTATGTGCACATGTGTGCTCATTTGAAAGTAATGTCTTGGTATGGTAATATCTCCCTGCATAAAGGCAATGAAGGCCTGATTTTAAAAGCATTTAAATGCTTAAAACAGGGTTTTACACGTATAAATGCACTTAACCCGAGTAAGTGGGTTTTTGAAAATTGCTACAATTGAATTGTCCATAGGATATTCAGGCATAAGTGCACTTTACATGTGTAAATGGCTTTTTAATTGCTGCAATAGTATGTTAAATTTACACTTGTAACTCCTTTTAAAATGCCCTCCTTTATTTGCAATGCATGTTAGGGAAAGAGCAGAAAACAAGGATAACAGAGAATTCTTTCCTCGATACATAGAACATGAAATATGATGGCAGTGGGAAGGAGGTGAGGATGAAAAATATTACTGTCCACAGGAATTATATTGAATTCTCACCACACTATCACTGCATCTTCAGCAATTTCTGAATCTGCTGTTTTGACATGTGGGGCAAAATGGCTGGGAGAACAAAATGTGTTATCCTTGCAGCTATGACAGCTGTCATTATTCAAGCTCTATCTCCTAACAGCATTGCTTCCTCTGACAGTATTAAAAGAAAACAGTATTCTCCATGTATTACGTAAAGTTTCACAAGAATACATGGCTTGTGGGAACATTTACTTTGCATCAATTAAAGTTGCTACTTTTAAAGTATATCTTTCCCCTCAAAAGGGAGGAAAAGGGTGGATGGGAATAAGAGGAACATAGATGGTGTAAAGTTATAAAATAATGAAAACATTAAACATTGGTCTACTACAGCAGAGTAGCCCTATACTGAAATACAGAAATGGGTGTGGTGGTGAAAGGTAATGAATTGTTGGCGCATTCATCCCTGGGTACTAGAAGCCACAAATCCAGAATGAATAGTAGCAGAGAACCTCACCTTTGAGGGGGGGGGGGTCCTCCCTTTCCCCTTTTTCACCCAGCATAATGACCCATTACCTCCACCTTCACATTCCTACCAGTCTCTCTCTCTCTCTCTAACAATCCACTCAGCCTAATCCAACAGTTTCTCTTGCCCTCTCTCTCAATTCCCCCACCTTGGCCCCCTCACTCTTTCATTCTCAGTTCCCCCCACCAGTCTCCATCGCTCTTTCCCATTCCCAAAAACTACCCAATTCTGGCCTTTCTAGTTTTCCTCTTCTCATACAACTTTCCCTCCAGTCTTTCTCTCTCACAAGTTCCCCTACCATGTTCCCAGTATTTTTCTCTCTCTTTCTTCCCCCCACCCAATTCTTAAGTCACTGCTGAATGCCCCAATGCCAGTTGTCCCTCTATCCAAACCCAAGTCCCTACTCAATTTCTGTATTCCATCTCTTTCCCATCCAATCCCTGAGTCCTTGCTGAATCCTCTAAGGTCAATTAACCCCCACCCAATCCTTAAATCATTGCTCAGTCCCCAATCGCTATTCCTAACCACTCAATCCCAGAATTCTATCTCTCCTTCCAATCTAATCCCTGCTTTCACCTCCTACTCTGATTCGCTGATTTCCCCTTGGATCTTCAAGCTACTCCTTCTGCCTTTGGTGGCTCTCTCCCTCACTTTTGACTTTCCTTCCTCTTTTCTCCTCTCCCTCTGAGCCTGGCCAGTTTGATGCTTTTAACCTGCTATTGCCGCTGATGTTGGCTCCTCTCCCTCCTGTGTGGTTAAGATAATTTGTTTGACCCGCATAGGAGGGAGAGGGGGGGGGGGCTGTAGGTTACAGGAATAGTGAGAAGGCCTAACCATTGTCCCACTTTCCTGCTGACCTGGAAGTGGCTGGTGGTGTGAGGGGAAATGGAGAAAGCAGCACCTGGCTCTGGCCCTGCACCTAAAGTGGGTGATGGTTATGGCAGTCTTCTGCCTGCAGGATATTTCAGGAAGGGGGCAGGGCCTCAGCAGCACTCTTATTTGACAACATACACCAGGGATGGTCAACTCCTGACCCCCCAAGCTGGCCAAAAGTTCCTTTTGGGTGCAACGAGGGTCCCGGAGCGAACGCGCGGGGAATCACGTGACGCCGCGTCACTCCGACGTGACGCCGACGTCACGTGCTCCTCGCAAAGGAGTTCAGAAATGGCGTCCTGACTCCCTGCTGGACTACCAGGGAGTTTTGGTAAGTCTTGGGGGGGAGGATTAAGGAGGGTGAGGGGTTTAAATTTTTATTTAGGATCAACAATCGCGATTTCCAACGTATTCAACATAGCTATGTTGAATAAGTTGGAAATCCGATCGTTTTCGCCTCATCACTTTTTTAAGTTAAAAAACAAAAATAAGTTGCGTTTTACATTTAAGTTCAAAACGAATGCACACCCCTACTAAGTAGTGACTTTGCTGTTACGTAGCTGGATAAGTCAGAACTTGTCTAGATGTGTAGCTACTTAGCCGGATAAGTCAGAATTAGGCTGGATAATTACGACTTTCAAAATTTAGTCGGATAAATCAGAATTTATCCGGATAAGTAGCGTGCAACTATTACATTCATTTATTTTTATATTTACTTTAAAGTGTATGTTTGAATATTTTATTGGTGGAATTTACATGCATTTGCCCCCTTAAGTCAGCTTTTATGAATGAAAGACGGGAGATTTCTAACATGCACGTGTCAATGAAATTACCATTTTTATCAATTAATTCACCCAGTCCATCTGCAGGTCATTAAGGTCCTCCTGGCTCTAATTTATTTAATTGTTTGCTTTCATTAACATTTTTACATACCACCTCCTACACGAGTAGCTCCGGATGATTTATACAACAACACTCAAATTATAATAACAAACAAGCAAATAAAACAATATACAATGTTGTTTCATAAATCAAGGGGAATCATTAAAATATTAAAGGCCTTTTTAAACAAGTATGTTTTAAGGTTCTTTTAAAATTATTTTTGGTCAGCAGTCATTCTTAGTGATTCTGGAGGAGTATTCCATGGTTGGGCCCAGTAATGGAAAAAGCATGATTTCTGGTTATATCCAATCTCATTATTTTTACAGCAGGGACTTCAAGCAGTTTGTTATCAGCTGATCTCAAAAGGCTCCTTGGCTTATATAGGTGTAATGAACAACAGAGCCATATTAAAGGATATTGTTTTAGTAAATTGAATGTCATAGTCAATTTCTTTGTATTAGATATGTTCTTTAAAGGGTAGCCAGTGTAATGTATATAATACAGGGAAAATGTGCTCTTATAATTGGGTTGTTTGTCAATATACAGGAAACAGAATTTTGAATTAATTTCAATGGATGAATAGCATATGCAGGGAGCCTTAGATATAATGAATTACAATAATCTAAATTCTGTAGAATGAGAGCTAGTAACAATACGAAAATTGCTTGAATCGAGTAGAGGTTTCAGACGCTTTAATAGATGTAATTTATGGAATCAGGATTTAACAACTACTTATATAAGATATTGCAAAGAAAGTGAAGAATCAATCATTATACCAAGATTCCGAGCTTTATGTGTAATTGGAATACAATGTCCGTCAATGTCTAATGAAGATGGAATTTCAGATGTGAAATGATTTACAGCAGACAGAATTACTATTTCAGTTTTAGCTATATTTAGCTTCAATCTATTGTGGGATAACCAACATTTAACTGAATTAATGCAAAGGGACACAAATGTAATAGTACTTTTCCAGAATTAATTGTCAGGTATAAAAAACTGAATATCATTGGTGTATATTTTATAACATACACCGAGAAAAGCAAAAAGTTGACATAAAGGGGCAATGTAAATATTGAAAAGAGGAACTGACAAGGCTGAGCCTTGAGGTATGCCAGTGGAGATTGTGCTCCAAGCAGAAGGAAAAGAGCTGATCTTGTCCTACTGAATGTGGTTGTGTAGATATAATGAGAACCGCTGTAGTATGGTGCCAGTAATTCCAAGTGACTTCATATGTTGTAATAGCATTTTGTGATAAAGAGTGTCAAATGCTGCTATTATCTCAAGCACCCAGCTAAGACTTAGCCAGTCATTAAAATACAGCATCGGGCACCCAGAAGAGTTGGCTGTGCATGCATTAATACTAGCACCCATTTTAACACGCGGCTTATTGCATCTGCCTATTAGCTGGGCAAACCCTTTTGAGCATTCACCTCCTAATAAATAGTAGGTCAAATTTCAAAGGGTTTAGGTTCCTTACTTGAGTGACTATAGGAGTGTAATTAGGGTGGGAAATAATTAGTTGCTTAGCAGTTTATTTTATTTATTTATTTAAGGCTTTTATATACCAAAAACTTCACAGTATAATGTATATAATGTAAATAATGTAATCCTTACAGTTCTGCTCTTCTATTCTTATCTCTCCTCCAAGTTTAAGACCCTTGTTGTAATGTAACTTTTGATCTCCTTGCACTTGTTTATGTTCCGTTCTTTGTTCTCACCCCTTGTTGCATGTAAACCGGCATGATGTGGTTTCTAACCATGAATGCCGGTATAGAAAAAAACGCAAATAAATAAATAAATAAATAAATACCGACTTTCTTGATACAAATCAAATCAACTCGGTTTACATTGAACTAAGCAGAAACTATAACCAACCAATCAACAAGTGACAGTTTAAAGGAGCATAAAGTTACATTATAACAAGGATGCCTTAACTGGGAGAAGGAAAAAAAGAGGGGGAGAACAAAGATAAATTACTATATACAATGGAATATGGGAGAGAGGCAAGGAGCCAACCTCATGATGACATGTGAGCATGATTAGTGTTTGTTTATTTACATAAGCAATATGAAAGTTCTAAATCAGGCTGTTGGGCTAGTAGCGGGGAAGGCTCGGCAGAATAGCCATGTCTTTAGTTTCTTTTTGAAATTTAGTAGACAGGTTTCCTGCCTGAGGTCCGGGGGCATAGCATTCCAGATGGAAGGTCCTGTGATAGAGAAAGTCCTGTCTCTGATATTTGAATGGTGTGCAATTTTGATTGGGGGAACATGTAAGGATCCCTTGTAGGCATCTCTTAAGGGTCTTGTTGTCGAGTGCAGTTTGAGAGGGTGTGAAAGATCTAATGGGGTCTGATGGTGAATATTTTTGTGGATAATTGTCAGTGATTTATGAAGGATCCTGAAGTTTACTGGGAGCCAGTGAAGATCTTTTAGAATGGGGGAGATGTGAGCTCTCCGATTAGTATTTGTTAAAATTCTCACGGCTGCATTTTGGAGCAACTGGAGAGGTTTTATAGTAGAAGCCGGTAGACCTTGCAAGATGGAATTGCAGTAGTCTATCTTGCAGAAAAGCAGTGCCAAACACTTAACTCTGTAGCTTAAAATTTAAGCCTAGGAATAGCAGGCCTACATTTAGAATGCTGAGATGTAAGTATTCAATGAGTCTGAGTGTGTGAAGGTTGCTGGGGTAACTTTAACCAAATTTTCAGTGGCATTTAGGCAGATAATACCTCCACTGAATATAGGTAACTTTAGGATAGTTTTTGCCCCAGACTTTCCCACCTAAGCTTATCTGGCTAGTGCTGAATATTAGCACTTTCCAGATAAATTTTAGCCACATCCCCGGAATATTCTCGTTCTTGCCTCTTTTTATCTTGCTGCACATTATCCAGGTAATGATTTATTTAGATAAAATTGTGCCAGTGAGAGGAATGGAAAATTAACATTTTGAGGGGGGGGGGGGGGGGGGTTGTCCAGCCAACTTAAAAGTGAGCCAGAAAACCCTGTTTTGAATATTGATCTCTGTGTCTATGTAATACAGCATGAGTAGTCGTTGGCTCGGCAGAAGACAAAACAATCTGGACTTCAGTTATTCTTCTACAGAGTTTTATTATTTACAAACAGACAAATGCCTGCTTATCTCAGCAGTGCTGGAGACAGAAATGTAGCATGTTATAGATAAGTAGTTTTAGCAAAGCCCTTGCTTTCTTCTCCTCCCATATGGGACACACTATCCTCTCTGGGCCTGCCTTCTTATCTCTCTCCCCAGGGGAAATGCCCTGTAACTCAAATTCCCTTTCTTGGGAGAGAGACATAAATAAATTGAGCGCCCTTAGGATGGGACTTGGGTTAAAAACTGGCTGAATGAGAGGTGACAAGGAGTAGTGGAAAATGGAGTTTACTCTGAGGGGAGGGGTGTTACTAGTGGTATTCCTCAGGGATCGGTACATGGACCAGTTCTTTTCAACATTTTTGTTAGCAACATAGCTGAAGGATTGTCGGGAAAGATTTGTCTTTTTGCCAACGATTCCAAAATTTGCAACAGGGTAGACAGTCACAAAAGTGTGGAAAACATGAGGAGGGATCTAGTGAAGCTCAAGGAATTGTTTAGGGTCTAGAAGCTAAGATTTAATGCTAACAATGCAGAGTAATAGATTTAGGGTACAAAAAACCCAAGGGAGATGTACAGTATTGAAAATTAAATTCTAAGCATGAAAGAAGAGCAGAACCTGGGGGTTATTGTATCTGATGAACTTAACGTGGCTAAACAGGAGGATGAAATTATGATAAAAGCCAGAAAGATGCTTGGCTAAATAGTGAGAGGAATGGTCAGCAGAAAAATGAAGATTATATTGTTCCTGTTTCTCATGTAGAGTGAGATGTACAAACAGCACAGTACATCTCGGTGAAGATTTGATGTAATTTGGAGTGAGGAAAGTCTCACAAAGATGAACTTTTGTACTATGTTATCTTGCCCTAGGTTGATGGTACCCTGTGATAGAGTCCATCTAGCTAGGGTGAGAGAACATAGTAGAAATGGCATTTTTGTGAGACTTTCCTCACCCCAAATGACATCAAATCTTCACTGGGGTGTACTGTGCTGTTCGTACATCTCACTCTACATGAGAAACTAGCCCCTAAACCCTAAACCACCACCAACATCTCACCTCGACCTATTAGATGGCCCTCCTATACAGATATAAATAATTGACTACTATGAAGGCCATGTAGATAGAGTCTCTCTCTCTCTCTCTCTCTCTCTCTCTCTCTCTCTCTCTCTCTCTCCTCTCTCTCTCTCTCTCTCTCAGATGCAAAATAGGAATTACTGTGGGGTGTGATAAGTTTACCAGAGCAGTAGTTCTAAACATACCTATTTTTCTTATCGTGGGCATTATCCATGCGGTGTTAATGTATTATGATGAATCTAGGGGTAAGTTAGCCAGATAAGTTTAATCAGGCTAATTTACTTAGCTGGCTAGTTATGAATAAGGACCTCTTGGTTAATTTCACATCTAGCAACAAATGTACTTTCCCTCTATGCTTGGAGTGTAGCAGTTTCACCATCCTCAACAAAGTTAAAAACTTAGAAGAAAGATCCAGGTCAGGTTATAAAAACATAAGAACTGCCATTTTGGGCCAGACTAAAGGTCTATCAAACCCATTATCTTGTTTCCATCAGTGGACAATCTAGATCACAAGTATCTGACAGGATCCCAAATAGTAGATAGTTCCCATTCTGTTAATGCCCAGGAATAAGCAGTGGCTTTCCCCAAGTTTACCTGGTTAATAACAGTTTGTGGATTTTTCTTCCAGGAACTTATTCAAAACTTTTTTAAACCCAGCTATACTAATTATCTTTACAACATCCTCTGGCAATCAATTCTAGACCTTAATTGTGCATTGAGTGAAACATTTTTTTTCTGATTTGTTTTAAATGTGCTATTTGGTAACTTCATGGACAGTCCTCTAGACTTTTTATTTTTGAAAGAATAAACAGCCAATTTGCATTTACCATTCCATTCCACCCATGATTTTATAGACCTCTATCATATATCACCTCAGTCTTCTCTTCTCCAAGCTGAAGAGTTCTAAAGTATTTAGGGGTAGATTTTATAACATGCGTGCACACTTCCATGTGTGCGTGGTTCCCGGTGCTCACATGTTATAAAATCAGGAGACCACACACTGATATGCGCCGGATTTTACAATCCATGCGTGCATGTGTGGGTCGGGTGCAAGGGGGATGAACTTTTGTAATTTCCATGCAGCGACGCAATCCGGCCTTCCCCAGTTCCATCCCAGTCCACTTCAATTTAGGAGCGGACTGGGAAGAAATTTACCTACCCCCCTACCTAAACTCCCTCCCTCTTTCCCTCTCCTCTCCTCTCCACCTCCTAAACCCTACCTATCATATATATATATTTTTTTTACAACTTACTTCAGGGCTGGAGCTGAAGAAAGTTGCATGTGCTGGCCGGCTGCCGGCGTGTGAGTCATTGGGACAGCTTACAATGGCACTGTCCCGGCCTTCCCCCCACCCTGGCCCTTCCCCGCCCAGACCCCACCCCTTTGAAGAGGCCCGGCACTTGTACACATACCGGGGTTTACGCGCGTGGCTGGGCCAATTTGAAAATTCATGCGGCACTCGCAAGGCCTGACCACGCATGTAAACCCCAGGATTTACGCACGCAGGCCTTTTAAGATCCGTCCCTTAATGTTTCCTAATAGGGTAGCCGATCCATCCCCTTTATCATTTTGTTCACACTTTTTGTAACTGCAATATCATTTTTGAGATGCGGTGACCAGAATTGTACACAGTACTCTAGGTGCAGTTTCTCTATGGAGTGATACAGAGGTTTATTCACCATTCCTTTTCTAATAAATCCTAACATTCTGTTTGCTTTTTTGACTGACACCACAGACTGAGCTGAAGATTTCAATGATTTGCATCACTTTACACTTGCTCACAGCCTGAATTCTTTCAAATACCAAAAAAAAGGATCATATCACTCCAATTTTAAAGGATTTACATTGGTTGCCAGTAGAAAGTAGAATAATATATAAAACCTTATGCATTATCCACAACATATTATATGGAGATATGTCTGCATGGTTAAACTCTACAATAAAACAGTAAGGGCCCGTGCAATTTCTATTGCTGGAACAAACAAACTGCCCCAAGAACCACGGCTACAAGATAATTTGAAGAGATTCAGAAAAGACCTAAAAACGTGGCTTTTTAAACAAGCTTTTGAAATGGTCACTGAAGTATAATCCAGGTTTTTTTTTATATGATCCACTCTTCTCCTTTTTAGTCTGTTCTTATCTTTTTTTAATATTAATTTTAGTCCTATTTTAGAAAGTTTTATAGAATTTCATTTCTGGATATTTTAAGATATATTGTTATTTTCTTTTTCTTTTATCATGTTCTTAAAATGTGACTATTGTAAACCGTAGAGATAGAACTTGTTTCTGTACAACGGTATATAAAAGCTGTATAAATAAATACATAAATAAATAAATTTCATCTGGACTGTGGCTCAGGGCAAAACTCCAACCTCCCAAACCAGTACTCTTCCAGTTCAAAGCCATCTAGACCTTTATTTTATGCTGACAGTTTCCTACCTGCTCTTTTAGGATCCCTTGACACTACCCTTGGGTTCCATTTTACACGGGGTGTATTTCTTCAACTCTCACCACAATAGATGACTTTTTGAAAGTATCTTCTTTGTCGAATGCGTTGAAGGGCTACTGCATTTGTCCCTGCTTAATAGGCCTTTTCCTGCCATAATTCACTGTAATCCATCTTCTCCTAGACCTCCAGATCCTTTGATGGAGAGGGGGATTTTCTGAATCTTGGATACAGGGAGGGGACAAACCGAATTCTAGCCATTTCCTCCTTCAACTGAGTCCTCTCCTTCCTCATTGCAGAATGCTTCATACAGACAGATCAGCCTCTAAGTCTTCAGAAAGTCTGTTTAAGGACCAAACCCCTACAGTTATTGCACTATATAGTTCCCATGATATTTAATTTTATACATCTGCATAGAATTCCTTTCCTTTTTTATCCTTTAGAAAATGTTCTCCAAACTCCCATTTGCTAACTACTTAATCTAATTTGGGTGAATTTTCAAAGGAGTTATGCATGTAACCATCATAGCAATTTTCAAAACTTATTTACCCGTGTTAAGTGCAAATATTGTGGCATTCTTCAAAAGACATTCAACACTGGTAAAATACATTTACATATGTTAAACCCAGTTTTAAGCAATAAATGCTTTTGAAAATCAGGCCCTATGAGTACAGTTATAGAAACATCTGTTCTCTGTCCTTTGAAGAGTCCTTGCAAAAAAACAGGAAGTTGGTTAGGTGCGGTGGAACTATAAATTTAAAAAAGCCTGTGTTGCCAAGCCAGCATCAGCAAAATTAAAATAACATTCCCTCAAAAACAGGATACTAATCCAAAGCCATGTTATCTCCAAACAAACTTATGTAGTTGTAAAAGATATATGTTGCTTACAGGGATACAGTATCCCATTTTTTGGAAACGTTTTCTGCAAAACCAGCAAATATTGGGAGTTCTATATCTCTCTCAGAAGGTTAGAGAAAAGGAACTAGGAAATTAATTCTCTTCTAGAACAAAAAGAATGTTGTGGATCTTGGTTCTGGATAGTGGTGTCCTTGCACTGCACATTGTCTTTGATGTCATTTCAACAAACATCTATCTGTATGAGGAGGGGAGTTTCTTCCTTTAGATTGTATCTAACATCTTCCCTCCTTCCTCTTGTTCCCTTCTCCTTAACATCTTCCTCTCTCTTTTCATCCCATTTCATTTTTTTACTATCTTCTTCCTTCTCTTTTACCTCATTGATCTTCTCTTCCTTTCTCCAGTAGTTCTAAATAATCTTCTGATACAATGATTTACAAGCACCTTTTTGATGACCACATTTTTAGCCTAATCTAGAGGGACTGCTGTTTTACCATAGTAATTATGTTCTTGAGACCATGGAAAAATGATTGATCATGGCCAATTTAGGAATATAATTATCTTAGTACATAGTGCTATATTAGCTGATTCACAGTGCATGGTAATTTTCAGTCACATGAAATAACCTAGCAAAATGACCACACTATAGTACATCAGAGTCTAAGGCTCAAAAGCAGAAGTGGAATATGTGAGGGTGACAGAAGCATAGTGGTGCATTCAAAATTAGAGAACAACAGCACATAAATTATCAAGGGGCTCTAATAAAACATAAGATAATTAGGCAGTAGAGGAAATGCCCAAGCTCATACCAAGTGAATTAAGAATTGTGCTCCACAGGCTTCGAACTTCACAGCCCCAGCTTCCACAGACACCACACATATTGCAGTAGAGGAGGACTGGAAGGCTAATCTGCATACTGTTCACAGCATCCCCTGTGAGAGGACTGCAGAGGTCACAGCACGCAATCCAGGCTTCAAACTCCACAGCCTCAGCTTCTAGAGGCCCTGCACCCTTTGGCGTAGAGGAGAACTGGAAGCTCATCTGCATACTGCTCCCAGCATCCCCTGGGAGAGGACTCCAGAAGTCACAGCAAGTGATTCAGGCTTCTAATTCCACAGTTCCATGTTCCAGAGGCCTCACCCCCTTTGCAGTAGAGAAGTGTCGGAAAGATCATCTGCATATTGTTCCCAGCAATTCCCAGGAGAGGACCCCAGAGGTCATAGCAAGTGATCCAGGCTTTGAACTCCACAGCCTCAGCCTCCAGAGGCCCTGCGCCATTTGCAGTAGCGGAGAACTGGAAGGCTCAACTGCATACTGTTCCCAGGAACCCTGGTAGAGGACTTCAGAGGTCACAGCACACAATCAAGGCTTAGAACTTCACAGCCTCAGCTTCCAGAGGCCCCATACTCTTTGCAGTGGAGTAGGACTGGAAGGCTCATCTGCATACTATTCCAAGCATCTACTGCGAGAGGACTCCAGAGGTCACAGCAAGCAATCCAGGCTTCAAACTGCACAGCCTCAGCTTCTAGAGGCCCTGCACCCTTTGGAGTATAGGAGGACTGAATACTGCATACTGCTCCCAGCATCACCTGGGAGAGGATGCCAGAAGTCACAGTGAGTGATCCAGGTTTTGAACTCCACAGGCCCAGCTTCCAGAGGCCCCCACCCTTTGCAGTAGAGGAGGACAGGAAGCATATGTCAAATGGAATATGAAATTCAAAACTCTCAATCCATTGAAAGAAGATCAATTTGCTGGTGTTTGAAGAGGATTGGTAAGTATAGCTTTGGAAAATTGTAGGACTTAAATAAGTTTGGATAGAGGTAAAATAGTTGGATATATTCTTTAGAGTTTGTGTATGTCTGAGATAATAAGCAAGCCAGGGGAGTCAATTCTAGTGTCTGTCTTTCCCTCCCATCCACTCATAGCAAATCCCTTGATGTATAGGCAAGAGACACTTTCTCATTAAAAATCAATCCGGTTCATATCTAAATCATATTATTGCACCAGTCCTTATTAAGAGTTTAATCATTCCCTTGTAGGTCATAAGAACATAAGAACATAAGAACATAAGATTAATTAGTGAATACACCTATACATTTAAAGGACTCTAATTGAACACATTCCAACTCCCATAGCAACCTAAACTTAACTACGAACTCAACAGAATTAAGATGAAGGCAGCAGTCCAGCAGCAAGAAGGGGGCTTTCCAGTCTTTTCATTGAGTCTTACATGTATGATTTTTTACACACCGGTGAGAGGTTGTATGTGTGCACCCAGAGCAAAGAGCTCTAGGGATGTGAGTCGTTTTTTGACGATTTAAAATATCGTCCGATATTTTTTAAATCGTCAAAAATCGTTAAAGAGTGTGATACAATTGAAATCCCCCCAATTTATCGTGAAAAAATTGTTAATCGGGATAGTGTCCACTAAAGAGAGTTATTTGGGGGGAAGGTGGGAAAACCGGCACACCAAAACAACCCCTAAACCCACCCCGACCCTTTAAAACTAATCCTTTACCTTCCCCCACCCTCCCAAACCCCCCCCCCCCCCAAATTTTTACATGTACCTGTTGGTCCAGTGGAAGCCCCGGGACCGATCGCCTGCTCTCGGGCCGTCGGCTGCCACTCATAAAAATGGCGCTGATGGCCCGATAAAAATAAACCCACCTTACCCTTTAAAAGCGCCCCCTTAGCTTCCCCCACCCTCCCGATCCCCCAAAACATTTTAAAATTACCTGGTGGTCCAGTGGTAGTCCCGGGAGCAATCTCCCGTTCTCGGGCCGTTGGCTGCCACTAATAAAAATGGCGCCGATAGCCCTTTGCCCTTACCATGTGACAGGGTATCCGTGCCATTGGCCGGCCCCTGTCACATGGTAGGAGCACTGGATGGCCTGCACCATTTTTAAAGATGGTAGGAGCACTGGATGGCCAGCGCCATTTTTAAAGATGGTGCTGGCCATCCAGTGCTCCTACCACGATACAATACCAATTCCCCCGATTTCCGCACGAAAATCGATTCGCGGCAGCAGATCGCTCCCGGACCCCCAGGGACTTTTGGCCAGCTTGGGGGGGGGCCTCCTGACCCCCACAAGACTTGCCAAAAGTCCAGCGGAGGTCCAGAACGACCTCCTGCAGTCGATCTCCTGCCGGCGCCATTTTCCGTACGGAAAAACGATTCGCGGCAGGAGATCGCTCCTGGACCCCCGCTGGACCCCCAGGGACTTTTGGCCAGCTTGGGGGGGCCTCCTGACCCCCACAAGACTTGCCAAAAGTCCAGCGGGGGTCCGGAATGACCTCCTGCAGTCGAATCGTGTTGTCTACGGCCGGCGCCATTTTGCACCGCCATTTTGCAAAATGGCGGCGCAAAATGGCGCCGGCTGAAGACAACACGATTCGATTGCAGGAGGTCGATCCAGACCCCCGCTGGACCCCCAGGTAATTTAAGGCATTTTGGGGGGGTTCGGGAGGGTGGGGGATTTATTTTAAAGGGTCGGGTGGGTTTTAGGGATGTTTTGGTGTGCCGGTTTTCCCGTCCTCCCCCTTCCCCTCCCCCTTCCCCCGATTTATGATTTTTTTGACGATAAATCGGGGGAATTGGTATTGTATCGTGGCTCTAACGATTTTTGACGATTTAAAATATATCGGACGATATTTTAAATCGTCAAAAAACAATTCACATCCCTACTGCCTGGTAACTTGCTGCTTGTTGCAAAGGTGGTGGCCCTCATGCATCAACTAGAAAGGATTTTAGTGCTGGGGAGGAGCCAGCTCTCATGGTAAATGGGGCACCAGTGACATAGGAAAATATGGGAGAGAGGTTCTGGATGCTAAATTTAGGATTTTATGCAGAAAGCTCTAATCCAGAATCTCCAGGATGGCATTCTTTGAAATGTGCAGGTCCCCAGAGACAGGCAGAGCTTCAGATTCTCAATGTGTAGATGAGAAGATGGTACAGGGAAGAAGGATTCAGTTTTGTAAGAAACTGGACAATGTTTTGGAGACGTGGGAGACTTTTCTGAAAGGATGGGCTCCACCTTGACCAGAGTGGAACCAGGCAGTTAGCTCTAATTTTTAAAAAGGAGAAGATCCGTTTTTAAACTAGAACAAGGGGGAAAGCTGACAGTCACTCATCAATGCATAGTTCAGAAGAAGGTATATTCAAAGGATACTAATGAAACAGGAGAATTAGGGCATCCCAACAGAGAAGTTCCAATAAAAGCAAAAGTAGTTCATGTGCCTATAAATAAAGAATCACCTGAGCTAAAGGATTCCAAATTATTCCTATCAACTTAAAAGCAGGTTGTTAATACAAACAAAAAACACACTTTGAAATGTCTGTATGCCAATGCCATAAGTCTAAGAAGTAAGAGGGGAGAGTTAGAGTGTTTAGCAGTGAATGATGAAATAGACATAATTGGAATCTCAGAGACCTGGTGGAAGGAGGATAACCAATGGGACAGTGCTATATCAGGGTGCACATTATATCACAATGATAGGGAGGATCAACTTGGTGGGGGTGTGGTGCTTTATGTCTGGGAGGGTATAGAGTCCAACAGGCTAAAGATCATACAAGAGACTAAATGCACAGTAGAATCTATATGGGTAGAAACCCATGTGTGTTGGGAGTATAGTGATAGTAGTATACTACCTTCTACCTTGTCAGAATGATGAGACGGATGATGAAATGCTAAGAGAAATCAGGGATGCAAACCAATTTGGCAGTACAGTCATAATGGGAGATTTCAATTACCCCAGTACTGACTGGGTAAATGTAACATCAGGACATGCTAGAGACATATAGTTCCTGGATGGAATAAATGACTGCATTATGGAGCAATTGGTTCAGGAACCAAGAGAGGTAGGTATTTTAGATTTAATTCTTAGTGGAATGCAGGCTTTGGTGAGAGAGGCAACGATGGTGGGGCCACTTGGCATTAGTGATAATAACATGATCAAATTTGAACTAATGACTGGAACGGGGACATCTTAGAAGCACAGTCCAGATGTATTCCATGCATTAAGAAAGGTGGAAGGAAGGCAAAATGATTATCGGCATAGCTAAAAGGTGAGGTGAAAGAGGCTATTTTAGACAAAAAAAACCCCCCATCCTTCAAAAATTGGAAGATAGATTCATCTGAAAAAATTGGGAAAAGAATAAGCTTTGATAAGACAGGCTAAGACAGAATTTAAAATGAAGTTGACTGTAGAAGCAAATACTCATAATACATTTTTTTAAAATATATCCAAAGCAGGAAACCTGTGAGGGAGTCAGTTGGATCGTTACATGATCGAGAGGATAAAAGGGCTCTTAGGGAAAATAAGGCCATTGCAGAAAGACTAAATTAATTATTTGCTTCTGTGTTTACTAATGAGGATGTTGGGGAGATACCAGTTCCAGAGATGGTTTTCAAGGGTGATGAGTCAGTTGAACTGAACCAAATCACTGGAAGATATAGTAGGCCAGATTGAAAACTAAAGAGTAGCAAATCACCTGGACCTGGTATGCACCCCAGGGTTCTGAAGAACTAAAAAATGAAATTCCAGATCTATTAGTTAAAATGTGTAATCTCATTAAAATTATTAACTGTACCTGACGACTGGAGGATGGCCAATGTAACCCCAATATTTCTCAGATTTTGTCTTCTTCTGTCTCTAAAGTGGGCTTGGTCATTTCCAAATTGGATCCCATGTTTGTGTATCATGAAAATTCTATCCAAGAACACTCCAGGCAACTTGAAGTTGTTCAGCAAGATATCGGGAAAATTCACACCATTCAATCCACTTTTATACAGGGTATTGAGCTCTACGTCGCAGGTTAGAATTGATGGAGAATTTTTCTCATCGGTTTAACCTTAAAACTTTGAATTTCCCAAAGGTTTTGGGTGAACTTCCGATGGTTACCTAAAAGAATTATTTTCATCAAGTCCTTGGTATTCCACCTGAAGAATTTCCTTCTATAAATAGGTTAACCTTTTTGCCGTCATCTTCCTCTGTGAATCCTTCAGCAGGGAATCCATTTCCTCCCTTGAACCTCACTGAATTTCTTGAATCATTCGATCAGGAAATAATAGACAGAGCTACTTTGCTTGTGTCTTATACATCCGAATCAGATCTCTCCAAAATAATGTCTTTGTATTTTCAGAATTTAAATTCTTCCTATTATGTGCAAAACCTGTGTATTTTTCCTGATATTTCTAGGTCTGCCCAGCATAGGAGGAAAGGATTTTTAGACCTTAGGAAGGATACCCTTGATTTAGGAGCATCTTTTGTTTTACATTACTGATGTAAATGCTTTGTTTTCAGTCTGATACTTTTTGTTTTTTTGCTCCTGAACAGCTGCAATCCTTCCTTAATGCTAGGAAAATGATTACTTCTCCTGTCTCGTCTGATTCTTAGTTATTAGAGCCTATTTATTATAGATGGGGGTCCTTTCTCGCTATTAGCCTTTCTTTTTTTATGTTTCCTTTTCTATCTCCCAGAATTACATCCCCTTGTGAAATTGTTTCTTATTATTGGGGAGGTTGATAATATTGAAATTCTAAGCTTGCTGTATGTTTTATTTTTCTGAAGATAATTGTACTATTGCTAATTATGATAGTTATCTTTTTCTTTGTTACTTTTTATTATCTCTGTTTTTGTTTCTACAAAGATTTATGATGCTTTGTATACTTAAAATTGCATAACAAAAAGGTAATAAATAAATAAATATATATAAATGGGTCCAGGTGTGATCCAGGAAACTATAGACTACAGAGCATGACTTCAGTGCCGGGAAAAAAAGTGGGAACCATTCTAAAGATCAAAATCACAGAGCATATAGAAAGACATGGTTTAATGGAATACAGGCAGCATGGATTTGTTGCGCGTCCCAGCTGTGTTGGCACCACAGCCAGCCCTACTCATCTCTTGCTTCCGTCCACCAGCTCTGGCTCCCCCTCCTTGGCGTCCGCGGCTAGCTCCCATCGCTCACGGTGCTCCCAGGCATCCCCAGGCCCATTGGGGCCTTCCAGCTCTCAATGCTCGTCACGCCGGGGCTCAGCGTCCTCCATGGCGTCGGCCCCACATCTAGATGTGCGCGCAGGGGGCCGCACTTCCCTTTAAAGGGCCCAGCCGGGGAATTCGGTCCGCGGCACCTGGAGATGACATCACATAGCCCTGGTATATAAGGCAAGGCTTTTTCCCCAGAGCCTTGCCTTGGCAATCGGGTCAACACCATTGGTGTGATAGTTTTCCTCCATGTTCCAAGTGTCTTCTGTTCTAAGTGCCTCCTGTTTCAGGAACTCCTGTTCCAGCATTTCCTTGTTCCTGTATCCTTCCCAGGTAGTACCTATCTGGACTGACCTTTTGGTACTGATTTCTGTCTGCCTGACCATTCTCTTGCCTGCCGCCTGGAACTAACCACTGCCTGCCTGACCATTCTCTTGCCTGCTGCCTGGAACTGACCACTGCCTGCCTGACCATTCTACTGTCTGCCGCCTGGAACCGACCTCGCTTGCCTCGACTACGCACAACTGATTCTGGTATTGACCCTTGTGCTTCACTCGGACACTCTCATCTGGTCCCCTGTGACCATTGGGCCAACGTGCTTGGATAACAACCGCGGCTTCCACGTGGCTAGACCTGCAGGCGCTGCCTGTCTCGTCCGGAGGACCTCCCTGAACTGTTGCCTTCCTGAGGTCTCCGGAGCTTCCGGTTCAGGTCTAGCTCATCCACTCTGCATCGGCTGCACACCCTTGCTCGTGGTGGGTACACCTCTCCGATACCTCTCCGGGAGACCACCGGAGGCCCACCTAAGTCCAGGCGGTCCTAAGTCCAAGGGCTAAACCTGCGGAAACCCAGACTGTTATTGGTGAAGCTCCAGCTAGCCTCTGTCTCCTTGTGTGCTCTGCCTCCTGGTGGCAGGCGCTCTTTGGGTCCAACCACAGGGATCCTGCACCAGTCCAAGGGTCCACCTCCAGTGCAACAGGATTTACCAAAGAGAAGTCTTGCCTCACAAATCTGCTTTATTTTTTTGAAGGGGTTATTAAACATGTGGATAAAGGTGAACCAGTAGATGTAGTGTATTCAGATTTTCAGAAGGTGATTGACAAAGTCCCTCTTGAGAAGCTTCTAAGGAAACAAAAAAGTCATGGGAAAGGAGGTGATTTCCTTTCATGGATTACAAACTGTTTAAAAGAAGGAAACAGAGAGTAAGATTAAATGGTCAATTTTCTCAGTGGATAAGGTAAACAGTAGAGTACTTCACAGATCTATACTTGGACCTGTGTTTTCAATATGGGGTAGATTTTAAAGAGTGCACGTGCGCATCCAAGTGCACTTGGTTCCCGGCGTGTTGACATGGACATGCTGATTTTATAACATGAGTGCGCTGGCGCGCGCATGTTATAAAATCTGTGGGCTTCACACACAAGTGCACCGTATTTTATAATCCACGTGCGCATGTGTAGGTGGTGTGCGCGGGGGGGGGGGGATTTTAGTAAGTTACACACAGCGATGCAATCGGGCTTTTCCCCGTTCCCTCCCAGTCCATTCCAATTAAGGAGCGGACTGGGAGGGAACTTCTATACCTCCTGCCTAACCTTTCTACCCTTTCCCCTCTCTACCCCGATCCCTACCTCCTACCTAAGTAAAATATTTTTTGTTATTTTTATAGTTACTGTTCCATTGGAGCAGAAGCAACTTGTGTACGCCGGCTTCCCCAGGCATCGGCTAATGGCCGCTGTCACGGCTGGCCTCTGTCCTGCCCCACCCATTACTGCCCAGACCACGCCCCCCAGCCCACCCCTTTTTAAGGGCCTGGCACTTGTGTGCATATCAGCAGTTACGTGTGTGACTAGGCCCTTTTGAAAATGTGCACGGCACGCCTAGGGCCCAGCCACGTGTGTAACTGCTTGAATTTGCTTGCATGGTTGGTTTAAAATTCGGCTGTATATTTATAAATGATCTGGAAAGAAATACAATGAGTGAAGTAATCAAATTTGCAGATGATACAAAATTATTCAGAGTAGTTAAATCACAAGTGGATTGTGATAAATTGTAGGAGGACCTTGTGAGACTGGAAGATTGGGCATCCAAATGGCAGATGAAATTTAATGTGGACAAGTGCAAGGTGATGCATATAGGGAAAAATAACCCATGCTGTAGTTACACAATGTTAGGTTCATTATTAGGAGCTACCGTCCAGGAAAAAGATCTAGGCGTCATAGTGGATAATACATTGAAATCATTGGCTCAGTGTGCTGCGGCAGTCAAAAAAGCAAACAGAATGTTAGGAATGGTGAATAAAATGGAAATATCATAATGCCTCTGTATCGCTCCATGGTAAGACCGCATATTGAGTGCTGCGTACAATTCTGGTCACATCTCAAAAAATATATAGTTGCACTGGAGAAGGTACAGAGAAGGGCGACCACCATGATAAAATGGATGAAACAGCTCCCTTATGAGGAAAGGCTAAAGAGGTTAGGGCTGTTCAGCTTGGAGAAGAGACGGCTGAAGGGGGATATAATAGAGGTCTATAAAATCATGAGAGGACTAGAATGGGTAAATGTAAATTGGTTATTTACTCTTTCAGATAATTGAAGGACTAGGGGGCACTCCATAAAGTTAGCAAGTAGCACATTTAACACAAATCATGGAAAATTATTTTTCACTCAATGCACAATTAAGCTCTGGAATTTGTTGCCAGAGGGAAGTTAGTGTAGCTGGGTTTAAAAAAGTTTTGGATAAGTTCTTGGAGGCGAGGTCCATTAACTGCTATTAATCAAGCTGATTTATGGAATAAGCCACTGTTATTATTGGCATTAGTAGCATGGGTTCTACTTAATGTTTGGGTAATTGTCAGGGAGTTGTAACATGGGTGCTTGCTAGGTTCTTATGGCCTGGATCGGCCACTATTGGAAACAGGATGCTGGGCTTGATGGACCCTTGGTCTGACCCAGTATGGCAACTTCTTATGTACTTATGGATGTGAGCTCAGACATTTTGCCCACTGCCTATCTTATGTATTTTTGGGGCCCTTTGAGAGTTTATGTGCCGTTGAACTCTTTAATTATTGGATACATCACTATGGCCTGGATTCACCATTCTTTCGCAGAATGGTGAATCCTGTGGAAACAAAGGGCGAGGGGCGAAGGGGGCAGGCCTGTGAAAGCCGACAGCCTTCGCACCACTGCGGTGTCTTTGCTGCCGGCTTTTGCACCGAATAGCGCCACCATGAAAGGTGGAATTATTCAGCGCGCTACTGGCGGCGATAAGGTTACAAACCTTATCGCCGCCAGCGAAGACATTGCCAAGTCCGCCCCCTTGCCACCCTGACCCCTCCCCTCGCTGCCCCGACTCCGCCTCGACTCCGCCCCAGCATGCTATCGCACGCGAAAAGGGCCTTTTCGCGTGCGATAGAGGATTATCGCACGCGATAAGCCTTTGAAAATGACCCCCTATGTTTCTAGATTGTGTGTTAGTATATAGCCTTCTTTGGACTATTGTGTTGCCTTGATTTTATTTAAGGCAAAAGATGGGCCCAGTTAGAGCAAAAAGTCAACTTAAACTGTTATTACTTAAATTCATTCATCTGTCCCTGAACATTTTTTGAATCCTTGTTAAATTACTATAGATTTCTCAGGATAATTTTAAATCATGCTTTACATTTTGGGGGTCATTTTGTAACAGCCCACATAAAATTGAAGTCAATCACCTGCCTACTTCATACCAGTTTCAAAAGCAAAGTACATTATTCCACCAAAGGTCCTTGCACACAATTACACCTGCTAATTTATGTGAAGAGTTTCTTTGGGCAAATGTACTCACATACTTTGGAAAATGCAAAAATATGTGAATAAATGCAAACTCCTCTACAGTCCTGCCCCCAAGAATGCCTCTGCTCACTTCAGGTAAACGTACATGCATACAGGAAATAAGAATGTAAGTTTACCTGTATAAGGCCATTTAAAAATATAAGAAGTGTCATGCTGGGTCAGAAGAAGGGTCCATTGAGCCCTGTATCCTGTCTCTGATACTGGCCAATCTAGATCTTTAGGAAGTAACTGGAAGATTCCAAAGAATGAATCCATTTTTTGTTTCCCAATCCCAGGAATAAATGGTGATTTGCCCCATGCCTTCCAGCCTAATAATTATTTCCAGGGACCTCTCCAAATCCCTTTTAAACTCTGCTATGCTGGATGGTTTGAACACATCTTAGACAAAAAAATTGCATAGCTTTATTGTGCATTGGGTGAAAAAAATATTTTCTTCAATTTGTTTTAAATCTGCTAGCCATTAGTTTATGGAGTGTCTCCTAGCCCTTGTACTATTTGAAAAAGTAAATATCCATATATTTGCTCTGCCCCACTCATGATTTTGTAAACCTCTATCATATCACCTGTCAGTCTTCTCTTCTCTATGCTGAAAAGCCCTAACTTGTTTAAGCCTTTCTTCCTTAGGTTAAATGCTATTAAACCAGTGGAAATGGCTTTAAAAATTACCCTCATTATACCTCTTAAGACATCACACTCTGTCAATGTAAACCACTCTGATTCAGTGTACTATATACGGTGAAATCATTCTGTACATGACTATACCCTGGGATTCAAAGGAACTGCATTGTAGCAGCTAAATTCTCATACTAATAATCTGAAATTATACATTTTTTAATCAATACAGGCATATTAATACTTTTTATGTAGACTTCTAAATTGTTAATTATCACTCAGTGAAGCAGTTGCCGTTTAAGAGATTAATTATTCTTTCATTCCCCTATATCCCTCAGTCTACATCCTTCAACCCTTCCTAATTCAGGATAGGGAAAACACATGCATATAACACAAGTACATCATTACAGGATGGCAGTGATTTCTTTGTATTTCTCCCAGAAAAGGAAAGCTCTGATGCTGCTCTCTTTCAACTTTTATCTACCATTAAGAATTTAAGGGGGGTTCTTGTGTTTTTTTTTCTATAGGCTAGTGTGATGTGCATTCATTGCTCCGTTAGTTTCATTTGTTTTGGTAGTGCACACATATCTTACAAATGGAAGGAAGTCACCTACATGCATGCATACCACCCTTTTTGCACGCCTACCTTCCGTTCGTAAGATATATGCACACACTGCTGAAACGAATGGAGCAACAAATGCATATCCCTAGTGTGAACAACTTGAATTATTTAGAAAGATGAAATCCATCATACATAAAGATTTTCTCTTTAGTGGTGGCTTATGATACCAAAGCAATAAGAACAGTCATGTATACTTAAAATATTCATTAATATTTTAAACTTCCAAATACAAATTTGCATACCACATATTGAGTTACATAAGAGTGACTGCAATATTAACTGACATGGAAAAAATAATACAATTTCTGAGAATTCTGTTGTAAATTGATTGGCTCAGACTCTTCTGACCTGACATATACAGTGAAACAGCAATTTTCCAGAAACCATAGAGAAAGAATAAAACTTCCAGAGGGTTATTAATGTTAATCTGTAGTAGCAAAGGCAACACAGAAGCTGGTGGCATCTTATAGACCAGGATTGGACAAACTATTTTTTTAAACAGGGCCACATTACTGACTCTCAACGGGGGACTCCAGGATGGGTCCCCCGTTGAGGCTCCTTGAGTGTGTGGTGGGGGTGTCTCAATCAGTGAGTGTGCAAGTGAGTAGGTAGCTGGGGGAGGAGGTCAGGGACTGAGTGAAGTGTCTGTGAATGTATATATGAACTGCCTCTCACACTTCCACCTGTCTCCATAGTGCTACTTAGCTACTGCCTTTTCCCACCTTCCGCCAAAAGGTTAGTTCCAAAGCTGGACCAAGTAAAAAAATAATTCTCTCTAATCTTGGTTTACCCTGATAATTATCATGCTGGCTCTGCCTTGCCCTTTCCTCCTTTCCTCTCCCTGGCAGCAGTCTTCACTTCCTATATACTTTCGGGGCAGAGGTTGGAATGGGGTAGGAATTCAGAAGCAGGAGCAGCAAGCCACAGGCCGATCAGCAAAAATATGGGAGGCTCCTGTGTCCAACTGATGTCATCTCTGACTGCCAATATCACCCTTGATGACGTGCTGAAAGCAGCAACATTGGCCCTCAATGATGTTGGCAAGGCAGGTCAGAGTTGTCAGATTTTTGGTGGACCAGAGATCATGTAACTCTCAGCAGAGATAGGCAGTCTGAAAAAAAGGTGCCAATAGGCCAGTTTTAGCTTATGAGCCATAGTTTGCTCATCCCTGTTAAAGATTAACAGATTTATTGAAGCACAAACTTAGAGGTGAAGTGTAGTTGAGGAAATGGGTATATATAATCAGAAATAAGTCTTTTTTTGTAACCAGAACAGAGTTTGATTTATCCAAGGATACTTTAGGAAGCAGGAGCATACGTTTATTAGTACGCATTAGAGCACATGCATCACCAACTTGAAAATATTATTTATTTTATTTATTTATTTTAGTTTTTTCTATACCGGCATTCATGAGAGAATCACATCAAGCCGGTTTACAATAAACAGTGGAGTGAGAAAAGGAACAATGAACGAAATAAATAATAGGTGCTAAACATAATATAGTTACAGTTACAATAAAACAGGGATGAGTACAACTGGGAGCATGAGGAAAAATGAAAGGAACTTTAACATAGTATCTTAACCGAAGTATGGCGGGGTACATTACAAGAATTATGTGATTTAAAATGATTTGTTCATTTGAAATAAATACAGTTTTTTTATATAAAGGTAGTGGTCATAAGTGATGGTTTTCTGCATACTGGTAGTGCTTGGAAGTTGGTTGTAGGTGTTGGAAGTTGGTTGTAGGTGAGGTGAGTAATGAGTTTAATCCGAGTCTGGGAAGGCTTTTTTGAATAGCCACGTTTTGAGTCTTTTCCTGAATGTTGGGAGGCAAGGTTCCTGCCTTAGCTCCGTTGGGATGGAGTTCCACAGAGGAGCATCAGCCCCTATTATACTATGGGCTGATGAGTAAAGATGGCCAGCGCCATCTTTAAAGATGGCGCCGGCCATCCAGTGCTCCTACCATGTGACAGGGGCCAGCCAATGGCATGGATACCCTGTCACATGGTAAGGGCAAAGGGGCATCGGCGCCATTTTTTTTTTTAGAACAGCTGATGCCTGGGAACGGGAAATCTTTCCCCGAGGCCCCCCTGGATCTCTCCTCTCCCCGAGGCCCCCCTGGATCTCTCCCCGAGGCCCCCCGAGGCTCCCCTGGACCACCAGGTAACTAAAACGTTTTGGGGGGGTCGGGGAGGGGGGGTCTCCCTAAAAAATAAATTAGCGATGGGTCGGGTCGGGAGGGTGGGGGAGGCTAAGGGGGGTCGATTTAAAGGGTCGGGTGGGTTTTTTTTTTTATCGGGCCATCGGCGCCATTTTAATTAGTGGCAGCCAAAATGGCGCCGATGGCCAGAGAGCGGGAGATCGCGCTGGGACACCCCCCCCCCCACTGGACCACCAGGTAACTTAACATTTTGGGGGGGTTCGGGAAGGTGGGGGAGGGTAAGGAATTGGTTTTAAAGGGTCGGGGTGGGTTTAGGGGTTGTTTTGGTGTGCCGGTTTTCCTGCCCTCCCCCCAATAATTCCCGTGCCCTATTTAACAATACAATACAAATGCCCCTGATGATAAATCGGGGGCATTTGTATTGTATCGTGCACTCTAACGATTTAGGACGATTATAAAATTATCTGACGATAATTTTAATCGTTCAAAAATGATTCACATCCCTAACAGTTGTAGCTATTAATTCAAGGACTCATTTCTTTCTCATCTCGCTGTAAGCTGCATTAATTGCAATCGGTCCTCAACCCAGTCCTTGGAAAACATCCAGCCAGCCCGATTTTCAGGGTATCCACAATGGATTATGCATGGGATAGATTTGCATTAAAGGGTGACTTTTCAAAAGGTTTTAGCACATAAAATTGGAAGTTATACATGTAAGTAGTATGTCAGTGCATAAGAAGTATTTTACTAAAGCCTGAAGTATGTCATACTAGCAGTATCATGCAAAAAAAAGGTTAATGGAAAAAAATAAATTGGTTTAGGGGCATTCTGGGGTGGGGTTCACACATTCACACAGAAATTGGAATATTGTAAGCAGTAAATGTGCTAATTGAGTCACGGAACTGAAATAACCTTGTCTTTTCTCTGCAATTTTTGGGTGGGAAGTCTGGGTTAAATAGTAGGTGGACAGGATGAAGTGCTAGAGGGTCTAGGTGAACCGGCAGAGGTATTGGCGTGATTAAAAGTAGGTGCACAAGTAAGTATTTTCAGAAGTGTTGTATGCACATCCTTTAAAAAATACATGCCTTGGAGTATTTTACAGGATGGTTAGCCTTACCTTGGTGGTGGGAAAGTTGATGGGACTCTTCTGAAAAAAGGATATTGGACGATCTACAATCCAATGGATTGCAGGATCTGAGGCAGCATGGTTTTATTGCAAGCAGATTGTGTCAAATGAATCTCATTGATTTCTCTGATTGGCTGACTAGAAAATTAGATCATATGCTGGATGTGGTTTACTTAGACTTCAGCAAAGCTTTTGATATCCTCAGATAGGATGCTCATATATAAACTTTTCCTGGAGGTAGGTCCCAAAGTGATAGAGTTATAGAAGACAGTGGAATGTGATAGAGTTATAGAAGACAGAGTAAATGGAATTCAGTCTGAAGAGAGAAGGGTGATGTGGAGTGCCTCAGAGATCAGTCCTGGAGCTGGTTCTGTTCTCTATCTTTGTTAGTGATATTACAGACGAATTAGAGGGAAAAGTTTGCCTATATGGGGTTGACAGTAAGATCTGCAACAGAGTGGACACCCTAAAGGAGTAGACAAAATAAAAAGTGATTGAAGAAAGCTTGAAGAGTGGTCTAATACTTAGCAGTTAAGATTCAATGCCCCAAAGTGCAGTTATGCACTTGCAGTACAGAAATCAATGGCAGCGATATGCTGTAGATCATAAAGAGCTGATGTGCACCAACCAGGATAGGGACTTTGGTGTGATGGTGCTAGATGATATCAAGGTAGCTAAACACTGTGATAAAGTGGTGACTAGACTGAGGGGATGTTTGGATGCATAGGGAGAGGCAAAACCAGTAGAAAAAGAGAAGTGATAAAGCCTCTATACAGGTCATTGGTGAGCCATCATCTGAGATGATATTAGTTCAAAAAGGATATAGAGAGGCTAGAGACAATCCAGAGAAGGGCAACAAAACAGTGCAGGGTTTGTACCAGAAGCCCAGTGAGATGAGACTGAAGGAACTTAATATGTGTACCCTAGAAGAAAGACGAGATGGGGCAATATGATATAGACATTTAAATATCTAAAAAGTATTAATGCACAGGAAGTCAAGCTTTTTGAATAAATAGGAAGCTGTAGAACTAGGGTCACAATATGAATCTCCAATGGGGTAGATTCAAGAACAATGCAGGAGGTATTTTTTTTAACAGAGAGGGTGGTGGATGCCTGGAATGCCCTCCCAGAGGAGATGGTGATGATAAGGACAGTGACCAACTTCAAACAAGCATGGGATAAACACGAGAGAATCCCTATTGGCATGAGAATGGTAATGAAGGCAAGGAGCAACCTTTACTGAACGACAGTTATAACTCAAGGCAACACTGATATGGATGCATTGTTCTTCCTGTAAGGCATAGAGAGCCCTGCAGAGTGGCAGCTGCAACCTTAAAGGGGACACAAGGGAGTATGGAGGTTCCATGTGGGAATTTGATCTACTTTGGGTAAATGCACATAAATTTGCTGCTGGGCAGACTAGATGGGGTTTTGGGCTGTCATTTACTATGCTACTTTAACATTACTTATAGGGTAGTTTTAGAAATCATTTCTGCACTCTATCCTCAGAAATGGGCTTTTAAAAAATTGATCACCCTATATTCCGGTAAAAGTACATGTGTGTGGTCTCTGTATACATACTTTTACTTGCAGTAGTGGGGAGGCATTCCCGGGGTCGAAGTTGGGGAGGAATCTGCACTGACGTGCATACTTTTGAATTTTTCTTGGGAACACACTACCTACATACATTTACACCTGCACAAACTAGCAAGTGTAAATGTATGTAGGTAGTGTTTCTGGAATAATTTTCAAACGGAAAGTATGCATGTTCCTTCCCTTTGAAAATTAGAACATTGGTGCAAATGTTGCACCAATGTGAGCTGCAGGACAATTACCCCCAAATGTGCTTATTTTTTCATGGGCTGCCAATGTGAGCGTATAAAACTGTGAATGCCAACATTTTAGGACAGACTGAACATTGTTTTCATCTTTAGCTGTATACATTTGTTTTTTTAATTTGAAGGAGTTAAATAAAAAGGTTTGTTTTAGTTATTCATAGGAAATACAGTTGTTCAGGGAGAATAATGTTCTTTATCGTAAGAGGCCATTTATAACTGCAGAAGTAAATTTTAAATGGGTTACACATAAAAATTCACATATATACACTTAAGGAGCCTGTACTTGCCTAATCACTATTTTAAAGACCTCAAAATTACACGCGTAGCTTAGGTTTTGTTTGCACATATACACGCACAAAAAATGGCCAGTCTGGGGTGTTCTAGATTGGGGACAACAGTTACAAGCAAATGTTGCTTTTTAAAAGACAACACTCGTACATTTAGCAACTTACTCGAGCAATTTTACACCTGCTAATTATATTGCATAATTGATATTAGTCTTATTTATTGCATACTGTTGGCTGGGTGGGAGGTCTGGGTAGGCTGTGGAGAGTTCAGGCTGAAGAGCCAGGAGAGTCTTGATGAAGTGGAGAAGAACTGGGCAAGCTGGTGGAGGAATCGGAAAACTCGTAATTTCAATTACATGCGCATGTTTTAAAAATACCAAATTATGCGCGTTAATCAAGTTTTATGTAAATCCTACCTGATTTTCGCAGAGAAAATGTGCACATATATTTTTTTAAATTAGTAGGAAAAGTGCACATGTTCAAAGCACTGAAATAGACATATGCATATTTTATAATTTAATTTCAGGTCACAGCGCTATACAATGGTGATAAGTATTTAGATATGCTAAGTCCCTCCCCCAAAAAAGTTTATAAGTGAAAACCTGAGTCAACATGAGGTAATATGACTTATCGCCACTGTACAGTACTGTGCAAATGCAACATTGCTATAAAATGGTATTATTATTATATATGCTATTGAAAACTGGAGAAGAGGCTTGTGGTAAACCAAATAGAAATTCATAGGATAAAGCCTGTCATTTAATGAAGCTTTTCAGATCTTCCATATTCTTAGACATGAGAGATCTTAACTAAATCGATTCCCTGATTATTCCTTATTGGACATTCAGAGTTGTGTAGGTAATGTCAGTTTTCAACAGCAAACAATTAGAGTAGCCTTATATGCTGACATTTTTATTTCACAGCAAAAAAAGGCCCTATTATAATGCTTTTGCTATAGTTTTCTAGCTGGTGCCTAATCCTTTGCTTCCATAAATTACTCTTTCAGTAATCTCCTGTGAATAGATGGCTAGTCAATAATAAAGTAATTGGGATGGATTGAAATGCTAACTCTTTAGGGAAACACTACCACTTTAGCTTGTGCATATGGTACATTTATCTTTGATACCATTATTTATGTAGGTTTATGGAAGGGGTGAGGTATTATTTTAATATTTTTTATTTACTATTTTTGAAATTAAACTGTATGATGTATTCTAATTTCTGTAACTTATTCTTTTATAGTTTTCAGTATTTTTATAGAAGCAAATAATAAATGTAAATTTTAAAAGTTGTTTTAAAAGACAGTGGTCATTGATTCTTGCTATAATTGCAGAATACATGTAATCTAGGGCTATCAGCAGAACCACATAATTACATTACAATTATTTTACATTTTTGAAATTTTACTTTAGGTTTCAATGTATAAACTCACTGACAAAGAAAGTGCCATTACATTTAATTATGATGCATTAGTGACGTAGAAGACCATTTAGGTAGCAATGTTCAGCTTTTTCTTCTTGCTTACATGCCTTCTTTGACCTTTCAATATGCCTCAGACATGCACGGTAGTCAAATGTAAGTAACGTGTTGCTCTTTAACAGGGATTATACAAGTGAAATATAGCACGTCCCATCACTAGAAAAGAAAGTGGCTTTCTCTCTGAGATTGATATGAAAGTCTAATATTAAAATCTTGAAAAATGGCAAACATTTTTAGCTTGATTGTATAGTTATGGTGCTGTTGTCTTTAACAAAATGCCTGATTACAGCTTCAGGACAAAGTAGTTCTCTTAACTATAATTATTAGACTTGATAATGCGATTAATGTGGTACTCATATAGTGGTGGTTATCATTTTTTATAGAACTAAATTACTGTTGAACTGTTTCAGATATATCTTAATGACACTGATATGTGATTCTGATCAGAAGAGACTGTTGCCATAGTTACCGTTGTGGGCGATCCGGATTAAATGAAAGTATCACTGCTTCCAACACTTATGCAACTCAGTTTTGCCACCAATTAAAGCAATTTAAGATTGATTTTACTGCATGTATAAAAAAAAATGAAATACAAGAAAGTTTGTGTTCCTAGCCTGAGGAAATACAGGTTACTGCCACCTTGATCTCAGGATAATCCTGTGAGGAAAAGCATTCTTGCAGACTTTCAATGAGGAAATCCTGCAGAAAAAAAAGAAAAAACAATTCTTTTGTTAGATTTCACTGAGATCAAAATGGAATTACCCTGTCCATTTGCACCCCAGGAATACCAGAGGGATCCTCCCACTGATTAATCTCATTAAGGATTCCAAGCACTGCTAACACTAGCTTTGTTGGAAACTAAAGATTTGGAATGCCTTCTTTAAGCTCTTTGATGTTGCACAAGCAGAAAAACATCGGTATAATACTGTGTTTTAGACTCTATAGGGTCAGATGTACCATAGATAAAAAATGGGAAAATCCTTCTAGTACATTTAACCCTATGGAACCTATTCAGTGAGGGCCATCTATCTGTCTGTCACTCCGTCTTTTAAATCTTGCACAGAATATGTGTGACCAAACAGGAATTCAAATAAACCACATATATGCTACATAGTACATCCACTGGCTTTATATGGACCCTAAGCAGCAAGATTTGAGAGTAAGGATAAGATCATGTGTTTTCTACAGATAACCTTTATTTCCCCTGCCCCTTCAGCTGCTGCCTAGTCTATTATTCACAGGACTTTTGCACTGTACAAGAAAATCACATTACAGAGACTGCAAATCAGCAAGGGTGGCCTGAGGTCACACATGTTGAGATCTCTGCAAGTCAGCACAGGTCTCTACTCATCACATCATTGTTTAGGTGACAACACATAACTTACAAAGCATGCCGACAGCACATATTGCACAGTGCACACATATTTTGAAAACATGACCCTATGGTACAAAAAAACTGACTTACACATTGAGTCTCCTTTTTCTTTCTGTAGACAAAATGCAGGTAAAATGCATAGTCTCATCAAATATGCTATTGTTATCAACAATTTCAAGCTATTGATAAATGCAATCAAAATTTATGGCAATCATTTAATAGTTACCAACATTATGTATTTTCTCTGCATGTTGTTGACAAAAATGAAGAGAAACTGGCACACTATCTGGTGAATAATGTACTGTGTCCTTAAATATATATTAGGTACTGTACATGCAATTGGAAACAATCAATTAATGCAAAGCTACTATACTTTACAATATGGCAATGCATGACACTGATTTATTATGAATTTTCTCTTGGTGGAAAACACATAATGACTCAGGCCCTATGTGTACTTTAAATCTTGGTAAAAGAATCAACCCTGCAGGTGATGCTCAAACTAATCTTCATGCCCCCTCCAACCTTAAAAGGGGTCCGCGATTCAGGAGGGTGGCCTATGCAAATTAGGGCCCACTGTAAAAGGAGGTTCTAGGGACACTAGTGCGCGCCTCCTTTTTGACAGGAGCAGCGGCTGTCAGCGGGGTTGACAGCCGACGCTCAATTTTGCAGGCGTCGGTTCTCAAACCCACTGACAGCCTTGGGTTCGGAAAACGGATGCCGGCAAAATAGAGCGCCCGTCTTCCGATCCACGGGCCATAGGCTGATTTTAAATTTTTTTTTTTTCAACTTTTACTTTTGGGGCCTCTGACTTAATATCGCTATGATATTACGTCAGAGGGTGTACAGTAAAGCAGTTTTTTCTGCTTTTCTGTACACTTCCCCGGTGCTGGCAGGTGTTAATTTCTGAAAGTAAAATGTGCGGCTTGGCTGCCCATTTTACTTTCTGTATCACGCAGGAATAACCAATAGAGCCATCAACATGCATTTGCATGTTGCGGGTGCTAATAGTTTCGGGGGGGTTGGACGCATGTCCAAACCTGGGCTAACAGTGCGCTCCATGGGAGCGCACCGTACTGTATGGGCCTGTAAGAGAGTCATTTATCAAATCGTGTTAGGGCATTATTGTGGGTGGTGCACCATAACGCATGTGATAAATAACACATCACGAGATGCATATGAAAACGTGGGAGGAGTTTATGAAAATGAGGGGTGCTTAACATTGCATGCTACAGGATTTAACACCTCTTTTCCTGGTGTTATACCCAAAACAAGCTTTGCGATAAATTTGGCAAATTCCATATATATAGAGAGAGAGCCTCTAAGGAAGCACACATATTAGGCAACTTTTTATTCCACTGTAATAGGGGCCATTCAGAACTCAGGGTGAGGTTTTGGTGATGGGCTAGGTTTTTTGGGGGGAGGCAGTTTTACCTGCACAGTCAGTGGTATGAACAGTACAGTAGACAACAGTGAAGATTTTATGTGATTTGGAGTTATGAAAGATATAAAATGATGAGATTTGTACAATGTACTCTCTACCTAGCCTGGTAAAGAGTCTCTCTCTCTTTCTCTCTCTCTTCCTGCCTCCCCAAAATGTGATAAGCCTGCCTGGGCACTTCTGAATGTACATTGAGTGAAAATAGCTATGTGGTACCAGAAAAATTACCCTAACCATGCCTCCTTTTTTATCGCAGGCACTATTTTTTCACAATTTTATAGCAAAATGATAAATCTAGGGGTAAGATGTCTATTTACTAAGTTATTTTTAACATTGTGCACTATCTGGGCATTGCATCTACATGAAGATCTTCTTTAGTGGATGAATAGGCCAGTACAGTACAGTAATTGCCAGGTTCTTGTGGCCTGGTTTGGCCTCTGTTGGAAACAGGTAACAGGATGCTGACCTAGCATGGCAATTTCTCATGTTCTTATGTAATGCATTGCTGGATTTTTTGACTGAATCAGGCCCTGTAGTTTTTCTCATAAACATCAAGTTTCATTGTTGTCTCTCAGATTTAATGTGAGATATGGATATGGGCAAAAATCTCAAGATGCAAGCAGTTGTAATTTCAAGCCTAACAACCTTTTTACAAAATGAGGCCTAGATTCATCATTATGCATGGGATCTTCTTGGTGTTTCGGTAATTGCCAGGTTCTTGTGGTCTGGTTTGGCCTCTGTTGGAAACAGAATGTTGGGCTTGATGGACCCTTGATCTGACCCAGCATGGCAATTTCTTATGTTCTTATGTTCTATAGCAAAAATAGCATCCGCGATAAAAAAAAAAAGGGGCATGGTTACGCTAATTTTCCTGGTACTGCATTGCATATTTATTTTTTGCAACGTGAATTAAATTTATCACACCGGAGTTAGTTTCACATTGCAAGCTGACAAGTCCCCGGACAGGCTTTTATCACATTTTGAGCTGCTAGCAAGAGAGAGAGAGAAAGAGAGTGAGAGAGCGAGCATGGTTAGGCTAATTTTCCTGCTCCCATATCACATAGGTAATTTCTACAAGGTGCAATACATTTATCGCACCTGTGCTATTTTTCACTTCATGCGCTGATCAATGCGCCACTGAGTGCATTACCAGGGAAAGGGAAGGAGAGAGAGAGTGAGAGGCTTACAAAAAAGTTAACAATTTATTCCACTGTAAGAGGGGGCACTAGTAAGTTGAGGTGAGGTTTGTGGTGTGGGGTGCATTCTGGGGTGCAATTTTACATGCACAGTCATACATACGAACAACACAGTTAGCAACAGTGAAGACTTAATGAGATTTGGAGTCGTGAAAGAAGAGTAGATGTGCTCTCTACCAAGCTTGATTGCATAAAGTAGATTTGTACCATGTTCTCTCTACCTAGCTTGATGCATTATCTACCTAGCTGCAATCAAGCTAGGTAGCGAGCACAATGTACACATCTACTCTTCTTTCACCTTTCTTCACTCCAAATCACATTAAATCTTCACTGATGGTTACTGAGCTGTTGTTGCATTCATGTCTGTTCTTGCCCTCGCTCCACCCTCTCTACCTTAGTGTCGACTCCCTTCGGGTCTGACGGACAGATACTGCTGCGGCTTCTCCTCGCCGTACTTCCTGGAATCCCTGGGCTGGCCTGACGCTGTGGATCCGCCATGTTCCCGATGACGTAAGGGCGCGCGTGCGCGCTCCAGAGTTTGTACCGGCAAGGGCGCGAACCTGAGGGGCGTTCCATCGTAGTGACGTCATCTGCTTCCAGCTTAAAAGGTCTTTGCTTACAACAATGAATTGAGTTAACAAGGAGAATTCTTTCTCCGCTGCTCTGCCTCCACCAACTTACCTAGGGGTACCCGCTCCTCGGGGGCCCCGCTCTCGCTTCTTGATTTCAGATTGCTAAGATGGGATCTGGTACTCGCTCCACGAGTACCTATGTCCCTGAATGCTCAGAAGGCTCCTTACTACCTGGAAGCGATCGCAGATGTGAACACTGTGAGTTCTATTACAGATAGGAAACGGTACTCGCTCCACGAGGGCCTATGTTCCTAATCTCCGAAGACGCCCATCTGTCTAAGACGTTATCGCAGGTACGGAGATCGTGAGTCATTATTGCAGATTGCAGATAGGAACCGGTACTCACTCCACGAGGACCCATGTTCCTAAATCCCTTCTCAACTCTCTTCTATATCAGAAGCTATCATATACCTATATCTTGTGAATTATTATTATAGATTGCAGATAGGAACTGGTACTCGCTCCACGAAGGCCTATGTTCCTAAAACCCTCCAAAGATTGTCTTCTATTCCAGAAACCATCTCATACACAGATATTGTGAGTTCTCATTTCAGATTGCATATAAGAACCAGTACTCGCCTACGGCTCCTGTTCCTGAATATACTGAAGACTCTCTGTTGCATAGAAGCCATTACAGATATCTACAATTGTGAGTGTATCATCTACTACTGGTTATGTATACAGCATACCCTGGCTACCTAATACCTATAGTCTCTCTCTACAGCTCAGCAACTCAGAGACTGCAATTCCAGTATCAGAGGGACTTCAGCCCTGCTGGGCACATCAGTTCACTACTGCCACCTCTGGTGGTTCTACTGACTGTCTAATAAAGAACTATCTGTGTTTGTCTCCATACTCCAGCCTAGCCGTGGTCCCTCTTAGGATATCCTCCTGGGGGTGCTGTCATCTGCCATTGGCCCAGGGTTTCACTAATTTACTTTAAGTGTTCATCCCTTACACTACTAGAGCGGTATTATGCAGACTGCCACTCTGTGGGAAGCTAACCCACCCCAGATCATTAACTCTGCCTACGAAGCATTACAATTGTTAGCTCTTCCCCTTGACAGGGTGATCCATAACAGATTGCTAATTCCCTGGCGGACTTATAACAGATTGCCAACTCCTCCCCTTGGCGGGATGATTTATTACAGATTTATTACAGATTTATTACAGATTCTAACTCCGCCCCTGGGGAGCAGTTTCTACAGATTGCTACTCCTAGAAGCAGGGATTGATAACAGATTGATAACTCCTCCCTCTCCAGGAGGAGATACATAACAGATTGCTGACTCCTCCCTCTACAGGAGGAGCTTGATATTGCTAACTCCGAGCAGCAGATTTATAACAGCTGTTCATATGTATGACTGTGCATATAAAATTGCACCTCAGAACCCAACTCACCCCGAGTTCATAATGCCCCCACTTACAGTGGAATAAAAATTTCAACAATCAGTGGGCCTCCACAGAGGCTCTCTCACTCTCTCTCTCTCTCTCTCTCCCCTCCCCTCCCCTCCCAAAATCGGGATTTGCGATAAATCCCATTTCAGCCATAACGCACAGCTATCGCAGGCATTATGCCCAGAAAAAAGTATAGCTTTTCCAGCATTAAATCCCATGACAGTGTGCATTAGGTTATCGCACGCAACATTAACCTGCCCTCATTTCTATTTACTCCGCCCAAACGCCTCACACTTGAATAAAATTTCCAAATTTGCATACGCATTTTGGGATGCGGCATTTATCGCGAGCGTTAGGGCCCTAACCCCCATGATAGTGCCCTAATGCATTTTGATAAATGATCCCCTAAATATGGAAAATAACTGACAACTAGTTTTAAAATATAGATTAACCTTCTTAATCTAAATTCATTGTGAGAATATGGAACGAAAACTGCTCTCAAGACTGGCAAAAGTGAGAGCTGGTGGCAGAGGATGACACTAAAGAATGTCATGAAACCTCCTGGTCGACGCAGTCATGGCACTATAGAAAGACAAGGGAAGGCAAGGATAGAGAGTAAAAGCTATTCCCGCTTCTTTATCTCAGTGGCAGAGCCCCTGATTTAAGAGAGAGAAAATTGCAGATTCAGAACTGTGACTGAAAAGTTAGCATGCAGGCAGTGTGAAACCCTCACAATAGTGCTGCCTCTGTGCCCGCCTGCACATTCTTTGGGCCAGCAGCTTTTATTGAATAGGAACTCCAAGGTTTGCCCTTCCCTTAAGGACTATATCATTATTTTATTTATTTATTTATTTATTTTTAATTCAAGTGTGTGCTCAGGAAACTCTTTGAACGCTAGAGTGCAATTTATGCTTATAATGGGCAGTTGTTCAATATGTATATTTTGGAGAATCCAGTGAATGGCCTAGACTTGAAACTGTAATTTCATGTGAAATAAATTGTTGTGCTTTAGAAGTGACAGCAGGGCTTAAAATGAATGGTTTTCTACCCCATTTGGAGCCCTGCCACTAAAGCTAGCACTGCTTTTGTTGTCTTAGTATGTCAGTGTGAATAATGGCCATGCAGAAGCCTTCCTGTAAATGCTATTTTCAATTTTGGTACGGCAGTTGATTCTTTAACACATATTTTTACTCTTGGACACTCATCTAGTTGTCAAAAATTCCGCATGCTGTGAATAATTTAAAAATAAGCTTGTTATCCTGGGAAGTGGCTATAATGGAGCTTTCATGCATCATTTTACTTTTAGAGATAACTTTTTGAGAGAACAGGAGAAATATAAGTTATGAAAATTATCTTGCAAATTGATACAATAAGTTTTTTGATATGATCATTTTAGCCTACATTTATTTTATCTGTTACATTAAAGGGGCAATTTTGTAACTGCCCGCTTTGGTGTAAAGTCTGCGGGTACCGTTTTACCCGCAGATTTAACACCAATTTTCAAAGGGAACGTCCATGCATAAGTTGTTGCACTGGAGGTGGACCCTTGGCCTGGTGCAGGATTGGTACGGCCCACTGGTCAGAACCAGACAGTGTCTGCCACCAGGAGGCGGAGCACAGGAGGAGACAGAGGCTAGCTGGAGCTTCACCAATAACAGTCCGGGGTTTTCGCAGTTGAGCCCTTGGGTACCCGGACCGCCTGGACTTAGGTGGGCCTCTGGTTGTCTCCCGGAGAGGAATCAGAGAGGTGTGCCCACCACGAGCAAGGGTGCGCGGCTGATGCAGAGCGAGTGGACTAGACCAGAATCGGAAGCTCCGGAGACCTCGGGAATGCAACAGTTCAGAGAGGTCCTCCGGATGAGACAGGCAGAGCCTGCTGGCCCAGCCACGTGGAAGCTGCTGTGGTTATTCAAGGAAGTAGGCCCGAAGGACACCGGGGGCCAGAAGAGAGTGTCTGAGTGAAGTGCAAGGGTCAATGCCAGAATATTAGTCCAAGAGATGTCAGCCAAAGCAGGGGTCAATACCAGAGTCAGTCTGTGCGTAGTCGTGGCAAGCGTGGGTCAGTTCCAGGCGGCAGACAGATGAATGGTCAGGCAGGCAGTGGCCGAGGACATGCAGCCCCAACGGGAGCTCCACTGTGAGGCCTGAGGAGATGGGGATGCCGAGGGAGGCCACAGAGAGTGACAGGGATGCCGGGGGTTTAGCGGCAGCAGGTAAGCCTGCGCTCATGGACGGGAATGCCTAGTGAACAGGCCCTTCATCATGAAGACTTCCAACGGTGAGGCGAATAGTTGTGGTACGATGAGTAATACGACCAGGCAGGTGCTCCCCCTGGATCGAGGCAATACGGAGAGGTACTGCTAGAGGTTGGATCTGTATCCGAAGGATTTTTATTATATCTTCCATGATGAATTTGCCACTCGCCCCAGTGTCAATAAGGGCAGTGGTAGCAAAAGATCGTGTCTCCCCTAAGAGGGAGATAGGGAGTAATAGTTGAGGGCCAGAAACAGTAGAGCCCAAGCTCGGGACCCCCGCCGGGCTCAGGCTTTGGAGTTTCCCGGACGTACGGGGCAGGTTTGAAGAAGGTGTCCGGAACCACCGCAATATAAACAGAGACCTGCCTTTCTGCGTCGGAGACGTTCTTCTGGGGTCAGACAACCCTGGTTGATTTGCATGGGCTCCTCAGGCAGCAGAGGAGCCGGCAAGGCTTTCAATGGGCTCACTGTACTTGATCATGGAGTAGGAGCTCAGACAGCCCTTACCTCTTGATGACATTGTCAGAGACGGTAGTCAATCCTACCGACCAGGGAGATCAATTCTTCCAGCAAGAGAGGGATTTCCTGAGTGGCCAGTTCATCCTTAAAGGGTGGAGATAGTCCTTTGAGGTAGAGTTCCCTTAAGTAGTCCTCCTGCCAACCAAGTTCAGTAGCGAGTGTTCTGAATTCTACTGTATACTCAGCAATGAGGTGTGAGCCTTGACAAAGGTGGAGTAGGTGGTGGCCGGCGACCACTTGTCGGCCTTGGTCCTCGAATGTCCTTCGGAAGATGGAGATGAACTGGGGGAGTTGACAAAGGATGGAGTCAGAATGCTCCCATAGTGGAGAAGCCCATGCCAGGGCCTTTCCTTCCAGGCATGACAGAATAAAGGTGATCTTTCTTGCTTCATCAGGAAACAGCGAGGGTTGCAATGAAAATTGCATATAGCATTGGTTTATGAAGCCTCGACAAAGGCGCGGATCCCCATTAAAACAGGGTGGAGCTGGGAGGGCCAGTGGTGCCCGAGAGGATAGGGTTTGGGTAAGACCCCCAGAGCTGGCCGTGACTGACTCCTCTAATTGAGAGCGCAGTCTTTCCATGGAGGATGCCAATGATTCCAGGACCTGTTGTTGTTCTTGGACACGATTAGCCAGGCCAGGAATTGCCCATAAGGCATGAGACTCCGCCGAGTCCATGGCCTTGGCAACGTGTTGCTCTGAAGGTTGGACCCTTGGCCTGGTGCAGGATTGGTATAACCCTCTGGTTGGACCCAGAGAGCGCCTGCCACCAGGAGGCAGAGCACACATGGAGACAGAGGCTAGCTGGAGCTTCACCAATAACAGTCTGGGGTTTCTGCAGGTTAAGCCCTTGGATACTTGGACCGCTGGACTTAGGTGGGCCTCCGGTGGTCTCCCGGAAAGGAATCAGAGAGGTGTGCCCACCATGAGCAAGGGTGCACGGCTGATGCAGAGCGAGTGGACTAGACCAGAATCGGAAACTGGAGACCTCGGGAAGGCAGCAGTTCAGAGAGGTCATCCGGATGAGACAGGCAGCACCTGCTGGTCCATAAGAACATAAGAACATAAGAAAATGCCATACTGGGTCAAACCAAGGGTCCATCAAGCCCAGCATCCTGTTTCCAACAGTGGCCAATCCAGGCCATAAGAACCTGGCAAGTACCCAAAAACTAAGTCTATTCCATGTAACCATTGCTAATGGCAGTGGCTATTCTCTAAGTGAACTTAATAGCAGGTAATGGACTTCTCCTCCAAGAACTTATCCAATCTTTTTTTAAACACAGCTATATTAACTGCACTAACCACATCCTCTGGCAACAAATTCCAGAGTTTAATTGTGCATTGAGTAAAAAAGAACTTTCTCCGATTAGTTTTAAATGTGCCCCATGCTAACTTCATGGAGTGCCCCCTAGTCTTTCTACTATCCGAAAGAGTAAATAACCGATTCACATCTACCCGTTCTAGATCTCTCATGATTTTAAACAGCTCTATCATATCCCCCCTCAGTCGTCTCTTCTCCAAGCTGAAAAGTCCTAACCTCTTTAGTCTTTCCTCATAGGGGAGTTGTTCCATTCCCCTTATCATTTTGGTAGCCCTTCTCTGTACCTTCTCCATTGCAACTATATCTTTTTTGAGATGCGGCGACCAGAATTATACACAGTATTCAAGGTGCGGTCTCACCATGGAGCAATACAGAGGCATTATGACATTTTCCGTTCTATTAACCATTCCCTTCCTAATAATTCTTAACATTCTATTTGCTTTTTTGACTGCCGCAGCACACTGTACCGACAATTTCAATGTGTTATCCACTATGACACCTAGATCTCTTTCTTGGGTTGTAGCACCTAATATGGAACCCAACATTGTGTACTTATAGCATGGGGTATTTTTCCCTATATGCATCACCTTGCACTTATCCACATTCAATTTCATCTGCCATTTGGATGCCCAATTTTCTAGTCTCACAAGGTCTTCGTGCAATTTATCACAATCTGCTTGTGATTTAACTACTCTGAACAATTTTGTGTCATCTGCAAATTTGATTATCTCACTCGTCGTATTTCTTTCCAGATCATTTATAAATATATTGAAAAGTAAGGGTCCCAATACAGATCCCTGAGGCACTCCACTGTCCACTCCCTTCCACTGAGAAAATTGCCCATTTAATCCTACTCTCTGTTTCCTGTCTTTTAGCCAGTTTGCAATCCACAAAAAGACATCGCCACCTATCCCATGACTTTTTACTTTTCCTAGAAGGCTCTCATGAGGAACTTTGTCAAACGCCTTCTGAAAATCCAAGTATACTATATCTACCGGTTCACCTTTATCCACATGTTTATTAACTCCTTCAAAAAAGTGAAGCAGATTTGTGAGGCAAGACTTGCCCTGGGTAAAGCCATGCTGACTTTGTTCCATTAAACCATGTCTTTCTATATGTTCTGTGATTTTGATGTTTAGAACACTTTCCACTATTTTTCCTGGCACTGAAGTCAGGCTAACCGGTCTGTAGTTTCCCGGATTGCCCCTGGAGCCCTTTTTAAATATTGGGGTTACATTTGCTATCCTCCTATTTGCTGTCCAGCCACATAGAAGCCACTATTGTTATCCAAGGACGTAGACCCGAGGGTCACCGGGGGCCGGAAGAGAGTGTCCGAGTGAAGCACAAGAGTCAATGCCAGAATATCAGTCCTAAAGTTGTCAGCCAAAGTAGGAGTCAATACCAGAGTCAGTCCGTGCATAGTCGTGGCAAGCGTGGGTCAGTTCCAGGCGGCAGACAGAATGGTCAGGCAGGCAGTGGTCAGTTCCAGGCAGCAGGCAGAAGAATGGTCAGGCAGGCAGTGGTCAGTTCCAGGCGGCAGGCAGAAGAGTGGTCAGGCAGGCAAAGGTCAGTACCAAGAAGTCAGTCTGGATAAGTACTACCTGAGAAGGACATGGAGGCAGGAGACACTGGAAGGGAGACGCTGGAACAGGAGACACTAGAACAGGAGACACTTGGAACAGGAAGGCAAACTCACTACAGAAGCTGTGTCGACCTGATTGCCAAGGCAGGGATCAGAGGTTTGAGCCCTGCCTTATATACGGAAGGCTGATGATGTCATCGGGACATGCCTCCCGAAGGTTTCCCGCGCTGGGCCCTTTAAGTAGGATGAGGTCAGCCACGCGTGCGCCTAGGGGCGGGGCCCAGCCGGCCAAGGATGTGGAGCCCCGACAGGAGCTCTGCTGTGAGGCCTGAGGAGATGGGGACATCGAGGGAGGAAACAGAGAGCGACAGAGATGCCGGAGGTTAGCGGCAGCGGGTAAGCCTGTGCTCGTGGACAGCAATGCCAGGTGAGCTGGCCCGGTCTAGACCTGCCTCACAGCAGGGTTAAAGTTTCCTTAACTGGCTAAATTCAAAGAATATAGCTGGTTAAGTGATGATGGAAGCTGAGTGGGCCTGCCGGCCTGATCCCCCAGTCCCAGTGACACTGTCAGGTCCTGCACCCTATCCCTCCCCCACCACCCAAACCTCTATAGAGATAGTTTAAAAAGTTATGCTTATTAGAATAGCTGACCTCCCCACTATGGTTTCTCCAAATAACCCTTCCTCTGGGCCCCCTCATCATCCCTCTCCATTTTCTTCCGCCACCCCAACCCTAACTCTCTTGTCTCACCCGGCACCCCCCTAAAACCCTCGACTGCTGGGAATGCGGTACATTTGTACCACTCTTGGCAGCTTCCAACGTTCCTTTGAAAGCAACGTTGGGGGTATAATGTACAAGCGTTGTTTTTAAAGTATTATTCTGAGAGCAACACTGGAAGCTTATGCTGAAAGCTGCTCCCATGAGCAGTATGAGCGTAACACGATCCAGGTAGCTCAGAGGGTTTTGGGGATACCAAATGAGGAGAAAGGTTTAGGTTTGTGGTGGTGGAGGGGAGGGAGAAGGGAAATGAGGTGTGGGTCTGGAGAAAGAGTTATTTGGGGGCAAGGGGAGATAGCTGCCATTCTAATGGGCTATACATTTTTTAGCTATCTTACTGCTCTTGGTGGGGGAGGGGAGATCAGGTGCAAGGCCCGACATTAGTGTTACTAGTGTGGGGGATTGGGCCAACAGACCTGCTTGGTTGCTTTTTTTTTTTCCCTTCTGTTGCTACTTACCTGGTTATATTTGAACACATAACAGATAACTTTGAAATTTAACTAGCAATATTCCAGCATAGCCAGTTAGATTTCAAGGTTATCTGGCTAGAAGTACCTGGTTAACTTTATTTCAAAGATATTCAGAGGGATATTTATCACACTTAATAACCCTGATAACTTATCTGGCTAATTTTAGCCAGATAAATTACTCGAGTTAATAAATAGGATACATGGAACTAAAATCGGCTTAAAAATCCAGGATAGGAGGATTTTGTTTAAAGAAGAGACGAATGAGTGGGGATTCAATCACAAATTTTAGATTTGTTAATAAAATTCATAGGGATCTTGTAGGAGATACTATTTCCCATACAGGAATCCACCTCCTTCCCCCTGTGGCCTGAGGGGGTCTTTATCTGCCATTCATTTCTTAGGAGTAAATATTGCATATACGAGCTTATGTGGCATGCACTTCCGGATATGCTATTTTATAAATGTTAAGATTACACGAGTATTTTCCATTTTGCTTGTACGTTTTACTGGCAGAAAAAGGAGTTGGGTTAGGGCTGCTCCTGGATGGGGCTAAGAAGTCCGCACAGCGGTTGCTATTTTTTTAAGAGATATATACGTATACATTACTGATCTTATTCATACACTTTTATCCTTGTTCATTGACTGGTACAAGGCAAATCGGACTTGTCTGTTGTTTGCAATTTTTTGGATGGGAGTTTTAGGTGAACTGGGGAGGTTTCAGGTTAAACTGCTAGGTAAACTGCTAGGTAAACTAGAGACAGACTGGATGAAGTGGCAGAGGTATCAGCGAACTGGTGATTCCAAGCATGTGCACAAGTATTTTCAAAATGTATGCACGCATACTTTATAAATTACCTGCCTCAGCATGTACATCAGGGTTATTCCACATACATGTATATATTTTTATTTTGCGCCTAAAGTATTTGCAAGTATGTTTATAAAAAAAGGTAGAGAAAGTCAGCATTTTCTTGCACTTGAAATATTCAAGTGCACTAAAATATACACACATGCTTTCAGAGCAGAACTGTGTGGCGCTTTATAAACTGTGGAGCTCTCGTTCTACAGTTTATCAAATACTAGGATAAATTCCACTCATCCACTTAAGTGTGCAAATGGTGAACCCTAAATAAGTTTGAAAGTTAGGCTCTAATGTAAATTTTCAAAGGAGTTACATGTGTAAAATTAGCTTATACCAGTGTAAATAGCTTTTATTTGCAACATGCTATTTTATAAACATCAAAATTACACAGGCATTTTCAATTTCACGCACACATTTACCTGCACAAAAAAGAGGAAGTCTGGGGCGGGGCTTAGGGGCATGCATGGAAGTTGCTATTTTGTAAGAGATGTATGTACGTACATTAGGCAACTTATTTACGCAATTTTACACCTCATAATTAACTAGCACAATTGATATCAGACTCATCTATTGTCTGCTATTTTTGGGTGGGAGATCTGAGTGAACTGGGGGAGTTCAGGGTGAAGTGCTAGGAAGGTTTCAGTGAACTGGGGACAGAGAGGGTGACCTGGCAGAGGCTTTGGAAAACCGGTGATTTCAATCACATGCACATATTTTAAAATATACATACTTCTGCATATAAATCAGGATTTTACGCAGATATGTTATACTCTTTTGCAATTAAAAGATGCAGGCATATGTTTATAAAACAGAGAAAGCGATGTTGCTTACCTGTAACAGGTGTTCTCCTAGGACAGTAGGATGTTAGTCCTCACATGTGGGTGACATCATCGGATGGAGCCCAACACGGAAAACTTATGTCAAAGTTTCTAGAAACAATGAGCATGCCCAGTATGCCACTATCCACGCATCCATGCAGAGTCTTTCTTCAGTCTCTTAAGTAGATCACGAAAAAAGAAAACAATAAACCAGGAGAATCCAACTCTACAGGGTGGCGAGCTGTCCTAGGAGAACACCTGTTATAGGTAAGCAACTTCGCATTCTCCTAGGACAAACAAGATGGTAGTCCTCACATGTGGGTGAATCCCTAGCTACAGGCTGGACCCAAGACCAATAGGAACCCAAGACCAATAGGACCAACAGACACCAAACTAGGACAAACACCACAACAGATGTGCTATCAGTAACATTAGGAACAGCCTGAACCCCAAATAGGGCCATGGGAAGGAAGAGTTGGATTCACAGCCGAAAAAGATTTCTGAGGACAGACAGGCTGAATCTGCTATCATGACGGCCGTCCATGCCCAGACAATAATGAGCCGTGGAGGTATGGAGAGAATTCCATGCCACAGCCCTGCAGATCTCCCCCATGGGAACTGCACGCAGGTGGGCCACGGCCCTAACAGAATGGGCTGTGACATGGCCCACCAGTTGCAGACCCGCCTGGTCATAGCAAAAGGCGATGCTTTCCGCTAGCCAGGTGGAAAGAGTCTGCTCGGTAACAGCCATATCCAGTCTGCAGCTGGATTGTCTATGGCCTGCTGTCCGATCCATGTAGAAGGCCCTTTTACAGTCTAGTGTGTATAATATCCTTTTCCCTGGGTTGGAATGAGGCCTGGGCAAAAAGGTGGGCAGGACAATAGACTGGTTAAGGTGGAATTCTGTAACCACCTTCAGCAGGAACTTAGAGTGCGTGCACAGGACCACCCAGTCATGGAAGAACCTTCTATAGGGCAGATAAGTCACCAGGACATGCAGCTCACTGATCCTGTACGCCAACATGACTGCTATCAGGAATATGACCTTACAGGTCAAATGCTTGAGAGCAGAGGTGTGCAGTGGATCAAACAGCGGCTTTATCAACTGGGCCAACACTACATTTAGGTCCCAGGACACTGCAGGGTCCCTTAGGGGAGGCATCAGTTGAAGCAAACCACGTATGAACTGCCCTACAAGGGGCTGCACTGAGATGGGTGACCCAGCCACCACTTGTTGGTACGCACCTATTGCACTCAGGTGCACCCGAACGGAGTTGGTCTTAAGCCTGGTCTCCAAAAGGTGCAGCATGTAATTTAGGAGTTCCAAGATCAGACAGGAGAAAGGGTCAAGGCCTTTCTGCTCACGTCAGATTGTAAACCTCCTCCACTTCAAAGCATAAAACTTCCTGGTGGAAGGCCTTCTTGAGGCTACCAGGACCTGAAAAACTTCCTCTGAGAGGTCAAAAGTCTGCTGGGTCAACCTTTTAACATCCAGGCTGTGAGGGACAGGGCCCAGAGGTTGGGGTGGCATAGCCTGCCCTGATCCTGTGTGAGGAGGTCTGGGGTAGTCCCCAGACGGATCGGGGCCCACCGGCAGAGATCCCGCAGAAGTGGGGAAACAGACTTGCCTCGGCCAATGGGGGGCTTCAATGATCATGGTCCCCCAGTCCTGGCGAAGCTTCAAGAGAGTCTTTATCACCAAATGAAGTGGAGGGTACACATACAGGAGGCCCTCTATAAATGGAGAGCAAATCCATCCATAGCTGGCTGGCTATCTGACCTGGACAGGGAATGGTTCAAAGGAGCTTTCCTGTTTCAGGAGGAGGTAAACAAATCCATGTCCAGGGTTCCCCAGAGATGGAAGATTCAGTCTGCCACCCCAACTTCAGGGACTACTTGTGGTGCCGGAAGGTGTGACTTGGCTTGTCTGCTAGGGTGTTCTCCACATCAGGCAGGTACACTGCTTGGAGTGACATCTCCCAAGACAGAGGTCAACTCCAGATCTGTACTACTTCCTTCAAAGGAGGAAGGACCTGGTGCCCCCCTGCTTGTTTATGTACCACATCACCACCTGGTTGTCTGTCCGAATGAGGATCACCGGACAGCAGATCCCAGAAGGCCCACAGTGTGTACCGGATTGCTCTCAGCTATAAGAAGTTTATCTGACACCGAGCTTCTTGGATGGTCCACTGATCCTGGGTGCAGAGGCCCTCTATATGGGCACTCCAGACCAGGTGGAACGTATTTGTGGTAAGCACAACCTGGTATGGGGAAGCCTGAAAAGTCAATCCCTCATCCAGATTGGAGAGGGACCTCCACCAAGCCAGGGATGCCCTGAGAGAGGAGGAAACCTGGATGAAGACCTTAAGGCCCTGGGTGGCCTGACGCCTTTGGAAGCATAGCGTCCACTGGGCTTGACGCATATGACCTTGGGCAAGTCACTTTACCCTACATTGCCTCAGGTACAAAAACTTAGATTGTAAGCCCTCTGGTGATAGAGAAATACCTACAGTACCTGAATGTAAACCGGTGTGATATCTCAATTGAGATTGAATGTCGGTATATAAAAACAATAAATAAATAAATAAATATGCAGGTGGGTGAACAGGGTGACATGGAGTGTCGTGGCCATGTGCCCCAGGAGCTGCAGCATATACTGCGCAGAGACCTGCGAGCAGCACTGGACCTCTTCCGCCAGGGTTAGCAGAGAGTGTGCCCTGATACGGGGCAAAAAGGCTTTCGCCTGTTCCGCATCCAACACGGTTCCTATGGAATCCAGCCGTGACAATGGAGAGAGATTGGATTTCGGGTTGTTAATTTGAAACTCCAGATATTCTAACACCCAAATGGTTCAGCGAAGAGACCGCGTTTCCCCCATTTGCATGGCCCTCTTGACCAGCCAATCGTTCAGATATGGAAAAACCTGGATTCCCAGTTGTCCCAGATAAGCACCTACCGCGGCCAGGCACTTTGTGAAGACCTGGGATGCAGAGACTAGGCTGAATGGGAGCATGTGGTACTGAAAATATTGATGGCCTACTACAAAGCGACAATACCTCCTGTGACTGGGGAGGATCTCGATGTGGGTATGCATGTCTTTTAGGTCGAGTGAGCAAAGCCAGTCTCCACTCTGTAAGAGGGGAATCAAGGTGCCCAAGAATACCATCTTGAACTTTTCTTTCTTGAGAAATTTGTTCAAGGCTCGCAAATCGAGAATTGGACGGAGGCCTCCTGTTTTCTTTAAAATTAGAAAATAACGGGAGTAAAACCCCCACCCCTGCTGCTCCCGAGGGACAGGTTCTACTGCTCTTGCCATTAGAAGGGCTGAAAGCTCCCCTCGGAGCACTTAGGGGTGTGAGACGGGACTCCATTGTAGGCACAGGGGAGAATCCTGCGGAACAGCCATGAGATTCAGCCTGTAGCCATGACAGATGATGGATAAAACCCATCGGAAGCGGCGACTGGCTTATGGCTCCCTCACATCCAGTCAAAACCCCATAGTGGGGCTAGCCTGGGTACTGGCTGAGGTTTAGGACCCTGGGGTTGCTGAGATCTGCCCCTGGTGCTGGCTTGTTGTGGTCGAGAGCAAGGGGCAGGAAGATAGTACTTCTGCGGCCTGAAGAATGGTCTCCATGGTCCTGGCCGGGAAGAACTCTTAGACGCCGGCAAAGCCAAGACAATAGCCAACAACTGCTGGAGGGTCTCATGGTGGTCCTTCAGCTGTGCGACTGCCTTTTTGACCTTGACACCCAACAGGTTATCCCCGGTGCAAGGAAAGTCAGCTAGTCAGTCCTGCACCTCTGGACGGAGGTCCAAGGCATGAAGCCAAGCAAGACACTGTGTAGAAATGCTGGCCACTGCCACTCGGCCCACCATCTCAAACATATCATAGGTAGCGCATACTTCATGCTTCCCATACTCCAAGCCCTGCTGGACAAGTGTCATGAGGCCCTCCTGAAGTTTCTGCGGCAGGCCATCCGCAACCTCCTGGACTTGTTTCCAGAGGTTTCAGGTATGTTTGGTCATATACAAAATGTAGAGGTGATACGGGCCACCAACATGGAGCCTTGAAACACTCTCTTCCCCATAACATCCCATGCTCTGTTGTCCTTGCCAGGAGGGGTTGAGACATGGGTTTTTGACCCCTTTGCCTCCTTTAGCGCAGATTCAACCACCACCAATTGGTGGGGAAGTTGGTGCTTCTCAAATCCCACGGACTGCTGCACAAGGTGCACCCCATCAACCTTCCGGTTCACTGGGGCCACGGAGACTGGGTGCACCCAGAGCCAAAGAAGCAGCTCTCTGAAAATCTCAAGAACAGGCACCATTACAACATCCTTCGGGGCATCCACAAACTGAAGGATCTCCAGCATCTTATACGGGCATCTTCCTCTATCATAAGTTGAAAGGGAATGGCTTCATCCATCACCCGGACAAACCCCTTGAAATTTAAGTCCTCCAGTGGAGAACGGCGGTGCTCCTCCGAGGGGAAGGATACAATGGAAGATCATCAGAATTCAGTGATGAACCATCGGAGGTGTCCTCCTCCCAGGGGTCATATGAGTCCTCAGGGTCATCTCGGCCACCTGGAGATGGGGGTCAGGAAGCACTGGGCTTATCCATAGGCAGGGGACCCAAGGAACCCAGGGGCATCGAGGAAGCCGAAGGTCTGGTTCCAAGCCCCAGGAGTGCCGGATGGGGGGGCAAGAGGGCCACGTGGAGTGGAGGGCATTGACAGGCCCTTGTCCTTGGACAAATCCCCCATGAGGACAAGCTCACATGCCTTGCATTTTGGTGCCCCGACAGCCCATCAGGAAATCGCGGGGCGCCGGCAGTAATTGGGTCTGGAGGATAGCAAGGAAGACGTCAAGATGGTCCAACATGGCTCCAGCCCCAGTACTATGAGTGGCATCGGTGCAGGCACTGGCATCGGCACGGGCACCGGCATCAGAGTAAGCACTGGCCTTGAGGGCGTCGAGGCTGGCACCGGCATTAAGGAAGGTGCCGGTCTGGATGGCGGGAGCACATTCCACTGCCAGGCGCACCTGACGTTCCAACTCCGCCTCAAAAGCCTCTGATGAAAGGGGAGGCTGAGAGGAGAGGGAAGAGGCCAATTCCTCCTCTGAACCCTGAGGAGGATCGATGTCTGGCACCGGAATCTGTGTGGACGGCCTTGGGCCACTGGCATCGAGGAAGGATGGAGACTCCTCTTGCTGTGATAGCTTTGGGGGCAAGATGACAAGCGCTGGAGCCATCTTGAGCCCAGCTCGTATGCAGACGGGGCCGGTGACAGTGCTTTCGCGACCTCCCACAGTGCTCAGCCCAGTCTTTCCCCAATGCCGAGGATGAGGAGGACGATCCTGAAGCCTGCGATTTGGAGGAGACTGAGACTGGCGATCCCCCGGAGCCTTTTTCCCCCACAAGCCTCAGGGGAGGAGTGGTCACTGAGGGATCGAGGATGAGTGGTTCCCCTCAGTCCTTAGGCATCGATGACATTGATACCAAAGTGAAGGGTTCAGATTTACCCAAGCCAAAAACTTTCTCCATCTTATCTAACCTGGCCCGATGATCTTTTGGGGTGTTTTGAGTGCACAATTCGCAGCCCCGAACATCGTGCGATGCCCCCAGGCAGAGGATGCACACTTTGTGCGGATCCATTAGGGACCTAGTCCAGGGGCACTGGGGGTACTGACGGAAGCCCAAGGCCACCATGAGGGCTCACTGGGAACCACATAAGACACGACGACTGGCAGTACTGGAGAAGCCTGAAAAAATACTACCGACCGAGAAAAAAGAACCGGAAAGAGACCCAGTGCAGGGAAATAAACAAGCAAAATAACTTAATTTTTTGAAAAATTTCCCTAGAAAAAGGGCACGAGTTTCACCTCTGCAAGACGTTAGCTCCGCGGAAAAGAAAGGACTGAAAAGAGATCCTGCATGGATGTGTGGATAGTGGCATGCTGGGCATGCTCAGTGTGCCAGTCAAAGCTTCTAAAAGTTTTCTAGAAACTTTGACATAAGTTTTCCATGCCGGGCTCCATCGAATGATGTCACCCACATGAGAGGACTACCATCCTGCTTGACCTAGGAGAAAGTACGTGCTTTCATTGCATTGCAAAATATTCAGGTGTATTGAAACATAGATCTGTATAGTGAGGTTGGATTTAAGCAAATTTTAAAATCTGCATGTACTGATGTGAGTAAATTATAATATACTAGATTTCTGCCGGCCTATAGACATAAGTATATGGGACCACAGGGAGTTGTTTGAAAATTATCCTTTAAGGCAGTAAATGTTTTTATCTGGGTGAACATGCTTGCTTATGTAAAAAAGCCATTTGAATATAGCCACCCTCAGTGCAGGTAAAAGTATGTGTGCTATATCATAGTATCCATACTTTTGCCTGGGGGGAGAACGATGGGGTTAGGTTGGGAGGGGGAAAGTAACGTTACAATTTCATTATTACTTTGCACCTGCTCTTGCATGTGGTATGCATGCCACCTGACTTTTTAAAGAGAAACTCCTCGAAGCATTATCTTTTTGAATATGTGCTTGCAGGCAAGCTGCTCACAGTGTTAACAAACCTCCTGTGCTCGCTTCTATCCACCCAGCCTAAGCAAAAAACATCGTCTTCAAAGGAAGGGATATGTCACTCAAAAATTACTGAAGTCATGAAAGATTGTGCATCAATATTTCAGTAAACATTAAAGAGAAATCCAAATAGACTTTGGAGAATAAAAGTGGGTTTGATGATTTAATTTGATTCCAGAGAAAGATGCTAAGAAAGGGACATTTGCCACTTGCCATATTTGGGGTTGGAAAGGATTTTTTTTTTTCATGTGCAGCTGAAAGGGCTATGTATGCAGAAAATTTGTTTTCACTTTCTCTCACATTTCCACATCGAGATACGCATACTTCAGCTAAAGGAAATTGGACTTGGTGGGCTCTGGTTTTTTTTAATGCTATCAACTATGAAACTTTCCATTACATGTACTTAAAATTTCACTGAATAGAGTATTTGTGTCTCCCTGAACACTCTTATGTGACAAGTATATAGAAAGACCTTGTTTAAGCTCTGCTTGCTTTATTGTGAAGTTAGATTTTCCAAAAATGTAATTATTAGAGATGTGAATCGTGTCCTCGATCGTCTTAACGATCGATTTCGGCTGGGAGGGGGAGGGAATCGTATTGTTGCCGTTTGGGTGTTTAAAGTATCGTGAAAATCGTGAAAATCGTGAGCCGGCACACTAAAACCCCCTAAAACCCACCCCGACCCTTTAAATTAAATCCCCCACCCTCCCGAACCCCCCCAAATGCCTTAAATTACCTGGGGGTCCAGTGGCGGTCCGGAACGGCAGCGGTCCGGAACGGCCTCCTGCAATTGAATCGTGTTGTCTTCAGCCGGCGCCATTTTTTAAAATGGCGGCGTAAAATGGCGGCGGCCATAGACCAACACGATTCGACTGCAGGAGGTCGTTCTGGACCCCCGCTGGACTTTTGGCAAGTCTTGTGGGGGCCTCCTGACCTCCTGACCCCCACAAGACTTGCCAAAAGTCCAGCGGGGGTCTGGAACGACCTCCTGCAGTCGAATCGTGTTGGTCTATGGCCGCCGCCATTTTGCGCCGCCATTTTGAAAAATGGCGCCGGCTGAAGACAACACGATTCAATTGCAGGAGGCCGTTCCGGACCGCTGCCGTTCCGGACCGCCACTGGACCCCCAGGTAATTTAAGGCATTTGGGGGGGGGGGGTTCGGGAGGGTGGGGGATTTAATTTAAAGGGTCGGGGGTGGGTTTTAGGGGGTTTTAGTGTGCCGGTTTTCCTGCCCTCCCCCTTCCCCCGATTTACGATTTTTTGACGATAAATCGGGGGAATTGGTATTGTATCGTGGCCCTAACGATTTTTGACGATTTAAAATATATCGGACGATATTTTAAATCATCAAAAAACGATTCACATCCCTAGTAATTATATGACAGAATATATTTGAAACACATCTGTATACAGTAGTCATCCCACAATGACAACAAAATTCATGTATTTATAAATCAGTTTTTGATTTACAGACAGGGCTTCTCAAAGTTATCAAGGTATCCCCACAGGCAGTTGACGTTTCATGATATCCACAATGAATATGCATGAGATAAATTTACATACATTGAAAACCCAGTATATGCACATTTCATTGTGGATCTCCTAAAATCCCAGTTGGCTGTGGAGCCACCAGAACACCTTTGGGAAGCCCCAATCTATGCTGTCTTTCAATCCAAGTAAGAACAAATTTTAATGATAGATTCCAACCTGACTGACGCAGCTGGCCTGACTGAGCGTGCTCACTGCCCTCATATAACTCTGATTCCTTGATCGGAACTTGGGAGAGTTGTAGTTCACAGATGGATCCAATATGTGTCCAGCTGGCATTTCACTTGCAGCTTGTAGATAGCTCTGGCTATAAAAAAAAAAAAAGAAAAAGTAAGGGGAAACATATTATTAAATAAACCATGCATCACAAATAATATCTCATGTTCAGAAATGCAAATTACACTGGATGATAAATGAAACAAATTAATTGTAAATTTTCATACAATTAAAAATGAATACAAGTGGCAATCTTCCTCAGCAAAGGAAATTGTTAAAATAAAATTCAGATGTTAAGTCCATTGTCTTGGCACCAACTAGCTACATTTGCCAGTAGCATTGCATTTTCCAGCAGTGTGAACTGTAATTTCTAACTCTGCTTGGTGTCCTGCCAGAAAAAGGTAAGTAAATGTTATTCAGATTGCACCTGTTTATTTCTGAAGTCTTACTGCTACCTCTAACTCCATACATACACTGTATGCCCTGGCTCCTATGATTACTTTTTGGATGTATGTTTTATTTTACTTTCTCAGCCATGTTGCTGGTATCCTTCTTATTTCTCTGTTGCACCTTCACAATGTGTCACAAACTTGGTGGTTTCTTGGGTAGTAATTTTGTAAGAACCTTTATCAGAAAATCTGCAAATATGCACATAAGTCACAATGATGTATAAGGCAACCTTACAGCACGTTTGCTTTGAAAATGACCCTATCAAAACTATATGGAGTGTTTGGGGGAAAATGTACATGGATACTTTTGAAAATCCAAAAGTATCCATGGTTAAGTTCAAGCCACTATCCATCCCTGTGTTCTGAAGTACCTCTGTTCAGTCTGGGTAAATTTACGTGCATACAGAACATACGTTCATCCACAGATTGGGCAGCCAGTTTTATAATAAGCTATTTCTGAAAATAACTCACAGTTCTACTCACAGAAATGCTTTGAAAATTACCCTCTTGATGACTAAGGGATGGGGCATTACTGATGTACAACTTTAATGGCTTTTAGCTGTTTTTTTCTGAAATACTCCTATCCTCTGTAATGGGGCTTTGACGTCCCCTGCTTTAACTGCTACTCAACTCGTTTTTTATGTCTTGTTTCTTTATTTGAGCTTAGTTTTTACCCAGTAATCCAGAGAAAACATTGCTTACAAACTTTAAAAACATAAAGTACAATAATGATACATACTATACATACACTGTTGCGGTCTGCACCGCTTCCCCTCTCTTCCCCGTGACCAGCGCCTACCTCCGCGTCTGGGGACGCCGCACTCCGCGGTCTCCAGGACCCAAGGACGCGCTCAGTTCCATGTGGCATCCGCCATTTGCCTGTCTCTCTCACCGCGGCCTCACGCGCGCGCGAGTACGGCTACTTTGAGCGCCCAGAACCCGGAAGTCAAGCCCCGCCTGCGCTGATGACGTCACGCTCCGAGACAGATATAACCAGCGTCCGGATGTTCCCTCATCGCCTTGCAACGAGGTTCACTACAGTCTTGTAGTTCTGAGTAGCGCTTCGTCTTGCTGTGTTCCTGCCGCTGACCTTGGAGTTCCTGACTATGCTCTGCCTGCTGCCTGCCTCGACCCCGGTTCGTCCCTGACTACGCTTTGCCTGCTGCCTGCCTCGACCCTGGTTCGTCCCTGACTACGCTCTGCCTGCTGCCTGCCTTGACCCGGTTCTTCCCTAACTACGCTCTGCCTGCTGCCTGCCACGACCCGGTTCTTCCCTGACAACGCTCTGCCTGCTGCCTGCCTCGACCCCGGTTCGTCCCTGACCACGCTCTGTTGCCGCCTGCCTTTGATCCCGGCTCGTCTCTGTTCCTGCTTCAGCCTTCAGCCTTGCCTTCACCTGCTGGCTGCGGACCCCACTCCAGGTTTCTACTTGCTCCTACTCACGACTGCTCATTTAGAGACTCTATTATCTTTGGACTTCCTGGTTCTCTATTGCTGGACTCTCTCTCTCTAGTACCCAAGTCCCAAAGTGCCAGAACCCTACGGGCCCCTCCTGGGGGGTTTTGGGTACCCGGGTGAAAATCTTGTGCTAGACTCAATTACCATTGGACTTCCTGGTTCTCTGTTACTGGACCTAAGTCCCAAGGGGCCAGGACCCTACGGGCTCCTCCTGGGGGGTTCCTGGTTCCCGGGCAATCACCTGGTGAACACTTCTCAAATTTTCTAGTTGAAAATGGCAACTCTGCTGTTGCTAGGATTTGTGGGAGCATGGTGAATTCCAAGTCCTGTGTAACTCCAAGTCTTTTGAGCTCAGATGGAGTTTGTTGTTTTTTTGTCCATTCTTGGATGGCTATAAGTTATGTGCTTAGCTGCTTTATAGTTGTTGCATCCAGATCAAATGGTAGTACAAGCTGGACATCATCTGCATAGGCTTTTGTTAAAAATATGAACCAGCTATGTCAGTGGTTTAAGATATATGTTGAATAGCCTAGGTAGTGGTGACAGTATGAAACCTTGGGGACCTCATAGTCCAGGGTTGTCATTGACATGTATAGTTTAAAATTGTCCATCTAACAGAAAGGTATTGAACCAGGTTAGGACCTTTATGCTTAGAATGGTTTCTGTTAATTGGGATAGTAAGATATTATGATCTATGGTGTTAAACATTGCTGCCTGACTTCTATCACAATGTCTCAGAAGATCATCCAGAAGATTGACTAGCACTGTTCCTATTCCATGATCTTTTCTGAATCTGGATTGATTTGAGTCCAGCTAGTCTTTTTCTGCGAGCCAGTCATTCAGTTCCGCTCTTATTGACTGTTCTATTAATTTCCCCTAGAATATGGATATTGGACATCAGGAGGTAATTTTCAGGTTTATCTGGATCCAGATTTGTATTGTTTATTAGTGGCTGCACTACAGCTTATTTTAGATTTGTAGGAAGTAGGCTCTCAGTGAGAGAGGAATTCACAATTTTGGATGGCCCAGGTTGTGAGGGTCTTACTTTCCTGCTTTAACAAATTGGATAGGTCTGGATCCAAGATGCAGATTGTTGGACGTAATGCTGCCAGTCTTTCTGAGACCTTCTTCCATCATTGGGATAAATGTCAATGATTCCCATATCTTTTGCTTTTTCTGTGGGGGTCCATTAAATCTTTTTCTAAGTTTTTTTTTATCTTAGATATGGTTGTATGATATGTTGTCATGTGTAGTTTGCATTTGAGTATGTCCTGTTTGAGAAGCATCATTTCTTTTACCAGTTTGGTTAGATTTTGTGCGGGTGAGATGCTATTTTCAGGGGGGTCAATATAGACCACTAGGAGCCCTATCAGATTTTCATCTCTTAGTTTCACTAGTAGGCATTCTGATTTTGCTACCTGCAGGAGTGGGATTTGGAGCATCTTGATAGTGTTTTGGGATAAAATTGTTACTCCTCCTATATATTGTTCTTGGTTCATGTTTATTAATAATGGAAAAACCTTCTGGGCATAATTCATTTAGTGAGACTCCATCTCCCTCATCTAGCCATGTTTTAGTTACATCTTGATGTAGTTCATAATAATGTCTGCAATCTTTGGGTATTTTTTGTTTACTGATATTCATTAGACCGATGTATGCACATAGCATGTGTGAGGAGCTGTTTTCTAGGTAGTTGCTTCAGTGTTGATGGGCAATTAATGTATCTCTTTGCTTTTGTACTTTGCTTTTTATTTTGTATGGGATGTCAATAATTTCTAGGGGTGTGCATTCGTTTTGAACGCATATGTAAAACGCAACTTTTTTTTTTTTAACTTAAAAAAGTGATGAGGCGCAACGATCGCGATTTCCAACTTATTCAACATAGCTATGTTGAATACGTCGAACCTAAATAAACACTTAAACCCCCCACCCTCCTGACCCCCCAAGACTTACCAAAACTCCCTGGTGGTCCAGCGGGGAGTCAGGAAGCCATTCCTGTATTCCTTTGCGAGGAGCACGTGATGTCGGCGTCACTCCGACGTGACGCGGACGTCACGTGATTCACCGCGCCTCCGCTCCGGGACCCCCGCTGGACCCAACCGGAACTTTTGGCCAGCTTGGGGGGGTCAGGAGGCCCCCCCAAGCTGGGGGGGCCTCCTGACCCCCCCAGCTTGGGGGGGAATGAAAGGCACTGCATGCTGCTGAATTTCCCGGTTAAGTTAGCCAAATAGGTGTATCCGGCTAACTTATCTAGTCACTCAGCAACTGAATATGGACCCCTATATTTCTTGGAAGTAAAATAAAATCAGAATGCAGAGCTCTAAATGATTTTGTTAGATTTAACTGCCAACTGAATTATTAAAGACATTTCAAGTGCTGTGGCTTTAAAGTGCATACAGGCCAATCTTAATTCATTACTTAATTTAAGAAATTAACATTGTGTGCTGCCCTTATTTAATTATTAATTTCTTACAGAAATCCTATTCATAATTTGCTTGATGCTCTTTGATTTAATTTAGCATCCATTAGAGATATTTTATATAGAACTAACATGAAGTCAATTGACAGACAAAAATAGGTTTGGGAATTTGGCCTAGCTGTACCAAAACAAAAGTTTGGCTTTGCTCTTAAAGACAGTAGGGCCTGATTCACCTAAGAGTCAAATATTTAGAGGATTCAGGAATCTAACTTTAGAAGCTAGGGCATGTGGTACTGTGAGTGGTTTTAGGGGAACCAGAGGACAGATTCAGGCTGGTCTTTGGCAGAAATCTTGCATTAATTTCTTTATTAGTGATAAGAAAGAAAAAAAAAAAAGCAGTTCTGCTATTCTTTGCAGTTCAACAATACAAATGTAGTATTACACAGTTCAGCAGCACTCTCTTTCTCTGGCTTCCTTCTTTCCTGTGGGCCTCCTGTTCCCTCCGCTAGTTATACACCTTCCCAGGAACCACCATCCAGACCAGGATTCCCTGCTGTTTTAAGCTTAAGGTGGACCGGACCAGATCTCTGGATCTAGTCCTTCAAAATTTAGGGGGGGGGGGGGGGGGGGGATTTCTCCTGTATCACAGTGCCCAAAATCAGCCCCTTTGAAAACTGACTGAGGGACCTAAATTTAGGAACCTAATTTCACCAGCTACCTAAAATGTGGGTGGCTACAGTGGCGGAGTTAGTGCAGGGAAAAAAGTTAGGTGCTTGGCACTGTTTTTCAGCACTATAAAATCAGAATTAGGAATATAAATTACAGGCCTAAGTTTTGGAAATTTACAGGGTCATTCTTATTCTGCGATGTGCCGGTATCGTGATGGTATTATTATAATTAAGGGAAGGGGAGGAATGCAGGCATAGTTTAGGCGGATTTATCTCCCAGCAGCGCTACGGGCGATAATGTTTTTCACATTGTCGGCGGCAGCACTGCAGGGAATAACTACACCATTTCCCTTGGCCCTATGGGGACGATAGTGTGCGGCACAGCCACACTGCGGCGGATGAAACCGCACCACCGCGATGCAGCCAACTGCCCACTTTCGACCCCCGTTCCTTTTTTTCACACCTTATCATTCTGCTATAATTATAACAGAATGATAAATCTAAGGGAAAGTTTTGAGTTCCTAGATTTAGGGAATTTTCAGCTGAAAGCTCCTAGAATCTGCTGAAAATCATCTTTGATTTAGGATCTTAATTTAGTTACTGTGCATTTTTTTATTGATCCCTAAAGCTTTGAACCCATTCTGTGTCTTAAAGGAAAAAGATTAGTGAATTAGACTCTGATATTGACATAAACATTTGATACATTTGAATTTAAAGTCTCTTTATGGCTAGAAGGCAGGGGGTTTTACAGTGCAATGGTTTCTTTATGGAGCATTACTTTCTCAAACTGTGCAATCCAACAATCATTAGGAAAATGCATTCATTTGAAATGAATGGGTAAAATGCAATAAATGAGCCCATTTTCTTTCATTTGTGGACCCCTAAAATAAATGGAGGGTGCCCGTGAATTTAAACAAAAATTGTTCTCTCATAAATTTATGTTCCCCGTTCAGGTCTATGGGCCATTCAAGTCTTTGAGCCATAGACTTGAATGGATCTATGAACAAACAAATAACAGGTGCACGGTATAATTGGTAACTATTGCTACTAGGTCTTGCTTGTGTGACATGCCAGCCTCCTGAGAGCTTAAATGGGAAAAGTTGGCAAAGAGACCGGATGAAGGACAAATCATGGTGAAGCATCTTTTTAACTAGCCTATAGCTAACATCTGGATCAATCGACGCTGATGTATTCTCACTGAAAGATCTGAGCATGTGTTAAGAAATTTCATTTGTTCTCTTTAATTTAGCAGATAAAGATCTCTTCTTAGAAGCTCTCTGAGAGTTAAAAAAAAGCTTTGAAAAAGTAGGCTTTAAGGGCTTTTTCTGATATCTATTTCAGTCAGTGGTCTTACGGTGACAAAAAAACAGAGAGTGTAACTACTTTCTGTGATCACTGGGCAGGAATGAAGTGAAGTTTGAAGCAGTAGCAGTGATTTTTCTGCTTATCTTCAGGCAGATTGTTTGTAAATGGGATAATTGATTGGTTGGATGATGATTTGTAAATTGTTTCGTTATTGTGCTGTTGTTATGATATTATTTGTGAGTCACTTGTGTTTAGAATGTGATACACTAGCTTATATAGGTAGGAGGGAAATGCAATTAATAATAATAATAATAATAATAATAATAATAATAATAATACTATTCCCATGAACATACAATTGCAGAAACATCTTAGTGCAGCTGACCCCCTAGTCCTTAAATGCTAAGAAGAATTGAATAGTTGAAGAAGTCACAACTGAGAGCTGCTAGCGGTCAGTGGAACTTCCTGATATTCTTCAGCAGATGCACTTGGGGAATAATGCAACTTTTTAGGAGGTAAAATTTTAAAGCATTTAAAATTAGACACTCATCAAAAAGTTTGATAGCTGGATTTTAAATCCAGCCCACTATCTATAACTTACTGAAAAAATACAAACCCAAAAAATTCTCAGGAAACTTTCAGAGTCGAAGAGTGGTTCATAGACTTTGGAAATTTCTTAAAAAATGTAGCCAGACCCCCATTTGGGTTGTTAACTTCATCCAGTGAGTGAGGTATGCTGGTGTTCATGGGTGACAAAAACCACAGCAGAAAAAAACACAAAAAATCAATTGCCAACAACCAGTAGGCACTCCACTCATGATCAATTCACTACCGATAATAAGAGGAAAAATAATATAGCAGGAGACCAACAGAAAAGGTTTACTTTAGTTTAAAAATAAGTATCCAAGCAAGATTAGTGAAGATAAGAAAGAACACCAAAAACGTGTGTTCAGAAAATCATAGTCTCCTTGTCCATTTTGCTCCTTCAGGTTGGTCTCCTCCCTGTTGCACTACCATCCTTCCTTAACAACCCTTCCTCTTGGAGGGTAGAGAAACATTACTGGAACTGCAGCATAAACTGGGCAGAAGATAGAATAATCCCCCAAGTTCAAAAACAGACTCCAGTATCCACACGGGTCTGAGAAAAATTCTGGAGTAAGTCCAAAACTATCAAGGTCTTCCAAATTTGCTTCACCCTTGCCTTTGACTTGCAGCTTGGGAAAAAAAAAATCAATGGCCTAATCCTTCTGGATACGGTGGGGGGGGGGGGGGCCCTTCCTTCCTTCCTTCCTTCCAGAATGGTCAGAAATCCACCAAAACTGTAGTAATCCACAATAAAATCCTTCCCCCCCCCTTATGATCAAAAATAACCCCATGGGGTGAGGCTATGACGATCAGCAAAAATTCCACTCCGACTTCTTTCTCTCCAGTCAGATGCAGAAGTCATCCCACTTCAGCTGGGCATAGGGCAAGCGACCCACCCAGGCTCTCTCTCCCTCAGGCAAGGAGGTTGCCTCCTAAAACTGAGATCAAGTGCAAAAAGTAGAAAAGTCTTCTCTTTACCAAACTCAGTCTCTCTCGCACTTCCGTCCCTCTCTTTGCCAGGCTAAAGGGGCCTAGCCAGGAACCTCCTCACAGCAGCAGCTCTAAACCCTCCCCAACACCCTCTCTCTCTGTCTCCTTCCCTCTGAATTCTCAGCATGCTCCAGGGGGATTTATAACCCAGTGAAGCCTCCCGCAAAAAGACGGAGCAAAAGCTAGGGAAGGATTTCAAAAAGCAAAAACCTTCTTCCATGCCCATACCGGAATAATATCTAGTTAGTGACTCCTTTGGGGGAGAAAAACAGGCCAAGGTCACACAAATTTCCCAGAAAATGTTTTTTTCAGATTGCAAATGTAGAAACTCTTGGAAATAATTAGACAGTGGGATAATTATAATTGTGATTTTTCAGCCTTTTGTTTACTACAAATCCTGCAAAAGCTGTTGCTATGCTTATGGCAGAATAATATTAATGTATTTCATGATTTAATATATTTTGCAGTTTATTTTGCTTATATGATTGTTAAAACTGTACACCTATTATGGTGTATTTTTTTTGTTGTGATCCACAGGGACAGTAACTTTCAAACCAGCGAGTGGGCACCCAGATATGCAGCCATTTTATAAGGAGTGCATATATGTGCACATGTTATAAAATAGACTGGCTGCGCACACATGTGTGCAGAATTTTAAGTGTGTGTGTGCCCAGGTACGTAAATCCAGTATATGGGTCGCGCCTGAGAAACGCCTATTTTAAAAGCTACAAATTATTAGGGATGTGAATCGTTTTAGGACGATTAAAATTATCGTCCGATAATTTTAATATCGTCTTAAACCGTTATGGAACACAATACAATACAGATTCTAACGATTTATCGTTATAAATCGTTAGAATCGTGAGCCGGCACACTAAAACCCCCTAAAACCCACCCCCGACCCTTTAAATTAAATCCCCCACCCTCCCGAACCCCCCCCCAAATAACTTAAATAACCTGCGGGTCCAGCGGCGGTCCGGAACGGCAGCGGTACGGAACGGGCTCCTGCTCTGAATCTTGTCGTCTTCAGCCAGCGCCATTTTCCAAAATGGCGCCGAAAAATGGCGGCGGCCATAGACGAAAAAGATTGGACGGCAGGAGGTCCTTCCGGACCCCCGCTGGACTTTTGGCAAGTCTCGTGGGGGTCAGGAGGCCCCCCACAAGCTGGCCAAAAGTTCCTGGAGGTCCAGCGGGGGTCAGGGAGCGATTTCCCGCCGCGAATCGTTTTCGTACGGAAAATGGCGCCGGCAGGAGATCGACTGCAGGAGGTCATTCAGCGAGGGTTCCGGCGCCTCGCTGAACGACCTCCTGCAGTCGATCTCCTGCCGGCGCCATTTTCCGTACGAAAACGATTCGCGGCGGGAAATCGCTCCCTGACCCCCGCTGGACCTCCAGGAACTTTTGGCCAGCTTGTGGGGGGCCTCCTGACCCCCACGAGACTTGCCAAAAGTCCAGCGGGGGTCCGGAAGGACCTCCTGCCGTCCAATCTTTTTCGTCTATGGCTGCCGCCATTTTTCGGCGCCATTTGGAAAATGGCGCCGGCTGAAGACGACAAGATTCAGAGCAGGAGCCCGTTCCGGACCGCTGCCGTTCCGGACCGCCGCTGGACCCGCAGGTTATTTAAGTTATTTGGGGGGGGGGTTCGGGAGGGTGGGGGATTTAATTTAAAGGGTCGGGGGTGGGTTTTAGGGGGTTTTAATGTGCCGGTTTTTCGATTTTTCGATTTTTCACGATTTTTAACGATTTTTCACGATATTTTACCCCCCCAAACGGCAACAATACGATTCCCTCCCCCTCCCAGCCGAAATCGATCGTTAAGACGATCGAGGACACGATTCACATCCCTACAAATTATGCATGTATATGCGTGTGTGTGAGTAAAAAAATAAAAGGGGGTGGAGTTTGGGCATGTTAAGGGCATTCCAGGGTATGGGCAAGATTTAAGTGCACAAATCCATATTTTAAATCCAGTGGCCACAGCATTGAGGTGGGCTGTTAGCCACACATGTTTACTTCTGCTCTTGATGATGTGTAAGTCTGCATAAATCTCTTTTTAGGCCTAAAACAACTGGATGAGGAGTCTGAGTATACTGGAGAGAGTAGAGGCTGAAGAACCAGAGGGTCTGGATGACCTCGAGATGGACTGGGCAAACTTGTGGACTAATTGGTAAAACTGGGAATGTCCTTCGTGCGACCCTGTTTTAAAATCCACTTACCTGCACATGTTAAAGCTAATAAATTCCTAAGAAATTTTGCGCTCCACGGCCAGGCCTGCTCACCTTTCTCGTCCATCCACGAGTGCCGGGCTCTCCTCCTCTGCAGCCAGTTCGCGGCGTACCTGGCTCCCCTGTTCTCAGTCCTCCATCCAGGCCTCACGGCAGGGCTCGGTGTCCTCCATGGTGTTGTCCCCGCCCCTAGGCGCGCACGTGGACCGCTCAGCCTCTTAAAGGGCCGGGGCAGATCCCAGCTCTGCGGCACGCCCTGATTGAAGGCAGTACAAAAGGAAGTGCTCAGATGCCACTTCCTTGCCTTGGCAATCGGGTCATCCACTCCGGTGTAATCTAGTTTGCCTGTTCCAGTGTCTCCTGTTCCAGCATTTCCTGTGTCTCCTGTTCCAGCGTCTCCTGTGTCTCCTGTTCAGCGTCTCCTGTTCCAGTGTCTCCTGTGTCTCCTGTTCCAGCGTCTTCTGTTCCTTCGTCTCTCCATCCCTGGTAGTACCCTTCGGACTGATCTCATGGTACTGACTTTTGCTGGCTTCTGACTACTTCTGATTGCTGCCCGGACTTGACCTCTGCCTGACCTGACTACTCTTGATCGCTACCTGGAACCTGACCTCTGCCTGACCTGACTACTCCTGGATTGACTACAGGTATTGACCCCTGCTTTGGCTGACTAGTCTGGACTGATACTCTGGCCTAGATCCTCGCTATCCACTCAGACACTCTCTTCTGGCTTCCTGCGATCTCTGGACATTCCTACCTGGACATTGACCGCGCATCCTTGTTCGTGGTGGGCACTCTCCTGCGCTTCCTCTCTAGGAGACCTTGCGAGACCCGCCTAAGACCAAGCAGCCCGGGTAACCAAGGGCTCATCCTGAGGGAATCCTGGGGTGCTATTGGTGAAGCTCCAGCTAGCCTGTTTCTTCCTGTGCTCCGCCTCCTGGTAGCAGGTGCTCTCCGGGTCTGACTGGAGGGCCATACCAATCCTGCACTAGGCCAAGGGTCCACCTCCAGTGCAACAAGAAAGATATGCAAAAGATGTTTGCTCAAGTAACCACTTAAAATTAGGAGCATGCATACATGTGGTAGGCATATTTTAAACCACACGTGCATGCACTCATGCACCCAAATGTGCATGTATGGGTGCCTACGTGCTCATTTTAAAATTAACATCAGTGGGAGTACTTGTCTCTATCCGAGGCAATCTATTTTTACTTCCTTCTTTGTACTCCATCATCCTAGGTAGTAGATTATGCAAGATCCCCACTTAGTTTCCTCCATCACACATCTCTCCCATGCCTAACCCATGTGGGTGACTAATATATGTTATTTTCCTGCTGTAAAACTATTTTCTTCCAAGTAGTTCAGGTTTGGCATCTCACCCTATACTGTACCATATGATGTATTGTGTGTATAAGAAAAGCTACCTCTAGAGACTGAAGGAGTAGTCAGTCTGAGAGGAAGCTGGTGTAAAGAAAGATTTAGAGAACACAAGTTATTTACAGACAATTTTATTAGTGCCCATCTTGAGCAAGTGTATCTGAGTAGTTTTTATTTGTAGATCTCAGCTCTAGAAGATGTCAGAGGAATCTGGAGGGATCACAGAGAATGCTGGCATGTAGATGTATTTTTATATTCTGATATCTGCATCATTATATATGTTCTGAATCAGCTACTGTATATGAGTATTGATGTTACAAAATCTACCTGTTTCTGCTAAGATTTATTTCAGAAATGTCAAACTTAAGGCTTGAGGGCTGAAAATACATTAGCAAGTTCCTTCATCTGTAGGCCTGGATTTGTCAATAAACATATCTGGGAACTCTCTAGATTTGGCCTGGAGACTCTGGAATTCTGAACAAATCGCCTAGCCTCCTGTCTAATACGTGAAAACTCTAGGTGCCCTGCTGCATAAGGCCAGAAGAAAAAACAGCTGGAGCAGCACAGGCCCGAAGGTAGAGGAGGGTTAGCACAAACGCTGCAAGGGAATGAGGAGAAGTGTGGGCCACATAAGAGGAGTGAGATGAGCAGGAGCATAGTGCCCCGCCTCCCCCATGAGGAAAAGAAAACTGCAGATGCAGGAAGAGCAGCAGCGTCGGGTCACGCACAGGAAATGAAACAATGGCAGCGTGGGCCTGATGCTGTAGAAGAGGAGGAAGTGGAACAATTGTCTCTTGAGCCTGAGGAAAAAGGCGGCTTTTGTGGCTAAATGGGGATGAAGGTGAGAAGAGAGAAGGACTATGCATGTATGTATATGAGTGCATGTATGTGTGGAAGAGGGTGAGAAGTGCATGAGTGTGTGTGGAAAAGGGAGAGAAGAGTGTGTGCATGTGTGTGTGAGTGCAGGAATGTGTATGGAAGAGGGAAAGAAATGAATGAGTATGCATGTGTGTGTGTGTGTGTGTGTGTAAAAGGGAGAAGAGTATGCATGCGTGTGTGAGTATATGTGTGTGGAAGAGGAAAAGAAGTGTGTGTGAGAATGAGCATATTGGTGTGTATAAGAGTGTGAGTATACATGTGAGTGTGCTAGTGTGTGAAATAGAAAGTTTGTGCACATGCTGGTACCAGGCCCCCTCCCCCACCCACCAGCCTGCGATGATCTCAGAGAAAGAGAAAATCAAACGTTCCCAGGTATGTCAATAGGCACACTAGGCCTGTGCCTAGGGCAGTAAAAATCTGGGGGGCAGCAGGTTGTCTGAAGATGTACTGCTTTCCAGCTGCGCTCAGTCTCAATCAGTAGAGAAGAGCCCTTGGTTTCCTTATCCAGACTATCCCCTCCCATGTAGCCTGCAGGGAACAAGATATAGGAGAGGTAAATCTGGGAGATTAGAAAGGGGATATAAGGTGGATCAAGACTGAAGAACCATAGGAACATCTCCCCTTTCACCATCCCTATCAATGCAATTCAGATCCTCTTTTGCTTGACTTTGGATTCTATTCCACAGATCCTGGAATCTCCCTTCCTCCCCAGATCCTGGAACCCATTCTCATCCCTTACTCCTTTCTCTCCTTACTCAATCCCAGAACCTCTCTCCCTCTTCCCCTATCTCAGATTCCTGAATTCCCCCTTTTCCTCAGATGTCTCCATCTTCCATTCTCTTCATCCATGGTATTCATCCATTACCCCCATATATCTTAATCCAAGTTAATTCTCTTCATCCATGGTATTCATCCATTACCCCCATATATCTTAATCCAAGTTAATTCGACCTGTTCATTGTAAGACATTTACTTGTCATTGTTGTTATTGTTTAAAATGTAAACCGAATTGATCAATAATTTTGTTATTGGAAAGTCGGTATAGAAAAATGCTAAATAAATAAATAAATAAATAAAATAAATGGTCTTTTCTTGCTCTCCTCCCCACATCCCTGGTCCTCTTTCCCTCTCATAATCCTCTCTAAGTAACTCTCACCTTCTCTTCTCCCAATTCCTGATCCTCTCCCTCTTCTCCTCTCTCTATGCTTGAGATCTCATTGCTCTACTGATGCTTCACATCACCTAATAAAAAACATTATGCAGACACAAGCAAGGTTGAAGAATTATTTCAATTTATAATATAAAAGATGGAAATATTTTTCAATGTGCTTCAGAATTTTCTTGTTTTGCCACATAATCTAACTGTGAGCTGCTGCAGGAAAATGTGGGGCTGTATCTTAGACCTTCTGTTCCCTGTTGTCTTACCTTATGGTGCTGGTGGTACTGTGGAGGGGGGCGGGGGGAAGAGGTTGGTGCCACAGCACCAATAGTGCCTAGGGGTGGCAAAACAAATCCGTCACTGTTCATCTGGCCCATTGAGCCTTACCACAGCCACTTCCTGCCTGCTAAACAACTGATGATGGCAGAAGCTTCAGAAGTGTTCCCTTCACCATCTATGTCTCTCTCTGGTCCCTCTCCAAGCACTACTCATGGTGGCTGGAGCTATAATAAGGCTCCCCTGCCTCTGCCCCAGTGCAACACATTATTTCCAGGTTTGCCACGGGGCAGCTAGCAGCTTCAATCTTTGGTCCCCTCCTCCTGGCAGGCCATAACCTGGGAAGATTTACAGGGCTACCAAAATGATAAGGGGAATGGAACAACTCCCCTATGAGGAAAGACTAAAGAGGTTAGGACTTTTCAGCTTGGAGAAGAGACGACTGAGGGGGGGATATGATAGAGGTGTTTAAAATCATGAGAGGTCTAGAATGGGTAGATGTGAATCGGTTATTTACTCTTTCGGATAGTAGAAAGACTAGGGGGCACTCCATGAAGTTAGCATGGGGCACATTTAAAACTAATCGGAGAAAGTTCTTTTTTACTCAACGCACAATTAAACTCTGGAATTTGTTGCCAGAGAATGTGGTTAGTGCAGTTAGTATAGCTGTGTTTAAAATAGGATTGGATAAGTTCTTGGAGGAGAAGTCCATTACCTGCTATTAAGTTCACTTAGAGAATAGCCACTGCCATTAGTAATGGTTACATGGAATAGACTTAGTTTTTGGGTACTTGCCAGGTTCTTATGGCCTGGATTGGCCACTGTTGGAAACAGGATGCTGGGCTTGATGGACCCTTGGTCTGACCCAGTATGGCATTTTCTTATGTTCTTATGTTGTACTCCCATCGCCTCTCCTCAGACCAGCATGGCCCCTTAACATGGCCTGTCATGGACTACAGCCATGAAAATGACTGTAAATCCTGAGTTTCTTAGAAAAAGCAGTTCTATCACAATTAGAGAGCCACCTAAAATACAACAATGTATTATACCCAAACCAATTCGGATTCAGAAAAAATTGCTCAATAGAAACCGTTCTCATTTCTTTAACTGACCCTGTTCTATAGGGCTTTGACAACAATGCATCATAAATCCTGGTACTAATAGATTTAACAGCATCATTCGACACAGTTGATCATACCCTACTATGCCACCAACTGAGAGAAATTGTAATAGGCGGAAATGTTAACAAATGGTTTTCTTCCTTCCTAAAAGATAGGACATTCCAAGTCAAATTAGGTAATCAAATTTCAGACACTTTCCCGATAGATACAGGCATCCCCCAAGGCTCAGCACTCTCGGCCACTGTGTTCAACATCTATCTGCTGCCTATATGCGCATTACTAGCAAATCTAGGAATCAACTTCTTCCTATATGCAGTTGACATACAATTCCTCATCCCTTTCAACAAAACATTCAAAAAAACTGCAGTGTCCCTTTCAACATACATGAAGGCCATACAACAAAAACATTTTCAACTGAAACTAACTCTAAACCCAAAAAAATGGAAATAGAGACAACATGATAATCAAACTGCCAACCCTAAACCTAGGTATTACCAATATTACTCCATCAGATGAAGTACAAGACCAAGGAATTCAGATTGAGAAGAACTTCACTATGAAAAAGTATATAAGCAAATTAATCAAAACAGGATTCTCCAAGTTGAGAATATTACATTGACTAAAACCATTGGGGCGGATTTTCAGAGCCCTGCTCGCGTAAATCCGCCCAAAACCAGGCAGATTTACGCGAGCAGGGCCCTGCGCGCCGGTAAGCCTATTTTACATAGGCCTACCGGCGCGCGCAGAGCCCCGGGACTCGCGTAAGTCCCGGGGTTTTCGGAGGGGGCGTGTCGGGGGCGTGTCGGGGGGCGTGTCGGGGGCGGTCCCGGTCGTCGTGGCGTTTTCGGGGCGTGTCGGCAGCGTTTTGGGGGTGGGTACGGGGGCGTGGCTACGGCCTGGGGCGGTCCGGGGGCGTGGCCGCGCCCTCCGTACCCGCCCCCAGGTCGCGGCCCGGTGCGCAGGAGGCCTGCTGGCACGCGGGGATTTACGCCTCCCTCTGGGAGGCGTAAATCCCCCAACAAAGGTAAGGGGGGGCTATAGACAGGGCTGGGCGGGTGGGTTAGGTAGAGGAAGGGAGGGGAAGGTGAGGGGAGGGTGTTAGAGGATTCCCTCCGAGGCCGCTCTGATTTCGGAGCGGCCTCGGAGGGAACGGGGGTAGGCTGTGCGGCTCGGCGCGTGCCGGCTATACAAAATCCATAGCCTTGCGCGCGCCGATCCAGGTTTTTTAGTAGATACGCGTGGCTCCGCGCGTATCAACTAAAATCCAGCGAACTTTTGTTTGCGCCTGAGCGCAAACAAAAGTAGGCCTATTCGCGCTCCTTTTAAAATCCGCCCCTCTGTTAATAATACAAGACTTCCATACTGTCTTACAAACACTTATATTTTCAAACTTAGACTACTACAATTCCCTTTTACTAGGCCTCCCCTCAAGTCTACTAAAACCACTACAGTTACTTCAAAATGCATCTGCAAGACCCTTACTAGGGACAAGGAAATTTGAACACATCATCCCCTCGCTGATACACTGCACTGGCTTCCTATACAATCCAGAATTCATTATAAAGTGCTATCCTTAATTTTCAATATCATCAACAATATTGATCCGTGCTTGTTAGTAGTTCACTTCAACCCTACACACCAAAGAGAGACTTAAGATCACAAAACAAAGGACTTCTAATGTACCCTCCATTCGGAATACACACCTAATGCAAATAAGAGACAAATGTTTTCAATAGCAATCCCCAAGCTGTGGAACTCACTTCCAGAGCCATTATGTGAGATAACTGAAAGAAAGAGTTTCAAGCATGAACTGAAAACATGGCTCTATTGAAGGGCATATGATTTAAAGTAAAATGCCAATATGCTGATAATTGCAACAACAGTACCAGAGATAATGCTAGTCAAGCAAGCAATATATAATGAATGATATAAAGGGTATTGCTAGGAGAATTAGAACCTGTATTTACTGTTGAGTTGACCTAGAAAAAGTATCAATATGAACTAAATTATATAGTAGCTACTTTGATATCCTAGAATATGTATGACTATGAACTAGAATATGGACTTGTTATGGGGTTAAATTAGAAGGTGAATGTTGACACAAAGCATATGATCATAGACCATGAATATGAATGCTGATATATGAATACTGATACTGTAAACCATTGTGATCTTCTTCTGGAATGACAGTATATGAGATATGGTTGGTATGGACTCGGTTTTGTTGTTAAAAGGCAAGCACTGTCATGTCCAGTGGGAAAAGTGTCACTTGCCCTTGAAAAATGACTTTCATGACAAAATGTATTGAGTGCTTAAAATAAAGGAAGGCTTTACATCTTTATAGGAGAGAATTTATTCCAACTAATTTTCTTTTCTTTTGTAACCATACAAAAATATTAAAATGTCAAAATTGCTCCAATAGCAAATAATGGGAACTCTACAGCTGTATCAGTGCTTTAGCTCAGAGTTATTCCTGCCTCTCACTGCAGTAAATATATATTCATTTCCGAGGACTGATAGATGTGCAGATTGGAGGTGACTAAAGGTGACATTTATATTTGAGAGAACAGGTAATTCTGGGCACTTAGGTTCGCAAAGATGGGAATGTTAATGGAATCTCTATGGCAACTTCTCCTCCTGTATGCTCCAAATATTTCTTCTCAGGCCATGACAAATATTTTGTTTCTTAGCCAACTAACTTCCAAATATCAGCTTACAGGACAGTTGCTATTGTGTGGTGTTTCTATTTGTTCTCTAGAGATCAAATAACATTTTGGTCAATTAAGCCCAAAATGATTAAACCACTTACCATATTCCTTTCTTACTCTAAGAGTGTTAATTAATTATAGAACTGTATAGTTTATTAGGTATTAACGCTAATATAATTACCTTCCTATAGTTAGAGAATGATCATTTATTTTAGCTAGGAGGCTGCAGCATGGCTGAGCTGCTGTTACAGTATGTGAAGAATAAATAATTGTAAGCATCCTGGTTTTTAAAAAGCAGTTTTTCATGTATGTTTTTATGTTATATGTTTTATTTGTATTTACCCTATCAGGCAATCTCATATATACCACGGAGGCGGTATATAAATGTTTAAATCTAAAATTAATACATATGAGATCATTGGAAATGGTTAAAGCTTGGAAGTCATATAAAAGGACAAATGCTCACAAAAGAAAATCATATTCACACTCATGTAATTAATCATTTATTATATGATAGAATGCTAAATTGAGTTATTGATTAAGGCTTATTTTGAAACTCATTTATTTCTGAGATGCATGGTTAAGTTAATCCCCAAAGGGTGTTAACTGATGGTTTCTTTTAAACCAGCCTTTCAAGCAATATTTAAGTATGCAAGTATGCTATTGGAATATGTAGAAATTCCAATATTATATAACATAAAATTCATGGTTATATCGCAGATCTTGGTTAAATATTCTGCTATTACCTTTGTAATATAACACTCTGCTCAAAGTGCAATATGTTCCAATTAATATTTTAATTGCACGCGTAACAATAATAGTGTGAATTTCTACAGCACTTTCTGGAACCTCCAACACATTTTACAATGTAATATTTCTTTAATATTTTATCTTTATCGTGAAAAGCCTGGCTACCAGCTTTTAATTGCTGACCTGTTCGATAACTTCCAAAGGAAGGAGAGGAGAGGGAACATTGTTATTAGCAGCACACAATTAGTTTATTCAGTGTAAAAGAAACTCTTCCTAATTTTTCTAAGAATCACTGCCAAGTCATAGAATTTTTATATAACACATTTTAACTTTATTCATGGGGTGTGTCTTGGGGGTGTCAGTATAAAAAAATAGATCAAAGGTGGAAAACACTCTGAATTCCTTTCCATTCCAAGAATGAGAGATGCCCGCCTTCAAAAGACCCGTCAACAAGCATTTTCTGTACTGGGTCCAGTTCTTTGGCATGGCCTTCCCTCTGGGTTGTGACAAATGCAGGACTATGTACTCTTTCAGAAAAAGCTGAAGGCTCATTAATATTGGGAGGCCTTTTCCATTTAGCGCACTTTGTACGTGATTATTACCAAGCGCATGCTGTGTGTCTGTTCATTGTTTAGGTCTATGTAATGTTTGATGTTTTATTATGATGATTATTATTATTATATATGTTTTATAGTAATCTACTTGGCACAATTGTTCTTCTATAAGTGTAATATAAAAAAGTTTAAATAAATAAATAAAATAAATATCACTGACATTTGGTGAGATCCTAACATGCAGCCCGTCTTTGATCAGCTACTCTCCACTAGGCTTCAGTGTTGCGCTCGAGGGCCTTGGCAAGGTGTTACACACAAGAAGCCTTGGCAACCTGGAGCGCTGGGATGAGTAGGGTATGCCCTTGGACCTCGGCGAACCAGGAGAAGGGTTTCCAAGGAAGCGCCGAGGCAGGTGAGACAAAGTCCCATCTGGGCTAAGACCGGAAGCACAGGCCCCCGTCGACCTGCACAGCCTTAGGGAGGCCAACCACGCAGGGTTGGTCTTTAAGTAGTCCTCTGACCACTCCAAGCCCTTTCGGACCTGTCCCTGGGTAATGGCAGAAGCAGCAGGCCGGACAGGAGGCGAAGGTGGAAGAGGACATCTGGCATGAGTGGACACTGGAGACAGAGGTGCTGAGGAGACAAAGACTCAGGATTCTGGAGAATACAAAGACTCAGGATACAGGCATAGATGAAGACTCTGGAGCTGACGATGATGAAGACGAGTTAAAACTCAGAGTGGAGGTATCCGGGCAAGGCTCAAAGCAGCACCACCTTGGACTGAGCTTCGGGAACCCGGCGTGATTGACACACCTGACAGGTGAAACTTCTGATCTGGCATGGAAGACGCAACTGAAGGTCCTTTCGAAGTTGGACTGAGGATGGCCCGCTCGGAGAACACATCCAGAACCAGGACATCCGAGGATGACAGAAGACGAGGACATCTAGACAGGCTAAAACATCAGACCTCCACGGTGAAGTCTCGGGACATCCTCTTCGGACTTCCAGGACACTCACTGAAGGGCATGAGGAAGAGCGAGGCAAGGACATCAGCGGACTCTGGACCATGGAAGGAAACTGACTAAGAATCATGGAGGAGCCTTGGCCCCGGTGGATGAAGATATCTCACCAAGCGCCCTACACACCCCAGCGGGGGTGGTCGCGGACCACTGGACCACTGCGCACCTACACAACCCAGCCAGGCTGGTCAGGGACTACGCAGGGACGGGACAGTACGGAGCTATGGCAGAAGTCTGGACAACAGGAATAACAGGAACATGGACAAAGAGGACATCAGGATACATCTGGAACAGAAGAGACAACAGGAACATCTGGCGAATGACAGGACATGATGAAGGACATCCAGAGAAGAGACCAGGAACAATGACAATGAGGAATCCCAAGATGAAGACAAGAAATGCCAGGCAGAAGCAGGAATGAGGAGTCCTTAAGGAGGACTAGCTCCTTGCAAAGGCAACTAGAGAAAGAAGCCAGGCCCTTTTTATAGGGCTGAAGAGGAGGTTCCAGCAATGATGTCATCAGGTGGGGCCAGGAGGGCTGGCCCTTTAAATATAGAAGAGAGGTGCGGTCCCCCGCCTAAGGAGGAAACAAGAAGAAGTTTCGCAGGACCATGGACAGCAGCCTCCCTGCTGCTGACGCCGAGCAAGAAGAGGAACGGGCCGCATGACAGGCCCCAACGTGGGAGGCAGCTCCCTGTTGCACGAGGGCGCTGAGGACGGCTTTCCCTGTTGTGATCTGTGGCAGCAATGGTGGTGGCCTCCAGGCGGCTACCAGACCCGACGCTGGAGCGACAGTGTCCGGGCCAAAGAAGAAGCAGCTGGGAGTGGCTCCTGCTATGCTGGGAAGTCCAGGGATGGCAGCGGCCTCCAGGCTGCAAGGTAAGCGCCTGCTTGCGGCTAGGCCCACGAGCAGGAATGCCACATTCAGTGTTTGGAGGTAAGTTTGAAATAACATTAAGAAATACAGAATGAAGGTTGTTTTCCCCAGAACGTTTACAGTGTGGTGCTACAAAATAATGCCCTCTATTCATACGTATCCATTATATCCAAAGTGACTGGTTGTGAAGCTGAAATTCTGCATTAATAGTCACAGAGAAATAAGGCAGTCAGAGAAGTCTCCAAGGGAACACATTTAAGAATGCTTGTGTAGCTTGCAGGTCCATGAGTACTCTCTATAATCTAATTTTCAAAGAAAAACTCAGGTGAAGTTTGCCATTTAAAATTTGTGGCCAGGAAACCAAAAAGTATCTGTGGACTTTATACCTGCTTTACTGCTGGTTCAGAGTATATTTGGTAAAAATGAAATCCTCGTGTATACTGTCTCTTCCCCATGCTAACCTCATCCTCAGGTCCACTTCTTTTTCCTGAGCCTATAATTATGCACTGTGAAATAGTGCGCATACGTTTGCTCATTGAGGGAAGGTCAATTTTATCTCATGGGGGATTTTCTAGAGTAACTCTTTAGTTATCCATGCAAATCCCATTGAAACCTGCCTTATAGAAATCACTGACAGAGCACCTTAACAACCATTGTAAAATCTGAACCTTACCGATACTGTATGATGCCCTGCTAGTATTTTAGACAATTCCACTCGCAGTCAAGATATATCTCAGTTTCCATTTAATGCAATCAGTCAATAGCATAGTTTCATCTTGCATCGCCAAGTGCATGTCCTTATATTTATATGCACTAACGGCCGAATTTTAAATCGACCATGCGCGCAAATATTGCCACTTACGTGTGTGGCCAGGCCAAGTCACGTGCGTAAGTGATAATACGTGTATAATTGCCGAGCCCTAAAAAGTGGGCAGGCCAGGGGGCATGGTCTGGGTGGGGAGGGATGGGGGTGAGGCGGGACGGAGGACAGCCGGGACAGCAGTAAGTAGTGAAACGAAAAAATTGGAAGTTTTGGGGACGGATTAAGGGGGTGGGGAGGAGAGGGGAAGCGGGAGGGGTATAGGTAGAGGGGTAGGGAAGTTCCCAATCTGCTCCTTAATTGGAATGGACTGGGAGGGAATGGGGGAAGGTCCGATTTCAAGGCTGCACATACGTTTACAAAATTCGACCGCACGCACAGGCACGCACGGATTATAAAATCCGGCGCGCATGTGTGTGCGGCCCATAGATTTTATATCATACTCGCGCCGGCATACGCATGTTATAAAATTGGCACATCCATGTGTGCGCGCACGTTTTAAAATCTACCCCAAAATGTGCTGAACAATGATTTGAAACATTCATTTAATATAACAACTTTTAAGTAGCAAAACAATGATTTTTGATCCCCATGCTGAATCACTTCAAAGACTATAACACTCAGAAATTCTAGTTATTTTCTTGGTATGTTTTGTTTATGGTAAAGAAAGACAGCATAAAAAAACCAAACTGAAATTGATGATGCACAATTTACCACATAATTGAATGCAGAACTGGGTTAAATAAATAAATAAACATATTCAGCATGCATGTAGTTTGGGGTGCAAATGTGCACATTTTTCTTCATGGTCATAGAGGCATACTTATTACTGGAATCTGCTGGAAAACTTTATAGAAAATCGTAAATCAAAAAGAAAAGTTCTAACCACATATTTCTTGCTCATTCCTATTTATGCACATTCCAGAAATGCTCATCTAAGAACATTTTTATTTTCCTTACTGATTTGATTCTCATACACAATATCTGATTTAAGCCTTACTAGGCTGAACCCTTCTCTATCTCTATCATATCCCACCTTAGCCGTCTCTTCTCCAAGCTGAAAAGTCCTAACCTCTTTAGTCTTTCCTCATAGAGGAGCTGGTCCATTCCCCTTATCATTTTGGTAGCCCTTCTCTGTACCTTCTCCATCGCAATTATATCTTTTTTGAGATGCGGCGACCAGAATTGTACACAGTATTCAAGGTGCGGCCTCACCATGGAGCGATACAGAGGCATTATGACATTTTCCATTTTATTCACCATTCCCTTTCTAATAATTCCCAACATTCTGTTTGCTTTTTTGACTGCCGCAGCACACTGAACCAACAATTTCAATGTGTTATTCACTATGACGCCTAGATCTCTTTCTTGGGTTGTAGCACCTAATATGGAACCCAACATTGTGTACTTATAGCATGGGGTATTTTTCCCTATATGCATCACCTTGCACTTATCCACATTCAATTTCATCTGCCATTTGGATGCCCAATTTTCTAGTCTCACAAGGTCTTCGTGCAATTTATCACAATCTGCTTGTGATTTAACTACTCTGAACAATTTTGTGTCATCTGAAAATTTGATTATCTCACTCGTATTTCTTTCCAGATCATTTATAAATATATTGAAAAGTAAGGGTCCCAATACAGATCCCTGAGGCACTCCACTGTCCACTCCCTTCCACTGAGAAAATTGTCCATTTAATCCTACTCTCTGTTTCCTGTCTTTTAGCCAGTTTGCAATCCATGAAAGGACATCGCCACCTATCCCATGACTTTTTACTTTTCCTAGAAGCCACTCATGAGGAACTTTGTCAAACGCCTTCTGAAAATCCAAGTATACTACATCTACCGATTCACCTTTATCCACATGTTTATTAACTCCTTCAAAAACGTGAAGCAGATTTGTGAGGCAAGACTTGCCCTGGGTAAAGCCATGCTGACTTTGTTCCATTAAACCATGTCTTTCTATATGTTCTGTGATTTTGATGTTTAGAACACTTTCCACTATATTTCCTGGCACTGAAGTCAGGCTAACTGGTCTGTAGTTTCCCGGATCACCCCTGGATCCCTTTTTAAATATTGGGGTTATATTTGCTATCCTCCAGTCTTCAGGTACAATGGATGATTTTAATGATAGGTTACACATTTTTACTAATAGGTCTGAAATTTCATTTTTTAGTTCCTTCAGAATTCTGGGGTATATACCATCCGGTCCAGGTGATTTACTACTCTTGAGTTTGTCAATCAGGCCTACCACTTCTTCTAGGTTCACTGTGATTTGATTCAGTCCATCTGAATCATTACCCATGAAAACCTTCTCCATTATGGGTACCTCCCCAACATCCTCTTCAGTAAACACCGAAGCAAAGAAATCATTTATCTTTCTGCGATGGCCTTATCTTCTTTAAGTGCCCCTTTAACCCCTCGATCATCTAACGGTCCAACTGACTCCCTCACAGGCTTTCTGCTTTGGATATATTTTAAAAAGTTTTTACTGTGAGTTTTTGCCTCTACAGCCAACTTCTTTTCAAATTCTTTCTTAGCCTGTCTTATCAATGTCTTACATTTAACTTGACAATGTTTATACTTTATCCTATTTTCTTCTGTTGGATCCTTCTTCCAATTTTTGAATGAAGATCTTTTGGCTAAAATAGCTTCTTACTCCTCCCCTTTTAACCATGCCAGTAATCGTTTTGCCTTCTTTCCACCTTTCTTAATGTATGGAATACATCTAGACTGTGCTTCTAGAATGGTATTTTTTAACAATGACCATGCCTCTTGGACATTTTTTACTTTTATAGCTGCTCCTTTCAGTTTTTTTCTAACAATTGTTCTCATTTTATCAAAGTTTACCTTTTGAAAGTTTAGCACGAGAGCCTTGGATTTGCACACTGTTCCTCTTCCAGTCATTAAATCAAATTTGATCATATTATGATCACTATTTCCAAGCGGCCCCACCACCGTTACCTCTCTCACCAAGTCCTGTGTTCCACTGAGAATTAGATCTAAAATTGCTCCCTCTCTCGTCAGTTCCTGAACCAATTGCTCCATAAAGCTATCATTTATTCCATCCAGGAACGTTATCTCTCTAGCGTGTCCCGAAGATACATTTACCCAGTCAATATTGGGGTAATTGAAGTCTCCAATTTTTACTGCACTACCAATTTGGTTAGCTTCCCTAATTTCTCTTAGCATTTCACTGTCCATCTCACCATCTTGACCAGGTGGACGGTAGTATACCCCTATCACTATAGTCTTCCCCGACACACAAGGGATTTCTACCCATAAAGATTCAATTTTGTATTTAGTCTCATGCAGGATGTTTATCCTGTTGGACTCTATGCCATCCCGGACATAAAACGCCACAACTCCTCCCGGGTACTCCTCTCTATCATTGCGATATAATTTGTACCCCTGTATAGCACTGTCCCATTGGTTATCCTCTTTGGAGACAACAGGTGCTGTCATTTGGCCTACAGGCCTGTGGGCCTAGGGATGGTCTTGCTGTGGGATAGTAGATGATCACTGGGGCTGTTTTAAGTTCTTCAATCTTGGATATATATAGTTATATGTTTGTTTGTTATTTTGCTAATAATGCTGTGGCCTTCTGATCCCAAGCAGGGTGTCTATGTCTGTTTTGTTCGGGTTCTATTGAAGGAGGGTGGCAGAAGGAAGGAGAATATCCTGGGTCCCCATGTCATGGATGGATCGGTCATGGCATAGTCCATGGCTGGTCTGGATAACATAGGGGCCAGGTGCCACCTTACACTGTCTGTCTGACTGCAAGGGTGTGGGTTATTATAGTTAGGAGAATTGGCTTAGAGAAGTAGCAGCTTTGGGGGCAGTGAAGGGGGGAGGATTTGTCCATTGGTCCTCTGGAGTTTGAATCAAGAGGCAATGAGTTGGCTGCTGCTGATTGGTCTGGGTTGCAGAGGATCAAGAGTACATTTGTTGAGTTTTATTTGTTTACTGGTGTGCTAGGCAGTCATTCCATGGAAATGTTTTGAGCAGGCAGCATCCCGCCCTCCCACCCTCCAATTGTTTTAATGTATGCATTGGGATTGTCGCAGCTGGTGGTAGATGGGGTACCCAATCTTTGTTTGCTGATCAGGTTGTATAGACCAACCAGCTGGGATAGTTGATTGGTGTGAGATGGAAGGTTGGCTTCTTTGCTGCAACTGGGTTCTGTCATTTGGGGATAGGTGGTTCCTTGCTGGGCTGTGGCAATGGCTGCTTTATAGACAGTGGGTGCTGTCATTTGACCTACAGGCCTGTGGACCTGGGGAAGTCTCATCTTGCTGGGGGGTGGCAGATGACCACCGGGGATGTTTTATATTCTTGAAGCTCCGATATCTATCTATCTCTATCTATCTATATGTAAATGTTTGTTGGCTTGTTATTTTGTTAATAAAGCTGTGGCCTTTTGATCCCAAGAGAGGTGTCTACGTCTGTTTTGTTAGGGAGTTGTTGTTAGGAGGGTGGCAGGAGGAAGGGGAACATCCTGGGTCCCCAAGTCATGGAACTTTCAGTTGCCATCACAAAAGGTTGTGTATCTCAGATAGGAACAGCTTTTAAATATTTCCAGAGAAAGACTACATATCTTGTGGATATCTCCTTAGTGTATAACATTCCTGTTCATCTCTGCATATGTGAAAAGATATGGGAACCAACTAAATCACAGGATTTGTAAGCAAGTAAGCCCTTCAATTTTGGTGGTAATATCTATCTCTACAAAATAAGATTGCAGAAGAGAATGCATCATTGCAGGTGCTAAACTGTGTTCGCTCTGGAAAAAAACAAATCCAAACTTTTGTCTGATATTTTGGAAGGACACAAAGTAGATCTAGTCTGTATTAACAAAACGTGGCTACACTCACAAGATAGAGTGATTTTGAATCAATTATGTCCTCTAGATTATTCTGCACACCACGTGGTACAAAAAGGCAAGAAAGGAGGGGATAGTTGTGATCGGAAAAAAAAAAACTTGTAGGGTTTTTATATCAGGTCCCAGAAGCAGAACATATGTTAGGCTAGGTGGATTACTTATTCTAAGCATTCTTCTGATTGATTGGGCTCCTAGTGCAACTACTGTGGCAAGAACCTGTTGTTCCTTTCCTTCAGAACCATCGAATGAACTGTATAATCAGTTTGCACAACAGTTTCAGGGAAAGATTTCTATGAGCATTGAAGAATTTGATTTTTCTTTAAACTTAGAAAAAGATGTGTCTGGGACTGTGGAAGAGGTTGCTTCCAACTAAAATAGCTGGTCTGAGTTTGCTATGACACATCCGCGTAGGATACAGGATTTATTAGTAAATTAAAGATGACATACTGTGAAGTTGATCCCTACTCTTCTTTTTTGATAAAAGGAGCAGGAAATTAGCTAATGGAGAGACTGATGTATGTGGTAAACGCCTCTCTCTGAGAAGTATTTTCCAGCAGTCATTTAAAAAAAAACAATCCACCTTCTGATTTAAAAAGCCATATAGGATCCTTACTGCGGTAAGTTAGTGGGAAAAGTGGTTGTAATACAGTTTTTGGAATTTAATCTAAGAGAAAATTATTAGATACAAATCAGGCTATCAGACCTCTTATGGTATAGAGACATTATTGCTCTCCCTTTTTTATTATCTACATTAGCTTATGGATAAAGGAGGAAGTGCAGTGTATGATCAATCATTTTTAACCAGTATATTGAACCCCTAGGTGAAATCTTTCTGTAATTGCAGGAGAGTTATCTCTTTACAGATGATGTACAGATTTGGTTTTCTTATCAAGGTACAGATGCAGAAGCATGGACTAAGAAAAATAATTGTCTAGCTCAGGACTTGAAAGTGAATAGCTCAAAATCAGTGGCTGTATGGATAGGTACAGCAGATTCTCCAGAGATATTGAGTATTTCATTAGCTGCTTAAGATCTCTCAGTTTGTAGATAAAGATAATATTTCAGGCAATGTTTTCTTTCTAAATTAACCCTGGATAATCTTAAAGCATCAATAACAAAGTCTGCATATTGAATTTTGGGGCTAATTGGTAATTTTGGTAATATCTTTCAAGCCTGGGTTTGACAAAGTTTGCAGTAGCTCTTTTTATGTCAGTATTGTAATGTTATTCTGGTGATTTTACCAAGAAACCCTCCCTTAAAATCCTCCGACAATCCAAAACATAGCAGGTAGAATCTTTAGTAGGTTTAAGAGCCAGGGATTCTGTTTTTCACGTTTTGAAAGGTTTACACTGGCTTCCTGTTCAAGTCAGGATTTTATTTAATATTGGTGCCTTAACATTTAAAGCTCTTCATGGAATGGCACCAGATTATCTTCAGGAGAAACTGCATACGAACAAGCCAAACCATCAGCTTAGGTCATCTCAGTAGAATTAACTGATAATTTCAGGCAAAACAGAAGTCTGGCTAAGTCACATGGCAGAATGCACATTTTCCATATATGCAGTTAGGTTATAGGACTGCCTTCCTGTTGATTGACAAATACAACAATATTATTTAACCAGGTTTTAATACTTTTCCAGAAGGTTATTTAGGAAATGTTATCACTGAGATGAGTGGAAAATTAGCCACCATGAGGATTGCAGTGTTTGGCATGACTCTATTTATTGAAGCTATGGGAGGGATTATATAGGGGCTAAGAGATAGAATGTTTTGTTTGAATATATGAGTGGATTGTATTGAAATAGTTTGAGACAATGATGATCTTGATCTATTGATTTTATATAAGGAAGGTTATGGAAAAGATGACATAGAGGCTAAGAGGGATATTATTTTATCCATGGATTGAGATGGGTTGTATTGCAATGAGTTGTCAGATAATGATGCTTGCAGGTAGGTATCTGGTTAAGAATTAGATACAAAAGGTGAGGGTGATTTGATGTTAATGTAACCTTGTTGCCATGGAGGTTTTATATATTCTATTTTTTTTGTAAATTGCCTAGAGTTATTAGTAAGACAAAGCAATAAAGATAAAATAAACAAAGAAAAGAATCACAGTACATTGTACATGCAGACTTTACTTTGAAAATTCTCTGGTAATTGGCAGAGTACACTCAGAATTCACCTTCTCCAAGCAGAGCACTTGTGCACAGCACCTTAAAATGCATTCTTTGAAAATCCAAAAGTATGTACCTAGGACCCAACTCTGTCCCGCAGGACATCTCCCCTCAATTCCTGTAAAAATATGCACAAAACTTGGTTGCACATGCACTTTTACGCACGCTGGGCCCAGGCTAATTTTCAGAAGGTGATTTACATACATAAAACCGGGTTCATGCACGTAAATCCTATTGAAAATTAGCTCCCAAAAATAAATGAGTCAAGCTGGCTATCTGGCTTAGTTGTGGCTCAGGAGACCCACATTTAAGTAGTCTGTCAGTAGGGCCAAAAAAACCCATCATGAAGATAATTATGGCTGTGCTTGGGATGGGAGGGGATGACTACTCCTGACTCCAGAGGAGCACTGAAAGTTAGTCATCCCAGAAATGGCAGTGGTAGGAGGTGGATTGGGATTGGGGAAATAAAGGATAAAGATTAAAATATAAAAAATAATCGGGTAAGGAATCGTAGAAACATCAGTTTCCTTTGTGGTAAAAATAGCATATTTAACTGAATGTTTAGGTAAAAGTTATTCAAAATGTTATTGTTTCTCTTTTTGTCACTGCAAACATAGCTATGTGCTATACAACATTACTTTGAGCTGCAGTGAATTGCATGCAAACTGACAGAAATAATGAAGCATATAAATTTCATTCAGGTCCATGAGACTGCTACTTCTTCCACAGCAATTTTTCATCTGGCTAATTTGAAATGTTATTTTTCATTGTAACATTTTAGTCAGGATAAATATGTATTTATGCCTCTGAGGTATAAATATAAAGCAGTGATCACAAACCTTGACTGAACTACTGTATATTCTTATGTAGTTTGTTGTATTTTTTTTATGTAAGTATTTATTTAGTTAGAATTCATATACTGTCGATTGCTCCACTTAATTGAGTTTTTTTGCAATACACTGAGTGTGGAAGGTTTGGACTAAATCCAAAGATAAAATATAAACAAGTTCTTACTTTACTTAATCTAGAAGGATAATCTAGTTGCCTCAGTCATCAATAGCAGTTTTACCTGTGAATACCCTCAGTTCAGCTAATGGAATCTATGCTTGCTATTAAAACATTTAAACATGAAGGTTACCAGGGGCATTATTCAAAACGTGGCGGGCCGTTATCGCATTCGTTAGGACCTTATCACATGCGATAACGCCCTAATGACTGCATCGCAACAATTAAATGTAAATGAGGGAAAGGGGAGGGGGTTTGGAAAAAAATGTTTTCTGGTCCCGTTGCGGGCGCCAATGTTTAGCACGTTATCGCTGGCAGCAGTGCCAGAAATAACTACGCCTTTCATGGTGGCACTATGAGGGCGACAGTGCGCGCCGTGCCACAACCACTGCGGGCTTTACTGTGCTGCTGCGATGCAGTCGGGTGCACGCTATCGGCCTCCCTGCCCCTTTTCTGGCTGCAGCTCATCATTCCGCTATATTTATAGCAGACTGATAAATACTATGGCATGTGTGAGTATGCACATGGGTGTGAAATTAGGCCTCGGGTCATTAAATATGGCCCATGAAAACTTAATTTCACATTATGGTTTTGTGGATGGTATTATGGTAGCAAAGGGTAATTGAGGTGTTCCTGCGGGAGAGAGCCCCCATAGAGAATATTAGGAAGTAGATAATGGTGGGGGGTCCCAGAGTCCTACAGTTTTCCATTTAATAGTTTTTGAGAATATTAGTTAATATTTATGCTATGGTAACAAATAGGATGGCTATTTATAGTGCGAATATTGGGTGTGATACCCTGTGCACCCCTTAAGAACTGTTGCAATAGGTTCCTCTAGAGCGAGTATGGTTGAGACCCATAGTGATGTTCAATATTTTTAGCGGGGAGTTCAGAGCTCGAAGGTGCCTGGTGTGCCTCTGCTTTCAGAGAAGGCTCTGAGAGGCTTTCCCGCTGAAGGGGAAAGGCCCTGAAGCCTGGGAGTGGTGTTTTTCCTCCAAGGGGAATTTCCCAGGGACTAAAAAAGCAGCAAGGAAGGTTGCTTAATAAAGCCGTGAGAGCAAAAGTACACAATAAGCAACCACATGTCCGATCTTATACAACTTTATTGTGTAGAAACAATGTATGCAAATGAGCCTGACTCCAGCCGAGTTTCGCCCTCTTTCAATAGGGCTGCATCAGGGGCTAAAAACATACAATAAATAACAATAAATAATATGAAAATGAATAAAACTAATAAAAACATATAATAAACAAACATTTAAAATGAACATATAAAATGATACATATAAAATGGTAACATGGATATGTGTGGTGTAAGTATGGAAACCAACATAAAAAATATGAAACAAATATATAAATTAAGATCATAAAATCTGCACAGTAAAATTAACAAGCAGCAGTTAAAAATATAAACAGTATGTAAAAAATGAAGTGTATGTAAAACAGTGAATATTGCCTTAATCACTATGACTCTTTACAACGAGTGACATTGGCTACATAAAGTGTATAAAAATATCATTTTTTTAAATAAAAACATTGATAAATAAGATAAAATAAAGCTCACCACGTCTGTAAAATGTGTTGGAAAAAGAAGACAGAGAAAATTAAGTGAAAAGCTTAAAATGCTTACTATTTGACGTGGTGAGCTTTATTTTATCTTATTTATCAATGTTTTTATTTTAAAAAATGATATTTTTATACACTTTATGTAGCCAATGTCACTCGTTGTAAAGAGTCATAGTGATTAAGGCAATATTCACTTTTTTACATACACTTCATTTTTTACATACTGTTTAAATTTTTAACTGCTGCTTGTTAATTTTACTGTGCAGATTTTATGATCTTAATTTATATATTTGTTTCATATTTTTTATGTTGGTTTCCATACTTACACCACACATATCCATGTTACCATTTTATATGTATCATTTTATATGTTCATTTTAAATGTTTGTTTATTATATGTTTTTATTAGTTTTATTCATTTTCATATTATTTATTGTTATTTATTGTATGTTTTTAGCCCCTGATGCAGCCCTATTGAAAGAGGGTGAAACTCGGCTGAAGTCGGGCTCATTTGCATACATTGTTTCTACACAATAAAGTTGTATAAGATCAGACATTTGGTTGCTTATTGTGTACTTTTGCTCTCACAAATTTCCCAGGGACTCAGGATTTGATCCTGAAGATTGAGGAAGAGAGTTTGGGGCTCTACAGTTCATAGAGGGCCCTGGAGGGCTAATGTTGGGAGGCCGGGAATTCTTTTGCTAAAACCACCAAAGAGTGCTCCAGTAAGAGCCAGGGGGACATTGGATTGCCTTATGTTGGTGCACAGAGTGATAAGGAAATAAGAAAACTTTGCTGATGGGCAAATGCAAAAGAAGCATTTAAAAGGGCATGTGAGTACTACATCATACTGATGTGGAAAGTTGGGTAATAATGTTGGTGTTTTCTTTTTATCCATGAGGTACTGGGAGTACCAATTTAGAGGAAAAAAAAGTTTTGTTGTTGCTGAAGCTGCTACAATCATGCTATAAGAACTGGTGAACACAGTTCAAATCGGTGCCTTTTACTGTTTTTAACTTCTGACTGTTTGGGAACCTTAGGCTTGTAAATAAAAGATATTTTTTTGAAGATACATCCAGAGTAAGGCCCTCCTTCATTCAACGTTGGGATGCTTAACAGATGTGTGCGGGGACAAAGAAAAAATTGGGGTGCATCCAGCTGGATGAAATGTTACCCATGCCTCTGGGTCAGGTCTACCATACCATCTGCTTGACCTTTTATTGCCATTCTGAACCCACAGAAGCTGGTGTCTAGCTCATAAACAAGCATCAGGCCCTATATTATTTTATTTGGATATACAGTATAGATATATCTCCTGAAATTTATAACTGAGTCAGTCACTCATTGTGCTTGATTGTAATGCTGTGAACATGTGCAGCCAGCTCTACTATAATGTGTGCATGCACACAGCCCAACATTAGAAGGGAGAGAGAGCTGCAGAACTGTTGGCAGCTAAAGAAGGGAGAAGGCTGCATGGCCACCAGTGGCCAAAATAGAGAAAGGTTGCTGAATAGAGAAAGGTTGCAAAATAGAGAAATCTCCACCCTGCTACCAGCCAAAGAAGGGAGAGAACCACAGGGCCACAGGCAGAGCCTATCTTGCTGGTGGCTGAAGAAGGGAGAAAGGGCCAGAGAATGATGACCTAACAGTGTTGGAGGGTATCCTGCACTCCCCCTGCTGCCAGCAGAAGCAAGAAGACCAGAGAGGAGCAGGAGTGAATAAGAGGGGGAAGAAAGGATATTGGAAGGGAAGGATGGTGAGCGAGGGGGCTGAGTAAAGGGAAAGGCAAGAGAGTGGTGAGTGAGGGGGGGGAAGTAAAGAGTGAGTGAATGAGATGTGCTGGGAGGGAGAGAAGCACTGATGGGAGGGAAATAGAATATGGTGTGTGTGAGAGGGGAGGGAAAGTACTGGGGGGAAGGAAGTGGGAAGGGGGGGGGTGTAAGGGAGGGGTGGAGCGGAGAAAGGGAAGCGTACCCCATCAGGTGCATATGCATACCATCCTCACACCCCTAAGTGTGAGAGCGCGCCGTTCACGCCTCCAAGCATGAGAGCACATGCACATGCACCCAGAAATGCTGCCCACCTCCTTCAGGCAACTGCACACAAAGAAACCCAGGCTTCCTATTCAGACCCACATCCACACTGAAAGAGGCACCCATCCACACATCCCTCACCCCCACCCCACAGCCGGAGAGACACATGTATAGAGATATTCTATTAATCATATTAATGGAATTTCCAAACCACGATCCACATAGCATATATTACTTGAATCATGTAACCGAAATGTATTGGCACCTACTAATTAATTTAAAAACCAATCCAAAATTATTTATGTGCCTGTCTGTAAACCGTTGTGATGGTATACCACTAAACGACGGTATAGAAAAAGTTTTAAATAAATAAATGCAGCCACACCCCCTGCTCAGATATTCTAACACTCTCCACTCACAGACACACATGCGGGGAGATTCAGTGCATTGGGAAGAAGAGAGGCTGGGACCTTACTGTATGATGAGTTGATTAGTGCATTTTGGATGAGGTACTTTAGAATTCTGGGAGCCCGAGTCAGTGCCTGACAGGGTTGAGTGTGCATATAAGCAAGGGAGGAAGATATTACAATACCGAGTGTATATGCATTAAGCTCTGTTTACCCTCTCATTTGTGATAGGCTTCCCCACTAGTGTATGTGTACGTGCTTGTGTATATATATAGTATGTAGAGATATGTTTAAAGCTTAACAATATTTGGTATGCAGCCAAAGCACCATATCTAATCCTTGCCTTTCTTTTTTTTATTGTAGCGAGTAAAATTCTGCATGAGATCACGACAACAATGGCCTCTATTCAAAAGATTTCCTAAGCTGGGTATTGGTTGAATACCTAGAGACATTCAGTTGCCAGCAGTTTCTCCCCATGTTTCAAAAATGATATTCGAGCTGGTTAGGGGATTATTTGGCTGTGTCTCTTGAAAATGTTCTCCAATGCTGAGGTTTTTTTTCCCAAACCTCTGAATTTTGCAGACCAGAGGTCAATGCGATTAATCATCCATGCTACTAAGTTAATTTGATACTTAGAAAAAAGTATTTCTGCATTGTTTGGATAAAAATGGTATAACATGAAAAAACAATGAAATCCGATGGGACCCTGTCTTCCATAGCTGAAAAATGCACACATACCGCACAGTATTCTGAATTGTATATCAATGAATTGTACTCAGCCATGCAATTCCTTGGAAGTCTCATTGTGTGCTACATTATAATTTTCAATAAAAGCACAGAAATGTTCCCTCCAGTCATTAGCAAGATGAGACAGCTTTGCAGAGAAATTGTGAATAGTGGAATAATTCCAAGAACTAACTTGCTGAAAAAAAGCAGATGGTTAAATATATTTGCTGTCATCTCCCGTTTTGTTATAATTCATAAGTCAGTAAGGGCTGCTGACCATGATTCATATTTTATGAACAACACGTGCATGTTTGGAGTAAAGACCATGAAATGAAAAAAACAATAAACTGTCAATAATAAAAGGCATCCCCAACAGCACATACATATTTATTATAAAACATCTGCATATTGTATATTAGCAGATATTTCAAGTTTATGAGTTAGTATATTTAAAAAAATGCTGGAGGGAAAGGTTGCACCATAACCTGCAACAGAACAATTTAACTGTACCAAAAATAGAGGTAGGGTGCTAGGTCAGTCAATTTAAGTTTTAGAACATTTTTTTTTAAGTAATACTGGTGTCATGTTTTTTGTTGGGTTTTTTTGAGTATACAGTATGTTATGGGGATCTTTTACCTGTTTCTTATTGTCTGAAGTGTTATGGTTTCAGCGTTTTATGTTTTTGATATGTCACATTGCATTATATACTCTGCCGTGAGCAATATATTGCAATGACAGAATAAAAGTGTTTTAAATAAATGCAGTAAAAAAATTGAGAAATCTTATTAAATGATGGCACCCTGAAGTCAAAGAGATGACAATTTGAGTTGGTATTTCTTTCCCAATAAGGAAAAGTGCCTTGGATAGGGATGTGCATGAAAAGGTTTGCAGTTCAGCTCATTAGTTAGGTTTGTTTGACTCCATGATTTATTTTGTTTGGGCCTCAACATTTTATTTGTTTATTTGTGTCATTTATTCAATTATTCTTCATTAAAGTCAATGGGAAAAGCAATGAATCTTAGTTTGGGCTTTAACATTGTGGTTTTCTATCCAACTTTAAAGAAAGTTGTAGGTAGGCATCAGTAGCAGAGGAACTACACTTCCAGACACAAAGAAGGGGCAAAGTGATAGCCAACTATGGGCCAGTTCTGTAAAGTGCACTCAGCCATGCGCAGTTGCGCACTGTTCAACATACATTTGGCCATGTGTATTTTCGAGGGGTCTGTAAGGGGTTTAGCACCTCGAAAACACGCGGCCAAACCCCCTGTAAACTAATAGCGCTCATCACTTGCAAATGCATGTTGATGAGCCTATTGGTCATTCACCCGGGATTCAAAAAGTAAAACGTTCAGCCAATCTGCACATTTTATGCTCATAAATTAATGCCTGTAAAAAAAAAAAATTAAAAAAGAAAAGAAAAATGTGCCAGCCGGTCCGGTTAGGAGAACGGATGCTCAATTTTACCAGCGTCTGTTTTCCTAACTGATCGCTGTCAGCGGGTTCAGAAAACAGTCGCTCCTAAAATTGAGCGTCAGTTTCCTGAACCCCCTTAAAGAGCCATCTCTCCTGGGCCAAGGAGGCACTAGGGGCGCATAATTGTCCCTTGTGCCTCCTTTTAGTGTGACCCCTCAATTAAATATAGGATCGCGTGCCCAGGAAAGGTGGATGGGTGCGCGTCGGGAGAGCGGGCGCTCAACATGCAGCGCCCGTTCTCCTGTGATGTTTAATGAATCGGCCTGAAAGACATTAATAGACCAGGGCTACAGC